>NC_090934.1:881703210-882962585 GCF_040938575.1 Ambystoma mexicanum
GTGAAAAATTGCCAAAATAGCGGCCTACCTTTACCTCCACATAGGAATCATACAGGAAAAGCATGCAGACAACATAGATCTGGCGAAGAGGCAAGGGGAAACACTGCAGAAAACCCAGACTAATCTGGACTCTGCAGAACAAAGGCTCCAGAAGAGCCAAGAAACAGAGGCTAGGCAGTATATCACCAAATTAAAGGAAGATCTGGTTCTCTTACAGCAAAAGAATGCAGAGCAAGATACCCAGGTACAGACATTGCAAAAAGAATGTCAGGAAAGTGTTGACTCTTTACAACAGAGTCCACAGAAACTGGACCAACAATTAACTTTTAACAGAGCCTGTGCAGAGCAGGTAGTCACCCTACAAAACCACCTAGAATCCTTGAGAGAGGAAAATAATAAATCAATTATTAAAGACAATGGGCCTCATTACACGGTAGGCGGTAAGGGTTTACCGGTACCAGTATTTTACCGGTACTGGTAAATCCTTACCGCCTTACTACGAGGTCCCTTTGCGGGTTGGGGAATTTAACGCCTGCTTTTTGCAGGCATTAAAAACCAACCCGCAATTTGCGGTACCGTAATTAGCGCCTTCCCCATTCCCATAGAGCCCTATGGGGCAAAAATGGGAATGGGAAGGGCAATGGTGGAAGGGGGAATTACCGCGCAGCCAACCTTGGAATGGGGCGGTAATTACCCTTTCCACCAAGGCGGTGCCGGGATTTTACCAGCATGAACCATGGCGCTAATAGCGCCATGGTTCACCGCCTTCCGTGTAATGAGGCCCATCCACTCTCAAGAGGAATTTGATGAGGAGCGCCAGAAATCTAGAGCATTTAAAAAGCAGAGGGACGACCTGGCTGCACAGAGGGGCACTCTAACTCAGAAGAGGGATGCCTTAGGTCAGGAAGTCAGCCAATTAAAAACTAAGTTGGAAGAAAGAAAGCTGGCTCTTAAGGAGTTTAGTGAAGTTAAAACTGAATATGAAAAGCTACTAGAGCACGCCAGGCAGGTGGACGATGCTATGGTAAAGAACACTTAGACCAATAAGGACCAAACTCAGGAGATGAGTCTCCTGCAGCAAAAATTGGCCCAGTATTCCCAATCCAGGCAATGAGGCTCTCTGTGAAAAGAATAACAGGCTCCACAAACAGATAGCCGTGCAGGAACTAATCATTGAGACCATTAAGGCCTTAATAGAGGAGAAAAAGGGTCAGATTTTGGCATGCCATCAGGGAATAGGGGCTGAAAGAGATGAGGTAAGAAGGGACAGAGAAACCCCTGAGCATAACCTCAGGACCCCTGTCATCAGGGACTTTAACTCCTTCAGTTCCATGGACTCTGCCACCCACATGTCCACTGGCTCACATGAACCAAGGGCCACAGGGATAGTAGAATTCAGCAGAATGGGAAATATGGAACTGACAGATCAGCGCCTCCCAGAGATGGACGGGCGGGCATCCCTGTACAGATTCCCAAATGTTAGGGCTGGCCTTTCTGATCAGGAAGACTCCAGTGAGGGGAGAATCAGAGAATTGGATCCTCAAAAATACCGCTTACCAAGGGATCAGTCTGTCAAATTTGGTGGGGAATTCCATGAAACTAGGCCCACAAAGAGTATATTAAAGACCTCTTCCCAGCTAGGGCAGTGGGGGGCAGGGGTACTCAGCCAATCCTGGGAGCAAGGGAGAGTCAGAAGACTCTTCTGAGCACCACAGGTCGCAAGAGACTAGGCCCACACATTCTGAAAGTCATTGCCAAGCTTGCAGAATCAGGGAGAGCCTAGAGGATCAGATAGCCACCTCCTGTAGCAGTGCCTCTGAGTCAGAGGATGAGTGGACAAGGGTGACCAAGACTAAAAAGGCCAACAGAATTAAGAGGGCCCTACTGAAAGATCCCCTGAAACAAATCAAGGCCATTAGGAGCGTCATAACTCCCTATCATAAAAATGCCAAATATTCAGTTTGGGAGCACCTCGAGTTATATGAGCGAATGATAGATACTTTCCATTTGAAAGATAGCCAGAGTTGCATTCAATATGTCAAATGGACATTTTCCCCTGAATATTCTAGCTTTTCGGGGCTGGAGGATCAGAACCACCCAAGATGGTCCATCTATAGGGCGGCCATCTTAAAGCATTTCTCCATGCATACGAACCCTCAAGAGGCCCGCAAGGCGGCCTACAATCTGCAATGTGGGGAAGACCAGGCCCCACAAGAATTTGTACAATAGTTAAAACATGCCGTTGCGCAGACCACCAGGAGGATGCGCACAGACAGTAGGGAGTTCATTAATACCTTCTTTCATGCAGTCCCTAAATAGATCATGACCCAGCGGTGGGGAACTTTCATGAGAAGAGATCACTAGACTGGGTCATTGAACAGGCAACTCGCATTTATGAAGTGCAGAAACCGGTAGAGAATAAAAGTACCAATAAAAACCCCAAACAAGCTAACACCTCTGCTGCTGCTAAGGTGGCAAAGGTGAAGGTTGCCCCCAGTTTAGATCTGGAGATGGGGCAGCCTAAAAATATTCCTGTCCAAAATCCTTCCAACCCAAGACCCAGAAGACCCTCGGGCCAATCCCAAACAGGTAGTCAGGGAGGTAATCCCACAAATGGGACTCCTAACTCCCCTGATTACATAAGCTCCTGTTACAAGGGCAACATACCCTTCCTGGGCTATGTGTGGACTCCCCCAGCCCTAGGGGTGGGGGGATCCAACCAGGTAGCTACCAACCCCAGACACTTCCCTCCTAACTTTAACCAGGAGGGCAGTAATCCCCCAAATGCCAGGTTGAGCTTCTTTCCCCGGTACCCGTCAAACATCATCCCCCAAAACAACCCTTCTTTCTTTCCCCCCTTTCCTGAGCCCAGACAACCCAAGCCGGAAGAGGGGATGCCAAGGGTGGAGGGATACCAGAACTATCCCAACCAAGGGTATTATGGGACAAGGGACAGTTACCCTTACCGTGATCAACCTAGGATGGACCAGAGACTCCCGTACCAGCCAGAGCGAGTGTCCAAACTGGAGCGCCAGGTCCAGAACATGTCACAGGATCTGGGTCGCATGTTGAGGGCTCAGCAGAACCCTCAGATGAACATGGCGGCCCAGAACCCCTCAAATCAAGGGTCTGGTACTCCAGAGCAATGACCAGGAGAGAACCCTGACAATCCACTGGTTCCAAGGGAGGAGGCACAGGGGGAAGGGGGTGTAAAGCCTTAGAGGAAGCTTCCTGCCCCACTTGTGAAAAGCCCCTGGAAACCCAGGAACCGGAACCAAAATCTCCTGCCCCCGAAAGTCTGCAACCTAAAGAACAGAGGGCGGGTAGGAGAAATAAAGGGCCTAAAATGACCCATTTTGTGGAGGAGGTTAGAGTCTTCCAATTCGAAGGAGAGGGGTCCTCAGAGGATTCTGGGAAAATGATCTTCTCCTTCAGGGATGGGGGAACTCCTCCCAAAGAAAAATGGGTCCCGAGAGATCCTAATCCAGACTCGGTAAAGGTGGGGATTGAGTTAAAACCGCCCATCATTGAACCGCAGAATGACAAGCCAGAAAATCACCTTGCCCAAACCAATTCTGGTAACTGCCTCCAAAAAGGGAGGGGGCAGACCAGAATCAGAACCAGGGGAGCTCAAAACGTCCCCAATATCTATCACCTTTTTCTTACAGGTTCCCAAGCTCCCAAACAGGATCCTGCCCAAATTACCCCTCTGTCAGAATCGAGAGTAAAGATATTAACCCACCAAATGGCCCAAAATGTGCATTATCTTTGCCCCCTTGAGGAAAAGGAGGGAAGATTTTATGCCCAGGTCCAAATACAGGGGCAATGTACATTTTTGGCACTGGTGGACACTGGATCCCAAGCCACCCTTCTGTCAAAAAGGGCCTTTGATTAGCTGAATTCACGAAGGGGGGAGAGATACCAGATCCCTCTCACCCCTCTTACTGGACAACTTCAGAACTTCGATGGGAATGAAATTCCTGTTGAGGGGACTGCGGATTTAGACATTAAAATTGGGTGACACAAGGTGAAACAGCCGGTCATAGTTGTGACTCCAGCGGGCACACCATGTTTACTAGGGAATGACATCCTGCATAGATTGTCTCCCCTAATAGATTGTGTAAACAAGGTCCTCTGGACCCAGACTAACCGACAGATCAAATTAAAACATAGCGTAAACCCTGTTAGTTTGAATGTCACATACCACATGGTTGAACAAAAACCTGACCAAATTGAATTCCATTTTCAAAACAACCAAATCCCTGACGTGACAGTGATTGCAGTAGGACAACAAACTGGCAATGGGAAGTCCTATTTCTGAAAATCAACCTTCCTTCCAGTCTCAAGTGGCATTCCACACTGGAAGGAAATACTCTGAAATTCTATACCAATTCATAATCAGAAAATCCCACTTCTATAGTCCAAAATGATGAGAAACCAGCTCAAAGCTTGGCTGACATTCAGAAAATTGGAGAACAGTTGTTCATCCCTATTCAGTTAAATGGGGGGGAAGGACACTGTTCTCGCCCGAGTGTGTGTGAACAACGGTAAGAGCAGTGTACTCAGGAGACCCCCGGCCAGCCCATAGAGCCAAGGTTTGCTCCAAAGTACTTTAAGATGAGATAGCTGCACCTTGAGATGGATGGGGGTGCAGATTTATTACTCCAACACCAATCAATAAGGACAACTCAATGGTTTGGCAAAGGGAGTCTGTTTAATGACAAGTACAAAAAACAGGGAGTCATGGCAATCAGCAGTGATGCGATAGTCTGTCTCGCTTCAACTCCAACGAACTTCATACAAATCATAACTTTTATACTCAAAACGCTCCACAATTGACGTGTAACACTCAAAAGTTAACATGCAAGTTCATTGGTTAAGAAAAAGTAACTTTAATATAGGTACTATATCTGTATATGGTAACGGAGTGAGGGGATTGGGTAAACACTTTCAGGTGGGCGTCTAAGCCCTTCCTTCAAATATGACTACTGTAGACGTCACTAAAAGTACGACGTCCCATTGCTTCTACTAACTATAGGACCCTAAATTATTTAGTCCCTTGTGATTGGGTTGGCACCAACCCCATGCATACATTTCCACTTTACTTAGCAGCACGCAGATCGGTCAGCCAGGTGCAGGGTGCCCCCTCAGCTACTCGGCCTTCCTCCAATTAAGGTTACAATCAATCATCGCTTCAGCAACTATGTGTCAATTATTTTACTGTGGTTGGCCTCGAAACTGCATCTTCTGTCTGGAAAAGTTCTTTTATCTCTGTCTGGGTGGATGACAAGCGTAGGTGTGAACCCGTGCTCCTTCTTGTTCGGCTGGTCACGTGCTAACCACACCGTGAATTTGTCTAGTTTTTCTCAATTTGTGCATTTAACTCTTATTCGGCTTGCCACCTGCCTACGCCTCCTTATCTTGACCTTTCAAAGACAGGATATTCTGTTCTTAAGTTTCAATTATATGTAGCTACTGTTCGTTCCTTCTATTGGTATAACCTTGGCTCTCCTGGCACGAGTTGCATCTGCCGAGTTTCGATTCAGCCGTCTCTTCTCGTTATGCTTGAATATGAATCTCTTCTCATGTGGCCTTTAGTAACCTGGGTTAATTCTGCTTCGTTTGCAAAGTGGATGTGCACTTATAGTACTGTGCTTCATTTGAGGTAGATTAGGTATAATGGAGCTTGCCGCGCTATTCTTCTACTTAGCATAGCAAGCTGCACTTTTTTCTTAGCCTTCTTGCGGTTCCAAGCATATGTACAGGTGTAAACTGATTGACTGTATTCATTTTGCTTACAGCTTAACTCTCTTACGTTTTGATAGCTTTCTATCACTTTAAGCTCACAATCTCTTTTCTCAGTGCGTTTCGTCTCTTTGTGTCATTCTTGGTCCGTCATTTGTTCTATTTGTGAATCCACCCGAGTCCTTGTGACGTCACCATTCGTCTTCCATTAAGACCTTTTTTGGTTTCTTCCATGGCGGTACTTAGGCAATCTTCATTTTGTCTCATTTGCTGGTAGAGTTTTCTTAATGGATACCTTACTGTCCATTTTTTTCTGGGTATTGGTACTTCAATAGGCGTTGTTCTTCTGATAGGTACTGGGCAGAGCCCTATTGCGGCTCTCAGCTGGTTTATTTGCTCATCATACGTCACATATTTTGGTGTGAACATTCCTGGTACTTCCAAATGGGAGACTGGAGTGCAGGCATTATTTGGGACTTCCTCTACAGCTACATCAGCGAAGCCATGTTCTGAAAACTCCCAAAAGATCCAGCCATTCCCACCTTTAAATTGATAGACAAATGGGAAATGGACCCGAAACACCCAATTCCAAACATCTCCTGCCTAGCAGGTGTATGCTCAAAATTTCCATAGGCAACAAGAGCATAGTCCATAATTGTTGGGTCGTGCGAGATGTCCCTGCTGCATTTTATTTAAGCAGTGACATTCTCAATCGCTTTGCCATTAGTTTGGACCTAATAAACTTCAAAGCCTGGTCCTGATTAGAGGGTAATCCCATGGACTTTGATGACCCAGAGAAAGCCTTTCAGTCAGCTCAATTGCTGCCATATGCAGTTGAAGTTCAGATTGGAGAGGAAGTCACCATCCCAGAACGGACCCGGCAATTCACACTTAAAGTAAAAATTTAAACGGGACAGAAACTGCACAATCTTGACGCATATGTTCACCTCAATGCCCATTTCCAACAGCAAGGGCTGGGGTTAAACCCAACACCACTAGTCAACACAGAACACAACACCATTCCAATAGTGGTGGATAACAGTGACCTTAAGAGTATCACTCTGGGCGCAGGCACCATTATTGGAATGGCGGTTGATGGCCGACATTTTTCCATAGATTTAGGTAATGAACTGGTAAGACCAATCCCCAAGGACTGTTTTGCCAGTGATAGTGACAATGACACAACACCAGACAGGATCTTCACCCGGCATGGGGGGAATCTGCTGGTGTACTCTTCCTGCCCTTATGGTAAGGAAGAGGTGACCTGTGACTTCAGGAGGGATGAGGTGATCTTTCAGGTCCTCCAGGACTGCCTTCCCCACCTGAAGCCATCAGTCCAAGTCAGCACTTTAACTAGGGACTCCTCCACCCAGCTGTAGGAGGCCGCTTAGATAGCCAAACCAGAAGTCTTTTTTTCGGGCTTCAGGCAGATGGTTGAAGAGAGAGTCAACCTAGCTGATGCCTCTGAGACTCTGGAGCAAAAGCAAAAATTGAAACAGGTTTTCTTAGATTTTCAAGATCTCTTTGCGGTGGACTCATATGACTGTGGTTGCACCGAAATCCATACAACAATAATTCCCACAGACCCTGGCATGACTCCAGTGTTTGTGAAGCAATATCACTTGCCTCTCGCATTCATGGAGTCCCATACAGAAATAATTAAGAACCTTGAGTCCCGTGGGATAATTCGTCCAGTCCACAGCACCTTCAATAATCCAGTGCTGGGGATTTTGAAACCAAACGGCCAGTGGAGACTCTGTACTGACCTGAGGGAGCTAAACAAACGGGTCCACACTTCACGATAGCCTCTTCCCTACATTGACCAAGGGCTGGCCCAGATCCAGGGGTCAAAGGTATACACTGCCATTGACCTGACCAATGGGTACTGGACTGTACCTGTCAGTAGGGAGGAGCAATACAAGCTGACCTTTACCTTCGGGCTTGGACCCGGACTCCCTTCGGATACATCAACTCCGGCAATGAATGTAATATCTTTTTGCATAAGGCCATGCCCGACTTGGGTGAAAGGGGTAACCTGCCCTATGTAGATGATGTTTTAATCAAAAGCTCAACAGTGGAGGAACACCGTTATGTTCTGACACAGTTGAGGGCTGCAGGAGCAAAACTATCTTTCCAAAAGGCATAGTGGTGCAGGACCTGTGTCAACTTTTTGGGGCATGAGATAACTCCTGAGTGTCTCTGTCCCCAGGAAAGGAAAGTAAGCACTCCAGAAACTGAAAGACCTCACAACTCTGCGGGAGCTAAGGAGCCTCCATGGACTGACTAATTACAGCAGAAAGTTAATTGAGGATTACGCAGAGATCACAAGACCACTGATCCATCTGTTGAAGGGGAGGGTCCAGTGGGAGTGGGGTCCAGAACAAGCTGAGGCAGTAAGACAACTCAAAAGAAGCCTCTCACAAGAAACTCTGACCAAACTGGTCATAATCACTGATTCAGATTATGAATGGAACGGGTTAGTGGAGCACCTGGTTAATTGGAAAACCAGAGGCATGCTATCTGCTAACAATAAACCACAAAAACATGGAAAATTAATACAGAACATTGATGATCTGGTCACCTCGAATGGGTTGACCATCTACTGGAAAAAGATCAAGGGTCATTCTAAAGTAGAGGGACCAGACAAAACGGGAAATGACTTAGCTGATCAGCTGGCCAGAACTGGAGCCATCCAAGGGGATCTACTTGAGATCGAGTCCCTGTTGGGCGAAATCCAGGACACTGCTATCACTAGGTCCCAGACAAATGCTCACAATGAACTCTCAACTGCCCAGTGGAGTAAAGAGACCCGGGATGCTGATTTGATTACGGCTCAAAAAGGGGATCCAATAATTGGTACGTTTTATCAACACATTGAGGACCCTGAGAACTTTCCCCTGACGGATACCGATTGCATTGGGAAAGAGGACCTCAGAGTGTTGATGAAATGTCCAAAAATGTTCGAATCCAAGACGGTTTGTTGGTGAGGAGATCCATATCTTGCCATGACCAGTGGGTGGTCCCTACCTCATTCCGAAGCCTGATGCTAAGTCACACCCATGATGCGGCCACAGCCGGTCATCGGGGGTTTAATAAGACATTAGAAATCTTACGAGAGGTTGCATACTGGCCACACATGGGGTAGGACCTCGACCAATATTTGAAGGGGTTTCTAGTGTGTGCACAATTTCAGCCGACATCACTCGCACACCGTGCTCCCCTCCAAAAGAGGGGGATGACACTGCCTTGGTCAGATTTGCAAGTCAGTTTTATCGGGCCCGTGATTCGTTCTTCTAGGGAGGACAAGTACATGTTAACCATAACATGTTTGTTTACTAAATGGGTGGAATGTCTCCCGGTCCCAAATTGCAAGGCAGAAACAGCAGCTGCCCTGATGATCAATCACATCACTCGCATTTTGGACTACACCAAAGGATTGAGTCAGACCAAGGTAGTCACTTCACTAGCGCGGTGATGACAAAGATGTGAGAGATAATTGGGGTAAAAAGAAAACTATACATTGCCTACCAGCGGTCCTTTAGTGGTGGAGTTGAGAGGTACAATAAAATGATTATGAGCATATTAAAAAAGTTTATGGCAGATTACAGGCCAAGTTGGGACATTTGATTACCCCTTGTCCTGATGGCCATCAGATCTACCTATTCTTCTGCAACAAAAATGTCTCCATTTGAGCTGATGACTGGACGAAGGATGGTGCTACCCCAGAATCTGCTCTACAGAACACAAAAGCAGACCTTGATAAATGCCTCCACAACTCATGAGCATGTTGAGAATCTGAGAAAACTCCTTCAACATGCTTTTGCGTATGCTCAGCAGAATCTAGAAAGATCTGCAGACAGTATGAAGACCCACTATGACATTAAGACAACTAAAAAGGAATATCAAGTAGGAGACCGGGTCTACTTGTACAATTGCCAAAGGAACTAAGCCAAGGAGCGCAAATTCCTCCCAAGTTGGCGGGGTCCTTTTGAAATTGTGGACAGATCTCACCAGTCACCACAGAATCTGCATCCCCAAGGGCAGTTTGACAGAGGGGGAAGACAAGTTGGGTCCACATAAACCAGCTAAAGAGTTGCCATCCCAGGCATACTTTGCGGCAAATAGAGGAGCTGACTGGAAACCCAGAAGGGGACAATCCGGAGACATAAAAGAATTATGAAAGGTTCATTGAGTACGTACAAGGAAAGAGTGTCAAGACTAGTAATAAACATAGGTGAGAAATATTGTAAATTGGATTCAATGCATGCATCTGCCCCACTACACCCCTTGGAGTAGTAGTGGGGAAATTTCCATAACCATGCTATGTTCTGTTTTCTAGCATTGGAATGAAAACTCATCTAATCACCAAGGAGGCCTCTTCGGGGACCGGAAAAAAGAACGAAGAGCCGGGAGTGCTGCTCCACAACTCCCAACCAGAATCAGCAAGGAGAGTGTGTCACATCTATCGCTGATGGGAGAAACAACCGGATTTCTTCACATGGACCGAAAGAAAAATAATCCCACTTGCCCAACTCCCCCATGACTGGACATCATGCTGGAGTCGGGGGGGGTGGGATATATGTGGAATATTTTTATTCACGCCACTGCGCCACACTGCATCCCTTTGCCAATGCGGAAAGAAACCTGTTGAAATGGATGAAATAACCCTGTGCGCGTCAAATCTGCAAAATTGTGCATGGTGCATAAATACACCAAAGAGCTGCACACCCTGCCACACACACAGGCAAAGCTGGTGTAAAAACAGGAATCGTTGCTGTCATCTGTCATCTGTCACTGTGACTTGAAACAAGGCCACAGAATGTCTAAAATCTGAAAATGCTCTTAAATACAGTTTCCTAATCAATGGCAACCTTCAAAGTGCTGTTTTGGCACTAAATTCAGTCATTTTCCCCAGTGAATTATTGAAAGGAAAGTGTGCTGAAATAATGGATTCTCCATGCAGTCAGAGAAATCCAGGCCTCACTGACTAACAGCTACATCAGAAAATCAGCTGTCAAACCCAGTTTAAAAGTGTTTCTGTTTCCTGATTAAAATGGTAAGAATCGCCTATGTTTATGAAGGGCTAATTCTTTTAAAATGTTTAAATCCTTTATAAACTGTGCTTGTATTTTATATGTGAACTGAAAATACTTTAATGTATAGGAACCCAGTCTGGAGCTAATCAACATTTTTTCTGATCTGACAATGCCTGGTCTGGGAAAACTGACATCTCTGCTTGACACTTCCTTGAGAAAAGTAAGGCTAATGGCTGTTAATGGTTCCCGCATAATGAAAACAAAGAAAGCCTCAGACATTTGTCTCCTAGCTGACCCAAGGACAAACGAAGGCTTGGACACCCATCTTCCTAAAGGAGGGGCCGGATGTGGAGGAGGTTTCTCAGTGAACTTCATAGGACTGGCCATTTGCTCACTTTGAAAGTAAGAAAGAAACCTGGACTGGATTTTGAATGGAAATGACTTGTTCTTGCCTCAGAACTTTATGATATTTAACATGACAGCGCCAAAATATGTAGACAAGTGAAAAATACAAACTTATAAGTCTTAACTCATGCTAGACAGTTGAAGATGTGGTAGGGGTTTGTATTACATAAGGAACCAAAGATACACAAAAATACTGATTGTGGCAAAACTATTAATGTTGCAAGCTTAGAATTGTATGTACATGATCCCCTGATCAGCGCCCGGAGATGTATCAAATTAGAAATTATTAATCCAAAGTGTTATGGATAAAATTGATAAAAAATCCATAGAATGATCAATACAGCTCTCACAAAGATGGGAAGTGGATGTAAATGTAGATAATCAAGTATAAAGTATATGTGTACAATTTTATGAGGGTACATAGTGGTAGGAAAGTACATTTGTGCAAAAGTATGTTTTGGGTAAAAATCCAGGTGGGAGTTCCTAAATCCTGTCATAAAATGACAGCTCCATTTAGACTGCCAACCAGGACAAAGCACACGCCAGTAGCCACTCAGAGACATGGGGGTGTGTTTTGAAGTTCTGCCCACACCCTAAACTGGGGGTTGGCATTTGTAATGTATAAATATAGAAGTTTCACTACACAAAAGACACACTGCTTCCAGAACAGACTGCTTCCAGAACACACGGATTCCAGAACCCGTTAAGATGTCCGCGCAGCACCTTATTGCAGAACTTTTCAACTTGTAGCTGACTCCAGAATTCTTTGAAAGATCCAGGTTTCTTTGCAGAATCCAGACTCTAGCATTGCAAAATTATTGCTAGCCTGACCCAATTGCAAACATCCCAAATGTAAAGGGATATAATTCTGATACAGCTTGGCTTGCTACCCTTAAGGCTTGCCCACTGAAAACTTGCATCCTGCTATTTACCGTGCCCAGTAACCAGAAGGGGCCCTTCCAAATCCAGGCTGAGGTGCAGTCCAGTTGACCAGAACCGCCTTGCTGATCCAATCCTGCTAGCGGTGCCTTGCTGCCGGTAGACCAGATCCAATTTATTGAGAAGAGCTGACGGTCCAATTTAATAACTTCTTCTGTAAGTATTAACAGGAAGAACATTGACCCTTAGTATATCTGCATTGTATTATCCCTATCTCAACCCATCCCATCCCATCTTGAATTCAGAACTCCAGTATTGTTAGAATCTTTCTTGCGCTGATTGTCTCACCTGGGATTCAAAACCATAACTCCATAGTGATTCTGAATAACTAAAGTAAATCCCAGGAAGAAGTAGAGTATCCACAACAGGACAGGTTACGCTGACCACGTGACTGTAAGATCTATCTGTGGCATTCTCTTTTTCATAGTCATAATATAGTGTAATCAAACCCATCTGTCATTTTCAAAAGCGCATCTCTGTTTTCCTTTTCGCGCCTATTTTGCAAAAACACCTCTCACTGAAACCTCTATAACTCCTTCAGTTTTTAAGATAGAAACGAAATTTGAACTCTCACTGATACCTAAAATCCTTAGCTACAACCACAACTAAAGATATCACGGAACAGTGTATTAAAATCGTTTTCCTTCGATATCGCATAGTAAAAGTTTGCCGCGAATTTGCAAAATTCCCAAGTTTACACGTGTCATTTCTCCATTTCAAAGTGCTTTTCCATCCCCATCTAATCTCAAGTGTGTATTGTTGTTTATATTATAGATCATGTATGTTAGGACCTGATTAGTATTGCTATTCTTAGAACTTCCATCCATTTAAGCATTTTTGAACCTTTTTGCAGTACTTCACAAAGCCAATTTCACCTGTCATTTTCAAGGTGTCATTTGCCAAAATAAGATTTTCTCTCTTGTTTGGGAGGGAGGATTGCCTATAACTCTAGACATTGGGCCTCATTACGACTTTGGAGGCAGCCATGCCCTTTATAAGGGCATGGTTGCCTCCAAAACCGTGTCCGGGTCCGGGTTCCCTAAATGGGGAAATACCGGGCCATTCTGAGTATGGAGGGCCCGGTATTTCCTTCTTCAGGGAACCCGGGCCCGGTCCTTCCCCATTCCCCTTCGGGGCCCCATAGGGCTCAATGGGAATGGGTGCGGGAGCTAACAACGGGCCGATTACGACCGGCCCGTTGTTAGCTCCCTGGTCCCCTCGCAGGACCCGCTATGGACGTCTGGTAAAACCAGATAACCTGGTAAAACCAGACGTCCAGAGCGGGTCCCGCGAGAGAACCTCGTAATATTGCGGAATGGGTTTAACGGCACTGGCACCATTAGCAGCGCCGTTAAACCCATTCCGCAATAGTTGTAATGAGGCCCATCGTATTTCATTCCTGAAAACCTGCTGATTACTCACACTGGGTAGGATTGCTCCTTTGTATTTAATCAAGACTTTGCAGGGGGAGCATTAACCTAAACGCTATCTGTGTGCAAAACAAGACTGTTCTTTTTCCCTGTGTTTCTATTTTGCCTCCTTATAAGTGAATTCAATTGCTTTGCTTCACTTTCGGAATTGTATTGTCACCCTTTGGGTGATTGCTGCCCCATATATATCTATATTAAACCTATATGTGATTGAATATTAAATAAATAAATCTTTACCTTTACAAGCTAGCCTGATTCCTGGTTCAGTGTGGCCTGGGGGGTATTTTGAGAAGGGTGCAATATGAGTGGTATATCATTCAGAATATTGAACTTATAGACAAAAATAAAATAAGGGTTTCATGTGTGCACTATATGCTAGGCAAGACTTGTGTGTGTGTCTGTTTGAAATCCCTTAAAATGTCACTTAGTAATATAGTTGTAGCAGGTGTTGGAGTGTATCATAGGTAATGAGCTCACATTGGAGGGCACTTACAAGTGGCAAGATTCAATTGAATAGTAGATTCTCAATATTAGGTACTTGTGAGAAACAGGACTTACATTAGTGGGTACTTGAAGGTAGCACGATAATAGTAGGCGATCACAATAGTAGCCAAATGCAAATATTAAGACTCAATGGTAAAACATGGCTCAGAGATGTGGCTAGCTTCACAGTAATATGCACTAGAGAGAAACTAGACTTGCAGTGGTAAACACTTAAGGGTGACACGAAAATGGTGGACATTCATAGTAGTTTAGCACACAGTTGGACTCAAATAGTAAGCGCTCACAATTGGCAGGGGTCATGGAGGTGGATAAGCAGGATGTGTGATGATCAACAATAACTAGGTGTTCACAGTAAATCCGTGGAATGTTGGGATGCAGAGTTTATTTTCAATCAACTGAGAGGGTGGGATGAAAGAGAAAAGGGAAATCAATAGCAAAAAGTGGTAATGTTAAAAAATGCAAAAATCAACTCAACATTGCTGGTGTGTCATTACATCATAGAGCATGCTCTTAAAAACAGAATGTATGTCACAACCATATACCTTAACCGGTATCACGCGAAAAGTGAAAGGTGGAGATCTGTGGTTAAAGGTTCACCCCTCACTGCAGCATTAGAGCAAGGAGAATGTATAAATGCCTAAAGGCCAATAAAGGCTCCTTTGTAGTAACACATAAATGGAATTAGAAGCTAATTTCAGGAAAAAGTCCTGACAAAATGATGCAATCATCACTATTTGCAAGCTAAATGCACCAAAGTATGGGGAAGACTACCAACGAAACACATATGAATAAATAAAATCATGTTTTGAATTAATACCAGAACATGATCGTGTGCTCATAAGCCCTCACCCAGTGTATAATGTCTCTAATGGTTACCTTAAATAGGGTGCTAGTCGATTTCACAGAAGACTTCAGTCAGTATAACCAATCGCTACCACCTACAGTTACAAAGAACACATTGGCAAAGCTCTCCGCAATAATTTTCCCTCTAAACACCTAAACCAAGTAAGAGCAATGTTGCATTAGATGATTAGATGTAATTAGCTTCACTCTATTACTGTGTTTAGGTTTAGACACAAAACGACTTTTATTTTGGACTATTAGAGATAGTAAATAAAGGTTTTAAAACAAATCCTCTCTGAGTCTGTGTCTCGCTTGATACCATGCCTGTCTCACATGGCCTACTGAAGCTTTATTTACAAGCCCTTTTTTTCCAGCAATAACAAGTAGAGATCATTTCCTATCACTGCAATGTATGCTGCGTTTCAATGACAACTCGGCAGCATTACCAAGAACTGACCAAAACTGTGATAGGATATTCAAAATTCAGCCATTACTCAAGCCCTTTGCACAGCAATATTTTCAAAGGTTTATACTCCTAGCTAGAACATATCCATTGATGAATCTTTGGTATTGTTCAAAGGTAGGCTACTGTTCAGGCAGAATATTCAAAGCAAGAGATCACGATATGGGATCAAGGTACACATGTTGTGTGAAAGTACCACTGGGTATGCCTACTACAACATGAGAGTCTACACAAGAAAATACTCGAGCATAAACCCTGCAGGCTGTCCAGTACATTTTGGGATAAGTGAGAAGATTGTTTGGGATCTTGCCACACCATTATTCCACAAGGGTCACCATTTGTATGTGGATCATTTCTACAGAGGAATACCACTGTACAAGGAATTGTATAATATGGGCAAACTGGCATGCGGTACAATCCGCAGTAACCGCAAATGCTTCCCAGACAACCTGTTTGTAAGAAGCTTGACAAGGGAGCATGTATCGCATTGCAGCGTGAGAACTGTTAGCAGTAAAATTCTGTGACAGAAGGAATGTGCACATGCTGAGTGCTATTCATGATGAAAGTACTTCAATTATAGCAAGTAAATGCCCTAGGCTGATTAGCCTTCAGTGTGGGCTGCACTCCCTTATCACCACTCAGGTGGTTACATACATTTTGATTGATCAGTAGCATTAATGGTTGGTTGGTTGGTTCTTCTTAGTTTACTTGTTGTTTCTTTGTAAGCATAATGGTGAAAAGAACATATTCAAGGTGATTTAGAGTTACTAAATCATGTATTTTCAGATGCAAGCAGTTGCCAATGCAGTTTGGCCTATTCTTAGTGCTTCATCAGGGCATTTCTATTCAATTTGATCAACAATATATGGTAGTATCAATTCATAAATCATCAACGAAAGAAAGTTGAAATACGGTGGATATTAACAAAATGCGGGTGAATGTGTCATTAATTTTTTACAACCCCAAAATGGCCACATAAATGGGGACATTTGACAACAGGCAACAATAAAACAACATTCACAGAAACCCTCTCTGAATGTAGTGTAAGAAAACAATGTAAAACAGCAATACACTGTCCCAGAGATAAGCCAATTTCATTACGTAGGTCCATCACGTGCCATAAGTAAAGCCAATGAGTTTTTTTTTTAAAAAGGAAACCATTGAGGTCCCGATCTTCATTCCTTACATGTGTAACTACATAGGTTCATCACATGCCATAAATTGAGCCACTATGCTTTTTTAGAGGAAACAATTGAGGCCCCAATCTTCATTCATTCCCGTTGAAGCTTAAGGCACTGTGATGCTGGAAATACATCAGAGGGACAGGGCCTCCGTATCCTTGTCCTTTACTGCCTTTTTATCGTGTGTTCTGTCATATTTTCCACGCAGGAGTTCATGTGGGACTCCTGGCGGTGCAGCTCTCTCTCTTTTGGTTTGGTGAACAGACCCGTGGGATACCCTGACGGCACCCATGGGTGGGGATACAACCCTGTGCCCCTAGTGTATGTTTTTGGGCACCTGTGGGTGGCCCGCAGAGCAGGGTATGGGCTGGTGGCAGCTCCATGCTGAATTTGACAGGTGCGCTGAGTATCCTCCATTTTGGGACACCCAGCCCTGCCATTGGAATCAGTTAATTCCTGATGGAAAACAAGAAAGCTCTTGCTTTCTATTACCTGTTACCTTGTTTTCCCAAAGTCCTGGGAAGCCCTGACTCTGTCCCTTCCCCCTGACTGGCTGTTGGGTGGAAGTTCCATATATGGTGTTGTTGTGAAGTCTAGTCCAGACTGACTGGAGCCTTCCCAGTGACTGTATGTTGTGGGTACGCCCTGTGGGTGGGACCTGGGTGAATGGAGTGTGTGACCAATATGCACTTCTTGTTGTGGCTGTCTGGTTTCTGGTATGAGAGACAAAGACTGAGACAGCCCTGCCCGAAACTGGCCTGAATGCAGTGTGTAGTGTTGAATGGCTGGGTACTTGTCCCAATCCACATTCCTTGTTTTGAGTGTTTGAGAGGGAGGAGGATGGCCTGAATGCACTGTGTGCCTGATTGGCTTACTGACTGCATGAATGCCCTTCTGCATGATTGGCTGCTGAGAGTGACGAGCAGTGTGGGTGAGAGTCAAGATAGTATATCTGGGGACCTCTCACCATTGGAAATTGTTCAGAAGCTGTGTCTACACTTGAAGAGTAACTGGAACTGCTGATCCTCGACGCCCAGCTGGAAGACGAAGACTTGCTGATGCATTTGCTTCAACCTTATCTTAAAGCTGCCGAACTCGTCAAGGATTGATCCGAGAGAGGACCTGGTAAGGCGCCCTCTTCCCGTGCTCCGAGGGACCATCGAGCACCGCTAACATTCGCCGAAGCTCCCTGGAAATCAGACCCTTGAAAGGCTGCTGACCCGAGACGGGACCGCTGAGGAGAATGAAGCAAAGCACCCAGACTTCGCCGCTGTCGAAGTCTATTGCCGTCGACCAGGGTTTGCAGGTTTGTGTAACCGCTGGAGGCCCATAGAAGTTGTGTTGCCCAGCCGTGGGGATCACTTGACGCTGTGCCGCAGACGACCGGAGCTGCCTGCTCCTTTGCCTAAGAACATTTGAATCCAAGGACTCCCTTATCCGCAACGTCGACCGCTTTGTCCCGCCGGAGAAAGTCAAGGACAACCCATGCGCCAAGGAGAATCTGCCGGTGGGTTTCCCGCCACCTAAAGGCCACAAAGACTTCGACGACTCGACGCCCTTGTTGGGCCACAGTTCTTCTGAAACTATTTGCGGTCCTGAACAATCCGTAGCCGAGGTGCCCCGCACACCTCATCCTCGCAGGACGTCACTGACGAGCACCGCCTTGATCGACATCGGGGTCTCAGCACCCTTGAATTTCTCATCACCGCCGTTGATGACAACTTCACCATCTTCGACGCCTCTCGACGATCAGTGGCTCCTGCTGTAAAGGGAGTCACTCAAGAAGGATCCTTCTACGCGTCTTCGAAGAACTCTACTCCACGAGGTACATTGGGGTGTTAAAACCTCAATAGGAGGAAATAAGGCTATTGAACAATATATGGACTGGACTTGTGCTATATATCTTTATTTTACAGATTGCCCTGGTGGGGGGATCTCCACACAAAACTGTGTCAGTCGGTAGGGGCCAGTATTCTGCCTATTGTTTCAACCATCTTACGTTCCTTCCTATCTCTACTGCTGGTTCCCTCGTTATTGATCTGTGTGACATTTTAACTGTACAGTTGATGCCGATTCCGAGTACAAAGTGCGTTATTGTGATCGTGTACATACCTTTGAATATTAATTATATAAAGACTGTGTTTTCAGTAATACAGTGTGTGGACATTCCTTTGAGGGGGTTTGGGGAAAACACTGTACTTAAGAATCAGCCTGCATCACCTCCTGAGAAGCTAGGCCTTGATTGCTCGACTACGTTACCAATAATAGAGAATCCTCTGTGCCTCTCCTCAAACATATAGAAAGCGAAAGTACAGACACCCCCCTCCAGTCTTTACAGGCACCAAGCCGACCGATCCAGTAGGCTTCTCTCTGTGCCCTCAGTCTTTTAAGGTTTCTTCTTTGGCCTTTAGTATCTATGGTTTCCAATACTTGTAACTTTAGTTGGGAGATACTGTGTACTTTCTCATTGAAACGTCTAGTGACTGCTGATGTAGTATTCCTATTCCCGATGCACAATTTGTATTCAGATTACGCCTCTTATGGTGCCTTGCCAATTAAACAGTTCGCACAAGATTAAGGTTAGTAATGATGAGTTTATATGCGTTTCACCATTACCGCAAGGGTGACTATGGTGCTCACACAAGGTTAATAACATAGAAAGGAACGAGGCACAAAGGGCTCACGTCTGGACCCTTAACATGGAGACACTAACATATCGGAGGAATTAAGCAGAGCAACTATTCATGAATCATTGCAGTATAACGGTACACCTCATTTTAGAGATACACCACAGGATTTACTGCTAGTTTCATGAAACTAGATAAAGATATGTTAAGGCTCAGTACAAGCACCCATGACAGTAAAGGTAACCGTACACTTAGTAACATAAATACCTGACTACCTAATTTTGAACTAGAAATATGTTATGAATTTCCATGATGTAGATCATTTATTTATTGTTTCTCTGTCTTTCTGTGAATGTTGTTCAAATGTTGTCTGTCAAATTTCCGTTCATGTGGCCATATTGGGGTTGTAAACAATTAATGACACAATGGGCCTCATTACGACTCAGTCGGTAAGGGTTTTACGGCGGCGTAAACAGCGCCGACCCTTACCGCCTGAGTACGAGGTCCCTTAGCGCCATGGCGGACTTAACACCTGCTTTTAGCAGGTGTTAAAATCCATGGCGCTAAGGGACCATGGAGTTAATTACGCCACCGTAATTTACCGTGGCGTAATTAACGCCTTCCCCACTCCCATTATGCCCTATGGGGCAAAAATGGGAATGGGGAAGGGTAAATGGGGATTGGGGATTTACCGCCCCGCCAAGGTCGGAATGGGGCGGTAAGTCCGCCAACCACCATGGCGTAAACGTAGTTTACGCCATGGTGGTAAAGTCACGGCCCAGGCGGTAACTTAATGCCTGGGTCGTAATGAGGCCCAATTACCCTCATTTTTTTAATATCCCCGTATTTCAACTTTCTTTCGTTGAGGATTTATGCCATATGGTCCTTTATTATTATGCTCTATCACTCTCCTTGATGGATATGGTTTTGCGGTTTATTCTGTGACCTATTCTTTGAATCATATCACAATTAATAATTTGACATTGGGGTGTAATAATTACTTCACAATGCAGCAGGCATACTATGGTAACTTGACGTCAAGATGTGAATCACTTGTCTTCTCGTTCTTGTTAATTGAATTGGTATTAGCATATGTTGTTGATCAAATTGAAAAGAAACTCCCTGATGAAGGACTTAGAATAGTCTGAAATGCATTGGCAACTACTTGCATCGGCAAATAAATGATTTAGTAACTCTGAATCACCTTGAATACGTTCTTTTCACCAATATGCTTGCAAAGAAGCAACAAGGAAACTAAGAGGAACCAACCATTAATGCTACTGATCAATCAACATGTATGCAACCACCTGAGTGGTAATAAGGGAGTGCAGCCCACACCAAAGGCTAATCAGCCAAGGTCATTTACTTGCTATCATTATTTAGCATGCCGAGCATGGAGGCGTGACATATTTTGTTGCACCCCACTCACAATCTCAGATAAATTGACGAGATTCCCAACCTGATATCAAGTAAATAATAAACTCACAAATGGTGCCCGCTTACCCAATCATTGAAAGTACTTCAATTATCACTGTTCAGGGGCAGGCTCAGCAAGTGCGGAAGCCCAAGTGCATTCTGGACTTAAACAGGTACATAAGGGGAATAGATAAAACAGACCAATTACTTGAGCCATACCATGCAACATGTCATGAAGATTTGAGTACTGTTCCTAAAATTGCAACAAGTTTCCATCCCCATGAACGTAGCAACTCCCAACCACTGTCGGGGGATGAAGGTCAGAACTCAGAATGTGTAATTTCTTTATTGCCTCAAAAATCGTAGGGGAGGAGTCACTTACAAATACGCAGCACGCTAATCCCTCTGCGGTTGGGCAAAACTAAAAGAGCCATTCTATTCTGGAGTGTCATTAATCTAATTGCCTTCCCTTCTAGGGTCATTTTATACAATATATCGGTCATTCCATTTATCATTTTTTCTAAAATTCTGGACAATCTCCGTATATTCCAGGAGTTTATTGCTTGCCCCCAAAACTTGCCCCCAATAGGGTATAAAAGATTTAGCTATGTCTCCCGCAATAGATCCTGCTTCATCATCCCGCCGTGACAGGTGCTTTCATGGCAGGCAAAAGGGAACTCAATGGATGCACGCTCTCAAAATACCATAATACTGGGATAATGGTATACAGAATACACAGAAGTTTTGTAATCATCAGCATTATTTTCTTACAGCAACTCTTTCGAGAATTTTTTATAGTCTCTATATCTATTACATCATCAACGTTGGTGCAGGAGGGAACAGAAGCAAGTAAGGGCATTGTATGCGATTCTCCTTCTCCAACAATGTTCGTCGTGAATAGTTCTCACAGCAGCGCCCGTTGAAACACCAATATGTTCGAAGAGGTCAGCAAAGTGTTGTAGGCCAGTTCTCGGCAGCCTGGATTCCTATACGTGTGGCATGACTGTCGTGCCTCTGCACATTGCTCAAAAGACTCCAGAGCAAACATCAATTGCCTTTGTACCATATGCCCCCCGCTCGTTCGCACGGGGTGATCAAAAAATGTACTATTTTCAAACATAGCACCAGGAAGCCACGTTCCAGAGCTCCCAAATTGATGCAGATTGGTACAGCCTTCACGCTCCACTTCAGCCCACCCTTTTATTTCATCGCCAGTTGCTTTCGCCTGCATCTCTTTGACTGTGGCAATCCCATTCGCTATCATGCAGGGCACTTCTTCTGACCTTTCAATCAACATTTTCGTGTGCAAATCAGTGGCAGTTTATTTCGCAATTTTGTCTGCAAATGCGTTTCCTTTTCCAACATTACGCATTACTTTCTTATGCGCCTCACATTTCATTATTGCTAGCCACTTTGGATACGTGAGTGCAGACAACAATCGTGCTATCAAAGGGCCATGTTGAATTTTAGTTCCATGTGATGTTAGGAAACCCCTCTCAGCCCAGAGTTGACCAAAATTGTGTACCACCCCAAATGCGTGCTGACTGTCAGTATATATGTTAACATTCAAATCTTCAGAAAGTTCACATGCTCTTGTCAATGCTATTATTTCTGCAGCCTGCGCTGAATTGTATGGAATTATTTTGCTCTCTACAATACTCTTCAATGTCGTGATGGCATAGGCAGCAGTTGACGTGCCATCGGGCAATTTAAAACAGGAACCGTCACAAAAGAGTTATCTGTCTGGCTCTTTCTGTGGGGTGTGTGTTAGGTCAATTCTCCCTTTCATTTCTTGTTCAGTAACCATTATACAATCATGGGGTGGTAATTTCTTCTCACCCGTATCTTCATTGGGAGGGGGCATTAACTCTGCAGGATTCAAAGCGCAACATCTCTGAATTTAGAAATTTGGCACAAAAAGGACAATTTCGTATCTAGTTAGTCTGGCTGATGTAATATCTTGCGTCTGCCTTCTATTTAAAAGAACATCTACTGTGTGAGGCACCTTTAAGGTTAAGGCGTGACCCAAAACCATTCCCTAAGTTTGTTTTACTGACGCGGCAGCCGCAGCGAAAGTTCCCAAACAGTGCGGCAAAGTGCATGCGACAGGATCCAGCACGGAAGAAAAATAACTGCATGGTCTATTTCGTCCTCCTTGTTCCTGAGTCAAAACAGCCAGCGCACAACCATCATTTTCTTGCACAAATAACTTAAAAAAATATTTTCATAATTTGGTGTGCCCAAAACTGGAGCTGAGCACAACGCAACTTTGAGCACCTCAAATGCTATCTGACATTCCTCACCCCATGGTAAAGGAAAAACAACATTCTTCTTTGTCAATGCCACCATTGGATTCACAATCATAGCAAAATTCGCTATCCACTGCCTGCAATATGAAGCCATGCCTATTATGGCTCTGACCTCTTTCTGTGTCTTTGGAAAAGGCATACCAGAGATACTTTCTACTCTTTCTGGTGTCAGTCTCCTTCCCTCTTTCGAAAGGAGGTAGCCCAAATAGGCCACTTCCTTTCGACAATACTGGAATTTGAAAGAAAGCCCACCTAACGTGAAAGCAAATAAATATCTGCTATCCAAATGTACTGGGATGCTAAAAAATGCATTCTTAAAATCTACGACACTAAAATGTGAAGCAGAGACTGGAAGCATTGTCAAAATGGTAGTGACATCTGGGACCAATGGAAATTGGGGATCAACTACTTAGTCAATGCACGCAAATCAATTATGAAACGATACAGTATTTCATTACCTCCTTTCTTAGAAACTGGCAGAATCGGACTATTGCAAGTGCTACCAGTAATTTCTTCAATCACGTTTCTTTTAACCAAATCAGAAACAAAGCATTTTAATAGTTTCTCACCTTCCACCGAAATTTTATACTGTGGGATACGTGGCAATGTGACTCCCTCTTTCAAGACAATTCTCACTGGTTCTATTCTCAAACAACCAACATCGTTGTCATTCATCGCCCATATACAAGTCGGTAGCTTGCTTAATTCAGTTGGTAATGGCTCAGACAAAAATTTGATACTGCCATTTTTTGTGGTGCAATCGTCAGAAACACTCCATCATGAGAACAATGAATAACCGCACTTAATTTTTTCAACAAATTTAACCCCAATAAATTCTCGCTGCAGCTTTGTGTAAAAAAGGAACGGGCAAGACTCAGTGAATGGACCTAGTGTTATGGGTACTGACTGTGACACTGGACTAATTACTGGGGTGCCTGCGAACCCTATTGAAACATTCTTTTGCCCTGACTTTGGTATCTCTAGAACCAAGTGATGGTCTATTGAGCACTTCTGTGCACCTGTGTCCACTAGAAAAGTGTGCTCCTTATTCCCAACATTCATTTCTACGTAGGGTCCTTTCTGATCAACGGGAATAGACACTGGTTCCGACCCCTGTCTTGGCCTGTCCTAGTGAAACAATACATCATCCAATGTGAAGTCACCAGAATATATTGGACTTAATGTCAAAAACATTTCCTTCTCCTGCACCATTCTGCTGATGTAGATTTTGGTTCTGATTCTGGTTATTATTTCCTTGGTTATTCTGATTCTGTGGCATTCTAGTGTTTCTATTTTGTCCTTGTGTTCCCGGGCGACCTCTATTTTGTCTTCTCAAGGCATTCCCATTTCTATTCTGCAAATGTGGGCACTGTGCTCTCCAATGACCTACTTCCTTACAATATGCACATTGATTCAGTCCGATTGGACCTCCATGCATGCTCGAGTAATTCCCTCTTGTCTGTGTATTATCTCCACCCCTATTATTATTTGCTACCTGTTGCAGTAACACTCTTGTTTTTAGATTCACTCTATCCCTCACCTCTTTCTCTTTCTCTGAATTTACTCTATTCTCATAATATTGTGGCATGTGTAATACTTCATTCTGTGACTTTGCTTGCCATGCACTGTCAGACATCATTATTACATTTTGAATTTTCGGCAGCAACCCTCTCACATGTTTGTCAACAAATAGTCTTTTCCGCAATCCAGTGCTTAAATCTTGGCCACTGAAATCTGCAAACACTTCTTCAAATCTATTGAAAAAGTCAGTAGCCAATTCATCTTTTCCTTGCACGCATGCAGTTAATTTGTCCTAGATAATTCGCCTTTCAGGTACCAAAATCTTCAATTTCTGTACTATTCGCGCCGGTAACGCAAACATATTTGACGATGGCTTTTCGCCAGCTTTCCTGTACGTATCCTCTTTTATCAAATGTTCTCACATATCACCCAGCATTTCGCTATCATCTACATTCCTAATTTGCTTCCATATATCTGCTGGGAGAATTACAGGAAATAATAGGTCAATATCACTCATTGTAAAAATGGACGACTTCAAATATGACTCAATTTCTTTATAGAAACCTGCCGGGTTCTTTCTCAAATCAGGGATGGTTTGTTTTATATTATTCACCTCTTGTCTAGAAAAAGGGACATGTACATATTGTGCTGTATAATGTGCTTCTTTTACCTGCGCTGGTTGTCCATTAATACCAGGAATTTCTACATTCGGTACGAAAGTGGGAGGGACTTGTCTCATGGGAAATATCACACTGGCCCTTCCTTCTTTCTCTCTCTTATTAAGCACTATAGACAGATCAAGGGATAGAGCAGTGTTTCCAGTTTCAGTTAAACACTCTCTCTTGTATACTGTCATTAATTCAGAGGGCCAGCAATCATTTCTCTCAACATATTTATCTTGCAAATATTCAACGATTACTTGCAATACTTTCCTTTGCATTTCTATCGTATACTGTTCAAACGTATCATACACCTCCATTACAGGAATACTAGCATCCATAATCCATCTAAGCGCCTCTCGTGTACATATTTTTATTTCTTCACTAACAGGTGCACGACATATGGTGTCACCTCTTGTCTCCCTCTTTTTACCTCTTGGTGCCGAAACCCAGTAACAGAAAACATCTCTGAATATAATTCATCAAGTTCATCTTTAAACTCAAATAGCCTGTCTATGTGCTCTTTTATTTCTGCCTCATTTTCCCTCATACGTGAGAATGTATTCAGATCTCGCAACTTCTGCGGCGCTACCATGCCAATTAATTACTTTCATCTATTCATAAGATACTCTCCCATGCATTCCAACAGTACCTGTTTTTCACCAAGCTTCTTGTAGTCATACATTGAACTCAGCGTCGATCCCTCGCCATTGCTTTCAATGTACATTTCTGCCTGTTCTTTCAGTTCTCTCTTCCTCTCCCTGCTAACCATACTATGGGTTACTCTAGTGCTTCCTTTCTGTGCACTCCCCGCCTCTGCAAAGCTGCCTTCTCTGATAGCTGCTAATTCAAGCTCTGTAGGTGGAGGAGGAAATGGGATCACGTGTTCAGGGGGAGCTGGTGCAGATGGAACAACTGGAAGGGGGGGTGGCAACTGAGGTTGAGCAATGGGCACTGGCGTAATTGTGTCAATTTTACTTTTAGGGCATTCTTATCTTTTCTCATTTAAGATCTTATTTATTAGTTCATCTGATGCATGTAACTCTTGTGGATATATTTTTTGTATGCCTAATTGAAGACTCCTATCCGCCCTTCTGATATCCTCATCTCATTGCTTCTCTTCCAGTTCTAGCGCTCTGTCTGCATTAGACTTGTGCCCAGGCGCATGTTTCTCTCTACTTCTTAAACGGAGATTAGCTTCCTTCCTCCAGTCTCTAATGACGTCAAATGTTGCAGGGCGTGCTTTCTTGCGCAGCAGTACTGATTCCAAATGTTCTGTTTGAGGCATCTCAAAACTACAATTTTTCTGCCATTGCAAATCTTCTACATGTCTGGTTTGCCTATGCCAAATTTCATTAAACATGATCGCTCCTATCCCATACTTCACATACATCTCGACTGCTGGGGACCCTACAGGTGGTGCAGCCTGACCAGTTTCCAAAGATTGTCTACCGCAGTGGAATAATCCCACTAGACAGGAAGACAATTTCCCAGGCATGTTTGATCTTATGCGTACCTTACCCTGGGCGTTTGATCTTGCAAGAGCAACTCTTAACCAATATCAGGGCTGTTAAGAATTGGGGCACGACTCACCAGATCAATCAGCTCACCTCTCAAGATGCAATTCGTCCGTATACAGACGCAACCAAGAATCGTTGTGACTGCGTATCTGGCTCAATCTGCCTTGTTTCGGGACCCTCGCCTTCTTGCTCTCTGGCCTCTGCGCATCGATCAGGGACTGGTTATGTACAGATCTGCAAAGGAGTCTCTCATCACTTTCACAGATGCGTCCTGAACGCCTCTCGATCCCGGCTCGACAGCCTCGATTCGTTTTTTTATCACCTTCTTCAAATTCAACGCACACGATGGAGCAAATGGGGGAGGGTCCCTATTCAGGCGCCATTTTTTGCTAGGCCCTGAAGACCCTCACGCACGGAAACAAGGCACAATCACCATACACAAACTAATATGACAGACACGAGGTTCAATTCCCAAAATCTAGGGTTTATTGCAAAGCAAATAGTCTCAGTCGGCCGACTGGATCTCACGTCTCGCAACGTGTGTCACCCAGACCTCGTGAGACGCAAGAGCGTGAGCATTGTACAACAGAGTCATATATACAAAAGGACAATCATACTATCAGTTTGTGACACATCAAAACCGCCCATAATGTATCTTCTTGAGCTAGGGTTCGGTGATTGACAATTATGACGAATTTGACACCTTCTGAGACGTTTCTTTGTTAATCTATATTACTTGATTTAGCAACAGTTGCAGTGTGCAAGACACAGACGGGATTCTTTGTTATAGAGAACATAATGCACTTGTTTAGTTCGTAGGAGAGACACATTCAAACGCATGCTATCTTCTAGTTTCTATTCGTGAACTAGGGGTCAGTCTGATCTAAGAGGGCTCAAAAAGGGGGACCGTAAGGAGAGTATAATTCATGCCTTCAACGGCCTGTTTCTACAGCTTCAGCGAGACCTTCTGGCACCTGGCTTGGTGATTAAATGCCTCTCGGCTCGCCTTCAAGGACTTGTGAGGAAGAAAAAGAATGTATTTCTATTCTGCTCTGGCATTTCTGTCTGGGCTGGTCTCTTCAACATGTAACTTGTGGCCTTGCTTTGTGCAAAAGCAGAACGAAATTAAATACATTTTTGCAAAGCGTTTGAACAGAAAAGCAAGATAAAGCAAATGGCGGATCCTGCGGGAATAAAATGGACGCTCTATGGTTATGCTGACGATTCTATAATTGGCGATGCTGGGCATATGATGCGATTGGTTTTCGGCCAACATAATATAACATCTATGCTATGGTAGGGTATTTTCTGGACTCACAAACCGGTATCACGCGAAAAGTGAAAGGAGGAGACTGGGTGGAGATCTGTGGTTAAAGGTTCACCCCTCACTGCAGCATTAGAGCAAGGAGAATGTATAAATGCCTAAAAGCCAATAAAGGCTCCTTTGTAGTAACACATAAATGGAATTAGAAGCTAATTTCAGGAAAAAGTCCTGACAAAATGATGCAATCATCACTATTTGCAAGCTAAATGCACCAAAGTATGGGGAAGACTGCCAAAGAAACACATATGAATAAATAAAATCATGTTTTGAATTAATACCAAAACATGATCGTGTGCTCATAAGCCCTCACCCAGTGTAAAATGTCTGTAATGGTTACCTTAAATAAGGTGCTAGTTGATTTCACAGAAGACTTCAGTCAGTATAACCAATCGCTGCCAACTACAGTTATAAAGAACACATTGGCAAAGCTCTCCGCAATAATTTCCCCTCTAAACACCTAAACCAAGTAAGAGCAATGTTGCATTAGATGATTAGATGTAATTAGCTTCACTCTATTACTGTGTTTAGGTTTAGACACAGAACGACTTTTATTTTGGACTACTAGACATAGTAAATAAAGGTTTTAAAACAAATCCTTTCTGAGTCTGTGTCTCGCTTGATACCATGCCTGTCTCACATGGCCTACTGAAACTTTATTTACAAGCCCTTTTTTTCCAGCAATAACGAGTAGAGATAATTTCCTATCACTGCAATGTATGCTGCGTTTCAATGACAACTCGGCAGCATTACGAAGAACTGACCCAAATTGTGATAGGCTATTCAAAATTCAGACATTACTCAAGCACTTTGCACAGCAATATTTTCAAAGGTTTATGCTCCTAGCTAGAACATATCCATTGATGAATCTTTGGTATTGTTCAAAGGTAGGCTACTGTTCAGGCAGAATATTCAAAGCAAGAGATCACGATATGGGATCAAGGTACACATGTTGTGTGAAAGTACCACTGGGTATGCCTACTACAACATGAGAGTCTATACAGGAAAAGACTCAAGCATAAACCCTGCAGGCTGTCCAGTACATTTTGGGATAAGTGAGAAGATTGTTTGGGATCTTGCCACACCATTATTCCACAAGGGTCACCATTTGTATGTGGATCATTTCTACAGAGGAATACCACTGTACAAGGAATTGTATAATATGGGCAAACTGGCATGAGGTTCAATCCGCAGTAACCGCAAATGCTTCCCAGACAACTTGCTTGTAAGAAGCTTGACAAGGGAGCATGTATCGCATTGCAGCGTGAGAACTGTTAGCAGTAAAATTCTGTGACAGAAGGAATGTGCACATGCTGAGTGCTATTCATGATGAAAGTACTTCAATTATAGCGAGTAAATTTTCATTTAATTTCATTTCATTTTTATATAGCGCCGGTAGCCCAAGGGCATCAGGGCGCTTTAAACGAACAGAGACACACATAGAACACAGAAAGAGGCGAGTCCAAAGCTGAACCCTGAAGATGTCCCTGATCCAACTTATCCCGGTTCATCATCTGAAGAGATATGTTTTCAATGTTTGGTTTAGATATGGTTTCAATGTTTTAAATGACCTAGGCTGATTAGCCTTCAGTGTGGGCTGCACTCCCTTATCACCACTCAGGTGGTTACATACATTTTGATTGATCAGTAGCATTAATGATTGGTTGGTTGGTTCTTCTTAGTTTACTTGTTGTTTCTTTGTAAGCATAATGGTGAAAAGAACATATTCAAGGTGATTTAGAGTTATTAAATCATGTATTTTCAGATGCAAGTAGTTGCCAATGTATTTTGGCCTATTCTTAGTCCTTCATCAGGGCATTTATATTCAATTTGTTCAACAATATATGGTAGTATCATTTCATAAATTATCAACGAAAGAAAGTTGAAATATGGTCGATATTAACAAAATGAGGGTCAATGTGTCATTAATTGTTTACAACCCCATAATGGCCACATAAATGGGGACATTTGACTAAAACAACATTCAGAGAAACCCTCTCTGAATGTAGTGTAAGAAAACAATGTAAAACAACAATACGCTGTCCCAGAGATAAGCCAATTTAATTACATAGGTCCATCAAGTGTCATAAGTAAAGCCAAAGAGGTTTTTTTCAAAAGGAAACCATTGAGGTCCCAATCTTCATTCCTTACATGTGTAACTACATAGGTTCATCACATGTCATAAGTTGAGCCACTATGCTTTTTTAGAGGAAACAATTGAGGCCCCAATCTTCATTCATTCCCGTTGAAGCTTAAGGCACTGTGATGCTGGAAGTACATCAGAGGGACAGGGCCACCGTATCCTTGTCCTTTACTGCCTTTTTATCGTGTGTTCTGTCATATTCTCTGCACAGGAGTTCATGTGGGACTCCTGGCGGTGCTCTCTCTCTTTTGGTTTGGTGAACAGACCCGTGGGATACCCTTACGGCACCCATGGATGGGGGTACAACCCTGTGCCCCTAGTGTAGGTTTCTGGGCACCTGTGTAGTGGCCCGCAGAGCAGGATATGGGCTGGTGGCAGCTCCATGCTGAATTTGACAGGTGTGCTGAGTATCCTCCATTTTGGGACACCCAGGCCCTGCCATTGGAATCAGTTGATTCCTGATGGAAAACAAGATAGCCCCTGTGGCCTCTTGCTTTCTATTACCTGTTACCTTGTTTTCCCAAGGTCCTGGGAAGCTCTGACTCTGTCCCTTCCCCCTGACTGGCTGCTTGGGTGGAAGTTCCATATATGGTGTTGTTGTGAAGTCCAGTCCAGACTGACTGGAGCCTTCCCAGTGACTGTATGTTGTGGCTACGCCCTGTGGGTGGGACCTGGGTGAATGGAGTGTGTGACCAATATGCACTTCTTGTTGTGGCTGTCTGGTTTCTGGTATGAGAGACAAAGACTGAGACAGACCTGCCCGAAACTGGCCTGAATGCAGTGTGTAGTGTTGAATGGCTGGGTACTTGTCCCAATCCACATTCCTTGCTGTGAGTGTCTGAGAGGGAGAAGGATGGCCTGAATCCACTGTGTGCTTGATTGGCTGACTGACTGCATGAATGCCCTTCTGCATGATTGGCTGCTGAGAGTGACCCAGCAGTGTGGATGAGAGACAAGATAGTATATCTGGGAACCTCGCACCACTGGAAATTGTTCAGAAGCTGTGTCTACACTTGAAGAGTAACTGGAACTGCTGATCCTCGACACCCAGCTGGAAGACGAAGACTTGCTGTTGCATTTGCTTCAACTTGATCTGAAAGCTGCCGAACTCGTCAAGGATTGATCCGAGAGAGGACCTGGTAAGGCGCCTTCTTTCGGTGCTCCGAGGGACCATCGAGCACCGCTAACCTTCGCCGAAGCTCCCTGGAAGTCAGACCCTCGAAAGGCTGCCGACCCGAGACGGGACCGCTGAGGAGAATGAAGCAAAGCACCCGGACTTCGCCGCTGTCGAAGTCTATTGCCATCGACCAGGGTTTGCAGGTTTGTGTAACCACTGGATGCCCATCGAAGTTGTTTTGCCCAGCCGTGGGGGCCACTTGACGCTGTGCCGCCGACGACCGGAGCTGCCCGCTCCTTTGCCTAAGAACATTTGAATCCAAGGACTCCCTTGTCCGCAACGTCAACTGTTTTGTCCCACCGGAGAAAGTCGAGGACGATTCACGCGCCGAGGAGAATCCGCCGGTGGTTTTCCCGCCATCTAAAGGCCACAAAGACTTTGATGACTCGACGCCCTTGTTGGGCCACAGTTCTTCTGAAACTCTTTGCAGTCCTGAACAATCCGTCGCCGAGGTGCCCCACACACCTTATCCTCGCAGGACGTCGCTGACGAGCACCACCTGGATCGACATCGGGGTCTCGGCACCCTTGAACTTCACATCGCCGCCGTCGATGACAAGTTCACCATCTTCGACGCCTCTCGACAATCCGTGGCTCCTGCTGTAAAGGGAGTCACTCAAGAAGGATCCTTCGACGCGTCTTCGAAGAACCCTACTCCACCAGGTACATTGGGGTGGTATAACCTTAATAGGAGGAAATAAGGCTATTGAACTATATATGGACTGGGCTTGTGCTATATATCTTTATTTTACAGGTTGCCCAGGTGGGGGGATCTCCACACAGAACTGTGTCGATCGGTAGGGGCCAGTATTCTGCCTATTATTTCAACCATCTTACGTTCCTTCCTATCTCTATTGCTGGTTCCCTCGTTATTGATCTGTGTGACATTTTAACCGTACAGTTGATGCACTTTAATGAGATTTGATAACATTGGTGGTACCACTTTAGAATTGTATATATTTATCATTGTTGATTTCCGAGTACAAAGTGCATTATTGTGATCGTGTACATACCTTTGAATATTAATTATATAAAGACTGTGTTTTCAGTAATACAGTGTGTGGACATTCCTTTGTGGGGGTTTGGGGACTACACTGTACTTAAGAATCAGCCTGCATCACCTCCTGAGAAGCTAGGCCTTGATTGCTTGACTACGTTACCAATAATAGAGAATCTTGGCTGGGGTCCTCTGTGCCTCTCCTCTACCATATAGAGAGCGGAAGTACAGACACCCCCCTCAAGTCTTTAGACTGGTGGCAGCGGTGGGACGCTTATGGTTTTAAGACTCAGTGTATAACCGTGCCACTTACATAATATCTGCACTTTATTGAATTAAGGTTTGGTTGTGTACAAAATAACTGCATTACAAACAATGGAGTCTATTGCAAATGGTAAATTGACTAGGATGAGCTTAGAGTGCTTGTGAAGCCAGGGAGTTAGACTTTGTGGATAAGTCTAGGGCTGAGCTGATAGCTGCTCTGGCGGACTACCAAACTGATGGTGAAACTCTTGATGAGGGGGGAATGCAACCAAAGAGGACTCTGCCCCCGGGGTTTCTGCTGAATCTGTTTCGGGGAATGCCACCATTCCTGCTGCCTCTGTTCCGAACCCCAGCAATTCCTTGGAGCTTGAGTTATTAAGGATGAAATTGGCCATCGAATATCGCAAGTTGGAAATAGGTGCTGAGTTTAAGAAGGAGGAGTTGGCTCAAAAAGTGCAGCTCAAAAATAGGGATCTTGAACTCAAAGACAAGGACACTGAATGTCAGAGAATCCAGCTAGAGAAAGCTAGAGTGGAGACTTTGATGGAGACCAGATGGTCTAACGAACTTCACAATCAAGCAACATCCTGAAATCTGGGCAGATGTGTGTCTGGAGTTGTTCGGAAGGATAAGAGAACAACAGCAGACTCCGAGGTCATGGAAATCGGCTATAATTGTGCCCATTTTTAAGAAGGGAAACAGAGCCTGCCCTAAAAACTACTGTCCGGTGGCACTGCTAGATGTTCTTGGTAAAACCAACGCTACAGTGCTACAAAGAAAACTGATTGAATGGTCGAAAAAGGCTAATAGGGTAGACACAAGACAAGCTGGGTTTGTCAAATACGTTGGATGTTCGTTGAATTTACTTATTCTGAACTTGTTGAAGATGGAGGCCTTACGTACCAACACTAAAGTTTATCTTGCCTTTATCGATTTCTCCCATGCGTTTGACACCATTAAATGCGAAATGCTGTGGAATAAGCTGCGACTATGGGGCTGCCCATCTGGCTTGGTAAATGCAATTAAATATCTACACACAGATACATCGATTCGTATACGACTGGACCAAGCAGGAACGCTGTCTAAAGAGATCAAGACGTATAAAGGAGTGAAGCAGGGTTGCCCTTTGGCTGCCGCTATATTTAGCCTTTTTATATCGGACATTGGAGATGCCATAAACTCTATGCGATCTTTTCCTCCCAAACTCCACATGTTGCATATTAGCTGGCTGTTATACGCAGACAATTTGATTATACTGGATTTAACAGCTATTGGCCTACAGAGAAAGTTAGATGCAGTACACAAATACGTGACCATGAATCAATTGGAGATTAATACCTCCAAATGCGAGATCATGGTGCTTAACAACTTGAGAACAGCTAGAAACAAGACCAAAAGCAAAATTAAATGGAAGCTGGGCCACGATTCGATAGGCTTGTCAAGCAGTGTGAAATATCTAGGCATGCGGATAAGCTCTAATATAAACGACAGACCATGGATCATTGAAATCAGTAGGAAATGTCTTCAACTCGCCAACCAAGCGTTGCTTATAAACAACAAATTTGGAAGGTTTTCGCTAATTCCAGTTCAAAACTTTTACCAACAAAAGGTTTCTCCAATCCTAACGTATGGAGCTGAAAATGCGCTGAGATGTCCCGAAACCTTATGGGCTACACTGGAGAACATGTTCTGGTCCAAAGCATTGAGTCTGCCAAAGGGGCTATCCACGCAATGTATAAGATATGAAATGGCACTAACTTAATTGCATGGCAGAATTTGTTGGAACCTCCTGTCTTTATTTCGTAAAGCACAGAAACGCGAGAACATTCCACAGTTTCAGATCCTACATGACATATCTTCCGAGGGTCATACCATGGTAGCAATGTGGGCCAAACGCTGTGAAGACCTCCTCGTGGAATTTGATATTACCATGGAAACATTGCATGTCAATCCGGATGCTGCAAAGTTAAAAATCTGGCATGCTGATTGGGCGGCGACATGCGCTCAAAGATCCGACAAGACACTGATGGCTGATGTACCGACTGAAGCGAGGGCATTTAATGTCCTACAAAGATACATAGGCCTGTTCCCGAGTGCAAACGCAAGGAGAGTGTTCATGCTGTTTAGACTGAACGCCTTCAAAACTAGAGAGCGGCTGAAAGTATGGGATCGTAATGTATCCTTAGATACAGCATGTAGGTTATGTGCACGTGAGGTAGAGACCCTCAAACATTTGGTATTGTTCTGTAGTAAATTGCGAGACGTGCGATCAATCCATCTGAGCTCATGGGCCGAGGATCATCCTTCACTAGGTGCCGACGAATGGTGGGAGAAAATGTTCAACGGGATCGACATGAAGTTGATACCCCCACTCACATCTTTCTTAACCGTGATTGAGAACTTGTTGAAACCGGACTTACCTCAATCTTAATTACTGGGTTGTTAGAAAGATGTAACAGTTAATTTGCGTTTTGGCAGGATTTGGTGCAATCAATGAATTATGTGCAGGAATTGATGTTTGTAACAAAAAAATCTTTTTTTTTTAAAGGTTTGTTTTTAAACCAATAAAAATATTTTTTAAAAAATTAAAATTAAAAAAAGAGTGGAGACTTTAGCGAAAACAGTTGAGAGTGTCAGGTCCCCAGCAACTAAATTTATGAAAGATTTGGGTGGTGTGTTTGTGGAGGGTTCTGATATCCTCCAATGGATTGAAGCGTTTGAAATGGTTTGTGCAATTCATGATGTTGACAAAAGAGATTGGCCCAAGTGTTTGTTAAGCAGAGTGCCTCAGACTGGGTATGACTGTATTCTAAAGCTGAGTGTGGAAGAAAGGGGTCAGTATGAGTGTATGAAATCTGCTTTGATTGCCAAGTTTGGCAAGACACCTACCCAATACCTTAAAAGGTTCAGGGATTTTAAGAAAAGAGAGAATGTGTCTTGGGTTGACTGGGTGAGTGCTGCGCACATGAACATGATGGGGTGGATTGATGGTTACAAGGTGAAAACTTTTGTTGAATTGTCCCACCTATTGTTTTTTGAGCATTTTTCTGAAGCCTGTTCACCGGAGCTGTGTCAGTATGTTGCTGACCAGCACATTTTGGATCCCTTTAAGCTGGCTAGGCTGGCTGACAAGTGGGTCTCCCACCGGGTGTCCCGTAAGGACTCCAGTGGGAAGGACAAGGACAAAGAAAAGGGGGCCTCTCAGAAAGCTGAGGCGTCCCAAAAGCAGTCACAGTCGGGTAAACCTAAAACCTCCTATCCTAAGACCCAAAAATCTAGTGGGGATAAGTCATCTGTGGGTGGGAATAAGAGTAGTGGTCCACCTGCTGCAAAGCAGGCTCCCAGTGGTTCCAGTACCGTGCCCCACACTCCCGGCACTTGTTGGGATTGTGGGGCTCTGAATCACAAGAGGGGTGACTCCAAGTGTAAAGGTAAGGCAATTGCAGTACAGACTGTCAGCCTGACCTACCCTTACCCCATGTCTGAGGTGGAGGCCACTGTCCTCCCCTCCTCTACAGGGATCACATTTGGTGCTCCTGTAGAGATTTCCTTAGTGTCCCTTGGGGCCTGGGACCAGTACGGGGAAGTACTGGCGACTATCCCACAGAACACCCGTAGATTTCTGAGAAGTGTCCTCTTGAATGGCCAGCCTTCTACTGGTTTGAGAGACACTGGGGCAAGCATGACAGTGGTGGACAGGACCCTGCTCAAAGCCAGAGGACTATGTAGGTGCTCCTCTGAGAACCACCTGGTTAGCTGGCGGGCCTCCCAAATGATCGCCTGTAGCCTTAGTCACACTCGTAATTGGAGACAAGACAGCAAAGCTTCCTGTCCTGGTTCAGGACAATGTCCCTGATAAAATTCTGTTAGGTAATGATCTAGTAGCGTTGGGATTGATCTTGGATGGTCTTCCCATGACTGCTGCTGCAGTCACTAGGTCACAGGTGACCCCGGGTCTGGCTGTGAGTCAGGTACCCGAGCCAAAGGCGCGGCCTAAGGCAAGACGAAGGAAGAACAAGAAGGCCACCTCTGTGGAGGGAGCTCCTTCTCTTCCTGCTGTTCCTACAGCACCCATTGGGATCCATGCTCCGGACGGGATGGGTCCTGTGGTAAACCCCGTTTCAACTCCTGTGGGAGAAGAGCCAGAAGACTCTCCTGTGGGAGAGGTTCTCAACCCGGAGGATCATCCCGATCTTTAATGCTTGTTAGCTGAAGGCGGACCATCCAGGGCAGACTTCTGTAAAGGACAGAGAGAGTGCCACGCTCTCGAGGGTCTGAGGAAACAGATCCTGTCCCAGGCACGAGGAGAAGTGCCTAGGACATTCTAGATTTATTGGGAGGGTGAGCTCCTTGTTAGTGAGCCCACTAAGCCTGAACCTGGTGCCCTCAAGAGGTTGGTGGTACCCCAGGTTTACAGGCCCTTCCTACTGCAGTTGGCGCATGAGGTACCCTTAGCTGGTCATCTTGGTACCAAGAAGACTAAGCAGAGGCTCTCTGCCCATTTCTACTGGCCTCGGATGGGAGTAGAAGTGGAGTCCCACTGCAGGACCTGCCCAACTTGTCAGTTGTCTGGCAAGACTGGAGGCAGTGTCATTGCCCCACTGCAGCCATTGCCAGTGGTTGGCACACCATTTGAGAGGGTGGGCATCGACATTGTCGGTCCTCTGGACCCTCCCACTTCAGGTAGACATTGGTTCATCCTGGTCTTGGTAGATCATGCCACCAGGTACCCTAAGGCTATACCCCTTCGGACTGTAACTGCCAAGGTGGTTGCCAGGGCTCTCCTGGGCATTTTCACCCATGTTGGATTCCCTAAGGAGGTTGTCTCTGACAGAGGATCCAACTTCATGTCTAGTTACATGAAGACCATGTGGAAAGAGTGCGGAGTAACCTACAAGTTCTCCACCTCTTACCATCTCCAGACCAATGGTCTGGTTGAGAGATTTAATAAAACTCTCATGGGCATGATAGGTGCTTTGGAAGAGCCCCTAAGGAGGAAATGGGATCTCCTCCTGCCATGCCTGCTGTTTGCTTACAGAGAGGTACCTCAAGAGGGTGTTGGTTTCAGCCCCTTTGAATTACACTTTGGACATCCCGTGAGGGGGCCTCTTGCCTTGATCAGAGGTTTGGAAGCCACCCTTCCAGGTCCCGCCAAGCAAGTGGGGGACTATGTGTTAGGCCTCAGACGGAGGATGACACAGATGATGGGTCAGGCAACAGCAAATCTCAAGGCCAGCCAGGAATTGAACAAATACTGGCATGACCTTAAAGCATCGCAAGTGGATTGGACTCCGGGACAGGAGGTCCTCGTGATGGAGCCTACCAAGCCTTGGGCATTGGCAGATAAATGGACTGGACCCTTCAGGATAATCTCCAAGATGGGAGAGGTCAATTATCTGGTTGACATGGGAATCCCAGGGGTAGCCCCTCAGGTATTCCATGTTAATCGGCTCAAGCCTTTCCACAGGCGAGCAGAAGTCTCATGTCTCTTGCTAGCTTCAGAGCAAGAAGAGGAAGAGAGTGAGCCCCTTCCTGATTTGCTGTATAGCAACACTCAGGATGGCTCAGTGGAGGGAGTGCATCTCTCTCCAGATTTGACAACAGAGCAGCAGAGGGCCTGCAGGACTTTGCCCCAGCAGTATGCCTCTCTGTTTTCGCTGACGCCAGGCCTTACACCGTGGTGTAAGCATGAGATTAACACTGGTGACAGCGTGCCTGTCAAAAGCAGGAGCTACCGTATGTCAGACACTGTTAAGAACCACAACCATGCTGAAGTCGCCAAGATGTTGGATCTGGGTGTTATTGAACCCTCAACCAGTCCCTGGTCCAGTCCTGTGGTCCTTGTCCCCAAGGCAAGTTCCCAGGCAGGTACCAAGGATTGGAGGTTCTGTGTGGACTGCCGAGGAGTCAATGCCGTCACCAAAACTGACGCGCACCCATTGCCCCGGGCTGATGAGCTCGTGGACACCATAGGTGCTGCCAAATTTGTGAGCACCTTTGACCTCACCTCAGGCTATTGGCAAATAGCTCTGATGGACCATGCCAGGGAAAAGACGGTGTTCTCAACACCAGAGGGACTCTACCAGTTTAGGGTCATGCCTTTTGGGTTGAAGAATGCCCCTGCCACCTTCCAGAGATTGGTCAATCATGCTCTCAGTGGGCTGGAAGCCTTTTGTGTGGCTTATTTAGACGACATTGCTGTCTACAGTTCCACTTAGGAAGAGCATTTGACACATCTGGGTAAGGTGTTGCAGGCCTTGAAAAGAGCTAACCTCACTATCAAGGCCACCAAGTGCCAGATAGCTCAGGGAAAAGTCACATATCTTGCTCATGAGGTAGGAGGGGGTCAAATCCAACCTCTCCCCAGTAAGGTACAGGATGTACAGGACTGGGAGACTCCAACTACTCAAACCCAGGTGAGAGCCTTTTTGGGCCTCACTGGGTATTATCGCAATTTCATGGCAGACTGTGGAACCATAGCTGCACCCCTGACAGCTCTGACTTCACCCAAGCAACCTAGGAAGGTTAATTGGACTGAAGACTGTCAGAGGGCCTTTGATGGCTTGAAAGAAAGTCTATGTAGGGCACCTGTGTTGTGTGCGCCTGACTACAGCCGACCCTTTATCGTCCAGACGGATGCCTGCGACACCGGAATTGGAGCTGTCTTGTCCCAGTTAGATGACGAAGGGAGGGAACATCCTATCATCTTGATCAGTAGACAACTCAAGGGTAGAGAACTTAGGTGGACTACTGTTGAGAAGGAATGTTTCAGTATAGTTTGGAGACTTAGGCGTTTTAAGCCCTACCTTACGGGGTCTACCTTCAAGGTCCGAACAGATCATAAGCCCCTTGAAGTGGCTTGTGTAGATGAAGGGTCAAAACCCGTGAAAACCCGAAACTGCTCAGGTGGTCCATTAGCCTGCAAGGGCTAGACTTCACCATAGAGCACAGACCAGGGAAGAGTCACGATAATGCAGATGGCCTTTCCAGAAGGTATGTTGACCATCTGGATGAGGGTGTCTATCCCGTGGGAGATTAGGCACTCTCCACCTCAGTCTGTGGGGGGCGACTGTGATGCTGGAAATACATCAGAGGGATAGGGCCTCCGTATCCTTGTCCTTTACTGCCTTTTTATCGTGTGTTCTGTCATATTTTCCACGCAGGAGTTCATGTGGGACTCCTGGCGGTGCAGCTCTCTCTCTTTTGGTTTGGTGAACAGACCCGTGGGATACCCTTACGGCACCCACGGGTGGGGGTACAACCCTGTGCCCCCAGTGTATGTTTTTGGGCACCTGTGGGTGGCCCGCAGAGCAGGGTATGGGCTGGTGGCAGCTCCATGCTGAATTTGACAGGTGCGCTTAGTATCCTCCATTTTGGGACACCCAGGCCCTGCCATTGGAATCAGTTGATTCCTGATGGAAAACAAGATGGCCCCTGTGGCCTCTTGCTTTCTATTACCTGTTACCTTGTTTTCTCAAAGTCCTGGGAAACCCTGACTCTGTCCCTTCCCCCTGACTGGCTGTTGGGTGGAAGTTCCATATATGGTGTTGTTGTGAAGTCCAGTCCAGACTGACTGGAGCCTTCCCAGTGACTGTATGTTGTGGGTACGCCCTGTGGGTGGGACCTGGGTGAATGGAGTGTGTGACCAATATGCACTTCTTGTTGTGGCTGTCTGGTTTCTGGTATGAGAGACAAAGACTGAGACAGCCTTGCCCGAAACTGGCCTGAATGCAGTGTGTAGTGTTGAATGGCTGGGTACTTGTCCCAATCCACATTCCTTGTTGTGAGTGTCTGAGAGGGAGGAGGATGGCCTGAATGCACTGTGTGCCTGATTGGCTGACTGACTGCATGAATGCCCTTCTGCATGATTGGCTGCTGAGAGTGACCCAGCAGTGTGGATGAGAGACAAGATATTATATCTGGGGACCTCTCACCACTGGAAATTGTTCAGAAGCTGTGTCTACACTTGAAGAGTAACTGGAACTGCTGATCCTTGACGCCCAGCTGGAAGACGAAGACCTGCTGTTGCATTTGCTTTGACCTGATCTGAAAGCTGCCAAACTCGTCAAGGACTGATCCGAGAGAGGACCTGGTAAGGCGCCCTCTTCCCGCGCTCCGAGGGACCATCGAGCACCGCTAACCTTTGCCGAAGCTCCCTGGAAATCAGACCCTCAAAAGGTTGCCGACCCGAGACGGGACTGCTGAGGAGAACAAAGCAAAGCACCCGGACTTCACCGCTGTCGAAGTCTATTGCCGTCGACCAGGGTTCGCAGGTTTGTGTAACCACTGGAGGCCTGTCGAAGTTGTGTTGCCCAGCCGTGGGGACCACTTGACACTGTGCCGCCGACGACCAGAGCCGCCCGCTCCTTTGCCTAAGAACATTTGAATCCAAGGACTCCCTTTTCCGCAACGTCGACCGCTTTGTCCCGCCGGAGAAAGTCGAGGACGACCCACGCGCCGAGGAGAATCCGCCGGTGGGTTTCCCGCCACCTAAAGGCCACAAAGACTTCGACGACTCGACACCTTTGTTGGGCCACAGTTCTTCTGAAACTGTTTGCGGTCCTGAACAATCCGTCGCCAAGGTGCCCCGCACACCTCATCCTCGCAGGACGTCGCTGACGAGCACTGCCTGGATTGACCACGGGGTCTCGGCACCCTTAAACTTCTCATTGCCGCCGTCAACGACAGGTTCACCATCTTCGACGTCTCTCAACGATCCGTGGCTCCTGCTTTAAAAGGAGTCACTCAAGAAGGATCCTTCGACGCGTCTTCGAAGAACTCTACTCCACCAGGTACGTTGGGGGGGTAAAACCTTAATAGGAGGAAATAAGGCTATTGAACAATATATGGACTGTGCTTGTGCTATATATCTTTATTTTACAGGTTGCCCAGGTGGGGGGATCTCCACACAGAACTGTGTCGATCGGTAGGGGCCAGTATTCTGCCTATTATTTCAACCATCTTACGTTCCTTCCTATCTCTATTGCGGTTCCCTCGTTATTGATCTGTGTGACATTTTAACCGTACAGTTGATGCACTTTAATGAGATTTGATAACATTGGTGGTACCACTTTAGAATTGTATATATTTATCATTGTTGATTTCCGAGTACAAAGTGCGTTATTGTGATCGTGTACATACCTTTGAATATTAATTATATAAAGACTGTGTTTTCAGTAATACAGTGATTGGACATTCCTTTGTGGGGGTTCGGGGACTACACTGTACTTAAGAATCAGCCTGCATCACCTCCTGAGAAGCTAGGCCTTGATTGCTCGACTACGTTACCAATAATAGAGAATCTTGGCTGGCGTCCTCTGTGCCTCTCCTCAACCATATAATGAGCGGAAGTACAGACACCCCCCTCCAGTCTTTACAGGCACCAAGCCGGTCGATCCATTAGGCTTCTCTCTGTGCCCTCAGTCTTTTAAGGTTTCTTCTTTGGCCTTTAGTATCTATCATTTCCAATACTTGTAACTTTAGTTGGGAGGTACTGTGTACTTTCTCATTGAAACGTCTAGTGACTGCTGATGTAGTATTCCTATTCCCGATGCACAATTTGTATTCAGATTACGCCTCTTATGGTGCCTTGCCAATTAAACAGTTCGCACAAGATTAAGGTTAGTAATGATGAGTTTATATGCGTTTCACCATTACCGCAAGGGTGACTATGGTGCTCACACAAGGTTAATAACATAGAAAGGAACGAGGCACAAAGGGCTCACGTCTGGACCATTAAAATGGAGACACTAACATATCGGAGGAATTAAGCAGAGCAACTATTCGTGAATCATTGCAGTATAACGGTACACCTCATTTTAGAGAGACACCACAGGATTTACTGCTAGTTTCATGAAACTAGATAAAGATATGTTCAGGCTCAGTACAAGCACCCATGACAGTAGAGGTAACCGTACACTTAGTAACATAAATACCTGAGTACCTAATTTTGAACTAGAAATATGTTATGAATTTCCATGATCTAGATCATTTATTTTTTGTTTCTCTCTGTTTCTGTGAATGTTGTCCAAATGTTGTCTGTCAAATTTCCGTTCATGTGGCCATATTGGGGTTGTAAACAATTAATGACACAATTACCCTCATTTTTTAAATATCCCCGTATTTCAACTTTCTTTCGTTGAGGATTTATGCCATATGGTCCTTTAATATTATGCTCTATCACTCTCCTTGATGGATATGGTTTTGCGGTTTATTCTGTGACCTATTCTTTGAATCATCTCACAATTAATAATTTGACATTGGGGTGTAATAATTACATCACAATGCAGCGGGAATATACTATGGTGACTTGACGTCAAGATGTGAATCAATTGTCTTGTCGTTCTTGTTAATTGAATTGGTATTACCATATGTTGTTGATCAAATTGGATAGAAATTCCCTGATGAAGGACTTAGAATAGTCTGAAATGCATTGGCAACTACTTGCATTGGCAAATAAATGATTTAGTAACTCTGAATCACCTTGAATACGTTCTTTTCAAAGAAGCAACAAGGAAACTAAGAGGAACCAACCATTAATGCTACTGATCAATAAACATGTATGCAACCACCTGAGTGGTAATAAGGGAGTGCAGCCCACACCGGAGGCTAATCAGCCAAGGTCATTTACTCACTATCATTATTTAGCATGCCGAGCATGGAGGCGTGACATATTTTGTTGCACCCCACTCACAATCTCACATAAATTGAAGAGATTCCCAACCTGATATCAAGTAAATAATAAACTCACAAATGGTGCCCGCTTATCCAATCATTAAAAGTACTTCAATTATCACTGTTCATGGGCAGGCTCAGCAAGTGCGGAAGCCCAAGTGCATTCTCGACTAAAACAGGTACATAAGGGGAATAGATAAAACAGACCAATTACTTGAGCCATACCATGCAACATGTCATGAAGATTCGAGTACCGTTCCTAAAAATGCAACAAGTTTCCATCGCCATGAGCGTAGCAACTCCCAACCACTGTCAGGGGATGAAGGTCAGAACTCAGAATGTGTAATTTCTTTGTGCCTCAAAAATCGTAGGGGAGGAGTCACTTACAAATATACGCAGCACGCTAACCCCTCCGCGGTCGGCCGAAACTATATAAAGAGCCATTCTATTCTGGAGTTTCATTAATCTAATTGCCTTCTCTTCTAGGGTCATATTATACAATATATCTGTCATTCCATTTATCATTTTTTCTAAAATTCTGGACAATCTCTGTATATTCCAGGAGTTTATTGCTTGGCCCCCATAGGGTATAAAAGATTTAGCTATGTCTCCCGCAATAGATCCTGCTTCATCATCCCACCGGGGCCTCGATCTTGATAATTTCAATATATCTGATGTTCGGGAAAGGCATACCCCGGGGAAGAGAATCCCTAAGTAACACGTCCCACCCCAATTTCTAGTTAACCAGGGATAAGCTTTTTCTCCACAAACAAAATAAACGGGGTCACCTACACATATCGGTTCTTCTTCTCTCTCAAGTACAGCAATATTCATGCATCTAGCGAATGTCCCTACTGAATAGGAACCTTTCTTCCGTAAACAAAATGGAACAGTGCGAGGATTGTAATTTATTTTATACGAGGGGGGCACTACATCCTTGTTTCCCACGGTGTTCATGTGAAACGTGATTACAGATGACTTAAAAGGCACATACAGTCTGTCCAACGGCCTTACCACCACAGGTTTTATCACTCTTGCTCTGTTAAATATGGAACAACCTACAGGTTCCATTACTACTTTCTCAAATTCATCTATGTTTGTTCTGTCTAATTGACCTGTGTCACTCTTATTCCACTTTCCATAGACTAGTGCACTTAGTGATGCATAGCATACTGTATTAAGGGGTAATGGCTGTACATACCAACCCATTCCTTATTCGCCGCCCTGGGGTAAATGGGTGCAGACCCAACAGTTAGTTTTGTTCAGGATTGAGTGTGTCATATTCATAATTAAAAGCAACGTGTTATTACCATAACCTTCCCTGTGTCTTTCTTCTATCGGAGGGAGAGTATAAGAGAGTACATGGACTGGACTGTCTGTGACAGGTGCTTTCATGGCAGGCAAAAGAGAACTCAATGGATGCACGCTCTGCAAATACCATAATACTGGGATAATGGTACACAGAATACACAGAAGTGTTGTAATCATCAGCATTAATTTCTTACAGCAACTTTTTCTAGAATTTTTTATAGTCTCCATATCTATTACATCATCAGCGTTGGTGCAGGAGGGAACAGAAGCAAGTATGGGCATTGTATGCGATTCTTCTTCTCCAACAATGTTCATCGTGAATAGTTCTCACAGCAGCGCCCGTTGAAACACCAATATGTTCGAAGAGGTCAGCAAAGTGTTTTAGGCCAGTTCTCGGCAGCCTGGATTGCTAAACATGTGGCATGACTGTCGTGCCTCTGCACATTGCTCAAAAGACTCCAAAGCAAACATCAATTGCCTTTGTACCATATGCCCCCCGCTCGTTCGCACGGGGTGATCAAAAAATGTATTATTTTCAAAGATAGCACCAGGAAGCCGCGTTCCAGAGCTCCCAAATTGATGCAGATTGGTACAGCCCTCACGCTCCACTTCCCTAGGCCTCTGATTCCCAATTCATCCATGATGGGAATAGAGGCAAAAACAAAACACGAAGATCAGATCACTTTCGATTTTGAGAACGTAGGTTGTACCTTATCGCTCCGGGTACTGTGTGATCAATGAATAGTGCAGATGCACTTTCAGATGCAGGCTCAGTGTCAACATGTGATGCAGCAAGTGATGATGCAGGCCTTATGTCAGCCTGTGATGATGCGGATTCAGCTGGGCAAAGTTGGGGCAGATTTAGCCCTTTCTCCTCTTTAGCAATCGCTTCAGTCTTTCTCTCAGGTTCAGGCAGAATTTGTGGCAGTGAATTGGCATTCGTGTCTTTCGACTCAAGGGCAGTTGTTTCTTTCTTGTCGTCTCGATCAGGCAGTTCTTTCAATGGCGATGGAATTCTTTTTGTGTGGGTGGCATGGATCCACGCCTTATGACCATCCACACGGACTGCAGTCTGCGTTGCCAGGAGAATTTGATAAGGGCCCCGCCACCTCGGTGCAAGTGAGGATTTCCTCTCAAAATTCTTAATCAGGATCCATTCACCCGGCTGCAGACAATGCCCTGGGCCTGTGTATCTGACAGGAAGAGCCTCCTGTACCTGCTGATGAATCAAACAGAGTTTCTGCGTTAACACGTCACAATATGTACTAAGCAAAGGGTATTCAACTTCACTCAGGCGTCTAGGCTGTGGTGAGCACCAAACATTTGCAGGTCTCCCCATGACAATCTAGTATGGGGAGAGTCCAGTCCTCGCTTCCACAGACGTGCGCATGCACAACAAAGCTAAGGGCAGCGTGTCTGTCCGTTTTAATTGACTCCCTGAACATATCTTACTTATCTTATTCTTTAAGATGCCGTTCTGGTGCTCAACAAGACAGGCACTCATAGGGTGCCTGGCGCAATGGAATCGTTTATCAATCTTGAGGCCTGCACAAATCTGTAATATCACAGCAGCAACAAAATGCAGGCCGTTGTCTGACTATATGACCGATGGCAGGCGAATCTAGAGAGATATTCTTTTACCATCACTTTTGCTGTGCTTATTGCTGTGCAGTCCTTATACTTCCACCCATTTACTGAATGCACATACTACCACCAAGATGTATTTTAGGTTCCGACATCTTTCCCTTTCTATGAAATCAAAATGGATGACTTCAAAAGGCATAGAGGGGGGCCAAAACTACCTGTCGGAGTAGCTGTTCCTTTTCCAATATTATGTTGCAAACAAGTCATACAATTCTGGATTAGCCTCTCAGAAGTTTTTCTAATGTGTGGGTTCTGCCATACTGTAGCCAGATGCTGAATCATTTTCTTAGCACATATGTGTGTGGGGCTGTGGGCCATGGTGGCCATTGCAGTTACATAGGAGTTGGGCAGCATCCACTTTCTACTCTCTTTTTCCACCCAGCAACCTTCTACGTCTAACTCTGCGGAGCCCTCAGCCCACCCTTTTATTTCATCGGCAGTTGCTTCCGCCTGCATCTCTTTGACTGTGGCAATCCTATTCTTTGTCATGCAGGGCACTTCTTCTGACCTTTCAATCAACATTTTGGTGTGCAAATCAGTGGCAGTTTATTTCGCAATTTTGTCTGCAAATGTGTTTCCTTTTCCAACGTTACGCGTTACTTTCTTATGCGCCTCGCATTTCATTATTGCTAGCCACTTTGGACACGTGAGTGCAGACAACAATCGTGCTATCAAAGGGCCATGTTGAATTTTAGTTCCATGTGATGTTAGGAAACCCCTCTCAGCCCAGAGTTGACCAAAATTGTGTACCACCCCAAATGTGTACTGACTGTCAGTACATATGTTAACATTCAAATCTTCAGAAAGTTCACATGCTCTTGTCAATGCTATTATTTCTGCAGCCTGCGCTGAATTGTATGGAATTATTTTGCTCTCTACAATACTCTTCAGTGTCGTGATGGCATAGGCAGCAGTTGACGTGCCATCGGGCAATTTAAAACAGGAACCGTAACAAAACAGTTCTGTGTCTGGCTCTTTCTGTGGGGTGTGTGTTAGGTCAATTCTCCCTTTCATTTCTTGTTCAGTAACAATTATACAATCATGGGATGGTAATTTCTTCTCACCCATATCTTCATTGGGAGGGGGCATTAACTCTGCAGGATTCAAAGCGCAACATCTCTGAATTTGGATATGTGGCGCAAAAAGGACAATTTTGTATCTAGTCAGTCTGGCTGATGTAAGATGTTGCGTCTAACTTCTATTTAAAAAAACGTCTACTGTGTGAGGCACCATTAAGGTTAAGGTGTGGCCCAAAACCATTCCCTCAGTTTGTTTTACTGACGCGGCAGCCGCAGCAAAGGTTTGCAAACAGCGTGGCAAAGTGCATGCAACAGGATCCAGCACGGAAGAAAAATAACCGCATGGTCTATTTCGGCGTCCTTGTTCCTGAGTCAAAACAGCCAGCGCACAACCATCATTTTCTTGCACAAATAACTTAAAATTCTTTTCATAATTTGGTGTGCCCAAAACTGGAGCTGAGCACAACGCAACTTTGAGCAGCTGAAATGCTTTCTGACATTCCTCACCCCATGGTAAAGGAAAAACAACATCCTTCTTTGTCAATGCCACCATTGGTTTCACAATCATTGCAAAATTCGCTATCCACTGCCTGCAGTATGAAGCCATGCCTATTATGGCTCTGACCTCTTTCTGTGTCTTTGGAATAGGCATACCAGAGATACTTTCTTCTCTTTCTGGTGTCTGTGTCCTTCCCTCTTTCGAAAGGAGGTAGCCCAAATAGGTTACTTCCTTTTGACAATACTGGCATTTTTTTAATGACGCTTTATGTCCATGTGCTGCCAAACGTGTCAATAACTTAACCATACTCTCTTTACAAATGTCTTCTGTGTCAGCAGCAATTAACAGGTCATTGATGTATTGCAATAGTACACAGCCCGTTGGTAATTCTAACATGTCTAGCTGTTCTTTTAACGGTCTGCTATAAATACTCAGGCTCTCAGTGTAACCTGGTGGAATTTGTGTGAATGTGAACGAACTCCCACCTAACGTGAAAGCAAATAAATATCTGCTATCCGAATGTACTGGGATACTAAAAAATGCATTCTTAAAATCTACAACACTAAAATGTGAAGCAGAGGCTGGAATTATTGTCAAAATGGTAGTAACATCTGGGACCAATGGAAATTGGGGATCAACTACTTATTCAATGCGCGCAAAACAATTATGAAACAATACGGTATTTCATTACCTCCTTTCTTATTAACTGGAAGAATCGGACTATTGCAAGTGCTACCAGTAATTTCTGCAATCACGTTTCTTTTAACGAAATCAGAAACAAAGCATTTTAATGCTTTCTCACCTTCCACCGAAATTTTATACTGTGGGATATGTGGCAATGTGACTCCCTCTTTCAAGACAATTCTCACTGGTTCTATCCTCAAACAACCAACATCGCTGTCATTCATCGCCCATATACAAGTCGGTACCTTGCTTAATTTAGTTGGTAATGGCTTAGACAAAAATTTTGATACTGCCATTTTTTTTGGTGCAATCGTCAGAAACAATCCATCATGAGAACAATGAATAACCGCACTTAATTATTTCAACAAATCTAACCCCAATACATTCTCGCCGCAGTTTTGTGTCAAAAGGAACGGGCAAGACTCAGTGAATGGACCTAGTGTTATGGGTACTGACTGTGACACTGAACTAATTACTGGGGTGCCTGCGAACCCTATTGAAACATTCTTTTGCCCTTCTTTGGTATCTCTGGAACCAAGTGATGGTCTATTGAGCACTTCCGTGCACCTGTGTCCACTAGAAAAGTGTGCTCCTTATTCCCAACATTCATTTCTACGTAGGGTCCTTTCTGATCAACGGGAATAGACACTGGTTCCGACCCCTGTTTTGGCCTGTCCTAGTGGAACAATACATCATCCGATGTGAAGTCACCAGAATAGTATTTATTTGACTTAATGTCAAAACCATTTCCTTCTCCTGCACCATTCTGCTGGTGTTGATTTTGGTTCTGATTCTGGTTATTATTTCCTTGGTTATTCTGATTCTGTGGCATTCTAGTGTTTCTATTTTGTCCTTGTGTTCCCTGCCAACCTCTATTTTGTCTTCTCAAGGCATTCCCATTTCTATTCTGCAAATGTGGGCACTGTGCTCTCCAATGACCTTCTTCCTTACAATATGCACATTGATTCAGTCCGATTGGACCTCCGTGCATGCTCAAGTAATTCCCTCTTGCCGGTGTATTATCTCCGCCCCTATTATTATTTGCTACCTGTTGTAGTAACACTCTTGTTTTTAGATTCACTCTATCCCTCACCTCTTTCTCTTTCTCTGAATGTACTCTATTCTCATAATATTGTGCCATGTGTAATACTTCACTCTGTGACTTTGCTTGCCATGCACTCTCAGACGTCATTATTACATTTTGAATTTTCGGCAGCAACCCTCTCACATATTTGTCAACAAATAGTCTTTTCCGCGGTCCAGTGCTTAAATCTTGGCCACTGAAATCTGCAAACACTTCTTCAAATCTATTGAAATAGTCAGTAGCCAATTCATCTTTTCCTTGCACGCATGCAGTTCATTTGTCCCAGATAATTCTCCTTTCAGGTACCAAAATCTTCAGTTTCTGTACTATTCGCGCCGGTAACACTAACATGTTTGACGATGGCTTTTCGCCAGCTTTCCTGTCCGTATCCTCTTTTATCAAATGTTCCCACGTATCACCCAGCATTTCACTATCATCTACATTCCTAATTTGCTTCCATATATCTGCTGGGAGAATTACAGGAAATAATAGGTCAATATCACTCATTGTAAAAATGGACGACTTCAAATATGACTCAATTTCTTTATAGAATCCTGCTAGATTCTTTCTCAAATCAGGGATGGTTTGTTTTATATTATTCACCTCTTGTCTAGAAAAAGGGACATGTACATTGTGCTGTATAATGTGCTTCTTTTACCTGCGCTGGTTGTCCATAAATACCAGGATTTTCTACTTTCGGTACAAAAGTGGGAGGGACTTGTCTCATGGGAAATATCGCACTGGCCCTTCCTTCTTTCTCTCTCTTATTAAGTACTATAGACAGATCAAGGGATAGAGCAGTGTTTCCAGTTTCAGTTAAACACGCTCTCTTGTATACTGTCATTAATTCAGAGGGACATCAATCTTTTCTCTCAACATATTTATCTTGCAAATATTCAACCATTACTTGCAATACTTTCCTTTGCATTTCTATCGTATACTGTTCAAACGTATCATACACCTCCATTACAGGAATACTAGCATCCATAATCCATCTAAGCGCCTCTCGTGTACATATTTTTATTTCTTCACTAACAGGTTTTGACGGCGAAATAAATCGCTGCACGACATATGGTGTCACCTCTTGTCTCCCTCTTTTTACCTCTTGGTGCCGAAACCCAGTAACAGAAAACATCTCTGAATATAATTCATCAAGTTCATCTTTAAACTCAAATAGCCTGTCTATGTGCTCTTTTATTTCTGCCTCATTTTCCCTCATATGTGAGGATGCATTCAGATCTCGCAACTTCTGCGGCGCTACCATGCCAATTAATTGCTTTCATCTATTCATAAGATACTCTCCCATGCATTCAAACAGTACCTGTTTTTCACCGAGCTTCTTGTAGTCATACATTGAACTCAGCGTCGATCCCTCGCCATTGCTTTCAATGTACATTTCTGCCTGTTCTTTCAGTTCTCTCTTCCTCTCCCTGCTAACCGTACTACGGGTTACTCTAGTGCTTTCTCTCTGTGCACTCCCCGCCTCTGCAAAGCTGCCTTCTCTGATAGCTGCTAATTCAAGCTCTGTAGGTGGAGGAGGAAATGGGATCACGTGTTCAGGGGGAGCTGGTGCAGATGGAACAACTGGAAGGGGGGGTGGCAACTGAGGTTGAGCAATGGGCACTGGCGTAATTGTGTCAATTTTACTTTTAGGGCGTTCTTATATTTTCTCATTTAAGATCTTATTTATTAGATCATGTAACTCTTGTTGTGGATATACTTTTTGTATGCCTAATTGAAGACTCCTATCCACCCTTCTGATATCCTCATCTCATTGCTTCTCTTCCAGTTCTAGCGCTCTGTCTGCATTAGACTTGTGCCTAGGCGCATGTTTCTCTCTACTTCTTAAACGGAGGTTAGCTTCCTTCCTCCAGTCTCTAATGACGTCAAACGTTGCAGGGCATGCTTTCTTGCGCAGCAGTACTGATTCCAAATGTTCTATTCGAAGCATCTCAAAACTACAATTTTTCTGCCATTGCAAATCTTCTACATGTCTGGTTTGCCTATGCCAAATTTCATTAAACAGGATTGCTCCTATCCCATACTTCACATACATCTCGAACGCTGGGGACCCTACAGGTGGCGCAGCCTGGCCAGTTTCCAAAGATTGTCTACCGCAGTGGAAAAATCCCACTAGACGGGAAGACAATTTCCCAGGCATGTTTGATCTTATGCGTACCTTACCCTTGGCGTTTGATCTTGCAAGAGCAACTCTTAACCAATATCAGGGCTGTTAAGAATCGGGGCACGACTCACCAGATCAATCAGCTCGCCTCTCAAGACGCAATTCGTCTGTATACAGATGCAACCAAGAATCATCGTGACTGCGTATCTGGCTCAATCTGACTTGTTTCGGGACCCTCGCCTTCTTGCTCTCTGGCCTCTGCGCATCGATCAGGGACTGGTTATGTACAGATCTGCAAAGGAGTCTCTCATCACTTTCACAGGTGTGCCCTGAACACCTCTCGATCCCGGCTCGACGGCCTCGATTCGTTTTTTTTTCACCTTCTTCAAATTCAACGCACACGATGGAGCAAATGGGGGAGGGTCCCTATTCAGGCGCCATTTTTCGCTAGGCCCTGAAGACCCTCGCGCACGGAAACAAGGCACAATGACCATACACGAACTGATATGACAGACACGAGTTTCAATTCCAAAAATCTAGGGTTTATTGCAAAGCAATTAGTCTCAGTCGGGCGACTGGATCTCACGTCTCGCAAAGTGTGTCACCCAGACCGCGTGAGACGCAAGAGCGTGAGCATTCTAAACCAGAGTCATATATACAAAAGGACAATCATACTATCAGTTTGTGACACATCAAAACCGCCCATAATGTATCTTCTTGAGCTAGGGTTCAGTGATTGACAATTATGACAAATTTGACACCTTCTGAGACGTTTCTTTGTTAATCTATATTACTTGATTTAGCAACAGTTGCAGTTTGCAAGACACAGACAGGATTCTTTGTTATAGAGAACATAATGCACTTGTTTAGTTCATAGGAGAGACACATTCAAACGCATGCTACCTTCTAGTTTCTATTCGTGAACTAGGGGTCAGTCTGATCTAAGAGGGCCCAAACAGGGGGACCGTAAGGAGAGTATAATTCATGCCTTCAACGGCCTGTTTCTACAGCTTCAGTGAGACCTTCTGGCACCTGGCTTGGTGATTAAATGCCTCTCGGCTCACCTTCAAGGACTTGTGAGGGAGAAAAATGATGTATTCCTGCTGTCTGGGCTGGTCTCTTCAACATGTAACTTGTGGCCTTGTTTTGTGCAAAAGCAGAACGAAATTAAATACATTTTTGCAAAGCGTTTGAACAGAAAAGCAAGATAAAGCAAATGGCGGATCCTGCGGGAATAAAATGGACGCTCTATGGTTATGCTGACGATTCTATAATTGGCGATGATGGGCATATGATGCGATTGGTTTTCGGCCAACATAATATAACATCTATGCTATGGTAGGGTATTTTCTGGGCTCACAAACCGGTATCAAGCGAAAAGTGAAAGGAGGAAACTGGGTGGAGATCTGTGGTTAAAGGTTCACCCCTCACTGCAGCATTAGAGCAAGGAGAATGAATAAATGCCTAAAAGCCAATAAAGGCTCCTTTGTAGTAACACATAAATGGAATTTGAAGCTAATTTCAGGAAAAAGTCCAGACAAAATGTTGCAATCATCACTATTTGCAAGCTAAATGCACCAAAGTATGGGGAAGACTGCTAAAGAAACACATATGAATAAATAAGATCATATTTTGAATTAATACCAGAACATAATCATGTGCTCGTAAGCCCTCTCCCAGTGTAAAATGTCCGTAATGGTTACCTTAAATAAGTTGCTAGTCGATTTCACAGAAGACTTCAGTCAGTATAACCAATCGCTACAAACTACAGTTACAAAGAACACATAGGCAAAGCTGTCCGCAATAATTTCCCCTCTAAACACCTAAACCAAGTAAGAGCAATGTTGCATTAGATGATTAGATGTAATTAGCTTCACTCTATTACTCTATTTAGGTTTAGACACAGAATGACTTTTATGTTGGACTATTAGACATAGTAAATAAAGGTTTTAAAACAAATCCTTTTTGAGTCTGTCTCGCTTGATACCATGCCTGTCTAACATGGCCTACTGAAGCTTTATTTACAAGCCCTTTTTTTCCAGCAATAACAAGTAGAGATCATTTCCTATTACTGCAATGTATGCTGCGTTTCAATGACAACTCGGCAGCATTACCAAGAACTGACCCAAATTGTGATAGGCTATTCAAAATTCAGCCATTACTCAAGCACTTTGCACAGCAATATTTTCAAAGGTTTATGCTCCTAGCTAGAACATATCCATTGATGAATCTTTGGTTTTGTTCAAAGGTAGGCTACTGTTTAAGCAGAATATTCAAACAAGAGAGCACGATATGGGATCAAGGTACACATGTTGTGTGAAAGTACCACTGGGTATGCCTACTACAACATGAGAGTCTACACAAGAAAAGACTCGAGCATAAACCCTGCAGGCTGTCCAGTACATTTTGGGATAAGTGAGAAGATTGTTTGGGATCTTGCCACACCATTATTCCAAAAGGGTCACCATTTGTATGTGGATCATTTCTACAGAGGAATACCACTGTACAAGGAATTGTATAATTTGGGCACACTGGCATGCGGTACAATCCGCAGTAACCGCAAATTCTTCACAGACAACTTGTTTGTAAGAAGCTTGACAAGGGAGCATGCATTGCATTGCAGCGTGAGAACTGTTAGCAGTAAAATTCTGTGACAGAAGGAATGTGCACATGCTGAGTGCTATTCATGATGAAAGTACTTCAACTATAGCGAGTAAATGACCTAAGATGATTAGCCTTCAGTGTGGGCTGCACTCCCTTATCACCACTCCGGTGGTTACATGCATTTTGATAGATCAGTAACAATAATGGTTGGTTCTTCTTAGTTTACTTGTTGTTTCATTGTCAGCATAATGGTGAAATGAACATATTCAAGGTGATTTAGAGTTACTAAATCATGTATTTGTAGATGTAAGTAGTTGCCAATGCATTTCGGCCTATTCTTAGACCTTCATCAGGGCATTTCTATTCAATTTGATCAATAATATATGGTAATATCAATATATAAATCATCAACGAAAGAAAGTTGAAATACGGTGGATATTAACAAAATGAGGGTCAATGTGTGAATAATTGTTTACAACCCCAAAATGGCCACATGAACGGGGACATTTGACAACAGGCATCAATAAGACAGCATTCAGAGAAACCCTCTCTGAATGTAGTGTAAGAAAACAATGAAAAACAACAATACGCTGTCCCGGAGATGAGCTAATTTAATTACGTAGGTCCATCACGTATCATAAGTAAAGCCAATTAGCTTTTTAAAAAAAAGGAAACCATTGAGGTCCCAATCGTCATCCTTACATGTGTAACTACATAGGTTCATCACGTGCCATAAGTTGAGCCACTATGCTTTTTTAGAGGAAACAATTGAGGTCCCAATCTTCATTCATTCCCGTTGAGGCTTAAGGCACCAAGCCGGTCGATCCAGTAGGCTTCTCTCTGTGCCCTCAGTCCTTTAAGGTTTCCTCTTTGGTCTTTAGTATCTATGGTTTCCAATACTTGCAACTTTAGTTGGGAGGTGTACTTTCTCATTGAAACGTCTAGTGACTGCTGATGTAGTATTCCTATTCCCAATGCACAATTTGTATTCAGATTACGCCTCTTACGGCGCCTTGCCAATTAAACAGTTCGCACAGGATTAAGGTTAGTAATGATGAGTTTATATGCGTTTCACCATTACCGCAAGGGTGACTATGGTGCTCACACAAGTTTAATAACATAGAAAAGGAATGAGGCACAAAGGGCTCCCGTCTGGACCATTAGCATAGAGACACTGTAACATATCGGAGGAATTAAGCAGAGCAACTATTCATGAATCATTGCAGTATAACGGTACACCTCATTTTAGAGATACACCACAGCATTTACTGCTAGTTTCATGAAACTAGATAAAGATATGTTCAGGCTCAGTACAAGCACCCATGACAGTAGAGGTAACTGTACACTTAGTAACATAAATACCTGAGTACCTAATTTTGAACTAGAAATATGTTATGAATTTCCATGATGTAGATCATTTATTTATTGTTTCTCTCTGTTACTTTGAATGTTGTCCAATTGTTGTCTGTCAAATTTGCATTCATGTGGCCATATTGGGGTTGTAAACAATTAATGATACAATTACCCTCGTTTTTTAATATTCCCGTATTTCAACTTTCTTTCGTTGAGGATGTATCCCATATGGTCCTTTATTATTATGCTCTATCACTCTCCTTGATGGATATGGTTTTGCGGTTTATTCTGTGACCTATTCTTTGAATCATCTCACAATTAATAATTTGACATTGGGGTGTAATAATTACATCACGATGCAGCGGGAATATACTATGGTGACTTGACATCAAGATGTGAATGAATTGTCTTCGCGTTCTTGTTAATTGAATTGGTATTACAATATGTTGTTGATCAAATTGAATAGAAAACCCCTGATGAAGGACTTAGAATAGTCTGAAATGCATTGGCAACTACTTGCATCGGCAAATAAATGATTTAGTAACTCTGAATCTACCTTGAATACGTTCTTTTCACCAATATGCTTACAAAGAAGCAGCAAGTAAACTAAGAGGAACTAACCGTTAATGCTACTGATCAATCAAAATGTATGCAACCACCTGAGTGGTAATAAGAGAGTGCAGCCCACACCGAAGGCTAATCAGCCAAGGTCATTTACTCGCTATAATTATTTAGTATGGATGCGTGACATATTTTGTTGCACCCCACTCACAATCTCAACCTGATATCAAGTAAATAATAAACTCACAAATGGTGCCCGCTTACCCAATCATTGAAAGTACTTCAATTGTCAATGTTCAGGGGCAGGCTCAGCAAGTGCGGAAGCCCAAGTGCATTCTCGACTAAAACAGGTACATAAGGGGAATAGATAAAACAGACCAATTACTTGAGCCATACCATGCAGCATGAATGTCTTGCGTGTGGTACAAGAAGTTGGCAGTACATATTATGCATGTAGCTACATACAATGCTTAAGCAGCATATGGTGCAGCTGCTCCAGAAAACAAACTGACATTTTTTTACTTTAAAAAAGCAGTTGTAAATTTGCTGATTGTTGTCCATGTACCAACTCCCTAATTTGCATAAGTAGAGGATGTAGTCAGATTGAAAGGATGACACTTTGCTGCTTATGTTCCTGGCACACCCATGAAGACACAACCATACAGAAAATGTACAGTGTGTACAAAAAAGGAAGGAAGAGGGATACTCAGGTGTACTGTCTCCAATGCCCTTCCATGCCAGCCCTCTACCTACAGTCTTGTTTTCTTTTGTATCATACAAATTAAAAGTATAGAGAGATTGAGGGATTTCCTGAAAATGCCCATCATTCCTACAAAAGGACCCATAGGCTCTCAGTTCATGCATGCCTTTGAAAGGAACACCACTCCAGCTCCCTCCACTGGAGGTGTGCCTTCAACAAGAAAGAAACACCATTCTCGCTCCCTTCACTTTGGTGTGCCTTGGCAAGCAATGCTAGTGCAGCTCCCTCCACTCGAGACGTGCCTTGGAAGGGAACACTGTTCCGGCTCCCTCCTCTCAAAGCGTGCCTTGGCAAGCACAGCACCGCAGCTCCCTCCACTTGAGGTGTGCCTTTGAAAGGAACACCACTCCAGCTCGTTCCACTGGAGGTGTGCCTTCAAGAAGAAGGAAACACCATTCCGGCTCACTTCACCTTGGCGTGCCTTGGCAAGCAATGCTAGTCCAGCTCCCTCCACTCAAGGTATGCCCTGGAAGGGAAAGCCGTTCCGGCTCCCTCGTCTCAAGGCGTGCCTTGGCAAGCATTGCTAGTACAGCTCCTTGCAAAGGAACGCCATTCCGGCTCCTTCCACTTGAGGCATGCCTTAGAAAGAAATGTCAGACCAGCTCCCTCCACTCGAGGCATGCCTTGGAGAAGAAGGAAACACCATTCCGGTTCCCACCATTTGAGGGTGCTTTAGAAAGGAACGCCATTCTGGTTCCTTCAACTTGAAGAGTGCCTTGGCAAGCAATGGTAGTCCAGCTCCCTCCACTTGAGACGTGCCTTCGAAGAAAATGGCAGTCCAGTTCCCTCCACACGAGGCGTGACTTGGACAAGAAGGGAACACCATTCTGGTTCCCTCCACTCAAGGTGTGTCTTTCAAAATATGGAAATGCCAGTTTGGCTCTGATCCCCTTGAGGGTGAAGTGAAATGAAAATGGGAACTGGACACCATCTATATGGCAGCAGTGTTTTGTATAACTCGTACCACTGTGCCAAGTTTTTTTTTAAACTCAAGTTCATGATTTGTATGACAGGAATCTGTTGTTTTAGAATGACTGAGATGTGATTGGTGTGTGAGTGAGGTAAAGCTGATCTGTCCATGCAGATATGATTGCTGTCAATGAACTTTTCTATCACTGAGGAAATGGTTAGCATGTTAGTGGATGTGTATTTAGTATGCATGTTTGCAGATATGGTTGCTGCAACATGACTGTTGGATGCAGGCACATTTGATATATGAGTACTTGAAGTTGGTTTGAAAGACGGTGCCTGAAGATGAGGTTGCTATGTAAGTGAATGCCCGCTTGCAATGAGTGTGCAGATATGGTTGCTGTGCAGCAGGTGATTTGGTAGTGGTGTGACTGCTGAGATGGACTACTAGTGACTGCAGACACAAAAGGTGTATGAATGTGCCTTGATGTATGAATGTGCCTTGATGCGGCTTTACTGCTCACAAGTTCCCTTTTTCTTGTGCTAAAACCAACCATGCGTGTTCTGTTGCACTATGCACTGTATGTATGAGGAGAGTGAGCAAAGGTGCCTGCGAAAGGGCTTGAAGAGGAAAACCAGGGCGGCAGTGGCTAATGCACAGTGATTCTTGTATTCCCAGAGCACTTGGCATATGTATGATTTACCCGTTTCCGCCCAGGTGAGCACAACAACGCATGTGAGTTCTGGCTTTCATCGGGACATATGTAGAAACTTCGGAAGGTAGAACATGTGTTGTTGCACACGTGTTTTTGTGGTTTCCCAGGGGCAAGTGTGTGAAAATTGTGTATTTTGGGTGACCTTTTCAGTACAGTGGGGCCAAGAAATTGTAGCACGCTTCAAGCAAGTGATGGGTCATTGAATTTCAATAGGTGTCTTCTTTTCAGAAGTGCATGGGGTTCCCTATTTTACTTGGTGGCTGTGACAGCCCAGACACAAATGGGTGGGTTGTCCACAAGGACAAATCCAGTCCCTCCCAGGAAGTTAGGTGTACCAGTGATTTAGCCTTTTCCCTTTGCGCCTAGAGCATTGTATCCACACATGTGAGGTATCGTTTTTGTCGGGACACTGGTGGGAATGTGGGAAGGTAGTACATGTGCTGTTGCCAGCGTGTTTTGTCAGAAAATTTTGTTTTTTTCCATACATTTTGGATATTTCCTCAGCCTTGTTGGTGATATTCTAGGGCAATTCGCCAAGTCAGACCTCTTTAGATTCCCACGGGTGTCTTCTTTTCAGAAATGGATGGGGTTCCTTGTTTTCCTTGGTGGCTGCGGAACCAAGGATGGGAAACCCCTACAACGTGGACCCGGGGAGAAGAAACAACCAAAATGAACAACCCAGGAGGGGAAGGATCACACGGAACTGGAAACCAAACTTAAAGAGGAATAAGCATGACTTAAATCATGAGCACCAGGGAGGAAATAGGCCAAGTCAAGGAAATTATAAAATGTGCATATTTTATTCGTCACATATCAAAAAACCATTAGAAAAAATGGAAACATAATATATCATAAAAGTACATATCAATACATAATTCATTATACTGCACAATTCAAATTTAATGCAAAAAGTGAAAGTGCATGCCTCACAGTAACCCATGCTGCAGTTAGGGATAAAGAACAGCAGTAGAATTCTAGTGTGCTGCTATTGAAGGAAAGCAAAAAAGAGAAAAAGAGAGGGGAAGAAACACCTGAAAGATAAATATGTGCAACACCCTTCTAACTCCTAGATGCATGCACCCAACAATGTCTAATCAACATACACATAAGACCATGATATGATATGATATGATATGATATGATAGTTTATTTATATAGCGCCTATACACAATGGGCCTCATTACGACCCTGGCGGTATGGAGTGAACGGCGCCATAAAAGGTGCCGGCACCGTTCACCCCGTACCGCCGCATTACGAGTTCCCCTGGGAAAACCAGGCATGCTTACCGGGTCCCGCGAGGGGAAGAGGGAGCAAACAACGGGCCATCTTGTAATGGCCCGTTGTTTGTTCCCTCTCCCATTCCCATTCCGCCCTATGGGGGCTGAAATGGGAATGGGGAAGGACCGTGTCCGGGTCCTTGGAGGGAGGAATTACCGGGCCTTCCGAACTCGGAATGGCCCGGTAAGTCCTCATTTAGAGGACCCGGACCCCGACGCGATTTCGGCGGCAGCCATGCCGCCAATACCGGCATGGTTACCGCCGAACTCGTAATGAGGGCCAATGTGTTTCAAAGAGCCTCAAGGCAAGGGAGGGAACAAGGGAAAATACAAAGACATTCTTACAGGCCATGAACAGTAAGGATGTGAAATTGACTATCGTAGTCGGCCTGATGACAATTTCAGAGAGTTCAAGAGCTAAGACATAGATAAGGAAGGGAGGGGGAGCGTGGGAAGGAAATGGAAACAGACAGGCGACCACCGTGCTAGGCCTGACGACATTTCTGCTAGAGCCGGTGGAAAACAAAAGGTGATGGAGAGGGGTGCTGAAAGGGAGGGGAGGAACAAAACAAGCGTCTATCGTACTAGGCCTGACAACGTTTCACATAGTGCTGGAGGGAGGGGGGAACCGTAAGGGGATGGGGGAGCGACAGACGAGGTTGCTATCATACTAGGTCCAGGGGCAATTCTGATAGAGTAAGGGCATAGAAGAAAGTAAGGGGAGGAGGGGAGCAGATAGGAAACGGGAGAGAGGAGGGGAGGAGAGAACAGAGAGTAAGCAGTCAAAAAGAGTGGAGAAGCAAGAGGGGAGAGCAAATACAATTGCAGAAGTCAGTAGTAACACATAATATTGCAAGCCAGGATACAAGATGAAGATGGGAACAGCATGATTCAGGGCCACCATGAGTACAAGATGCAAAGGGAGTCCAGCATGAGAGTTGAGAAAGGGTGACGCACCGTGAATCAATGAAGCCCATAAAAGTAAAATCCAGCATTTGCCACAAGATGGTGAAACCAGAATGTATCAGGACAGACTCCTGTGTGCAGGAAGGGGGCGGGCACAAGGGAACAACCCAGGGGGATCAGAGAGGGTGAGGATGGCCTGTGGCGACAGAGGGTGTAAACACATGTTGGTGCATGCTTACCTGCTGTCTTAGCAGGGGGTCGGACGCTGGATCCTCCTGGTCCGAACAGGTCCAAAAAGGAATTGCCCTTCACTTTGGACGCCCGGGCGAGAGATGCCCTTGATCTAAGAGTTAAGAGCAGGAAGGAAGAGGCAGGGCTAAGAAGGTGGGTGGTGCTTAGGCCAGGTGACCTAGATCCACTTACACCGGCTCCCCAGCTGCAAGGGAAAAGAGGCTGGAGAGCTCCTTAAGTAGGGAAACGTGCGGCAAGCAGGAAGGCACCAGGTGGGCAGGGCTTGGTAAGTGGTGAAAAAGAGCGGCAAGCAGGAAGGCACCAGGTGGGCGGGGCTTGCTAAGTGGTGAAAAAGAGCGGTATCCAGGAAGGCACCAGGTGGGCGGGGCTTAGGCCAGGTGACCTAGATCCACTTACACCTGCTCCCCAGCTGCAAAGGAAAAGAGGCTCGAGGGTTCCTTAAGTAGGGAAAAGAGCGGCAAGCAGGAAGGCACCAGGTGGGCGGGGCTTGCTAAGTGGTGAAAAAGAGCAGCAAGCAGGAAGGCATCAGGTGGGCGGGACTTAGTCCAGGTGACCTAGATCCACTTACACCTGCTCCCCAGCTGCCATGCATGAATAATCAATGGATATGGCCATCCAACATTAAAAGTGTAAAAATAACTAAATGTTGAGTTGAAGACTCATGTCCAGCATAATAGCCTGGAATGATCAATGTGTTGACAGTTGATTCTGTAAATCAAATATGCACTGTAGCAGATGTAAATTTGCTGTGTGCAATACTTCATACCATTTCCAGCTTTAAAGCCAACCACCAGTACCTTGTAAAATCTTAAGCATTCTTGTAAATTGCAAGGTATCACTAATAATTATTAGACAGTAGTTTCGACGATCTCCAAAAGTGTCTACAACAGAGGTCTTCAAACTGTGGGGCGCGCCCCCCAGGGGGGGGTACCAGAGCCCAGCATGAAATGTAAAAAAAAAAAAAAAAAAACACAACTTTTATTTATATATTTTTTTTTTTTAGATTGGAGGAAATGGGAGGGGCCAGCACACATGTTCAGACTGGACCATAAAACGGTCTTAGGCACCAATGAAAACATGGCCAGCAGTTGCAAATGGATATTCAGTCCTTTAGTAACAGACTGTTTGAATAGTACCCAAGGGGTTGTTTTGTATTCAAATGTAAACAAATTGTGATATTTAAAGACTATTTATTCAGCAACAATGGTCAAAACTACTAGCTGCATAGTGAAGCAACTCCTCAAACTGGCCCACGTTGGCCAAAAAAGTGACCCATTTTGATTGGCCTACACTAGCATTTTGCATTTTCGGTACAGTCATCGCCCTATTGCCCTATAGGCCAGTCCAAGCATGCCGACTCATCCATAATGGGTGAGGGGGCGTCCACCCACTGGCCACCTCACCCATTATGCAGGAGGCGAGGAGCCAGCCCAGTGAAACACTGAGCACTCCCTCAGCTGCTTTTTCCGGCTGAGGGAGTGCGCCTGGGCTGGCTGAACTGTCAAAGGGAAACACTGTTTGCCTTTGACAGTGCATTTCCCCAGCCACACATGATCACTGAGCCATGCAACGCTGGGGGTGTTTTGCTTCGCCAGCCTTGCATAGCTCATTGGAAATGCTGGCTGGGGCACTGCATGTATGTATATGCGAGGGGGTGCTCCTGCGCCTCCTCGCACATACGGGCAGAGCAACCTGGAGCGGGCCATTTTAGCAACCATGCGCAGGCCCCTGCAGAAGGTACGTTTATGGCAATTTATTTTTTATTTAAATGTGTATGGATGTGTGTATGTTTGTGTTCTGGGACTGTGGTTGGAGTAAGATGGGCGGCAGCACTGGGATAGTGGTGGGAGTAGGGTGGGGAGAGCCCAGGGTCTGTACTGGGAGTAGGGTGCGGTGACGGCGCGTAAAGGTTCATAGCCATTTCTACATACTCTCCATCCGGTACTTTTAGGGAGGCCCGGCCTGCCCAAACTTGGCTCAGGGGGGGCCCAGGCCAAAAAAGTTTGAAAACCACTGGTCTACAACGTGCCTCTCTAAGAAGAGAGGGACGAAATGACAATCGTCTTCTTCAGCACTTGCAAGAAATGGTTCTATATCAATAATCAACATAAATTGTAATAATAAAAGATGAACAACTTGATTTTCTTCCATCTGTTGTTTCATATCAAGAATCTTCATCTGTAAACGTGGAGAAACTTTATGTTCAGCCCCTGCCTGATTCTTCACTGTGAACAAATGAAACCATCAAAAATAAAACAGAATAGTACAAATGTGATCAAATATAATATTAAAAGCCTTGACGTGGCCTAACTCCCCCCCCCATCGCAGTGCCCTAATTCAAATAATCACCATATAGTTCCCTAAAGAAATCTAAATTAAAAAAGGATTGCTAAAAGAAACTCACTTTATAGAACCCGCATATAGATGGTAGGTGAGGATCACTCTTCCAGCCACACGGGAAAGATCACAGATACTCGAGGGAGTCAGTCTGTGGAGACATGGAAAAGAGAGGAGAGAACACAACTCAATTGAGACCTCTCTACTCTCCCTATGAATACTAAACGCATAGACAGGACACGCGACCAGAACAGTGACTGGGCCAAATGACATACCCTGTTGGTAAATTGAAACAGACTCATCCTCCGCCCGAAAATGAAAACCAGGACAGTAGGATCGAGAGTGGTGATGTCGCAGTTGTATGAATTCTCATCCATCTGTGTGGAACCTCTCATACATTCACGAAAACTCTTGCTCTAAGAACAAAAACAAACAAAAACAACATGCCCCGAAAGGCATAGTAAGCCTAGATGGTAACTGACAATGCAAATGTGCTGAGCAATCTGCTCCATATAAGCTGTGGTCTCTGACTACTTGGGACCTAGCCTAAATTGCTGCGTAATGACCCAATACTATCTACGGTCTAAATGTCAATGAACATTTAAGTCCTTGTGACCAAGTATCCAGTGGATGAGAGGCCCGTGCACTATAGACTTTATAATGTCATTTTGTATGAATGGAACGTACATGAATGAAAATATTCTAGCAATCATTCTGCACTTTAAGCCTGTAAACAATGTCACGCAATGTGTGCATGGCGCTGCAAGGCATTAACAGCACAATAGGAGTCATGAGCAGCAGGCATACATTCACTCGAGCAGGAAGAAGTCTTTTCAAGTGCGTACCTGCATGTGCCGAAACGTGGACTCAATCCGAGTCTAGAGAGAAAGGAGAAGCCGTCCAGTTATAAGCCGTCACTGCCCTATGTAAACGGCACAAAGGGAAGAGCCGCCTCTACGCAGCTCTTGAAGCAGAACGGTCCACAACACTTCCGGTTGGCAAATGGTACCCAATAAGGCCTAAATGCTATCAAGAGTGAGTTGAGGGTGATCCGGTTGATGACACTCCAAAACTGGTACGTTCTGAATCTTCTGTCGGTGATGGAAGGGAGCGTGTGCAAAAAGATAGGGTTGTCCTGTTGCACGTACATCACCCCAAATGACGCAGAGAACGGGTCCTGATGCACATTATAGGGGCCTTGCACAAGTTAAAGACTGGCATGGAAAATGAAGCGGGAGTGCAGGCCAAAGATTGGTTCGATATGTCGTAATCATGGCCGCCATCTTGGCTTGGGGCATTGGTGAAGATATTGGTTCTGATCGTGGTGCTCCTACTGGTGTTGTTCTGTATGTGCTAGATGATGCTTCGATGTTGTACAAAGACTATCCCGAATAGTGCAATGATGATGGTTACTATTAGGGCAGGAATGGCTCTCCCAGGTACAAAGGATGGGCAAGCTCAAACTGAAGATCCAAATAAGCCACATATGATTAGGATGGAGAGGCCCATATATCCTTCAGCGACATTGACCACTCCCCCATCAAATCCAGAAAATTACACAGAGCACTGGGTCGATTTAGTGGGGGATGGGGACTGTATATATTTTATGTGTACTCCAGAGAAATATGCTCGAGAAGGGGGCAGTTTGCATCAAGTGTGCATCATTTGTGCAGGGCACAGATACGGATGAAGCGGATAGAAAGGGCGAAGTTATTTAATGAAGCAATAACTAAATGGGGGTATGTTAATGGGACACTCACAGAAAGAAATCTTTTTTAAAGTCATCTTACCTGAAGTGTGCCCAGATCCTCTGCTGAAGCTTGCTCTCCATGTATTCCATCTCTCCATAAAGAAGCGGATTGTCCTCCTTTATTAAAGAGCAGGCCAGAGTGAGCACTGTTGAGAGAAAATTGGGTGCGACAGTAACAGCCTTAAACTGATGGTCAGAGGAGCGGCTCAACCGCTCCTGGCCCTAGAGGAAACACAAGGAGAAAGTACCTTTTAAAGGTTGGATTGAGCCTCGTCCAAGGCTGCAAACGTTTGGACACACAAGGACAGGTTTTTGAGGGTGTTCCCCCAGTGAGGGAGCCTTGACCCTTTGGACCTGCCACTATTGTGGTTTTACTTATGCATATGTTAGCCTCTTTCTCTATTACACTAATAGTGTTGCACTTGCGTTGGCCCAACCCTCTTAAAGTCTGTTACGTCCAGTGGAGTGCAATCGGTAGCGCTGTGCTCCATTAATTAAAATGTCTGGATAAGAACCCAGAATATCCAAGAGTTTTTTTTAACATAAGCCCAATACTTTATCAACCACTTTTTGGGGGAATCCTTGCCCTTCTTGGACAAGAAAGGCCCCATAGATTGATCCAATGCAGATGTCTGAAACACCTTGCCTGGAAGCATTGGCACAGGGGCACTGCTCCTTTCATCTTTCCCCAAGGATTTGAACACTCAATGATTTAGGAAAAAGGCCACCGCCTTCAAAGGACACCACTCCACTGAACGCGTGGGTTTTATGTTAGTCAAGTCAAAATTGAGTTCTCCAAATCATGCAAGAACATTGAAACTGAGGAGGACTGTGAGTGAGGGGCATCTGTCTTTCCTTTCCTTTGCTTTTGAGGAGAGTCACAGTCCTCTGAAGCAGACAGGGAGGAATCAGAAGCAGCACATGAGTGGGGAACCCCAGGAAAATGCAACGTTTGGCTTGGCGAGAGCGAGCAGCTCCATTCATTTTGTTTTCCCTTTACAGGTGTCTCTGAACTCCTAGGGCCAACTATCAGAATCTTTTGTGTCCACAGTGATGTGTTTTGACTTGGAAGCGTGATGTCACGTTTAGGCTGCACTTGGACAGAAGGCTGGCCTAAAGGGAAGGAAGCAGCGACATTGGCAGGGTAAAAGTCCGAAATTCTGTCAATCAGACTATCACATGCCAAAGACCGAGTGTTGCTCAAATCTCAAAGGTCAGAGGCCATCCTTTACTGGACCCCCCTGCCTAGAGAGGTGGACTAACCTACTAAAGCTCCCTGTCCCTGGAAGACTCCTCATTGCTCCCTTCAGAACAAGAGGAGAAAGGTCTAACAGCAGTTTTTTCAAATGACCCAGGTGTGCACTGCAAAAGGTCCTGCCCAGATCTAGAGAATATCTTTTCAATGGGAAGCCCAAAAAATAGTGGCGTAGTTACCCTGTGAAGGACTCGCCTATTACCCCCTCCCGGCCTCCATCTGGGGAGCTAGCATGGCAGGGAAGAAGCCCAGACAGGCAGGGAAGGAAACCTGCAGCTATGCTGGCTCGATTAGGGTTTTATGAAAGATTGCCGATCCAATTTTTTGGTGCCAAATTTCCATTAAAGGGGAGGGGGGGGGCTATATACATTACCAAAATGTACCGCCTGTAAGTTTGTAGCAGAAAAGAAAATCGATGTAATTGCCAATCAGCAAAAGTGTGTACTGCTTCGATGTTTAATGGATACAGAAGGGGGCGCACTCAGACAGCAGTGGTGCCAACACACAGCACTCACTCGGCACCCCACTGCAGCTCTGACGTGGGCCTAAGCTCCCCTGCGTCACGGAAGCAGAGCGGGGCTCGCGCCGAAGACGGAACCGCTCCGCTGCACACGCATAAATCAGTGCGAGGCGGTCCACGCACTGACAGGGGAACGCTCGCGCATGGAGCCGGCACAGCCCCACTCCTGCTGAAATGGAGGCATCGCGCCCCCAACTGGACACCGTTTAAACCATCAAATGTAAAGTTTTCAAGAATTAAGCAACTTAAAGAGTGCCAAGAAAAAAGAACGGCAAATAATATAGCTGGAGCTAGTCGGGCAGCAAAGAAGAGGCTGGCAATTAAAGGATGACCTCATGCTTTGGCTCTCATTCTCGCTTCTTAGTCATGTTCGTTTGAGAAGTGTTATATGTTGTATTTGTATTTCCCAAAACAAAGTGTATTTATTTGCTGCTGATTAAAAGTAAAAGATGACTTAACATAAAAGTACGCTTTTAGTCTTGACACAGAAATTAAATCTGACTTTGAGAAGACAACCGAGCTCTTATCTTCAGAAAGATGATGACGATGGACCTTATCAAAGAAGCATTCAGCTGCTAATTGACTTGATGTAGACGCTAGCCACAGATAATGCAATTTGTAGCTGCAGTTTCCTGTTTTTGCTCCAGATTCCCTCTAACTCCTGTCCAACTCCTGTCACGTTCTCTTTTGCCAACAAGCATCCAAGTACTTGCTTAGGCTCTACACCGTCCATAGCTACCACAACCCTCCCTATGTTTTAACCAAGTCTACAGACTTATACTATACTTTCCCTTCTTTCTCCATCCCCGTTAACTGCTCACATTGAGCCAAGAAGCTCACTTTGAATTTCACCCTCCCCGGAAGCTGTGCAAATCAAAGCAAAAGAGATACAAGAAAGTGATGCTGGGGAGTAAAATACGAACAGCGGGATATTAAATACTGCAATAGAGCAGAATTCAACGCAAACTTCATTCACATAAAGCAAGAGCGCCCTCCTGTGGTGGAAATGTATTCACGATTGGTGGATAGCGGCAGAATTCTAAAACCAGGACAGTGGTTAAAAACTTCTAATATTTCGAATAGATTAAGATATGTGCTATGGAAATGGCATATTAGTGAAAATGGAGTCTTGAATTGACCCCTTGTCAGCATGACACGAGTCCTCTGATAACCGTATCCAGAGCACTAAGTGAGCCGGAGCTCTCCGAATCCTTGACAAGACAAACCTTCCAAAAGCTCCACCAGACGGATCGGTCCTGGTAGCAGCTCCGCTTCGCACTTTACTGTTGGGCCCTGCTGATCTAACACCCAATTCAGCCATTTAGCACACTAATCCACTTGCTTGTTTTTCAGGCATTCGGTTTAAAAGTATTCAGGGCCCTACAGTCAGCGGTCACCCCCACTAGCAGTGACGCTCAGCGTGCCCGGGCCGGGTGGAGGGGAGAATGGATGCGTTTTGGGGACGCTAGGTCGTAGGGGGGGGGTCAAAGGGAAATGGGTCAGGGGGAGCACTAGAAGTTGTCTGCAGACCCGTATTTGCGTTGCTTGCAAAGGTGGACATTGAAGCTGCTTTTAGATTGCCTCGGGCCCAGCCGGCCAGTTTTCACTTGCTGGGTTTTCAGTTTAAGGGAACAATGTTTGTGGACAAATGCATGGCGATGGCCTGTAGAATTTCATGTGCTTACTTTGAGGCTTTTAGCTGCTTCCTGCTGTATCTGGCCCCTAGGCCCACACATGCACACGCACACAGACTCGGACCAGAAGAACATGCGGGACGCGATGCTGCTTGCTCCGCGTCCCGGCGGCAACTGCCGCACGGACGCACTTTATTTAACGACGCATGCGCGGGACCATAACGAGGCCCGCGCATGCGCACCAACAGAACTGGGACGTCACATCCCTTTTTAACTTTAACCAAAACAAATTTAAACAGCTGGGCGTGCCTCCGCCCGCACGCCGGGTACCCGGGTGGGTGGACATACGAACACCTGAGAGTCTCACCTTGCATCGCTCCGCTCAGTCCCCTGAGTCCAGGACATAGTCCTTGAGATGCCCGGGCAGTCGCCGCTCGCGGCGGATCGGGTACCTTGGTGATGCGGGAGGTGGAGTCGAATCCTCACGTTCAGGTCTCGGGGAGTCCCTCCCCTGCTCGCCCTCCTGATCTCCTGGCGGACCATCATGCCCTACGCCTTCCTCTGATGTCCCCTGTTCAGTCGGTCTTTCAATGCGTTTGAAGAACGACCGGTTGCGCGTGACTGTTCCTCGGTCGCAGGCTGCCGTCACCATGGTGCCCTTAACATGCGTTACCTTCCACGGGCGTGGCTCGAAGGGCAGGGACAACTTCCCCTTGGGGTGCCTGTTCCTGACCAACACCGTGTCCCCCACTCGCACCTCCTTTTCTTGCAGGCCTCTTCTTTCACTTTCTTTGTCGTTGCGCCTGGCCCGTTCTTCACTCACACCCTCATTGTCTATTGCTCTGGGCAGACGGCCATCCTCTTCCGGTAGCATTCCCCTCGGGCACCGCCCAAATAGTGCCTCGGCTGGGGCCACTCTCGTGGATTGGTGGGGCGTCGTGCGGTATTCCCTCAGAAATTCCACAAGCTTCCTCTCCAGGTCTTCAGCGCCACAGGCGGAGATCCTCAGGACCTTGTTAAGAGTCCGCATCATTGTCTCGGCCTCCCCGTTGGCCCGCGGCCAGAGCGGGGACACCCTGCGATGCCGGATCCCCCTTTCTCAGAGGTAGGTTGCAAATTGGCTGCCTGTGAACGGTGGCCCATTGTCCGAGCACAGTAGGTCTGGGAATCCATGGGTGGCAAACATTTTATCTAATGCCTTTGTTGCGAACTCTGTCGCCGCCGACTGTACCACCTCCACCTCGGGGTACCTGGACCATTGGTCCACGGCCACTAGAAAGTACATTCCCCAACCAGTCGAGCCAAAATCCACATGGACCGTTTCCCATGGTCTGCAGCTACGCTCCATCGACCTTATCGGCGGAGCTCTATCTCCCGGGGCCGCTGCTTGACATGCGATACACCTCCTCACGAAGCTCTCCACTCGCCCCTCCAAGTCCGGGAACCATACTTTGTGTCTCAGCCGAGCCTTCATTTTGACAATCCCCTGATGGCCGATGTGGGCTAGTTCGAGGACCCTTGACCTCAGTGCCCGTGGGATGACGATTTGCCGCCCTCGAAGTATAAGCCCATCGTCCGCTACCGAGAGTTCATCCTTCACCTTCCAGAGCGCTCGGAGGTCGCTCTGAGCCTCCGCTTGACGGCGGGCGTTGTCGTGAAGCACTTCCCTCCATTCGCCGCTCCTCACGGCATTCTTGACAATGGTAAACACCTCGTCCTTGGAGCATTCCGTTGCCATCTCAAGTCTCGATATTGCCATCGGAAGGGACCCTTCCACCACCTGACACAAAAGCCCATGGCACTCATTCGCCCCAATGTCGGTGACAGAGTTCTCCTTGCTGGGGTGGCGTGACAGGTAGTCGGCCGGGTTGTTCGTGCCTGGCCGGTATACGAGTTTCACCCCGTACTCCATCAGGCTAGCATCTACCTTTCGAACCTGGGGGGCGGCTTGGACGACCCCCCAGCCAGTATGGGCAGGAGCGGCTTGTGGTCAGTTACCACCACGACAGGTTTGCCCAGTATGTACAGCCGGAAATGGCGACAGCCCCACAGGATGGCTAACACTTCCCGTTCAATCTGTGAGTATCTCATTTCCGTGTCCGAAAAGGCCTTACTCGCATAGGCGATGGGGCGCATGTCCCCACGTTCGTCAGGTTGCAGTAGTACCGCCCCTACTCCCACTGGACTCGCGTCAACCACCACCTCTGATTCCACTTTGGAGTTGAAGTATGCCATGGTGTCCCCATCGGATAGGGCATTTTTCAGAGTCTGGAATGCCTCCTGCTCACTGGCTCCCCACTTCCACACAGCGTCGTTCCTCGTTAGCACTCTGAGTGGTTCCGCCAGCGACGCTAACCCCTTGATGAAACGCCCGCAATATGTCACCATCCCCAAGAAGCTCCTCACTTCCGTAGGGGACTGCGGGGGGGCGGCTTCCTTAATGTCCTTCACTTTGGCTGGGTCGGGCGACACACCGGCCGCGTGGAAGATGAACCCAAAGAAACCAATACGGTCCTTGAAGAACTCGCATTTTTGTCGATGAAGGGTGAGCCTTAAGTTCTTCAGCCTCAGGAGCGTGTTCTCTAACCTCTTCATGTGCTCTCGTTCGGAGCCCGCAAAGACTAAAATGTCGTCGCTCATGTTCTGCACCCCTTTTAGGCCCGCCAAAGCCCCTCTGATAGTGTTCTGGAAAACTTTGGCGGCCGATGAGATGCCGAAGCTCAGCCGTTTGAACTGGAACAGGCCGTCATGCGTCGTAAAAGTAGTTATGAACCTGGAGTCCGGGTGCAGTTCCAGCTGATGGTAGCCCGCTCGTAGGTCCAACTTCGAGAATACTCTCGCCCCCTGAAGCTCTCCAATAATGTCATCTAGTGTGGGCGTAATGTGCCTCTCCCTCTTAATTGCCGCGTTTGGGAGGCGCATGTCTACGCAAATCCTCACTGCCCCCGGCTGTTTTGGCTTGGGGGCGACCACTATTGGGGACACCCAAGGCGTCGGCCCCTCCACTCTCTCAATGATGTCCATCTCTACTAGTGACCGGAGTTCCTCCTCCACCTTTTCCCTTAGGTGGAACGGGATCCTGCGGTGCTTGAGGGCTGTCGGTCTGATGGACTCGTCGATATGCAGGTGCACTGGGGGTGCTTTGAGTTTCCCTATGCCCTCGAAGATGCTCGAGAACCTGTCCAATAGTGTCTCAATGTCTATCTGGTATACACCATACGCAAAATGAACTAAGTTGAGGGCCTCCGACGCCGCGCAACTGAGAAGCGAGTGAGGGCTCACGTCTGTGACAAAGAACTTTGCCTTGATGTTACTATCCCCCTTCGACACAGGTGACACGAACACACCCTTGAGTGGCAGTGGGGTGTCTCCCCCAAATGTAAATATCTTCGCCATGGACTTGTCCAGTGCCGGCGGGCCTGGGAGTTTCAGGTAGTCTTCCTCTGCCAGCACGCACACAGAGGCTCCTGTGTCTATGAGTATCTGAGTCGGCACACCCAATATGTCCACCACACACCTGGGTTGCCTCCTCCGTTTGTTTTCCGAGGCAATGTTGGAGATGAAAAACACCTCTTCTTCGTCCTCATCCTCTACTTCCTCTTCCTCTGCGAGTTGTAGCCTTCGTATCTCCTGTTCGAGGGCTGCAATGCTGCGTTGCCTTCTGAACCCGCCGCCTCTCATTCTCGCGGGGCCTCTCTGGGTGGGTACAGGGGCCGGTGCGCGGCACATCCGAGCATAGTGCCCGAGTCCATTACACCGTCCGCACAACCTCGTCTTGGCGGGGCACTCCTCTGCATGTGGCAGGTCATATCCGCAATCTGGACAAGTCGACCCAGGCGTGGATGGATGCCTGTTCTCTGATGCCTTCGGGGCCCACTTCTCCTTCAGCTTTGTTCTTTTGGAAACAGCAAAAGCCTCCTCTCTTGCATTCGGCCTGACCGCCGCGTCCATGCTAGCATCTCTGGATTCCGCTAGCTCATATGTCCTTCCACTGTCAAGTATCTGCTGCAGCGACCACCCCGGCTCCCTCAGCACTTGCCGCCGCAATTTGCCCGAGCTGCAGCCCTGGAGCACCTGGTTCCTTATCATCAGCTCGTCGTTGCCCCAGCGACACATGCTGGCTATCACTCGCAGTCTGGCACAGAATTGATCGAGAGATTCTTCTTCCCTTTGCTTCTCTTTGCAGAATAGGAACCTTTTGTAGTCGACATTCGACTGTGGGATGAAATGGTTCTCAAGCGCGGTCTTGACAGTGTCATACGTTACCACTGGTAGGGTGAGCGACTCATAGATGCGCATAACGTCCAAGCCAGCTGAATATAGAAGGGTCGCCCTTTTGGCGTCGTCATTCGAGGTCCCAGTCGCAGTAAAGTACATTTCCAACTTCTTTACCCATAGGAGCCACCTCGGTCCCAGCTTGGACGGGGGCCCTGACATGTCAAACTCCTGCATGGGCAGCAGCGATCCCTGTTGTGTCCTCACCACTCTTGTCGCCACTTCTGTTTCATCCTCGCTGCTTGTCATCTTCACAGGTCGCACAGGCAGCTCTCGGGGTGATAGAGGCCGCAAACCTGGTTGGTGTGCTCTTCGACGTACCTTCTGCTGTGGTCAGCCGCTCTAGCCTTGTGTCCGCCTTTTTTTTTTTTTTTTTTGGATTGTCCCCAGGTTGCTGGGGACAATCAAAAGTTCCAAAAATTCCTTCGTGGCAGCGCACGAGCACCTTTGCAGGCCGCTACTGCCTCGAGGCGACAAACGTTCTCCCTCGATCCGCGTCGTGCACTCGCGTGCCGACGATGTGTATCGTGCGCCCGCGTCCGTTGGGCGAACGCCGTGGCAGCGATCCCACCTCATCGCCAGTTGTTGTATCTGGCCCCTAGGCCCACACATGCACACGCACACAGACTCGGACCAGAAGAACATGCGGGACGCGATGCTGCTTGCCCCGCGCCCCGGCGGCAACTGCCGCACGGACGCACTTTATTTAACGACGCATGCGCGGGACCATAACGAGGCCCGCGCAAGCGCACCAACAGAACTGGGACGTCACACTTCCTAGACTGTGCTCTAAAAGAAATGGAAAACGGGGGTGGGAAGACCCATTATTTGGATGATTTTTTTGTTCATTTGGGGAGGAGGTTCAGACGTTTGTTTGACATTATTCGGCAAGTTCATTACCTTGGCAGAGGAGTTGGGGGTGTGCCTCTGGCAGCCGAAAATACGCAGGGAGCCTGCACCAAACAGATTTATCTCGGCATCGAGATAGATACAGTGGAAGGGGTTTGCCGCATGCCGCAGAAGGCCATAATGGAATTTAGCGACGATATAAGGGGGTTTTAGCAGGCAGCAGGGTTCCTTCTAAAGAGGATTCAAGGGTTATGGGGTCATCTACATTTTGCAAGTAGAGTTATTCCTGCAGGGAGGGTGCTCGCCAGACATATGGCACTAGCTACAATGGGAGTCACCCAGAGCTGGCACCTGGTGCGCTTGAGTGCCGGCCTGAAGGAGGACCTACGCATGTGGTTAAACTTCCTGGGGGATTTCAGTGGTGTTCGCCTTTGGCAAGCCCATGGGTGCCTTGGCCCTAAGTGCAGCTCTTTACGGGTGTGTTAGGGAGACATGGTTTTGGGGTCCTTTTGGGCGGGTAATGGTGCAAGGGGGATTGGTCTAATGCTTTGAACAGGACGGGTTGGTGTATGAACATCAATGTGTCGGAGTTATTCCCAGCACTGGTAGCCCTGCATCTATGGTCTGAGGCACTGTCCATTAAACACCTGGTCATTTGGTTGGATAATCTGGCAGTGGTGCAGGTGGTTAATGACCAACCAGCGAGATGCCCGGCTATGACAAATTTACTCAGGCATTTAGTAAGAATCTGTCTTAAAATAAACACTGAGATATGGGTCAGGCACGTTCCCTGGTGTACTTAACGTTGTAGCCGATTCACTTTCTCGTTCACAGATGGTGAGGTTCAGGAAGGAATGTACAAAGGCAAAGGACAAGATGACACAATTCGACGACAGCCTGTGGGAGCCTGGTCTGCTGGAAAGGAATGCCAGTGATTTGGCAGTGCAAGCACTATCCGCTCAAACAAGGGACAGATATTGCAAGTGTTTCAATACTTTTTTGTTCGCATCAAAGTATGGGAGAACTGACAATGTCGAGGAAAAGTACAAATGTTTATGCTCTGGGCACGAAACATCAACAAAAGCAAAAAGTGGACGGTCATCTGAGCGCCATTGCCTTTCAGCCAGCTAGCAGGATGGGGGGACCCCACACAGAGTTTTCACACAGGAGCAGAGTAAGGACAGTGACCAAAGATGATAAAATTGCTCATTGAATTGTGTCAATTAAAGAGGATGCTATCCATATTACTCCTAATACGAATGCGTCCTGTTCAGGGAATGTTTCATGCTGGCATTCTTTGGGGCATTGCACATCAGTTAATTGATACCTAAATCGTGTTCCGACATGGAACTGGGGGCTTTCTTGGGGGAGGGTGCGGCTATCAGGAAGGGCACTTTGTATTTCAGGATCAGGTTTTCTAAAAATGGCCAGGGTAGATGAGGAAAGTCACTGGAGTTACAAAGGCTGGGACAGGACGATTGTTGCCCGGTAGGTTCCTTGGGGGAGTTTCTGGTTTTGAGGCAAGCAGCTTCAATATACCTCTTCGCGCATGAGGACTGCTCACCCCTCGTGCAATTTCAGTTAAAAATAAAAGTGATGGCAACTATGCTAGATCGATCGGGTTGTTCGTCAGGCCATTACACTCCACACGCCTTTCGCATAGGTGCGGCCACTACGGCACACAAGGAGGGTCTAGGGGAGGAGGCAATACAAAACATGGGAAGGTGAGAGGTGGATAGGTTCAAGCTGTATATCAAACATCCAGAGGGGCAGGGGGCCTTGAGGCCAGCCGGTGAAGGAATTGGTAGTCGCAGCGGCAGAAAGGGGGTGGAGAGGGGGAGTGGATGGGTGGGGCTGCTAAAGGGAGATGCCTGAGGAGTTAAGTTAGGAGGGCATTCTTTCATTGTCCTTGAGACATGGCTCCTGCTATGTTTAACCCATTTTCATTTTATTTCCCAGATTATATTTTGGTTTGGGTCATCAGCCATTCTTTCATGGTATGAGCGGTGGCAGGAGCAAGGAAGGAGAGACGGGACAGCAATTTGGGGTTCTCATGAACAAAATCTTATGGATGGCAAGGGGGGATGCCATGGGAAGACTTGTGGAGGGTCCTGAATAAGGCCATCCTCCGTCACGCATGCCCAGACGTGTTGCTAGTTCATTTAGGGGCTAACAATCTGGTGTCCTTGGGCAGGAGAGAGCTTCTCCAACACATCCGTGCACCTTTGTTGCCGGTGGGCAATAGGTCACGGGGCACAGAGATAGTTTAGTCTGAGATTATATCTAGACAAACTTGCAGGGGGGCATTTTGCCACAAGGGAGTAGAGGGGTCACAGAGAAAATTAAATGTCAAAGAGTATGGGAATGGGCTAGATCAGGCACCCTCTGATTACATTGAATACCCATGGCTACTTCGGGGAGGACAAGGTACATGTGCCGAACGTCAGGGTAGCAATGATGCTTATGGAATTTAGGGATGCGTTGGAGAAAGTTGGGTGCAGGTAATGATCACTTGTGAAGTAAGAGGAATTTTAATTGCGTTTCCCAGGCTATATTGTTATATTTTATTTATATATTGCCTGTGACACCTTTCCCCAAATCTCCTGGTTTGACGGTGTGTGTGTATTTTCTTGTGATGTGAGCTTTGTAAAATCAGCATTTCGACATTTGAATATCTGGCCGTTGTCGGCAGTATTTTCTTTATGTCAATACCCACGTGATTTCTCCTTTGGCAATTATCTGCCATGTGAACTGCCCACCATGCTTTTGAAGAGGGATTTTTAGTTACTTTTACCTTGCTATATTTTATTTATGTATTTCCCATGAACCCCTACACCAAATCTCCTGGTCTGACGGTGTGAGTGTATTTTCTTGTGATGTGAGCTTTGTAAAATCAGCATTTTGATATTTGAATATCTGGCCGTTGTCGGCAGTATTTTCTTTATGTCGATACCCACGTGATTTCTCCTTTGGCAATTATCTGCCATGTGAACTGCCCACCATGCTTTTGAAGAGGGATTTTTAGTTACTTTTACCTTGCTATATTTTATTTATGTATTTCCCATGAACCCCTACACCAAATCTCCTGGTCTGACGGTGTGAGTGTATTTTCTTGTGATGTGAGCTTTGTAAAATCAGCATTTCGACATTTGAATATCTGGCCGTTGTCGGCAGTATTTTCTTTATGTCGATACCCACGTGATTTCTCCTTTGGCAATTATCTGCCATGTGAACTGCCCACCATGCTTTTGAAGAGGGATTTTTAGTTACTTTTACCTTGCTATATTTTATTTATGTATTTCCCATGAACCCCTACACCAAATCTCCTGGTCTGACGGTGTGAGTGTATTTTCTTGTGATGTGAGCTTTGTAAAATCAGCATTTTGATATTTGAATATCTGGCCGTTGTCGGCAGTATTTTCTTTATGTCGATACCCACGTGATTTCTCCTTTGGCAATTATCTGCCATGTGAACTGCCCACCATGCTTTTGAAGAGGGATTTTTAGTTACTTTTACCTTGCTATATTTTATTTATGTATTTCCCATGAACCCCTACACCAAATCTCCTGGTTTGATGGTGTGTGTATTTTCTTGTGGTGTGCGCTTTGTAAAACCGGCATTTTGATATCTGAATATCTGCCCATTGTCGACAGTATTTTTCTTTATGTCAATACCAACGTGACTTCTCCTTGGGCATTTATGTGCTGTGTGAGCAGTCTACACAGTGGTTGGGTGCAGTGGGCATACCTGATGCACCCCAAAGGTACACAAAATGCAAGCCCGCCTGGGCTGCGGCCAGCGCGGTTGCTATTTTCCCTTGGGGGAAGATTGCTGTTCAGGAGCGGATCCCATTTGCACGTGAACAGTTGGGGAAATGTGCACCTTTGCTCATAACATTCCCAGTAGGCTTTCCCAAGATGGAGACCCTCACCCTGAGCATACAGCTCGCTCGGTCTTCTCTTAGGTATCTGCTTCTCAATGCGCGTTCTCTGGTGGTGCACGCTGCATTATGTCATGATATGCTTGTGGACTATGGCCCAGACCTTGTGTGTGTGACTTAAACCTGGCTGTGCGATAATATGGCCCTCTCCTAGTACAATTGCTCCCCTCTAATTTTACAATTTTACATTCGGATCACCCCACACTCCTTGCTGGGGGTGGAGTGGCTCTCATTTTTAAGTCCCATTTTACGGTTCCCTTGCTACCAATTTAACCATTATCTTAATATGGAGGCACTTTTTGTCTGCATTTCGGTATCTCCTGCTCTTTGCACCCACTTTCTGGTTGTTTGTCGCCCTCCTAGCCTGGTTCCCACTTTTTGTGAGGCTTTTCTGGAGCTGGCAGCTGACCTTCAGCTCCATCATGCTATTCATTTGATTGCAGATGTCTTTAAACTTCATTGTGGCCATGAAGGAACTGGTACATTTCCAACATGTCAACTGTCCCACTCATGACTTAGGAAACACATCCAACCTTATATTTGTGCTTATGGTGGAGGTATTAGTATCTCTGGCTTTTCCGGTCTGTTGGACAGACCATTTTATTGTTCCATTTTCCTAGGTTCTTTCCTCCAGTCCATCCGCACATCAATCTCATTCTGTTCTTAGACGCGCCTGCTGTGCAGTGCCTAAAGAGAACATTATCACATTATTGAAAGTATCCCACCCTAATCCCGCTCTAGCTTACCTGGATACTCTACCTGCTACCTTTTTTGGCAATCGCCGATAGTCTGGTACCCCTAAAAAATCGTGAATCCAGAGTGCGCCCCTCTGAGCCCTGGTTTTCGGATGAACTTTGCTCTCTGCGACTCCACTGTATGAAAATTAGAATGCAAATGATGTCTTGCCTATGAACCCGACATAAAAAAATCCTTTCAGTTGGCCTTGCCCATTTATCATAAAGCCATCTATGCGGTGAAATGTGCTCACTTTTCATCTCGTATTGAGACTTCTGTTAACCATTCTAAGGAGCTGTTCAAGATTATTCGGTCACTTTCCTCTGATCCTTCTGATCCTATTCCGCCTTCCCAGGGGCTCTGTGAAGCCCTCTCTGCATTTTTTGTAAAGAAAAATTTATCAAATCTGTGCTGTTATTCTTTCCTCTGGTTTTAGACTGCCCCCCCTCCTCTGACATAGTAGCCACCTTGTTACCGACCACTCGATGGGCTACCTCTCCTATCTTCTCCACGGATGACAACTCTATGACAGTCTTGAAGCTAAAATCCACCTCTCCAATGGACCCCATTCATTTGGACATCCTTAAAGTCATTCTGCCTCATATCTTGCCTTTGCTCACTGAAGCGGTGAATACCTCTTTTCAAGCTGGGTAAATCCCGGCCTCTCTTAAGCGTGCCTCAGTGATACCCTTCTTGAAGAAACCATTGGTGGACCTCCTTAGCCACGGCAACTTTCGTCCTATTTCCCTTCTTGCCTTTTTGATGAAGCTCATTGAATCCTTGGCTGGTCCACTGCTTAATGCTTTTCTTGAAAGGTCTCTTTTCTTTCACTCCTCCCAGTCTGGTTTCAGAGCTGGGCGTGGAGTGTGCTAGTCTCCATAGTGGATGATCTGGCACAGATCCAGGACCATGGCAGTGTAGCGGCTCCTCTTCTGCTTGACCTCTCTGCCACCTTTGATACGGTTGATCATGCCATCTTGCTCGCATGAAGGAGGTTGGCCTCTCGGGTATGGTTCTCCCATGGTTTTCTCCTTTCTTTTACAACGATCATCAAACCCTCTCTCTCCCCACTTTCCTGTCCAAATCTATATCTCTCACATGTGGTGTCCCTCAAGAGTCGCCACTGGATCGAGAGAGCCAACAAGAAGCTGAAGGAAGACGTCTGCTCCAACTACTGGACATCCTGGTGAAGCTCTGCTGCAGGTCTGAATCGCCTGAACTTTGTCAACAGAGGAGATCCGCAAGGAGTCTTCTCCCCCTGACCCTGGTGGGACCAACCAGCTCACAAAGCCCCTGGACCTCTCTCTTCCACCTGGTCGAATTTGCTGTGCCTCAGGAAACCGGATAGCCAGCTTGAGAGAGTCCCTGTGTGCTTTTAAGGAGCACACCTTTTATTTGTCGCTTTCCTCTGCTGCTGGCTTCTTCCCTGGGCAGCGCAGGACCCTCCAGTCTTCCTCCTTCTTGTCAGTCCGACAGTCGCTTCAGGAATCGTGAGCCTGCAGGAAATGCCAGGAACTACTGCTGCAGCGACAGCATTCTTCTTCATCTAAGGTACTGTTCAAATCTGGTCGTTCGTGCCATCTGACCGCAGTGAAAATATTTGAAATGTTTCACCTCTCCAAAGGCTTGTCCTTCTCTACTCCTTTGAATAACTTTTCGTCCGACCAACTTCGTTATGAACTCTTGGCAAAGACTTAACCGCGTACTACTCTGAATTGTGTGATCCTCTGTAAAGACTGTGTACCACTAACATTGGCCCAGGCCTATTGATTTGAATCCTAGTTGTAGTAAGCCTTTTCTAGATTGCCCTGCCTATCACTTGTTGGTGGTGTTGATTTTTGATAACCTTGTTCTCCCCCCCCTTTTTAAATTGCTGGAGTACCATTTAGCTCACACTTCATTTTGAGCTTAACTTGTCCAGAATTGATCGGGTGTGGTGTAGCGTATTAACATTGTGATTTTCTGCTGCTTTATACCAGTGAACTGGTTTATAACTGATGGTGTAAATAAATGTGCATTCTTTTACTCAGAAACCTTGAGTCAGTGTTTGTTTGAACCATAGTAATTGCTGTCCTTTGTGTAACTTCTGATACTGCTCACTTACTCTTGAGATAAGTCTGGCTGCTCAGCCATCGCTACCACTTTACTGTGTAGTACAGGCTTGTACCAAAGGTGAATTTGTACTTACACTTGTAGTCTTAATTGTGTGTGGTGTTCCCAAAGGGTACTGCATATGATTCTGCCTTACATCCATAGCAACTGCATCTTTGTGGAACGCACTATCACGTAATCTGCGAGCAATCCCCACGCATTGTTCATTCCTTCAGGCACTGAAAACTCTTTTTCCCTCTTTCTTCCAAGTAGCGGCAGATGCCTGTGTGGTGAACGTTTCACTCGTTAAAGTTCTGCAATTAATCAATTAAGGGCACCTAAAGGGCTGAGATTAAAGGTCAAGGTTGTTCAATATCACAATGCCAACACCACCGCTTGGCAAGAAGGGTCGACCAATAATGTACTCTTGTTTCAATAACGTAAATGGATGAGGATCATAAATTCCATAGAGGTTAACACCCTCCCTTGGGATGGGCCAGGAGTTGGTTCCCCTACAATTTAATGCCACTGTGCTATGAGTGGTTGGTACTTCGTTGGTGTACTATACATTTGTCTGGATAATAAATCTTGCTGCTTTATCCTGATGTCTAGTCTGTTTAGCTGATCAGAGCCATGTACAGGTGACAGGGTGGGGAACTCACTGCCGACGGTAACCAGCGGTGAGTAATGGCGGACTCACAGGTGGTATCCTGTTAGGAAACCACAAGGGCACTGCACAGCCAACAGTTTAGAAGTACGGTGCCCAGGGGTGCAACACTCCTGTGGAGCCCCGAACAAAGGGGAGGGATACAGGGTGTGGAAGTCCTTCTGACCCCATTATCAACCGAGAAGGGCGTAAGCGCATGTTGTCACTAATGATACAAGTATGAATTGGGATGAAACAAACAGGATGTTGCTGAAATAAAAGTGATTGAGATATGAGAGCAAGAAAGGGTAAGGAGGGGGAGGGGCTGGAAGCAGAAGCCAGCAGTGGAAGCAGTGAGAAGTAGGGGGATAAGCAGTAGTCTACAGTGATGCAGAGCTAAATGGGAGGAGGAGGGGCAAACGGAAGGTAAGTGGGGCTTAAGGGAAGGGAGTGAGCAGGGGTTTACTCAAGGGGTTGAATGGTAGGTGGGTGAGGGAACAGAAGTCTTCAGCATATGCGGGGGAATGCAGAAGATAGCGGCATGGAAATGAAGGGGGAGTCTGGAGAAGAGCTATTCGAATAGGAAGGGGCGAGGGGTAGAACAGCTGGCATTGGGGTAATGGTTGAGGTGATGGCCATCACGGCAGGTGGGGGGTGCCATTGGTGATACCGGGGGAGGGAAAAGGATAGGGATAATTCAAGTAATCAAATCAACTGGAACAGTACAGACAGTAACCAGGGGATTCTTGGGGAGCGGGGTGCTGCATACTCAGTTTGGGCAGTTAGAAGAGGAGGGTGAAAGAACAAAGTGGGGATGAAGTAATGATTAGAGAGCGAGAGACAGAGGGGTCTGAAAATGAATAAACAAAGTAAAAAAAGAAGAAAGAAAATTGCAGTGGGTAGAGACGGGCGGTAGGAAGACCTGGAGGTTGACCCGATCGGAACCTGAGGATCGGGTCGGAAAAAGGGGGATGAAGAAGCCACACCCAGCGCATAATCCTGAGGCATGGTGGTGAAACGGAACACCTGTAAGATAACTCCTGGCTCAATAAAGCTTGCTGCGGCATATTGAACTTTCCCACCTTACCCACTGGTCCTGGCTCTTTATTTGTGGGAAGGAGGTGTGTGGTCGTGAACACGGGAGGGGGTGCCGTGCACCAGGGTGGCACAAGGGGTAAAACGTAAGAGAGTACGGTTAGCGGAAGGGTGCAAGTGTGGGCTGTCAGTGCTATGCCCTCAAGAAATTTGCTTCCAATCAATCAGGCATTTCTATAGCACAAGCAAACCTTCACCAGTGTCATCAGTGCGCTAAAACAGAATGACAGTAGAAATATTTAAATACATTAGGCAAACAGATACCTGTGCCTTAAAAAGATCAAAGTCCTGACTTCTGCGGCAAGAGTTCCATAATTTGAGACCAGCCACTCGTGAAGGTTTGTCCATCACACCGTTCAAGATGGTATTTCGGGATTTGAAGAAGCGATTTAGACGCTGAACACAGAGAACGACATGGGCATTAGTGAACAATTTTATCCTGTAAGGAACGATAGCCTCGCCCGTAGCAAAATAAGTTAATAACAGAGATTTCATCTCAATCCGAGCTTTGACCAGGAATCCGTTAAGTTTTTGATGAGCTGCTGTAACTGGCAATCCATAAGGCATGCCCTTAGCTAAATGCACTGCTGTGTTTTTTAAGACTTGCAGTCTGAAGTAGGTAAGATGGTTGAGCTAAAAGGACCATGTTACAGTAGTTGAGGCAGCCCTTCAACATAGCAGTGACAACCTCAGCGTGGAACTGTGAATAAATATAAGGAAGGATTATTTTCAATTGTTTTAGTTTTAAAAAGCCAGTGCTACATATAGAGCTAATTTGTGCCTCTAAAGAAAGAGATGCAGACAACTTCACCCCTAGATTTGTTTACTCTTTTTGCTGGAGTAGGGAAAGGGGCGAGGCTAGTTGGCCAGAAGTCTGGGGTCCAAAGCAAAGGAGAAGTGGGAGGACCCGCTATTAAGACCGCTGTCTTCTCGCCATTCAGCTTGAGCCATTTTTGTCCCATCCAGCTACTAACTGCTTCTAAACAGGTCTTCAGCCGCGCTCCGATTCTGTTGTGTTCCAGTCTAATCAAAAAAGGATCTGCGTATCGGCTGCGTAGCAGAGAAAACGAAAATCAAACGACCGAATGAGATGAGCAAGTGGTTGAACGTACACATTAAATAAAAGTGGAGAAAGAGCTGCGCCGTAAGGCACCATGCAGGCGACAGCCACTGGGGTTGATCTAAAAGTGGATAGGGAAATCGATTGTCTCCGTACATGCAGAAAGGATGTAAACCATTCCAGGACTGTGCCATCCATAACAATACTTTGTAATCTGGACAAAAGAATTGCATGGTGAATGGTATCATAGGCGGTGGGCAGGTCCAATAAAATCAGACCTGCTATCCCTTCCTGATCCCCGATCCGTGCTAAGTCATCAAGAAATGAGACCACTACAGATTTCGTGCCCAAAAGTGGTCGAAAGTCAAGCGGAGAGGAGTCTAAAATCTGGTGGTCTTCCAGAAAAGATGGAAGCTGTGGAGTAACTATGAGCTCCAGCACTTTCATGTAAAAAGGGAGGAGGGAAACCCGATGATAGTTTGACAATTAAGCAGCGTCCAATGTTGGGTTCTTTAGCAGCAGAATGGCCAATGCATGTTTTAGCACTTCAGGTATGAAACCATGTTGAACGGGTGAATTTAAAGCCTCTGCCAGAATTTTGTCTATGCCTTGCGCTTTTAAAATGCAATAGGAGAATCTCATCCAAAGAGGCGGCCAATTTAAGTTGGATTACAGCGTCAGATGGACTAATGGTCTGAAAAGGGTCATGTTCCACTGACACAGAACTGACCTCTAAAGGGGTCAGAGAAATCTGCAGCGTAGATATCCGAAACACATAATTGCTAATGTTGTCTCTGATAGTTAACATTTTTGAATCAAATAATCAGACAAGTCATTGCACAGTTTTTGAGACGCAGATGCAGCTACTGCCAATTTAGGAGCCAGAAAATGCTTCACTGTCTGAAACAGTTGTCTAGGTAGGTTTACTGCTATTTGGATGGTATCCCCAAACCAAGATTTCTTAACCGCCTTTAAGGTCAAATGATAAGAGGCACGCTCAGTTTCAGTGCCCACCATTTGCCGCCTTCTTTACAGACTGTAGCATGTATTGCGTGAAGCTCGGAAGAATACCATAGCCTTGCAAGGATAGCTTCGGAGGCGCCAATAGGTCTGCTGCAGCTGTACAAGCCCTGACAAGCTGGACCAGCAAGAGGTGAGGTAATGGGCCCTCCTGAATAGTCTGATAATTCACTGTAATTTGCTGAGAAAGTACTGAGGGATCAATACAATGCCATCTTATCTGCAAAACATTAGGTTTAGCTGTTCTAATGGTGGTAGGAAGAACATTTTTAAAAGGGATCATATAATGATCCGTCCATTGATTACATCTGGCTTGAATAAGTATGTACTAGCTGGGGAGAGTGGGGGGGTGAGGGGGGAGCAAACATTACGTCTAGAATGTGTCCAGTGACTAATTGGGGCAAAGAAAGACTTTCCATACAGGATAAAATATAGGCTGGTACACCAACGTCTGAGGAGTCCGCCCAAAAGTTAAAATCGCCTAAAACACAGAGGTTATGTGACAAGGCTACAGCCGAAAAGAAATGGAAGAAAAGCTTTTTCTAAGGTCGTCAGATTAAAAGAGGGAGGACGATAGACTATCACGTATTGCAAAGTGAAGAATGAATTTACTGAGACTCGTACCAGCATGGATTCCATCTCTAGATCAGGAGCCCACGGTAACAAAGAACAGTTAAGATTATTTTAAAAATCAGAGCCACCCGTATCCCTCCACCAGGGTGGGCAGCTTCATGATTAACATGCAAAATTGAGTAACCCTCTGGTAAAATGTGGACCGCATCCAGGCCTGACGCAGCCCTACACCAGGTTAGGGTCAACATCCTGCAAGAGGGTAAACATATCTAGTTTGTGGGCCACTAATGAGCGTGCATTGAGCAAGAAAGCAAATAGGGTAGTGCCACGTTGACTGCTGGGGACTGCCAGCCTCGTTATGTGGGAGGGCTAAATTCGGGGTGAGTTGGTGATTGGGAGAAGTGACGTGAGAGGACAGGAATTCTTTAGAGTATGAAAAAAAGGCATTAGGAGTATGTAGCACGGCGCGTGGTCTCTATTATTGGGCGAGGTTCGAAGCCCAGGGGTAGCCCCACTGGTAATGGTTGTCTGCCAACTCCACATTGGTGATACAGGAGACAACAGACCCAGGGCGTGCTGGGTGAGCCACATCTCAAGCCCTGGTGTGACTGGAGGCTTACCAGCGCACCATGCATAGCTGCGCCCCAGGCAGCGGCAGTGATTCCTACATCACAGACCCAAGGCCCAGCTGGCAGTTGGACGTGTACCACAGCGGACTGCAAGGGTGATTCCCCAGGTGGCGGCAGTCATCTAGTCCATCAGGTGTGTGGCCCTATGCTATAGGGTGCCCCCATCGCGGCTGACAAGTACACAAAGACGCCGGCAGCCCTAAGATAAAGGGCGCGCCCATCACGTGCAGAGGCACAGGAGGGCCAGGCAGCTCATGTCAAGACTGTGAGAAGGATAAACCCATAAAAAGGGGCAGACTTCCACCTCTTCTGCTATTTACCAAGGCACACAGCACTGCACAGGTATCAGGGCAACCCCTTACCTCATGCCACCCAGCTGCTTGAATGTCCACGACGAGTCAAAGCCATTTGAGGACGAGGGTAGACATGTCTGCAGAGGGGGTGGGGGTCTTTAGAACTCGTTCAGAGTCCTGAAGAAGGGCAACAGGAAGATTACCCAGACACAGTGTCAGCGTGCTCTTCAGGGATGTTTCAGATGGCACAAGAGGAGACCGTACTATGGCAGAGTACCCATGGGTTTTGACCTCACAGACACAAGTAACCTAGACCCATGGTGGATCCGCTGAGACAAGGACTTCAAGGTAAACATTAGTGCCATGGGGCTCATTGATGATGAGCAGAAGAAAACCATGTTCAGGCTGGCAGTTGGCGCGGCAGCGCAGGATATATTATATGAGCAGGTGGATGAATAGAAGGTGATGTTTCAAGAAATACAGCAAGCACTATCTACTTATTTTGCACCACACACCAACGTGGACTATGAGTTTCATACGACGACACAGGAAAAAGACACTAGAAAATTTTGTTATGCGACTTGGAATGCGTATGAAACATTGCACATTTCACCGTTATTGCAATGAAGAAGCGCTCCGTTCCCAGGTCATCTCAGGATGTGCGCCCTCAGACTTTAGAAAGACACTCCTGCCAAAGCAAAGATCACTGGATGAAATCTTGGCAATGGCCAGGACGGAGTTAGCCATCACGCGACAAGTAATCAACATGAGTAAACATAAGGTGCTCCCCATGACAAAGGAACAAGAGACCATCAAGAAACTGTCACCAACCCACAGTGAGGGAACCAAGAGAACAGATAAAATGTGCTTCCAGTGCGGATATGAATTCCACCCAGCACTAGGACAAAAATATGCAGCATGCAGAGGAGGGGACCATTTCCGTGCGGTGTGCAGAAACATGCCTGCGATGAGCCCACACGGCACATCACTAATGAGCGGAAGACAGCACATGAAATATCAATCGGAAGACCGCAAGCCCAGCCGAGAAGCCAGAAGACATACAGCCAGAGGGAGAAGGTGGCAAGTGCCAGTTGAAGAAGCCCCGCAGATCCCCAGACAGAAGAAGCTCAGACCGCTTACATAGGGAACATACAATACATAGAAGTGCGAGCCCGATCAGGGAGTGATTCATCTTCCTCCTCAAAGGATCAGAGATAAAGAGGATATGTGTGGTCACTGGGCAATGATGTGTCCAAAGAACAGTCCCACACTCACACTTCAGGTCAATAACACACCAACAGAATTCTTGATTGACAAACGTGAACGTAAACATCATGAGCGAGGAGGTGTACAACAGTCTCCCATACCCACCAAAACTCAAACCATTATCAGTGGACATCTATCCGTATTGATCAAACACTCCATTACCCCCTAAGGGCATGTTCACCACGGTATTCATTCACAAATCTCACATGGCACACATACAGTTGCATGTACTTTCCACTGAGACAAACAGCGTGTGCATACTTATTTAATTTAGTTTTAAGACTGCCGTTTACATGGGGCTAGTACACCTCCTATATCACCTTATAGTGCACAAATACACAGTTCCAGCCAGCAATGTGGTGATGTGGTGAATGCGTTTTCCAACTTGTTCAAGGGTCTAGGCAAGTTACAAAATGGCAAAGTGCAGTTGCACATTGATACATCAATCAAACCCATTGGCCAGCACTACAGGGGAATCCCAATCAACATCCAGAAGCAAGTGGAGGAGGAAGTTCGCCATCTGTTGGATCTCAACATCATTGAACTGGCGAATGGACCCTCTTCCTGGGTCTTTCCCATGTGTCAGCGCCAAGAAATAGGCAGAGGTGTCCATCAGGCTATGTGTAGATATGCGCCGATCAAATTAGGCCATCCAAAGGGAAAGACACAAGGCTCCCAGGATCACAGATCCAATCCATCTCCTCAACGGGCAACAGTGTTTTCCAAGCTAGACCTCAACAAAGGTTACCACCAGTTGGAACCTGCCCCAGAGTCATGCTACATCCCCACCTTCATGTCCCACACGGAGAAATCCGCCAGGTCATCAAACAAATACCTAATTGCCTCAATCATAGTGATAACATTTTAATATTTGTCAAATCCATGAGCGACCATGACGACACACTACACTGTGTCTACCTGGCACTGGAGACAGCCAGAGTGGCTTTCAACAAAGAAAAATGTTAGTTAAGTAAATGTACTTTGAAATTCTTTGGCCACATTCTTTCTGAACAAGGCATGAGGCTGGTCCCTGATAAAGTGGCTGCACTGACCGAGGCTCCTGGGCCAACCGCCATATCTGAACTGAGGTCATTTTTAGGTTTAGCAAGCGATTGCTCCTGAGATCTAGAGAACTGTGCCACGATAAGTGCCCCACTACAGGAGCTCACGAAGGACAAGCAGGAGTTCAAGTGGTCCTCTGAATGCCAGGCCAGTTTTGAGGCCATACTTACGAACATTGCGTCTGCTGTGGACATGAAATATTTCAGCTTGTCAAAAGACAAAAGTTACAGTGGATGCCATTCCAGTGGGTCTGGTTGCCATTCTGATGCAATACGAATAGACGGCACATCAAATCAAGCTGATATTGGCATATGCGAGCCTCAGTCTATCGACCACTGAACAGAAATAGTTGCAGGATGAGAAGGAGAGCCTGGCAGTAGTCTGGGCCTGCAAGTTCTTCCATCTCTTCCTCTATGGGAAGGCATTCACCATAATCACTGACCACCTGGAACGCCTTACTATCTACGGCAACCCCAAGGATAGGATTTCTCAGCAGATAGCAAGATGAGACCTCTGCCTTCAAGACTACAAGTTCACAATTTTCCACAGACAAGTGAAAGAGAGGAATCAGGCAGTCTACCTGTCCTGCCACCCCACAGGATGCACCCGTCAGGAACACTCGATTAGGAGGCATACCTGAATTATGTCATTTATCAGATGAAGCCGTTCCCTATCAACGCTCGAACAGTAGCCAGAAGAAGATCCAGCGCTTGCCTTTATTGCACTCCCCATCATCACAGGTAAAATGAGACATGCAAAGGATATGGGAAGGCACCTCAAACAAGGTACAAAAGAAGATGTCAAGACCATGACCCTCATGCAAGAGCATCTCACGGTCACGTAGGACCACATCATCATTAAGGGATGCAAGATTGTATTAACCATGTCGCTGCACCAGCAAGTCATCAACCTAGCACACAAAGGCCGTCGGGGGAGTGGAAGAGACCCTGAAGAACGGCACGTTTGCTGAGTTGTGGTCCCAGGCCCCAGGCCAAATCCCTTACAGATGTCCCTGCTGCCGGAGGGCATCTGGGGGGGGCTGGCAATCATTTTTTTGGCACAGTCAGGGATGGCTCATTTACCTTGGTAGTGATGGATGGATATCCGAAATTCACTGAATTGCAACTCATATACTCCACCACAGCCACATCCCTCATACCAGCATTGGACCACATTCTCACTGCATATGGGGTCTTAAAAACTATTACGGACAATGGTCCACCGTTTACAAGTCAAGACTTTGCCAATTTTGCAGAGTACATGGGGTTCAAACACCGGAAGAAAACGCCCCTCTGGCCCCAAGCCAATGGCCTGGTTGAACGCTTTATGGGAAGCATTAAGAGGGCACTGCAAGTGGCCCAAGTCACAGGAAAACCATTCGAACAGATGCTATACCAGCTCCTGAGGGACTATGGACACATGCCCCACAGCACCACAAGGATGTGCCTGGCGGACCTCATGTTTGGCAGAAGGATAAGGACCTAGCTCCTGCACAGTCCTGAGCTCAGTGACCAGACAGACTGTGACCGGAGGATCCATGAGAAGGACCACAAAACTGAAGATGAAGGAAACTGCTGACTCCCAGAGAGGTGTCTGGGAGGCGTCTTTTGACGTGGGGGACAGAGTGGTAGTGAGACATTCGAAGCAACGAAATGAAGACTCCACGGTTGCTCCAAATGTTCTGATGGTTACTCAGACTAATGGCACCATGATCACGGCAAGCGACCGAGAAGGTGGGACAGTCACGAGAAATGTATCCCACTTTAAAGAATGCAGAGAGGAGAACAGCAGGGAAAGAACAGCCAGATAAGACAAGGGTGCATGGGACTCCGATGACTCATAACAAGGCGACAGGGAGCTGGGGGTGTCACAGTACAGTATTCTCAGAAGAAGTCCAGATCGTCAGAGACCGGGATGACCTGTCAGAGCAAAAATAAAATCGTCAAGACTAATTGAAAAAATGGGTTGATGCACAACCCAAAGTTTAAGAAAGGGGGAGAGGTCACATTGACCATTGGGCACTGTCGGCCTCGATATGTGGGAGTGCTAAGTTTGGGGCAGGTCAGTGATTGGGGGAAGTGATGCGAGAGCATGGGAAGTCCTCCGAATAACAATAACGTTTTTACGAGTACCCACCACAGAGTGTAGTCTCCGTTATTGGGCGACGTTCAGAGCCCAGGGGTAGCCCCTCTGGTACTGGCGGTCTGCTAACTCCACATGTAGAATCGCCCAAACTGTTCGAGGTATAAGCAGTTTTGGATGCCCATACTGATGGGAAAATAGTGTTATGAGGCGCTCGTTGTAATAGAAAGTCACAGGCACTTACCGTAAACCCCCAAAGCTCCAGAAAAACCAGGATTAACTGTTGCCTATTAGATAGCTAACAGGAGAAAGTAAAAGAAATGTTTCGAACCCATACACAGTAGGCCTTTCTGTTATTCCTGGAAGTGTTTAGGGACCTACATCGCTCTCATTGCTCCTGTTGAACCTACATGGCTCACTACACAGCACCCCAAAGCAGGCACAAGTTGAATTGTGGGCGCCACATAAATAGAGTATACTGAATGTGCAGTGACAAGGGTTTTCAACATACTGACCAAGCTGCAAGGTGGGTGCTGCTGGTAGCATGAAGCTTTAACAAAATACGCACAATGTAAAATGCTGCATTCACAATTGCACTTAAAACATTGTTAATATCGAAAGATCACCCAAAGCTAAATTAATTGAACTGCTGAAAATATAAGTTAGTTAAGGAAGCACCAATCGGCCCACAAACACTTTAAATGCATGTAGCGATGTCCCCGAACAAATAAACTTCCTATACTCCTGTTAATGTAATGGATTTGGCCCAAATATCACCTAACAATGTCATCAGAGGATCAGCTTTCAATATTCAGTAACGTTATTGACTTTGTCACTGCATCCACCTTTCTCTCCTTAGCTCTTCCCTCAAGTGGTTTGGAGCAAAGCAGAGCCCACGCTTTGGGCCGCATTGGTAGCTTATTTTACACGATTAATGAAACATAATATTTAAAAAGCCATTTTTTTCTGGTCCAGTATAAAAGCTCCAAAAATTATGATTTCATAATTGTTGTATTTCACTCTCCCAAACTATCCATGTTTGGGAAAACAGATCCTCCTTTTCGAATCTACAGCCAAACTTTTTAAATAGTGTTGTTTCCAGTCCTTTAGTGTAGGCAGTGTTAGTAAGAGAGCAAGAAAGGGAGTCAGAAGCTACCCCTGTTTAAAGACGCAGTTAAGGGTGGGTCCGGGTTGCAGCAAAAGACTAGGTTTAACAAATACTGCGCATCTAAGCTGGCTTGTGCCGGTTCGTGACAAGACTCAGACCTACCGCCGAGCGGACGCAGAGTGGCGGAGAGTGGCAGTCCTGCAGTCTACTTTCTGTTGGTCTGTTTTCCCTGGCCACCCTTACCTGAAGGAGGAGTCAAACCTACCCTGCTCACCATAAAGACTCAGACCTACCGCGGAGCCGACGCGGAGTGGCGGAGAGTGGCAGTCCTGCAGTCTACTTTCTGTTGGTCTGTTTTCCCTGGCCACCCTTACCTGAAGGAGGAGTCAAAACTACCCTGCTCACCATAAAGACTCAGACCTACCGCGGAGCCGACGCGGAGTGGCGGAGAGTGGCAGTCCTGCAGTCATGGCTGTCATGACTTGTCTGACTGGTCTGACTGCCCCCCCCAAACACTCCTCTAGAAGAAGAAAACAAGCGCTTTAAAACTTTGCGACCCCGTCCACCCCTCGAAAAACTCCCTCTAGAAGACCCGCAAAACTCACCAAATACTTCAGCACCAACCACCAAACTTTCCAAAACTGCAGGAAACAAAGTGGGGAAAAAAAGTATTCAAATTACCCACAAGGACTCTAACCAAAAGCCTGTGGCCAACGCCGAATGATTCCCAACTTTCAACTGAGCCTCTCTTGAAACCACCAGAGGAGCTCGAGGAGCGTGAAACATCTATTATTCAATATCAACATTCAAATTCCGACATCGCTTCAAGTTCACCAAACACGATCCCTCCCACCATGCCTCCCCTCGCTCGCTTACCGGCTTGCCCCGGAGGAGGTGCTGTGTCTGCAGTCGAGGGGAGGACCTCTGGTGGGTCCGGATCCATGTGATGGTCCGCGCGGGCGGCGGTGGAGAGTCTGGAGGCCCGCCCGACCTCGCGGGGCCCCCCCGCCTTCCAGGACGCAGAGGCGCGGTTGAATCCAGCAAGGAAAGCGATTGGGAGCTCTGATGTTTCCCTGGCCGCCGCTGACTCTGTGGAAGACGATGCTCCCACGGCCCCGCATTCGCCTCTTGCACTCGTCCATGCTGAAGGCGAGAGCCGGGAGCCGCGGGAACGCCGTGATGGAGACACGGAGGCAGCTGGACTTGGCCCCGCTGCGGCTGCAAGCCGCCGACTGCACGCCCTGACAGCCACGTCATCAGAGCAGGAGCTCTGTGAGACCTATGACGATCTTGAGCCACACCCCCCAGAGACTCAGCCTACTGAGAAAAACAAAACAAGCCCAACCAACCCAAAAAAACGTCCACGCCAACCGCGAATGATGACGAAAAGAAAAGGAAATCGGCAATACAAAGCCATATCTACTCGTGAAAACAATACAACAACACAAAAAAAATCATTAAAACGAAAGCGGAGAAAGTAATAACTAAAATCCTAAACACAAGACCAAAACTTTCGCCATTGTCAACATTGACAAAGTTCTTTAAAAAAAAAAAAACAAAATGGGAGAAATCACAAAGACACGCGTTATGAGCTCACAGATGCTGAATTACTGGATGCAGTGCACGACCTACAACCTCTCAGCAAGCACAGAAAAATTGAAGGAAGCGAAAAGGATACACCAATTCCTCCAAAAGCAAAGTCACTCCACACAGGACAAAAAGATATTCAACCTGTCAATCCAGAAGGCAATTCTACGCCAGACAAAACAATCACCATAGTGATTCCTGACGATTTCACCTTTGGTCAAACCCCGCTCATACCACAAACCTCAGCCTCTTCATCTTCTCCAGTGATCATTCCTTCAAGCCAAATACCAAATGAACTTCAAGCGGATACAGACTCTGAGATCATCCCAGTTGCCGCCGTAAACAAGAAACAAACAACTATCCCTCCATCCCCTCCAATGTCAACACTACTCTTCCCAGTCTTACAGGATATAACTACCCCCTTACCCTTGCTACCAATTGAACAAAAAGACTCAAGTCATCAAGAACCAGAAGACCAAAATGAACTCAAACAAATCGACCACACAAACCGACCACCTCAGGAACCCAGAGACAAAAGGAAATCACATTGCGAGTATGACCCTCGCCCGGACAGGACAAGCTTCTATATGCCATCCACTCCCACACATGGACCAGGTAGAAAATCGTCTGCTTTGGCAAATGAAACACCCTCAAAGAAACCGGACCTACTATCATATATGTCGGCATTATCAATTGCCCTTATTCCCTTCACCAAACTCTATGAATCGCTAAATGAAACACTAAAAGATCATACAGTACTTCAAGCCATGATCCACACGAAACTCACCTTCCTCGAAGGTCACGTCACAGCTCAAAAAGACATAAAGAATACTCCCTTGACAAACCTGGCAGAAATCAACGCACGCCTACAGACAATAGAATCGACTCTGAATCTCCTAGAAAAACGATCAACACCAGATACAACAGCAAATCAACTTAAAACACCTACCTTACCTATTGATCTCACAGCTGAAAACTTACACAAAAATATGGCAGCTAATCAAACAAATCCGATCTCCAAAAAAACGCTACAACATCCCCCCATTTCCACAAACGGATCTATCACCAACATCGTCCTAGTTATCAACGACAAAGAAAACAGAAGCAAAGCGGCCAAAGAACAAATGGAGCAACCTTATTCAATCTTTGACGCAACCAGATCCAAAAACTCAAATAACCCTACAACCTCAGACGCTACTAACAAAAAGCCTCTTCCAACAAAAAAAATCACAAATCAAAGATCCAACCCCGGCACACCACTCAGGAGGCAGCAGTCTTCCCAAAAAAACGCATCCCACCAATCGAACAACTCACTGAGCTCTCAACCTTCTCTTACTACTCAACTTACTAGGGGCTCACCGACAACAACGGACGACTTCCTACAAAACTCAGACCTAATGAATCTTTCAGAACACCTAGATCCAACACTCGATACGAGCAATACACCTCACCAACAAGAAGAAAATATCAACCCTTCCAAACCGAACAAGGAAAATAATACTCCCAGGATCAACTACAATCGTGAAGAACAAGAAAGCCCACTGACCTTCCTAACCCTAGAAGAACCTCGACAAAAGATAGAACGGTCGGCAGAAATCAAACAAATAACAAATTCAAACAAAACGAATACGCACCTAAGATTCGTCAGCACGAAGGTCGATCAAAAAAAAGAAAAAACACGTGCTGAAAAAGATAACAACAGCCAGCCAAAAAATCTAAACAAACCCGACCGATCCTCTGCCCCAAAATATTCGCCCAAATCATCGCGAAGAAATCGAGAACGAAGCAATAGTCAAAAACTAAATGCTGTCTATTTGATTCAACAACAAAACTCCAAAACAAACACACAATATAATTCCAACTACTCCGAACATCAGATGGAAAAGTGGATCCTGAAAGTTGAACAAACGAAAGACAACAGAGACGAAGTCACACTAAACAGAAGAGGAGTCTTGACGCTGATACATCTTGTTCCAAAATTGGCCCAAATAACGTCAGACGATCTAAGAATTGTTGAACCAAGTCACTATCACGGAAGAACTACATGCTACCTTCACATCATCTCGAGAAGAATCAAAAACAAACTGCTAGACCGAGAAAAGGACTTCCGCAGTTTGGGATATCATCTCTCTTCAACAACAAAGCAACTACGAGAACCCAAACTCCAAACACACAATGCCCTCAGCGAAGAAATCACGTAACAGCGAAAACGCCTATGACCCAAGACCCAAACATAACATAAATGGTAGGGCACATGAACGGAGACCTTCATACCGAAACACCACTACGACCGCTCAACAAAACTCAGATAAGCTACCACCAACTCAGTCTCAACCTCCATCTCAAATTGCCCGAACTCCATCCATATCAGACGCTGCTACTAAAGACAACCAAAAAGCGAAAATAGCCTTCCGAAAGGAACGACACGACCAACACAAGAACCTTACCAAAACCATCCACTTACCACAAGACTTGCCCTCTACACCAAAAACCAAAAATTCGACTTCATCTAGCTTCTGGGCTTGGCTCCCAAAAGCACTGGCAACGCATCGATCGAAATAGCAACTCATGGACAGATCCAGCCTACAAGAACCAACAACTACTCAAGAAAGACTCCCCCGTGACTTGAAACTACAATCATGGAACACCAGAGGATTCAAACACCTCACCTCACCTAGCGACGTCAACCTAGGATCAGCAGATCTGTGGTGCCTCCAGGAAACCTGGTTGACCAAAACTCCATCACTCGATGGCTTTGACCTTCGTTTGGCACCAGTGTCAAAACGATCACTTGGCCGACCATCCTCAGGCCTCATAACTGCATGCCGAATCAACAGTGGCCTGGCAATAACAGCCATTATCGTCTCAAACTATTCACTGCAGGCATTACTGCTAACATGGGAACTCCCTCCTAACGCAGAAGCACTCCACCAGACGATCCTGGTGGCAATACTAAACGTCTACTGGAATCCCGCGGCAATTGATGAAAAAAACTTTTTGGCCTTAATTGAATCCACTGTGGACGAGGTACGCACCACCTACAACACATACCACATTATAATATGTGGCGACCTAAACGCCCAATGCAAACAAACTTCCACTAAAGCCAACACACAGAGTGAACGACGAGGCGAAGCTTGGACCAAACTGATGAATTCTAGACACCTTCACAATTTGGATACAGTGTATAAAAGCAACACCCGTCATCCAACATGGACAAACAACAACTCGACATCCACCATTGACTATACTTTTGTATCCGAACCCATGCTATCCTTAGCAACTTCTTTCGATGTCCAGCTAACGTCATCCAGCGACCACAACATCCTGGTAACCACATGGAAACCACCACTCATCACCCGAGATAAAATGGAGTATGGACTTGAACAAAATAATCAAAAAAATAGACTGCGTCTCACAGCTCAAAGCATAAGAGACTTGACAAACCGTTACTCAAAAACTAACGATACACCTGAACACGAAACCATGGATTATGCTCCCCTGCTTATCTCATACATGACACAGCGAACCAACCCAAGCAAAACCACTCAAACACCCATCCATACATACGACAAACTCTTAGTTCTCAGACGCCGTGCCTACAGGAAAGCAAAAAGATCAGCAGCAACACTTCCCCCGTCCAACAGAGAACTAACCATCAAAGAACTAACGAGAGAATATAAATCTTGGGTGAGAAGACACAGATGGACATTGCATCAACAAGATGCCGAAACCATGCTAAAAGCCATCTGCTCCAATAACGCAAAAGAATTCTGGTCTCTACTTAATAAAACATCTTCGTTTACCGGACCAGAAATTACCAATTCAATCGATGAAGCAACTTGGGCCACCCACTTTAGATCACTCTTCGAGCTGCCAAACACTCTATCCAAATACGAGCGTCCGAAACCATTGTCGACTGACCTGAATCGCCTAAACCAAACTAACATCTGGACAAAGCTGGACGATTTAGATGACATTTGTAACATCATTAAAAAATTGAACAAATCCAGAGCTCTGGGACCTGACGGTATCACCAATTTTGACCTGAAATCACATCCAATCGAATGGGCCAAATTCATAAGATCCGTGTTCACACGATGCGTGGCTGCACAATCGATACCCCCTACATGGCTGTCCGCAATAGTGGTCCCGATTTATAGGAAAGGCGACAAGCAAGACCCTACAAACTACCGCCCTATCGCGCTACTAGACCCTATAGGGAAGGTTTTCGGGTCCCTTCTCCTAAAAAAATTCCAATCTTGGGCCACAGAAGCTCCGTGCAATGACAACTTCCAAGCCGGATTCAAAAAAACACTGGTAACCATGATAAACATCTTCCTCCTAACCATCTTGAAAAGCAAAATAAAAGACGGCCACCCAAAAGTGTACTCAGCCTTTATAGACTTCTCCAAAGCCTTTGATAGAGTCGAACGCAACAGACTCTGGCAGAAACTATCTTTCTGGGCTGCCCAAGCGACATTCTAAATCCGATTAAGGCACTCCAAACGGATACCAACATTAAAGTACGACTAAATCAGCAAGGCAACTTATCCACTCAGTTCAACACGCATAGAGGAGTCAAACAGGGCTGCCCTTTGGCCCCGGCCCTCTTTATCGCTTACATGGGAGATTATCAACATTCCGAAACCTCAATCAGATCCTTCCCACTAAAAATAGCACAAACACCCATCAGTAGACTGCTCTACGCGGATGACCTTATTTTGCTGGATTTAACGCCCATAGGCCTCCAGCGCCAACTCACCAATCTACAACTATTTTGTAACGAGAACAATTTGGAAATCAACACCGACAAAACCAAAATCATGGTGATGGAGCGCAAAACCAGAGAGCGGAACAAATACAACTGGTTCCTGGAAAAAACGAAAATTGAAAGAGTAAACAGCTTCAAATATCTTGGCGTAACTCTGGACAATTCAGCAAAAGAAACGTCTATGCAAGAATCCCTGTTCGATAAGATCCGAAGCCTGGCAACAAAAGGCAAAGCAATAGACAGAAAATTTAGTACATTTTCCACCATCCCGCTACTGAACTTCTACAAGCAAAAAGTGGTCCCCATGGTTACATATGGATCAGAAGCGTTGCCGTGCTTACCCAAGACTCTTTGGCCCAAATTGGAAGCCTATTTCTGGAGGACGACCCTTGCCCTTCCTGACTCAACGCCAATCACACTGATCCGGCGAGAACTCAGTCTGCTTTCTCTTGAAGGCACTGTAGACTGCAACACTCTGATGCTATACAGGAAATGCATTCTATCAAACTGTTCCTTTCTCCACGGACTGGTGTCCAAAGAAATTCTAGAGGGAAGCTGCATCATGCTAAGTCAATGGAAAAACGAAAACCAAGCTCTACTGAAAATTATGGAATGTACAGAAGAAGATCTGATTAACAATCCTACAAGAAAATTAAAAAAAACTAAAGACATGGACTGGATTCGCACTTTAGATGCAGCCTCAGAATACAAGCTTGTCTCTCACTTACCACCGCTATGGAAAAAACGTGACGACATCAAAAGATTCCCCAGCCGAGCGGCACGCAATCTTATAATCAGAGCAAGACTGAATCTTGTGGACACCAACGAAATCCGCCACATAAGGAAGCAATCGCTGACTAGTACCTGCAGATTCTGTGGAAACGAGAAAGAGACCATTCGCCACCTTATACTGTCCTGCCCAAGCTTGACAAATATCCGCCACCCCTATATGAAATACATCTGCCAACACTCCACAGTAACTGATGAAGATACATGGTGGAAAAGGATGATAAGTGGTGACCGGACATCGTGGCAACTAGCGACATACAAAATCCTTGAAGCTTTACCAGAAAAACTCACTGCGAAGCGAAATGAAAACTAAGACTCTCCTTGCAAAGCGACCAGAAACTCTAACCTACAGAATCAAACGATTAAAATGTCCAAATTCGGACAAAAGAAAGAGAAAAGAAACGATGTTGTAAAAATCAAATTTTTGATTAAATACTCAACAAAAAAACAAAACAATATACTAGCCAAGAACCATGGTCAAACAAAGAGCAAAGTGCAGTCAATATTTATTTTAGGACAAACATCTAAACGTTGGTAGGCCTGTAACTCAAAAAAGGGCCTTAAAATAGACATAAATGAGCCCATGAGGGCAAAAACATACAATGATATGTAAAGCTATACATTGTAGTGAGGGTAAGTAGCAATAATCTTTGTGCAAATTTCTGTACTACTTAAAGATAACAGTACGCAATTATTGTCGACACATTATGTAGTTGGTGTTTCTGGTTCGGAATATCAATGACCCTCAGCAGGTGTTGCAGCTTGTTAGTTTGTCTGAAGGGAACAAACTGTCATCAGGGCTAGGATGTTGGAGGACCGGGTACTGTTGAGTACCTATAGAAACGGATGACATGATGTGTGTCAATGGGGAGTGACCAAGGGGTTGATAATTTGAAAGGAGTAGCTGCAAATCAAGGACCTACCTTGATATGTCATCTTTTAAACTCAAATAAATGGGCGACTGCCGTGCTTGGTAATGGCAAAATTTGAATGGTTCCCTGTTGTCTAGAAAAAAGGGTAAGTGATTACCTTTGATGTCTGTAGAATATATCTAATAGCAATAGAGTGATTTGGAATAAAGTTAAGGTACCTGGTATAGTGGATGAGACCAGGCGAAAAAAGGAGAATAAGAGGAGTTGGCTGGTGATGCCGCAATGGACGCAGTACAGATTAACAGAATCCCCTGAGGAGTTAATCGAAAAAAGTTGCTTATTGAAATACTGAGTTTAGCTCAGGTCCATGTGAGCTAAACTATCATTTATCTACTTTGTTAGTTCTGCTAATGAAGCATATTCCAGCGAGACCCCAGTGAATGGTGTAAATATTAGAGCCATAGATGTGCTTAAAAACGAGAGATTTACTGTGCTGGGGCTGCATGCATTGGTATTAGCAGAATGGTAGCTACAGTGATGGAAAAACCTCCATGAGAGGACGCGCGCGTAATTATTGGTGAATTTATTGCAGCGATCAGAAAAGAAAACTATGCTTAGTGCATGTTTTCTTGAGCTGCGTGCGGATTTGCCCATGGTAAAGCATTCTAAACAGGGCGCTGGCAAGGAGTAACAGTGGGCTCACCTGGAGCAATCAGAAAGAAGCCGTGCTTAGTCCGTATTTACTGGAGCTGTGTGTGCTGTTAACAGAAGTAGAGCATTCTAATTCAGGAACTGGCAAAGGGAGACGGTGGGCTCAGCGAGAGCAGGTTATGCAAGTTGCAGCTTACCTTGTACCTTTTAACGGAGGCTGCAGAGCTGTGGCTGTGTCGGCTTCTCGCTAGTGTTAACGCTGCGCGCATGCGTGTTGCGTTAACTTGCTGGGGAGCTATTTGAATGTGTGAAGCTTTATTGTGCCTTCGTGAATAACCGTGGTCTCATGGACAGAGCATGCAAGGGGAAAGATGTGGGTTCCATATGGCGTGGAGCTCAATGGAAAAAGCGCGCTATGTACATAAATGTTATGGCATATTAGTGGACAGGGAGATGTGGAGTTGTCTGTCATGGATAAAGACAAAACTAGTGTAATATACACTTATCCATTATGGAGCACAATGTTTCATCACAATTGAAAACTGCATAGTATACAGAATTTTGTAAAAAAAATTTCTCTTGACAAATGTCATTGTTGGTATTCATGATGGCAAACTTTTTTGACCACACTTGTCACATAATAGGGCATTGCACGACCTCATATAATATGAAAAACAATATTTAATCACAATTGAAAGACTGCATGGGATACTGAAAAGTGTTAAACGTCCTTTCAACAATTATCATTGTTGGTACTTTGTTATACCGGACCAAACTTTTGTTTTGTTCTCTTTCGTGGTAAAAAACTAGTATAGTGCAATACAAACTCATGGAGCACATTGTTTCATCACATTCGAAAAACCTGCATAATGTAGTGAATTGTCTTTTTCAGCAATGTTGGTACTTACAATGGCACAATTATTGTAGCCTGCTCGTAACTTATTAGAGCGGTGTATGTCTTTACGAAGTGGGCTGATCTCAATTTCACATAATCAAATGTTTTGTGGTGGCCAAGTACAGTTGTGGTGTCCAGCTTAATAAAACAGGCGTGGTTAACAACTTCATATGACAATATTGTAAACTGTTGTTTTGATTGGTAAGAGACTCTAAAGGACCAGGTGGTACAGTGGACCACACTGTTATTTGAGACAGAGAAGGAGAAAATGCATGTCTTTGTTATTAGTAATTGGTTAAGACAACTTCTAAACATTCCCCAAAGAATGAAATACGGTAATTTTTCATGTATTTGAATATGAGACTGGTGAGTTAGAAAACGTTATAGGTTTGCCTATTGTACACAGAGATTTTGGAAATCCCAGTCACTAAAATGTGAAATTATCTAAAGAAAAGATTCCACTCGATGGAAACATTCACGCCTTGTTTCACCGAATCTAGATGAAAGATCCACTGCTGTTCAAGTGTACGCAGAGCAAGATCTCTATTTCCGCCTCTGAAAGGGTTTTTGGCTGTTTGGAGAATAAACCAAAAGGTGTCATAATGGCTATGCTTTTTTTCTTGAAAATGCACCACCATGGGTTTGTCTGGTATGGCGTTCTTAATGCATGATCTGTGTTCGCAGATCCGCTGTCTTATTTCCTGTTTATTCTTGCCTATATATAGTATCTTGCATGGACACCGGATAGTGTAAACTGTCCATTTACTTCTGCAGTTTGTGAAGGTGTTGAATGTCCAGGTTTTTCCATTCAGATCAATGGATTTAAGGTCCTTGGTAAGACAGCAGACAGAGCAAGCGCCGCATCTGTAGTGGCCTATGCCTGGAGGTAGGTTCCACAATGTTGGTTGTGGATTTGGTGGTGCACTTGTTTTGATGAAGGTGTTCACCAAAAGGTCTTTCAAGTTATTACTGCGTTTGAACACAAATTGACAAATTCAGGTTTAGGTGGTTTGAAGGATTCTGTGTATAGAGTGTCCCAATGCCGGAGAATGTTTTCTTGATTGAGTTGCTTAAAGGAGTATAGGTGGTCACACAGGTGATCTTATCTTTGCAGTTTTCACGTGGTATTAGATTAAGACATGTTTCTTTGCTAGTATGTTTTGCTCTCTTTCGAGCTCGATGGACAATGTGCCCAGGATAGCCCCATGCCTTCAATCTGGTGGACAATTCTTGACTTGTGCTATCATAGTCCTCTCATGTGGTATATTTACGCCTTAAGCGTAGAAATTGACCAAAAGATAAGTTCTCTTTTAGACCCACTGGACGAAAACTATGGAATTCAAGCAGTGTATTTTTTGAGGTTGGTTTCCTATATAGGGTTGTTGCCAGGGTGGTGGTAGCAGTTTTGTAGATAGTGAGATCAAGAAAAGTTATTGATGTTAGATCATACTGCATGGTGAATTGGATGCAGGGGTCTCGGCTATTTATCCAGGTGAAAAATTCAAATAGGTGTGATTCATTTCCTTTCCATATCATTAAAGCGTCATCGATGTAACGCACCCATCAGCCAATTTGGATCCTGAATGGGTTGGTGGTATCAGAGATGGAATTGGTCTCAACGCATCCATGAAAAGGTTGGCTATATCGGGAGCAAAAGTTGCTCCCATGCTCGTTCCATGGCACTGTTGATGGAATGTTTTTAAAGATGCAATAGTTTTCTGTAAGGGCAATCCGGATGCCTTCGAGGAGGAATGGTGTTGGTGGTTCCAAAATGGTTCTTTTTTCAAGGTATGAGGAGAGTACTTCTATGCATTCGCGTTGGCGGATATTTGTATAAAGTGATTCTAGGTCTAGAGTCACTAGGAAGTAATTCTGGTTGATGGTTAATGTGTCTAATTTATTGATCGTAAATGCAGTATCTTGGATGTAGAAAAGTATCTGGCTGATGAAAGGTCGCAGAAAGTGGTCAATGTAGATTGACAGAGGTTCTAAAACTGATCCGATACCGGCCACTATTGGTCTACCAGGAGGGATTTGTGTGTTTTTGTGGATTTTAGGTAGAAGATAGAATGCTGGCAACACTGGGGTACGGTTTATGAGGAAAAAGTTTCTTGTCGTCATCAATCCATCTTTCCTGCGACGCGTGGCACATTAAGCTTTCTATCTCTGAAAGCAATCTTGTTGTTGGATTGGTTTAGATCTGGCGATAGAACTTTGTATTAGAAAGTTGTCTTTGTACTTCTGTGTCATAGAGTGTCTTACTCCATAACACGATTCCTCCGCCTTTGTGAGCTGGCTTCATAAGAAAATTGCGATTACTTTCCAGGGTTTTAAGGGGTTGGCATTTGTTTTTGCTCAAGTTGTCAGGGTATCTGATGCGTTTGTCAAAAAGTTGGTTAGTTTCCGTAAGAATGCAGTTTTCGAAAAGTTTACATTTCTGGGCATATCATATGTGACAGTGGAGTGAACACCGAGGGTGGTTTTAGGATGTTGGGGGGTCTTTTTCTGGACTGTCTCTGAAGAAATATTTTAATCGGATGCTGCGAAAGAATTTGGGAAGTTCAACTTCTGTTTTGAATCTATCTGCCGGTGTTGTTGGGATAAAACTTAGCCCTTTACTTAGAATGCTGGTTTCATCTGCTGATAAATTGTGGTCACTCAGGTTGAAGATAGGAATTACCAGGTTTGTTTCGCTGGAGGCATCCATTGTCGTGTCCTCATTTGGTGTTGCCGTTGTTGTCTTGGTCTGCCTCTTTGACCACGTCCTTGAAAAAATTGTTGTTGAGGAGCTTTATTGGAAGTAGAGGGTGCAGAGTTTGTAGAGTCCGAATCACTGCTATTTGAGCTGTTGGAAAAGGTCACAAACTTTTTCTGAAAACGACGTGGATTCTGTCTATTCTGTTGTGCATTTTGATTAGCTTGGTTGTAAAAGCCAGGTACTAGGTATGGATATGTTTTTTCTTCTTTATATTAATATCTGGAATTACATTTTCGTTTTTGATTTTTTCTTCCGCAGTTTGAAGTTCTGTTATTTGGGTTTTAGTTTCTTCCTCTGCAGTTTCAATGACAAGGATGACCCAGTCCCGTGAGCACTTGTTTCCTACTCCACTGAATTTGGTCATAAACCTGGGATTGTCCAAAAAAACCTGTGGGATGTTTTGACTTGTAAACCTTCTGGGATTACGCCCGCTTTAAGATATTCTAACATTAGTTGTCCATGTGATTCTGTTCTCATACGTTTTTTCTTCTTTGCAAAAAGAATGTCAAGGTCGTTGGATGCCGGATTTTGGCTCGGCGTTTCTGTGGGTGTTTTGTTGCCCAACAGAGATGGTGTCTCTAATAGTTTTTTACAGATGTCGTCAGAGAAACTGACGATATTCACGTTCTCCATTAATTGAGGGAGTGAATCGTGCCCAACAACCGGTGGGTTGTCCAAGGAATAGGAGATAGGTGTGGCAAAAGGGGGATCCTCTTTTTTTTAACGGGGGGCCTGATTCGAGAGGGTGTGTCATATAAGAGAGCAAGAAAGGGAGTCAGAAGATACCCCTGTTTAAAGACGCAGTTAAGGGTGGGTCCGGGTTGCAGCAAAAGGCTAGGTTTAACAAATACTAGCCAGGAACCATGGTCAAACAAAGAGCAAAGTGTATTCAATATTTATTTTAGGACAAACATCGAAATGTTCTTAGGCCTGTAACTCAAAAAAGGGCCTTAAAATAAACATACATGAGCCCATGAGGGCAAAAACATACAATGATATGTTAAGCTATACATTGTAGTGAGGGTTAGTAGCAATAATCTTTGTGCAAATTTCTGTACTACTTAAAGATAATAGTTCGCCATTATTGTCGACACATTATGTAGTTGGTGTTTCTGGTTCAGAATATCAATGACCCTCAGCAGGTGTTGTATCTTGTCAGTTTGTCTGAAGGGACTAAACTGTCATCAGGGCTAGGATGTTGGAGGTCCGGGTACTGTAGAGTACCTATGGAAATGGATGACATGATGTGTGTCAATGGTGAGTGACCAAGGGGTTGATAATTTGAAAGGAGTAGCTGCAAATCAAGGACCTACCTTGATATGTCATCTTTTAAACTCAAATAAATGGGTGACCGCCGTGCTAGGTACTGGCAAAATTTGAATGGTTCCTTGTTGTCTAGGAAAAAGGGTAAGTGATTACTTTTGATGTCTGCAGACTATATCTAATAGCAATAGAGCGATTTGGCATAAAGTTAAGGTACCTGTTATAGTGGATGAGACCAGGCGAAAAAAGGAGAATAAGAGGAGTTGGCTGGTGATGCCGCAATGTACGCAGTACAGATTAACAGGATCTCTTGAGGAGCTAATCGAAAAAAGTTGCTTAGTGAAATACTGAGTTTAGCTCAGGTCCATGTGAGCTAAACTATCATTTATCTACTTTGTTAGTGCTACTAATGAAGCATATTCCAGCGAGACCCCAGTGAATGGTTAAGATATTACAGCCATAGATGTGCTTAAAAACGAGAAATTTACTGTGCTGGGGCTGCATGCATTGGTATTAGCAGAATGGTAGCTACAGTGATGGAACGACCTCCGTGAGAGACCACTTTCTACAACCTTTCATCAGCCAGGTGCGTTCCTACATCCAAGATACTATATCTACGACCAAGAAATTAGACACATTAACCAACGACCAGAATTACTTCCTAGTGACTCTAGACGTAGAATCACTTCATACAAGTATCCCCCAACGCGAATGCATAGAAGTACTCTCCTCATACCTTGAAAAAAGAACCATTTTGGAACCACCAACACCATTCATCCTCGAATGCATCCAGATTGCCCTTACAGAAAACTATTTCATCTTTGAAAAAACATTCTATCAACAGTGTCATGGAACGAGCATGGGAGCAAATTTTGCTCCCACATAGCCAACCTTTTCATGGATGCGTTTGAGACAAATTCCATGATACCACTTACCCATTCAAGATCCAAATTGGCTGTTGGGTGTGTTACATCGATGACGCTTTAATTATATGGAAAGGAAATGAATGACAGCTATTTGAAATTTTCACCTAGCTAAATAGCCGAGATCCCTGCATCCAATTCACCATGCAGTATGATCTAACATCAATACCTTTTCTTGATCTCACTATCTACAAAACTGCTACCAACACTCTGGCAACAACCCTATATAGGAAACCAACCTCAAAAAATACACTGCTTGAATTCCATAGTTTTCATCCAGTGGGTCTAAAAGAGAACTTACCTTTTGGTCAATTTCTACGCTTATGGCGTAACTGTACCACATGAGAGGACTATGATAGCACAAGTCAAGAATTGTCCACCAGATTGAAGGCAAGGGGCTTCCCCGGGCACATTGTCTGTCGATATTACACTGCGGCAGCAAAGGGCTTTCTTACGAAGAACTTCCCGACCATGGAATCCGCTTTGGCATCGTTACAAGTTGCCTTGGAAACTGTTCAGGTCACGTAAATGTGCTAGTCAGCTAATCAAACGTGCTTCACTTACACGGAAGCCACGCCCCCTTCTTCCTTAAAGCCTTCAGCTGCGGGAACTTTGTTGCTGCTAATTGTACGTTACTACGTGCCTTTTCGTAGCCCGCCTACGGCACTGTTTGCCTTCCTCGGATTACCCTCCGTGAACCTAATTGACTTTGAACTCTCGTTACCAGACCTTGGCTTTGTACTCTGTTTCTGCTTATCTGGATTACTCTGCAGACTTGTTGCCACGGCTTATCTATTCACATGCAGTTTTCCTTTACTGCCGTAAAACCGCAGGAGCCTCCCCGCTTAGCCTTCAGTTCTACGCTCTGCAGCGCTGCACTTCCGCTCAGAACTGGACTCCAGTTCTCCTACAACTTACGCTTGCACGAGCGCCTCTGCTTTCCATCTGAGTTTCGGCTCTACAATCAAGACCTGCTGAGATCAGCTTCAGCACGACGCTTGGGGATTTCGCTAATAGCGTAAGTGGTATCCTGCTTGGTCCTTTTCTTCCTGTTCTATCTGAATCATCTATTTGGAAGTATAAGTCCCATCCTACCAGTGCTGCCTATCAAGGATTGCCTTTGCTCCAACTACCTGATTAACTGTGTTTGCATACTGGGAGACTGTTTGTTTTTTCCACTGAAGTGCATTTACAACTGCTTTCCAGGACATGCACCAACCCGGCCCTAGTGCGTCCCTCATGCCGTTCGGGTTGTCCTCCCCATACTAACCTTCCCACTTTATTATTTTTTCCTGTCGTTGTCATCCACCATTTGGATTTTGTGTTCCTTATTGAAACTGGTGCAGGATTCCCTCTCAGATCTACTCACATACACTATCTCAGGTACCGGCAGTTCTATTGTGTTAAAAAGAAATAATTTAAAAAGATACAAGCCAGGCATAATACTCAAACCTTTCTGTATTTCTTGCAGCATTGGTCTGGTGGTGCGCTCAATCCCGCTCTTTTGCATTATAGACTTCTCTGTCTGTTCTTACATAAATAGCAGAGTGGTACATCGTGAAAAAGAGCCCCTCTCTAAGAGGAAGCCTGATTCTTTGAAATCAGGGGACCTGGGTTTCTGGAGACGTCTACGGCTCATCCTACATCTCGATCCAGGTTGGGGTCACGCACACCTTCCGGCTCAGTGAGTAACAGTCGAGCTCAAAAGAGAGCAAAACATACCAGCAGAGAAACATGTCTCAATCCAATACCACGTGAAAACTGCAAAGATAAGATCACCTGTGTGACCACCTATACTCCTTTAAGCAACTCAATCAAGAAAACCATTCTCCGGCATTGGAACACTCTAAACACAGAATCCTTCAAACCACCTAAGCCTCGATTTGCCTTCAAACGCAGTAATAACTTGAAAGACCTTTTGGTGACCACCTACATCGAACCAAGTGCACCACCGAATCCACAACCAACATTGTGGAACCTACCTCCAGTCATAGGCCACCACAGATGTGGCGCTTGCTCTGTCTGCTGTCTTACTACGGACCTTAAATCCATTGATCTGAATGGAAAAACCTGGACATTCAACACCTTCACAAACTGCAGAATTAAATGGACAGTTTATGCTATCCAGTGTCCATGCAAGCTACTATATATAGGCAAGAGTAAATGGGAAATAAGACAGTGGATCTGCGAACACAGATCATGCATTAAGAACGCCATACCAGACAAACCCATGGTGGCTCATTTTCAAGAAAAAAAGCATAGCCATAATAGCATCTTTTGGTTTATTCTCCAAACAGCCAAAAACCCTTTCAGAGGTGGAAACAGAGATCTTGCTCTGCGTAAACTTGAACAGCAGTGGATCTTTCGTCTAGATTCGGTGAAACAAGGCGTGAATGTTTCCATCGAGTGTAATCTTTTCTTTAGATAATTTCACATTTTAGTGACTGGGATTTCCAAAATCTCTGTATACAATAGGCAAACCTATAACCTTTTCTAACTCACTGGTCTCATATTCAAATACATGAACAATTACCGTATTTCATTCTTTGGGGATTGTTTAGTAGTTGTCTTAACCAATTACTAATAACAAAGACATGCATTTTCTCCTTCTCTGTCTCAAATAACAGCGTGTTCTAGTGTACCACCTGGTCCTTTAGAGTCTTTTACCAATCAAAACAACAGTTTATCATATTGTCATATGAATTTGTTAACCACGCCTGTTTTATTAAGCTGGTCACCACAACTGTAATTGGCCACCACAAAACATTTGATTATGTGAAATTGAGATCAGCCCACTTCGTAAAGACATACAGCGCTCTACTAAGTTACGAGCAGGCTACAATAATTGTGCCATTGTAAGTACCAACATTGCTGAAAAAGACAATTCAATACATTATGCAGGTTTTTCGAATGGGATGAAACAATGTGTTCCATAATATATGAATTTGTATTGCACTAGAGTAGGTTTTCACCACGAAAGAGAACAAAACAAAAGTGTGTTACAAAGTACAAACAATGATAATTGTCAAAAGGACGTTTAACACTTTTCAGTATCCCATGCGGTCTTTCGATTGTGTTGAAATATTGTTTTTCATATTATATGAGGTCGTGTAATGCCCTATTATGTGACAAGTGTGGTCAAAAAAGTTTGCCATCATGAATACCAACAATGACATTCGTCAAGAGAACTTTTTTTTACAAAATTCGGTATACTATGCAGTTTTCAATTTTGATGAAACATTGTGCTCCATAATGGATAAGTGTATTTTACACTAGTTTTGTCTTTATCCATGACAGACAACGCCACATCTCCATGTCCACTAATATGCCATAACATTTATGTACATAGCACGCTTTTTCCATTGAGCTCCATGCCATATGGAACTTGCATCTTTCCCCTTGCCTGCTCTGTCCATGATACCACGGTTATTTACGAATGCACAATAAAGCTTCACACATTCAAATACCTCCCCAGCAAGTTAACGCAACACGCATGCGTGCAGCGTTATGACTAGCGAGAAGCCGACACAGCTGCAACTTGCATAACCTGCTCTCGCTGAGCCCACCGTCACCCTTTGCCAGCGCCCGAATTAGAATGCTCTACTTCTGTTAACAACACACACAGCTCTAGTAAATACGGACTAAGCACGGCTTCTTTCTGATCACTCCAGGTGAGCCCACTGTTACTCCTTGCCAGCACCCTGTTTAGAATTCTTTACCTTGGGAAAATCCACACGCAGCTCAAGAAAACATGCACTAAGCACAGTTTTCTTTTCTGCAATAAATTTACCAATAATTACGCGGGCGTCCTCTCACGGAGGTCGTTCCATCACTGTAGCTACCATTCTGCTAATACCAATTCCATGCAGCCCCAGCACAGTAAATCTCTCGTTTTTAAGCACAGCTATGGCTCTACTATCTTAACCATTCACTGGGGTCTCGCTGGAATATGCTTCATTAGTAGAACTAACAAAGTAGATAAATGATAGTTTAGCTCACATGGACCTGAGCTAAACTCAGTATTTCAATAAGCAACTTTTTTCGATTAACTCCTCAGGAGATCCTTTTAATCTGTACTGCGTCCATTGTGGCATCACCAGCCAACTCCTCTTATTCTCCTTTTTTCGCCTGGTCTCATCCACTTAACTTTATGCCAGATCGCTCTATTGATATTAGATATATTCTACAGACATCAAAGGTAATCACGCTTTTTCCTAGACAACAAGAAACCATTCAAATTTTGCCAGTACCAAGCACGGCAGTCGCCCATTGTTTTGAGTTTAAAAGATGACATATCAAGGTAGGTCCGTGATTTGCAGCTACCCCTTTCAAATTATCAACCCCTTGGTCGCTCACCATTGACACACATCATGTCTTCCATTTCTATAGGTACTCTACAGTACCCGGTCCTCCAACATCCTCGTCCTGATGACAGTTCGTTCCCTTCAGACAAACTGATAAAATGCAACACCTGCTGAGGGTCATTGATATTCCGAAACAGAAACACCAACTACATAATGGCAGTAGGTGGTACAGGTGTTGAGCAGTTGAAGGGGAAATATGAGGTACATGTGTAGAAGGAGCTGAATGAGAAGGATGAGGGTAGAAAACAGCAGGCAAGTGAAAGAGCTGAGAATTGGGGAGAATGCAAAAGTAGTCAAAAGAAGGGAAGAACGAGGTGGTGGGGAGTGGACAAGAGTGGTAAGAGGAGGTAAAGAAGTGGAGATAGAGACAAAGTAAAATAATCTAAGCAGAGGAGGGAAGAGAAGTGTAATAGCACAGACAAAAGGCCAGCAGATGGAGTAGTAGATAAGGAGCAGGATGTAAAATGGGGTGATGGTGGCAAGTCCCTTGAAGGTGCAAGGACTGTGACATCCAGAAAGTAAGACAATACCAGTCTGTGCATTGTCTGGGAGGAGTGAGAGAAGGAAGAAGCATGTGGCAGAACATTGAAGAGGTTAGTCAACAGCCAGCTCAAGGGCAAGATTTAGCAACAGACCTGGAGGCATCTGTGGGCTTTCACTCAGCAAAGAGGCAATTAAGACAGAGAAGAATGTCACCATCTTACCAAGCATCCAAAGAGACTCCAGGTAGTTCACCCCTGGGATATAGTGTGGAACTTACTTAATAAGAGCCAACACATGCAATATCTGAGTAACCCTACTCCAGCCATAGTCTACCAAGAAAAGAAACAGCCTCCAACCTGAGCAACTGTCTTCCAAAGCATACATGCCCAAGACTGTGAGTGACTCTACAGAGAGACCCAGAGAGACTTCACTTTCAGAAGCCTTTTCATGCCATTCATACCTTTTTGAGTTGCCCAAGACGATGCAAGGCCCTTATAAAATGTCTCTGAACAGAATTTATGAGTGGCTTCTGCTTTTGAATCCTCTGGGCTTTACAATATTCTCCTTTTACTGGTGGCATATACTGGCCTAGAGTAACTGGCAAACAGAAGCCCTCCTCCAGCCAAGTATGCTCTGGAGCTTGAGCACATGGCAGAAAGTCTGTTCTGCCTCTTAACACAGCTCGGTGCACACAATCAGCCTGCAGCTCGGCCCAGGTTGAACTGGGTGGAGATGCTAGAATCCCTTTGGGTTCAATCTCTTTTTTTACACTTGTAAAAACCAGGCAAAATCCATACACATTTATAGTTACTGCCAGCTTCTCTCCCAGAATTCACCCATGTCTGAAGTCATATGTGAGACTTCCTGTGCGTCTATCTGCATTTGACTACCAAGGCTGAGTGCACCAGGCACACATGCATAGTTGCAGTGCAGTGGCAGCTGAATACAAAAGAAATCAAGGTAGTTCAGATTACTTCCTTAATCACAGTGAGCACCGGCCCCCTTTTCTTATGCCAGTTACCTAAGATAAACCGGCAATGGCAGGTGAGGTGAAGGTTTGAGGGAAGTTGCCCAAATACATTTAAAGAACCAGCTAACTCGACCTCTCCTTTGTTGTTAACCTCACCCAGCACAAAGAAATAGAGGCGGCTTCATCTAAATTATGATTGAGTAATAGATTCAATGATACTTCATGTCACAATCCCCCAGAATTCCTTGTGCCCAGGCTTTCATTCCTGTAACCATAAAGAAGTGAAAGGAATCTGTTTAGAACAAATCAATTGACAGATGTTGTTGTGTAACATAATGAAAAGAAACCACATCACCTTTGTTGCCACATCCGCAATGTTCCATGAGATCAATCAAATGTAATGACTATCTAGATGATAGGCCCTGATGGAAATGTTACACTTTTATTGGTTACTGACAATCTCACATGTTAACTTGGCACACAGCTGTTGAAATATGTGAGAGAAAGGATGTTCCATGTCCCCCCCAAATTTTATGGGTCTCCTACGCCCCTGTTTGCGTTACATTTGATGGTTTTCACACTAGCGTAATTTAAGGATTTGCCCGCCTCGGAGCACAGGCGCATAGACTACATATGCTGTGGTGTTAGAAATGCTGTTGACATCATCACAATTCTGGGCACTATGTCTGTGTTAAAGGAACCGTTCGCCCACTTGTTTAATTCAACCAATCATTAGAACAACAGCCTCGCACCATAGGTCGATGAAAAGTACTTTTTTCCAAGCAGCTTCACTTACATCCAAGGATTAATATCCATTTACCCCACTTGTGCCCATCCGACAACTTGTGATAATGTAATCTCTAGTGCCCTGGCGGCAATACATCATAGCACATGTCCCTGATCTTGATGTCAGCTGCCGCAGCTGCAAAGCAACGCCCCTGGTCATGACAGGAGCGGATGAAGCAACTAAAAGTCGTTTCTACGCACTTATGCAATCAAGTGTTGCCATAGAAATGCACATGTGCTTTAGCATTCAATACATATCAACAAAACCTTTCCCAGATCCCAGAATTATAGTAGTTCGTCTGTCAGTGTTCATTGTATTTATTTGTGAAATTGGTGTTACACTCCTACTAACTCCAACACTGGCGAGACTAGAACAAGTATGTTCATTTATGTATTTCTGCTACCACAAACAGTCTAGATTTAAAACTAAATGGATGGTTGCCTCAATGGACGTATAATGAAATAATTAACCACTATGAATTAAGTATTTATCCCAATTTGTCTCTGCTGATGTCTGTGTTGGCACCATTGCTAAACTCTTTACCAGAGGGTTAAATGTTTGATGTCACAATCTTTTTTTTTTTAAATCCATTTTATTCCTCTGTCCCTTTTGAAGTCTAGTTTTTATAATTTGCATGATTAACATAACTGCATTTTATTATAAGCAGATTGTGAAGTCCTAATTTAATACTGTTTTTTACTTATTTTTCAACAGGTCTGTTTTTTTCTTGTGTTCTTCTCCAACAAGTATGGCTGGTCTTCACAGGTTCAAGTACAAACCTACATTTACAGACAAAGAAATTAAGTCAAGCGCAAAGCATGGAAGAAATGGAGATCACCAACACAGTGGAAGATGTTTCCACTTTGTGTGCTGCCATTGTTGTCAACTGATAGCAACATTGGATGAAAAAATATGTTGCAGCGAACACTCCACCTGCAGTGCCCATCTATCTGAAGATGAGGTAGCAGGGAATGGGTTCTAGAGAATGAACGCTCCTGTGCTGAGCTCTGTGTAGTCGTAGTTCTATTTTCTGGTATATCTTTGCAAGGTCACAGGGAGGAAGGGGCAAACCCAGTGCCCCTTGTGGAAATTTCGTAAGAGGTCCTGGTTACCTTGCAGTAAATTATATTATATTCGACCCTTGCAAATAAAAAGGATCTCACGCAGGTTGCTGTGTCTTCACATGTGGTTTTTATTGTCCCCGATGTTATCCCATGTTGTTCTGGCTGCCGGTTGGCAATGTTTCTTATTAATCTTGCAGAATCCCTAAGGCTGGTGCAAATTTGTAAATATTTGTATTCTCGTACCGCAGCGCCTTTGTGCCCGCTCCGCTCCACCCCTCCCTTTGACCCGTCTTGCTTCCTTGTTTGTTGGCCCTCCCTCCATCCCAACACGCTCCCATTGGTTGGCCGGCCCTTTAAATCAGCCACCCAAGGAACCCCCTGCCGTGGCACCCCCCTCGGCCAAGGACCAAGGACAGCTCCAGTAGTGTCTGCCGGTGTCCGCAAATGGTAGCATGTAGCCTGCAGCCATCGACTTGCTGCGACTGCTTAGGTACGTCAAATATGGGTATGTTGTATTGTGCTGTGCTCAAATACTTAACAACTTGGCCACGTGCGCTCCCTGAATTATTCTTCTAGGTTCCTTTTGTGTTCTGTGCCTTGTTGACTGTATTGTCTTGGTGTTTGCTCTCAACGGTTCTTAATATTGTGTTGCTATCCACGGTTTGTGGCATCACATTGCAATTGCCTGCATTCTTCACTTCGAGGTTCCCTGCTGACCTTTGTGTTTTGCTTTTGGTCCTGTATTGCATCTGCTTTCTTTACTTCTAGGTTCCCTGTTGTGCTCTTTCTGATGGTTCTGTACTGCATCTGATCTGTAGGTCTGCTGTTCTTGTTCTCTGTTGTGCCCCCCTCCCTTTCCTGTTCCCCTCTGTGCCTCCCTCCTGGTTGGCCCACCCACGTGACCTTCCCTAACCGCTCCCCTGCCTGGGCTGGGCTCCCCTCTCCCTACCTGGGCTCCCCTCTCCCTACCACCCCTCTTTCCTCCCTGCACCCACTATGGCGCTCTCTGTCTCATCTATCTTTTTGAATTGCTTTTCTATCGACTATCCTATCCCTCTCACTAGGTCTGGCAGGAAGAAGTTCAAAAGGGACATCCTGGTCTCCAACCCAGGCCTCCCTATGGCTGATACCTATACCAGTGCTTCCTCCAGACAAACCATTACCAACATACTCTTTGTTGTTCCCTTTCAGGCCTCTGGACCCCCCATATGGCCTCTGTTCTCTCTCCTTTTTCCTCTTCTCCCATTAATGGTGGCACCCAGTCCACTTCTCTAAGACCATCATTAATGTCTACTTAAATGGCACCGTCTAGGTCCAGGGTCCTCAGGCCAATCTCCTCCTCTTTGATAGACGATTCCCACAACTTATCAACTTCCTTTCCTCTCCTGTTATCCCTTCTTACACCTCTCTGGCTACTCTGCCGCTGCCTTCCTCTGCCACCTCTTCGGCACCTCTGATGCTTCTCTGGCCACCCTGTTCCATCCAACCTCTGCTACCCCTCTGGCTCTCTCTTCTTCCTCATTGACTACCCTGCCTTCTCTTCCTTCCTCCTCTGCCCATCCTCGGGTACTTCCAACACTTCCGCACAGTGTACCTCTGGCATGTACCCCTCCCTGGAAGTCCTTCAAATGTGGCAACCTGCCCCACATCGCTACTCTCAACTCTCGTCCAGCTGTCAAACACTCCTCTGACATCTGCCATCTCCTGGAAGAGCTTGATTTGGATGTCCTTGGTCTCACGAGACTTGGTTCATGGCCAGCTCTGTCACAAGTTTCAACACTTTCCTTCCCAATGGCTACAAGATCCTCTCCGAACCCAGAACCAACTGTCCCGGTGGGGGTCTAGCCTTGATTTTCCCCAGAGTGGATCCCTGATTCTATCATTCTGATGCAGCATTACTACTCCTTTAAATGCCTGGTCTGCAGGCTCTCCATCTCTCCTGCCCCACCCTGATCTCCTCAAACTTCCCCTTCTCTAACCCTGACACCACTCCTCTCTTGGAGTGATAACTTTCTCTTTTCTTCCCATCTCTCTCTCCCTTCCCTGCAGGTCATGCCGACACCAGCACTGCCACCTACCTTCTCGGTCATCTGACCCATGAAACGTGTGTCAGTTGAGCCTTTTGCCGCTACTTTCTCTCCTCCTCCTGCACCTTTGACTAACTCACACCCTGGCACAGCCTTCTCTAATCTTTCTCTCTCCATCTTTAACACTCTGGATGTCCTTGCCCCTATCATGAGGATCTGCTTGAAGCACAAATCCAAGTGCAACTTGTGGTACGAATCTGACCCCGCTGCTCTTAAATGTAAGTGTAGGGCGGCAGAGAGGAAGTGAAGGGCCTCGGGCGCACCCTCTGACAAACTGGACTGCCGCCTGCTCCAAAGGTAATCCAGACTCTGTACTACATCCAAGTCTGCAACTCTGCGGCATCTAACAACCTGGCCAAACTTTTCAAAATCTGCAAGGAGCTGGCCAATCCTGCTGCAGTCTCCACGTCTCCTGTTCCCTCCCTGGCCCTCTGCGAGACCTTGGCCTCTCATTTCACTACTAAAGCTCAGGACATCCTGCCCACACTCTCTTCCTCTGCCTCCTCCTCCATCACTCCTGGCTCATCTGGGGCCGTCTCCCCTCCTTTCTCCTCCTTTAGCTGCTCACCCCTAATGAGGTTTCCAGACAAGTCTGATCTATGAAAGTCTCATCAAAGCAGGTTCTCCTCTACTCATCCAGAACAATCAAAGACCACATCGACATCCTTGTTCCAGCCTTGGATGATTTCTGCAATCCTTCCTTTGCCACTGGAAATTCCCCTCTCCCTTAAGCACTTCTTGTGCACCCCCTTCAAAAGAATCCTTTGGCCGATCCTTCCTCTATGGCTATCGCCCGATCTCCATCACTCCTTTTCTGGGAAAACTCTTGGAAAATCTGGCCATCTCCCAGCTTAATCTACATACTGAATCTGTTGGTTGCCTTTATGACCACCAGTCTGGCTTCAGAGCTGCCAGAAGCACGGAAATTGCTCCCCTGAACACCGGTGAAGACTTGCTCTCCAATCTTGACTATAATCTCCCTTCTGTCCTCATTCTACTTGATCTATCCTCTGCTTTTGACACGGTCAACCATGCCATCCTGCTCAATCATCTCCAGGACAAACTTGGTATTACTGATCAGGCCCTGGTCTGGTTGACCTCCTTTCTCACCGACCAACCCTCTTAGGGCCAAATGAGGTCTTTCCTCTCTTCTTTCTCTCTCCCTGGCTCTTAAACCACTACCTGGTACCTCTTGCCCACCGCATTGCTACTTTCTGCTTCAATAATCAATTTCATGCGGATGACACCCAGCTCTCTTTCAGGCTCCCCTCAGCCACCTCTGCTTCTTCTCTCATACCAGACTGTCTGACCGCAATTCAGGAATGAAATGATGTGTTTTTTTTTTAATCTCTCTCTCTCTCTCTCTCTCTCGCCCAATTTCCATTACTCCCTTTCTTGGCAAACTCCTGGAAAGGTTGGCCATCTCTCAGTTTAACCTTCATTCCAATTCTGTTGGCTGTCTCCATGACCACCAGTCTGGCTTCAGAGCTGCCAGAAGCACGGAAAATGCTCTCCTGAACATCCGTGAAGATCTGCTCTCCAACCTTGACTCTAACATTCCCTCTGTCCTCATCTCCTCGATCTCTCTTCTGCCTTCGACATGGTCAACCATACCATCCTGCTCAACCGTCTCGGTGAAAACCTGGGTATCATTGATCAGGCTCTGGCCTGGCTGACCTCTTTGGCTTTTCAACCAATACCTGGCAACTCTCGCCCACTGCATTGCCATTTTCTGCTCAAATTTCCAGTGCTACACTGACGACACTCAACTCATTTTCAGGCTGCCCTCTGCCACCTCCTCTCCCTCTCTCATCTCTGATTGCCTAACTGCCATTCAAGATTGGTGTGCCGCCAATGATCTTTGTCTGAATGCCAGCAAGACGGAGATCCTCCTCATCGGCACACCTTCACCATCCTTCCCCCTCACTCTCTGGCCGGCCTCCCTTGGCCCTCCTCCTACCCCCACCTGCGAGGCTAAGAACCTTGGGGTCATCTTTGACTCCACCCTTTGCTTCTCCGCCCACATCTCTGAGGTCTCTAAAAAGTCAAATTTCCGACTGCACCTCCTCAGAGGTACTCTGCCTTTCCTCTCCTTCTCCCAGAAGCTCATGGTATCCCAAGCTCTGGTTCTCTCTAGCTTGGACTATTGTAACAGCCTCTTTCTAAATCTTTCTAAATCTTTCTAAATCTGCCTCTACTCTTCGCCCTCTGCAACTAATCCAGAACAGGACTGCGAGACTTGTCCTTGGCCTCAAGCCCTGGGATCGTATCTCTCCAGCTCTGAAATCTCTCCACTGGCTCCCATTGGATGCAAGGATTAAATTCAAAACCCTCTGCATGGTCCACATGGCTTTCTGGGGCCTGGGTCCAAAATACCTTCAGCTACCCCTCCGCAAATACCTCCCCTCTCGAGCTCTTCGCTCCTCTACCTCCAACTCCCTCAGGGTCAGTCATTTTTCTAAGAAATGAGCTGGGGATAGATCTCTGTCTTCGGCTGGGGCCTACCTCTGGAACAGCCTCCCTGCCACTCTAAAACCTGAGGAGAACCATCTCCGGATCCGGAAGCATCTCAAGACCTTCCTCTTTTCTTCTGTCTTCTCTCCCCCTCTCCCTGATGATCTGTTCTCTCTTGGCACTGTGCACCTGGCCACCCTCTGTCCTTTGGGCCCAGGTACACGCTCATCCTGCCACCCTCCCGCACTGCCTCCGGGCCACCCCTTGCACTGGGGTCTGTATCTGTACCCATCCAGCCCCCCCTTTTTCTTCCTGCACTTATCAGACCGACCCTGTTTGCTGCCTTAAACCTAGCACTTGCAAATTGCTGGCTGCATTAGCACTGTTTGTTGCCTTTATTATTTATTTATTGTTATTTATCTGTTTCTCCTCTGCTTCGCACTTTCCACCTCTCCCCCCTTCCATGCACTTTTCCCCTCCCCCCTCTCACATGCACTTGCACGTTCTCAATGTCACTCGGCCTAGTAAGATCGCTGTTTTGTTCTCTCCTGTTCCCCTCCCTTGCCGCGGTCTGAAACACTTGTGTACGAGCGCGATAGAAATAAAATATCACACACACACACACACTTCTCACCAACTGCCCCTTCACAGCAGCAAATAAAACAACCTCCTCGCCAGTGATGTAAACAGAGTCACCTTCCACACGGAGCCAGGAACCAGAAGGTAAGTTTACATGTAAGTATATTCTCTGTAGTTGTACAGTAGAGAAACCACTCGGACATCCACCCAGCCCAGCTCATTAGGTCCAACTGACTCCCATGGAACCCAGCACTACAAACCTCACCAACACTCCACATTCTCTGGCAGTGAGATCACTACCCTCATAACAACACATAGCCCATAATCAAGCCCAAGCCCAGATTACAACACGGCTATCACTAACGCAAAAAATCAACTTGCAGACTTCTACAAACAATTTGATGATTTCGAAACTGCAACTCTGAACAGAAAGACCAGGAAACTTCAAAAAGATATCAAAGATTTCCAATTAGAAGTCGTTTATCCGTACATTGCCGACAATTACATCAATAATCTGAATCAGGGGACCATTCCCGGCAAGTTAGGATCAAGGGCGCAGAGAACTCGCCGTAGGGGAGTCGCCTTTTCAGGCTTGAGTAGCAGGTCGTCTTCCGATGACCAATCGAGGCAGCAACAGGGCCTACCTCCAGCTAATTTTGTCTACCCTCCCCCTTCCTTTTTTCCTTTATTAGGGGGTGGGGTACCTGGCAATCCCCAATGGGGTACTGTAACACGATGGGTATTAATTCTTAGACCTATTAGGGTCAATTTTGCATTCCTACCCTGAATTAGAACACATGTTAGCACACTAGCACGGTCTAAGGAGAAACTATTCTGCTGAACATGTTATATATGTGTTCTCAATACATCATATAAACATAACAACAGCCTTTTCTGTATCTCAGCGGGCCAGCCCTGACATCAGGTATAGCTCTGCTTATTTACAAGTGGTAGAATAGAGAAACCTTTTCCCATTCCTAAAGTCACAGTTTAAAATCCGGTTCCAGGTTTGTGATAACAGCAAAATGAGGACATTCTACTTTAGATAATGCCCCGTTCTAGATTTTTCTAGAGCTCTCTATGCACTGTAATGTGTTATTCTTTATTGGCCAATGCAGTGGCAGCTACTAGAAAATTCTATCAACTTGTCCTGGTCTAACAAAACACACATATAGGCTCCTTAACTATAAGGTCCTATAAAACAGAAAAAATTCCACAGAAAAATCTTTAATAGACCCGATGCATGGCTCAGGTCTAGCTAACTTGGTGAAGTCTATGCCAGGTTGTTATATACATAGATCATAAATTGCATGAGACCAGCTCATGCTATAAAAAGGTCGACCGGTTTCATAACCATAGCAGTTCAGGTCATCTTCATCAGGACGTAGAGGTGGTTCATATCGGAGGGGTCTTGACTCCCTTATGAGTGGCTACTTTATCCCATTTATGTGTTTCTTAATCCTACGAGAGGTAACAGAAAAACAGAGAGGAGGGGATCACTATTGGGCCCCTTGGTATACTATGCCTAGTGCTCCCTATTATGCATATAGTGCTGGTAAGTGTATATATTACTTCATGTAGTTTATGAAAATATAACAAGACTTCTAGGCTAATTGAAACCTATTGTGTTTCCAATCTACAGCCTGATGTCACGAAAAAAAAAGAAGGGAAAGGGCAAAGGGGCTGGGATGCTCAGGGGTGCTCGTAGTATATACTGACCCTCACACTCTATGTGTGTGGGAGTGATGGTCCTTATATCCCTCTCATGCATAATGGGTGCAGGGTACTCGGTATGACTTACCGCTGTGGTGTCGAATTGGCGCAGTCATGAGATGCCCATGGTAGTTAGCAGGCATATGTTGCCTTGTGCCCCTATTGGATAAAGGCAAGGAAACTAAAACAGAATGCAGCGGGATGAAACACCTTGATGTTGGATGGTGCTTCTAAAGATACTGTGAAAAGTCATGAATAGCTTATCGGCATTGAAGTGTCACAAAACACACTTGCTTGTAGGAGCTCTAATCTACGTGAATATATTCGGGAGAGCCCGCTGGTTGTTCCTTCCTGGAGGAAAACATAAAGATGCCAGTGTTGCGTTGATTATGGATCGCAGTTGGGAAAGTAAGTAATAAAGTCTGTTCTCATTTATCAATGTGGCCCCTTGGGTCCGTGGGTTTACTGTGACTCCAGGTAGATAAATGGACTTGTCGGGGACTCCAGTGGCGGAGATACTGCTAGCAGTGTGTCTGCAGCTCCGGTTGTTGTGTATTACGTGCGGTCGGCGTGTTCCAATTGAAGAGCGTCTGAAGCAGACGCTACTCTATGATCAGGACACCATGTTAGCACTGGCCGCGTCGGTGGCCAGCTTAAGTCAGGCAATGTACACGATGTGATATGTGTATGTGCGCATAGATCTCATAATGCAGGGGCTTTTCATTTTTCATGAGGACATAATCAACTAAATAAAATGAAATGAAAATACAGCAGCACAATGTTTGTCTTGCAAGACAATGTGCCAAAAAATAGTCACTGATGGCTCAGAGTGCCTTTACATTATAATAACTACATTATGCCTAAAGATGGTATCAGAGGGAGTACTCAGAACCGAATTGGGCACACATTCAGGTAGAATATCTCTGTGAAGCCTTACAAAGCATACTGTAGGGGTGAAACCTTTACGTATGGATTACAAATGCAGGGAAGCTCCTTTGTGGCCATTAATTTGGAAGAACAGCTAGCTCATTCCATTGGATTTGTTCATTCAAGCCCACCTTGTGTGTGTTCAATCTAAATATCCAATTTTGTTCTCTCCTCAGTAAAATGTTGTGGTAATTTCCACCCCGTTTGGGCATTTGTATCTTTTCAATTATTGTCCATTTGAATTCTTCCGGGCCATGTCCTGCTGATATAAACTGATTGACCATGGGGGGCGTACGTTTTTTTGTCCTAAGGCAAGACCGGTGTTCGATTGTTTGTTTTTTAATTGGTCTCATCGTCATACCCACGTATTTCAAATTGCATGGACATACTATCAGGTATATGACTCCTGAGGTATTGCAATTGGTAAGGTGACGTTGTATACAAGGGGTTCGTAATCCAGGGTCAATTTCTTTAGTTCGTTCAGTTTGTGGGCACATAGAACAAGCCCCACAGTGTGTCCATTTGGGCGAGTACTTTGCCAGATGGTCGCAGGACTTTTTTCTTTGACTTCACGTAATGTTTTTACTAGTTTGTCTCTAATATTTGTTCTCCTTTTGAGGGCAAATTTAGGTTCTTTCAATGTGTGTTGTCCAGTGTTTAAAATTGGCCTTAGGCTTTTTATTTTCCTTTTTAGTTTGTTTACCATTGGTGAGTAACTTAAGACTGCCATGATGTTATCATGTTGGGGTGGTTTTGGATGCTGTTCCAAAGTCGTGCTCCTTGGGATACTGCGACCTCTCCTGTAGGTGGTATCAATGATCCTCTTCGGATATCCTCTATTGGCCAGTTGTTTCTTTAGTTTCTTCCCTTGATCTTCATAGTCAACTGTTTGGGTACATAGTCTTCTGTATCTAAGAAATTGGCCGAAGGGCAAGTTGTCTTTCAGTGCCTGTGGATGGTAGCTTGAATATGTCAACAAGGAATTCCTGTCAGTTGCTTTTTTGTACACTTTGTAACACAATTTTTCTTTGACTACAGTGATGTGCAAGTCCAAAAAGTGGATTGTTTTTTTATCGAACTCCACTGTAAATTTCAAATGTGGGCTTTGTGTGTTGAGCCAGGTATGGAATGCCTTAAGATCTTGTTCTGTGCCTTTAAATATCATGAAGACATCATCTATATATCTTTTCCAGAGTTAAATTTTTCCTAGAAATGGATTAGAAACAGTATAGATGGCATCACATTCAAAAGCATTGACGTATAAATTGGCCAGGCTGGGGGCAAAAGTAGCGCCCATAGTCATCCCTGATATCTGTTGATAAAAGATATCATCACATTTGAAATAATTCCTTGCCAGAGCTATTTCTGCCAATTGAATTATCAGCCCGGGTAGTGTATTGTATAATTCAATGCTAGATGCCAGTAAATGTTTGACCATGGAAAGTGTGGCTTGTTGGGGTATTTTAGTGTACAGAGGCTCGATGTCCATGGTAACAATCGATTGTTGATCGATTTGAATAGTGTCAAGGAGATTCAGCATGGCTATGGAGTCCTTGACATAGGCTCGCATTTTGGGTACTTCCTCTTTGATGAAATTGTCAACAAACTGTGAGAGAGGTTCGAGGATGGATTGTATCCCAGATACTATGGATCTGCCAGGGGGCGGGTTGATCCCTTTATGTATTTTGGGAGTAGCTTAAAAAGCTGGTATACGAGGATGTGATGGAGTAAGGAAAGCTGCCTCTTTGGCACTAATGTGTCCTTCAGCCTCTGCTTCTTCAATAATAGAGTTGATTTGGGTTTTAAGTTGATTAGTGGGATTGCCTGGGAGGGTGCGATAACTCATGGGATCTTGTAAGAGTGTATTAACCATGCCGTTATAGTCTGCTGTATCCATCACTACTGTGGCTCCACCCTTATCTGCTGGTTTTATGACAATGGCTTCATTGTCTGCAAGGGTTTTTAATGCTGCCAGTTGTTTTTTGGTGCAGTTCTAATGTACAAATGGGATGTTTGCTTCCATTTTGCTGATACTCTTAAGCAGGGCTTCTTCAGAGGTGGTAGACTCCACTTTGTTGGTATCATATGGTGGATACAATTGTGTCGGTGGCTTTAGACTGGTTGCATCTTGTTTGGCTGGTTTGCTTTCTGAAATATATATTGTTTCATTCTGATTTTCCTCATGAGTTGGTTGACCTCTATTCTGGTTTGAAAAGGATCATAGTAGGCAGTGGGAACAAAAGAGAGGCCTTTTTGTAAAATTTCCTCTTCAGGTTTTGTCAGTGTATATGTTGATAAATTCACTACTAGTAAAACGTTGGTTGTGGAAGCCCGCGTCCTCTGCTGTGGATGACTCGCAGAGATTGGCCTTGCCATCACTGTTTGCCTTTGTTGACCCCTCGTTGTCCTAAAAAAGGGGCATTTGTTGGTGGTGCCGGGGCCTGATTCATATTGAAACCTACTCTGGGGTTCCCAGAGTTTTGGATGACCTAGATAAAGAGCCTGATCTGTTTCTGCTCGTGCCTCTCTGCATATTTTGGAATGTGAGATGGGAGACATCATGTCTGGCCTGTTTTGCTTCATCTGAGAAATATTCAACACCCTCATAGGGGTACATTTCTTCATGGGAAAATGCTGCCAGGTCTTTCTTTAATTTGGTCTACCCTCCCCCTTTCTTTTTTACCGGGTGGGGTACCTGGCAATCCCCAATGGTGACCACCACAGTGGGGTTTGCCCTCACACGGAGGCAGAATAAACACACGCCCCCCTCGCTGCCGCAGACAGATGTACTAAACCTCACAGCAGACCCACAAACAATTCCGATTTTTAATTTAGCCAAAATTCAACTTTCTGAGGCTGAGAAGTCTGTACTGGCCAAAGGTTTATCATATGTGCCAACTACTCACACTGATTGGTATGACTCTGAAATGGAGGTCCACACTTTCCTCCGCAAAGTGAGACTATGCACCTTCTTCCAAGAACATGCCATGGAGACTGAGGAGATTGAAGGTGATACAGGCCTACATAAACCCTCCCTGTTCATCCCTTCAGACAACCAAATACCCAGTGAACTTCTCACATTTGAAAGATGTATCCCTCATGGCCTGACCAAATTATAGACCAAAATTATGAAAACCAAGCACAATTTGACTTTAACCGAAAAAAACAAGCCTTGACATCGCTTCAGAATAATAAGAAAATAGTTATTAAACCTTCGGATAAAGGGGGTGGATTAGTCATCATGACATCTGCACAATATAAAGACATGGTATTGACGTTACTCAATGATCAAGAAAGCTACAGCATTCTCCGCAAAGATCCCACAAAAGAATTATGTCAAGAAATATCAGACACTGTCGAATATGCATTACAAAGGGACTGGATACCCAAAAAAGAAGCAGAGTTCCTGAATAGACCACCTGGGAGAGTCCCGTGTTTCTATGCATTGCCGAAGATGCTCAAAGACCCAGTCAACCCACCAGGTCTTCCGATTGTGTCGGCCTGCTGTTCTATCCTTGAACCACTTTGCAAATTCGTCGATTTCTTTCTGCAACCCATCAGTAAACAAACCACTATTTACTTACGGGACACTACACACATGATCACCATCTTTGAGGGTTTGGAATTTGATCCAGCTGAGCAATTACTGGTCAGTATGGACATTAAATCCTTATATACCAGGTATCCCCCAGGAAGATGACATAGAATGTGCCCGGGAATGGCTTTCTGCAGACTCCACGCCACAAAGGACCCCCACCAAGTTCGTTTTAGAACTAATGACAATAGCGCTGTGCAAAAATGTCTTTACATTCAACAACTCCACATACCTGCAGACCAAAGGGACTGCGATGGGTGTGTCCTTTGCCCCCAGACTGGCAATTCTCTATATGGCTAAATTCGAAAAGGAGCATATCTTTTCTGACCGTAACCAATGGCAGGCACAGATCAGTCATTGGCATCGACATATTGATGATGTCATTTTCATCTGGACTGGTACTCTGTCTCAATTGCAAGAATTTTGGTCCTGGCTCAATACTTGCAACTCTGATACCCAATGTATTAAAGATGAAAGCAATCTTAAAATTACATTTCTGGATTTGATCATACGACACAAAGACGGAAAATTAGAATGTGACCTCTATCGAAAACCAACAGATAGAAATACATTAGTGCATTATGCCAGCAATCATCCTGCGCACACCAAAGATAATCCACCCAATGGGCAATTTCTTCGAATATGTTGCAACTGCACATATACAGAAGACTACAAGCGACACTCTGAAGCCCTATCTACCCGATAAAGAACAAGAGGATAACCCAAGAGACATTTGGAACAAGCCAGAAAAACAAGCCTGTAATACCAACAGGGATACCCTCCTTCTATTACAACAGAAAGGCCGACAGACGGCCGAAGATCACCTCACATGTGTAGTCACCTTTGGCACTCACACCTCGCAAATAAAGAAAATTGTCAACAAACATTGGCATATAGCCCGCCTGAATTTACCAGATGAACCACTTCCAAGGTTCACCTACAAGCGTACGAGGAACATCAGGGAACACCTGGTACAGTCACTCTACCAACCTGACCCAACCGGCAGTGGGACACGCACCCTACGCCCTCTATAAGGGCACCACCCTTGCGGTAAATGTGTCGCTTGTCAATTCACCAAGAAGATGAAAACCTTTCAAATTGGTAAGCGCAAATGGACCCTCAAGGACCTTACCAACTGCAAAACTCAGAACGTCGTCTACTGCATAGAATGCCCCTGTGGCTTACGTTATGTTGGCCAAACCACACGGGCAGTAAACACTAGAATTTCTGAACACAGATCTAAAATTAGATGTAAAAACCTAACAGTACCGCTAGTGGAACACTTTCTAGCGATCAATCACATCGCAAATGACATCCTCTGGTGGGTTTTGGACAAAAATTAAAGGGGGTCTTCACATCCAAAACAGCCTACTCAGGAATGAATCCAGGTGGATTCACCGATTAGACTCTTATCACCATGGTCTAAATGAAATTTTCCAACCTGTAGTATGAAATATGGTGCCAGTGTTGCCTCCCCCTGTCCAGGATCCAGCAGCCCCTATGACACGCCACATGTGCCCCAACACCCCTCGTACCCCAGCCTGAGCGTAAGAGGGGTTCTCCATCCCCATAGGAGGGGGTACATCCCCATACACAATACAACGCACACATGCAACATGTGCACTCCATACACGATTTGGGAGCCCCATTCCCATATTGTTTTCCTTGCCTAGATGCAGGTTCTATTATTATTACATGCCGGGCAGGCTAGCACCTTTAATCCTCTGCACCAGCAAGGGTACACATACTTGTTGCCAAATAGAATCTTGTTTGGCTTTTCTGCCCACTTGATCCAGGAGTCCTGACATATACGAGGCACCAGTAGCAGACTGCTACATTGCGGTTTGTTCTGCCAACCAGCATCTGCTCTGATCCTCTACACACATAGCTATTCCGCATGTGCGGTCACTATTACAAACAGTCATACACAACTGTTGGGATCGGGCCTGAACACATCCCATTCATGTTTACTTTTCTCGCCAGCTGAGAACGCAGATGCTGCTTCTGTTCTCTTTCACCATTAGCATGCTCTCCCCACGGGACCCTCTACTTTAGCCCGGGTACCCTGCATCTTATACGGGAACCAACACATGGAAGCTCCCATCAACTAACTGGCAGTACGTTTCACTACTGACATTCGCAATGCACTGATCAAGCGCGGACTCCTCTCACTATATTTGGACTTTCCACTGCGCCATGGATAACAAGTGCTAAAATATACACAGATGCGAAAGTTTATTAACAACTCTGTGGTATTTTGGCACTTTGATTCACACTTGGTTAATTCACGCTGTGAAACCCTCGTAGGGGTTGCACTGGCTGTCTGTCTGTCTTTGCCCTTAGCATGTTAACTACACTGCTTTAGGAACTCTTAAAAAATGCTCTGAACAGGTGCCATTTGTCACCCAGTTCTGACTCCTGTAGGAACCCGCAGAACGGGAAGCAGATCAACAACTGTGGCCTTGGACCAAAGTACACCAATATTGGACATGTCATTGGTACTCATTCGGACATCAGGTATTTTACAGTGTGCATGCACAAGATGGCTTTTTGGCTTTGGAACTGCTGTACCAGCTGACAATTTCCCTTCCCCCCTCCCCTATCTGGATCTAGGGGATTGCAGCACCACTTGAAATTGCTTTTTATCTCTCCAACCCCACAGAAAGCCCCACTCCTTGATTTCTCTTTGGAACTCCTCATCCCGCTGGTTCCCACGTGACCACCGTTTTGTCTGACATGCAGCACCAGTGTGACCATAGCTGAGGACCTGGGATTTGCAGCACCGGCAGATAAGAAACTTGACCAGCGCTGGGAGATTAAATTTATAACAATAGTACCCAGCAATTATCGGTACTTGAACCATAACTCCACTCACTAGTTATCTCTGTACCCCCCACAGGGTCCCAGACTAGGAGCCCTGGTGAAGGCGGATACGTTACACGCCAATACTGCCGAAATGTGAAGAGCACAGGAAAACTCTTGAATAATTTGCTTTCCTGTCTACAGAGGGTGCTTCACTATCCTCTGCCACGTTGGCAAAGAAATCTTTGATCTCAAGACCTTGGGACATTCATTGTCGATTGAAACTAGATCTAATCTAAGGGCAACTTTGAAATCCCTAAGGCACAATAGAGTAGTGGACTCGTTGAACAACTAGTCTACACCTGAGCCAAAATACTCAGAATTGTGGCACGTTTAATAAAGCATTGTTAGCTTTTCCTGTGAAAATATATGTTACCACTTAGTCAATGCAGTATAAATTGACACTGGCACACCATTATGTATTCCATGCACTGTTTTGTTGTTCTTTGCAAGAAGCTATTGTAATTTGTCATAACTGTTGGTTCTGATATTTTTGTCACAACTTTCTATAGAAACATTTGTTTATGATTTTTGCTGAATGGAATACATTTATGTTTACCAACACTGAGCAGAATGATACAGTGGGTGGATATTATCATGTTCTGATTGATTCTCAGGATCTCTAACTTAGGAGACCTAACCTGCATAAACTGTTAGACTTGACCCTCAGGATCTGTCTACCAAACTATACCTCCCTTTGATCAGAAGTAGCAAGGGTACACTAAATTGTTCTCCCAAGCACAGATTATGACAGACTGCAAGACTTGTCCTTGGGCCTGTAAGGATATTTGGCGTGTTACAGTACACAGTACAGCAATACTGCACAAGTAGCACAATTTTTTGCAGCACCACCACCACAAGGGTGCGGTGCATTGCTATATGGGTAGCAGATTAACAAGGAAAGACAGACTATTCAGTAAAAAACGATTTTAACATATAAGATGCAAATCTATTTTTACAGTTAAAAGCACACGTGTTCATTTAAAAATGCACACTATTTTTCACCTGAAATGCCTATATTGCTAGAGACACATTTGAAAATTAACAGCTAACCTATTAACCATTAACCTGACTAATAAAACCTTATTTTAATATAACCCACTAATAAAATGTGTTCTCTACTGCAGAATTAGGCATACTCTGAAAACCATTTAAATGAGTGTGCAGATTTTTCTATTCTCTTCTCTGCCTGATTCTCCGTGTTGTTGTGCACAGTAACTGCAGGAAGGAGGAAGTCAGATTTGCAACAATTGCAAATGTATAAGCGAAGCTATTGTTGAAGAGTAGGAGGATGAGAGATGATGGATTTCATTGGGACACGTCATAAAGAGGGCTGAGAGGAAAGTTTTAGTGGGCAGTATCAGGGAAAAAGACAGGCAGACATCTTTCTGCACTACTGGGGAGAAGACCTGGCTGTGGGGTCCTGACTGAATGCAAATTCCGGTGTCCTGCTGCAGTCGAGACTGGGGAGAGCTGAAAGAAAAACCTTTCCACTGGCTGAGGCATTCCTATCTGAAAAAGCTGAGAATTCCAGGCAATGACCCCGGCTTGAGAAGGCAAGCGTTCCTTTTTGCTGGAGTTAATCCAAGAGAGCCACATTCACAAAGAGAACAACTGAAGAACACTCAGATAAGGTAATTACCTAAGCGTGGGAGCCGGGTGTGTGCACGAAATTATGCAGTCAGTGTAGGATTCCTGTGCGTGTCTTAATCAAATACCAATGTTGCAATTTGAGTTTTGTTCTCCGCCACGCTCTTTGCAGTGTGACATAGAAAATGCTTTTACTGTACCATTTTATTTATTTCTGTAAAGAATGAGATCATGTCTAAGTGCAACTTTTATAATACAGAAAATATTTGAAAACAGACGGGTGGTTTATTTTCTATTTACCATTACAATGCCAATGATGTGGGGAGATTTTTAAACAGTGCAATGGTCATTTTAAGACAGATGTGTGTATGTCAGAATCAGTATGAATAATTGTGAGTGACTGTAGTATAACTTGTTGGAGGTACATGAGCCAACAGGAAGAGAGACTCTCTGAACATAGCTCCCTACCGTATATAAGGTAGTGGAAATTACCACAAGACTACCACATATAGCTCTCTGTCGTAAATAAGTCAGTGAGTTTGCCCATGGTGGCGCACCAACACTATCACTGGAAAATGTGGTATCTCTAGAATGCAGGTCTGAGGTCTCTCTAGTGATCACACGAAAAATCTAAGCGAAGATAAGGGATTCTGGACATTGGGGCCACAAATAAAACAAGGGAATTATGCTCACCAAAATACCACCAACCACGTATACCAAATAAGCAGGTCTGGGTGCTGAAATAATGCATGTCCATTGTATTATTGTTGCACATGGCCAAATCTGAATACAAAGAGTGATTATTGCTAAGTTATTTTTCGGCGGTAATAAAATACCGTCAGGCCCCAAATCTCCACAAAATACCCTACATATTTATGGTGCGTTGCAGGCCGGGAAAGTGATCATAGAGTACCTACTGGGCGTGGCAAGTGTGTCTCACACTGCCATTTGCACATTAAAGGGAACCCATTTTATAATAGCAGTGTGCCACTAAAAACGAATTTCAGAATGTCACAAAGGGAAACCACATTCTCAGATCTAGTGCAATATTTAGAGGCAAAGTTATTTGCACATGGGAATTGGTCTTCGAACAGTACCTTAGAATGGAGTAACCGCATTCAGGGTGAGGTGCAGAAAGAAAAACTAGACAATATTTTTGCACAAGGCAGCATAATTCAGGTCTGCCTTACAAGATTATTGAATGCAGCCGATAAAAGTGCAGAGAAAGACTGTTTAATACGGCTATGCGGCAAAATATGGTTTATTTTAAACAAGTCCCTGCGAATGCAAGAGAATGATACTCAGCTAATTAACAGGTTAAAGACTGAATTAGACGGGGCAAGTAAAAATCAGGAAATGTTGAGAGCAGAATTGGATGTATGCCAAAAAGACATGCAATTAAAATGCAGAGACTTTGATACTCAGTTATCCAAAAGCAAGAAACAATTTGAAGATAGTGAGCAAGAATTGACACACTTAAAAGCCTTAGTGGATCACATTAGGCAGGATAAAGATGAGGTTGTTTCAGAAATGCAGATTTTACAAAAAGAACAATGCGAAAAAGAAGGTGATCTCCAGAGTGCAGAACAAGAAATGATTAAAATGATCCAAGAAAGAGACAAGAGAAATAAAGAGTTCAATGAATGCCAAATGCAAATGTGCGATATGCAGGAGGCAATTAATAAAATGAGTGATGAAAATAATTACTTGCATGATGAAGCCAACAGACTCCTTAAAAAGTGTAAGGACTTAGAACAGCAAATGTGCATCCCCAGGTCCCAGGAGAGGCGGCAGGGTACCACATTCAATGGAGTAGAGGTGAATTCTAGCTCTGCCCAAAGAGCTAGTGCCCCAGTGACTGGGCCGGTGACTGAACTTGGTTGCAGCGCCCTTGGGGGATTTGATACTCCCATTGGGGGCAGCCACCAATCTCATACACCTGAAAACAGGATTGAATCACAAAATAGTGCAATTCCATGCATTGCAACAAGTAGCCCCATAAAAATAATGAAATCCATTAAAGCCCTGATCAAACCATTTAAAAAGGGAGGTGAATGCTGCATTGAGGATCACTTAGAAGCGGTGCATGACATTTTTAAAGCGCTCCAGATACCTAAGGAACAGTACAGACAATATTTTCATTTAACTTTAGATGCCCCGACGGCCAGCATCATAAGGGGATTAAATGAACAGCAAAATATGACATGGCTGGAGTTTGAAAAAGAAATTAGGCGTCATTTTTCTCCTTTTCAGTCATTGCAGGAGGCAAAGAAATTCGCGTACACTATTACTGCTGGACCTAATACATCACCTCGCCAATTTTTACAAGACTTAAAAAGAGCATTCTCTCGCTTTGATGTATCTTTTGACTCAAATTCCAATGAGTTTAAAACCGCATACTTCTATGGGCTACAGAAAGACATCATATCCCAATTGGTCCGTGAATTTGACCGTGACAAGTCCCTTGAATGGATTGTACATCAAAGCACAAAGCTATATGAGGTACTCTATTGTCAGGGTAGAGAAAGTGATAAAATGAAAGATACTAGGCCTAAATCTAAAGAACCCTCAGCCACAGTAATGGAAATCAGGTCAGCCAAAATGTCCCTTGAGTCTGCTCAAAGCCAAGGTAAAAATAATGTGACACCTGAACAAAGGGGTAATCAACAAAGATCGCCATTTCCTGTACCAATGTTCCAATCACATGATCCTAGTAATAGAGAGAGCTACATCAGCCCTAGATATTTAGGAGATAGACCCCGGGTAAGATACCGGTCTGATATGGCAGGTATGAACAATAACCAGAGACAAAATCAAGATCAAAGAAATGATGGTCCCTACCAGTCATTGGGGACACAGAGCAGATTTGATCCCAGCACCATGATATATGGTAATCAGGATAGGCCCCGATATGTGGATCGATTTACTGATAATGGAAATCAACATAGGGGCCAGTACCCACAATCTGAGAGACAGGACATGAGGCAAAACGTGAACTACAGTCCACGCCAGTACAATGATTCCCCACCAGGGGACTATAATCAAAGGATGGGTGCAACCCGCTCCCCTCCACAAATGAATCAAGAGTTCAGAAACCATCCCAACCGGTATCAATCACCTGAGAGGTATCAGAATAGATCCAATCAGGGGGAAAACAACCAATATCGACCTAGGCCACAGAAAGAGGATCCTAGAGAGATGGAAAGGTTCCAGTGCCTTGAGGCCCAAGTGAAAATGTTAGCTGAGCAAATAGGAAAGCTCTATACAGCGCAAAAACAACCTTCCAAAGAGGGGGCTGATGGCCATAGCAATGACCGGGGGGCTTCCGAAAAGTGACTAAGTACTCATGATAACTGCAGTGCCAAAATGACAGATTGCTCTGATATAATTTTGCATGACAACTCTGAGGTGACTAATGGATTAAAAATGAAAGTACCAGTAAATGAAATTGTGATAGAAAGTGTAAATACTTCTAAAAAAGAGGTACGGTTTAACTTAGAGCTAAATAAAACAGTAAAGATTTGCACAAATGAAAAAGAAACATTAGGAATTCCAAAAGAACAAAGGGACAGATTTAAGAAAAATGACTCATGCATGGGGAATACCAGTGAACAGGGAGTAAGTGGGGATGCCATAGCTCCTTCCATGGGCAAGCAAAACAATGACCAAACACAGACAGAAAAAGGAAATACTCACAAGGAGGGTACAAGTCTATCACCTGAAAAATTCTTTGAGCCACATATTTTTGAAGAGGCTGAAAGGGCTGGTATTACACTAAATGATCACAAATGCACAGAATTAAAAAATGACAAATTGCTGAATGATGTTGTTACACATGTTCAGTTGGAAGGTTGTAATGTGGTCTCTGATGTTACCCAGATGGATGGGCGAACGGTGGCCACACTCCAAAAAACCTCTGAACATGGAGAAATGAATAAAATATCTCGCACAGAAATGGGTAAAAAGGAGGGAAAAATGTCTTTTCATTTACCAATGTGCTTAGCCAAAAGTGAAAAAGACCTGAGAAAGGTGAGCCCTGAAATCAGTAAGAATTCACATTTCTTATGTGTATTAGAGGAAGTTGAGGACAGATATTATGCACCCATCACTGTAGAAGAAAAATGCCACACCTTTGCTATGATTGACACTGGCGCACAGGCCACAATTATGTCCAAGGAGCTGGTAAAGAGTATCAATGAAGGGAGGCCTCCACAGAGTCAGATCACAGTGAAGGCAAATCAAGGCCCAGTGCATAACTTTAATGGGGAGGAGGTGCCCATCATAGGTGTAACTGAGGTTGACATAAAAATAGGAAAGCACAGAATGAAACAAGAGGTATTGATCACCTCTATTTGTGAAATTCCATTTCTGATGGGGACAGATTGCCTGAAAAGATTGTCTCCTCTCATAGATGGGGTGAATGGAGTGCTGTGGTCCTTAACCAAAAAACCATTGAGGCCTAAGAAACTAAAATCACAAAACAGCAATATAAAAGAATGTCACACCGTTGCCAAAACAAATGATGCTGTGGAGGTATATCTCCAGAATAGCTGCATACCTAGTGTCACTGTTATATTAATGTGTCAAGACAAAGATCAGAGCGACAATGAAAAACTACCTGTACAAATATACTTGGACCCAAGGAAAGATTGGCAGACTGCTATAGATGAGCACACATTACGTTTTTACTTAAAAGAGAATACATGCAAACAGAATATTGTTCCTAAAACAGATTCAGAAAAACACATTACCACTCTGGCAGAAATACACCTGGAAGATGAGCAACCATGGGTTCACGTTGGTATAAATGATTATCTTAAAACAATAAAAGCCACTTTAGCGCTTGAACATGAAAGGAGTTTCATTAATGAGAAATTGTTGCAAAAAATTATGGAGAGGGAAGAAATCCCGAAATTTAGGATTAAAAACCAATATGTTTCTGGGTTGGACAGTCCAGACTTTGAAAACCGAATTACAGGCAGATGCATGCTTAAAATTAGCATTGGGCAGAAAACAATTTACCATAATGTATGGATAGTGAATGGAGCACAAAATGAATTTTACATGGGCAATGACATCATGCACAGAATGTGTATGGTGTTAGATTTCCTTAATCAAAAAATATGGTCACGCCTAGGTGGTCCGGCACCTGAATTTGAAGACAAAAGAAGGGCTTATCATTGTGCACAACTAGTTCCTTATGCAGTCGAATTACAAATGAGGAAAAATACTATTGTTCCTGCATTTACAAAACAGTTTGCAATAACACTGAAATGCAAAAATGGACAGCAGATGAAAGGCTCTGATGCATTTGTATGCCTGAATGAATCCATAAAACAGCAAGGCCTGGATTATGAATACATTCCATTGGTAGACATTGGTGAGGGATCTGTAAAAATCATGGTAAATAATAAAGGTTGTCAGGATATTCATTTAGAGGAAAACTCCCCATTAGGAATGGCCATACAAAAATCACATTATACGGCAGATTTAAATAACATGGTGATTGGGAATATTCCTGAAAAATATGTAGATGCCAAGGGCGAGTTGCCAGAACACCTGGACTCTCAGCCCAAAGGAATATTTAAAATTCATTCTGTGTATCCTTATGATTCAAATGAGACAGTGTGCTGCCATCAAGAGAATTGCATAATATTTAATTTAAATGAAAATGAAACAGGAAATCAGCCCATTGAAGTGGAAGCTGATATGCCAAAATATTTGAAAGTGGCAGCTCTACAAAAAGACACAGCCACACAGTTAGAGGAAAGCGCTGAGATTCCTTTACCAGAAGAGTTTCCAGAATTTTCCAGAATGGTAGAAGAGCAGATCTCCTTAGCGGATGCATGCGACAGCGATGAGGATCGACGCAATCTGAGGGAAATATTTATGGAGTTTAAGGATGTATTTGCAAAAGATGCTTATGATTGTGGTTTAACTGATTTACATGTGGCCACACTACCAGAAGGTTGTAGCAGAAATCCAGTGTTTGTACGCCAGTATAGACTACCGCTGGCATGTTTAGAATCATTGGCAGAGATTATTAAAAATTTGGAATCACGGGGAATAATTAGGCCCATTCATAGCACATCCAATACGCCTATTTTAGGTGTGTTAAAGCCAAATGGTCAATGGCGGCTGTGTGCAGACTTAAGAGAGTTAAATAAAAGAGTACCAGTATCTAGGTGGCCACTACCATTCATTGATCAGGGCCTAGCTCAGATACATGGTTCAAATGTATTTACCACGTTAGATCTCACATCTGGATATTGGTGTGTGCCATTGGCGGAGGAGATACAACACCTATTTTCCTTTACATTTGACAGGACTCAATATGCCTGGCTTAGAGCTCCGTTCGGGTACATCAATAGTGGGAGTGAATTTGGCATATTTTTGAGAAAGGCCATGCCGGATGCAGCGGAAAGAGGGACAATAGTTTATGTGGATGATGTCCTGATAAAAAATGAAAACCTTAAAAGCCATTTTGATGAAATAAGACATGTGCTTGGCCAATTGCAGAAAGCAGGCGCCAAAGTATCTTTGCAAAAAGCACAATGGTGCAAGAAAAAAGTGAACTTTCTAGGGCATGAAGTGACTGAACATGGGCTAAATCCACAAAGGAAGAAAATAGAGGCCATACAAAGATTAAAAGATCCTAAAAATGTGAGAGGAGTAAAAAGTTTATTAGGGATGACAGGCTATAACAGAAAGTTCATTGAGAATTATGCAGAAATCACTCAACCATTGACTAAACTGCTTAAACTAAATACTCCCTGGAGATGGGAAAGAGAGCAGTCTGATGCAGTGGCTAGATTGAAGGAATGTCTTGTAAAGGCACCATGTTTAGCATACCCCATAAAGGACAGGGATTTCTTTATAGAAATAGGCTTTTCTGAACATTGTATGTCAGCAGTGTTATCACAAAAACACGATTTGAATCACAAAACCATTGCATATGCAAGTAAGGCATTTTCCCAAGTTGAAATGAAATTTAATGAATGCGAAAAGGCCCTATTAACCACTGTGTGGGCGCTACAACATTTCCGCCCCATTGTTCAGGGAGAAAAGGTGATTATTGAAACAAATCATCAACCTTTGCAATTTTTAGAGAGTAAAAGAATTAGATCAGGCAATCTAGCGCAATCCAGAATCACTTCATGGACGCTGGCATTACAAGGTTTTCCTGTAGAAGTAAGATATGGACAAAATAAAAAGAGCCCAATTGCTCAAGGGTTAGCTGACTTACATGACTGTGCAGCTGAACAAATAACAAATGAAATGGATGTGGAAGCTAGTTTACAGGGATTTGAACAATCACCACACAAAGCTTTTGATGAAAAAACATGCAAGGATTTGCCAACTGTATATGTGGATGGTTGTGCTTTTCACATTGAAAATGACAGTAATAAACAATTAGTGGCAGGAATAGGAAATGTCTGGTTGAAATGTGAAGGCGTTCCTAGTATAGGGATGAGGATTGGAGATAGGAGCAGTCAGGTGGCGGAATTGGCAGCCATCTATAAAGCAATTGCTACTGCAGTTGATAAGAAGTTCAGTGAAATTGTCCTGGTGACTGATTCTGACTATGCACGGAATAGCTTTGTGGAGTATTTGCCTGGTTGGAAAGCAAGAGGCATGGTTACATACAACAAAAAGCCACTTAAACATGGAAAAATGATGCTAGCCATAGACAAATTGGTGTCAGAAAATAATTTAACAATATACTGGAGAAAAATTCGTGGGCATTTAAAAACACCAGGAGAGGATAAGGAGGGAAATGATAAGGCAGACCATCTGGCTAAGATTGGGGCTGTGATGGGAGAATTGCTACCTATTGATTATTTAATGGGTGAAATACAAATTGATGCAGTCACACGTTCTAAAGCACCAAAGGAGGTAGATCAACCGGTGGTGCAGTGGAGTCATGACACGCCAGACCAAGATTTGATTGAGGCACAAAAGAATGATCAAATTTTGGGAATCTATTATAATCATTTGATAGATCCTGAACAAAATCCTTTAACAGAAAATGATTGTATGGGAAAAGAAGAGTTGAGGGTGTTATTAAAGAACAAAACACGAATTAGATTACAGGATGGACTCATGATTAGAGAGTCCATAACAGGGCAAATACAGTGGGTAGTACCCCTTTCATTCAGAGGACTAATGCTACACCATGCACACGATGCCATAACTGCAGGCCATAGAGGTTCACAAAAAACATTAGAAATACTAAAAGATTATGCTTACTGGCCTCATATGTCCCAAGATGTGGAATTATATACTAGAGGATGTCTAGTATGCGCCCAATTTAAACCTGCTTCACCAATGCATAGAGCACCATTGATGAAAAGAGGCCTAACTCTCCCATGGTCAGATTTGCAAATAGACTATGTAGGTCCTTTAAAAAGGTCGAGCAGGGGACACCGCTATATTTTGAGTGTGGTATGTTTGATGTCAAAGTGGATTGAGTGCATTCCCGCACCAGATTGTAGTGCGCAAACAGCAGCCACATTGCTGGTGAACCATGTATTCTCAAGGTTTGGGTTGCCACAAAGAATTGAGTCAGACAGAGGAAGTCATTTCACAAGTACTCTAATGAGTAAGGTATGGCAAATACTAGGTGTGAAAAGGAAACTACATATCGCATATCGGGCGGCGTCTTCAGGTACAGTTGAAAGAAGCAATAGGTCTGTTGTGGATATTTTAAAGAAATTTGTGGCAGAAGCAGGTTCCAGCTGGGATTTGCGTTTACCATTGGTTTTGATGGCAATCAGGTCGACTCCTGCCAAAGCAACAGGTGTTAGCCCCCATGAGGTCTTAACAGGTAGGAAAATGGTGTTACCACAACACCTACTATACAGAACACATGAGCAAACTCTAGTGAGTGCATCCACAGTTCATGAATATATTGATGAACTGAGGAGGCATTTGCAACATGCATTTGCTTTTGTGCAGAGAAATCTGGAAAGAGCTGCTGACAGTGCTAAGTCATATTATGACAAAAAGACATCAGTAAAGGAATACAATGTAGGGGATCAGGTGTACAAGTTTCATTTTGGAAAAAGTAAACAGAAAAATTCTAAATTTCTGGCAGCCTGGCAGGGGCCATTTCGAATTATAGATAAAGTCTCTCCTGTAGTGTATAAAATTTTGAAAAATGAAGGTGAAACAGCAATAGAGCAGTTTGTCCATGTAAATCAAATCAAACCATGCCATCCCAGACATGAGATCAGGCAGCTTGAGCATGTGGAAACGGATAGAGTCCCTTGAGAAAATAAATGGGTGTAATCAGGAGGCAGTGACAAAGAAGTTAAAAAAAAGTTGATTGTTATGATGGCACATAAACACTGTAGTATATGTAGAATATAATATAAATAAATAAATAAATAAATAAATAAATAAATAAATAAATGCACATATAACGGAAGCTCGTGGTTGGTGTGCAGAGAGAAAGTGTATTAAATATTGAATGCTGTTTTATATGTGTTTGTTTTCTTTTAACTTGTGTTTAATTTCAGAAAAAAGAAAAAAAAAACGAAGTATTTTTACCGAGCATGTTTTATTTTTGGCAAAAGGTGGAAATTAGTATTGTGCTATGTACTTAATCTGTTTATTTTCTATTTTGATTTAGACAATTAACATTATTTGGTCGGAGGTTCCAGGATCAGAGGCCACGGGAGACGATGGAGTCCTGGAGTCCCCTGGATGAAGACCAAAAGATGCCTGCCTCCAGGTGGAGGTGAAGACAAAATAACCGGAATGCCAAAAGAGATGACTACTGTGGATTCAAGATTGCCAAGATGAAAGAGTACTCGAATGAACCGAATAACATCGCTGGTCGGGACATACCAAAAGAGACAAAGCAAAAGTTCCGGCATATGAAGTTCCACGTATTTATTATTTTAATTATTTATTTTAACTTGTTATATTACTTATTTGTTTTAGTTAGTTGTTTTATTTCATTGTTTTTAATTGACTTGGAAAATTTAAACTTAAAGTAATGCCACTTCCACTGAGAAGGCAAATGTGGAACATTTTATGAACTGATGGACTCAGATGAAATGTTGATTGCAAATTTTCATTGATGCACATGAATATTCATTTTGTTGGATTGCTATATTGTAAAAAAAAATAGAACAAGTTGTTTTTAGGAATTGGCTTGGATTATAGCCAAGTTCTAAAAACAAAAGGAGGGTATATGTAAGGATATTTGGCGTGTTACAGTACACAGTACAGCAATACTGCACAAGTAGCACAATTTTTTGCAGCACCACCACCACAAGGGTGCGGTGCATTGCTATATGGGTAGCAGATTAACAAGGAAAGACAGACTATTCAGTAAAAAACGATTTTAACATATAAGATGCAAATCTATTTTTACAGTTAAAAGCACACGTGTTCATTTAAAAATGCACACTATTTTTCACCTGAAATGCCTATATTGCTAGAGACACATTTGAAAATTAACAGCTAACCTATTAACCATTAACCTGACTAATAAAACCTTATTTTAATATAACCCACTAATAAAATGTGTTCTCTACTGCAGAATTAGGCATACTCTGAAAACCATTTAAATGAGTGTGCAGATTTTTCTATTCTCTTCTCTGCCTGATTCTCCGTGTTGTTGTGCACAGTAACTGCAGGAAGGAGGAAGTCAGATTTGCAACAATTGCAAATGTATAAGCGAAGCTATTGTTGAAGAGTAGGAGGATGAGAGATGATGGATTTCATTGGGACACGTCATAAAGAGGGCTGAGAGGAAAGTTTTAGTGGGCAGTATCAGGGAAAAAGACAGGCAGACATCTTTCTGCACTACTGGGGAGAAGACCTGGCTGTGGGGTCCTGACTGAATGCAAATTCCGGTGTCCTGCTGCAGTCGAGACTGGGGAGAGCTGAAAGAAAAACCTTTCCACTGGCTGAGGCATTCCTATCTGAAAAAGCTGAGAATTCCAGGCAATGACCCCGGCTTGAGAAGGCAAGCGTTCCTTTTTGCTGGAGTTAATCCAAGAGAGCCACATTCACAAAGAGAACAACTGAAGAACACTCAGATAAGGTAATTACCTAAGCGTGGGAGCCGGGTGTGTGCACGAAATTATGCAGTCAGTGTAGGATTCCTGTGCGTGTCTTAATCAAATACCAATGTTGCAATTTGAGTTTTGTTCTCCGCCACGCTCTTTGCAGTGTGACATAGAAAATGCTTTTACTGTACCATTTTATTTATTTCTGTAAAGAATGAGATCATGTCTAAGTGCAACTTTTATAATACAGAAAATATTTGAAAACAGACGGGTGGTTTATTTTCTATTTACCATTACAATGCCAATGATGTGGGGAGATTTTTAAACAGTGCAATGGTCATTTTAAGACAGATGTGTGTATGTCAGAATCAGTATGAATAATTGTGAGTGACTGTAGTATAACTTGTTGGAGGTACATGAGCCAACAGGAAGAGAGACTCTCTGAACATAGCTCCCTACCGTATATAAGGTAGTGGAAATTACCACAAGACTACCACATATAGCTCTCTGTCGTAAATAAGTCAGTGAGTTTGCCCATGGTGGCGCACCAACACTATCACTGGAAAATGTGGTATCTCTAGAATGCAGGTCTGAGGTCTCTCCAGTGATCACACGAAAAATCTAAGCGAAGATAAGGGATTCTGGACATTGGGGCCACAAATAAAACAAGGGAATTATGCTCACCAAAATACCACCAACCACGTATACCAAATAAGCAGGTCTGGGTGCTGAAATAATGCATGTCCATTGTATTATTGTTGCACATGGCCAAATCTGAATACAAAGAGTGATTATTGCTAAGTTATTTTTCGGCGGTAATAAAATACCGTCAGGCCCCAAATCTCCACAAAATACCCTACAGGCCTCAAGCCCAGGGATTGTATCTCTCCAGCTCTGAAATCTCTTCACTGGCTCCCTGTGGCTGCAAGGATCAACCTCAAGACCCTCTGCATTGTCCACAAGGCTTTCTGGGGCCTGGGACCACTCAACCTCAACTTTCTCCTCCAAAACATCTTCCTTCTTGAGCTCTCCGCTCATCCACCTCCAACTCTCCGAGGATCAGAAACTTCTCCTAGCAGAGTGTTGGGAGCAGATCTATCTCCTCGGCTGGAGCCTCCCTCTGGAACAGCCTCACTGCCTCTCTCAAACTTGAGCAGAACTACCTCCGGTTCCGGAAGCAACTGAAGACCTTCCTTTTTTTCGCTTCCGCTTTCTCTCTTCCTCTCCCCTGCTGATGTACCTGACTGCTCAGTGCACTGGTCACCCTCTGCACTCCGGACCAGACTCCTGCATGTCTAGTTGCCCTCGTACTGCCACCGGGCTCCCCAGCACTTAACTGCAACCCTACAGTACCTTCTCTCTGAACTTATGAGCCACCCACTGGCAGCACTTGTGTGTTAAATGCACTTCCCTCACTGCACTTGTTAGTTAACTGCACTTGTGAGTTAACTCCATCTGCTCCTCCCTGGGACTTCCCTGCTTCACTCTTCCCTGCACTTGCACAATCTGAATGACACAAGGCCTAGCAAGATCGTTTTTTGTCCTCCCTTGTTTCCCCTTCCATGTGTGCAGGCGTGTTATAAATGCCATATCATATCATATGCGGTTTGTACTATTTATGGTTGGTATTCTGTCAACCAATAATCGTTTGCATGTTAGTCTTTATTTTACAAATACATTTACAAAGTTTCCTATTACAATAAAACTCCAAAGTAAACATATATTCTGTATAATATAGTACTAATTATTCTGCCTCTTGTGATTGCAATGGCTGCATGCTTGCCTTTTATCTCACATTGTTTACATATATGAGTCGTCTGTACCTGATTAACAGTATTTTTGACTTGTGCAGTTCCAATAGATTATTCAATGGGAAAAAAACAATGATCTTCTGTCAAGTGAACAATTTCCATTATATCAACAGATGGTATTGGCATGTTGTGTACAGAGCATATACTTGGTTGATTCATGAAATAATTGGAGTCTGAGTCCATAGAGTCATACCAGCATGTGTCCTAAGATTCATCAGAGAGGAGTTTCCAAGTGAGACTAGGCAGTGCAAAAGGATTCAGCGACATACAGGCCAATCAAGCACCATATAACATAGTTCATTTATTTCACTTATTTTTCAGAAAATAGGAATCGCACTTCAATCATATTATTTAGCTTGCTGTAAATATGACCAATAATGTTTTTAAAAAAATAATATTGTAATTACATGTATTTTTCCATACGATTTCATGTTGTTGGTTTTTCTGTTACTTTTACTTTCAACATATTGCCTATATTCCATCACATCTAGCCCAAGTGATATTGTCACTGTCATTATGTGCTGCAGTCAGTATTTTCTTTAAAAACATAATTCACAGTCAATTGACAACACAAAGGAATAAAAGGTTTATATACAATTCAAGTAAGGGCAAACCAAAGACATAGGGCCTCATTACAACTGTGCCGGTCTGGAAACACAGTGCCGGTAGCACTGATTACTGGCATTGTTTCCGGACTGGCACAGTACGACCGCAATGGCAGAAACTACATTGTCACTAACAAGGGCCATGGTGCTACTGTTGGCAGCAGCACCGTGAACTCCAATTTCGCCAGCCACCATGAAAGCTGCGCCGGAAACATTGACATCGTGGAGCAGTCTCAGGTGTGCAGCAACAGGCCACATTTGGCCATATTCAGCCCAGCTGCACACTATGAGCACTGTGAATGTTCAAAAGGACCACACCCCACACATCTTCCAACACAACCATGCTGGCAGTTGCAGCAGCAGTCATGCAGCTGGTGGTCCTGCATGCAGGTATCTACCTTCATGAGCAGGATTTGGAAGAGGTTGACAGGCAGAGGAGGGGGCAGAGGTGGTGGAGAAGGGGAGGAGGAGGAGGAGGAGGAAGAGGATGATGGCCATGCAGATGCACAATGTGCAGCAGGTAGCACCCCACAGGCAACCACCCATACCCTGCATATGGGCCACACCCTGGACCCTGACCGATACACAGATCCACAACCTGTATCGCCTGGACAGGGAGACCAGCATAGTCAACCTAATCCAGGACAACATCCAGAGCCTAATTGGCATCCCGAACGCCACCCCCACCCCCTTGTAGAAGGTCGGATCTGTGCTGCATTTTATGGTCCTGGATGTCCTCCTGCATCATGTGACTGAGCACATTGCCCTCCCCAGAACACCGGTCCAGGTCAATGCCACCAAAGTATGATTTCTTGCCCTGGCAGGCATGTCCAATGTACTGGGTGCGCTGGTCTGCACACACATTGAGCTGGTGGCCAGACATGCCAATGAGGTAGTACAGCAGCAGTAAAATGTTCCACTCACTGAACGTCCAGGTTGTGTCTGATGCAGACCTCACAATAACACATTGCAGTGCATGGTTTCCAGGATCCATGCACACTTCCATGGTGCTCCGTAACACCACCCTTCCAGGCTACATGGCACGGTACAGTGGAGAGTGAACCTGGCTGTTGGGCGAGTGAAAGTACCTACACATAGAATGTGCACTGTGGAAGTGGGGATTATTGTCCACTGTCATCAGTGCATGTGCGTTAGGCAACAGGATGTACACAGACAGCATGCATGAGTGTGATGCCATATTTGGCATTTGCGGAATTTGTAAATAGAAGGACACACCATCACAATTTGTGCACAGACAGACAGGCACATCACATGCACTACAGGTACCATCCCACCTACCCCAACATGTCCACACTGTGCACATCCCTCACCACCTGCGTCACAGCCATGTCAGAAAAATCAGAGCACCCTCCCAACCAGCAGTGTGTCCCAGAGCATGAAGCTAGCTGATTTGCCTGTCACAAGCGCACAAACCCATATGCGTCACAGGAATTAGAACAATGAAGGACCACAGAAATACGATTGGGCGAGATGACTGATGTACATCATGCAAACCCAATCAAACCTGGTGCCCATTTCAAATGATGGAGATGCGAATGTCGGCGTAATGGTCAAGGTGGAGGTCACATGGGCTGTGGAATGTAGGAGCCCCCCCACAAGAGTAAATCAATAAAATAGGGTCATCTATGCCATTCGTGACATCCTGCGTTAATCTCGTGGGACACAGACCCACATCAACATATGGCTGCATTGCCTCTAGCACCCCAATGACTGTGCACCCCCTTGTATCCTTCCCATGCGGGTGACTCCGGATACCCCTCGAGGCCATGGCTAATGGCCTCTGTCAGGCACTCACAGAACCAGCAGGAGCATGCATACAACACTGCGCACATCCGGATGAGGTGCACCATAGAACAGAACTTTGGACTCCTGAAGGCAAGGTTTTGCTGCCCAAGTATATCTAGGAGTGCCTTGATGTACAGTCCGGTGAAAGAGGGAAAGATTGTTCTTGCCTGTGCCATGTTACATAATATGTGCATCAGGCACAGCATTCCCCAGACATGGACATGCCTCCAGCGGAGGGGACAATGAGGTCACGGTTAGTAGGGGGTGCTTTCTGGGTATTAACATACTTGATGGAAAAAAATTGACCTTTTAAATTTGACTGGATTTTTGGGATCGTTTTTGGGGGGAAATTCGGTCAAATTTTATTAAACATATATGGGGTGGGGTAAGCGAATAGGTTAAGGTGGGGGAGATGGGGTGAGGGGGTCTGCCTCCATATTTTACAACAAAAGAACAACCAAAGAATTCGGTCAAATTGGAAAAGGTAAAGAAACTTTGATCAAGTAGACCTAAACTGTTTTCTGTTGGGCTGACAGGTCTATTGTGTTGGCCCATGTGTACCAGCGGAGATATGGGATGGTGTTGCACACTGGGTTGGGCCTCAAAGCACTTGGCCATGTGTGTATGGTGGGTGTGCATCCCCACTTGGCATGCCAGAGTCCATCAGGCCACCTTGCAGTGGTCATGGCGATGGGTGGCTGCTCAGGGCACATTGCATCTGGCCGTGGTGCGTCAAAGGGGGGGTGGGACTTGTGAATGGGTTAGGTATGGTGTTGTGCATTGCCATGGGATGCTTTACAGGGCTGCATCACCAGGTATGGGTGTGAGAATGGTTGCAGGCAGTGGCAATGTGGTGCATGTTGGAAGCCCACTCCACAGTAGCAAGGAGGCTGACTGGCAGTCAGGGGTGTTGTTTATATTGGGGCTTCATGTACTCACCAACCTCAACGGTTGTCCCAGCTCTGGCCTCTTCGGCGCCCATTCCTATGCAATCCATGTGCAGCACGCTGCTGCACTTCTCGTCCCAGGTCATGAGCCAGAATCGGGAGGAAGGTCCACCACCTGTGGCCGTGCATTGCCTGCGGTGGGCAGACAGGAGGTCCCTCACCCTCAGGCAGAGGTGGTCCTACCACTTGTGGCAGTCTTTGACTGTGCGTGGGGTCGTCCCCACTGCTAACACCTTTTGTGCCACTTCCTCCCAGATCATCATGTTCCTCTGCTGGGCTCTGCGGCACTGGTCTGTAGCAGACAGCTTCACATCATGCTGAATAATGAAGGATGGTGTCCGTCAGCATGTGGAGCATTGATTCTTTGAAGAGTGGCTTGCGCCGCTGAGTGTCAGGGTTGTGTTTCCGGAGACGGGAGGGGTGGATGGCTACTGGAACCTGAGGATTGGAGTGGATTGTGATTTTAATGATGGCCGTTGGCCGATTTCCTGTTCTGGCAATCACTTACTTTCCGGTCACAGTGTTTCTGGTTGTTTTTTGGTCTTTACCATAGTGTTTCTATGATGGCGATGTCACTGTTTCCAGCATGTCGGAATGTGCACGGCCGACAAACCGCTACGTTTTGCCGGAAACGGTGACACCGGCATCACAGAAACACCTGAATTTTACTTGCATACTTGGAATGAGGCCTACAGTGTCTCAAACATGTGCTTTGAAAACAGTATGAATAAACAAATGTACGTCATCATTCATGCTGGCCACAAGCAACCCATTCTGGCCAGAAGCAAACTGTTGCCTCATATTATTTTGAGACCATCTACAAATTCAAAGTGTAGACAGTGCTAATTGATTTAGTAAGGCTGTGACAAGGTGGTGTGCCAATGGTCCTGGAGTACGTGACAGCTGTCCTCTTGTGACAATTAATAATTCAAAGGAATTAAGGCTTACATGCCATTCCCATAAGGGCTACCGCACACAGTGACTCAAGCTGGTCCTTTGAAGCTGGTGGAAATAAACATACATCATTAGTCCTGCTGGCCCAGAAACACCCTGTCACCTCACATCATGTTGAGACTAACTCCAAATTCAAAATGTGGACTGAGCCAACCAAATCCACAAGGATCTGACAAAGGGGATGTGCCGCTGTTCCTCCGGGAAGATTCAACTGTCCTCTTTGACAAATTTGCTTTATGAAGTATCTGACTGTGGGATGGGGAGCGGGTTGTGGGGTGGGAGGGAAAGAGTACCACTTTTCCTGTAGGAAGCAATAACTGTACTCTTATTCCAGTCAATTGGCAACACAATTAATAAATGATTATCTGCCATTTACATAACGACCACGCCACACACAGTATTTCGAACTAGTCCTTTGAAGGTGGTGCAAATAAACAAATATCATCGGTACTGTGGCCACAAACAATCTGTCATCTCCCATCGTTGGGTATGAAGTTGGGATTTGTTTCGTAAAATGACAATGGACTTGTGGATAACAAGTTAGGGTGGCTTGCAGGATAAAGCCTGGCTCTCCCCCAACTCTTCTGGCAAAGGTGATGTCAACTAAGAAGGAAATATTCCATGATAGAAATGTGATACTCCCTTTCTGCAAGGGATAACTAATCAGCTTTAAAAGAAGAACGTTCAATTCCCAGGCAGGAGCCAGAGCCTGAATTGGCGGGAAGGCATAGAAGAGTATTTTGAAGAATTCCTTTATACGCCTTTTGACCGAAGGTGCGTGTAAGAGGTGCGTGTAAATCTTGAGATCGCTACTAGATGGACTTTAATACAGAAATATGCAAGACCACAAGGGCCAATGAAAATAGCAAAGGCAGACTGTCATGGCCCTGTAAGCCCAATGGATCACCCTTATTGGCAGTACACCAAATTATGAAACGCTTCCACTTGCTATTATAGCAAGAGACCGCAGAAGGTGCACAAGATTTAGTAAGAATGTCACTGTAGTCCTGAGGCATGGGGATATGTCTTAATTCTAGAAAAACAGTACCCAGGCCGCCAGATTGAGGGCAGCTGGAATGTGGTGCAGGACTGCTCCCTTATCCCTGGAGAGCAGGTTGAAGACTGGGGCAGACTGATGGGAGGTGCATGCGAGAGACTGATGAGGTCTGAAAACCAAAACTGTCTCGGCCAGGCCAGGGCTACCAAAATCAGTTTGCACTGATGTTGTCTGAAGGCATGGAGGACCCTCAGAATGAGGGGAAATGGGAACATGAAGGCATCTGCCAGGGTTCCGAATTAGAGAACCTGCTGGCGAATGCACAGTATTTTGTGTTTCCCTTGGTGGCAGAGAGATCTATCTCCAGAACTTCCCACCTGAGTAAAATGTGCAGAACTTGATTGTGGAGGAGTTCCCACTCATGGCAGGAGCATAGTTCCCTAATGAGGAAGGAGGCCATGGAACTGTGTATGCCCAGTAGATGGAAGGATACAAGAACCATCCTGTGTCTTAGGTCTCATTTCTAAAGGAATGAAGCTTCCGCTGAGAGAATGGCTGCCACCTTGTTTTTGTATGTAAAACATGGTGGTCCTGTTGTTGGTTAACACCAGAACAACCGTCCCATAGAGATGAAGGTGAAAGGACTTCAGCTCCCAGAACACTGCATGTAGCTCCAAATGATAGTGGTCTCAGGTAGGCTGAAATCAGCCTCACCTACTGACGCTATTCCTCTGTGGGTGTTAAAGGAGATGATTGTCCAGATCACACCGTTAGTTACACAAGCAGTCAATGAGTCATTAAAAACTGGTGTTATTCCAGCCTCTCTCAAGCACGCTTTGGTGATTCCTCTTAAAATGGATTTCTAAACTCTGACCTGGTGGGCTGGTTAGTTTAGTCGAACAGGGGAACCTTCTGGACAAATCAGACCAAACTACGGTAGCTTGGCCGGCAGTCAAGACTAAGTCTCAGGAGGGGGTGAGTGATCAGAAGCCCACAATGAGCGTGCATACAGTAAAACTCCACAGATTGAGCTTAGACTTATGTATATAAAAAATACATTTATTATAGGCCTTTATAACAAAAACACGATTAAACCAGTTATCAAAAAAACAATTACCACACATGCTTATTCACTATGTAACATATATAGAATAATGTGATTGGCCTAATGCTGAGGTTGGGGAGAAAATAACCACAACCTGCAACAGAAAGGGGTCAGTTCAACACATATATCAAATTCGGCCGTTCTTCTGAGTCAATCCCTTACTTATGTAGTCCAGGAGGATCCTAGTGCTCAAAGTACAGTTGTGCGTTAACGCGCGGTCGTGCGTAAAATGGCTTCTATTCAGGGGGCTGTAGCTGCTGATGAAGGGGCATGAGGTGATGAAGAATAATTTCCTATTCCTAGGGATGGATCTACCCTTGTGGCTAAAGCAACTTTCAGAGTTTGGGAATAGCTGGGTAGCGCAGGCTAGCCCAGCCAAGTTGATTATCTTTTTGGGGATTCTCATAACTAAAAGCGATGGATGTGCCAGGGGCCACTGGTAAGGGATGAAAGTACTCACCGACCCTCGACACAGTCCGGACCAAACTTTGGCAGTCTAGCCCATTACACTCATAGGTGTTAACCCTGCAGTTTCAGGATACTCCGGCTCTCAACAGCTGCGGGACGATAGTCCATGCCAGGACTGTAGCCATTACTCTGCTCTCGACGAAAGGAGAAGGATAGTTTCAGTGCAGCACATCTCAGGACAGTGTAGGGCAGAGCTGCAGGCACTTTCAGCGATGGTAACCACAGCGGGGCGACAATGGGATCGCAAATGCTCGTGGCGTGACATACTCTCATACATAGCGACCCAGAGGAGCTAGGACGAGTTTTGGTGGAAGAGGGCCCAATACCACAAGCTAGCGATTCCCAAAGTATCGAGTCTCAACTCGGTACAGCGGCGCTCCTGTGCGATACCCTGGGTTTGAGCTGGACAGTTCACTGGATGGCCCAGTAACACTTTCGAAGAGACTCTTTGCAAGGCTAAGTAGGAGGTGCCGTGAGTAGTTGTTCCCACTACTCCAAAGGGCGAAGCGCCCCCTTGTAGGCCTTCTTGGTTCAATAAAAAAGCAGGGGTCTGACGGGACAACAACAGGATCAGGGTGCCAAATCTTTATAGCACGTCACGGGCAATTCCTCGAGTCTGCTCTCTTGTTAAGGATGCTTGGCCCCTTATGAAGTTCAGAGCGAACCTCAGTAGATCGACCCTGTATGGCTACAGAGCCCCTTCTCATCCATTTGTTTCATTCTCAGATAGCCAATGGAAGATCGTCTCTCTTGCATGCACACCAGGCGTGGGCCAATCGTGGCCCATTGTGGTTCCAGTCATTCAGGACTACCAGACATACTGTCACCAGTAGTGTGGATTGGGAGCAGACAGTCACAACCCTTTTCCTGAGCACTGGCACACGGGACATGCAGGAGCCTGCAAAATATGTGGTTTTTTTGCAGGAGGCTGCACACCCAAATAAGGAATACCCCAGTTTCTTGACCTGGGGGGAGGCAAAGGGACAAAATGGCCAGAGTACAAACAAAAGACTTTGTGGCACGGCCATTTTCAGCACTGGCCACAGTCTTGGGCCAAACGCAGTAAACGGGGTATGGTCCATAAAACGAAGTAACAATACTTTAAAAGTAAACTGCTGCCACCAGTTAGTCACAGGCACACTTGTACAAACACCCAAAAATCCTTAGAGAGTGGCTAGGGGCATAACACAAAAGGATCCCTACGCGCAGTACTGTAATGTACTTGGCACATAGATAAAAAGTTACCAAGAAATGGCAACATAGTTGAAGACTAAGGGAAACCGTTTCCCAGTACCGACAGTCTGAAGGACGTGTCAGTTTCTCCATAACAAATGAGAAAAAGCCCAGAGGAGTGCAGCTGAAGGCTGTGCTCCACTGGAAAAAGTCAGGTTAGGTAAGCCAAATAAAAGCAAAATGTTTGGGGGGGGTTCACAAAGGGAGGGAACATTGCACCCAAGGAAGGCCTTTCCTAACAATCCCCCTACTGAAAAAAAAACACAATTCCTCAGTGCTTGCTAATTTCTGACCTATCGACCTGCTACCATTTCTGATGAAACAGCTTGAATCTGTGGTCTCTCCCCGATTTACCACTTTTTTGGAGAACTCCTTTTTTCACCCATCTCAGTCAGGTTTCCGGCCCGGCCATGGCACATAGGGGGGTTCTTGGTCTCAGTGGTGGATGATCTCGCTCAACTGCATGATCAAGGCAGCACAGGGGCATTGATATTGATGGATCTGTCTGCCACCTTTGATACCAATCGAACATGCTGTCCTGAGTCGCTTTGCTGGGGCTGGCCTATCTGGGGTGTTACAAAAAGGAGGTGGGCCAACTAGACCAGGGATGACAGCTGACTATTTTAAGTCATAGTGGCATAGCATTTATTGTACAAAAAACAATCATTAGAAAATAATCGATGACATTTACATCAACAAAATATGGTTTTTCTATACCGCAAACACATCCCTCCATACCACTTCACTCCTTAAATATTCTCAAGCATTCATCATCCCTTTATAACAAAACATCCGTGATATACCATTGATATCACACTTTGGCATCAATGTCTATTTCCCACTTTGTTACTTTACAATGTGACCCTCTGACTATGTTCAGGGATTTAGAAAACTGTTGTCAACATGTTTCGGTTGAGTTCTCTGCAAGGGAAAGGTCCCCTTGTCCAATAGTTCGTAATCAACCTTCTTCAAGACAGAGAGAAATCGCTGGTTCTGCGTTGCCTCTTCAAACATACACAAATGGGGGTGTGTGGCTGAAAAACCTCGGTTCTAAAAGTAATGTTAGAAGACTCAGTCTACATATTGTCATCTCTGTGATTAAAACCTTGTAATCGGTGAAAAAGAACAGCCACAACATTTTGCTGTAAACACCGGGCTCACCTCCTCTGTATTGCTAGGGGTCGTGGACCGGTGAGGTGGATTCAATCCTGGCGTGAATGCTCTCGTTTGTAATGCTTCACGACACAAAAACAGTCCTATAATATGAAGGACAATGTGTAAGAATTCTATTTAATAATAAACATGAGTAAAGTTCACGTGCTGGTAAATACTCACTAAATGTTAGTTTTAAGACACCCCAAACAATGGTGAGATGTCTTGGCGCCAGCAGGAGCCCAAGTGAATAGAAGGTGCCTGCAGAAGGAGGAGACAAACAAACAGGGGCCAAGCGTCACCTATAGTGTGCTATCAGGCACAATTATCTCTCAAGTTACAGCTAAAAAGCGGCTTACTTACATGTGGCGCCTACTGTCAGACGGTGGATGGCTGTGATGTAACAAGGTATACTCCTTCTCGTATTATACCGTCGAGACTAGGCTCTGTGTGGATAAGGCAAAAATGGAACCGGTCAGTGGACCGTAGTGCTGTTTGTGGTGCGCTCTAATCTGCTCGTGAATATGTTTACTTACCCGGTATTGTGCCGTATTCCTGCTTCCCGAGGTGTGTTCCTCACTCGGATATCCGCTTTTGATGCTTCGGCCGTGGTCTGTGCCCTTAGTTGAAGCAGCGGCCGTATGCGTATCAGTTAGTATGCTCGGCCGAGTCACGTGACCAAGGGAGGTGGTTGTGTGAGTTGTAGTTCGCCTATTGGGGAACTTAGTAGTTCGAAAGATTTGAACTCGAATACTCCACATTGTGACTTATTCTGAGTCAGTGCCTGGCATATATAGATATATGCATCAAGTATAGTATCTCGTACACTTCCCAACGGAATTCTGGGTACCTTCATAAAACAAGGTGTTTGTACTCGAAATTTTAACTGTCAAGAAGCATATTCTAGATCAGTGCCCGGCACACATGTGTATGCGCATCAAGTGTAATATCTCGTGCGATTCCCAAAGGAATTCTGGGTAATGTAGTCACAAAGATAAACAGCACACACAACTCGTCTCGTATTTGCTCATTTATGTAATTTTCCTTACAGTCCCAATCGGGCAGGAAAATCATGGGCTTCTGAGAACAGTAGGTGAACAACACCCCATCGGATCCCGCATCAGGGGTAGTCACCATGATTAAGTGTGTCCTTATGGCCTAAGAGTGCTGGTTATTTGTTATTCAATGCATTCCATTCCACGGAAATGTTTAAACCATGTTGTACCGTGTCAAGACAATAAATCCATTTTTGTTCCAAATGGTGTAAAGCACTGGCCATATCTCCACCGTTGGTTTTCGTTTGGATGGTTTGTAGTATAAACCATTTCATTTCTGTATCCTTGTGGTTGTTTTTATTGAATTGATCTACTAATGGTTTGTCTGGTGTGTGATTCCTAATGCAGGATCGGTGTTCTCCGATTCTCACTCTGACTTCTCTTGTTGTTTTACCCACATATAGTACGGAGCAAGGGCATGATATCACATGAATTGCGTTTTTTGTCCGACAATTAGTATGACTTTTCATTGTCCAGGTTTTTGTCCCGTATTGGAAGGTCTGTTTTGTTTCGGTGAAGGGGCATACACTACAGTTACCACATTTGTAGTGTCCAATAATTGGAGGGAGGCCCCATTGGTTCCTAAAAGTGTTGTCCTTAGATTTTTCACGATAGGTGTGGACTAGTTTCTGACGTAAGTTACAGTTACGTTTGAAAGCAAACATAGGTCTTTTTGACAGAGTGCCAGGGTGTTTTACTAAATCCCAATTGCGGTTGATGATCTTTTTTTATCTCATTGCTAATGGGATTGTACGTGATAACACATACCAAGCTTTGATTTGTCCTTTTGTCCTTACTTTTTAGGGTGAGTTCCCTGTTCATGTTGGCAGCCCTTTTCAGATTGTTCTTAAATAGGCGTTTCGGGTAGCCTCGTGTGTTTAAATCGGGCTTTTAACTGTGTTGCATGTGTATTATAGTCCTTTCTCTCTGTACAATTACGTCGGATCCTTAAAAATTGTCCATACGGTAAATTATATTTAGACCCTCAGGATGGAAGCTGGAGTAGTGAAGAAGAGTGTTTTTATCTGTGGTTTTTCGAAAAAGCAAGGTGGCCAGAGTGTTCCCTTGTTTTTTTATCAATAAGTCCAAAAAACTTACTTGATACTGGCTCCATTCAATGGTGAATTTGATATTCATATCACATGTGTTGAGCCATTTATGGAAATTAAGTAATGATATATTGTCACCTCGCCATATGATAAACACGTTGTCTATGTAGCGACACCACATTTTAACTTGTCCCTGTGTTTGTTCTTGTGTGGCCCCTTGGATGTACCTTGATTCAAACTGGCCCATATATAGGTTGGCTACATGGGGTGCAAAAGTTGCCCCCATGCTGACTCCTTTTTGTTGTTTAAACATTTGGTTTTTAAAGAGAAAGAAATTCTCTGTCATTGCCAGCCTCGAGCATTCAAGAATAAAACCTGTAGGTGGTTTATGAGGTCTATTACGCGTGTCTAGTACTTCAGCTAATGCTTCCAGACATTCCACCTGGGGTATGGACGTATACAACGCCTCCACATCCATGGTGACTAGTAGATCTCCTTCTTCGATGGTGATATCCTGTAGGATTTTAATCATATCCGTAGTATCTTTGATGTATGATGGCATAGCTGAGACAAACGGTTTAAGGAAAAACTCGCTATAGATTGATAAAGGTTCTAATAGAGAGCCTATAGCCGACACAATGGGTCTACCCGGTGGGTTGTCGATGCTCTTATGTACTTTTGGTAGTATATAGAAGGCTGCTTTTTTCAGATGTTTTTTATTTAGAAATTTAGCTTCATCTGTACATATCCATTCTTCTCGTAATGCATATTCCGTGAGACTTTTAATTTCTTCTTGTAATCTATCGGTCGGATCTATTTCCAATTTTTTGTAAGATCTGGTGTCATTCAATAGTCTCATGCATTCTTTTTCATACTTGTCAGCTCCATGAGGACAATCCCACCTCCCTTGTCGGCTGATTTTATGGTCACGCTCTCTTGGTTACTCAGGTCCTGGAGACTGTTCCTTCGTCTCGGGTTAGGTTATCTGCATGGTAATTTTTCTTCTTTAGGCTGGCAAGAACCTGTTGTGTCACCCGGTTCTCAAATGTGATTATTTCAGGGGGACAAGTGTGCACAGGTGGTGTGAAATTAGATTTCATTTTTAAACCTGTGATGTTAATTTCCCCAGTATCTCTACCTTGTTCTTCTGAGGGCATCTGGTTCTGACTTGATATGTATACTTCAAAGAAGTGTTTCAACCTGATGTTTCTGAAGAACCTCTGTAGTTCCAGTTCTACATTAAACGGATCTGCCTTCGTAACCGGGACATAGAAAAAAAATCTATTGGGGAAAGGACTTTCCTGTTTGGCTCAGGTTGTGGGAGGATAAATTGAATATGGGCAGGGTGTCTGGGGTCATTGATTCGAATACCACTGTCTGGTTCTGACCCCCTGCTGTTGTTGTTGCGGTCTTCCTCTGGGACCTACTCTGCGAAAACCCCCTTGTTGTTGGGGAAAATTACCTCGGCCTCTTTGTGGTGTGTTTGATGTACCGGCCAGTGAAGGGTCTGATCCACTCGAGGATCCAGATGAGCTTGAAAAAGTAACCGTCCGGTTACGTTTGAAGTTCTGGTTTGAATGAGGAGGTGGATTGGTGAAGAAACCTTCTTTTAAATAGGGATAGGTTTTATCTTCTTTATAACCTGCAATATCTTTTTTTAACTTCGTGATCTTTCGATCTAGATTCATCTGACTACATTTTTTAATTTCTAAATCTATATTTTCAAGTATTTTCTTGGCGTCTTGGATGTTTTTATCTTCGATAAATTCTTTCTCAAGTTTGGTTAGCTCTTCCCCTTGTTTCTTTGTCTCCTCCTCTGCTGTTTCGATTATCAATATAATCCAGTCACGAGAACAGCGATAACCAACACCACTGAAGTTTTTCTGAAATTTTGGATTATCGGTGAAAATGCAAGGAATAATCTTCACCTGAAGTCCCTCCGGGATGATACGGGTTTTTAAATATTGTAGCATAAACTTGCCATGAAGTTCAGTACGGGTTATTTTCTTCTTTTTTTGTAAAATTGTATCACTCTTATCTTGTTCACCCCCTGTTGTAGTTGCGGCTAACTGGTCATTAGTTAGCATTGCAGGGGTTTCTAAGAGTTTCTTATAATGTTCATCGGTAAAAGAGAAAAGGTTCACATTATCAATTTCTTCAGGAACCTATACAAAATTTACTTAGCCCTTACAAGCCACGGGCTGCGCTAATATGAAGGAAAAATAAGGGTGCCTGATTAACGTCTATGGCCCTCCAGGCAATATCACAAGGCAATACAAAAAGGAGGTGGGCCAACTAGACCAGAGATGACAGCTGACTATTTTAAGTCATAGTAGCATAGCATTTATTATACAAAAAACAATCATTAGAAAATAATCAATGGCATTTACATCAACAAAATATGTTTTTTCTATACCGCAAACACATCCCTCCATACCACTTCACTCATTAAATATTCTCAAGCATTCATCATCCCTTTATAACAAAACATCCGTGATATACCATTGATATCACACTTTGGCATCAATGTCTATTTCCCACTTTGTTACTTTACAATGTGACCCTCTGACTATGTTCAGGGATTTAGAAAACTGTTGTCAACATGTTTCGGTTGAGTTCTCTGCAAGGGAAAGGTCCCCTGGTCCAATAGTTCGTAATCAACCTTCTTCAAGACGGAGAGCAATCGCTGGTTCTGCGTTGCCTCTTCAAACATACACAAATGGGGGTGTGTGGCTAAAAAACCTCGGTTCTAAAAGTAATGTTAGAAGACTCAGTTAGTCTACATATTGTCATCTCTGTGATTAAAACCTTGTAATCGGTGAAAAAGAACAGCCACAAAAATTTGCTGTAAACACCGGGCTCACCTCTTCTGTATTGCTAGGGGCCATGGACCGGTGAGGTGGAATCAATCCGGGCGTGAATGCTCTCGTTTGTAATGCTTCACGACACAAAAACAGTCCTATAATATGAAGGACAATGTGTAAGAATTCTATTTAATAATAAACATGAGTAAAGTTCACGTGCTGGTAAATACTCACTAAATTTTAGTTTTAAGACACCCCAAACAATGGTGAGATGTTGTGGCGCCAGCAGGAGCCCAAGTGAATAGAAGGCGCCTGCAGAAGGAGGAGACAAACAAACAGGGGCCAAGCGTCACCTATAGTGTGCTATCAGGCACAATTATCTCTCAAGTTACAGCTAAAAAGCGGCTTACTTACATGTGGCGCCTACTGTCAGACGGTGGATGGCTGTGATGTAACAAGGTATACTCCTTCTCGTATTATACCGTCGAGACTAGGCTCTGTGTGGATAAGGCAAAAATGGAACCGGTCAGTGGATCTGGGGTGTTGCTGTTTTGGTTCGTATCCTTTCTCTCCAATCGGTTTTAGTCTCTCTCTCGTCCACCTTTTCAGTCGGTCCCTACTGCACTTTCTTGTGGTGTCCATCAAGGCTCTGGCTTTTCCCCGTTTCTGTTTAATGTCTATGTTCAGTGCCTTACAAGACTCATCGCCTCCCACAGCTTCACTTGCTATGCCTATGTGATAATACACAGATCCTGGTTCACCTGGATTTGGCTTTACCAGAGACTGCTGTCAGGCCTAGCACATGCTTGGAAGCTGTGGGAGAGTGGATGAGTACCAACTGGCTGAAACTGAATGGGGGAAAGACTGAGGTACTGGTGGTGGGATCTTCTGAGGTGGCTGCTCTTTGGTCACCTCTTTTCTGGCCGTCTTCGTTGGACTGTTGCCCAACCCCGGTGCTAAAGGGGAATGATCTGGGGGTAGTCACCTCCTTGCCATCAATGGCCGTTAGGTCAGCGTGATCTGCCAGATGGGACATCTTAAATTTAAGAGATTGCATATGGTTCTGCTGTTTTTGCCTCTCCATCTTCGGGTACCGCTGGTTTCCTCCGTGGTATTAACATCTTTAGATATTGTAATTCACTGTTCCTTTCACAGGCAGCCAATCTCATTCGACACCTGCAAATTCTACATAACTCTGTGGCTCATGTAGCTACATCTACAGTTTGCAGGGCTCATATCTCCCTGATCTTATGCAGTCTACACTGGCTGCCGGTGGTGAAATGGATCAATTTCAAGGCACTTTGTCTATTTTCTTGTGCCCTCCATGCAACAGGGGTAGCCTACCTTCAGTCAACATTTAGGTTCTATGTGTCATGTGGCGCCCTGTGCTCTGCAGAGGCATTCCTGGTCGAGGTTCCTTGCTTTAGTTTGACATGGGTTGGTCATCTGTCCTTTTCGGTTGCAGCATCTATATTGTGGAGATACCTCCCTCTTGTCCGTTGGAGGATGGACTGCTTTACGTTGTTCAGGAGATTCCTGAATACTTATCTTTTTTAGCTTCTTTTCTTCTGGTTGTGCAGATTAGCACCTGGATGTCCTTGGGTGTATGTTGCACTTTACAAAAGGAACCATTTGTTGTCCCAGCCGTCAGAGACTTGCTGCCAGCTGGCGGAGAGGAACTCCTGAATAGGCCCCTTCGCCAGCAGTGTTCAATCAGGGGGATGCAGAAGTGCATCATCCTCAAGATGGACTTTAGGTTGCGGACTGATAGCAGGTAAGCTTTCAAAGGAATGGCTTCACCCCGACGGATGACAGGGTAGCTGTGCAGGACATTGTGTTCAGCGGCACTCCCAGGAACAGCATTTGCTGGGAAGGAGCCAGCAGGATTTGGTGTCATTGATGGAGCATCCCAGCGAGGATAAACTGTTTATCGTTGCTTTGGTGTGTTTGAGAGCCTGAGAAGAGGAGGAGGCCCTGACCAACCAACTGTTGAAGTATGGGTACACATGTACTGCTGAGCAACAGGTGACCTGCTGCAGGAGCTAGGCATTTGATAAATACCCTTAGTGCAGATTTGAGACTGAAGGTTAGTGCCGTGAACTGATAGCATAGTCCTGCCAGGGTAAAACTCAGGAATCATCTGTAGCAACAAATAGGGATGTTAAAGTATGCGTCCTCCAGGTCCAGCGAAGACAGGAAATCCCCTCGATGCAGCTTGCCGAAGATGTGCTGTAGTGTGACCATCCTGAAACTCTGAAATTGAATTAACTTGTTCAGGTGACAAAGGTCCAATATCAGTCTCCAACCACCTGATTTTTTCATTACGAGGAAGAACCGGTTAAGTCAGGATGTTATGGCCGGGTTTCCCTTTCCCACGTGTTGAGCACGGGACAAGGCGGGACTCTCGAGCAGAGCACACTCCTGGGCTTCTCCAGCACAAGCTTACAGTTCCTTTTCTCAGTGTCAGGGCCTTCTGTACCCAAGTCTCTTCTCATGTAAAGTCTCTTGATTCAGAGGGCCTGATACCACAAAACAAAAGTTCCTTCTGTTAACCTTTATGTCGGGTGATCACCCTTCACCCTTGGATCCCACACAGCCGGGCTCCGATCCTCGCTCAGTCGTCAGCCTCCCTCAGTCGGGTTCAGACTGACCACTCACTGTGGACATCCCTCAGTCGGGGTCATACTTGTCATCACAATGTTGCTCACTTAGCTTTTTCACAGTTCAACAAAAAAAACTTTCTAGACCCCTTAGGTTCTTCCTGTAACCACCCCCTACACTGCCCCATCCCCTCACTCCCACTCCCCAAGTCTGGGACTCATCTCCCCACTCAGGATTTCTCTAAAGCCCCCAGTCAGGCTTTGTGCACAGCTCTAACAAGTCTTCATTCTTTTTAAACCACCTCTTCGGTTAAGTGAGGTCCCCCTCATCCGGGCTCTGATCTCCCAAACACTGGCCAATATTTAAACGGAGACTTCCAAAGGGCGATCTCATCTCACTGGGTTACTCTGTTAGCCTACGGCAAGCATGGGTTTCATACCTTCACAGTTCACAGTGTTCCCCTCAGCCAGGTGCAAACGCCCGTTTCACAATAAGAAAAGTTCAGCAATGTGTCAAGGGATTTAGCTTGATCCTTGTATGACCACTTTAACACCTTATACCTGCCTTCCCTATGGCCTCTTGGCACTTGTAGTTTTCTTTAGATAAGTCACAATGTTCAACACAGTCTCTTTGCCCAGGAGAGGGGTACGAGCCAGAAACCTTTGACTGATCGCCCACGTGGCACTGGATCACTCTGCCTCTGGTACCACGTTTGTTCACAAAAGACCTCTTGTCTATTTATCTTCTTAATGTTGCCACTGCAACCTTGAGCCTACCACAGTCCATGTGACTATCAGGTTTTTCCGACTCTCCGGCTGTGTTGAATTCGTTAGCAGTTCCTTTGCTGCTGGAGTACAACAATGGCAACCACATCTCCCCGCCATGGCTATCGGTGCAGGAGGGTACCATGTACCGCTGACATACGTTACACCATTTGTCAGCTGCGATTCCCAGTCTTATGTTGCTTTCATCGTAGACTTTGTGGGTCTGGGGTCCAAAGGGCAAGTGCAAATCCCTCCTTGACGTCCTTTCAGGTCTTGCCAACTTTCTCCTCTGTTTGAACTGCCCTCCTGGAATGGCTGCTTCCTCGTGCATTCAGCCTTGCTTGGAGTGTGCTCTTGTGCTCTGTCTTTTATCCCAATGGGGAAGGGGCAGGGTAGTCTGGTGTGAGTGGTTGCCAGTAATTGCCTGACTCTGTCTGACCCTTGTGTTGGGACATGTTGGGTAAATGGCTCGGGTATTAGTCCGTTGTCATTCATGCTGTAAAAAAGTATTTGTGTTGGAAAAGCGGGGGGGGGGGTAGAGTTAGTATCCTACTGGGCAGGATGGGGAAAAGGCATCATTAGGAATGGGATACTGCATCTAAACCTTCAGTGACTAACTTCCACTCCCCGAAGATCCCTCATCCAGGAGATCCTCGCGCAGTGTTCCACCACTAGGAACTGGATCCAGTAGTGATGGCTCTGTCCTAGCCACCTGGATGACAGACCCAAGGAACTAGTGAGTGAGGCACCTTCAGGTTTCTCACACTACCTTTGTGGAGGGAGGAACATTGCACAGCTGTTGAAGGAATTCTAGTATTTAGCCGTGTCGAAGTATTGAGTGCACCCACTTGTCCGTGGTGATGCCATGTCACTGGTTTAGAAACCGGAGAGCTGCCTTCCAACCAGGGTGTGGAAGTGGAGGTCTTCCCTATTTAATGGGTTGGCTTCTAAATTGGGAGGAACCCCAAGCCTCTGTAGGACTGAGGCTTCCCTCTGCATTGGTCTACGAAGGGGTACATATTCGATTGATGTGATTGAAACAGTTAATTTGGCCTTTAGTCTCGAGATGTTCTAGAAGAAACAGATTTTGTGCAACAAAAGGTCTGCCAGCGCTGCTGAAGGTTAACCAAAGACTGGGCAGTGTCGGTGCTAGTATTGATGGCTTGGGGGTCTCATTAACTTTCTTTCCACAGATATCCTCGTCATCAAGACATGTCCACAATTTTTGACTGCACCTCTGGCCAAAAGTTGGTTGCTTTTAGTCATCCCTAATGGCGCAGAATCACACTTTTCCACATCTGGCTAGAGCCGCTGTCTGCAATATCTGCAGCCACGGCTATGGCATGATCGGAAACAGCCTCTCCTTCACAAAGGAGCTTGAAAGCCTCCTCTTTCTTGTCTGCCAAGAAATCTACGATGGGACACAGCTTGAACCACAATTCCCTGTTGTGGTGGGGAAAAATTGCCATGGATTCAGCGGCCTTCATGGCAGTGCTGCCATATACACAATTTGCTTTCAGAAAGTGTTATCTTTCCTTATCCAATGCTAGAGCACACTAAGAAGAGGGGTTGAGGGAGCATTTGCCAGCTACTGCAGAAACCACATAATACTGACTGGGCTGTGTTCACAGGCACCTGGGGTGGGGGGCTAGCTTATGCCCTGTATTTTTTTCCTCAAACCTGACCTTGTTCGGAGGAGCTTAAATGAGGGTTTCCATTGTCAGGAGACCATCCTCCCAAATGTAGTGAATTAATGGAATGGAAATACTGTTTCCAGTGCCTGTTCCCTGTGTTGATATAGGAAACAAATGGAAAATGTTGGTGGCCTTGGACATAATAGTACGATTGACCCAATTTCATCAGGAGGAGAATCTGTGAGGAATCCAATGGAGTCATCATGGATTCCTCGGTAGAAACCTCCTCCCATGTGGCCAGGGGATGGCAGACTCTGCCTGATTCTGACCCTGGGAGTGGTTATATGACGGAGGATCACATGGGTGGAGACGGTGTCCAGTTAAAGGATCGACAGTCAAAGGATCGAAAGTCATAGGATCGACTTAATTTGATCGAAATACAATAGGGTCGAATGGTCAAAGGGTTGAAAATGTTCGAAATGTAATAAAAAATAAAAAAAAACTTTACAATGTTCTTTATTTGACATATATTTATTATTATTGTTCAATAAATATCACTTTTATCATTCAATTTGTGAAATGCTTTTTATGTATTTGTTGTAACATTTTAAACATTTTAAATATGTAAGCAGTTAACTTTCTTAAATACATATATAACTGCTTTTTTTACTAAATAATTAAATATATGAATTGCTTTGCAACAAGGAAAAAAAGTAGTATGAATGTATTACATTTTGACCACTAGGTGGTGGTGTTGTATTACTTTTGAAATGCATAGTAATGTATATTTGTTATTATTTGTTTGTAACGTATGTCACGTAGGCCGAAGTAGATGCCATTTTGATCGCGGGTCGGATGCCTGTTGCTCGCGCTCCCAGTTTTTTTTTGTTTTTTATTTGATTTTGAAACAAAAATAAAAATAAAAACAAAAAAAGAAAAACAATTCGAGCGTTTCACTTGTTACAACTCTGTTAGCATGTGGTTACATCGAAAGAACAAAACTAGAGTCTCATTATACAATTTGTCGTCCTTGCGTTCGTTTCGGATCTCTTGTAGTAACAATCAGAATAACATTCTCCATACCCACCCCCCTCCCTCCCCGTGGTTGGGCTGACATCATTGCGGCATCTTTTCTCTGTTGACATGTTCATAGCGGGTAATGTTCGGTTCACTATTATGAGGTTTCCTTGATTCTTGGGTCTTAGTTGGCTTGCATTGAGTGTTTTGGGATTCTTGGTTCATTTAAGATCATGTAGTGTCTTTCGGTTGGGAGTCCGTCGTCTCGGAGAGGTGTGTGCTTCGAGACTCCGACCATAAGATCTCGCATTGCGGTGCTTTGTTATGCAGGGAAGCCGTGATCAATTCCATTGTATAGATGTTGGTTGATAAATTGATCCATTCCTTTTTACTTGGAGCCTTTTTGGATTTCCATTTTGTTACTAGCAGCGCACAGGCTGCTTATAATAGGTGTGGGGCAAGACCCCTAAGTCTAGTCCATTCGTCCTCGTTTTTTTCCATTCCGAAGAGAACCAAATGTGGATCAACGTCTCTCTGTATGCCATCTATGTCCTTAATCCATGCCAGGACTTCCCCCCAGAATACTCTAATGTGTGGGCAGCTCCACCACATGTGCCAGTAATCGTCAGTTTCTCCACATTCTCGCCAACATTTCGGGCTCAGAGTCTGAAACATCTTGGACAATTTGAGTGGGTCGTATTGCCATCTATGTAGGAGTTTGATGGGTTGTGATTTATTTTGGCTGGATAAGGACGTTTTGGGTGGGTTTTTGCATATCATTTCCCATTGTTCTGGGTCTATCTCCTCTCATAAGTCTCTCCCCCATCTGCTTCTAAGATGTTCCGTGGACCCGGTGCCTGCTTCAATAAGTTCCTTGTACATAGCCGATATCAAACCCTTCATTTCAGACTTAGAATCCAAGAGTTGTTCGAATGGTGTGAGTTCTCTCTGCAGTTTTTCTTTCCATGTGGATTTTGTGAGGACTCCCTTTATCTGGATGTATTGGAAGGTGGACAATGGGCCTATCCCTACGGCATCAGTTGGGTCTGGGAGAGTAATGAATTTGTCCTTCTGCTGGAGTTGCCTTACTCTTTCGAGTCCCGCCTCGTACCAGGATTAGAATCTCCCTACCTCGGGTACGTGATCGTTTATGCCAGGGGACCATAAGTGGCTAAGTGGGGACGGCCAGGTGGTGATCTTGTTCATTGCTTGGCTTGGTTGCCAGATGTTCCAGATGGTACTCAGTATCGGGTGGCCCTTAATTTTCCGTTGTATCCTTTTGTGGGGGGTCCATAGCGATTCTGACACAGTGGCCGGCGAGAAGTAATGGTTGTCCATGTGGACCCATTGTAGATGGTTGTGTTCACGTAAGTGTGGGATAAGGATGCGTAGTTGTGAGGCTTTGTAGTATGTTCGCAGGTCGGGGAGACCTACCCCTCCTTTGTCTTTGGAAAGCATCAGAGTATTGAAGGCAATCCTCGCCTTTTTTCCCTGCCAGAGGAACCTAAGCAAAAGTTTTTTAGCTTCGTGAAAAAACACATTTGGTATCTCGATAGGTAGCATCTGGAAAGGGTACAGGAATCGGGGGAGGCATACCATTTTAATGGCGTTAATCCGCCCTAACCACGAAATCGTGAGTTTGTCCCACCTGTTCAGATCAGCCGAGAAGCTCTGGAGGAGGGGAGGGAAGTTGGCTTCGTATAGGTCCTTTATGTTTTTGGTGATCTGGATGCCTAAGTATTTAAAAGCAGAGTGTTCGAGTTTGAGGCAAGAACTTGGTTTCGTTTTCCTCTTTTGTTCCTTGCAAATGGAACAATATTGATTTAGTCTTGTTCACCTTAAACCAGAGAGTTTACCATATTATTCCAATAGTTGGAGAGCATGAGGGACAGATACAGAGGGGTTGGTAATGTGTAGAAGTATGTCATCAGCATAAAGTGCCATCTTATATTCTTTTGTTCCCAATCGCATGCCTTCTATTCTGGAGTCGGATTGTATCTTTTGTGCCAGGGGTTCTAGGGAGAGTACATAAAGTATAGCTGAGAGGGGGCGCCCCTGTCTAGTACCACGTCCCATGCCAAACCACCTTGAGTATTCCCCATTAAAAGAGATAGATGCCGTTGGGGATGTGTATACTGCTTGTATCCCTTTCCTAAATCTCGGCCCTATCCCCACCTTGCGAAGGACTGCCCTCAAGAATTCCCACTCTACTCTATCAAATGCCTTTTCTGCATCTATTGACAGTAGGGCAGGGTCACTTGGTAGTTCTGGTGATGAATAGATGAGATGAGTTTTTCGCATGGTGTCAGCCCCTTGCCTGCCCAGTATAAATCCGACTTGGTCATTGTGTAAGAGGTGAGGGATCAGTACTTCTAATCGAGTGGCTAGTACCCTGGTGTACATTTTTGTGTCCAAGTTGAGCAATGAAATTGGGCGGTATGAAGCACAAAGTTTGGGGTTCCTTCCCTCCTTTGGGATCACTGTTATTAGCGCCTTCGTAAAGGAGTCGGGGGCCGTCCCTGTTTCTCATATCTCGTTGAAGATCTCTGTCAGGAATGGTGTCAGTTGGTTGCTGAAGGTTTTATAAAACCCAGCGGTATAACCATCCTCTCCGGGGGATTTACCTATAGTTAGTCTTTTAATTGCCTCTTGGACCTCAGGTTCGGATATCGGGGATTCGAAGAGCTCAGTTTCGGGGTACGAGATTTTGGCCATATCTATCTCAGAGAGATAGTGTTCTGTACCTGATTCCCCTGGAGTCACTTCGGAGGTGTACAACGCCTCGTAAATGTTGGCAAAACTCTCTGGAATAGTGTGGGGGATTCGGGGGTCCGTAGGGTTATCTTCAATTATCTCTTTGACTTTCCGTTCTGCCCTTTGTTCTCTGAGTCTGGCTGCCAATAATGCGTCGGCCTTGTCCCCCTTCTCGTAGAATTTCTGTTTGAGGAATCGGAGTTTGCTTGCTATTTGTTCGTGCTCCAATAGTTTTAGCTCTTCCCTTTTACGTTGTACCATGTTGATGTTGTCGCAGTCCATGCCCAGGTGTTCTCTGTTCTTGCTCTCCAGTTGGCATATTTCGGACCCAAGTCTGTGCTCAATGATCTTTCGCTCTCTTTTTTTGGTAGATCCTTCTCGTATCAGGAGGCCTCTCCAGGTGGCTTTTGCCGCCTCCCATATTATCTGCTTGGAGACTTCTCCATTGTTATTTAGTTTGAAGTATTCCTCGATTTCAGTGGCCATTTCAGCTTTAAATACTGCATCTTTCAGCAGGGTTTCATTACAGTGCCACTTCCCTCCTGAAACAGGTAAGTCTGCCCATTTTATATCTGACAGGACCATATCATGGTCCGACCATGTTATCGGAATTATTTCTGATAGCGTTGTGGTGTCAAGGAGGTCCTTGGTGAGGTACAGGTAATCAATCCTGGTGTATGTTTTGTGCGGATTGGAGTAAAATGTGTAACCCCTTTCATCAGGATGTTTAATTCTCCACGCATCTTGTAGATCATATATCTCCATTATGTCTGAAAGTCCAGTGCGTTCACTTCTCATTTGGCTTATCTCGGGGTTGCCCGGTTCCCAGTCTTTGGTCAGGTCTGCCCACTGGTTAAAGTCTCCTCCAAGAACAACCTGGCCGGATGCTTCCAACATTATTTTGGGTATTGTCTTTTCTAGGAACTTGGCTTGTCCTGCATTGGGGGAGTATATTACTGCGACTGTTACTTTGACCTTTGCGATTGTCCCAGATGTCAGGAGAGCCCATCCGCTTACATCAGACCAGGTCTTATCCACTTCGAAGTTAATTCCTTTCTTGATCAGGATTCCGACTCCGCCTTTCCTGAGTGGGCCCGAGCCCCAGAATTCCTTTCTCCCTCTTTTTCCAAGTATTCCTCTCTCCTCCCCCTTGCAAACTTTGTCTCTTGTAGAAGGAGAATGTCTATTTGAGACCTACGGAATTCCCTTGCCACTAGTGATCTCTTGGTCGGCGAGTTGAGGCCTTTCACGTTAAGTGTTCCTATCCTTAGGGATTCCCTACCCTTCTGCTCTTCAATTGGTGCCATTATCACAGTATTTTGGTTGTGGATTCGAGACCCATGTCAAGTAAGTATATTGGTCATAGGGACTCACGTCGTGTTGAGTGATCCTTCGTGTTGCCGGTATTGCTTCATCCTCTGTCTGGCCAACCCCCCCACCCTCCACCCTTCCCACATTGACGGCGTCCGTGTGGACCCAGGTGAAAATGCTGGTCCCGCATCGAACCACCTTTAGGGACTGTCGCCTCGGGTCCCCAAGACTATTGTAACATCATAATCTAGATTGAGCCCCTCTTCAACCCCCATCTTTGTGTACATGTCTGTATCTTTTTTGACCCTAGATATTGTTACACAGTTCAGGCCATGGACATATGTATTGAAGTATATGTCGTCTTACCAGTGTTGTAGTTCATCAGTTCTCCCCCCCTGGGGGGGTATTACCTCTCCGAAATTTCCTTGATCCCTTGACACGTTTCCTTCTGGGGCCCTGTATACACCATCCTCTTTCTTCGTGGCGTGGGTCTCCCCGATCATGTTCCTCTGCGCTTGATCCAAGGAGATGTACGCCTTGAGCTCCCCTTCTGACCTCAGCTTGATTTTGTTTCCGTTATATTCAAAGGACAGAGAGAAGGGGTACCCCCACCTGTATCTTATGTTCTTTTCTTTCAGATGTTTGGTGATAGGCCCGCACGTGCGTCGGAGTGCCAGGGTCATGGATGATAGGTCCTGGTATATCGAGATTCGGGATCCTTGGAGGGTAATTGAGTCGCTGCCTCTTGCTTTCTCGATGATCCGTGTTTTGTCCTGAAAGCGGTTGAATCGAGTGAGGACAGATCTCGGTCCGCCTGGGGGCCCTCCGGCTCTGTGTATTCTCTCCGTCTTAGGTTCATCAACTGCATCGTCAGCAACTAAGAGTTTGATGATGTCGTGCAGGGTATTCTTCAGATCGCTCTCTGTTTCCCCTTCTCGTTCCGGGATTCCGAAAATCCTCAGATTATTCCGCCTCTCCCGGTTTTCCAAGCCATCAAGCTTGAGTTTGAAGCTCTCCTCTCGTTGCTCCAGTTCGGTCATCCGTTGGTCGAGTTGCGCTTCAAGAGTGTCTATGGACGCTTGATTGTTCTCGACCCCTTCGAGCCTCTCCTCCATGGTATCTAGACGTTGGGTAATCTTGTCAATTTTGGAGCCAATGCTGGCACCCATATTCTTTATTTCGCCCAGCAAGGGGACAATGTCCCCTTTGGTAGCTGCTGATTCACTCTGCGAGGGATTTGGGTTCGCCATGGTATGGGCACAGTTTTCGGCAGAAGTCGAGACGTAGGAGAATATGGCTAGCTTCTCCCTAATGTCCATTGGTTCTCCCAAAGTTCCTTAGTATCACCAATGCTGTTCGATGAGGAGACGGAGTCGGGATCAGAGGAGGCACACACCCCTGGATCGGGGGCCCTACCCTCTGCACTTCGACGTCAGTGTTCTCCGTAAGTTAGGCGTTTGCTGATATGCCCAGGGTGTGGGTTTAGTAATGCGTATGGGTTACCCGGAGTGCGCTCGGGGGGGTGTTTTCTTCTTGTGCAAGACGAAGCATTTAGGGCGCGAGGGGTCCGAGCCGCCGCTCCGTGGCGATGCCACCGTTGTTCACGGGGTAGATGGGATGGGTGGGCCTACCGTCTCTCCGCTCAGCGCTGTTCCAGGGCCTAGCCTAGCCCGGTCCCGCTCTTCGGAAACTCCACCGACTCGACCGAGGCTGTCCCGCTCCTTTTGCAGCGCGGGACGTCGTCGGGAGTGCGAATTCTGTGGTCAGGGTTCTAGGTCTTGCAGGCTTCCTTCGTTCGGTAGGCCGAGGATCTGCTTCCGACCGTTGCGCAGTTCCTTGCGAGCGGGCAGCGGAGCCGTTACGTGTGACGTCTTTTTGATGGACGTATATCTCCGCTTTGCAGGGGTCCTTTTTTTTCGATCGGGTTTTTGACCAAACAGGGGGGGGGGGGGCGCTCTGCTGGCAGCCCACCGACGTAGAATCTTGGGGGGGGTCGTCAAATTGGGGGCTCAATCCCTCTTAGGGACCCAAAGTAGCAGAGCTCACGCGAAGTCAGACCACATCCGCGCGCCCCCTGGTGGCCAGTCGCGCTCCCAGTTTTAATGGATTTCTGGATGGATTTTTTTTTTCAGCTTGGATGCCTTTTTTTTACTGGATTGTTCCTTGGATTTCTTGGCTTGGAGTACGCGCTCTTGGATTTGGGTTTTTGTTTCCAATGGATGGATTTAGCATGGAGTCACTATTTGGATATGGTTTCCAGCATTTGGTGTGTGTTTTTGGTGTCCGGAGCTGGCGTTTTTTGGCGAGTTTGTTTTTATTTGTTATTACCATTTTAAGTTGTATGCTATTGCATCTAGGAATTGCAATGCTTGTGATTCGTTCTTCATAGTCTCTGTATTTTTTTTTTGGCTTGTTGGTTGGTTTTCCAGGAATATTGTTTGTGATAGTTTTATTTCAGATTTAAGATTGTTGATGAAGTGCCATAAGTTCGGATTGTTTGTAACGCTCACCTGATTCCCGCAGAGGCGCCGGTCTTGACTGGGTGAATGCCGTATCTTCAAAGGTGATGTGTAACACACGGTTGGCTCTTTGGGCTGGGCCTCTATGCACTGTATATCTGACTCGAAGAGTAAGATGTCTGCAGATAGAAAATATGGGATTAATGAACTGGGGTTATTGGGTGCCTCTCTCCTCTTCCCTTTCTCTTCTCCTGTAGAACCCCAAAGGTTAACGCCCTCACCTTAGGTAAGTGAACGCCGAGCTCTCCATCTGCCTCGGGGCAGGGTGCCGTAACCAGTTTCTTCACTGGATAAGGGTGCAGGCCTCTTGACCTCAGAGGACTGCTGTCCGTCGTTAACTGCACGAACGGTAAGTTCTGGGCACTTCAAATGTCTTAAAAGTCTTTTGTAATGATATCTCTTGTTTTGCAGGGTTCCGGCAACGGCGGATGGCGGGCTGATGAGAATTGAGGATCGAACCCGCGTGAGGAATAGAAGCGCCTGGAAGCACGTAAGTAAGCGCTTGTAGCCTGCTTCACGATGCGCACTAACTGTCCCTTTTATCTTGCAGGTACAAGTTCGGAGCTTTAGAGAAGCTGAAGGGTGCTGGAATACCCACTGGATTCGGCGTGGGAAGGAGTAATGGCACGTGAGTAATAAAGTTGCCCAATGTCTTTAAACGCACCTTCTTTTGTCTTTCAGATGCGGGATGCAGCGCCGAAGGCCTCCGGAGTGTGCGAAGAGCTGGTAAGCTTTTGTCTTTCAGATGCCGGAATGCAGTGCGAAGACCTCCGGAGCATGCGAAGAGTAGGTAAGCCTTTGTCTTTCAGATGCCGGAATGCAGCGCGAGGCGTTGGTGACAGCCGATGGACCAGGTAAGAGATGCGCTGCCACTGAAGACCGTAGTGCTAACCTGTTCTTTCTTTGTCTTTACAGGTGCTGCTGAAGACTGGATTCCAGGATGGTAAGCCTTTGTTCCCTTAGGCCCAGGATCAGAAGCAGAAGACACGATGAGCGTTCTGCTGCAGAGAATGCAGAATAACACAAAGCAAGATTCATCCATCGGGTGTGGTTTAAATAGCCTCCTGTAGTGCTTAGGTGTCTCCTTCCACAGCCACGCCTAGGTAAGAAAAGAGTTCCTGCTTTCCAGAAGAGTTCCAGTGTTCTGAACCTAGGGAGTGGCTCCTGCCCCACCCAACAGGAAAAGTAGTCCCAAACAGAAGAGGATCAGGGGTTCAACTGGCAGGTAAGTAAGCAGCATGGTCTGCTGCAGGTAAGTCCACCCAAGCATTATGAGCCCGGCGCTTCCAGCGCTGGGACTGGGCATCATTATGAGCCTGGTGCCACTGGCGCCAGGACAGGGTCCAAAAGGTCCCAATTGGGACTGGCTGGCACTCGGAACCGGGGTTATGGGTCTGCTTCCAAGGGAGTCGGGCAAGTCCTGATCTTTTGGAAGCAGAGATCATGACAGCACCCCCCCCTCAAGGCCCCTCCCAAACCGGGCTTCTCCGGGGGTTTGGGCTTGTTAGGAAATGTTCGATGAAATCTTTTGATTAGACGAGGCGCGTGGACATATTCTGCAGGTTCCCAGGATCTTTCTTGGGGACCGTAGCCTTTCCAGTCAATCAGGTAAAATAGTTTAGATTTGGAGATCTTGGAATCCAGGATGCTTTTGACTTCAAACTCGAGTTCTCCATCAACTAGAATAGGTTTTGGAGATGTAGTTAGTCGGGTTTGAGGTTGCACGGGTTTTAATAGAGAGACGTGGAAGACCGGATGTATCTTCATGTGAGGGGGCAAGTCCAACTTGACCGCTACTGGATTTACTATGGTAGTGATGGAATAGGGACCAAGGTATCTTGGGTTGAATGTGCGTGGTCCTTTTAGAGGTAGATATTTGGTGGATAACCAGACTTGATCTCCTACTTGATATTGGGGGGCTTCCTTCCGATGTTGGTCTGCTCCTTTCTTGTATTGTTCTTTAGCCCTTTGAAGGTGAGAAACGGCTTCCTTAAAGGCTTGGGTGATTGTAGAATGCAGGTGGTCTACTGCTGGTGTTCCAAGATCTTGGAGGGGATCCAACTCCGAGGTTCGAGGGTGACTACCGTATAAAAGAAAAAACGGGGTCTTCCCAGTTCCCGAGTGGACAGAGTTATTGTAGGCATATTCGGCTATCCAAAGGATATCTTTCCAAGTTTTTTCAGTTTGTTGTAGCATGCAGCGCAAATACTGTTCCAGAGTTTGATTGGTCCTCTCGGTTTGTCCGTCGGTTTGAGGGTGGTGGCTGGTCGAAAGTCTCACATCAATTTGAGCCGACCGACAGCAACTTCGCCAAAAATGAGAAATAAATTGACTACCTCGATCCGAAATTAGAACTGAAGGAAAACCGTGCAGTCGGACGATGTTTTCGAGAAATTCTCGGGCCAGAGTTGCTGCTGTTGGTAAGCCTTTGAGTGGAATGAAATGCGCCATCTTGGAGAATAGGTCCACGATTACTAGGATCGTATTGTATCCGGAGCATGGAGGTAGATCGGTGATGAAGTCCATAGAAAGCGTATGCCAAGGGCGAGGCGGGATGTCAATAGGGCGTAAAAGGCCGGCTGGTTTTTCCTTTTGACTCTTGTTTTGGGCGCATACTCCACAGGACATTATAAAGTCTCTGATATCTTTTTTCCAAGACGGCCACCAGAAATAGCGCTTGATCTTTTCCGAGGTCTTGGTCATACCGGGATGTCCTTCCATTAAAGAATCGTGATAACAAGAGATTACCTTTTTCTGTAAATCTGTGCTGGGCAGGTATAACCGTTCTTGGAAATATAATAGGTTGTCCTTCACCGTAAAGTCCTTTCCCTGCAGATGCCAATTCTGTATGTCTGCTGGAGTTACCAGTAGCCTGGCTTTATCCTTAACTTCCTCTATGGATTGTGTGGCGATTACACCTAGAATTCTTTGTTCGGGAATGATAGGTACAGGTTTAGGATTGATCAAATGTTCTTCCACTCCCATCCGAGAAAGGGCATCAGCTTTACCGTTTTTTGTACCAGGTCGATAGGTAAGTATGAAGTCAAACTCGGCAAAGAATAGTGCCCAACGGAGTTGCCTAGAGGATTGAGCTTTTGCGGTTTTCAAATATTGCAGGTTTCGGTGATCTGTAATCACAGTAACGGTGTGTCGGGTCCCCAGAAGATAATGCCGCCAAGCCTTAAAGACGGACTTGATAGCTAGAAGTTCCTTATCAGTAATAGTGTAATTGATTTCAGGAGGCGAGAATTTGCGGGACCAAAATGCCACGGGATGCAACTGATTGGTTACTTGGTCCTTTTGTGATAGAACTGCCCCCATGGCAAGGCTCGAAGCATCAGTTTCAACGATGTAGGGGAGTTCTGGGCGAGGATGTTTTAAGATCGGTGCAGAGATAAATCTAGTCTTCAAATTCTGGAAAGCTTGTTCCGCCTCGGTAGACCATTCAAAACGTTTGTTTTTCTTTAACAAGGCGGTGATGGGCTGGACTATTCGAGAGAATTCGTGGATGAACCTGCGGTAAAAGTTAGCGAAGCCTAACATGCTTTGAACACCTTTTACGGAGGATGGCGATGGCCATTTGAGAATTGCATCGACCTTCTTTGAATCCATACGCACTCCGCTAGGTGATAATATGAATCCCAAGAATTTAACTTCAGTCACGTTGAAAACACATTTTTCCAATTTAGCGAAAAGTTTGTGTTGACGCAATCTCTCGAGGACCATTTTCACGTGTTTCCGATGTTCAGTTTCCGATGAAGAATAAACGAGGATGTCGTCAATGTAAACAACACACACATCTATGAGCTCTCTGAGGACATCGTTCATAAAATATTGAAAGGCGGCCGGGGCATTGCAAAGTCCGAAGGGCATGACCTGATATTCAAATAGCCCATACTTGGTGTGGAAGGCCGTCTTCCATTCATCGCCCTCTTTTACTCGTACCAAGTGGTAGGCTCCTCTAAGATCCAGCTTTGTATATATGCATGCTTTTCTGACTTGGTCCAGGAGTTCAGGGATCAAAGGTAACGGATATCTATTCTTAACGGTGATCTGGTTCAGGGCGCGATAATCTATACAAGTTCTAAGGTCCCCTTCTTTTTTTGGAACGAAGAACAAAGCTGAGGAAGCAGGGGACTTGGAATGACGAATAAACCCATCCGCTAGGTATTGATCCAGGTATTGTCGGAGGTGAAGATTCTCAGGCTCGGTGAGGGCATAAATCCTACTACAAGGAGGAGTAGATCCAGGTATCAGGTCTATCTGGCAGTCATAAGACCTATGAGGAGGTAGAGAGTTAGCCTGATCCTTCCGGAAAACATCTAGGTATTCAGGAGGTAACTGGGGAGCCTCCGAGGAAATTGCTGCCAGTGCAACACCAGGTCGAGGGTGACAAGTAGAGACACATTCTGGAAACTGAACCGTTCTTGCTCACCAATCGATCTGAGGATTGTGCTTCTCTAACCAAGGAATTCCTAGAATAATCTGGAACTGAGGGGCCTTGATCACATCGAACACGATCTTCTCATGGTGTCCATCTCGACTTACTAGCGTCATTTCTTGGGTGGTATGCGTTACTGGTCCGGAGGCTATCTCCGTACCATCCACCGTAGTAATGACGTCCTTTACAGCCTTTGGACAAAGAGTCAGATTCATCCTCAAAACCATTTCATGATCCACATAATTGCCGATGGCACCGCTGTCGACGTAAGCTTCAATCGCATGTAATCGATCCGGATGTTCAGGGCTAATGAGGACCATAGGTATCACGAAATGCGAGGTCACTGAACTGGTTTTAACGCTCGGCAAGAGGACCTCTATTCTTGTCGGGCAAGGTTGTTTCCCTGCTCAGAGTTTGTGACCCTGGTAACTGCAGCTCCTACTGCCTTCTTGGCTGGTTTTACCGGACAGTCTCGAAGAAAGTGCCCCGAGTTTCTGCAATAGAGGCATAATTGCAGCTGTTTTCTCCTTTCCCGCTCCTTTTGTGTTAGTGGTCCTTTCAGGCCCCCTATTTGCATGGGTTCCCCGGAGTCTACTCCTTTGGTAGGAGTTGGTGGTTTGGAAAATACTCGAGCATCAAACTTGGAACGATCGGCCTTCCTGTTCTACAGTCTGTGGTCAATTTGAACGACTAAGTCAATATAGTCCGAACAGTCTTGCGGGGGATTCACTACTTGGGCTAACACATCTTTGAGCTCTCCACGTAGACCTCTATAAAACAGCGTAATCCTTTTGTCCTCAGGCCATCGAGTTTCCACTATCAGTCTGTTGAAAGACGCAATATAAGCCAAAAGGTCTTGATTACCCTGTCGCAATGAAAGGAGCTCATTGTCCAAGGCCTGCCCCTGTGAATGTCTTGCAAACAGTTTTTCCATACTGAGCTGAAAAGCTTGAAAATCATGGAGAACCGGATCATCTTGATTAACTAGAGGGATCGGCCAGTCTGTCGCATTGCCACTAAGGTACGAAAGCTACCTTAGCTTGATCAGTTGGAAAGGCTGCTGGCCGGCATAAGAAGTGCAACCGGCACTGATTAATAAATACTGCAAACCTCTTTGGGTCACCAGAAAATCGTTCGGCGGAGCCAGAGGTACATTCCCAGGTAGGTTGATCTGCACTGGGTTCGTAGAGGATGTTGAAGGAAGATTTGCCCCTGATGCGGGTAACGGAGTTTGTCCGGCTTGTGACTGTAGCAATTGTCTAGCGAGATCGTCTGTTTGCTCCTTGGAAATAATCAGTTCCCTTCTTAGAGCATTCGTTTCCTGACGGGCTGCATGCACTTCTGCTCTTAGTTCCCCAAGTAACTGGGCTAGCCGGTCGGTATCCGAGGTTTCCATAGCGCCTGGGTGGGAGTTTTGCGGTAGGCTTTGTGTTCTGTAACGCTCACCTGATTCCCGCAGAGGCGCCGGTCTTGACTGGGTGAATGCCGTATCTTCAAAGATGATGTGTAACACACGGTTGGCTCTTTGGGCTGGACCTCTGTGCACTGTATGTCTGACTCCAAGAGTAAGATGTCTGCAGATAGAAAATATGGGATTAATGAACTGGGGTTATTGGGTGCCTCTCTCCTCTTCCCTTTCTCTTCTCCTGTAGAACCCCAAAGGTTAACGCCCTCACCTTAGGTAAGTGAACGCCGAGCTCTCCATCTGCCTCGGGGCAGGGTGCCGTAACCAGTTTCTTCACTGGATAAGGGTGCAGGCCTCTTGACCTCAGAGGACTGCTGTCCGTCGTTAACTGCACGAACGGTAAGTTCTGGGCACTTCAAATGTCTTAAAAGTCTTTTGTAAAGATATCTCTTGTTTTGCAGGGTTCCGGCGATGGCGGATGGCGGGCTGATGAGAATTGAGGATCGAACCCACGTGAGGAATAGAAGCGCCTGGAAGCACGTAAGTAAGCGCTTGTAGCCTGCTTCACGATGCGCACTAACTGTCCCTTTTATCTTGCAGGTACAAGTTCGGAGCTTTAGAGAAGCTGAAGGGTGCTGGAATACCCACTGGATTCGGCGTGGGAAGGAGTAATGGCACGTGAGTAATAAAGTTGCCCAATGTCTTTAAACGCACCTTCTTTTGTCTTTCAGATGCGGGATGCAGCGCCGAAGGCCTCCGGAGTGTGCGAAGAGCTGGTAAGCTTTTGTCTTTCAGATGCCGGAATGCAGTGCGAAGACCTCCGGAGCATGCGAAGAGTAGGTAAGCCTTTGTCTTTCAGATGCCGGAATGCAGCGCGAGGCGTTGGCGACAGCCGATGGACCAGGTAAGAGATGCGCTGCCACTTAAGACCGTAGTGCTAACCTGTTCTTTCTTTGTCTTTACAGGTGCTGCTGAAGACTGGATTCCAGGATGGTAAGCCTTTGTTCCCTTAGGCCCAGGATCAGAAGCAGAAGACACGATGAGCGTTCTGCTGCAGAGAATGCAGAATAACACAAAGCAAGATTCATCCATCGGGTGTGGTTTAAAAAGCCTCCTGTAGTGCTTAGGTGTCTCCTTCCACAGCCACGCCTAGGTAAGAAAAGAGTTCCTGCTTTCCAGAAGAGTTCCAGTGTTCTGAACCTAGGGAGTGGCTCCTGCCCCACCCAACAGGAAAAGTAGTCCCAAACAGAAGAGGATCAGGGGTTCAACTGGCAGGTAAGTAAGCAGCATGGTCTGCTGCAGGTAAGTCCACCCAAGCATTATGAGCCCGGCGCTTCCAGCGCTGGGCCTGGCATCTTTATGAGCCTGGTGCCACTGGCGCCAGGACAGGGTCCAAAAGGTCCCAATTGGGACTGGCTGGCACTCGGAACCGGGGTTATGGGTCTGCTTCCAAGGGAGTCGGGCAAGTCCTGATCTTTTGGAAGCAGAGATCATGACATTGTTGGTGTTTAATTCCTTATTTATTTTGCTGTGCCACCCCTCCTGTACGTTGTTTGTTCTAGGCCAGTTTTGTTTTACCGATGTATAGCAATTCCATATGTTTATTTCATATTTTCCTTTTCTTCTGGTCCCATGTCTTGTTAGTTGTCCAATCCACATGCACTCGATATAGTCCATTAAATTACTTAATTGCTCTTCATGATTTGTGTGGTATTCTGATGCAATCAAAGTGTCATAATAATTCACAACCATGTCTTCGTTTACAAAAGCTTACGCATATAATTTCTTGATTTGGTGTTGGAATTCTGTGTCCTCTATGTACATTGTCCGTAATCCTAATTTCTGAATTTTTTTCCATAATGATTGTCCGAAATGAAAAAAACAGCCCTGAATATGTGTTTCCGGATATATTTTTGAAAATGCTTTTATTTGTCCTTGTTCAAAATCCATGATTATTGTTTTTGGTGTTTTTTCTGGCAATGATTCTTTAATTAATTTATATATACATCTGTACAGTTCCTCCGATTTTCTAGGCATTAAAATGTAAACTGTCCCATTAATTGTCCCATGAATGCTGTAAAACTGAAGAAATGGTGCCGGACATGATTTAAAAGTAGCGTCTCCATGCCATGTAGTTGAATCCCCCAAGTGTGTTATATTACGTAAAGTTGTAAAAATTAACATTTTCTCACTGTTCACATCTAACGTTTTCCACAGAAATTGCTCTCCCTTTTCTGTTTTTTGTAAAATGTCTGGTACAATCATGTTTACATAACTTTGTGGTGCCATTGGTAAGTTTTCCTTGCGTTGTTTCTGTCTGTTCACATTCCTTTTCATTAATTTCGTATTTGTCATTTGTGCGGTTACATGCAGTGATAACTTCTCGTAAGTTTTGCTTATGAGTGAGCTTGTTGGCTCATTTTTATTAATTTCCACATTTTGTTTCAATTCATTTAGCATTTTCTTTATTAAAACTGTGGTATTGTCTGGCACATGGTTATGCTCACGAGTTAAACGTATATTCTCCCTTTCAGTTATAGCTCTGCCGTTGCAGTTTAATTTTTTGTAATCCTTACATTTCCAATAGCTTTTTTAATTTCTTGTGCATTCCCTGTTGTACACATATTCTTCATATGTCAATTGTGAAGCTCCCATCTGCGATTTTATGAATTCCATTTCTGTATTAAATTGTATCTGAAATATTAAATTGTATAAATTAATTCACCTACTCTGCTATAATGTGCGAACGACTTTCTAATTCGCATGTTTAATGTGTTTAACTTACCGTTTTTCCAGTCACGTATACGTTATTCACTCGGTTGTTTTTGTCAGCTGCTCTCTCTGTCACTTTCCTCACGCACTGACAGTTTGTTTTCAACCGTCAGCTGTGCTTATTGTTTTAAAACAAAGTGCTTTACTCTTTAATTACCATCATGTCCTTTAACCCTTTCTTTAGTTTCATTACTATTTCAATGGGCGAGCCCTTTGTTTCGATCAAATGACGCGTGTATATTATGTGTATGGGTTGTCGATCCTTTGACTTTCGAGCCTTTTGTTTCGATCGAATAACCGTTTACATTATGTGTATGGGTTGTCAATCCTTTGACTTTCGATCCTTTGACTTTCGATCGTTTGACCTATAACCGGTGGAGACAACTACCAGGGAGATGTTAGGACTTCATTGGATGAGTCACAGTGCCCCCCTCCCCATTCCCATGAGAAAGACCCTCACCAAGGACTTTTATGGCTTATTGTCAGCTTACAGGTCCCCCCTCAGAAAGGTAGTAAAAAAACGGATCTGGGTTGTTTGACCAAAGTCAATAGATTTGCGGCGGAATTGACCATAGTCGAATTCACAGCAAATAACATTTGACCTTCAGTCAACCAATCCAAACCCCTGTCCGGCCAGCAGCCCTATACCAATCCCACCTTCCTACTTACCTTTTTCGCCAGCCGCCGGCACTTCTACTATACCCTCTGCAGTGTCAGTTCCATCCCTCCAATGTGGGCAGAGCTGAGGCCGCAGGGTCCCTTTCCTCTTTTTAAAAAATAATATTTTGTTTTTTTTTGTCCCCCCCCTCCAATCTTCTGGAAGCAGGGCACACCCCTGCAACTGCCGAAGCCCAGAATACTGAAAATGGGGGGCCGGGGACACCCCCGCAACCCCTGCTCCTCATGTTAGGTATAATGTTTTTTTTTTTTTTAGTGGACAAATTCGGCCAAATTGCCCATACAGACAATTTTTTTCAGTCACCTTGGGTGTTTCTGCAGAAACCGCTTTTCAACATCGTTCTAGTCAGGTTCCTACCTTTTCATACAAACAACTATAACCCACATATTACAGCTTTGTTTCTGATGTGTCTTCATGTGAAGTTCATAAGAAAAAACATACTAGAGTGAAAAGATTCAATATTGACTTCAAGTCCCATAACCACTCAGGTACTGAGATGTGAAGGGCAACAAGGAGTTTGTGCAAAGTGATAAGAGCCCGCAATACAACACGCAGACTAGTTTTTGCAAACTTTAATTGAGTGGGACATTTAAAAAAATGACAGCAGTGCTGTGGGGAAGGGAAGTGCAGGGTCAAGCGGTGCAGCAGGAGAAGCTGCCATCCACATTGGGGTTTCTGAACACAAGCACACTGACTGAACCAGCAAAGCAGAGAAGGCCAGCGGGACAGGAAGAGTAATGCTGTGGTCGAACCAGAAGGACCATGGAGACACTGGGAGCCGTGGAGGAGCTCCTTCGGGTTTGGTCACTCATCAAGGCAGCAGACTTCATCCCGGGCCCAGATGAGATGGGGAGCTGGTGTGTGACCGTAGAGTCGCGCTGGGTGCTGGGGAGAATCCACACACTCCAACCTGGAAGGCAGAAGCCATACTAGAGAGGCACAAACAACATCGGGAATGCTGGAAAAGACTGGCGAGTCTGCCTACAGCAGCTGCTGACCCTGTGGCGTTTCGACAACCACACAAATAAGTGATTGAATGGTACAGGTTAGGAAAGATTTCCATTCCACGTGTACTTTTCCCTCCAGTTGTGTATCCCACAACTTTTTGCTTTGTTTAAACATCATAGTCTGTCTTTACCAGACAGCACAGCCTGCTGCTGCACTTCTCTGGGCTCTTTGCTCACTTTGTTATGGGGAAACTGAAATGCCCTTAAAGACAGTCAGTACTGGGAGACTGTTTCCCTTAGTCCTGGTCAATGTTGCAACATTTCTGCAACATGTTGCAAGTTCACCAAACACCTCACAGTACAGTGCACTTGGGTCTTACTCTCATTTCTACAGGCCCTAGTTGCTCTCGAAGGATTTTTTAGGAGAAGTGCAGACGTGCCTGGGACGGGGCAGGTGGCAGCTTATCTTTTCGTATGTTTAACCCTTTCCTGCCAGTTAAACCGCAATTACCGCGTTTGGCATGGTTAGGTGGCCTGGATCTAAAATGGCCATGCCACAGGGTTCTTTGTCCTGTCCTTTGGACATCTTGCCCCTTCACCTTGCCCAGGACTAGCCAACCCAGGTCAGTCCTTATTTGGGCATGCATTTTCCCACAAAGCGCCAAGCTTTCGTGGGCTTCTGCATGCCATGAGTGTGCACCCCCAGGATGTGGGCTGGACGGTCAAGTTCCAATGCACATCCTGAGTGCCAGAGAGTCTGGTGTGTTGTGAATGCCTGGGACCACCGGGGTCCATGATTGGTCCACGTATGGTATGCCTGTATGTGAGCAGATCTCCCATTGGGTCCTCTTCGTTTTGGTGCGAAGGAGATTTTGGATAAGAAGCTCCAAACACCCATACCATGTCACTCTCTGCAGTTCTCACTGAATGAAGGGTAGGATCCAAGTATCCTGAAACTAAGAAGCTGAATAGAGGAACCGCTGGTGAGCCACTGGAAGTTTTAGCACCCTGAGCCCGCTGTTGTCCCATGGGACCCCTCTGCATCTGGTCGTCCTAGAAGGTCTGCGAAGACACTTTGACCCATTGGAATAGTGGGACCAACTATTCTCTGCACCTTCATCAAAACCTGCAAGTAAGCCTTTTCGGAAGCATCCCTGGGCCAACCAGTGGGCTGACCAGCTTGCGCAGAACTTTTGCCCTGATACCGCCGCCGTTTTGAGGAGGCCCTTGAAACTTGGCACTCTCACACTGAATTTTGTACACTTGGTGTTCCCAGGTCTGGAGTAAAGTGAGTGCGTCCGAACCGGAGTATACGCAGTTACCGTGTCACCCAGCCGTTGTGACGAACTTTGCAAGTTCATTGCAGCTGTGGTCCTCTGTGCCCTGAAGGCTGCTACAGCGGAACTGGCCTGATCCATCCACCAGGAGCGGAGAAATCGCCACTGTCCTGTTTGTGAATCAATGCTGTATCTTCGTCGCTGAAAGCCAGAGAGCCGCGAGATTGCTGCATTTGAACCTGCAACCGAAGTGGACTCAACTGCCAAAGTTTGGTCCGGAGTGTGCCGGGGGTCGGTGAGTACTTGCAACCCTTACTGGTGGCCCATAGCGCATCCATCCATTTTTACACACGAGAGGCCCCCTGAGGGCCTCTCTCCTTTCCACTGCTAGTGCAAACAAGCGTACTATTCCCGAACTCTGGAACCTGCTCTGCCCTGTTGGGAACGTATTCTGCATCAGCTCACCCACGTTCCTAAGCTGCTACAGACCCTTGAAGAGACCCTGTCTTGCCCATCTGCATTACCGCATGCGCCAGCATTGCAAGTACATTTGAGCAATAGGATCCACTCTTCTTAGGGATTGGACTGCCTTTCAGTTAGGACTGTGTTTGATGCAGAAGGGATTCTATTGGCCCTGCCTGTTTCCTTCCCCTTTTAAGTTGTGGACCCATTTCATGCATTAACCCTTTAGACCCCATTGGTCTTGTATATATGTATATTGATACGATTGTGTTGGCTTAGAAGTATTACAGTGATTTTATTTGCGTGTTGAAACTCAAAGGCCTTGTAATAAATGTATTAGTATTTTTTATATATCTACACCTGACTGGGAGTGTTTTTTAAGTGTCCTTTACTCTGTGTGCTCATTGAGGTCTTTCAGTCGCCCTCACCCCTCCTGAGACCTAGTCTTGAACACTGCCAATGCTACATTGATTTGTTTGGCTTGTCCAGAAGGTTACCCTGTTCTAAGAAACTAGGCTCGCCTTCTGAACCTCTGCCCACCATGTCAGAGTTCAGAAATCTGTCTTAACAGTACAAGATTGCTAATGCAGGAGATATACAAAGGGAACAATTGTTTGAATGCAGACAAGGTAAAGTACAAAGCCAGCATTTTGTTTTAATGCAGCTGAGCCTAAGGCCTTTTGGGGACATGTATACAATGGTTGGGTTCACAGAATAACTGAGTCCAAAAAACCAAATCAACTCAGGAAGATGGCAAAGTGCTGTTTTATTAACAATTATGTAAAACAGGGAGTTACAACGAACATTAACGGACGGACGCTCGATATCTCCAATGATCTTTTAATAAAAACAAGATAATATACTCAAAACTAGTCAGAGGTGATGCCATACTACGTGGCAAATAATGAAAACCCTACTGGGGATCGGCATAGGCTTAAGGGGAACATCCAAATATACATTGTATAGGAACTATGGCTGCCAGCTGAGAAATATATGCCTACCTCTATAACAGGTAAACTTCAAAACCATTAAGTACACAGTTTCCAATTGGTCTTCAAACTATAAGGTACTTCGTGATTTGGACCTCTACAATTGGTTGACACACTTGTGCCATGTCTCGAACATTTGGTTCACTTAGCAGCATGTAAGCCCAGATCCATGTGCAAGGAGGTGAGCCTGACTACCTCCCCACGCAATTAGCCCATCATCTCTCATCACCCAAGCCTTCTGCTATGAAGATTGTCTTTGAACTTGGCCTTGGAAAGTATCCTTGTCTCTGGGAATACATGGGAGGGCAGGCACTCACTATCGTTGTTCTAGGACTCCAGTTCGACTCTATTTTCATCCTTGGCTCAGTTGACAGGAGAACACGATTTAGTCTATTTTGCAGCTTTTAAATGTCTTAAATGAATAAAATGTGGCACTCTTGGTTTTCTTTCTTTGCACCTTAACAAGGGAGGATTCCTCCTTTGTACATTAGTTCCTTTCCAGAATAGATAGCTGACCTTGGCTGCTTTAATCTTGACTCCAGGCCAGACAACCTCTTCATGCAGCTCCATGTTTTCATCTTATTCTTGCTGCAACATAGTTTTTCTCTTCCCTCTTCATGAGTCCTGGCTTACTAAATTCGTGATATCGATTTACAGCTTCAATACAATGGCAGTTTCACCTGCATTCTATTCACTACATATAGCCAGCTTCGATGATGACTTAGACTACCTTGCGTTTCAGCATCTGTACAATTATTGAAAGGTTGATTCTCTGTAGCACTTTGTGCACATGTATTCTTTTTCATATTAAAAGGGTTATTTGATTCTTTACTTCATCATTAGCAAGATCCATACATCCCCTTCAGTTAGTATTCCGAGACGTCGTTTATACTCTTATGATGTCACAGACTTCTTTCTTTGTTCTTTTTCATATTCTTTCAGGGAGCTCCTCCCTCAGATTATCATCTCTTCGGGGCTACATTCGATAAGGTTGTCTCAATGGGTACCTTCGAATATACACTGCGGTACTGGCACAACTGCTGGTGTCAAACATTGCACAATCTCAGACTTCCAACATATATGAGGTGGGAGGCGGTATTTCCTGCAGAGGCATTCAGCTGCTCCTCTACATTCCCCCCTCTGGTTGAGTCGTCCACCACCTCTTCAATTGCTTTCATATTCTGGTATTGTCTCTTGAAGAAGTGCTTCTTTGGTGTCCATATCTTCATCACCCCCCTCAGGGTGCCTGCTGATGACATGTTCATCTACAATCCAGGTCATGTAATTACATTGTCCATTCAGAGTACAATAGACCCATAGTCCCATGTACTTCTTAGGATTCCTCGGATACAGGAACTTTGTTCCTTCAGGTACTACTATACTGGCCTCTATATATTTTCTGACAGCTTAATCAGTCAGCTCCTAGGTGTTAGGTTCAGTTTCGACATTGATCACGATCTTCATTCCTACCACCTTCTTTGCTATTTTCTTGAATTGGGCAATCACTATCCCGATTACACAGAATCCGAACATCACCAGCACTAATATTACTCCAAGAATCTTGAATATATTTGCCAACCACTGCGGAATCCACGAGAACAGGGAGGCAAACAGCTGTCATCTTCAATTTCTCATCTACCATCTTGGTCTGCAGGTCTGTCAACAATGTTATGGCCTCGGTTAAGGTGCAAACTCCTCATTCCATCGCTGTGATCACATCAAGGACATATCTGTTTTGGAGGGTCATCAGTCATATGGTCTTCAGCTCTTTCTTGGTAGCATTGAATCCCTTTATGGTAGCATTGTCTGGAGAAGCTCCCATCTGGTGATCTGTAGCCACTTGGCATTTGCTACTGTTTGGGTCCCAGGCATGAATATAGTCGTAAATATTGTAGCAATCTTGCTGAACAACCTGTGTTCCTCAGGAATGGAATCATATGCTGTTATTGAAATGGCTGAGAAATAATTCTCTCTTCATCTACCACGGAGGAGTTCAAGTGATCTTTTTCTCAGATGGGCATCCACATTTGGAAATTCACCAATGTTCAGGTCACTTTGAGGAATCACTAATGCTGGAACATGGATGAGCACCAAAGAACATACTCCGCCCCAATCCGTGGGCAACTTTATGTAAGCTCTAGATCCACAAGCCCAATATTGGTCCATACGGACAGCTGTCCCTTCTCCCATCCGAAGAATGTCAATTGTGGTTTTGCAGTCTTTGTTATATCCCACATGATTTTTTCTGTGTCTTCGGACAGAAGCACAGTGTTGCATTAACCAATGGGATTATAACAAAAGGGCCCGATTCATCTTCTACCCATGTCAATAGTTTGGAGTGTTTGGCCCATGACTTTAAACACCAGTCGTTCACTTTCTGCACCTCCAGTACATAATCCATTTTCAGTAAGTGAGCTGCACAGGACGGCATTCCTTCGTCCCATCCCTTATTGGATTTCACTAATCAGTAGGTCAATAATTGAGTTTGTTCCCAACATCCAGGTGATCCGGCTATTTCTGTCACATCAGGGCAATTCATTCTCTTCATTTCTTCAATGACAACTTAATCCTGTACTGCAGCAGGATACACATGCATCTTGCTCTACCATCCAGGCTCCTTTTCCATCTGTAGCGTTTTGATATGTTATGTTATCTTGCATTTATATAGCGCCTTGTTGGTATAGTCTCAAGGCGCTGGTAGGTTGAACGCCCTCGGGAACCGAAGTTCAAGTCAGTAGAGAGAGTCAAAGGTGCGTGTGAGCACCGAATATGTGTGCAGCTGGTGCGGCATTTGTGTAATAGCTGCTTCTTAGCATTAGGTGTGGTGGTTGGGAGATCAGGAGTAAGTATTCGTTCTGGCAGGTCTATCCAGACTGATTCTGGCTGTGTTGGGCCTGAGGAGAACACCTGGCTGGAGAGTGTGTAACCAGCAGTGATTAGAGTGATGTGGAGTATGAGGCGGATGTTGGTATGAGAACAGCTATACCAAATGGTGTCATAGTATCTGTGTTCTAGTTGAGTGGTGGTGTAAAGAAGAGAGTAAGTGTGGTGATGTGATAGGATGGTTTACATGCTCTTTCAAACGTTCTAAGCACTCTAAAACATTCCATATATGTTGCATAATTCTATGCGCTCCAATCTGAATCCATGGACTTCAATCCGTTCCACGCACACCAAACCGTTCCACGAACTCCAATCCGTTCCACGCACTCCAATCCGTTTTATGCACTCTAACCTATTCCATGCTCTCGAATTGATTCCATGCACTCTAATCTCTTCCATGTACTCTGATCAGTCGATGTATTCCACGTTGATTTATGCACTCCATCCACATATTTCACCCGTACCTTTCACATATTATACCAGTACCTTCCACATACTTCACCCGTACCATGTACATATTTCACGTGTTCTATCCACATATGTTACCCGTTCCAACCATATACGACATCCATTCTATCCACATATGTCACCCGTTCCAACCATATACGACATCTGTTCTATCCACATTCATCACCCATTCCATCCACTTACTTCCCTGTTCCATCATTCACGCATTCAACCGCTCTGCACACTCGTCTGCTCTAGGCACTCGTCCGCTCGACACCGTCATCCGCTCCAAGCACTTGTTCTTACTGCGTACTCACTCGCTCTACGCATATAGTCATCCTGGTATGGAAACAACCATTTGGACCTCCATCGCAAGGTCGCCCAGATTCCTTGGAATTGTCCTCGAGTTGCATATGTTGCAAGATGACTGAGGCACTTTGCATCGTGCTCTGGAAGCTCTCTGGCAATGCAAGTTCGTACTGTATTCAGGGCATAGGGGGATGAGATAGCAAACGTAAAAACTCTCCTTAGATGCTTTCTCCACCATTTTTCTCATGTGTTGGTACCTCATGTTATTCCCTAGGTGAGATGTGTTATCTAGATGGGTATTTATCCCTTCATTGTCTTCCTCTGCATCTCTTGAGTCTCCCAAAATCTGTATAGTAATCAGAGTAAATCAAAAGCAGTTTTCACAGTAGGGAGATCCATAGGGACGTCTCCTTCAGCAGAAATACTAACATGATAGAGACTGTGAAAGATGAGTAACAGAAAGAAAAAGGGAGCAATCATGCAATTGTATGTTATGCATAATAACATAGGCATCCATCTCAGGCACCACCCTACTGTTCTTTGCACTTGTTCATTTTATAGAACCGTGCCACTCTATTAATTAATCATTTCTAATACTATCATCAAGTTTCTTTATGTTTGGAACTGTAACATCTGTTCAATTATAGCAATAAGGAGTCTTCTTATCACTGAATCATTTTCAGGATCATGCAAGAAAATGTGAATATTAACATCTCTTCTAAGAAGAGCAAGGTACGACTGAAGTATGAACACAAAGACAGCTAGCACAAGCCAATGACGTCGCTAACGGCAGATAGCATATGTTTAATCACTTAAAACAAATATTCTCCACGAAATTAATCTGGATACTGATCTTGTTTCCAATTTTCATCAAGAATTGACATTTAGGCATAACTCTGATGCATTATTTTCTGCTTCAATATGTATTTCTAAAAATTAATTTCAAAATTCCTGGAATTCTGCACAAGTCTTTTCACTAAAATCTAAAGGAGTGTCTATTGAATTCCAGTCCAAACAAAAAATGTATTAATCAATCGCTTTATCGCCCTTCTTGGTCATCGATCGGGTCTGCACATGCTGACCTTCTTGCCTTGCTTCTGTATCAGCAACGTTGGGAGGGCAGGTCTCGCCTTTACAAATCTTCACATCACCTAGGTGTAAGCTCTTCTTCCTTGTATCTTGGCAGCAGAAGGGGACACTTCTTCAATAATAAGGGCCATGAAAAAGCAGCTCATATACCACTAGCTTGCAGGTGATAAGCAGAAGAAAACTTCTGCTTTATGTTTAATAGAAGCCCTATCTGTTCAAATAACTCAATGACAAAATGCGGCCCATTATCGGATCTTAGCACCTCACACACTCCCTACCTCGGGAACACCTCACACACTAGAAACTTTGCTGCGCAAGTGGCATCAGGGTGTGTACAAGGACCAGCTTCGGTCCACCTAAACAAAAAAAAAAGGGACACACCACCACTAATAGATACCCTTAACCCTTACATACCTGCAGCATATCGACATAGTCTATATGTACATGGTGGAACAGACCGTTAGGTCAAGGTATTACTCCTTTAATCATTCTCAGTGTATGCCCAGAAGTAGGTGAACAAAAAAAGTATGCCCCCGTAGGAAAAATATTTTGAGAATAACAGTCCACCCAATTGACTGTATTCTGTCTATGTGAGCAAATCTCTCCACCTACACACTAGGCTGTGTGTGTGGTATGCTTCAAACATTCAGCAAATGGTCATTGTGTATTTACAAAAACAAAAATGCATTCATTCATATGCCTTATTTTCATGGAACCATACCCAATTTGGTAGACTAAAAGCTAGTCACAATTTTATTAAGACAATGTTAACAAGAAAATTCAATTTACTACAACAAAGAACAAAACAAAGGATATTTTGAAAAAAAAGGCTCAACTTCACATGAAGAACAAATTATATTTTTTCTTTTTTTCATACGATTATATTGTTATTTTCATCATTAGTAAAATTCCACATATCTAAAATGCAACAAAAAATGTTTTTCCAATTGCTTAAACATATGTAGTTATTTTGTCATTCATAACAGAACCACATATCCATGGATGTGGCACACACCAACTAGAAATTGTAACTCTTGTCACGTGGTGTGAAATGTTCAAACTTAAAAGAACCAAATACACAAGATTACACCAAATAATCTAGGGATCTACGTAGAGTGGCTCTATATATTAGAAAACAGCCAACTGGTAAATGCTCTGAAGGATGTTGCAGAAGCAGGTATATCCTACGTTTCAGCGTTGGTAGATATGATATGATATGGCATTTGTAACGTGCCTATACATAAGTGTTTCAATGTAGATAACGCCTTCCTCAGGACCACAGTTAGATACACAAAGAAATGACACCTGAGGAATAAACATATATGCACCAATGAATGAAAAGACACAATAATTGTGTCAAACCAGTTAAAAGATATAGGCAACTGACAGCAGTAAACATTTGACACACGATGCAGTTCACCATAAATAGTGCAACGTGTTCCAACAAATTGGGAATGAACCAGTCTTCCGCAATTGTAGCAGCAATACTTTCTCCGATTACATGCGCAGGGTAATTAGCTGTTCAAGCGCGACTTTCAATAAAGTTACTGACATCACTGGCTTTCCAGTGCTGTCATATTGGCATAATGCTTCAATGGGGGATAAAGAACACCCCCTTTGTTTCCTAAATTTCTGGGCTTCCTGTGGCACACTTCCTTGAATCTCTATTAATTGGGTTATTGACAATCTATTAAACCTCTCTTGCATTAACATAGTTGTAACTGAATTCTCTAATATTCTCAGTGTCAAAACTCAAAATTTCTAGGGAATATGCAACCTTTTGGCATCTTCGTTCCCACAAGAGATAAAATCAGTGTGCTGAGTATGCGCTGTGCATTTAACGAACGCTTTGGCTACTGGAGTTGTAGTGCCTTAATGAGCCTATCCAATAAGGATGCATGCTGCACTTGAGAGCCATCTGCTCGGAGGTAGCCCCTCCTTTTCCAAAGTGCTAAGCCTGTGTGTACAGTTCACATCAAGTAGGCAGAGTCACCGTACACCATCACTTCCTGCCCTTCATGTTTCTTAAGCATGACAATCGCTAATTCTGCTCTGTGTGCTGAAAAATGAGACGGTAGCCTTGCACTCGCCACTACTTCAAATTCTCCAATTAACCTGTGTCTTATCACTGCAGTGTCTGAATGCCTTTCCCCACTAGTCTGATCAATTTTTCGAAGAGCCATCAATAAAGAGAATCTCCCCTCCCACTCAAGCATTCTCTTTCACACGGGGTAGATCATCATAAAATTCAACATAATTAGCACAGTCATGTACATGATCACCTTTTTCTAATGGCTCAGCTATAAATGTGGAAGGGTTCACTATTTTACATCTTACGATTTTAATCATTGGGTTAGAAATCATTACCTCATTAGCTGAAGCTCTTTGGGATGTCAATGTGCCCAGCGGTTTTTCTAAAATGGCAAATAGAGCATGCTCCACGAAGAGGGTCATAGAGCAGCCCATAATAATACTTGGAGACTTCTCGATCACGAACGCGGCAGCTGCCAAAAATTGTTCGCAAGGGAAGTGTCCTCTTATATCTGGGTCTAAAATACCACTATAATATGCTAAAGGTTTGTACGCCAATGTGGTTCTCTGTGTAAGCACTGCTGTCATGACAGTCCCATTTGTGTGCGAAAACAAATAACATTCCTCAGCATAATTGGGAATTCCTAAACAGGGGCAGTACAAATTGCTTTTTTCAACTCTTCAAACCTTCCTCCATTTATTTAGCCCATTCTAGTTTTGTTTTACTAACTTGCACATTTTTTAATGCTTGCAGAACTGGCCTCATATACGTGCTATACTCTAGCACCAAGGCTCCAACAGTTGCATAAACCCAAAAATTGTTGCATCGGTCTTACTTCGTTTTGTTTTCAGGTTTTCATAATTGCCTCAGCTCTCTCAGGTGTCACTATTTCCTTTTTGCGAAATCAACTGACCTATATATAACACCTCTTTTTGGCAGTATTGTAGCTTCTGCTTGTCTACCTTATATCCCTTGTCTGCTAAAATAGTCATCAACTGAACAGAACCCCATCTGCACTCATCTTCTGTAGTGCTGCAAATAAAATGTCATCTATGTATTGCATCACTGCACTTTTGAGATCAATATTGCTTAGATCCATCTGTAGGACCCTGTTAAAGATCGATGAGGACTCATAATACCCTTGAGGCAGTCTAGTATCCTTCAGTCTTTTTTGGCAAAACGTAAATGAAGTCAAGTCGTGAGAGTCCTGGTACAACGGGATCGAGAAAACATTTTTCAAATCGATCACTGTAAAATATCTAGCTTCGACTGGGATACTGCACAATATTGTTGTCGGATTAGGAACTAAGGGAAACTCAGCATCTACAATATGGTTAATCAGTCTCATATCCTGGATAAATCTCCACAACCCTCTTTAGATTTCTTAATGAGATACACCACGGTATTACACAATGATTCTGATCGCACCGGAATCCCACGATTCATTAGCACTGAAAATGTCTTAAATATACCCTCATCAGCTTCTCGAGACATGGGATACTGTTTTGTTCGAGGTAAAATCACTCCTGGCTTAAGCTTTATTTTAACCTCTCCAACTCCTTCAATAAACCTATGTCATAAGGGCCTGTGGTCCAAAGGACGCTTGCCACCTTTTCCAAATCTTCCTGAAAGAAATGCTGGTCATTGCCACATTATCGCCATTCACTGTGGGACTACCCTTTTCTCTATCCTTATTCAGTATGTAATGCTCATGAAAAACAGCACTTCATCATCATTTTGGTCTTCCCCAAACATACCATCACGGATTACATCAGTTAATCCATACCCTTCCTCAAGAGCTATCACTGTTCTCCATGGTCTACCCTCATCGTCTACTCTTTCGAGAATTGCCATTTCCATTTCCATCTGTACTATGGCTGCTTCCAACTCTATAAGAATAGTCTGTCCACCTTCCTCATCCATAGTTATTCATGGTCTAAACAGAAATTCATCAGGGATTCTCACAATCTTTCCGACCCGGCCAGGTAGCCATGTCAACAAAATGCTCACTCCATATGGAAAAACCACTGGATCTACTGGAACACCTTGCAGAGCTACTTGCACTGTAAATGCCAATATAAACTCTCCCACGTTTAAATAGTATATTCCTGGAGTGGAGCACACTATTCCTTGACCAGCAAATGAAATGGTCATGTTAAGTTTCGTCATTAAATCTCTTCCCAAAATATTAACCCAGTGGCTGTCGTGAATATAACAAGAGAAATGACATGTTACATTCTCCTATGGAGACTGGTAGTTTATCAGTAAAAGGAACTCTACTTGTAGCTCCAGACAACCCTTGAGCATTCATGGGAATACCAGACATTGGATATTTTCCCTCTCGTATACACAACCAAGTTGCTCCAGTGTCTTCAAGAGAAGAAAAGGATTTGCCTCCTATCGTCACATCGACCCTTGGTTCCTCTTGGGGGTCTGGTGTCACAGATAGCATTGAACACATCAAGTCACCCTGTGAGCTGTCCGATTGTGGATACAGGCTCATCCCCATCCATGTGAAAGGATTTCCTCCTACCACAGGGACACCTCCTATTCTGGGTATCAATAATGGTCCTGTGCTTGCATAATGCAGTGTCTGCATAGGGGCTTGTTGCAACTGCCCTTGTGGCAGATTCATTTGTACTTGTCCCTGTTGTACTCGCTGCACTTGTGTCTGCTAAAATGTGGGATCCTGGGCAAAGCCTTCTCTGGTCTGTGTGCTATATGGTGAAGGGGAAGCTGCCTCCCCCCCTGTAGAGAACTGTCCATTCTGTCCATTCTGTACATTCCCATGGCACACAAGGTGTTCTGTCATTCCACAATTCCAAAATACTGGAGGAACTCTCCCATTAGTCCCTCCTTGGTTATATCCTACCTGTGCATTCAGATTTTTATTCTGTGCACCTTGAAACCCACCTTGATTATTTTGAAATCAGTTTCCTCTTCCTCTATAACCCATACCTCTGTCTCGTGGTGCAAACCCAAATCCACCTTGGGCCATTGGGTGCAGATTATTCACCTGCGATGAACCCATTGCTTCCTGCATTCCCAATTCTTCTCTGCTTCAATACCACCCCTTCTATGGCAAATTTTGAAAAAAAATTCGGAACTAATTTGGCTTGCTCCATTTTTCTATTCTCATCTTTCTTCTCATGTTTCCCTTGTAATAACCAACAATGATACACTATTGTCAGCTGTATCTCAGCCCATGGCTTCGCTTCCATTCCTACTTGTTTCTTCATCTGCCTCTGTAATGGCTCAGGCAACCCCTGACATAAAAGGTGTTAAAATAATGGCACGGTTTTTTCCCATGGCTTGCAAGTTTCAAATTGCCATTTCTCCTGAATATCCTGAACGTAAACAATAGGGTCTTCATCTTGCGTGTCATGATTGCACCCATATCTGATGTGGCAGGGTACTGTATGCGGAGTGCCCTCCAAACATCTGCTCTACAATTATTAAACAGCACCCTATCATGCACTGTGTTTTGTGCAGTCACACTTGAATATCCTGCTTTCCTGCATATGTTAACAGCCCTCTCTCCAAGAATGGCTGCCAGGAGACCGTTTATGTCCCCTATTGCCAACTTATTTCCTCCTGTCATTTGTCTAATTCGTATATACATTTTCCAGTGCCTGAAGTCAAACTCGGGAGCTTGCACTTCAAGTTATCCTTGTCCATCTTTGGCCATGGAATATACTGCGGTCTTGCTCCCCCTTTTTCTAAAAAGGGAAACTGAGCAAACACTGTCCCATAGTCAGATCCCACTATTAGTCTATCCATCGCAGGGATAATTGTCCCCGTCTGTCTCCTTGTGGGTAATGACCTTAACCTGCTTACATATGGTGGCGACTCTCCCTTCTCACTATGTGATCGTCCTCGGGGATGCTCAGGATATGTTATGGGATCTGGTGTTGTATTTTTAGGTTGTTCCAGATCTAACCATCTCACCTCCTTATCAGCGTTCCTTTAGGGGTGCACACATTCCCTCCCTTCTGCCCCAAGACAGGACTCTCTTCATCTGACATATTTGTCTGGATATTGACGCCAAGCGTACATAAAACCACATCTCTGCCAGTTATAGATTACCAATGGAAAAAGAGAGGTCTGGAAATAAATTAGCAGATGTCAACCTGATGGCATATATTCCCAAAATCTATGATATGTCAGAGGGTGAGGTGGATTATATGCGCCTGATGCAACAGCTACAGGCAAACTGATCTCCCTGCACCACTAAAAAAAAGTAAAAAAAATTACTAAGAGAGTGAACAAATGGTTTGACGAATGTGTAACAGAATTTCAGAGAAAATATCCTAAGGCCGAAAAAAGATGGTGTTTTATTCAGTCTAGGAATGACCTTATTAAAGCCAAATCAGCATAAAAAAGTTACAAAGAGGAGATCAGACAGAAAAAGGCATTATGCCTACAAAATCAGATCGACATTGCGCAAAATAGACCGAAGGAACTTTTTAGGGTCATTGGAAATCTGGTGAACCATGACTGCATCAATACTGGGTTACACCCAAGCATGACAATGGTCAACGATTTTAATAAATTCTTCTTTAACAAAGTGGAACAGATTAGAGTAAACTTGGATAGTCAGCCCTCAGAGGGAAGATAGTCCTGTCATATAAAAGTATGAGGTAGGGGGAATATACCCAATTGTGGAGTTTAATTTCTCTCCAGTAGATAAAGAGTCTATCAAAAAATGAATTGAAGCGTTAAAATCAGCAAGTCATAGTTATGTCCCAATTCCGGCGTACTTAGCATAGAAACATGCTAAAGCTCTGAGCGGACCTATGCAAAGCTTTGTTAATGCCTTGTTGGCACAGGGAGGGGTGCCACAGGACTTAAAGTCTTACCCGATGCCACTTTAGAAGCCCAGCTTGGATCCCCATGAATTAGCTATCGCCCAGTTGCTGGGTTGGTGTGGCCAATGAAAATTCTTGAAAAGGTTGTGACTCAACAACTATAAAAACATATGGAAGCAAACAAAATTCTTGATAGATTCCAGTTCGGGTTTAGGCCTGGACATCGAACAGAGACAGCACTTGTTAAAGTATGGGATGACATACTGGAAAATGTAGACTGCAGTAATGTCAGCATGCTCATTATGCTGGGCATGTCGGCAGCTTTCGACACAGTTGACTCAAAAATCCTGACTGCTAGACAGGGTGAACTAGCACATGTCTCTGAGGAGGCACTTAGATGGTTCGACTCCTTTTTGAGCGATCGCCCACAACAGGTTAAAATGGGCAAATTTTTATCTGAAATGCTGACCACAATCTGCGGACTGCCTCAGGGATCCTCCCTATCTCCGGTTCATTTTAATCTATATATATGCCCACTCCTACTAATTCTGGCACAGTTTAACCTGCAATATCATTCCTATGCGGATGATACGCAGATCTAGTTGAGCCTTAAACATCCAATGGATGCAGTGGACAATATTCTGAAATGTGCAGAGGCAGTCCGAGGGTGGATGATAAACAACAAGCTCCAGCTGAACCCCAATAAAACCGAGATAATTATCTTTGGATCTAAAAAGAATCTCGGAACCACTGCCCAGAAGATCCCATGCCCACCGATATTTGCTAACACCCAAGGGTATACAGTTAAGAATCTGGGGTGCATTTGGCAGACAGACATAAGTTACAATTCGGCAGGTGAAGCAAATGGTTAAATCAGTTTATTTTCGGCTGAAACTACTGAAACGACTCCTTCCCCCCTCATTTCAGAAGGCGATCGAGCAAAGGTGGTGGGCTCACTGGTTAATGCCAAGCTGGACTATTAGCTGGATGCCCTAAATACCTGTTGCAACGTCTTGCAGTAGCACAGAATGCTGCTGTACGTGTAGTGTTCATACTACCCTGGAAAAAAATACGTTTCAGTAACCAGGAGGAATCTACATTGGCTTACGGTCCACCGATGAATCCAATTTAAATTACTGTGCTTGATCTTTAAGTGCATACACAACTTTGCACCTTATTACTTAGTGTCAAAAATTCAAATCTATACCCCCAGCAGAGCCTTGAGCACTATGGATCTCAACCAATTGGTAGTTCCTACTTCTTTTTTTTTTTGTTTTTATTTTTATTGGTTTTATTACAAACCTTTAAAAAGAGAAGGATTATCATACATTCCAATTCAATGAGGGCTCACAAGTCATCCGCTATTACCCCTGACTTTTACTGTTAATCGCAGCCTCCAGTACAGACCTCAGGACGTCCCAGCGTTCAGCTCCACCGGGACGGCGTATAAGCAGTCTTTTGCAACTTGAAGGAAAGAAACTAGCACATACAACACCACTCTGTTTGACCCATCAAACAGGGCTCTCCACCAATCATCTCGAGTTAGGAACTGAAAGTTTGTTGTTATTGGGCTAAAGATGTTGTTTCTTTCGCTCTCCAACTCGGGACATGCTAAGATCAAATGTTTAAGTGTTTCCTTGTTGGTGGAGCAGAACCGGCACATAAGGTCCAGGTCCGTAGATTGGGACCAGTAACAAAGGCGTTCCTTGGTTGGCATGGCATTCAGCCTAAACTGCAAGTAGGAGGCACGAGACCACTGGTCCGGGAAGCACGACAGATAGGGCGGGACCCAGCCATAGGCTCTTGCCTCGGCCGGCACTTCAAGCATGGACTTAGAAGCAGCTCTTTGGGTACAGGTGTAGATCCAATCATTTCTCCAAAGCTTTAGTTTTGCAGCATCAGGATTCTCCAGCAACAATTGCTTCGTGATTTCATAGGAACTAAGCACGTCATGGCATAACTTATTCCATTGGAATAAGATTGAGGGGGCTTTAGCGAGTTCTAGGCTGTGAAGGATCTCCATCTGCGGGATTAGGTTGCTTGAATTTAGTTTCCTAAAGACACTTAGAAGATTCCAAGCAACTCTCGCTTGCATAGATATGTAACCAAGCTCATATCTGACGCAAACAGTGGAGGTACCTTTGGGCAGATGGAGAACCCTGGACCAAAAAATGCTTTCCAAAGAGTTCCACACTTCAGGCCCACAACCAAAAGCATTTTCACCGGCGTAGATCAGTGAGGGTACCACCTTCTGCTGGAAAAAGGTTATTGTTGGCCTTAGAGAGCATTTCCCAAATTTTTTATTAATCAGGACTGCTTGGCACGCCAGTTGTCGGCATTTTTTCTTGGCTGCGTCCACCAAGGTGCGTCATTTCTACTTGCGCTTAATTGCATTCCCAAATATCTGGTGTTAAGTACTCGCCCAATGGGTTCTTTATTCATGTACCATTTAAATTTCTGCCCGTTTGGTTTGAAACCTTGCAGTCTTTCAAAGACGATGGCTTCACATTTCCCTCTGTTGATAACCAACCCGTTGTCTGTTAGGTATTTTTCCACGGCAACGTGTTTCCGCTGTAGACCTATGGGAGTTGAGTCCAACAGAATGATGTCATCTGCATAGACTAAGTAGTCCACATGTGAGCAGTGAAGTTTAGGTGGGAAAGTGCGTAGTCCATTGAAAGCATCTTTGATATCAGATATGAACAGGTTAAATATAGTTGCCGCAAGAGGGCAGCCTTGCTTGACACCTCGAGAGGTGTCAATAGGTGAAGATAGAGTTCGTTTGGACCAAAAGGGTAACCTAACGGTCGTGTTCATGTGGAGTTCGTGGATAGCGGCCAGCAGACTTTCAGGACACTTCCATTTGATCAGTTTAGACCATAGCAAGTCTCTATTTATACAATCAAACGCCTGGGACAAGTCAACCAGTGCGAGATAGATTTTAGAGTTTGATCTCAGTGCTTCCATTTTCAGTAAGTTCAGTATTAGAAGGTTAACGCCGCAGCCCAACCCTTTGACGAAGCCAGTTTGTCTGGGGTCCACCTGATTACAATATGTGGACCAGTCCGTCAATTTTTGTTGTAGAAGAGTGGCGTAGACCTTGCCCAGCACATCGAGAAGTGCAATTGGTCTATAGTTCTTTGGGTTGCGACGGTCGCCTTTTTTGAAAATGGGTATGATCACCGCAGATTTCCAAGATGTGGGGGTCTCGCAGCATTTGACAATCCTGTTGAACAGCAGCTCACAAAAGGTGGTCCATACTTCTGGCTGAAGTTTGAGCGTAAAGTTTGTTAAGCCATCTGGACCGGGAGCTCTTGAGTTATTCAAATTCTTGATGACTCTAAGAATATCCTCGTGATCGAATACTAGGTCCCAATGTGACAGCACTCGAGGGATCCATACATCGACCTCATTGGTTTTACTGAAGAGGTCGGCATAGAAGGATACCCACTCAGACTCAGAGACCAGGTTTGCCTGAAGAGCATGTTGTGGAGCAAGGTTGTCATTTATCAATCTCCAGTAGTCAGCAGAGTTAGAGCTCTTCATTTTTGATAGCATAAGCTCTGCGTCATTTTGCATCATAATGCACTTGTGAGATTTAAACCAGTTCTTATAGCCTTGTTTGAATTTTCTTACAAGACCAATGGCAGCAGTAGGCAATTGTTTGCGGGCCGTTCTTAACTGCCAACGTAGGAGGCGTTTCCGTTGTTGCACCTGGAGGTCAAATTTGTGCTTCGGTATAAATAGGCTGTTTCCCGTATGGTTTCTGCATTCTTGATATTGGGTTAAAAGATGGTTATATTCCAGGGATTCAGACAGCTGGAAACTCAACAAAATATGGCCCAACTCAGTAGGATCTAGATTTAGACGAATCCTATTGGCTCCTGTTCTCACTGAGAAGGCCCAGCGATCCTGGTGCGTTCCGTCACTTACCACAAATTGCAGAACCACCATGTCATGGTCACTGTACTTCATTGTTTGAACAGACAAGCCGGTCGTTCTCGTATGAATCTTACTGGATACAAAGATATAATCTAGGGTAGAGCTAGAGTCCCCTCGTCTCCAAGTTGGGGCTGCGGGAATATCGCCCAGGGTTTGACCATTCAACATGAACAAGTCCCGCAGCTCCATTTCCAGGCACCACTGAGTTGTCTGGTGAAATTCTACGGTGTTGACGTTCTTCTTAAGCCCTGGTACGTTTGAATAACTAAGACAATCGATGTTGAGGTCACCACAGATGATCAAGTCATCTAGATGGCCAGATTCCATGTGCTCATCCAAAGTCTTTGTAACTTCGTCTATGAAGTTTTTCGCTCCGGTTGCCCCATGGTTCCAGTAGAGATTGAAAATACAGAGGTTAGTTGTCGGGCCATCAGCGAGACTTCCAACCCCAATCGTAGTCACTTGGATATAAGGAGAAATGTCAATTGAGTTCAGAATCCGAAGCCCTGAATTAATCCTGACGGCAACCAGTAGGCCAGACATTGGTCTACCCTTGGTCTGTTTGATGGCTGGGGTATGGGCGATTTCAAAGCCCTCCAGAATTGGTTTTTCGCATAGCCATGTCTCTTGTAGACAGATGAAATCTAACTCGTCAGCCCAGGTGGAGTTAAACAGGTGATTAAAGCCCCTTGTGTTCCAGGATCCCAATATATAATTTTTTTGGTTATTATGTCGTTTGAAGGCCTGGCGTTAACATGACGTGGTGTTGTTTAGGGTTTCAGCAACCCAGGACCAATCGTTTCCTTTCGCCCTAAATGGTGTGTCAGTCTCGGGCAGGTCTGGGATCCGATGCGCTTGGCTAGCTCCTTGGATTGTTATCTTTATGTTATTATGGCTGGAGGTTCCACTCAATGACTTCCGAGTATTCTGTGTTGGAGAAAGAGTGCTTAGATGGAGAGCTGAGAAGCCACGATCACTCGGACGTGCTGAAGGATTTTTGTAGGCACTTCCAGCCTCTACCGGGTTCACAACTTCATTCAAAGCCTCAGTTGGAACACGTGTAGGGGCTAAAGAAATGTCAAAACCCAGAGACAATAGCACCGGGCTGGCTTGGAGCAATGTGTCAACTATGAGCTTAGACTGGACATGTAAGATGACTGCGTCATTTTTGGTTTCTTCAAGGAATTCGACAATTTTCAAGTCACCAGATTCAATTGCCCTAAGACTTGGTACCAGATGGCATAGCCACAAGACATTATGGCGATTCATTATCAGGTCGTCTGCAGAATCAATTTGTTCCAAAAGTACTTGGTGGTATGATGAATCATTTTTCAGATGTATATTCTTAGAAGATTCATTTGTAGGGTACTTTTTCAGTGGAGGTCTTGTTTGCGGTAGCCCATTAAACTTAGACTGCGACGACTTAGTCGGGACAGAGTCCCTTGGGTAAAGGCGTGTTGAATCGAGCTTCGGGACCACCAACGATGATGAGTTGCTACAAGGATCAACGGCAACTTGGGCCCCTAAGTCTTCCGTTTTGCGAAGGCCTTTGTTAAAATGATCACACCTCTTACGACGTTTTTCATCTAGCGTCATGAAAGGTTTGGAACAAAGAACCATATCATCCGTTGAAGTGGTGATTGGCCCGTTGGCTTCACACAGTGATACAATTCTGATTGCCTTCTGGAATGGCACATGAGGAGGAATGTTGTTTAGGCCAGATAGATTAGACCCTGGCCTGGCCTGGTTGTTCATTTGCGGGCAGGCTGCAGTCAAGGGGACAGGTGTGTTGTCAATCAACTGGGCCGATTCAGGGAGGCTGACAGATGAAGTATTAATTTCGTCAGCCCCAGCCAGTTCCTCGGCCACTGCATCCTCGTACACAGACGTGTTCAACAACTCCTCAGATATGCCACATAAATCGATTATGGGTTCAATGGTCTGGACCAAATCAGTGGCAACATCATTTGACTGGGGATCAGGTACAACCTTTTTGTTTTTCAGAGTTGTTTTGTTAATGATTACATTCACAGTGTTTAGGTTTCTCAAGAATTTCCTGGAGTCGTTACAACGGTTCCTTTTTTTCATAGGCATGTTTTTTGATTTTTTTAGTTCATGGCCTCTACGGTTCCCGTCACTCAAGCCTGTGATGGAATCAGTCTTGGGGTGCTTGAATATGTCATACACTGCCAAGGCAGCATCATATCCTTGTTTTTGTGCAGAATCGTGTGCCAACACAGCTAAGCCTAGACCAAGATTTTGATCAAAAGGGGCGGCCATTTGAGGATCCAAAAGAGCCACATTTTCAGCAGCTTGGGTTTCCAGGAAGATGTCCTGGAAGTTAGTAAACAGAGGTGTGTTTAGGTCACAGGTGGGAGGGAGAGGGTCGGCCATTTGCGGTCCTACAAAACATGGAGCAGAGGCAGGCGACAGCATGGATTGTTCCTGACAATCAACGGGAACAGATTTTTCAGTACGAGCCAACATGTCTTTATTTCTTTCAAGTTCTAATGCAGTGGCCGCTGCAATCTGAGCACATGAGGCTAATGGTATCCAGACGGGAGAGCAGAATACAGGGTTGTTTACGGTCCGAGAGGTCAGAACACCTCCATCTTCAGAAACTCCAAACTGACCGCAATTTTCAACTTTTTGTTGAAAAAGGTTCAATGCCTGTTTCGCCACTTCAGCCAGTAGTTTTCTGTCCAGAAAGGCATTTTTATTACTATCCATTAAAGCACCCAACGCCATTTCCACCTGTTTGTTAGTGCTCAGTGATGTGTTCATTAGAATCGTCTTGGTATTCTCCAGCTCAAAGGTCTTTGCATTCATGCCAAGAATTAGAGCTGTCAGGTCTTTCAGACCGTCGTGTAAATGTTCATACATTTTCAGGAATGGAGCCAAAGCTATTGTTGTTGATGACATAGTAATGGCTTGGAGATCTTTCATACTTGGTATGGGGTGTTCATTGCCAATGCTGTCCGTAGTAAGACCGGTGTGTCGCCTTTTGCCCACAGGGAGACGTCTGATTTTTGGGAATGGGCGCTCCATAAGTGATGAGTCCGAGGAAGATGACTCTGACCTATAGTCAGAGCGTGTTTGTACAGTTGAAGGCCCATCCACACATTGATGCAGAATGGTCGATGGTTGGTTTTGCGGTGTGTTAGAGTCGACCCTTCCCAATTTAGGGAATTTCCTCTGTGAGCAATGGACGCTCGGTGAAGTACTAGAGCGTCTTCTTCTTTCATCCAGTTTATGCGTAGGGGGGCTCTGCAGGGGGCTTTTGCCAAACAATGCAGGTGAGGACAAACCAGACAAGATTAGAAGGACCCCCCCCCCCCGCTAAGGCTGTGGCACCCGGCAAAGAGTCTTTTATTGCCGAGTTATTCACTCTGCTTTTGTTCAGGTGCTTAAGATCTGTTAGCAGCTTGTTGACGACTTCCAAGGAGTTTCTACGGTTATTAGAGTCCTTCACTTGGAGAGTAGACACCCTCTCCCACTCAGTATTTGCAAAAGAAGCACGGGTAAGTGACTCAATTCCCAGGTTTTGTGTCGGTTTGTCCGCTTCATTGTATGTAAACACGGCATTATAGGAACCTGCTTCATGCAGCGTACTTAGTGGCAATGCCGGCGAAGGGAACAGTTTCTCATGTGCACTGTAGAATCTTATGCGCGGGGATCCACTACTTGTTTCTTTTTGTATAGAGGGGCATACAATATCACTTGCACCTGAGGTCATGAGGCATGCTTGAGCACCAGTCGACACGCTGGTGAGCGAGCATGAGGGCGTTTGGGTTAAGGCGAGGTCTTGTCGCAATGAGCAGCTATCATTTTGTAAAGTACAAGAAGAAGGTTCATGAAGGCCATGTACTATGGCCGGGTTGACTATGGCCAGGTTGGCTATGGCCGCCGAATTTGTTGGTACACCGTACGAACTGGCGCACTTATTAAGTGACGCATCATGTTTACCTTTGAACGGGAAACAGTTTAGAGGAGAGTGTGTTATGATCGGCTGGGCTGGGCTGGACTGTGCGGGAACAAAACCCGATGTGGAATGTCTCTCATATGGGTCGACCACAGTCTCACCCCGCAAGCCCCCTGCCGCCCCTCCCGTTGGTTCGGAACAAACGGGAGATTCAAAGTCCACTCGCGAGGAGGCAGCCACACATTCACTTACTATGGTTTCGTTGTTGTCTGTAGAGGTCGAGTTTGGAGCCGGCTGCATCGAAAGCCCCCCCTCATTCGGAATCTGGACACAATCAGCAGGGACGGCGGCTGGTGTCAGGGGCGCCTCTGAAGACTCCGCTGAAAGCCACGAACGTTCCGAGTCGGGGCATGCCGGGTCGCGAGCACGCTTCCTTTGGGCTCGGGTCTTCATAGAAGCGCCCACAGTCGTTCCTTTCGCCGGCACCGTAGTGACGTTTGTTCGCATCGTAGCAACAAACGATGAGGCGGAGATGACACAGGGAAACAGGTGAGCCAGGAGCCAAGAGGAAAGTCCCGAATTCCACGGACTTCCTCGGACACTCTGCCAGACTCCGCGCCCGCTCCGCGGGGAGAGGCAGGTTTTGATGAACTGCAAACAAAGTCACTCCCACAAAAAATGGAAATAGTAGAGTTACTGGACACTGGTCACTCCTCAGACTCTGCCAGACTCCGTGCCCGCTCCGCGGGGAGAGGCAGGTTTTGATGAACTGCAAACAAAGTCACTCCCACAAAAAATGGAAATAGTAGAGTTACTGGACACTGGTCACTCCTCAGACTCTGCCAGACTCCTACTTCTAGATTTGTCCGCTGGGGGACAGAAGGTTTTCAGTGGCTGCTGCCTGCGCATGGAATTCTTTACCACACCATCTAAGGAAGATAGAATCCTGACAGCCTTCAGAAAACATCTAAAAACATATTTGTTTGAATAATGCTTTGTGAATGGTTATGGGTGTTCAATAACTGTACTTAAGATCTGCGATCATATCATATCTAGTCCCCAACTAGTGTGACTATTATCCCCTTCACCTTTATCCAAGTTCAGTCTGCTCAAAGACAATGTTCGATGTTCATCACTGAACAGGTTTCCCTCCTCACTTTGTGACTGAGGTACTGGGGATTGATCATTGCTCCCTCAAGTTCCATACTCGCTACTTCGCCTTAACTGTTGATAGACCTTACCTATCCTTTCTCTAATGCTTTCCGCATCAAATCTTTCTTCTTCTAGCGCTACTCTAGATACTGCTGGCATTACTTCCTTTATTAGAAAAATTTTCGGCCATTATGTCCCATCATATTTCTGGGCTCAGCCTCATTTGTTCTTTAAGAATGAGACTGGCATCAAGAACTTGCGGTCTTCTTTTTCGTCACCTACTTCTCTTCGCTTTCTTGCATCCCAATTCCTTCTCCCTCCTGCCTTTGTTCTTCTCCTCTCCTTATGCCTTCCCTTCTTTCCTCTTCTTCCCTTTGTCCCTAATCTTTTGTCCCTTAATCTTAGTGCTTCTTCCTCCTCTTTTTCCTTCCTTTGTATCCTTCTTCTATCGTTCCTGTCTGTTGTCATACTTATTGTTCTTCTGACCAGTCTTCAATGTTTTCTTGCTCATATCTGCCATCGTCGCTCCCTGCTTTTCCTTTTCTGCTCATCTTCTTTCAATCTTTTCTCTTGTTCTTTTACTCTTTTCTTGCTCATCCTTATCTTCTCTTTGCCTTACTTCCTCGATACTTTTCCCCATCTATCTTAAGTAATATCTGTCCTCCCATCCATTTGTTCTGTGCGAGTGCCATCTAGTCAGCCTTATCCTTCCCTCCTTTCCAGCTCTTAATCTCCCCATCTATTTCTGTCGACAAATTTGTCCGCTCACTCTTTTCTTCCTTGTCTTGTATGATCTTATAAATCGCTTCCTTTCTCTTCTCCTCCGGACTATCGTCACTACTGTAAGCCGGGGGTGCGGGGTTGCCATATATTGGGTTACTATACCCCGCCGCTGTTTTCAATTCCTTGAAAGGGTACTTCCCTATTTCTTCTGTAGCAACACCCTTCGCTTCAAGTGAGGTAAGGGGAGCTGAGGGCTTGACACCTTCCGCCTTATGCTGATTAAGCATCCACTCCTCAGGTGGTGGGTCTTGATACATTTTCCAGAGCTCTAAAATCGCTCATCTTTTCTCCAATTTCTTCCCTGTCTACACAGCGTGCCAGTATGTAGTCATGTGTTGCAATACCGCTTTTGACAATGATCCCCCTTGTGGCCACGGCACAAACATTTGATCTGCTGTGCCTTTTACCCATTCCGCACTATACTGTTTGAGCTTGGCCGTATGCTTTGGCAGTGTCTTGCATAGGTGCATGAGAGGAGTATCCTCCATAATGACAAGTCTCAATTTACTGTTGATACTTGCAGAATTGTTAAATAAACCGTATACCTTTGTTTAAATAACCACTTTTCAACATTTTTAAAACAACAAATATGATCAAGCACCATCAATCGCTGCTCAAGCCTCTTTCAATAGTCTGTCTATTCTCTTGTTTTGCATCAATCGTTTTGCTATTCTCAATCACTGTTGCTCCACAACTTTTAAAATTTTTCACAATCTTTATTGTTCTTCGATATTTTTACTCAACAAACAATTAGACTAGTGAAAACATTAAACATTGCAAACACTGATCACCTTTTCCCTCGCCTTTACTTTACACCCTATACAGGGTTTGAGACATCACCTTATGTAACCTCAATTGTGTGTTTTATGTTTCACCCTACTCCCATTGGAGTTTTATATGTCTCCTAACTCCCTTGAGTCATGGCTTCTAGGCGCTACCTCTTCTCTTCACAATATTTCCCATTACTCAAAAATGATCACAATCCCGTCCTCTTATTTGCCATTCCCCTTATTCTACTCACCATTCTTTAATCGACTAGAGGCCTTCGGTATCGACGCCTCCTCCAATCCGACCACTTCGCCTTCCGCCCTACACAGCGCCTGTGGAAACGGGGCAGAGATTTCTTCAAAGGGGGACCTGCCCACCACCTCGGTTCTTCTTGCTAGTTTATTTCTATAGGCCGCTCTCCACAGGAAACCCTGCAATCTTCCAGCTAATGGTGGAGGATGCCCGATCGTCTGAAATACTGGAGACAAACTAGTTTGGATCTTTTTGAACCATCTGCACCACTACCACGTGAGCTTAGGGCCCTTTAGGAACGTGCATACAATGGATGGGTTCACAGAATAACTTCAAGTCCAAATACCCGAACCAACTGATGGAAGATGGCAAAGTACTGTTTTATTCACAATTATCTAAAACAGGGAGATACAACAAACATCAACAGATGCACGCTCTAGTTCTCTCCATCTTTAAAAAAAACAAGATGATATACTCAAAATTCATCAGAGGTGACATCATACTACCTGGCAAATAATGAAAAACCTACTGGGGATCGGGATAGGCTTAAGGGGAACATCTAGGTATACATTGTATAGGAACTAGGATTGTGATTGGCTGCCCACTGTCAGGTAGGCAATTGAATTTGTCTTCAAACTGTAAGGTCCTTCGTTATATGGACCTCTACAATTGGTTGGCACCCTTGTGCCATGTCTGGAACATTCGGTTCACTTTGCAGCACGTAAGCCCAGATGCAAGGAGGTGGGCCTGACTACCTCCACACCCAATTAGCCCATCATCTTTCATGACCCAAGCCTTCTGCCATGAAGATTGTATTTGAACTTGGCCTTGCAAAGTATCATTGTCTCTGGGAATACATGGGTGTGCAGGCACTCACTATCGGTGTTCTAGGACTCCAGTTGGATTCTATTTTCATCCTTGGCTCACGTGACAGGAGACCACGATTTGGTCAATTTTGCAGCTTGTAAATTTCTTAAATGAATACAACTTGCCCCCTTGGTGTTCTATCTTTGCACCTTAACAAGGGATGATTCATCCTTTCTACGTTTGTTCCTTTCCAGAATATATAGCTAACCTTGGCTGCTTCAATCCTGACTCCAGGTCAGACAACGTCACCATGCAGCTTCAGGATTTCAGCATATTCTTGCTGCAACAAAGTTTTTCTCTTCCCTCTTCAGGGATCCTGGTTTACTAAATTTGTGATAACAATGTCCAGCTTCAATACAATGACGGCTTCCCTTGCATTCTATTCACTACATCTAGCCAGCTTCTATGATGTCTTAGACTACCTTGCGTTTCAGCATCTGTACAATTTTTGAACGGCTGATCATCTGTAGCATTTTGTGCACATGTAATCTTTTTCATATTAAATTGTAAAAGACATAAGAAGTCCTGGCAGGCAAGTATGCCAGGCAGTGGAAATTGTACAAAGATTCCTGGCAGAAGGGTATACCAGGTAATCTGCCAAGTAGAAAGACTGTTTCAGAAGAAACCAGTGAAGACACAAGGGAACTGTTAGTTTGACACTTTTTGACATTCTGTTTAAGAAGCGAGAGGAAGGGAACCACCCTCTGGATCCAAGGGTTTTTACCTTGGAAGAACATTTCTTTGGAGTCATTGTTATACCTTTGGTTTTGAACACTTTTTCCAAACATCACGTTAAAGACATGTCCCTTACCCCTTTTGTCGTTTGTTTTTAGTGTGAGGGTCAGAATGGGTTGTTTTGGACACAAGGACAGCTTTCAATTACTGATATCCTGACACAGACAGATGCTTAGTTTTTAGTTTCCAGGTAGGGAAGTGGCTTTTCAGAATTTGGATAGAGATGTGTTTTCTCAACCCATTTTTATTTAATAAAATGTCTTTTATGAAGAATACAACAACCTTGCATCGGTCTCTCATTTCTGGCCCCTGACAAATCCCTGATAGGAGGGTCATCAGGTTACAATCCGCCGAAAACAGGTTGTCAAACTCATCCATGATGGCGATATGATTGGAAGCGTCAACCTGAGAAGCGGCATCCTCAGAATCAGTCTATAGAGTACTGCAGGGAGGCGATGGGCCACTTCGGAGATGCTGCAGAGGTGCATAGACAGAGCAGGATGCAGATCATGAGGTAGATGGTGCAGAGGCAGAACAGCTGGAGCAATAGGGATTCTAAATTGCAGTTATTATACTAGTCTCTAAAACATAGAATAAATGCCCATTGACAGAAGACTTCCGGTTGACTGGGAGCAGGTATCGGCTGAGGCTCAGGAGGTGCATAGGGAGGCTGCATTACCAGAAGTGGTTGGGCTGAACGCAAAGGCAAGTCCTCCTCATCTTTGTCATCTGAAAACTCTTTGTGTCCTCAAAATCTGTATCAGTGACATGTTCCAAAATGTCCCCCAGAGGCACATTTGAGGGACCAGGAATAGCAGAAGGAACATAAGGTGTCAATGTAAACAATGTTTTTTGTTCCATGCAGGAGAGACGGAAATAGTGGACAGAGCATGTGGATGGGCGGAAGAAGGCATGGAAACATTTGAAGATATTACTGAAAAGACAGTTGCTGCTTTCGACTGAATTTTTGTTGTTGACAAGGTCGTGATCATCAATGGTGCTGTGCGTTTGATCATTGACGGAATGGTTGATGAAGTAGTCGTCGACTAGGTCAATGGAGTGGATGAAGATTTGCTGTGTTTGTGTGCCATGGACACAGAGGGTGTCGATGGTATCATCGGTTGAAAGCTCGTCACTGGCAAATACTTTGTGGATGAAGAAAAAGGCATGGACGTTGAGGGCAAAAGAGCCCTAGATGAAGCTGTTGCCACAACCTTAATTGTACCAGGCTATTTATGTGAGGAAGTGGGTCGACTGCCTTTTCAGGGGCAGCCTGAGCATGGGTGGCAGGCCCCTTCACCATTTTCCCACAGGAAGCCACTTTGTGTGAACTAGACTTTTTAGAGGAGGACAATCTAGGGGTCTATTGTGGCAGAGTGAAGTATGGCTCCGAACAGAAGCTGAGTCTGAGGCTACAGTCCCCTCATCCAGCCAAACCACTAACCTTCTTTGTCGGTCCTTCAGGGTTTTGTTCAAAGAGGACTAGCAGGTGGAATACAAATTACCATTGTCGTCTGGGTACTAGAGGCATTCATCATGCTAGTTTTCAACCTAATGTTCTACAACTGGAAGGTGCAACATGACTTGAAAAGGCTTTTCGTAGCCTTAGGCTCAGCCATGGTGGGTTAAGGGGACACCCTTCTCAGGCCTTGACCCTGAGGTGTCAGATGTACCCAGCAAAGAAGCACCAAGGATATAGGTTTCTGAAACTAACACTACATGAAAGTGTAGGCTTTCCAGAGATATAATGAAGTCAAAAATAGTACATAGAACGCCAAATGAAGTAGAGGACATGCAACATTTGAACGTGTGGAAAAAATTTGAAGATGGTCTCCTGAGGTGAAGCTAAGGGACTCTGCCTATTGGCTATAGGACAAAATTACTAAGAGCACATGAAAGTGACTGCAATTTCAAAGTTAAACGAAAACTGCTTTAAATAGAAATGTTTGGGTACTTGTGTGCCAATAAATATCCAAACTAAAGTGGTTTGTTTTATTTCTCAAAAATTGGAACGCAAACATATATTGAAATTTGTTTTCCAAATACCCACAAATGAATTTGATTAGTTCCTAAATAACCACAAGTAGTATAGAAAAAAGAATGTCCAACAAATTACTTTGAAAGGAGACCTCCACTTGGGTCTGTGTACCCTCAAATTATTTTTGAAAGAAAACATTTATGGATGTCCATTAATTATACTTAATGAAAGCCTCAAAATATTTTGAAAGAAGACCGCCACAAATTATTTAGAAAAAGGCCTCCATTTGTTTCTGAAAATCCTGGTTATTTGGAAAGAGAACCTTTCGCTTTAGGTCCTCACTGATATATAATACATTAAACACCGTAATCGTATTTCTGATGCTTGTATCTGCTTAGATTCACATGCTGTGCATAGGCCGACATCTAGTGGAAGCTGCGGAGTATTACAGTTTGTTTTTCGAAACTCGAAAATGGGCGCCGACACAGGACGTGCCAGTAATACTATCCCTAGTGTGACGTCAACTGTACCCATGATCCCTCACGCGTCTAGGACCCTCAGATTGTATTTTTTCTGACATGAGCAGTAGCGTGAGTACGGATAATCCAAGCAGATAGATAGGTAAGACTACAAGCATCCATGCGCCTTCTCTCAGAGGGGAGGAAGGGTGGGTCGCATGTGAATCTAAGCAGATACAAGCATCAGAAATACGATTACGGTGAGTAATGTATCCCTTCTGAGGCTTGTGGAATCTGCTTAGATCACATGCTGTGCATAGATTAGCGAGCAGTGTTAGAAGAAGGAGGTGGGATGTGAGAAGGGTCATGAGCAAATAAATGTCTTAGAACCGCTTGTCTCACTTGAGTATCTGTCTTGGAATTGGTGTCAATGCAATAGTGCTGAGTAAAAGTGTGAATGGAGCTCCAAGTAGCTGCTTTGCAAATGGTGTCAAGGGGTACATTTGCAATAAAGCCAGAGTGGCCCCAATGCCTCTTGTGGAGTGGGCTCTTGGCGTGAAAGGCAGAGTTTTTTCAGAAAGAGAGTAACAGCTGGATACAGTTAACAATCCACTTAGAGATGGCACCTTTAGAGACGCGATCTCCCTCTCTGCCTGTAGCTACGGAGACAAACAGCTGATCTGTTTTCCTTAGCGGTCTGGTTTTGTTTACATAGTAGAGGACCGCCCTACGCACATCTAGGGTGTGTAGTTTCACCTCAGCCTAGCTTTGTGGGTCTTGGAAGAAAGCTGGAAGCTCGATGGACTGGTTCACGTGGAATTTAGAAATAAACTTTGGTGAGAACCTAGGGTGTGTACGTAAAACCAATTTATCTTTGTGAACTGTAAATAATGGGTCCTGCACTGACAGAGCCTGAATTTCACTGAACCTTCTTATAGATGTTATTGCTACTAAGAAGGCTGTTTTATCAGTCGGGTGTTTGAGACTGCTTTTATGCATGGGTTCGAATGGGGGGCCCATGAGTCTAGATAGCACAACGTTAAGGACCCATCCTGGTGGTGGGTTTGAAATAGGAGGGTAAAGTCTCTTTACTCCTTCCATGAAAGCTTTAACCACCGGTATCTTCCACCACGACACCTTGTTATGGGATGTGGTGTATGCCGACAGCGCTGTCAGGTGTACCTTCAGTGAGTTAAATACCAGCCCTGCATCCAGCAGGTGGAGCATGTATGTGACAATTGTGGAAGGAGTGCAATCAACTGGGTTGACTTGCTTATTCTGGCACCAGATAACAAATTGTTTCCATTTGTCAAAGTAGCAGTGCCTCGTGTTTGGCTTCCTAGATTCTTTTAGGATTCCCATACATCTCTGTGGTAATTTGAGATGTCCGAACTCTATGACCTCAGGAGCCATGCTGCTAGGTTCATTGAGTTGGGTTGAAGATGCACTGTCTGACCTTGGTGCTGGGACGGTAGGTTGTACCAACCAGGGAGTTTGATGGGTTTGCACACCGCTAGTCTGCGTAGGTGTGGGAACCATGGTTGTCTCGCCCACATGGGAGCAACTAGGACGAGTGTCATTGATTCTCTGTTCGTCTTGTTGACCACCTTACTGATGAGAGGTGTTGGTGGAAAAGCGTAAGCAAACATCCCTGACCAGTTTATCCACAGGGCGTTCCCCTGGGAGTCTGGCTGGGGGAACCTGGATGCAAATCCTGGGCACTGTCTGTTTTCAGTTGTGGCAAGTAGGTCTATAGTGGGGAAACCCCACTGAAAGAAGATATCTTCTACGATTTCTCTGTGTAGACACCATTCGTGTTCCTCTGGGAGGGGATCTCTGCTCAAAGCATCCGCCAGAGAATTGAGATCCCGTGGAACATGTTGAGATGACAGGAAGATCTTCCGTCTGAGTGCCCATATCCACATTTTCTGGGCAAGCTTGGACAGATTTGGCGAACGAGTCCCTCCTTGCTTGTTTAGGTAAAACATGGCTGTAGTGCTGTCCGTCCGGATCTGCACTGACAGATTCAGCAGGTAGGGCTCAAACGCTTGACGCGCTCTGAATACTGCCAGAAGCTCTAGCAGGTTGATGTGATTCTTGGCCACTGAGTGAGACCAGAGACCCTGAGCTGTGTGGTGGAGGTGGTGAGCGCCCCACCCTGTCAGGCATGCATCGGTTGTGACTACCACCTGTATCCCGGGATCGTAAAAGGGTTTCCCCTTGGACAAATTTTCTCTTGTCCACCAGTGAAGGCTTTGTACCAGTGTTGGCGAAACGACCACTAGATCGTCCCACTGACCACTTGCCTGAGACCACTGTTTCGCCAACCATTCCTGCATGGGACGCATGCGCAGGCGCGCGTGGGGGGTCCAGGTAAATATATGACGCCATCATGCCCAGCAAACACATTGCTTTGCGTACCGTTATCTGGCCACCGGCCTGATATTGCGGAATTTACAGCAGTATAATCCGAATTCTTTCCTCTGATGGAAAGGTCAACTCCTCTTGCGTGTCTAGGATAGCTCCTAGGAACTGTTTGGAGGTGCTTGGCACCAGACTTGACTTCTTCTCGTTTATTGAGAAACATAATTCGAAGAGGAGTTCGATCGTCCTTTGAATGTTTGTTCTGCAAATTACTGGGGTCTCCCCCATGATGAGCCAGTCGTCCAGGTAAGGGTACACCGGGATTGCCTCCCTGCGTAGGTGTGCCACCGCCAGTACCTTGGTGAATACCCTTGGAGCCGAGGCTATCCCGAAAGGCATTACCTTGAACTGGTAGTGCCGACTGTCCACCTTGAAGCGCAAGTACTTTCTGTGCGCTGGGAACATGGAAATATGAAAATAGGCATCTTTCATGTCCAATGTTGCCATGTAATCCCCTTTTTTAGGAGGGGATTACCTCTTGGAGAGTAGTCATGCAAGATTTTTGGGGCTTGACATACTTTGCAGGGCGTAAGTCCAATACTGGGCGCATTGTCAAATCTTTTTTTGGCACAAGGAAGTAAGTTGAATAAATACCCTTGTTTACCTGTTATCCCGGGACGAGTTCTATCACGTCCTTTGCTAGAAGATTGACGATCTCCTCGAGGAGGATCTTCTGGTGGTCCAAAGAATGTATTCTTTGCCGTGGAGGGTGGTTTTGGGGACGCTCTAACAGTTGTATGCAGTATCCGGCGGACACTGTGGACAGCACCCATCTGTCTGATGTGATCCCTTCCCAAGCTTGGGTGAAGTTGGAAATGCGTCCCCCTACTGGGGATGCGCGAGAAGGGACCCTGAATGGAGCGTCACTGTTTTGGTGGAGGCGTGCCGACGCCTCTACTGGGGCTTCCTCTACCTTTACCACGTCCTCTCTTATTACCCCTGCCATAACCCTGGGTAGACTGCTGGCTGTTATTCCATTGTGTACCCTGCCCCTGGGAATAGTTAGACCCCCTCTGGGAATTTCATCCACGTGGGCGATGAAAATTGCCTTTCCCTCTCTGGTTTGGGGGTTTATTGGTTAGTTGGCCTAGGGATTTGAGTGTCTCATACTCGTCCTTGACATTTTTCAGCGCGTCCTCGACCGCCTTTCCAAACAATAGATCCAGCTCCACTGGTTTATCTATCAAAGATGAGATGCCTGGGTTCGGCTTTGAACCCAGACTGTCGCAACCAAGCATGCCTTTTGATAACAGTACCTTCTGCTATCAATCTGCCGGTGTTCTCCGCGGCATCAAAGGTTGCTTTTAATATGCAACCGGACACGGCTCTTCCTTCTGCCGAAAATCATGCCAATTGGCTTTTTAAGGGTTCTGGGGCGGAATCTATGAGTGCCGCGACTTCTTCCCACTGGTGGCAGTTGTAACTCGCCAGCATGGTGGTGGAGTTGGCAATCCTTGCCTGGTAGGCGGAAGTGGAGGCTACTTTCCTGCCCAAGCCATAAATCTTCTTGCTCTCCTTGTCGGGAGGAGCTTCCGACGATGACAAGCGTGTTCCCGCCCTCTTACGGGTGTTTGTAACTACCAGGGAGTCCGGTTTCAGATGCCCTCTTATGTACAGTGGGTCTGTTTGGGCTGCCCTGAAAAGCTTCTCAACTCTGGGGTTTACCGCCCTAGTGAGATTGGGATTAACAAGGGAAGGGTCTATCCTTCTTTGTATTGACTTAAGGATAGGGATGGCCTGGGCAACAGGTCTCCTTTCTCCCACTAACTCCTCGGCGAAGTCCCTCTCTTCCTGAGCACCCTGGGTGTCAATGTAGAAGTGTTCTGCCACTCTGGACAGCACTTCATTCAAGAGAGGCTGGTTGTCGACAGGGGAGTCGGTAACCGGGGGTTCTTTATCTACTGGGGAATGAAGCCTGTAGGTTTCTGGGTTGTCCTCCTCTTGAGCCTCGTCACCCCCATAGTAGCCTGTCCCAGTTTGTTCTTCCAACATGCCCAAATCTGGATCCTCACAAAAGGATGGATCTCCCCGATATTGAGAATAGGGCTGTATACTGAAGGGGTCTGAAGTAGGAGCTTCAACCCGGGACTTCTTACTTGGGGATATAGGATCTTTAGAGCCTGAGGGAGTTGACCCGCAGAGAAAGTATTCAGGGTTTTTGGTGTAGAAATCTGCCAATGATGACATACTTGACATGACTCTGTCCATGTCATTACTAGATCATTCTCTTGAACTGGGAATGATTCTTTCTTGGAGGCCTTTCCCTGTTTTATCTTGACTAGACCTACTGGTTTGAACAGGGGTCTTTGGGATAACAGAAGACCGAGACTTGTTCATCTGTTTATGTGGGGTGGAATGTCTTTGAGGTATGGAAGGAGGCTGAGACTGCTTCCTCTGTTTTTTCCCCTTCCCCGTGGGTGGAAGAGTGTTTACCCTGTTTTTTCGCCCCTACGGAGCCTTTCGACGCCTGGTGATAGGGTAGTGTCCCTATCTCTGGAGTGTGGAGGCTGGGACTCGGGAACACCCGTTGCGCGGCCTGTTGACGCCGACTCCTGGAGTGCGGTCTGGGGATAGAGGTCGTCTTCTGACGATCGAACCTCCGTTACCTTGGGGAGCGAGGCACTTCTGGCAACAGTGGATGGTTGCCTGGAGTCATGCGGCGATCTAGATCGAGAACGCCCAGAAGACACCGATTCGGACCGTTCTCTATGTGCCTCTTTCCGCACGTCGAGTCTCAGTTGGACTTCGTGTGTTTTGTGGAAGTGCTGTGTGTAGCACTTGTGTCGCCGGGGGTCTTCCCCATAGCCGCCCTGCCGGACGACCTTCCGAGGTCGGGGACTTGCGCTTGGCTGTCAATTGACGGCACGTTGCCCTCACTGTCCGAAAGCACGGCGTTGCTGCCATCGCTGAAGGCGCCCTCTGCTGCCATGACCTCTTGACACCTGGCGTGGTGGGCCCAACACTTGATCGAATGGTCCTTGAGTGTTTTCGGTTTGAACCTACTACACGCAATGCAGTTAGCCTCGGGTGGTCCCTCGGTAAGCAGAGATTGCACGTGGCGTGTCTGTCAACCCAAGGGTACTTGCGGTTGCACTTGGGGCAAAATTGGAAACGGGTACCCTCCATACGCACCTTGTGGCAGCGGGCTAATTAGTGTAGGAATATATAAGAATGTACATATATACCAAAAGAGTGTAGAGTATCTCCACCCCCCACTCTCCCTACTTGCAGGGCCGAGGCCAGAGGCCTTCCGAGGCCCAAATCTGTCATGCAGCTCTCGACGGTCGATTCTTTCTCCGTGCCGGCGTCGAGTGTGGATGTTCGGTGACTCGACGTTGGGGTGGAGAAATTGGAGACTATAACAATATGTTAGCAAAAGTATGGCTAAGGCCAGGGAACTCCGCGGAATGCTTCCGACCAGTATGGCGGAAAAAAACAATCTGAGGGTCCTAGACGCATGAGGGATCATGGGTACAGTGGACGTCACACTAGGGATAGTATTACTGGCACGCCCTGTGTCGAAGCCTATTTTCGAGTTTCGAAAAACAAACTAATATTCCGCAGCTTCCACTAGATGTCAGCCTATGCACAGCATGTGATCTAAGCAGATTCCACAAACCTCAGAAATATATATTTTTACACACAGATTTTTTTTTATAGAATAGAACTCATTTGGAATTTGAGGATTTACATTTTTTGTCTTCTTGGCAAATCTTTAAAAAAATCTGTTGTTATCCAGTCTGTTAATTCTTTGTCAATTTCTTAATGATAGTGTATTAAAGGTGCTAATTCAGCACCAGATGGGGGGTGCACCTGCCACCTGCAGGAGTAAGAGGGGATGGGGCACCTCCTAGGGGGGAGGGAAACACAGGTAAACCAACGAACTGCAGTCATACCATGAAAGAAGGCCTCACGGGGGAAATACAGTGGTAGGGATGGACTATACATGCCATCGGCCCAGGCAACCTCGGTAGGCGATTATAAGATAGGGGAAAAATATCCCAGGCAAACACATTAAGCAGGGATGCCGCCAGGTTGGGCCTTGCCTGAGAAACCCGCTCTGAACGCATGATCAACACACCACGGGCCAGGGTGGAGGGGGACGGAGCTCAAGCTGCGTGTCACAGGCAGACCCAAGCAGCTCAAAAAACACTGGATGATGTAATGACAGGGCCGCAAGCCAATCCTGCGGACACTGGGTGATAGAGGGGAAGTGGACGAGAGCCAGAGAACCATTCACAAGGCCAAGAGAACCTATCGGCAGGTGGTTATGGGAATGGGAAGTTGAATGAAGTGGTGTTTCTGAGAGGACCAATTACACAGTCCGTTTCTACGTCCCTGGCAGGTGGCCAACCTTCGTATCCACTACAAAGTTTGTGAAAGCCGTTATCCAGCAGGTACCGTGTGAATGTCTCCCTTCCCACAGAAGCAGAGTGTCTTGTGTTCCTTTCACAATGGCAGAATAATAAAGTTCCAGCGGTCAGGACATATTTTATTTCACTAATTGCAAACTGTTCACGGGAGGGGTGAGAAGCGGTGTGGCGCCACATGGGGAGACGATGAGTTGGGATACTGTTAGCTCCAATCACGTTCCACTAACAAACATAAGCTCTAAGCAAATTACTTAGTTTAACCAATGAGCTTCTTGGGAACCATGGACAATATGAAACGTTTGAGCTACAACTGTTTCTAATACCTGGACCATTGTATTCGGAATATAAAATGAATGTTCGCTGTATGCCCAGATGTCCGCTCTCAAAAATCAGTTCCAGTCCACTGTTCTGTACGATTTGTGCTCACCCAGCTGTAAGAAACAGTGTTGTTTCTTGCCTGGGATGTGCTCCTTTTTGATTACTATTTGTTATATCGTGGGATCAGGAGGACGCCGGATACATTTTTGAAGGCCCCAGCGAGATCATCAGTCCTCCTGCTTAACTGAGGGTATCCGTGCCACCCTTCCCAGGGCATAGCACTTGCGACCGCAGACCTGACCAACGCACATCACCAAGTACGCACTGCAGATGCCGAGTTCAAGAAGGTCTGCCTGGTACCGAGCGCCGCCCACCCTCAGTGGGAGGAGGGAGCTTGTGCTGGAGGCTCAGTGCTGAGGGGACTCTAGGCTCCCTAGGACGCGAGGATAACCATGCATGAACACGCTGCGTAGTGGTTGCATGCCGACGGAGGGGGAGGGATAGATTATGGTGTCTAGGACGCCTCCTGGAGGAGGTAGAATGATCGGCCGTAGTAGCATTAGAAATGAGTGCATACCACCCAATAGTGCAGGCCTGCATTTCTTCACATTGTGGGACACAGTCTGAAACCTGCAGCGGCCGTGCATCAGATATCTATCTCCCAAATGCCCTTTGTTGTCCTTGAGATCTCGGCTCTGACCTTGAAACCAAGGGTGAGAACGAATTAGATGAGAAGAAATAGCTTTTTGGACGAGATCATCAGCCTCTGTGTGGGGAGTCTTGATATGCGGAGGGTTGCACAAGTCTTTTGTAAAATTCATTTTAGCCGTGTTATTTTTGGTTAGAAGCATTTTTACGCTTCTGTTTTGGCCTTAAGCTTGTGTAATGCCCGACACCAGAGCTCAGGCATATAATGCTGCATTGGAATAACCTCAGTCCTCTCAGGGGCAAGCCGGCGACCCCTTGAACACAGGGGACTGCCGTCTACAGGACATTTTGCCAAGAAGTACTTCCCACAGACAGCATCTGCAAAAAGAAAAAAGGGAACAGAGGAATCACTAAGTATGTCACTGTGCAGTTTCTTCTGCCACTAATCCGTTTTAATAAATGTCCCTGTGATAGGGGTGGGTCATGAAAGTAATACCATTGATGTTCTGCAGAGCAATAATATCAGACTCCTGACGGGGATGCATCGCAAGGCAACAATATAGTCCAGACTCCTGATTCACTTCCTAAAACCCCTTTACAAGTTGATCAGAATCAACAGGAGGGTGCTACGTGTGAAGTGAAAAAAGGTAAAACATATTGGGCCTCATTACACGGACGTCCCTTTGCCGGTTGGGGAATTTAACGCCTGCTTTTCAGCAGGCGTTAAAAACCAACCCGCAAAAGGGACCAGGGTGCTAATTTCGGTACCACAATTTGCGGTACCGTAATTAGCACCTTCCCCATTCCCATTATGCCCTATGGGGCAAAAATGGGAATGGGGAAAGGGGGAATTACCGCCCCACCAACCTTGGAATAGGGCGGTAATTCCCCTTTCCACCAAGGCGGTGCCAGTATTTTACCGGCATGGACCAAGGTGCTAATAGCACCTTGGTCCACCGCCATCCGTGTAATGAGGCCCATAGTCTTAAATTAGCAGCGAGTAAAGCCATTCAACAAACCTTTAACAGTATGGATACTGTCATCTCTGAAGCACTGTTCAATATCGATCAGAATAAGAAGGGATGGAATTTAGCCACTAGCTGGCAGTCTGTAAAAGAGAGGATTATTTGTGACCTTTGTAGTGTGAGACGGTTATGGACTTCCAAGCCTGGATGGATTCTTTTGCTACTATAACTTCTCAGTTTGGTAGGATGGAAACAGAACATTCGATTGCACCAATAATTGTCAACAAGGTAGAAGTAAGTGGTCAAACTGAGCGGGAACTATCCAGTAACCCTCTACCGGTGATTGTTGCATCTGCAGCTAGTCAGACCATCCCATACGGCCTGGACGGCAGTGTAATCACTTCACCTGGTCTTATTTGCGCAGTCTGTAAGGTGACAAATTGCTCACAGCCACTATGTACCTAGATGTCCCGAGTAGAATCCTACCTGCTTCTCAAGAGTAAAGAAATTTGTTTTAAATAGGTCTTCTATGCCAGAGATTACAGACCCATATCTAAAAGGGCTGGTTGCCGATAGAAATATGGTCATGGTGAATGTCAACAATGTAAAGGGTACTGAGCTGAGAGAGGGCCTTTGGAATAAAGATCTGGCTTGGTTGCAGTGAGTGTAAAACTGGTGGGAGGTATATCAGAACTCAAGATCCAAAACTACTGCAGAAGGTTCAAATTAAAGAATGGCCATCAAAATAGGGCCCCGATTGTATCGTCATCAGACGTGGCCGTCATAATCTCCCCGCTTTTCTTAACTGCTGTAATTAATTAGCCAAATGAGATTCTACCACCAGCCTTAGAATTGTAATTCACTGATTTGTGTGTCTAATTTGTGTTTTCCTTATTTGATGACTGATTTTTATGATCAATGTTTTTGTATGTGCAAGCGTTTTGTTTTTATGTGCACCCATAAGCCTTTCAAGCCTTTTGGTTGCACATTAAAAATAAGGTAAATAAGGAGTGGGTGCGAGCGTGGGCACACCCACATTAGAGCAGAAGAGGTACGTATTAGTGGCGAACCCCGTCAAATGGGAGTTGCGCGTAGTACCGGCGATTGTATAGTTGCATCATTGGGATAGGAGCTGTGTTATTGAGTTTTATTTTTCTGTTCTGGGGGTATAGAGAGGGACTTGCGTGTGGTAGTTTGTGCTGTCTTATGGTGTGGACTCTTGGTGCAAGTTCAACACCACAAGGTACTTTCGTGTGCTTGACATTGTATCGGTTGGCATGTGCAGGTGGTGCAGAGGCGGCATGGTGCTTATTTGCTCCAACATAAGGTAACAGTGAGCCAGCGGAGAGGGCCGTTGGATACTAACACCAAGTGTGTGGTCGGGTTGGTGCAGAGGGCCAGTGTGACAAGCTGATTGCCTGGGTGGGCTTGTGGTAGGGCCAGAGTTGGTGAATGAGGCGAGTAAGGGAGAGTGGGAGTGTACTGGGAAAAAGGGGGGAGAAGTGAAGAGGAAACGTGGGAAAAATACACAGGGAAGTTGGGATTAAAAAAAAAGGATAGGGGAATAATGGCCTATTTGGACAGCCCCCTGATCCACATGCGCCGAAAATTGCCCCAGTATCTCGATAAACTATTAAAGTACAATTTTCAATGGGCGCAGAGATTACAGGTCACTGTTTCCATGCATGGATAGGAGGGGGAACTTTTGAAAGTGAAATAATAACTAATACAAAAACGTATTTTCTAACAAAATACAAGAGCTCCAAGTTGAAAAGTAGACAGAAGATACTGGGGCTCTGGAAGTTATATGAAGATACAAAAGGGGGAAAAAGTGAGCAGGAAGAAGAGTCTATGGGAGGGGGTAGACTGAGCTCTCTGCCCGTGCCCTAAGGTGTCTACTTGTCAGCAAGGCCCGCAGCGGGATATACCAAACCCCAGCTAGAAACCTCAGGAAGGGATCGTGTTAAAAAAAGGGAAAAAGACAGAACCGTGAAGGGAGGAACTACACACAGGAGGAGAGAGGAAATACCTAGCGGACATAGAAAAGAATATGTGACAGCAAGTGGACAGCAAGTGGACACGTTATTCACTGAGAGAGAGAGTGATACAAGAGGAGGTACATAGGAAAACTAAGTGAGATAAGGGGGAATGGCTATCAGGGAGAAAATAGACAAAGAGGAGGAAGATACTGAAGAAAAAAGAAGCGGAAGGAGGGAGTGAAGATGATGCAGCTTCAGATGAAGGACTGCTAGGGAAAGAATGGAGTGATGGGGACAGTGATGAATGGACACCGGACAAAACAAGGAGGGAGGGAGGAGAAAAGAACAAAAGCGACAAGACAGCAACAGAAGTGACAGGGACTGTTCCACATCCCTCCGCAGCAGGGTAGGGAAGGTAGAAATGGGGCCAACTAAGGCCACCAAAGGAGGAGGAGGAGGAGGAGGAGGAGGAGGAGGAGGAGGAAGGAGGAGGAGGAGAGATGGGTCCAAAGAAATGAGTAATGCCAGTACTACAGAAAAGGAGAGGGGATGCACATTATGTCCCATGGCATACAATGGACAGAGATAATCTAATATGAAGCTTGTCCTTCCTCGTGGCAGGGGCCAGTAAATGGATAAAGGCGCGCTAGAAAAAGACGGCAGAGGTGACGCTGGACATATAGGACATTAAAAGTTTATTCGTAGCAATCATAGGAGAACAGGCAAACCAAATATGGAAGCAGGCCATATACAAAAGGATGAAATTAAGCACAAGCGCCCATGATGGAGCTCACACATCTGGGAGGTTCTGAGAAGTTTTAACCTGACAGTTTTGACCCAAGGACGGTAAAGGCCCATAAAATGAAAAGTGGCGATGACCCGGCAGAGTATATAAAACGGGTGCAGGATCTGTGGACACAAGAGACTCAAAGGTCCTGGGATGATAATGTAACCGTGTTTAATCACATATTGATAAAGGGACTCCCAACAGAAGTACAGAGAATATTAGATAAGATGGTGGGCATTGAAGCTAAGAGATGGTCAGAAATAAAGGCAACAATAATGCACTATGGCAAACGAATACAAGGGAGTGAGGCATGTGAGCGAGAATGTAGCGAAAGCAGAAAAACTATTGGTGCAAAAGAAGATGTCAAAGTATATAATAGAAGGGGCACTGCTAGTACCCGGTGCTGCCACAGTGGCACCTGACCCACAGGGAGGGTTTTCTCGTAGGACAGACACCACAACGAGGATGTACCACTGCATTATATGCCACAGTGGGGAATGTCGCTGCAGGGTAACTATATGCATGGGGGCTTCTTTCTCATGGGAGAAGGTATCAGTAATTAGGAAGGGGAGCACATAGAGGGGTAGGATACAGGCTTTTTGAGGCATATCGTACTCACATGTCCATTTGCACAACAAGCACAGGCAATACAGATAGCGCAACTGCAAGGAAGGGTCACAATGTATCCACAGTGGGAGCAGATGCAGCCTCATGTAGACCGATGCAGCAGGGACAGGTGTCCTTGCAGTAGGGAATGCCACAGGTACCGGGGGGGCATGGAAGGGCGAGCAGGGACCCCAGTTGCAACATAGACTCCAGTAGCAGCAGGGAGTATGGTGCTGCTAGGGCAGAACATGGTAACCCATTACACTGGGTAAGTGTGGTGGGAGAAACCCCTTCCTTTTCCCCCAGTGCAATACGCAATAATAGGGGGGCCCACAGAAGGCTCGAGTGTGTCCAGAGCTAGCAGTAACAGATGGCCCAACGAGGAACCAGAGTTAGCAGTGAAAATAGGACCCATGGAGTTTTCTTTTCTCAGACACGGATGGAACATAATTGTGTATACGAGAGGGGGTATTCCCATTATCAAACAAGATCATGGACATGCAGGGCTTCTCTGGGGCGGTGGTCACGGTTCCAGTCACAAAATACTTGCCCCTAAGAGAGACACAACACATCATGGCTTCCCTATTGTACTACAAAGACACTCCCATCAGCATCTCCAAACTCAACCTTAAATACTCCCAATTCACCATCAACAACACAAACATTCCAGTCTCTACCTCTGTAAAGACGATCGGAGTCCACATAGATGCTACTCTCTCAATGACAAGACAGGTCAGCGCCATCTCCTCTGCCTCAGCCCTCACCACCAACTGATTTATGCTATAAAACCCTTCCTTAACACTCAGAACTGCCTTTCCATCGCAAGAGCCACCATAGGAGCAAGACTCGACTACTGCAATGCCCTTCTTGCAGGCACCTCCACAAAAACATCAATAGGCTACAAGTAGTACAGAACAATGCACTCCGCGCTGCACTACATATCCCAAAAAAATGAACACATCTCAGGGCAGAGGAGACGCCCATTGGCTCACAATTAAAGAAAGGATCAACTTCAAAATCCTCAAACTCGCACACAAATGCATCAATCTTGACGCCCCCTCCTACATATCAGAAACCATAACCAAGAACACCTCTGCCCACCATAAAAGAAGCCATCACGCCAACCAACTCTGTTTACCTGCCATAAAAAGAGCCAACGCTGATGGCATCAGCTTCCCCTACATAGCTCCTAAACTCTGGAATGCCTTAACCAACACACTCAGCAGAACCGTTGCTACTCTCATTTTGCAAATCCCTCAAAACTATGCTATTCACATAAGCATCTCCCCACACCTCAGTCGACCCTGCTACTCAATGTATGAAATCCTACCACAAATAGGAAATGCAACTTTTTCTCTAACATGAAGAAAGAACCAATTGCATAATCTTATGTAACTGCAATGCTTTTTCCGCCCTTGTAACCAGTAATCCTACCTGTAACAGCGCCACGATGCCCAAGGGCTGATGTGTGCTTTAAAAATACGAATAAATAAATAAAATGGAGAGATTTACTCAGCATACTGAATGCCACCATATCATTCACAAAGTGGGCTGGTGTGCACAACAGGCCGATTCATGTAATTCCTCACAAAAGTGTCGCACGCGGCTGGCGCACAGCGTGCCCGTGCGAATGTCTGCGCCAGCCGCGTGCGATAAAATCAATTTCCGCGCACAGCGTATTCATGGATTCTCGCCTCCAAAAGCAGACGTGGCGCAGCGAACCTGCAGCAGCGCCAGTTACGCCCCCAAGAACGCCCTCGCGCAAGGAAAAGCCATCAAGATCGCAAAACCATCGCAAAGGGCTGCACCAACACTGTACCAGTGTACCGGACTGGCAAACAGCAAACGCAAAGCGGGGAACGCGTATTACGGGTGTCGGGAACACGCGTGCGCGAGAAGTTTCACACGCGATCTGGCCTGGGGGAGCGTGTGCGTGTATTTCAGGGGTGCGCGAGAAGTTCCACACGCGAATGGCCTGGGCGCGTGTATTTCAGGGGTGCGCGAGAAGTACTACACGCGATCGTGAAGTTCCACACGCGATCTGGCCTGGGGGAGCGTGTGCGTGTATTTCAGGGGTGCGCGAGACGTTCTACACGCGAATGGCCTGGGTGCATGTATTTCAGGGGTGAGCGAGAAGTTCCACACGCGATTGGCCTGGGCGTGTGCATTTCAGTGGTGCGCGAGAAGTTCCACACGCGATTGGCCTGGGCGAGTGTATTTCAGAGGTGCGCGAGAAGTTCCACACGTGATTGGCCTGGGCGCGTGCATTTCCGAGGTGCGCGAGAAGTTCCACACGCGATTGGCCTGGGGGAGCGTGTGCGTGTATATCAGAGGTGAGCGAGAAGTTTCACACGCGATTGGCCTGGGCGCGTGTATTTCAGGGGTGCGCGAGAAGTTCCACACGCGATTGGGCTGGGCGCGTGTATCTCAGGGGTGCGCGAGAAGTTCCACACGTGATTGGCCTGGGTGCGTGTATTTCAGGGGTGCGCGAGAAGTTCCACACGCGATTGGCCTGGGCGCGTGTATTTCAGGGGTGCGCGAGAAGTTCCACACGCGATTGTCCTGGGCGCGGGTATTTCAGAGGTGCGCGAGAAGTTCCACACGCGATTGGCCTGGGCGCGTGTATTTCAGAGGTGCGCGAGAAGTTTCACACGCGATTGGGCTGTGTGCGGGTATTTCAGGGGTGCGCAGGAAGTTTTACACGCGATTTCAGCAGGGTACGTGTATTTCAGGGGTGCCGGGGAGTTCTACATGTGATTTGGCAGTGTGGGTCCTCCCAGGTGTTCCCTGTACACCCTCCAGGGCCCCTGCAGGCAGCCCACACCACAGGGGACTACCCTGCATCCCTGGTCATGTGCCGCAGGCAGTCCACCCAACATGGGCATGCCCCCCAGCAAAGGCACATGTCTCTTTGCACTAATGATCACCAACTCATGTCCCCACCACCCCCACCCCCCAGCACTATGGGGCACCTGCCAGCAGGCCCCCACCCATGTCCAACTCATGTTCCCCACCACCCCCCAGCACTGTGGGGCACCTGCCAGCAGGCCCCCACCCATGTCCAACTCATGTTCCCCACCACCCCCACCCCCCAGCACTGTGGGGCACCTGCCAGCAGGCCCCCACCCATGTCCAACTCATGTTCCCCACCACCACCACCCCCCAGCACTGTGGGGCACCTGCCAGCAGGCCCCCACCCATGTCTACCACCACCCCCACCCCCCAGCACTGTGAGGCACCTGCCAGCAGGCCCCAACTCATGTTCCCCAGCCAACATGTCATCACAATCTAGATCCCTGGCCCCTATGGTCAGCCTCCAAATGCAAAATACCCACCCGAGTATTGCATCGACCCACTCAGAAATGGCAATGACATGACAGAACACCAATTGCAAGTTTCGAAACAAACACATGTCCCTCACATACACCCAATGGGTGTCAGTGAATCTCAAAACCCATATCATGATATGCGTGAAACCAATGAGATGATACTACACATTGAAGTTCGATAAAAAAAATATGTATTAAAGGAAACAAATAGATTCAAAAATAAAGAAACAGAAATGGGAATGTACAAAAATGAAAAGAAGCATGTCTGTGAAAAAAGCAAAACCAAAAATCATAATCCAAAGTAATGGTGTCCAAAGTCACTGTCCACAAAAGAAAATCCAATGGGAAATAATAATTGAAAGCCATTGCTCCATGGGTAAATTGTGATAGAAAAATAAAATCCAACAGTGAACTATGTACAGACGAACAAGCCAGGGTCCATTATCCCAACAAAAGAAATGAAACCTATCTAACAACACTAACTAATAAAATAAACTATATACAAAAATGGATGTACACTTACCGCTCGACTCCAGACGGGTCTGCCTCTCAAGGACCTGGACGTGGAGCGCTGGGGATATGCGTTCCAGGACCCTCATCTGATCTTCTGACAAGTGGCCCCCGCGACCCTTGGCATCCACTGCCTTCAAGAGGAGCCGGGCCTTGTTCAGGGTCCTGGACCTGAAGTCCTCCCAGCGCTTCTTGACATGTTGGAAGTCACGGACTGCCACCCCCTCCGCGTTGATGGCAGTCACAATGTCAGTCCAGATCCAAGTCCATCCTTCCTTGTCGGCGCGGGAACTTCCGAAGAGGGCATCATACTGCCCCAGGACTTGCTCCACCAGGACACCAACTTCGGTGGCACTGAAGCTGGTGCCCCTCTGCCTCTCTGGCCGGGGGTTGTCAGTGGTGCCAGATGTTGCAGTGCCCGACATGACAACCCCAGAGGCAGGAGTGGGTGGGCAACTGGGTCCTGGGGCTGGGCTGTGGAGCGATGGAATCCCAGTCGGGAGTCTTCGGTTCCAGAAGGGGTGGTCACAGCAACAGCACCCCTGGCTGATGTGCAGGCAGCAAATGGCAGGGCACGTGGGCAGCAGGCAGCAGCAGATGGCAGGTGGGAGCGTGCTCGGGGCTCTGGGGGCAGGAGCGTGGTCTTCCGTGTGCTTAGGCGTGGCCAGCTTGATACGGAGTGATTTGGCACGTGAAAATTCTGCACGTCAGCGTGTAATTCGAGGAAAGACCCTTAGTGCGTAAGCACGCATACGTGATTCCATTGGACCAAAGGCCCTTAGCGTGGATGCGCGTCTGTGATGTATCGCGCACGGGCGTTGCTTTTCGTGGGGTGCGGTGCGTGTGTTTTGCAGGCGTTGGGGTTCACATGCTATCACTTCACAGCGGGTGGGTGTTGGCTACGCGTTCTTCTACACGCAAGGCAGACGGTGAGTGGTACCCTGCTCCCCCAGGCCCGATCGCGTGTGAAACCATCCGCGAGCCACAGAAATACACGTACCCCGCTCCCCCAGGCCTGATTGCTTGTAAAACCACCCGCGAGCCCCTGAAATACACGCGCCCAGGCCAATCGCGTGTGGAACTTCTCGCGCACCTCTGAAATACACGCACACGCTCCCCCAGGCCCAATCGCGTGTGGAACTTCTCGCGCACCTCTGAAATACACGCGCCCAGGCCAATCGCGTGTAGAACTTCTTGCGCACCTCTGAAATACACGCACACGCTCCCCCAGGCCCGATCGTGTGTGAAACTTCTCGCGCACTTCTGAGATACACGCACACGCTCCCCCAAGCCCGATCGCGTGTGGGCCTTCTCGCGCGTGTAGAACTTTGGCGCACATTTTTTTTCCTGTGCAGGGACGCTACCGCCTGCTTTCGTGTGGCAGACATGTATGGCCTGTGCGCGTCTTTGGCCGTGCGCTGTTTTTCCTTATTCGATTCCATGAATACGTGTTGTAGGCAAGCGTGTGGGCGTTCTGCGTACTTGACTCCTGTACTTCCCCCGTGACACCCACATTTTCACGAGTTGTTCCCCATTCTGCGTGTGACGCCCCATGTTACGCCTACTTTTGTTATGTGCGCCGCGCTATGTGCGAATTCGCTGTGGCCTTATCGCACGGCGTTCGATGACCTGTGCGCCGTGCACTTTCTCAGCGCACATCCCACATTTTGCACGTGCACGGACTTCCATGAATTGATGTGCGATGTTTTCTGTGCGATAATCGCACTTGCACTGCGATTTTCGCTATTTCACTGCGAATCACACGTTTTCGCACGCGTGCGCCGTTTTTTCGGTGCACATTAATTCCATGAATCGGCCTGCAGGTGTTTACTTCACTCGAGTGGCTTTGCTCTTGTAATCAGCCCACACTCAAAGCACATTGAGAGGCCAACCCATGTACCCAAGCATGTATTTGTACGGAGTGGAGATACTGCTGAGATGGGTCCCAGGAAAACAAGGGAAGGTGTTCCGACTGGCCTCAGAATTCTTGTTCAGACCACAGTTTTAAAGGGATGACATGAAAGGCACCACACGGGTGCTACAGTTAGAAGGGTTGATAGTGCGTAAAGACCTAGTGATCCTGTTGGGACAGACAATGACCATATGGAATGGCACACAGTGCTCTCCATCAACCCAACATGAACAATAACAGGAGTAACGGATGAACAGCTGTTCAACAAAGAGGAAGAGGGGAGAAGGTGTTTCAGCTACAAATACCTTGCCCAGTCAAAGTAGTGGAGAAACTAGTACCAATATTGACAACTGGTGAAAAGGAGATCCATGCAGTTGAAGATCTCAAGAAGGCCCCTGAAAGATTACCGACCAAAGAGCCCCCCACGTCTCAGGGGAACTAAAAGGAGCGTGAGCAGTGAACATAAAATTGAAGGAGGGAGCATTGCTCCCCCCAAGCCAAATAATATCCATTGTCCAGAGAAGCAGATGAGGCGATCTACTCGACCTTGCATGCTCTCTGGGAGCAGGGCATCATACTAACTTCTTCCTCACCATGCAACCTGGCCATATACCCGATAAAGAAATCCATGGGTGGGTCCTGGAAATTCATACAAGATTTATGCCCCCTAAATGATGTTGAGGCCTACTTTCGAGTAGTTCCACATCCTGCCATGATATTGTGCAACATTCCAACACAGGCAAGGTGCTTCAGTCATTAACTTGAAGAATGCCTTCTTTTCCATTCCATCGCACCTTGAATCACAATATCTAACAGAGTTTACGTATCGGGGAACGAGGTTCGAACACACTAGACTCCCTCCAGGGTGCCGTGAATGACCAAGTATTTTCAATAGAGTGATCCAAATGGACCTGAGCAACTTACAAAATGTCAAGCACAGTAATACAATATGTTGAGGACTTGTTGGTATGCAGCGAAACGGGGGAATAGTGTAGGGCGAACTCAGGGCACCTGCTGACATTACTTGCAGAGAAGTACAAGGTGGACAAAGGAAAACTACAATACTGTCAGGAGGAAGTAGTGTACTTGAGGTGAATAATATCCATTGAAGGGTGTAGGATAACAAGAATGGGTGGAGGCAATTCATTCGACAGCACAGCCACGCGCAATAAAGGAAATACACACATTTATGGGGTTGTGTAACTATTGTAGGGTATTGGTTTTTGACTACTCAGCCAACACCAAGCCCTTACTGCAGGGCCTAAAAGAAGCAGCTCAGAAAGAGAAGAGGGAGCTAAAATGGACACCCGAAATGCAGGAACATTTCTCAGAACTTAAAGAAGCATTAGCAAATGCAACGGTACTGGCCACCCACAGCTACAAAGACAAATTCCACTTGTTCTCCCACTCAGATGGTTCAGTATTGATGACCGTCCTTACACAAAAGAAACCAAAGGGGCACAAACCGTTGACCTACTACAGTGGTCTCTTGGACCTAGTGATGCAGGGCGATTTTCCTTGTGAAGAAGCACTTGCGACTGCAGCGTTTACAATAGAAAAGGCAGCGACAGTCACAATGGGGTGCCCCAAAGTGTTACATGTGGAACAGTCATTGTTCGCTGTTTTGGAAAAAATAGAAAAGCACCCTAATGACACAGAGCATCGGGGTACAAGGTGATACAACAAACCCAGCAATAGAGGTAGTGAGGTGTCTTGTGGTAACCCAGAAACAATTCTAGCAGAACCCGCAGCTGAACGGGAGTATATGCATGACTGTGCAGCACATACGGATCAGATGGAGGGAGACATACATGCCGTTGGGGCAACAGAAGGGGCAGACATGGTGTACATTGATGGGTCATCCAGCAAAGACCCTGAAACTGGCAGGAGACACACAGGGGAAGCCGTATTATGTTGTGTACATGTAGAATATGTAATAGCATCTCACAGGTAATTACCAACACACTACTCGGCACAAGCCGTAGAGCTAGTAGCAATGATAAGTGCATTAAACATGAAGGGGCATGCAGCAAACACGCTTTCCAACTATGCTTATGTAAGATCTACCATACATTCAGGATTAGCCCGATGGAAAAGGAGGGGTTTCAGTAGAAGTGAAGGCCTCCTGGAAAAGGAGAGTGCTCTCTTTCCCAAACCGACTTAATTTGGAGGCAGAATAGTATGGGAAAACTAGTGATGCCTTGGAAAGTGCTGAAAGTAGCTCTCAAGCAATTGCATTTTCCAAACCATACATCCAAAGAAAGTATAGCCTCAGAAATAAGTGAGGGATGGTATGTACCAAACCTGCATGAGCAAGTGGCAGAGTTTATGGTGAACTGTGTGGTTTGTCAACAATGTTTGTCGGGTCATACATTGAAAACCATCCAGGGAACAATACCACGACCAAAAGCGATCTTCCGGCACTTGCATATCGACTATGTTGATATGCAAGAAAGATGCTCGTCTTATAAATACCTAATTGTTGGTTGTCATTGATCCCTTTTTGAGTTGGCTTGAGGCTGGGCCAATGTCTGTGGCCAAATTCCTGAGGGAGGAAGTGTTTCCAAGGTGGGGAGTATGAAGAGAAAATCAACCAATGGGCAGTATTTCACCAACGACCTTTTTGATGAGATTACCCACCACTTGGGGATAAAACACAAGCCTTGCACAGTGTACCAGCCGCAGGCAAACCGGATTGTTAAACGGCTCAATTGTTTGCCTAAAAAACACTTGGCAATACTGAATTCTTCTCTGTGCCAAAACTGTCTTTCCTATCTCCCCCTTGCTCTTTTTGCCCTTCATAACTCACCCAGTGTTTATCACCATCTGACTGCACGAAAAACAGGTATGAGGATGCATGCACCTGTCCCTCCTGCATGTTCAATTTCAGATGCTAACCCTAGCTCAAAGATCCCAGGAGAGAAATGAAAACATATTTGACAGAAATAACAAATGTTCTCTGCTACATCTTCTACCAGGTTCAGGGACATACATGTCGGCCAACCAACAGTGAAGAACACACAAGTGCGCAACAGGAGGAAGACTTTCCGCAAGCACAGCCTCTCTATCGTGGAGTTCTCATCCGCAACGTGCTAAGAAAGTGGAAGGAACCAAGGTTTTGTCGTCCATTTGAAGTTGTTTATGCGACCCCAATGGCAGTGAAGATAAAAGAAAGAAGGGCAGGGATACATATGTCCAATGTCTGCAAAGACAACAGCAGCAACAACAGAGAGAAGCGTCAACTGATGGAACGTATACATCAATTAACATTGACTCTGTGCATTGCTATAAGATTCTACAGAAGGCCCATAAATGAAGGAGAAGATGGGAAAGATAGTACTAGGGGGAATGGGAGAAGCGCAAAACTTGATGCAAATATAATAGGAGGTTGGATTGTTCCATTTTTCTGTCTTCACCACTTCTGGTTCTTAATGCATAAGGGCAGTACAAGCACGCCTGAGGATGGTGGACGGGACAAACACACCAAAAGAAGTAGATCTGGTATTAAAGGATTTTTCAGTGCGATTGGGTAGGGAGGGGACCTTGCATCTGAAAATGTATTGTACAAAGAGAAGAGAGGGTGGGGCGAGGAAGCACCAATGACGCATGCAATTGCTCACTCATCCCACACCTCGCAGGGACACAAACAATTCCTGCCACAAGAGGTGACAGTAGAGGAAGGGGGATGTTTAATGCATACACCCTGTGCAAAACACGGCGACTGTTCCAGGGACACACTGTAGAAGTAAAATGGATAGATGAGGGGGAGGAGGTGTATGCAGATAACTATATACAACTAGAAAGCATGGCACAGGAAAAAAACATCAAGCACATGATACTAGAGTATAACACCGAAAAGGCACAGAGGGGAAAACAGATGACTGCCCACAAGAGAATATTCTGTACAGACCCTCCAGCCCTTTGGCGATTTTGCGATCCCGCAACATGCTGTGAAAACTGATGTTTTTTAAAAAGACCATAAAAAAACAAACAAAAAAAGACACGGGGCAAGATTCTCAAAACCTTTTTTTGACCAAGAAATAGAATGTGCAAGCACATCTCATCACTTGTGCCAAGAAAAGAGCAGCCCAATCCACTATGGCATATGAATGCGCGCATATAAAATGCGCCCCATTCAGATGGCCTTTTTCACCCCTTTGCGCAAATCAGGGTCTGTATCTGCACATTTAAAAGCGCCTCCCAAATTTACAAACAAGATACACGCTAAAATGTGCAGAAATGGGAGGGAACCCAATGCGCCTTTTTCGAATAGGCACGCGGTGGGTGCCAGTGCATATTAGGGTCTTTCTTACCCGGTCATACTTTTTTTTTTGTTTGTGACAGAGTTATTAACTGTGGTTATCTCACTTGCATTTCTGTTCCTCGAAAAGGATAGAAATTAATTTTTTTGGGGTGGCATTTTATATGGGCAGGCCCCTTAAAGACCCATCATGGAGAAATGCGCAGGGAGCCTGTAGGATGTTGTCGGGAGAGCGCTTTCGATGCAAACATATTCAAGACGGTGGCCAGCAGCCAACATATCATTTGTGCCATATCTCAGCCCTCTGGAAATGCGCAGGTCACTTTTGGGAATAAGGTGACCTGCTATTTTCCAAAACATGGGTGATCTAAAAATAGCCATTTGCTCTTTTTTAAAATGCCCCATTTTTTGAGGCTCTTGGCCCAAATCTACATTTTTACAAATTGTTAAAATGGCCACAATACGAGAAGGACATGGGGGGTGGAGGAGGCTTTAGTGAGATGTGCAGTGGTAGGCAAGAAAGCAGAGGCAGAGCTGTGGGTCAGAAGGGGAAGCGGTGGGTAAGAGCAGAGAGGAAGCAATGGGGTGGTGGTCCAGACATCAGAGAGGGAGCAGCGGGCTAGAAATCAGAGAGGGAGTGGATGGCCAGAAAGAGGTAGTGAGATGCAGATTGGGAGAAAGGATGAGGGGAAGAGTGCGATAGAATGGGAGAAAGGGTAGCATGAAAGAATGAAGCACTGTAAACTGCAGGAGGAATTGGGGAGCGTAAGGTGTGAGTTGGGAGTAGGATTTGGAGTGCGGCAGGTACTAGGGAGTGCAAATTGTGAAATTGTGACTTGGCAGAGTGACTGAGCACATGAGTATGTGTATGATAGAGTGAGAGGTTTGGGAACGCAAGTTGTGATGGGGAATTGGTGAGACATGTGAGGTGTGTTGGTGAGACCTGTGTTGGTGGTTGGGGTTTGGAGAACATAAAAGGGGAATATTTTCAGCATTTCAACTGATAATGATTAATACTGTCAATAATATTAAATAGGCAGTCACATTAAACCAAAACCATAGCCAAAACAACACTGTTCTGCCAAGCCAGAGATTAAATTGATACAAAAAGGTAAAAATAAGGACACCCTGGCTCTCTTTTAGTCTTGGACACTGCCTCTTTCCTGCAATGTGCCAGTCAATAAAAAATGTGCCGTCAAAAGGCCACAATAAATAAAGTTTTGTGCCGCCTAATTTGCCATTTCATACAATAAAATTTGCCATTTCATGTCGCAATATCCTGGAGGGTCTTTCTGGAAGAAATCAACGAGACACACTATACCCTGGTGCCACACCAGACTCCTAATGTGAATAGAGGGTTCGGTGTACCACAAAGGAAAGTGGGAAAGAAGGATAGAATGCTGAGCATAAGGGTTGGTGGGATTTGTAGAGAAAATTGTGAAGAAAATAGATGGCGGGTGTAGAAGAACATGGGATGCCAACGTACATGCCTTGACATGGATACATAAAAAACATCGCCCAGTCTATATATAAATGCCTAGCAGTATTCTTTGTGGTCCAGAGCAAATAGGACGGTGGCGCTGGCAATGAAAACTAGCTGCAAGAGGACAATGAGCATTGTGGCATTGCAGAAAGGGATAGCGGTAGTGATGGACGTATGGGAGCTTGTGGGACAAGAGAGTATGCCCAGCTACAATCAGATTGGGGGAGGAATATGCGCACTGGAAACTCTCCACACAACCCTGCATTGGTGGTCCCTGGGCAGATTTGATGTCATTCCATAAGCTATCCATCCAGCAAAGGGAGAATAAAGCAAAAGAGACAAGAGAACAATCAAGGATAACAAGGAGGAAGAGAGCCAGTAATTGCATCTCGGCAGAATCCACCCAGAGCTTGGATGCTATTACACCACATTTGGAACTCTTCAGCAAGGCATCTGTGTTTTTCAGCTGGCTCCTGCTTCCCGGGGCACAAACAGCTACTAACCCGAAATGGATTGAAATAAAACATTACGGGCTGCTCCAATTGGCTAATGCTACCTAAAAAGGACTGAACACGGTGTGAGAAGAGATTCGAGCTTTGCGTATGATGGCCCTACAGGACCGGTATATTGGACCTTATGACTGCAATGAAAGGCAGCATGCGCGAAAGATCGGGAGCACATGTTGCACAAGAATACCCAATAATGATGCAGCTAATGGGACACTTTCGGAAGCTGTTAGAAGATACAAACATTACATGAAAGAATCATAAGCGAGATACACAACATCACGTCAAACACCTGGCTCGACAATATTTGCCTGGGTCCTAGATTGGCTGGCAGCAATGCTCAAAATAACTGTCCCTATACTTGATGCTGTGATGCTCGCCACAATCTTCATCAGTCAGTGGGTCATCAGCCGGTGCAACTGCCACCAGAGAAAAGCCTGTAACATAATGTCAGCAAATAAAATTGAGCTTCGTAAAGTATTAGATGAGGAGCGTGAATGAGAGTGAGGATGATGTAGAGTTCATATTTGCAGCCTTCCCACAGGATTTAGAGAACTATAAAACACTTTGGGCCGAATGCTCACCAGATGGGAAAAAGATACTGGCGTTCAGAGAATACCTAGACAGCTATGCAGAGGAACAGGACACGAACAGGGCCACACAGTTATGGGTGCGTAAAGAAAAGGGTAAGGAAATGAGCGGGAAGGAGATGCTGATCGAAAGGGGGAATGTATTAAAGATGCAAATTTAGCGCCAGATAAGGGGGCACACTTAGCACCTGCGGCAGTAAGCAAGAGGGAATGGAGCACCTCCAAAGGGGGAGGAAAACACGGGTACACCAACAAACTGCAGTCATATCATGAAAGAAGGCCTGATGAGGAAATTAGGGGTTTAGGGCTGCACTGTGCATGCCATCGGCCCAGGGAATCTTTGTAGGCTATTATAAGATAGGAGAAACTTATCCCAGGCAAACACATTAAGCAGGCATGCCCCGAGGTTGGGCCTTGTTCGGGCAACACACCCTGAACGCATGATCAACACACCACAGGCCAGGGAGGAGGGGGACAAAGCTCAAGCTGCGTATCGCAGGAAAACCGAAGCAGCTAAGACAACCCTGGTTGATGTAATGACAGGGCGGCAAGCCAATTCTGCGGGCACTCAGGGATAGAGGGATAGAGGGAAAGTGGACCAGAGCCAGAGAACCGTTCACATGGCCACGAGTGCATATCGGCAGTTGGTTATGGGAATCTGAACCAAGTGGCATTTCTGGGTGGACCAATTAAACATTAAGTTTCTGTATCCCTGGGAGGTGGTCAGCCTTCAGAGTATCCACAAGGTTTGCGAAGGCCGTTATCAAGCAGGTACTGTGTGAATGTCTCCCTTCCCACTAGAAGCAGTGTCTCATGTTCCTTTGACAATGGTGCTGACCAATGGCAGAATAATAAAGTTCCAGCGGTCAGCATAGAGGTCATTTCACTAATTTCAAACTGTTCTCGGGAGGGGGCGAGAAGCGATGTGGCGCCACATGGGGAGGCGATGAGTTGGGATATTGTTGATTTGTTATCTCTAATCAAGTTCTAACATACGTTAACTCTGATGATATGACATAGTTTAACCAATGAGCTTCTTGGGAACCATGGACGATATGAAGAGTTTGAGTTACAACTGTTTCTACTACCTTGACCATTGAATTTGTAGTATAAAAACGAATGTTCGCAGATGTCAGCTCTCATCAATCAGTTCCAGTCCCCTGTTCTGTTTGATTTGTGCTGGCCCAGCTATAATAGACAGCGTTGCTTCTTGCCTCGTGTGTGCTCCTTTTTTCATTACGATTTTTTATATGGTGGGATCAGGAGGACATGTGTTTTGTCCATGTTGTGTTGAATCAAACTGCTTTAATGTTACTGAGGATTCTCTGCCTGACAGGCATGTGAATTTATGAATGATCTAATACTCAAGAGGGTCTATTAATTACAAGAGCTAGATTTAACGCCTTACCTATGAGGGCAGAAACTGCTAAATGGATCAGTTTCTTTTCCAGGCATGAATTGTGAACTGTGATTCTCTTAAGGAGGATTTATTACAGTTTTTATTATTCTGCCCTGCTGATGAAAAGAATTCGGGAACACACTAGTTACTTTATTCCGAAAATGTCTAATGTTGTACAGCTTAGACCAGCATTGTTTTATTCATTATTAGCAGAAACACCTTTGGTGGCGTGAACATGGTTGTCCTATTTGAGGGCAGCATTACAATTAACATCAATTTGCTGAAATGTATTTCCTACAAAGATTTGATCAATCGCTCTATATTTGCTTACTTTTTATTTGTATGGAAGATGTATTTTTATTTAACGTTGTATTGATTTCCTTAGCCTGTTTTTACATTGTGACATTGTAATGTATTTTTGTAGTTTGATGAATTTTTTGCACAAATCCAAAATGAACCCGACTTGAGGATGCATGCACTATACAAACAAAAGTAAGTGTGGGGGCTTTTCATCATCTCAAAGCAACCCCACAACTAAGACTAACAGCGGATGAAAGATGTACAGAGAAACAGATCTCTAGAGCTTATATATGGATTCCAGGGGCCACTGCTAAAACATTGTGCAGACCTAGAGAAAGACTGGAGAGGGACCCAGGTCAACTGGATCAGAAGAACAAGTTACTTCTTACCTTGTAACGTTCTTTCGATGGGATGTTCCTTCGACGTATTCCTTATCTTTGATAATTTGTCTCCAGCTTGCTGGCCTCAGAACTTTTTTCACTGTAGAGGGCGCTGCGCGTCGACGTCCGCCGAGTCGATGTCCCTCGACAGCCACCGTATCGGCGCCGACGTCACCATGCCCATAAATAGCCACGCGCGGCGTCCGTTGCTCAGTTCCGTTTTGGAGGATAAGATCAGTCATGCCTGAATTGGTTATTGACCTTGAAGGAGCGTAAACTGCAACCACAAGGGAAGTATTACTGCGGGGATGGATGGGAGGGGCGATAAGGAATACGTCGGAGGAACATCCCATCGAAAGAACGTTACAAGGTAAGAAGTAACTTGTTCTTCGAAGGGATTGTGTCCTCCGACGTTTTCCTCATCTTTGATAGACTCCCATAGCAGTGGCATGTAATTGGAGATGGGAGTAATAATGTCATGTATCCCTTTTAGGAATGGACCGAATGTAATACGGCCTTGCCAAATCTGGTCTCTTGACTAGTGGAGGAATCCAGGTTGTAAAATGTTGTGAATGTATGTGCGGACGACCATGTGGCAGCCGCACATATGTCTCGGACCGGTACCCCTCTTTGGAGGGCCGAAGAGGCTGCGATACCCCTGGTTGAATGAGCCCTAAGATTTTGGGGTGGCTCTTTCCCTGCCAGGTTGTAACATTCCACAATGGCCAAAATAATCCACCTGGAAATGGTCTGTTTTGTTATGGGTAGTCCCAACTTGTGACCTGAGTAACTTACGAACAGTTGGTCTGCTTGCCTAATCCTAGCAAGTCTGCTGATGTAAAAGCTCAAAGCCCGCCTTGGGTCCAGCCTATGTAGCCTTTCTTCCTCTTTCCCTGGATGGGGAGGAGGGTAGAACGAAGGTAAGGTCATTTTCTGAGTGATATGAAATTCAGAAACTACCTTCGCGAGGAAATTAGGCTTCACCTGTAGGACAACTTTGTCCTTATGGAAAATTGTATGGAGGTGTTTACAAGAGAGAGCTTGTAATTCGCTCACCCTCCTAGCAGATGTTAGTGCAACCAATAGGACAGTTTTAAGAGTGAGAAATCTCAGCGAACAAGAGTGGAGTGGTTCAAATGGAGTACCCATTAGGAAATTTAAGACTAAATTTAAGTCCCATAAGGGAACTTGGAATGGTCTTGGAGGATAAACATTAGTTAATCCCTTGAGAAATTGTATTACTAGAGGTAGTTTGAAATACGATGGTTCCTACGAAGTGCGCTTGAAGATTGAAAGCGCTGCGAGATAGCCTTTTACAGTGCCAACTTGAAGGCCTGAGTTTGCCAAGTAGAGAAGAAACGAGAACACCGTTGGTGTACCACATGAAAAAGGGTCGATATTCCCTTCTCTACACTAGCTGCAAAATTTGTTCCAACGGCAGCGGTATAAAGACTTTGTTGCTGGCCTTCTGGCCGAAAGCAACACCTCCATGACGTCATCAGGGAGGTCCCAATCCTTGTATCTCACCCTTTCAGAAGCCAAGCGTGAAGGTTGAGGGTTCTGATGTCTGGATGGAGAACCTGAACTCCCTTCTGTGAGAGAAGATTCTCTTTGAGTGGAAGACGTATTGGAGGACAGATGGACATATCTAGAAGGTCCGGGTACCACGTTCTCCTGGCCCAGTCTGGGGCAATTAGGATCATGGTTTTCCGGAATCTTCTCAACCTCCTGATCATTTGAGGAATAAGAGGGACTGGAGGAAACGCGCAAAGGAGTGGGAACTCCCAGTCCACAACGAACGCGTCCCCTAGAGCTCCTCTCGGGGGAAATTCCCTTGAACAGAACAGACCGCACTTCCTGTTGGTGCTGGTGGCGAACAGATCCACCTGAGGGGTTCCCCAAAGGGCGAAGTTCTCTTGAAGGACTTCCTGGGCTAGCTCCCACTCGTGGGAGACTGTGGGCTCCCTGCTCAGAGCGCCCGCTGTCAAGTTCTTCTCTCTGGCTAGATGGACTGCCGATACAGAGATTCCTTCCTGAATTGCCCAAAACCAGAGCTGCATTGCCTCTCTGCACAGTGGCAGTGACCCTACGCCTCCTCTTTTGTTGAGGTAGTGCATGGCCACCGTGTTGTCCGTCATTATCAGGAATTTTCTCCCCTGTACTGATGGCAGGAAAGCTTTCAGCACTAGTCTGATCGCTCTCAGTTCTAATAGGTTGATGTGTAGTCTGGACTCCGATGGAGACCAACGACCTCTGATGGTCCAGTCGTTGGCATGGGCTCCCCACCCCGTGAGTGAGGCGTCTGTGACTACTGTTATCTCCGGCCATGGTTGCCAAAACAGTTCTCCTTTCAAGATGTTCTCTGGATAGGCCCACCAAAGAAGGTCGTGGGCTACCTTGTCCGGAATCCGGAGGAGAACTGTCATTCTCCCTGAGAATTGAGACCACTGAGTTCTCAGTGCCCACTGAAGAGATCTTATTCTCAGGCGAGCCTCTGGCACAAGGAAGATGCAGGATGCCATGAGGCCTAGCAACCTCAAAAAGTCGAAGGCTGGGAGACGTTGGGCATTTTGGAACTTGTTGACCATCTGCAGAATATTTTGAGCCCTAACCTCTGGTGGCGAGGCTTTTCCCAGGGAAGTGTCCAGGGCCGCTCCAATGATCTGGAGTCTTTGTGATGGTATAATCTGTGACTTCTTTAAATTGAGGGAGAAGCCCAGTTTGTGAAGGAAGTGGCAGACATAATCTAGCTGGATCTGAGCTTCTTCCGAAGATACAGCCCTGATCAGCCAATCGTCCAGGTAGGGGTAGACGTGGATCCCTTCCCTCCTTAGACTCGCAGCCACTACCGACATTAGCTTGGTGAAGACCCTCGGGGCGGAGGTCAGCCCAAATGGCAGAACTCGAAATTGATAATGAGAGTCACCAATTGCGAACCTCAGGTATTTCCTGTGTTTGAGATGGATTGGCACATGGAAATAAGCATCCTGAAGGTCCAGAGATACCAGCCAGTCCTGGAGCTGGTGGGCCTGAAGGATCTGAGAGAGTTACCATCTTGAACGTGACCTTCCTGAGGAATTTGTTCAATTCTCGTAAGTCCAGGATGGGTCTCAGTCCTCCATCCTTCTTTGGAATGAGAAAGTAGGGGGGAGTACCAGCCCTTGTTCCTGTCCGCTACAGGTACCGGTTCTATGGCACCTTTCTCTAGCGGGTCTATAATTTCCTGCAAGAGGAGCGGATCTGGAACTTTTAGAGAGCTGTGCCCCGGTGGATGACTCTGAGGGATGTGTAGAAAGGGTAGGCAGTAACCCTGGGCAACTGTCTCCAATGCCCAAGCATCTGACGTTATAGCCTGCCATTCCGTCAGATGGTGAGTTAACCTGCCCCCTACAGGTGTTTTGTGTGGAAAGACCTCAGAGTGGTTTGGGGGCGGCTGATGCAGATGCCGAGGGTAAAGCGGCACCTGCTGCTGCTGCGGCTTTAGTACTTTTGACCCGTCCACCTCGGGTGGATCTCCTTTGGCCTCTTTGAGCCGGCTGTCCTCTGCCTTTCCCGAATGCGGAATAATAGCGAAAGGACTTTCCTCTCCCAGAGGTTCCTGAGGGGCAAAAAGGAGTTTAGCAGATTGCAGCTCCTAAAGATTTTTCCGCTGCTTTAGATGTCTGCAACTTTTCCAGACTGTCATCAGCCTTTTTACCGAATAAAGAAGAGCCGTCAAAGGGCATATTCAAAAGTCTGTCCTGTACATCTGGAGCAAAGCCAGACTTTCGCAACCACGCATGCCTGCGGATTGTCGTACTTGCCGCCATGGCTCTGCTGATACAGCGGAATAGATGCCAGTTTGAAGTGACTCGCACATGGCATCTTTGCCATCTTTAATAATGTTAAGGAAGGCTTCCCTTTCCTCTCCTTCGGGTATGCAGTCAGCCGCTGATGAGGCACACTCCCACAGTGTGTGACTGAACCTGGCAAGCGTGCAGGTGGCGTTGATGGACTTCAACGCCATACTACAAGCAGAAAATACTTTTTTTGCCGTAGAATCATACCTTTTGTCATCTCTATCCTGTGGGACAGTAGGATAAGTGGATCTGCTGCTTGATGAAGTTGCCGCTTGAACCACCAGGCTCTCTGGAGACGGGTGTTTTGATAAGTATTCAGGGTCAGCCGCAGCTACCCTATACTTGGCCGCCAATCTTTTATTGACTGCCGGGATAACCTCAGGAGTTTCCCAATTAGATGAAATCTTCCTTTGCAAGGCCGCATGGAAGGGGACCACAGGATCGTCCTGTGGACCTTTGTCTAGTATGTCTGTCAGGGCATCCTGTTGAAAAACAGGTGAAGGCGCAGACCAACCCATAAATTCAATAATCCTTGCCATTAGGGTTCTAGAGGGTGTTTCGGCATGTTCCCCTGGGTCTGGTTTGACAAATTCCACTTCTCGGGAAGTGCCCAGCCCACTTGCCTCATGTAATGATTCCTGTAGGTCTTTCAACCTTCTTTCCTCAGAGGTAAAATCCTCTGAAACATGTAGTGTGGTCCTCTGCAACCCGAAGGTTTCCTGGTCAGAATCCTCCCCTTCTTCATAGATTGAAGATAATCCGGGGTACTCTGACCTCAGAAATGGTGTAAAACCCATTTCTAAGGCAGAAGGAGCCAAACTCATTATTGGGCAAGAAAACGTCGATGTCGTTGACGCCGATGTGACAGGCTTCGAAGGCACCGAGAAAGGCGTCGAGAAAACTGGAAGATGCCTCGAAGAACTCGAGAGGATCGGCATCCTACTCGAGGATGTCGACAACGGTCTTGGCGTCGTGCCAGAGGCTCTTGGTATCACCGTTAGCTGTGAAGTAGCCGTGGTTTTCTCTTTGGTCGGCGTCGATTCGATCGACCGATGCGAAGAACCCTTCCACAACGGCGTCGATGGTGCCGATCCATGCGTCGAAGGGATCTTCGATGACGGCGTTGAAGACGGTGCCTTCTTACTCGATGGCCCGTGGCGCTCTCGGGTGGATTCTTTCGCCGGGTGCAGCGACTCGTGGGGTTTCGATTTTTTGGGTTTTTCACCCGGGGTATCACCCTTAGCTGTCTTCGAGGGGGTTGAGGCCGCTTTCTCGAAGACGCTTAGCATTTTCTTCCCGAATTCCTCCCACTCAGCCTGAGAGCTGTGTTTTGTGGGGCAGGAGACCCTTTCTGGGGAAACAGAAGATGACGAGGAAGGGGATCTTCAACGTCGCTTCTTTGAGTGTCTCGATCTCGACGAATGGTGGTAGCTACTTCGAGACCTAGAATGGGAATGCTTTTGACGGCGAGGAGACAAATGCCTCGGCCGAAGAAACTTTCGAGGAGGTTTTGACTGACTTACCTCCCTCGAGCTTCCCCTTGCGCTCCTTCAAGGCTTTCGCCGTCATGGACATGCAGTCCTCACACTCCGAACAATGGTGCTCGACTCCCAAGCACCACAAGCAGATCCTGTGTGGATCGGTTATCGACATTTTCTTACCGCAGTCTCGACATTTTTTGAAGCCGGACCGCGGCGTCGTCGGTTCCGATGAAGAAGCCATCGAGAACGAGTTGGTATTTCGTGTAAATATAAGAGGTTTTATCTGACTGAACTGAGCAACGATATTCCGAGGCCCCACGAAGCGCAGAAAAGTGGAACTGAGCAACGGACGCCGCACGTGTCTATTTATGGGCATGGTGACGTTGGCGCCGATACGGTGGCTGTCGAGGGACATCGACTGGGCGGACGTCGACGCGCAGCGCCTTCTACAGAGAAAACATTTCTGTGGCCAGCAAGCTGGAGACAAATTATCAAAGATAAGGAATACGTCGGAGGACACAATCCCTTCAAAATGCTCCATAGGCTCGGCAACGGAAATAGCCATTAATGTCAGATACTGCATGGTCGAAGTTGAGATTCTGAACAGGTTCTATTATACCCCCAGGTACTTCATAACATGGGAAGGGGGGGCATAATGTTTATCCCATGTGCAGGTTTGGATTTTACCCTTTGCCTAGAGGAGTACTGTGAAGGTGTGGGGGTGAGAGGAGGCAAGAGTGCATGAATATGAATATGGAATTAGAAAAATGAGTATACTAAAATAGGGGAAGCCCAGGAAGAAATGCAGAAGTGTGGGGAAATGGATGCTTTGGCAAGAAAGTCCCCGAACAGATTAACTGGATGATGAGTAGGTAGTAGGGTGTACAGGTAGGAAGGGTGGAATTCGTAGGCCTTGGGAGGCCATGATATTGCTTTTGGGAGGGGGGCCTTTTGATGGGAAGTGGTGGGGATTTAAGGGGTAATGGTTGGGATATTTGATTGTACAGTAGCAAGCAGATTCATTATTTTGCTGTTACTATAACACTTAAAATAAAAACATTGACCTACAGTAAGGGAGTACAGGTTGCTCCATAGTTCCACATGCCCAGCTAGCATGTCAACGGTGATGCCAATTATATCCAGACAGTGCCTCTAGAATCGCCCCAATGCCTTTTGGTCTTTGTTTTAAAATGTCTCAATGAGGTGTGTGTGGAAGGTATTATCTAGAAAGTTAGTTTAATTTGTAATGCAATCACTGCCTACCTTGTTGCAAAGTTACCATTCACTGAATTGTGTTTTATCATTTAACCCGAGCATCAATCATTTCTATGACCCCTTGCTCTTACACATTTGCACCCATCCTTCCTCATTGGAAGAATCAGAGAAGGCTTGCATGGTTCTAAGGTTTCAGGGGATATATCTGCTCTGGTGATCTACATGCATAAAAGCAAGTCCGCTGATGAGCTAGGATCATTTACTCTCACCTCACGTAGAAGGCAGAGACCATAATAAAATTGGAGAAAGCATCCCCTTCAGAGAAATAGACTGGTGGTAACATTCATGAATAATGACCTACCAGTCCTACATATTGAGAATGTTTAAGCAATTAGTACAAGTGTACAGATGACAATTGTCTTAATGTGCTATCAAAAGGTATAATTGATGAGAATGTCCTTTCAGTGTAAAGAGTACAACCTCCATTCTCCGACAAAGGCGTTGTCAAAAATATTGTAGCAGCAAGGTGTACTTCTCCCTCGGAAAGGGAGCATCATTGGTGATCTGAGGAATGCATTTCTCTCACAAGGGATGGAACTTTTAGTACTGTGAAATAACCTAGGTTGGGCATTTTCAAACCATGCATAGACAAACTAGGCCAACTCTCATTGGGCAGGACATTGCCCCTTTCCCATGCTTTCATAGTTATGCTCATCTAATGCAGCAGACAACAAAATACATCTTCAACATAAAGGATATCAACAGCAAAGATTTGGAGTATCACGTTTTCATTAATTTATTACATTCCATTGTTCACAGGTAGTTCAGAGGGATATTCAGTTCATGACACTGCCATCTGGTTGGCTAGAGAAGTGAAATGATGCACCTTGCACTGCTGCCCAGACAGAGTAAGTAGGCATTTCACCTCCTTTTCCATCATCGGTAATTCAAAACCATATACCGGAAGATTTGCTTCCTCAAATTCCAAACCAATCAGGCACTCCTCCCCGCCGGGGATCATCCTTCTGTCTCTGCTTGTCATCTTCCATAAACTTCTCCTGCACATCCTCAAAGGACCCTGGCTCTGCTGCTTTTTTTGTCTCTGGGAAGAGGTCTGGAAACTGAAACATTTGTCCGTGAGCCTGTGAAGTGAAGCAAAAAAAACAAAAAACACGTAAAAGACAAATCAAGCAATAGTAGCTATAGAGCATTCTGCATAATTATGGGCTATGGGTACCACCAGGGCACAGGCAGTGACTCAGCTGTAGATAATAGTCTAAGAGCAATATGTGAGCAGTACATGTAAGCTATATAAGCAAGGAAGCCTAAGAGAGCAAGAGCTCCAGATATCAGTGATAGTAATGTATGGTGTACGTATGTTCCCATTGTTAGGGATATCCATGTCCCCTGCACTGTATTTACGCCAGAAAACAGACAAAAAATTATATTCATTTAAACAACATTTTGATAAATCATATCAAACGGAAAGGTTAGAGTGAATGTAATCAAAAAAACAATCTCAGTCCTTAAATTCTTCTTCCAAAGGGAATTTTCAGCTCAACACTTTTCGGAAAGCACGCCCCTTCCTCAGGAGAAAATTAGAAATATGTCTTATATTGGAAGAATATCTTCAAACATATTAACTTTAAAAGCCGCCATGTGATGGAGCAAGGTCCACAGGGCGTCAAATAGCTTCATTCATAAGATGTGAAATGATCTAACAGTCTACAACAAAATTCATATGTCCACTTCTTAGGGGGACGATGTTTACTATTTTAGTAGATTGTTGATATATTTATATATGTTCCTTTTTTGAGGAGTAATAATAATTACGCTTAATGGTCAAAGAAGTGTCCTGGAAGGATTGAGTCTCTAATTTGGTAAAAAGACACTACCACTAGTAGAGCATGTGATCTAAGCAGACACACAAGCCTTTTAAAAAAAAAAAAAAAAAAAAAAAAAAAAAAAAACTTACAGGGATACAAAAGTGGGATTTGAAGTCGATCGCCTCCACCTTTTTCAGATAGGCGAGTAAAGGTGAAGAATGTAGCTGAGCCAGTGTTGAGAGCACGCAGAGTGGCAGTGTTGTGCTGCAAAATCCATGCCATTATATGATAGATGACCTACAGAAGGAAAAGTGATCAATCGGGAGTGAAACGTTGTTTCTGGGGTATTAGGAATTCCAGAGTGATTGCGGTGGGCAGGCAGAAGGGTACGTTTAAGAGGGAGCTGGAAGGGGTATACGAGATTAGATTTGGTTTGAATAGAGTGGCCAGGAAGATGTTTTGGAGAGCTGGGGAGGGTCAGGATGGAGGACAGAAAGTGGAGGAAACATGCATGGTAGTTCATGGGGTCCCTAGGAGAATGCAAGGGGGATAGCGGTTAAGAGGAAACAGATTTGTAGAAGGTTGAGGGTGTGCAGGGGCATGGGAAGGTTGTAGCAAGCAGAGAACGGTATATGTTGCTATATGCCAAGAGGTCAGGTAGCGAGGTAGGAAGGGACCAACGATGCAGGTCAAAAGTCACTTTTGCAAATATCCCATGGATTCATCAGGGACATGCATGAACATTTTTGCAAAACCTTCCTCGGAACACTGACTTTTTTTAGAAGTTCAAAAGGAGAAGGGAAGACATTCGAGTGCACAATAGGCAAAAAAAGAGCAGATAACTGATATTCTATATTCCAGAAGTGTTGAAATGCTTGCTTAACTAAAACAGCACAGTCAAGGTATATACAATTTTACAAGGTTGACTAAAGCCTTTGTCTCTGTTAATCCTAAAGAATCGGGTACCAATTCAAATATTCATGTCTGTGATTAACGGTCTACCATGGCACACTTCGTTCCTCTGTTAGGTCCAGGTACCTATGCGTACGAATGTTATGGTACTCTATAAAAAGGTACGGATGGGCATACTTGGAAGGCAAAGAAAGGTGGGTGACCTAACAGGTTTCCATATCTTAAACAGCCAGGAATAAGATATTTAACTTGTATCCAGGTTTATGTCTTACTATAACACGCACTCACTTACGTGTAGAAATATTCACATGAAAGAGCTAAAGAATGGCTAGAACACTTAGAATGTCTGGGAAGTTATTCTCCAATTCGAGGCAGAGAACCTCCATTTTACAAGTGACATGTTCAGTGTAGGATACACACCTGACCAAAGCACTAAGTTTAATAAGAAGTAAGATGACCAGCTTTTCATCAATTTTTGACATCCAGCTTGAGGGGGGAATATTGATTCTTACAGCTATAAAAATCACATTTACCCAAGAAGTGTGTTTTCTGGCCTCTGAGGTTGCAGAGCCCTGTCTGCGAGACTTGCTCAACTCTTTACGCTTCGAGGTATGCCCTACACCCTTGGAGCAAATGCTTTCTGAATGATGGTGTTTGTGTTTTGGGTGATGCAAATCCTCATGGAGCCAGGTGTCGACATTAAGACAAGTCTTTGGAGGTCAGGGCCAGCTGGGAGGCCCTACCCTTGGGAGCCTCGACTTGTGGTTGTCCAGGATTGAGCACAGCCCCCTCGATTCCTAGACTTCGATAGCCTACCCTTTGGTGCAGCCCTTGCCCTACGCCGATTCAGCCTGCATGGTGTAATTAGTACAGCATTTCTCCTGACAGTCTATTAGGGTTTTTGGCTTGCATTTTTTACATGCCCGGCAGCTGTCCTCGGTGTGATCCAACGGAAGACAACTATTGTACACTGTGCGTATCCTTTGAGAGAAATTTTGAGTTACACTCCAGCCAGAATTTAAAAGGGGTGGTTTCCATATAGAAGTTGGGAAACTAGTGAAAACAATCAAGAGAAATGGGAAGGGCAGAGAGGCATTCTCTAGGCTTTGAAGAAAAGTGTATACATTCTCCCCCCGCCTCACCCTGCGGTGCATCGAAGAGAGCAGAACATTGTCGCTTTTATTTCTTTGGCATCACCTGGGTCGATCATCTGAATGTTGTGAACATCAGCTCCTGCGGCACTAGCTCCATCTCTCTCAGTCGTGCCCGACTTATTGCAGAAAAAAACAATCCAAGGACTTTGGCATGCAAATGTATACATAGGAAAGGTATAGTGTTGACAGGAACGCCCCTGTCAATGCTCTTATTCCATTTAAAAAAAATTAGATCCAATACACTAAGCAAACCACTAGAAAGCGGCATATGCAAAGCAAGTGAATCCAAATAGATTTAAGCCCTAGAAATACATGTATAATTAAAACAAGCATTGGCAAAGTCAACAGTTTGGGCTTTTGTGTAGGCATGGTAAAAGGCACTTGCCAGACAATGCCATAGTGGCTATAGTGGTATTAACTGGCAGTTAATGGTAGCAGGTGCAAAATCATGCACATCTAATAGCAGTGCCTGGCAAATGCCTAGTACTTACACAGGAGCCAAAACCGTTGGCTTTGCACAGTACTTCAAAAAAGGACACGCATAGTGCTTATAAATCAAGTGGCTGAAGACAGCCCTTGTGTAGACATTTTTATTAAACCAGTTGTCATTAACTCTCAGAAGGCTAATCAATGTGCCTGCCAGAGTGTTCTCAAAAGCACAGCTTGATGGCAAGGCTTGGTTAAAGCAAACTGAAAGGGTTCCCATGAGGAGGTGTTTTGGGCGGGGAAGGGAAGGAACTGGGTGGAAACGGCCCTAGGGATTATCATGCCGATGGGCAATCAATGGGTTAGCAAATAACTGAACAACATCATCCATGCCAACCCTCCCGATTTAAGCTAGAGATGGAAGAAATCATTTAAAAAGCTCCTACAACATAGTTTGGTCGGGTGATTCATAGCATATCAGGAAACTGCAGTGCGCAAGGTAATTCGTCATCTGTACTTCCTTTCTTGATAGTATTAAAGGAATTTCACTAAAACATTACTTTATAAGCAATTTTTTAGAGAATTACAATTCCGAGCATTCTCCTCAGCGCTACAGAGACAGCACTACCCTAAGCCATGTACCACACAAAGGTTAAGAGGTTACTAAACCTAAAAAAATGGGTGCAAAACTGCTTTAGATCTACAACTTGCGCTGCAAATCTCCACAGAGTTACACCCTCTTATTGCAACTGAAAAGGAAATATAAAGATCCTGGTTAAATGTTATTATGCACATACAAGAAGTCAAGTTATTCTGATGTATTAACAAAGGTGTTTTGTTCCCATGTGAAAAAGTCGGTTTACCCAAGAATGTGTTTTAATACAGGTAGTATGAAGGACCGAGCATGCCTTTACTTAACATCCCGATTAGAAGGTTCAAATTTAGGACCCAATCCTGGCTAATTATTCCACCCAGCCCCCGAAATCAGTTAGCTAGTGCTTTTTTTTCGCTCTTACTATCAAGTGAGAAAAACTCAGATGTTACATGTACATTTGTGTTGAGATGAACATTAACATTTTTGTGCAAGTGTGAGGAGAGTATTTACAGTCAATTATTTTGATCATAATGTATCAAATGTGAATGCCCCCCTCAAGGCACTGCACTGGGAACTTTGGATAGTACAATACTTCAATCCAGTTTAGCACGCAGTTATACGTAATGAATGAATTGCCTACAATTAAAGTTTCCTTTCTGTGTTTGGTCTTCAACCAACAAAGCCCTATAGTAGGTACCCAAGTACAACAAATGTTCAGATGCAGGTGCATTGCCCACAACATAAGCGCAAGTATCGTCTGAAAAACTGTGTCTAACAGGGCATCAGGACCCATGCACTGACGTAATGGTCATGTGTAATGAGAACAGTAGCAGTGCTGGCAACTTTTGGTTAGTAGCTAAAAGGTGGCGCAAAATAGCACTAGCATACAGTAGTATATTTTACTTTTAACAACACAGGCAATTGTTGCATTGCAGCTTTATTTTATCAGCATTACAGCGCATAACACTATTATATGCATACACTGCACCTGACGGAAGTGGATGCAGTATATTATTTTACATGTAGCACATAGCCCCACTTCTGTGAACGGCACGAAGCACAATGCAAGGCATCGTATTCCTGCATGCATTACACACTGCATTGTTGTGTCTTGTATCTGTAGGAATATTAGGTATTAAAGCAAGAGCTTTGCCATTTTTTGAGTAGGCCTCAGCTAGAGGTATTGAGCTGGGATGTCCATGAAAATATTGAATGCAGAAATGCCCTATTTTTATTTTTGTAATAATGGGCGGGAGCCCCCCCGTCCCCTCTCACCCAACCTTAACTATTACAATTACCCCACACCTATATTTTTGTAAAATGTCCCCAAAATTCGAATTTATTCGGTAAAAAAAAAACTAACAAAAAAATCTCCATTCATTATTTTATTTCAGATCATTTCTGCGGATTCCCTTGAGCTGCTCTTAGAGTGTATTAGGCCATAGTTATTAGTTGGGAGCACTTGAATTTTGTCCAGTCCTGCAAGAAGGCTGGGCGCTCAAGGGCAGGTGGGGATCGATATGAGATAGTTGCCAGCTGATTATTGCAAGGGAATCGTTTCTCAAGGGACTGCTCAGTCTCAGACAGCAGATGCTGCCTCATCAGATAGGGAAAGAACACGTACTGTTGGTGAAGGCAACAGCGAGGGGTGAGAGAAGTTATCATGCAGCCAATATGTGAAATTGGCTGAATAATATGGAGAAATTAGCAGAATTTAGGGACCAGGAGCAGTGCTCATCAATGGACCAGTCATGTGTTTCTAGAAGACCATTTGTTGCAGGGAGGTTACAAGAAGGTGGTGTACCAGAATTGGCAACTGCTAGGGAGAATTCTCCGAAATGTGCGAATTCCTCTCTACCTTAGAGACCCCAGCACTTTTGCTGGACCCTATGACTTTTTTCCCCACTCTCTTGTGTATTTTACTGCGATTTAAACTTGGTTTCATTTTGGTTATGGAGTCCGACAAACTCCATAAGCATCATCTTTTTACATTGTGACACATAGCACCTCCAGTGCAGTGGCACAGGGACGTCTTTCAGATTTCCCAAAGGTTTAAATACCTTCTCTTGGATAAACTACTGTTTCCAAGAGCAGTAAAGTGAAATTGACTTTAACATTTGTAACTTTCTAGACCCAGGTTACTTAGTATCCCCTTTGTCTAGTTTCTCATGTAACTATTTTAGGTTACCCTTTCTACAATTAATGGCTGGGGGCAGTGGTTTACTTTTAACTACTAGTGGGAGTTTTTACCGCTGGCTGCGTTCGCAGCTGCAGTAAAGCACCCATGGGTGCCCATTTTGTGAAAATGGCCCCGGTCTTCTTTTTTCGCCATTTCTTCCTGCAAAAGGTCCTTCTTGAGATTTACCCTGCGGCCAAACCAGGTTTGGTCCCTTTGTTCGTTTTGTCTTTGGCGGGATTCACGAGTGAAGCCCGCCTCTGGCTCCAATATGTCTGGCAGGGGCAGGAAGTGAGGGAGGTGCCCGAAACTCTGCTTAATCCCCTTGGTTCAGGATTGACCGGCTGGTTGTCCGTCAAGGACAGCCACCCTGCTGTGTGATTGACAGCTGGGCTGGAATGATGGGAGAAACCTGCATAAACGGCAAGGCTTTTTGGCTTGGAAGGTAAAGTCGACCACTGGACGAAGGAATCTGAAGAAGAACTTGGAAGAGACACCTGCTGCAACTCCTGGATTATTGGTTTGCCCAGTGAAGCCCTGCTGCTGAGCCGAATCTCCGAATTCACCTTGACTAGAGGAGCCCTGCAAGGACAACCTCTCCCCTTGAGTTGGTGGGACCCATCGACTCCAAAGTGAACTCATTTGGACATCCTCTCGAAGCTGGCTGTACTTCCGCTGCTGCGGCTGGAACCAAAGTGCCAATGGAACGGAACACCAAATCGAGTGGATCGCTTTTAAGTACGACCCGAGCGCCAGGAAGATCCTCCGGACTTCCCTGAAGCAGGACTGACCAAGCCTGAGCCACCTCAACAGAGTGCTGGACCCCAGAAGCAAGGAAAGTCTGAAGTGGTATCCGAGTGTTGCTATTTGCTGTCAGAAGCGAGGAGCTGAAACGCTGAAGTGCCACTGAATTGAAGTTTGTCCAGGAAACAAAGATCTACAGAGCCACACAGGACCAGAAGCCAGCTGGATTAATTTCTTCTAATCCAAGGTACTTTACAGTCTAAGAGAACTGGCCTCTTGTCATGTAGCCTTTTTCTCAGTTGAGTCTTGGTTGCTCCTGTAGAGTTGCTTGCATCTTCTACCCCTCACAAGCCTCCCAGCTTGTGGCCCTACATTGATTCTACTTTTTCTACAAAGACTCATGAAACATTGGGCAAGACTTTTACTTACCTGCAAGAAGTGCTTCAGCTCACCTAGACTTTTGCCCAATTGACATTGGCTGGCCCTGAATGACTCTTCTCCTCTCTGATTGGGTGTTGGTACCTTCCTTCCAGGAAAGGGTTAACTTACTGTGCGTTGGGGGGGGGGGGGGTTCAAAAGTCCTTACCTGCTTAATAATATTTGTGTGATCTCTTGTCTTATTCTAAAACCTCTTTGACATCCATCTCAATATTGCTCTAAATGTACCAGTGATATATTACTGTCCACAGTGTCCTAGCTATTGAAGTCAACTGATGATGTAGGAAGTGTCTGTGCGCCATCCCAAATGGGTACTTCCTGATTTAGAGAACCTAAGCGTGTGTATTGTGGGGTGTATTTGTGTGTTACTATTGTATTACCCCTCCTGAAGACGGCTTAGTCAAACTGACTTAAATAAATTAATAATTGCTTAATCAAGAAACTTTCAGTGCAAGAGTTTATTTTTATTCTTGTCACTGTAAATCTCTGTGTAACCACCCTACTGCTCACAACCTGGCTGCTTAGCCACACTACAAACCTGTGTAGTACAGACATATACCATAGGTTGGGTTCGTATTGCCAGGAGGTCAAGGTTGTTGTAGTGCACCCAAAGGGTACTGCACCAAATATCGAGATAGGGAGCAACATAATGAGTAGATGCACACAGTGGGAATGGGGAATGAATAGAGGAGGTTTGTGCAATGTTGGTTTGCTGCTCATTGGTCCATCTTGGTGGGACGCTGCAGCCCTAGTTGTCGTAGCATGGTCCAATTAGAATGAAGCCCTTTATCAAACTGTTTCCCAGAGATGGGATTGGTGCATTTTTTGCTGTCCAAAGGGCGTGAGATCATGTTAGGTGGGTCGGGTCCTTTTTTGTGATAAAATGGTAACTGACAAGAGTTTTTGGACAATGTATAGGGTTGATTAGGGGACTGGTGACGACCAGCCAATGATATTGTTAGGATGTTTTTGTTACATTTCTTCTGCAATATGCTAATGTTTTGTTTGTAGCTATAAAATATTCAGCCCGCTGTGGGCTTGAAGTTGGCTATGCTCGGTTCATGTTCCCGGCTGTGATGTTGAAATGTGTTTTCCTGCAAGTGCTGCACTCCTTTCAGTTCTGTGGATTACTTGTTTCCTACTTTTGGACCCGTGTTGGGTGCATCCCTAGCTCAACACAAGCAAATGGCAGGCGGGGGCCATCGATAAATATTCTCATGAGAGACTATTCTTAAAATAGAATGCACTTCCGCAGGGAAGTGGATCTTTTACTCCCATGGGGGGGTGGGAGGGGAACAGTGAATATAGGGCCTTTTCCGCTAATAAGCTCAATACTGACCAGCTGCACATAGGCCACCTTGTAATCTGGGCGCTTCACTCTCTGATTTCGGTAATCCCTCTTCCGGTTGCTACCTGAAAAGAAGAAAAAAAATACAGATTCATCTTGGTTGTTAGATTCCTTCAAACTGCTGAGAAACTTTGGCGATTAAAACGGCATGCAAGTATTGTTTCATCAGAGCACTGGATGGTCATTTATGGTTGGATTAACTCAACATCCATCTTTTCAACACGTTTCTTATTTTATAAATATTAAGACAATGTTAAAAGATGCACTGAGTGGAATTCACCAGTGAACAAAAATAAGGACATACACACAGACCATCAATTTCGGCTTATAAACATAGATTTTGCTCTGTTCAAACGATTACAGACCATAGACTACTGTGAAAAATACCTGCAAGATTTCACCTGGAAGATGCGCAAAAAGCATTTGGCCTTCATGATCTGCCAATTTGTGCTAGTTTGTAAGCAATTATGGTCACCATGCTGTGTTTTCTCTTCCCTCTGATACTTTCCCTTTTCCAAAATAAACCCACATAGTTTACATTTTTTCATTTTCTGAGTGTTTGGTATATGTTGCACTTTCCACCGTTAATAGCAAAGGTTACAGGTTATGGGGTTTTAAAGAGAATGGCAGTTACTTTTAGGATCACACTACAAGAATGTCCTTGCCTTCCATCTGCTGAGGTGGACCAGTGGTGTGATAGGCAGGCCCGTCACTGCACTTTCCAAGTTTCAGAACCCCAGAAAACAGTGAAATAGGTAAGGGCAAGTTGCAGTTCAGCAGGTATGGCCCAAAGGTGAAGCTGTGAGGATAATGCATGAAGACACTATGCTTAATCCTTACACTTTTATAGTGAGGTCACAGGTCCTTACCCAACACCAGAATCAATGCCACTATCATTCCTTGGAAAATAGTGGCACTTTCTTTATTAAGTAGACAGCAGTTTATAGTGGCACCCTAAAATGATTGCAGCTATTAAGTAGTTCATGTTTTAGAGGTGCATTGGCTTTTACGGCCTCCATTATTGGCATTGGTTTATATTTGACCCTCCATTGAAATAAATGGATTTACCAATTATTTATTTCCGCACAATGAATTGGTCAATTTACTAACTTTTACCCCACCCTACCACTCCTAAACATATTACAATTCAAACTGGACAGGGCAAAACATTACATTAATTGCTGCGAAAAAGCGCCAAAATTAACATTTCCCTATAGCTATTAGCCAAGGATAATTGACCTTTGGCGACTAAGGTAACGAAAAGGCAGTCTACATGTTAATGTTAAATGATATTTGTACCGCGCACTATCACCACCGGAGTGGTCCCCTGGCGGCTCTGAAAGAAAAAGAGAGGGGTGGGAGATGGGGGGGGGGGGGTTATTGGAATGAGCTGGAGAAGTGCAAGAGAGCAGTGATGTGCTGTTGGCAGCCTTGGCCCGGAAATCCGTTGGCTGGGCTTGGGGTGTGTTATACTTTTGGGAGACGTTGTGTTCTGTTGTGGTGGTTCATGTGTGCCTTGTTTTGTTGTTGTAGTGAAGTTTGTGCGGATTGTTGTCTTGTAGGTTTGTGGTTGTGTTTGGTTAGAGTTTGAGAGGTGTATGCAGAGGTTGGAGTCGTTAGTGGTTTGGTTATTGGCAATGCTGTCTGGAAGTGGGGCGCTATTTTTTTTCCCATTCCTAATTTGGCGGGGTGTGGGAGTGTCACTGTGTCTGCGTCCAGAACAGGGTTGTGCGATGCTCAGTCTCTTTACCATATGGCATCCGTTCATATGCATAACCTTGCTCAAGTTGTGTACCGGCCGTCTACGGCCCCTGTTTGTGTACAGGCTGGGCAGGCGTTGTGTGCGTCCCCTGCAGTCTAGCTCAGAGAGCATTCCCAATCTACTGTAGTAGGGGGGTGGCCTTGGTAAGCCCAGGTTTGTTCCCTCCATAAGTTTGGTCTCCTCGCATTCACCCTCTTATTTGGTTGCTCATTCATTTTACCGCTACTAACCCCTTTGGAGTTGGGCAATGCTAGCGCTCCATGCGCTGCGTCTGCCTTCCTTCACAACTCTCTTCGTCCATGGCCCTGTCAATATCCACAGCTTAGTTGGTGTGGTAAGCGCTAACACTCGCCTAACTCTATACACGTATGAACTGTAGTGGCATTTATTGCATGGGTGATGGTTTTTTGCTGGGAGTTGGCTAGGGATGTTGGGTTGTGTCCTCATGGGTGTCGTTTGTGTCCTATTGGACTTAGTCTTGTCTCTTTTGTTGTGGTAAGATTCTTTATTCGGTTTTGGCTGTTGTCATTGTTGTATTGGATAGTGAACTTTTTCATTATTTTTCCCGTTTGGTTTCTCAATTTGAGTCCGTTATGTTGAAGAGCCAGGTTTTTAGTAGTTTTCTGAATTGTAGGTGGTCTTTGGTGTTTCTCATTTCTTTCGGGATGTTGTTCCAGGTTTTTGCGGCTAAGTGTGAGAAGGAGGGGCCCCCAAGTTTTTTCTTAAGGTATGATTTTTCTTCCAGACAGATTTTGTTGCTTGATCTGAGGAGTCTTGTCGGCTTCTTTTGCAGGAATTCCGCTCCTTGCCCACCGATTGCCCTGTGTGTTATGCACATTGTTTTGAAGGTGATGCAATGTTTGACTGGGGACCAGTGCAGTGTTTTTAGGGCTGGAGTGATGTGGTCTCTTCTGGATAGTTTGAGGAGGAGTCTGGCTGCTGTATTTTGGATCCGTTGTAGTTTCTTCTGGAGGTATTCTGGTGTCCCGAGATAGAGGCTGTTTGCATAGTCGATTCTTGACATGATTAGGGCGACGATTGGGAGTGTTTTGTGGGTGAAGGAGATGAAAGGTAAGATTCTTCTTGCCGTATGAAGGTGGAAGAAGCATTTCTTGATTATTGCATTTATTTGTGGTTCTAAGATTAGGGTGTTGTCCATCAGGACTCCCAAATTCTTTACTACCTTAGAAGGAGTTGGGGCAGTTCCTATTTCCGCTGGCCATGGAATATAAGTGTTCTCTTGATTTTTTGGATGGAATCACGATTTCTGTCTTTCCTGGGTTTTTTAAGCTGTTGGTGTTCATCCAATTGAAGACTTCTTTTAGACACTCGATTAGGGTTGAGTGATCGGCTTGATTGTCTTCAATTTTATAGATGATTTGAGTGTCATCTGCATATTCGTAGCATGTAATGTTGTATTTTTTGAAGATTCTGATTAGTGCAGTTTGGTAGATGTTGAAGTACAGTGGTGATAATGAGGACCCTTGTGGTACTCCACAGTCGTTGGCTCGTGGTGTGGATTTGAAGGGCTTTAACCAAACAGTTTCTGTTCCGTCTGCTAGGAAAGATTTAGTCCAGAGTAGTGCTGTGTCTGTTATGCCTATGTCTTCTAGTCTTTTGGTTAGGGTGTCATGGCTAACTGTGTCAAAGGCTGATGAGAGGTCAAGCAGAATCAGGGCTGAGGTTGTGTCAGAGTCCGCGTTTGTTTTTAGGTCATCCCAGATGGACAGTAGAGTGGTTTCAGTTCCTCTTGCGGGTCTGAAGCCGACTTGTGCTTGGTCCAGCAGGTGGTGTTTTTCTACGTGTTCTTGGGTCAATTTGTATACGTAGGTTTCCAGGAGTTTTGCTGGGTAGGGAATGTTTGACATCGGTCTGTAGTTGGAGAAGTCTTCAATGTCTCCACTTGTGTTCTTTAAGAGTGGTTTGATATATGCTGTTTTGAAGGATCTTGGTACGGTTCCTGTGGCTAGCGAGAGATTTAGGAGGTATCTGTAATACTCTGATGGCGTTCCTTGTGCAAAGATTGATTTGTAGAAGTCAGGCGGGCATGGATCCATGGGTGAACCTGATTTCTTGCTGTGTTTCACAGAAAGTAAATGGGCAAACAGAACATTGGTGTACACAAAATATTTGAGAGGTTGGGATCCCAGAGGGGCAGCACCAGGGTGAGACATGCCCCACTTTGGAGAGCCAGACAATTGTTTTTCTCCCCTCCCCCACACTGTGGCATTTACAAGGTGTAATGGGAGTTGGTTCCTTGCTGCTTCATGGACTACAGCTACCAGAATTCCCTGAGACCAGAATCTTGACTAAATAGCAAATCCTGAACCGACTGCCCCCCTGATGAGTGAGAGAGACAAGAAAGCGCTTGGAGGAGAACACCATCTGGACTGTGGGAGGCTGATGAGCTGCAAACTAGAGTGTGCTCATTCATGTGTATAATACTTGATTACCATTTTGACATATATAAATGTAAGGAAACATTCTTTGGCTTTTAAGTATTTGGTTTTATGTAAAGAATTATGGGTTTCATCATTGTTGAATATGTATTTGAGAAACGCTATCCAACTTCGACATAGAATACTAGATGCTATGGCTTGATGACTAGAAGATATATGAAATTCAATGTTTATGATTCTCTTTTTAATGTCGGTTGTTTCATCCATTTGTCAAGATAATAATGCATTTAAGACTTGTAAATCAATTTGAATAAAGTTAAAACAAACAAACAAAATGTTCTGGCAAAAGACCCAATACAATTGTTACATTTATGACTGGAGACATTATAAATGACCCCCAGCTTCATTCCCCTCAGCGACTGGCAGGAGAAATACTACATCAGGACTCACGGGAAATCACGGCCAATGTTCAAGGGAACATCAAAGTAGAGTGTGTGCTGTCACACAAAGTTTCCTAACTGGAGTACAAAATTTAAGAAACCGGTTTGCCCCAGACTTGTCTTGGTGCATTGCTAGAGTTACCAACGCAGCGGCCCTTTGGTGTGCATCCAATAGAAAGAGCCCACCGCCCGGAACAGTGTGGTGCGGGAGATGATGCAATCATGGCAATACTAATGCAACGCTTCTGCAAAAAGAGTAAAGTTAGCCGCAGTTGATTAAATGGTTGTAAATGAAGCAAAAGTGGAGGATTCAGGCGGTGGCACGGTACAACTAGGTATTGATGGAAACTCTGATATGGCACTAATGGATTGTTGTTGTCTTAAAGTTCTACGACAGGCAGTTGAAGCTGAGCTTTCTGGGTGGTGGGAGCTTGTGGCTCTAACACGTGTATATACCAAACATACGTTGTAAGCACAATAAAGTGACTCAACTTGTTACCTACAACTTGCTCCAGCATACCTTATACACCACATTTTCTGGCACAGAGGAATGCTTTCCAGGTGCAGTGAAGCGAAGCGAAACAGACCTTTAACAGTTCTATAGTGGGGGAACAACCAGTCAGAACAGCCATCGCCCCCAGCAAGAAAGTCCCACCACCCAGGGAAGGATTGCATCTACCATAGGAGGGTTGTGGTGTGTTGGCAAACAAGACATAAATCATCATGCATTTGACAGGGCTGAACATAGTATAGGGCAATGATAGAGAGCATGCATGGAGCAGGAGATGAGCTGTTAGTTTGCCTAAAGTCATTCATCCAAGACAGCATGAGAATATTAATGTCAGGGCTGAGGAGGAGGGTGAGACCATCCAACATTCTAGGGAACATAACCACAAAGAGTGCGCAATCAGACAAAATGTCCCCAGGTAGACCAACAATGCAAGCAAAATGTTTCCCCAAAACTGTTTCGACGCATGAAAACGCTACCAATGCAGCGGTCCTTTGACATGCATCCAACATCAGGAGACGTGATGCTGTATATTTAACAATGGCAGGAAGACTTCACTAGTAAAGACATTGTGCATGGCTTCTGCAAAGAAAGTCAAGTCGTTTATATGTCTCTCAGCGAAGAAAAGGTAACCGATTCTAGTGGCGGCAGGCTCCAACTAAGTGTGGAAAAGGTCAACGATCTGGCAAAGAAAGAAGGAAAAACCAGCGTTCCTATGGAACTATGTGCAGTGCGCGGTTCAGGTCTACTGTGTACAGAGCTCTTTGCAATTTAGGCAAGTGAAGTATAACAAGAGTGTGGGACCAGTCAAGAAATATGAAGATTCTCTTCTGGTCAGGAGTAGCTTAGTTTAGTTGTTTTTTGAGGCCAGTATGTCTGGGGTTTGAGTGATCTGAAGTATGATGTGGCATCATGCAGGGTTTCGAATTGTTTGCAGCAGGGTGACATTTAGCTCCCGCTTGTAGCCTAGAAGAGCCTGCTTAGCTTGACACCAGCAGGTACCAGGAGCTACTTTGGACCCCACTGGGCCAACAGAGGCCATAGAAACAAACCTATAGGACATTAACGCTGGGTGTATGGGAATACGTCTAAAAGAACATTAGGACACATCTAGAAGAAATTTTAATTAGAAGAGGTCATATGGCCAAAAGTAAATGCGTCCTTTTCCCACTTTGTCTTCACCATCTATGCCTCCTCCGTTCTGTCTTATCTATGCCTCCTACTACTCTTACTGCCTTCACCATCTATTCCTCCTCCTTCCTATCTAGCCACACTTAGACAGAATTGTGAATGTTAGCAAGTACCACACTTAGAATTGTGAATGAGAGACAGTACCACATTTAGATAGAATTGTGAACATTAGCCTGCGTCACATCTAGACAGGATTGTCAATGTCGGTCAGTGCCACATCTAGATAGAATAGCTAATATTAGCCATTGCCACATCTAGATTGCATTGGGAATGTTACCAATGCCACATTTAGATAGAATTGTGAATATTGGCGTGCGTCATATATAGACAGGATTGTGACTATTAGCCAGTGCCAGATCCAGATAGAAATGCAGAGATATTCACGCGCCACATCTAGAAAGTACGTGGAAATTTAGCACATATCCCTTCTAGATAGCGAGGCCAATAAGCAACCCACTAACAATTTCACCCCTCTGCATACACCTCTCAGACTCCAACCAAACACAACCACAACCCTAAAGCACAACAAACTTCACTACACCCCAACAAAACAAACCACACATAGCTTTGCAGAACAGCACACAACATCTACCGACCAGAAAGCACCCCCAAGCTCAGCGAACAGTGTTAACTGAACTGAAGCTGCAAACAGCACATCACTGCTCTCTTGCACTTATCCCGCTCGTTCCCACTAACTCAAACCCCCCACTGCCTATCCTTTTCAGCTCCGCCAGAGCGCCAGGGGACCGCTCCGGTGGTGATAGTGTGTGGTACAAATATCCTTTAACATTAGCATTAACAAAAGGTTATAGTTTGCCATGTACTACCTCCACATTGATCAGTGGAAGCTCCTGCTTACTGGGTGATGTCAGACACCCAGAAACTGCTTTTACCTCTTGCTCTACAAATCCTTATTTCGTTCCCTTTCATGTATATTGATAGTAACGAAATGTTAGCACTGGTTTCTATTTGAATAGTAGTTAATAAGACCTACATATTTTCTATGGTTATAATGCCTTAATGTTCTTTTGTCATTGGTGTTGCAGGAGAATATTGCATTTGCAAAATGGACATATAGGGACAAATTATGTTTTACATACAGCAATTGCAGCTGTATTGATTACGAAAATGACTGACTACATGGTAGATCTCTTAAAATGCCAAGACTTATGGTCTTTGGAGGTAGACAAAATTGATTAGAAACAGCTTTGTGAATGGGTATGGCGAGGTTGTAGATGCTTTCCTGAGCGTATGGTACAAAGATAGTAAGATGAAGCATCCCCTATACGTCTGGGAGCCGGATAGTCGCTTGGCAGTTGGGGGCCGGATATTTCCCAATTATAAGGCATACACGTAAAAGAACTGTGTCCCTTCTGTGGTTGGGAGCTGGATATTGGCCTAAACATAAGGTCTATTATTTGTGCATTATTAGAAAGGAAACGCCTGCACGCTGAACCTGAATGAGTGTGTATGTGCTGGCATGTGCAATGCCAACAGGGATATCAACTAATTGATTGTTGTTGCCCTAAGGTTCCAACGCAGCTCAGCTGTGTGGTGGAGAGAGCCAGTAGGTCCTATGCATGTATATACTTACCCTTCTTGTTTTAAACACCTGGCTCCAGTGTACTTCCTTCTACTTTGGTATTACAAATTGTGTACTAGAAAATGATGCATTTTGATAGTTACACTGCATTGTCTCTATAAAAGTCCACCTATTTAACATCATAAACACAAATCTAAAAGCTGTTTATTTAAAAATGCTTGCTTCCTTTGACATTTTAATGCTGCACTAACAAGCTGGGTGGTTGGGTGCAGTGCATGCAAATATAAAACTAATATGTGCCAGTATTTTCGCAACTTGTGTTTTCTTGTTGCACCTTGTCAATCAGTTCACATGCTACGCATAGAAAATAAAGCATTATTTGAGAGTGCATTGGATAGCCCTCAGTGTCTGTGTGTTAGGGTGTTTTCTGCAAAATCATTTTAGGAGGCTGTGTTACCATCTAACCTAATGGTAGAAGTGTGAGCCATGCCAAAGAAAAGAAAACTCTCCGATGGTAGCAGTAGCAGAGCAGCTAGACCCAATTTCAGGAGGGAGGAAGGGTAGGAGGGGATACAATTCAATGGTTACCCCCAAAAGAATACACTACAGTGACATACTGAAAAATATACGTTTATTACAAGGTTCCATGTTCCTGCCTCCCGCCCATCCCTTGCTCTGTGATTGGGCCTAGCAGCCCGTAACATAAGCTGCAAGGGCCTTCCTCCCCAGTTACCTGCATCAGAGTCACATTTAGCTTTGACTCATTGATCAGGTCAGTGCTGGGTCTGCAACCTGTTTTCCGTGATTTTTCAGTAATTTAGTGCATTTGTTCCTGTTTATCGCACTGGCAAACACCCTCACCCCTTGCACTGCTTTCCATATCCCACCCACCCACCCCCTGGCTCCGTGATTGGGCCTAGCAGCCCTATTTCAGTCCAAGCACCAAGAGCACCCCCCCCTACCTGGGCTGCCCTCGGCAAACGGCAGTTCCCGAAGAAGCAGCTCCAGTCAGTGTTTGCCTGGAAAGTCGGCCTCCGTCAACAAGCAGCAACTGACAAGGTAAGGGTGGTCTGGATGGGGAGCACAGCAATTACTGTACTCCTTTTAAAGCCCTGCCACTGTTAACACCTCACAGAACATTGTACACCAGCTACTAAGAAGTACTTCAACCACTGCTGTGTACCAACTGGGAGGTGGCTCTCCATTTAATTTGTTTGCTCGGTCTTAAATGTAGGCGTTTTCTCCCACTAGCCAGGTACCTCAAATCTAACTGGTGTTTCTCCCACTAGCCAGCTATCTACTTCCAAATGTAGGTATTTCCCTTACTGCTGGATTTGTAAGGAACACGTTACTAACCTGTAACTGTAGTTCTCCAGCATGGGTCTGGTATGGATTCACATGCTCATGAATATTCCCCGTCGTCAGGCTGGGAATCCTCCATAAAGAAAAAATCAGTTTCAGTTTTGTTTCTGAACTGTCTTTCTCCTAATAACCAATCACTGGTCTCTGGGTCATACTGCCCCCAGCCAATGACTGCCCTCTACCTAAGCCCCTCCTCTGGCTGCCATCTTCAGATTTGGTAGCACGTAAAATAGCAGTAGGACCAAGTGAAGAGCCACAGAGGGGTACGAGGGAGGGTTCGCATGTGAATCCATGCCAGACCCATGCTGGAGAACAACAGTTACAGGTAAGTAACTTGTTCCTTCTTCAGCATGGGGTCTGGCATGGATTCACATGCTCATGAATACAAGAATACATAGCAGTACACACATGCACAACCACGGGAGGTGGCAAGGCACAACATTAAGCATTACATCAACTCAACATTAAGCATCTCTTACCTCCTCACCAGGCCCACCTTCAGGCGATCAGGTTGCGCAGCACTGCCTGGCAGACTCTGGACTCCTCCCTGGAATCCCAGTTGACGCAGTAGAATCTTGTGAAGGTGTGCCGTTGTAGCAGCGATCGCTCTGGTCGAATGGGCTACCGGACGGCCGGGCAACGGTCGGTTTGCCAACCGGTGACAGTGCATGATGCAGCCGGAGAGCCATCTGGAAATGGAAGCCTTCGAGAGGGCCTTCCCTTGGTTCACAGGTCCAAAGGTCACAAACAGCTGTGAAGTCTTCCGAAAACTCTTTGTGCGGTCCACGTAGAACTTAAGCGCTCTAGCTACATCCAGCGAGTGCAAAGTCCTCTCGGCCGGCGACGGGAAGAAAACAGGTAACACCAAGGGCTCATTGAGATGGAAGTCCGACGGCACCTTGGGCATGAAGGAGGGGTGCGTCCTCAGCACCACCCTTGTCTCGTGGGAAGTCAGGTATAGGGGCTGGCAGGAGAGGGCTTGGATCTCTCCCACTCGTCGTGCGGAGGCGATGGCCACAAGAAACACGGTTTTCCACGACAGGAACTTCAACGGTGCTGAATGCAAAGGCTCGAATGGCGGCCCCATGAGCCTGGTCTGCACGACGTTGAGCTCCCACGCCGGGACCGGAGCCTTCACCGGCGGGAACGATCGGAACAGTCCCTTCATAAACTCCTTCACCAGGCGATGGGACCACAGGGATGAGCGCCCCAGAGTTCTGGTGTAGCGGGAGATTGCCGCCAGATGGATCTTGATGGAGGCATGGGTCAGCCCGCCTTGGCCAGCGATAGCAAGTACGACAGCACTTGAAGGGACGTAATCCGCAGAGGGTTAATCTTCTGTGCCCGGCACCAGACAGAAAACCTCTTCCATTTGTGTCCATAGCACTTGAGAGTTGAGGACGCCGTGGCCTTAGCAAGCACCTCCTTGCAGTCCGCCGGGATATTGTACCCTCCAAACTCTAGTGCTGCACGAGCCAGGCCTGCAAGTCCAGCGACCCCGGGTCGTGGTGGAGGATGACGCCTCCTTCTCTGGAGAGGAGATCCGCGTCTGTCGGAAGTTTGACTGGGGGGGGGGGGGGAACGCTGACATGTCCAGAAGGTCAGGGAACCAGATCTGTCTCGGCCACGCTGGTGCGACGAGGATCAACCTGCAACAGGACCATCTGAGTTGGTTGATGAGTCTCAGCAGCAATGGCAATGGCGGGAACAGGCCCTCCCAGGGGAATGAGAAGGCATCGCCCATGCTCCCCGGATAGGGAAACCTGCTGGCGAACCTCCTGCATTTGGTGTTCATCGCCGTCGCGAATAAGTCGAACTGGGGATTGGCCCATCGTTGGAATAGCAGATTCACTTGATCCTGTCGCAGTTCCCACTCGTGGCACGAGCGTAGCTCCCTGCTGAGTGAGTCGGCAATGGTGTTCTTTATTCCTCCCAAGTGGAAGGGTACCAGAAACATCCCTTAGGCGACGGCCCAGTGCCACAGATCCTGGGCCTCCTTGGATAGGGCTGGGGATCTGGTGCCTCCCTGCTTCTGGATGTAGAACATCGTGGTGGTGTTGTCGGTGAAGATCCTCACCACCTTGCCCTTGAGGGACGGGAGGAACGACCTCAGGGCCCAGAACATGGCTCGGAGCTCCAGGATGTTGATGTGTAGTGACCTCTCCTCCGGGAGCCAAAGGCCTCTTGCATGGAGATCTCCGTTGTGCACTCCCCATCCCTCCAGGGAGGCATCTGTCGTCACCGTCTCCTGATGTGCCGGAGTCTGGAAGTCCATACCCGCCGCGAGACGCGCACGGGTGCCCCACCACCGATTGCTTGGCGGAAGGTCTCGTTGAGCGAGATCCTGTCTTCGAAGCTGCCCGCCGCTTGCATCCAACGGGCGTCGAGTAACTCTTGCAGTGGACACATCCGCAGCCTGCACAGGCGCACGAGGTAGATGCACGAGGACATCATGCCAAGAAGGGACTTGATGGACCTCACCCTGGCCATGTCCATGGTCGAACTTTCCTACGACGTTGAGGCCAATCGCGCCACTCTGTCGAGCCTGGCTCCCAGGAACAGTACGACTTGTGATGGAACCAAGTGGGATTTCGTGAAGTTGATGGAAAATCCCAGATGCGTGAGCAGCTTTACGGTCTTCGCTGTGTGCTCGACAGCGAGTTCTCTTGTCCTTGCTCGGATGAGCCAGTCGTCCAGGTAGGGGTAGACGTGGATCCCCTGCAGGCGAAGCCGCACCGCCACTGGTGCTAGGCACTTGGTGTATACCCTGAGCGCGATTTCAATCCGAAGAGGAGGGCCTTGAACAGGTAGTGCCGTCCTTGGACGACGAATCTGAGAAACTTTCGGTGTCCCTTTAGAATGGGGATGTGGAAGTAGGCATCCTCCAAGTCCAGCGACGATAGGAAGTCGCCCTCCTCCAGTTGCCCCAGCACGTGCTGGAGAGTGACCATCCGGAACTTGTTGTACTTGTTTAAATGACGAAGGTCCAGGATGGGGCCCCAGCCGCCGGTCTCATTTCTTAAGAGGAAGGAACGCGAGTATACTCCAGTGTGGTTTTCCTTCCTGGCCACGGGTGGAATGCAGGGGCACTTCTTTAGAAACTCAAGAGTGTGCCCGAGGGCCAGGGCATCCAGCACCCATCGGTCGGTGGAGATGGACTCCCACACGCTGACGAACTTCGCCAGCTGGCCTCCTACCGGGGTGCTCAGGTGGGGGCCCGACACTACGGCCGGTTCAGTCCTGCTTGGTAGTGGCCTTGCCGCCTTGGCCTCCTTGACGACGAGATCCTCCTGACTTGCCGCGTCCTCTGTAGGCCTCCTGCGATGAGGAGCGGGCCGCTTGGAACCAGACTTTCTCAGACATCTTCTCCAGGATCTTCACAACTTCAGCCAGCTCCTCTTCACTTCAGAGGCTGTACCCGTATCCGTGAAGGCCACAGCACCCCCCCCCCCCGTCTTTTTCCACCGGGGTTCTCACAGGGGTCTAATCGATGGGTTGAAAAGAGGATTCCCTCTGCGGTGGCAGGGAAACTCTGGGCCCCAAGGTCGCCTCCACTGGGGTAGCCTCCACAGGCTTCGCCAGAGCCGCCACGACTCCCTCGATAGAGGCCTTAGCCGGGTGAATCAAAGCCTTCAAGACTTTGGATGCGCTTGAGGCCTTCACCTTGGGGGGGAGGGTCGCTGCCTCGCTCCCCTCGGCTGTCTCCATCGGGATCGACCGGGGCTTATCCCGAAGCTTTCCCAGGTTCTCAGACTTCCTTCCCCCCCCCCCCGAGCCAGAGCGTTGGCTCGTGGTTGATGGCGTCGGTGAAAGTGCACCCTGCCTGGCAGCCGAGGAGCCCGACCGTTCGGCGCTCCTGGTGCCCGCAGACTGGCAGTGCTTTGCCTTTTGTTGGCCTCCCGTCGCCAGGAGCTCCCTCAAAGGTCTTAGAAGTCCGCTCGGACCCATTTTCTTCTCACCTGCTTCTGGGCTCTTCCCCTCCAGCCAGTTGGTGAGACGGATACGCTGATCCTTCATGGTCCGCTCTGACATGTTCTGGCAAAACGCACAGTCCTTCTCCACGTGCGTTTTGTCTTCCTGAAGGCAGTAGAGGCATCTAGAATGCTCGTCCTCCTTGAAGACATTCTGCAATCCGCATCCAGGGCAGCTCCTGAACAGCTTGGATCCGGGCGTCGTGCTCCCTTTGTCCTGGGCCATGTCCAGGCGGGGTAGGCCTCAAAGATCTTCTGGAATCCTCCAAGAAGCGGAACTCGATGAACACTTCGCCCTTAAGGGGCGCAAAAAATTCCAAAACGGGTCCCTGTTCATCAGAAGTAGAAATGGTGGAGCTTGAGGCTCGATTAACTGAAAATATTAGATTAAACTCTTTGAAAGAAAAAAAAATAAATAAATAAAATCGCAAAATGCAGTAAAAGCTCGAGAGCTATAGCACGAGGACTCCCAACACTTGAACGTGCGGTAAAAATCTGAAGATGGCTGCCAGAGGAGGGGCTTAGGTAGAGGGCAGTCATTGGCTGGGGACAGTATGACCCAGAGACCAGTGATTGGTTATTAGGAGAAAGACAGTTCAGAAACAAAACAAACTGATTTTTTCTTTACCGAGGATTCCCAGCCTGACAACGGGGAATATTCATGAGCATGTGAATCCATGCCAGACCCCATGCTGGAGAATTCAAGCACTCCTCCCTTTTCTCCCCTCTCAAACAGGGTGGCCTACCTTCCCTGTCCCACTACCCCTCCCCTGTCTCCCACCAAGCCAGACCTATAAACAACCATGATTGCCAACTTCCATTCGAGCTGGGCACATCGACAACCGAAACCACCACCCCCTCCATGCATTTCTCATCCATCAGAAATGCACTCGCCCAGAATCACAGACCCGCACATGGCCACTCACCACACACCCTCCAATTCACAAACAATAGGTGCTCTATGGCAGTCCAAAAAACCACACCATCCACTCTGCCTCCTTTACACTCATACCCTCATTCATGAACCCACCATGCACACTGCAAAACATTTTCATCTCCAACCCTTACACTCTAACTTTACCTACAGACCAACCCCCACGCCACACCTTCCAACTCGCAGACCAGAGGAGCTCTCTGGCGCACCAAGAATCACCCCTTCCCTGCCCCTTACCCACCCATGTCTGCTCACACCCTCATCTCAAATCCCTCTTTCGTGCAAACCCTTGCCCTCTCCTCCTCCAACCTCCCTGGCCGGAAGACATAGCCCCACCCCCAGCCACACACCACCCAGAGTCCAACTCTCAGACCAGAGGAGCCCTCTGGCATTCCAAAAAAACACGACTGCCCTCCCACCACCACAAACCATGTGCCAACTTTCAGGCACTCCGCCTCCACCCCAGTCCCCCGCTCATCCACAGCAGGAACTCTAGGGACCACTGTGCATCACACTTCACCAAACACTCTTATGAGGGGAGCTCCACTTTACCCCTAAAATCCTCAACTCACCTCCTCCACCCTCTGGCCTCCTTCCCACTTTCCCATACATTTCTGACCCTTCCCACACCCTCTCCAACTCCACTTAAAACATTTTTTTTAAAAAGACAAAAAAAAAAGAAAGTATGTGAAAGCCAAAACCCACTTGAACAGCTCCCCACCCCTGCCCCGTCCACACACCGCACCTCCAAAAGCCCCCTCATCCTAGTAACCTCCCCACCCCCCTGACCAACACCAGACGGCCCCAGCCACCCCTTTTGCTTAAGTATAGCACTTCTTGACCTCTACAGAACCATTGCCTGAACCCCTTTCCCCTCACCCTCTCGCACACACCTCTGGCACCCAAATGCACAAAACTCAGAGGCAGAGACCAGTCCACGCCATCAACTCTACATTCCTCACCAGCCGTGCATCGTTCCACCCACCTCACCGTTCCTAGCCCCTCTATCACACCCACTATGTTATCCATGCCTCCCACCTCCCTTCACCTGGGCACCAATCTCAAACAGCACCAAGCTCGACACCACTGATTGCCCCAGTTCCTCTTACCACCCCTCTGATCCAACACCATTCGTCATGCGAAGGCCTGCAACCACCCCTATTGCTCCCAAGGCCATCCCTCCAGTCCCACCAACCGACCCAGTCCAACCGATCACACCGCCCTTCCCAGTAACCAACACCATCCCATGGCCACTCTGACAACCCAGTCTTGGCAGCCCTGGACACCCAGTGAAGCACTGCCCCCTACACTTGCCACAAAGTCACCTGCCTCCTTTTCAATGCCTGCTTTGTGGCCAAAAACAGACAGCATCTCCGACCCGACAATCCTGAGCTCATTTTCATCACTGAAAAATGGTTTGACGATTTCAAACCAATCGCACACGAAGCATTCCCACCAGACTACTCCCTCATAAACCACATCAGACCCTCTAGAGGAGGCGGAGTAGCCATCCCCCACAAACCACACATTTTCATCACCCTCACCAAAACACAGTCCTGCACAGGTAACTGTGAATCCCTTCTAGTCAGACTCTCTCTGCTGCACAGCTTCTTACTCATCTGCAGGCCTCCCAGAGATGACAGTCTATGTGACTCACTAGCAACTACATTAGTTAAACACCTAGCACTCAATATTTGGTTTGACGTGCCAAACAACTACATGACTGAACCCCTGGTCGACAGTTTAGATTCACTCAATCTTACCTGGCATACCACAGGGCCCACCAACACTGCAGGCCACACCCTTGATGCCATTTTCAGCTCCTCCAACCTCGTTTCGGCATTCACCCCTATACCCCTCATCTGGACAGACTACTCAGCCATCCTTTTCCTTCTATGCACACCGCCCACGCCTCCAGAGGCCCCCTCTGACACCACCATCTCGGTTCAAGTGCTGCAACAAGGTCAAGTTATTAACCGACCTGGCTGAAGCCATCCTACGCACACACCCCTCTTCATTCTGGGCCACAGATAGACCTGCACCCTTGAGCTCTTTGACTCCTGGCTAAACAACTCACTCCTTCCTCTGACCAACTCTCAAACCCCAAGTGGTTCAGCCCCCACTTGAAGGCATTCAAAACACCAACTAGCTCCCTCAGGCACAAATGGCGAGCCTCCACAACACCTCAAAGCAGATCAGTGTTCGGACACCATCGCCAAAAACTACAAATCAGAGATCCGAAAGGCCAACAAAAGCCTATTACAATAAAAGAATCCTGAGCTGCAGCAGCAGCAAAGAGTTCCACAGAATCAACACAAAATTCCCGAACCCTGCCTGCAACTCTGCCCAGACAGCCTGCTTGCAAACGCTCTTCAACTCCCTCTCTGAACACTTCCACAAAACACTCTAGACAGGACGCCCAAACTTTCCAACATGCCCGCGCAACACCCGCTCCTGAAGAATCTACCCTCCTGCCTACAGAGACCCCTTCGGTCTGCTCTTTGAACCAGAGTTCGTCAAACTACTATCCGACATTCAACCCTCCAGCTCTCCCCCTTGGCCCTTGTCTCACCTCTCTCCTCAAAGAAATCTTTACCTCCACGTGTGCAGAAGAGCTGGCGAGGTCCTACTTAATGAATCCCTTACCCCCAGCAACTTCCCAGAACCCTTCAAAATCATGCATGTCAAACCCCTGCTAAAGAAAGCATACTCAACCCTCTCCAAGTGGTCAACTACGGACCCATCTCCAACAACAGATTCTTGACAAAGCACATCGACCGCACTGCATATTCACAACTCAACTATTTCGTATAATCCAACAAACTCCAAGACCCCGCAAAATCAGGCTTCTGTCTGCGCTACAAAACCACACTGATCTCCATCTGGGATGACCTCAAAGTCTCAGCAGACGCCAAAGGATGTGTTTGACATTGTTAACCACATGATCCTCTTTGACAGACTACACTTGCTAGGAATCCGAGATTCGGCACTCAACTGTACTGCCTCATTCCTCACTAACAGACAACATCTCCCTCCTTTCTACTGCATGCCAAGCGAACACTGGAGTACCCCAAGGCGCCTGCCTCTCACCCCTTCTCTTCAACCTTTACATGACCCCTCTGCCATGGATCATCCACTCTCACAACCTCACCTGCTATAACTACCCAAACAACACACAAATCATCCTGAGAAGTCCCAAACAGACCTCCAATCCTCATGACCTAGCAGCATGACTTACAGAGATTGAACTAAGGATGATAACCATCGTCTTCTGAACCCAGGGAAAGATTAAATCATGGCAATACAGCTCTATTCCTGCAACCATCTCTCTGGCCATCATCTGCAATCACCCCGCCCCACCTCCACCACCGCTGCCAAAAGCCTGGGCTGCACGACTCGGAACTAACCATGTCTCACCACATCAATAACGTATCCAAATCCTGTCACTTCCACGTTAGGCTTCTGAAGCGCATCTTCCCTTACCCTCATCTACCACAAGACTATTTGCAATTATATCCTTTTTCATGTCCAGACTGGACTATGCAAACTCCCTCTACCTGAATGCACTGGCCTACCAACTAAACACACTTCAAAGAGTCCAAAACTCGGCTGCCAGACTGCTTCTTGCCCTGGGACGAAGGGATCACATCTCACCGGCTCTCTCTACCCTACACCGATTCCATATTGGACGGAGGGCCACTTTCAAAATCCTGTGTATTACTCACCGAGCGGTGCACAGAGCCGGCCCCATATACCTACAAGAAATTACTATGCCTTGCCTCCCAATCCGCACCCCATGGTCAAGTACCACCCACCCCTAGTGGTTCTGCCTCCAATTCAGCTAGGAGTAGAGGGTCCGCCTCCAATTCATCCCTTGCACCAACATTGTAGAACTCAGTGCCTCCCCACATTCGACACAGTCAAGACTACATGACTTTCTGGAAAGCACTCCAAAGCGGACTATTTCCCTAAAATCATATAAGGAACCGTTTTTGGCCACTTGAACGACCACTAACGGTCAGAAATAGCTAGGATCCCCTTTAATACATGGAGGTAAAAACAACCGGGACATAGAAGCTGGTTCTATTGATCAATAAATTTCAACGCTAGGAACCTGCTGGGTCCCCACAGGCTCTGCAATAAACACCTACCTACTCCCATGTGCCAACACGCTGATTGTGCACCCTAAACAACTCTACAAATCTAATGCCCAAGACTCCTAACCCGAGACACAGTTAGCACTTGCGGACGTACGCTATGACTGGGCTTGCGTCTTGTCCTCCCCACCAGGCATGCATTATGTTCTCAGTACAGGAGATGTATATATCTATCTGGAAACTAATACACAAGACTCCAAAGCCGAGTCCTAGTAGACCGTATGTTCTCACGCCATGGCTGGGCTTGATCCTCATCTTCCTCTAGGTTGGCACTACATTATCAGTCCAGGAGATTTCTATCTCTGTTTCTCTTACTTATCTTGAAATTAATGTGCCGTGCAACAAAGCCAGGGCCCAGTAACACTTATGCCAAACAGTACAATTGGATCTGATGGGTCGTCCACTGGGTATGCAATGTGGTCTCTGATCAAGTAATCTTTACCCAATCTGTCTGGGAATTAATACCTTGACCTCATGTACCTCTTGCGGAAATTCATCACACTCACCTATCATATGACATCGCTAGCACACTCAGCTCTAGCAAGGGACAATAATGTGGTATAATTCCATGATTCACACCATAAACTACAATGGGAATACCCATCCACTCGTAAACAAATTCCCGGGACCTGGAAAAAAATGGCCGACAAGCCCCTATACTCTTCAGCATTAAAAACGGACTGACTTTATTCGACCTTCAAGAGAATACAAACCTAGATCAGCCAAGGAATCTGGCAATGCAAGCTCCTGCAAGTGACAGCGATGTACTGTCATCTGATAGCAATACTGAAACCACTCACCAGACCAGAACAAGCCAACCTCCGCTGCACGTAACATCAGTTAGACATACCACAATAACACAGGCTGGTCCGTTGCTGGACATTCGGGTTCACGGAATACCAGTCATGTTTAGGATGTACTGGTTAGTCCAAAATAACAGAACTGGAAGTAACTACACACTAAGGTGGTGTCATCCAATAAACAATTTCAGACTCAACAAGACACAGGGATGACCTTAAACGCGGATGCTGGACCTTTGGGTTCACTGAGCACCCAGTCATCGAATCTAGAATGTACTTGCAAGTCTGACAGAACAGAACTGGATGTGTCTGCACAACGAGAAGAAATCATCCAATAAACCCTTGCAGACCCAATGAGACACAGGGACGACCATAGACCTGCAATCGCTTATCCCAGTAACGTTTTGGAATCGGACAACTCAACCATGATGACAGTGCCAAGCACAGAAAGACACACTTAAGTCTGGTAATCAGAATAATTCCACACTACACCGAGAATCTGTCGGAGAACTAAGGCTCCGAACTTCTCAAATAGATACGGTCACCCGGCAGGAACTGGAAGGTAATCAAGAACAGGGGTCTCCCTCCAATCCACACAGACCCTCACAGATAGCAATATGCTCACTCTCCTCTACACCAACAAACTACAGAATAAAGCTATACCCCTCAATCAATTCGGTCTAGCTGCACACAATCTCATAAACAAGCTCCACCAGTGCCGACAGAATGCAGACACCAAGGTCAATTCGACCTTGCTGGACACATTCTACTGATCTCACAAAACCACTGCACTACGCATAGCATAAGAATGAGCTACACACTACGTAAACTGCACTGGCTGCACACATACTGAGTGCACCCAAGCACTATCTACTACCCTACTCTCTCCACTGACCTGGACTACGGTCCCTGAGGGAGATCAACCCACAACGCTTTGAGATCATACCAATGGTACAAAAGGTGCTATACAAATGCCCCATAACACATCTATGATAGGAAAATAGGTACTCTGTGAAAGCTAATACGCAGCAAAGCATAGTGTAGGTATACAAATGATAAATGCCCAGTTAAGGCATTACCCACTATGTACCCTAAAATGCAAGCCCCTTACATGGTGGCAGACACTATCCATATACACATTTTGAGGGAAGAAAGGAGTAGACCCCTAGACAATATTACACACGGTAATGAGAAACATGTTCAGGATCCAAAGGTACCACACAGAACAGAACTATTGGTTTTCTACTATACTCTAAATGTAGGTAGGATACATTATACACTTAGCTGAAGCAGACATGTAACAATGTCCAACATAGCAAGGAGGGCTACCAAAGTCCATGTTTTAGTTTAGTAAGACTGCCCAGAATGGTGCCTCAGACTCAAAGGAGGTAAACAGTAGCAACATTCAGTAATGTAATGCATATCCTAAGCAGGAGTGGAATACAAAGATTTTAAAATCCCTACAAATAAAAATCAGAGGGAAGTGTCTAAACTGCCATGGAATGGTGTAGAACTACAGGGACCCTAGAAAACTGCTGCAGTCCATGGAATTACCTTGCAGTGTCACTTGTGGGAGGTCCAGTGTTGAGAAAAGTGCCCCTTAGGAAACAGGCCAACATTTGTAGGCTGACCTGTCGTTATGATGAATAACCAGCTAAGTCCCAGTTCCTTCCCACACGTTTCCAAAATAAAGCAGTCGACCACAGGGGACACAACATGAGCTCTGTCTTAATGATGACAAGGCGGAGCTCCTCATTCTGGGCTTCCCCAACTGACTCAAACTTAACCACAAGTTCAACTCCATCATTGATGGCAACACCATCAAGGTCACCAATGTCACAAGAACGTTAGGCATCCATCTCGATTCCTCTCCATCCCTCGCGGGACAAACCAATGCTGTTACCTCAGCATCTGCTTACACATGTAAGCTCATCACAGCCTGCTGCCCATTCCTCATGATTCCGAATTGCATTATCCTTGCCATAACGCTTGCCATGGCTAAATTAGGCTACCCAAAATAACGCCATTAGGGATGCCTTGAAAATCCCTAGAAACCAACACATATCCAATACCCAACGCAACCCGAATTGGCTCTCCGTGGCATATCGAGTCTCTCTCAAATCCTTGGTCCACATACAAAAAGGTTTGGCTGACAAAGCCCCTCAATACCTGGCCTGCCGGTTCACTCCGCACACGTCTACCCGACCTCAAAGAACAGCTCAAGAGCACTGCCTATCCATACCGAGATTTAAACTACAGAAATCTGGGGGTGCGAGTTTCCCAGTTCTTGCTTCTAAACTTTGGAACTCACTACCCACCACACTTAGATTAGAACCTTCCTTCCATGCATTCAAGAGCAAAGGCAAAATATGACTCTTCTCAAGACTCACACAACTCATGTCAACCTTAGGATTACTCATCCCATCTCTCCTGACTGCTCTTCCCGCCTGAATCTCTTAATCAACTATGTACTGTAAATGTTACCTGTAAATTGTTCCTGTAAATACAAGATATGCACCCAGATGCCTTTGGGCCAGGCGCACCATACAAATAAAGAAATACAAATACAAAAGCAAGAGCAGACCAGAATAAGAGATCCAGTGGAGGGTTCGAGGCCCAGCAGCAGAGAAGGATTTTGCCCCCAATGTAAACTAAAGGGGAAATGCAGTTGAAGGGGACCTGCAAAACAAGACATCCAGGCACCACAGAGACACCCCCAATAGCCTGGCAATCCATGGCACACAGGTGAGTACTTTCAGTGTTTGTTCCTAAAAAGTCTGTTCCAGGAAAGCAGAAGAACCCAGTAAACACTTTTATATGCATAGCCAAACAAAGGATCTGGTCAACCGGGGACCTGGACCCTGAGCCAGTAACGATCCAATAGTCAAGAAGAAGATCCCTCACAGGAGTCAGACCAACATCCAGATGCAGAAGCAGTGAGAGAGGTCTCCCAAAGGCTGGAGTAACTGCCAAATTGCAGACCAAAGTGGCTCAGCTGGAAAACCAGAAAAATGGCCCCTGCACCAGGACAATGGTTGGTGGTGAACCAAGATAGCCCAGAGAACCAGATGTTGTGGGGTGTTCGGAGCCCGTCACCCTGCCAGGATGCAGCAGCAGCTTCCAAAACCAAGGTGGGAGACCCCAACAGTAAACTGCAGTAGAACGGTGCAGAAAACAGTCCCAGAAGGTTGGGCCTGAGCCAAGCATATCCCGAGGACTGACAGCAGGACGAAAACAATTTGGAAGGATGCACAGCACTTCAAAATGCAAACCGAAGCAAAGGAAAGACTTTTGTCCCACCAGTATGGCCAGATTGGGTGTCAAGATTGACTAAAACGGTTTAGCAGCAAGATGGTCGAGCAGGTAAACGATTCTGCTCATCTTCCAAAACTCTAGCAGAACGGAGTGTTGGTAGATGGCTCCCCCTGCATGTACCTTCACCCACAGGGGCTGGCTTCTGCCAGCCCATCAATCCCATTAGTGGATTTAAAAGAAAGGTTTTTGTGGCAGGCCAATAGAGCGGGCCCCAAAAAGTGTCAAACATCTAGGTCCACCCCGGTTATAGGTTTGAATCAAAAGGTTCGAAATGCAATAGGGTCGAATCAAAAGGACCGAAAACAAAAAGGTTCGACATTTTTTTTAAAACATTTTTTTTGGGGGGGGCACAGTTTTTGTGGTAAAAATTTTTTTTTTACCTAAATGAACCCCCCCCCCCAAAATATATATAATTAAAAAAAATGTGAACCTTTTGTTTTCGGTCCTATTGACCCGATCCTATTGCATTCGAACCTTTTGTATTCGTACCTTTAACTGGACCCCTTCCACCCCCACAGGAAGTGTAGTGGCCTTCCCAGAGCCAGGAACTGTTCTAGACCAGTTCAAACCACCATGAAGGGTGCCAACTTGAGTTCACGAAGAGCCCACGTATGCACAATGGCCATTTTAGGCTTGCCTTGTGGTTTGCTTAAACAAAGTAAGCCCCTAAAGGATTGTCAGGATTACCACTAGTGCCCCCCCAATTGCTACCATTAAGGAACATTCAGCTAATAATGCAGTAAATCGGTTCACAAAACTAAATATTAGCTGCCACCAGCCTACCAACTAAAACCAATGTAGGGTGATACCATCACCATTGGGCACAAGGAGTTGCTTAAGAAGTGCTACTGGGCCTGGGAGCCTACCATACACTCCTAAGGAGTGAAAAGGAGATTTGGCGGCAGAGGGTCTTTAGCAGATGTCCCTCTGACCACCAAAATGAATTATTAAACGCAAAATATAAACTGAAAAAATACAAAGAGTGTGGGTCCCATAAAAGGAGACTACAGAGCCCCCTGCCCCCAAATAGAATTGTCACTAAACAATGATTTGTAAAAGTATGCAGAGAACTCAAAGTTGCTGATTCACATTCATTAAATAATGGTACATTAACTAAGAAAACCATAGCAGCTCTATTTGAATGGGTTCTAGGTTTTCACAGCAGGTCTTTGTCTGGCCAGTTGTAGCCTTCTTTGTACAATCCTTCTGGATATACTGGCCTTATTTATTTTTTGACATGAATGGGCTCCCCCTTGTGTGCTCAGCTGAAAGTCACAATACAATTGTTTGGTATTTTAAATACCTTGTGTTTTGTTAATGTAGTACATCACTGCCCCATGACAATTGTATGGCTACTCTTTCTGCATCTGAATGAGGTTATTTGAAAAAGACCTATATATCAATTGTTTGACTAACAGGGTACCTTAATATCACCTTTGGCGAAAAGCATGAATAAGTTTGTTATGACTTTTAAGGAAAGGTTCATCTATCTTACGAGCCAATATAGAGGCACCATTGAAGTACAATGTTTCAAAGAACATCTGTGCATATATTGAAAGGGAGGAAGTGTGATTCTATGTAGAGCAGTATTAAAATTCCAACTTGGAACTAGTTTTTCCACTGGTGGATTCAGCCTTTCAAAACTATGCATAAAGGTTTACCCGTTGCATTTTGAACATGCTATTTTGTGCTGGTTGGCAATGCATTCAAATCAACTTTGAGCGGCTAAGAGGATAGTGCTTGATCTAGCAAATGCATCAAAGTAATTGGAAACAACCATTTCTAATCAATGCAGGAGATGAATGCTCAATTTATTACACACCACCACCACATTTTCAATTTTTTCCTAGTGGCAAAACCTTGTGTTATGTTTCTTGAATACTGTGGGAGATTCTCATACACCTTTACAGGAGTGCTAAATGGGAAATTCCATGACCTCAGGAACCAAACATTTTAGTTTGTACCGTTTGGATTGGCATCTGGGAGATCCTCCAAAGCCTTTGAAAAACAAGAGCTTGGAATTATCTTAATGCAGGGTGTCAGTGAAGATTTACATTGTGGATAATGTACTTATCTTTCCCAGGTCAGTGATATTAGTGTGTGTCAACTTACCATCAGTGTTGGAAAGAAAAGAATATGTAAGATCTCGGACCAATTGATCGACATTGCATTACCCAGGTGCACGTGGAATGGAAGGTTAGACATTTTTGGCTCTCGTGCGTTGCGAGCAAATCAATGTCCGGAGATTCCAACTGTTAGAAAATACTTCCAAACACATTGGGAGACGTTTTCTATTGGTGTTCATTGTGCAATTGATCTGCAATCTGACTTTCTATCCCCCATCACATGCTCTCCTATGTGATATTTGAGGAGACATCTGTTGTGCTGCCTTTGACATGTGTGTAGAGTTTGAATCATCCTACTTGTTGACATAGCAAAGTGCTGCTGTGCAGTCTGTTCCAATTAGAATGTTTGCACCCATAACTTGCAGCTGAAACCTTAAAGCACTATAGTCTCCAGAAAAGCGGTACATAGTGGATAGTGTGCTTTTCACACCCAGTTTGATGTGATGGCCTATATGTTCATATTTAAGTCTCACCCTAGTAGAGATGCATGTGTAATTATGATTATCTGAGGAGATAGGAAAGTAAACGGTAATTCCATTGGTAGGTTTGACAACGACCTTGTCTAGCACCATAGGATCCTCCCAGGACCTCCTTTTTCCCAGTGAGAAGTGTGTGCCAAGATACTAGCTTGAAGCCCGAAGTTTGGTACAAGATGTCACCATAAACATTTTTCTACATTGTCAGACAGTGTTGCCTGGTAATGGAACCATGTTCGGAAAGGTGTGTATCCTTTGCGACTATTCACAGGATCTCGTCACTTCTCCCCAGATTGGAGCTCTTCCCTCTGAGGCTAGGGAGGTGAGCCTGCTAGGCAACAATCCCCTTAGGGGTGGCAGAAAGTGGGATCTCACAGTGAGAGACTCCCCTTATAGGGTCCAGGACTCCCAATCTGTGATGGAACATCCTAACACCCTTGCCTTTGAGACCATGAAATCCTGGAGGTCCTCAAAGAACCAACCCAAAAGCACTACAGTTTGTTACTGCAATATTCCCTCCTTGTTTCTAGGCAGTACTGAGAAGAGGTGGCCCCAGGGAGGCATGAAGAATTCTCCATTGGTACAAAGAACTATGGCACTCCGCTGGGCAGGACCTAGCTACAGGACATAAAAACCAAGAAGGGACTCAATGAAGAGAGAATCCAGCATAAAGCCTGGCAGTTCCATGAGATTCAAACCTGGGAACGAGGAAGTGAGCAGAAGAAGCTGGTCGCCGGACTAAGTAGACCCTGTCACGGTCGGCAGAGCACTCCATAGTCCGATGGAGACCCGACCCATGCAGAAGCTGGAGAGGTCAACGGTGGTGTGACCTCGGAGAGGTGGACCATGTGGTTCTTCAACTATGCCCACACGAAAAGGCCACGAAACCTGTGGAGCCACACAAAGAGCTTTCAACAAGAGCAGGCGAGACCAACACCCCAGGAAGGACCGATGACGTGCCCCTACAAGAAAGAAGGTAACAAGATCCATGGGAGACCCGGTACAGGTTTGGGCAACAGTGAAGTGTGCTTCAGGGGTAATCTACCTCATCATAACCACCACAAGAGGGCTATCAAGGACAAAGACTACTACAGGAGTAGTCTTCCTCATCAGAGGGTTTGTGGAAAAGCCAAGGACATTAAGGGAGTGATCTCCTTTTTTGCAATAGCCAAGGTGAAGATAAGGAATGTAAAGACCTGTAGGGGGTGTCTGTACTTCTGCTCTCTATATGGTAGAGGGGAGGCACAGAAGACCCCAGCCAAGATTCTCGATAAGGTAGCAATGGACGAGCAATCAAGGCCTAGCTTCTCAGGAGGTGATGCGGGCTGGTTCTTAAGTACAGTGTAGTCCCCGAACCCCCACAATGGAATGTCCACACACTGTATTACTGAAAACACAGTCTTTATATAATTAATATTCAAAGGTATGTACACGATCACAATAACGCACTTTGTACTTGGAAGTCAATAATGATAAATATATACACGTCTAGAGTGGTACCACTAATGTTATCGAATCTCATTAAAGTGCATCAACTGTACGGTTAAAATGTCACACAGATCAATAACGAGTAAACCAGCAATAGAGTTAGGAAGGAACGTCAGATGGTTGAAACAATAGGCAGAATGCTGACTACTACCGCTAGGCACAGTTCTGTGTGGCGATCCCCCCTCCCCCCCCCACCTGGGCAACCTGTAAATAAAGATATATAGCACAAGCCCAGTCCAAATGTTCAATAGTCTTACTTCTTCCTGTTAAGGTTTTACCCCCCCCAATGTACCTGGTGGAGTAGAGTTCTCCGACGATGCACTGACCGATCCTTCTTGAGTGCCTCCCTTTCAGGCGGGAGCCACGGATCGTCGAGAGGTGTCGGGGAACTTGGCGTTCGGTGTTGGGGAATCGACGGCCCTTCTTGAGTGCCCTCCCTTTAAGGCAGGAGTCACGGGTCATCGAACGTCCGACGGTGAACAGGGTGAACTATGGCAGGGAAGTGGCCGCTTCGTTCCTAGCGGTGCTCGTCGACGACAGAGCGTTGGCATCCTGCAAGGTGCGAGGCACCTCGGTGGCAATAGTTCTGGACCGCAAAGAGCTGATGAAGAACTGTGGCCCAGCAAGGGCGTCGAGCCGTCGGCGTCTCTGCGGTCTGTAGGTGGCGGAAAACCCACCGGTGGATGCTCCTCAGCGCGTCGATGGTCGGGCCTTCTCCAGCGGGAGACAAGCGGATGACGATGCAGACGAGAGCGTCCGATGATCAATGAAGTTCTTAGGCAAACGGGAGCACGGCGGTTCCGGTCGGCGATGGCGGTCGTCGACAGTGGCAGACAACAGTCCGAGTGCTTCTCCTTGGAGTTCCGCAGCAATCCCCGTATCGGGTCGGCAGCCTGTCGAAGGTCTGTCTACCAGGGAGCGTTGGCAAAGATCAGCTGTGCACGATGGTCCCTCGTAGCTCGGGAAGAGGGCGCCTTACCAGGTCCTCTCTGGGTCAGTCCTTGGAGGCACAGCAGCTTTCAGATTGTGAAGGAGAGCCACAGCAATTCTTCTCATCCAGCAGGACTTCAAGGTCAAGCAACAGTTAATCCAGTTACTCGCCGTAGTGGACTTCAGCTTCTGAACACGATTCCTAGCAGTGAGAGGTCCCCAGATATACTGTTGATCTCCCATTCATTCCGCTGGGTCACACTCAAGCATCCAATCAGGACTACGGGCATTCATGCAGGCAAGCAGCCAATCAGGCACACAAGGTATTCAGGCCATTCACGTCTCTCCAGACACTCACAACAAGTTATGTATATTGGGACAAGTACCGAGCCATTCAACACTCCAAGCTGCATTCATACCGGTTTCGGGCAGGGTTGTCTCAGTTATTGTGTCAACCACCAGATACTAGACACCCACAACACAGAATGCATATTCGTCACACATTCTATTCACCCAGGTCCCACCCACAGGAGGTACCCACAACATACATCACCGGGAAGGCTCCAGCTAGTCTGACTGGGCCTTCACAACACCACCATATATGGCACTTCCATCCACCAGCCAGTCGGGGGAAGGGACAGAGTCAGGGCTTCCCAGGACTTTGGGAAAACAAGGTAATGGGTAATAGAAAGCAAGAGGCCACCGGGGCCATCTTGTTTTCCATCAGGAATCGACTGATCCCAATGGCAGGGCCAGGGTATCCCAAAATGAAGGATACTCTGCGCACCTGTCAAATTCAGCATGGAGCTGCCACCAGCCCATACCCTGCTCTGTGGGCCACTCACAGGTGCCCAAAAACACACTAGGGGCACGGGGTTGTACCCCCACCCATGGGTGCCATAAGGGTATCCCACAGGTCCGTTCACCAAACCAAAAGAAAGAGAGCTGCACCGCCAGGAGTCCCACACGAACTCCTGCGCGGAAAACACGACAGAACACACGATGAAAAGCAGTAAAGGACAAAGATACGGAGGCCCTGTCCCTCCGATGCATTTACAGCATCACAAGGAACGTGCAGGAATATGTACAACGCTGAGAAAGAATAACTGTTGGACATTTAACTAAGCTCAAAGACCTTGGGAGGAATTACAAGGTCTCACCAGAACTATCAGAAATCAGCCCTCAAGGTTGAACTGGTTGGACCAGGAGAAGGGAGTCATTCTCCTGGCTTCATTTCTGTTAGCGGACTACATTTCATTAGAGGCAGGGTCAGAGTAGGAAAGTTTTTGACAGTGGAGCGATTCTTTACTTTGACAACCCCCCTGACGATGAGCATCCGAGTTAGAATTCATTTAGGTAGGGCAACCCTTCTAGTTATAGGGAAAGATCTGGCCTTTTCTTTTTATTTGAATAAAACTGTGAGGTTGAAATGCCACCCCTTTGTGCGACTACTCCTACCGACTTACCACACATCTCCCTGTGAGAGAACGGCCAGTGCCGAATAGGAGCCCATTATTGTTCCTGGAAAGTTCTTGACTATGCCTGTGACCAGGTGGCACATCTGGATGATCACCATAAACTCATATACTATGCACCATTCAAACATTTTAACAGTAGGGGAAACCAGCACAGGCGCACACATGGATGTGGACTGGGGTTTCTGGAAGACGCTCAACTAGTTAGAATCTGTTCCCATTCAGCCAGGCCACCTTTATGAGCTCGGAGCCAGAGCTTACATATGCAAATGCCCAAACATGGCAATCACTGCCTCGAGAAAGACACTGGAAGGGCAACAAATTGCCTAGTTTGATCATTTAAAAAAGACAAGAACGCCATTTTCTACTATTCAAGGAGCAAACAACCATCATCACAGTAAAATGTCAACAATGCTGGTCAGACTAGCAAAAAGTAAAAAGCTGCCAACAGACTTTAACTAGGGCACACTGTTTGTAGGGACACTATGTGACACTTGTGAAATACCAGTGCACTGGTAACCTTAAGAGCAAACAAGAAAGTTCATAACGTTTGTGTCCAGTGGGACTTTAGATTAAGCACCATTCAAGGAAGCAAAAGGACCAGGCCACTAAAAGGCCTAAAAAAACGCTGGTGTCATTAAGCTGGACTTTTTCACCTAACAGTGCCATCTCATCCATTTGCTTGTATTCTGGCAAATCATACAGTTCAACTAGCAATTGCTATGTTATAAGCTACCAATGTGGTTATCTTTCTACTTACTCAAGTGATTACTCTCCTGGTCAGGTGGAAGGAGGAACGTCCAATACCACCAATGGTGTAGCCATAATCATGGAGTCCAGAACAGGATGACCATGATCGCATCCTGTGGTACAGATTTTAATTTTTACCATCCTTGTCGGGGTGGGTTAATTATAATCTGTCTCAATTGTTTTGTAACCTGAACCATCAATGGAGTGTGTCGAGCTGTCTTTGGTTACGTTAGGATTTCCGTCAACAACAACAAAATCAGTATCATCTTCCTCTTCCGGAATCTTGCTATGCAAACATTGTGCAGCTCTACAGATTGTAGCATCATATTTTGTTTGGTCATCATTGGTGGGCAGAGGGAGGAAAAATGGTACTTGTTCTGTACCTTCAGAAAAATCTAGTATCAAAATAGTGTGTCCCTCCTGAATATTTAGCTGCCCATCTTAGAAATACTTCAGCTGCACCACTGAGTGCTTTGTTTCAACAGAGATACTTCAGACAGAACTTTTAGGTTTTTAAAAAAAAAAGAATGGTCAGTTGATCTTGCTTGTTTGTCCTTTTGCTATGCTCTTGATGTCAGAATCATGTTGAGGTTATGAAGAGCTTCTTCAAATAACAAGACTTTGTGTTGTGTGCTGATTTTCCGACATATTTATGAATGCTACAGTGTTGAGGTTGAGTGTGATGGAGATATTCCTTGTGCAACCGCTTCCTTGCACACTTATTACACATGGAAAGTTAAAGCTGGTGAAATACTCCGGCATCTAGAGTTTCCACAACTGCTCCAAGGCATAAATTAGCAGTGCTGCTATGCAATTCTGTAGTTTGCTAATTAAATTGGCCCTTGTGTAGCACAACCAGCTATTTAAATCACCCTGTTCAATGAAAGCAAAGCTCACCCTGCATTCCTCTCAAGCCCTCGGGCCTCTCTCCATGCTCTTTTCTCTGTTCACTGCAAGTTCAAAGGTGCTAGTGAAAAGAGTGCAGCAGAAATCATCTCCATCAATCTTAAAAGTGCCAAAGGCTTGCGTGGGAGTGCTAGACAAGCAATGGTTCTTTCCTTTTCAAATAATTGCAAAGCAGAAGTAATTGGGATGATACTTTTCTTAAGCTCACTATAACCTGTTTGATAAAGATCAGAATGTGTTAACTTTATTTTATTGAAGACAGTCCTTCAATTCTATTCTTAAAAAATGCAAGTTGATACATAATTTGTTTTTGTATATAGTGTTTTTTTCTAATACAGTATTGCTACTGTAAAACTGCATTGTCTGTTTTTAGATTAGTGTCTTTAAATCTCATAGTGCCAACTATATCTCATGTTGTTGGAAGGTGCATCATATTGACCAGTGAACACATTTGAAAAAAAAGATGATCACACAGCCAAATGCTTCTTGCGTCCATTTTATCACAATGTTGCTTTATACTAGCTACCCTGAAAGTGAGAGAGCCGCACACTACAATAATCCATATAGTTTGCCCAGTTCTCTACCTGCTACACCATCCACGCTGCTTTGTCTTTCTTTCCTCTCACAAAATGAATATACAAAGCTAACTATATGTTTACGCAAGTAATCAGTAGTTCCATGTAGCCTGCACATCTACAGATCAACTGAATACCATCCGCTATAGTTATCCTGCAGAGCTCGCTTTCCTCTAATTTTATGTATTATATATTACGACCAGCTTGGAGAGGCTGGGAAAGAAGCAGAATCTGCAAGTACCGGCCATCATTTCATGACGGAGGTGCTGCGCCTCTGCCCGCCCTTCACTCTCTCCTCGAGGGGTGTCCCAGGACAAGTATCCACCAGAGTGGCATACCATGACCCCACCCTGACCTGCCCACTAACCTGCACACCTCCTGACCCACATCCAGGTCCTGGAAATAGTTATTTCCAATCAGACATATGCGTGATTTCTTTGTAAGGGAAGCATGAATTGTTCAAAGCCTGGTTCCCTTAAAAGCTAACAAAAACGTTTCAGCACCTTAGATGGGGCTCTGAGTGCTAATAGCAATAAATAACGCTTTCATTGGCGTGCAGGGCTGGAAATCTGCGCTTGGGCCTACCTTGCTCCAGTTTAAGGACCTTAAGAGGTCCAGCCCTCCCTCTAAAGTAGCATTTAGCGCTATACTGAAAACAGCTGCTATCAATGACATGCAACGGTCCATTGTCCACCTAAAGTTCACAATTACCGTGCCTGCCGCAAGAGCAGGTTTTGGGCTAGGTGGATAGCTCATGGGCAAAGCATTTGTTCTGGAAGCAAGACAACGCATAGCAACACATGTTTGAATCCCGGTCTCGCACTTAGAAACTGGTCTCCGGTATTAAGCGCGTTATAAAAGAACAATGAATATAATACTTATAATTTATATTACATACTTTCCTTTAACATTGTAAACTTTCTTGATTTACATAACTGTGAAATGTACACAGCAATTGATGGGTCAAGCATAAAATATACAGGACACTGCCCTGCAACACTGCCTGCACCCAGTTGCCCAGAGTCTTCCACTGAAAACTGTTTTCAGAGCCTTTTTAACATTCATTTATTTGTGCCCATTCATGAGGCTAACCTTTACAATTTAAAAACGCTCATCTCACTAATGTCTGTCTTCAGCGGTAAGCAAAAATGCTGTTTTGTTGCTCATTTTATTGTCGGGTACAAATACAGTCTGGTGACAAAAAATATCAGCACAAAATAGCTAATCAAATAAGTTTGTTTACTAATCAAGTACATTTTAATTATCAAACTCTGCTAATCAATCTTTTAAAACTAATGTATGCATTGTGGTCTTTAACAATCCCTTTCTGTGCCATACCCTTTCAAAGTCAATGTATAGTGAATGTGATCTTTGTGCGTCTCTGAAGTTGCAAGGTAATCTTTTGGTGCCATTGCACGTTTCTGTGCTGAAACCATTTTTTTTTCACAAGATCCACACACCCCTGTGGGGGCAACTGGCTTTCCTCCAGATAACTCCCCACAGGCAGCTATATCCATGCCTGGGGGAAGTGATCAGTCAAAAGGATGAAGGGTATCCGAAATTTCTCACTTGGATCTATAAAGAAAAAAAAACATTGGGCAGTACTATGTCAATGTTTACTTTTCCCACCTTGTACCCTGTCTCCCCAATTTAACCACACACGCATGGGAATACTCAGAGTTGAGAATACCTGTAGGGGAGGTGTTGTGAATGATTCTTAGAGTCCGTAGGCTAGTAAACCTGTTCCCCCTGAAATTCACTGGTGGGGCGGTGGAGAATGAAAATAGTCCGGAGGTGCCTAACACAAACAGCATGAGGATGCAACATCTAATCAGAGTTTGAGTAAAAACACATTCAGGAAAAGGGAGGAACAAAAAGGTCCAGGCAGTCTTATTGGAGGATACCAGGTGTAACTGAAAGTTCTTCAACAAACCACTGAGGATGTCCAGAAAGTATTCCAAAGTTCAATTTTCAGGGTACAAATCCACAGACAAATTTGCCAAAAACAGAAGGAGAATCCAAATAGTTCCATGATAAGCAAAATTCAAAACAAAAAACCAGAAGACAGCAGTCAAGAGTTGTAGAGGCGCCACACATGGAGGATTCAAAAACAGTCCATGAAATACAGAGCCAATAGTAAAATAAAATCTCAAATGCAGCAAAACATGGAGAAAAAGCCAAATAAGCTACTGACGGTTCTCCTTATTGAGATGCGTCATCTTGCCTTCTCCATTCTTCTCTAAGGGATCCGGTTTCCAGGTGTGTCACAATTGACATGCTGCACGCGGTTGACCCTACAGAGCACATCAGGTACAGGAGTCCCCATGTGCGTGCCGCAGGTGCCACAAACAGGGCAGTCAGGGATCTGTTTGCCACCCCCACTTCATGGCATTTTGCTTTGGCACTCAAGGGTGCGATAAGGTTTTGGACTTGGCTGAAGAGATTATTTCAGGGTTCTAAAACTAGTTCCTGGGTGTCAGGCATCACCCAGTTAGCAGGAGATACCACTGGGGTGCCAGGATCGAGTGCACAGCGCAATGAAAATCTAATTTCTACAGGAAAATGCAAATATTAACCTTTTGCCCACTATGTTTAAATTTGTACTAGATGTGTCCCAATTCTTCTTTATTAATATTCTCAAATACTCGAAGTTAATGTCACATATGCAGGTTTTTAAGGCACAAGTGTGCCGGGGCGCCAAATGTAGCTCCTTGTAGCTGTTGGTTTCACGATAACCAGGCTATCTAGGGATAGATGCAGGTGCTAAATGGCTCCCATCAATTCTGAACCACGTTTATCTGGGTGTGACCTGGTTTGTCTTGTGGTGTTTGTGTAACCCATGCGTCTTTTCCTTTGCTGTCTTGCCAAGAGCTGGTGTGATTTAGAGGAGCTCCGTAAGAAGTACCTTGTCTGGGATCAATGAAATAACGGAACAGATAAAGTGATAATTGATCATCATACTATGCATGCCATAGTCCAACCTCAACCCCAAAGGAGGCCCAAATGCCCCCCTGGGCCGGATGCAGAGTTTGCTGCAGAGAATAGTGCTGAAGCTAGCTAAAGGTTCTAGAGAGAGTTGAATCCCAGTGTGTAGTGCAGGAGAAACAACTACAGGCTTACTATTGGACAGCAATATTGTTGCAGGTCTCCCTCTAGATTATCTAAGAAGTCCGTATGATATACATTAGATGTTATGAATACCTTCCCTACAGTTTTAGCACCAAAACACGCATTCACGCTTGCAGCATTGTGACTTTATTACTCATAAAGAGAACTGCGATGAGAATGTGCTCACTCATTTTGTTTACATTTATGTATACTCACTCTCTTGCAGGGAGACTACATGAGCATTAACCATAGCGGAGTCAAAAAACAAAATGCATTTGCCATTATTAGTAATAAAGTAGTTGAAGAAAGTCCCAGCATCCTACTGTTAAAGGCAACCTACAACCAAGCAGCAATGTGTGTTGCCATTGTCAAAATTATACTCACAGGAGTGCTGTTTGGATGGACTAGCCAGGGGAATGGTGAAAAAGAAATTTAAATATGGTTTAAAAAACTGCTTATTTCAGTTCTGAAATATTAAACAGTCAAGTAAGTAGAATTTGTACAAAGTGGCAAAGTGCCACGTTTTAGGCACATGAGCAGATCTGTTGTGTTATGAAGGCATTTGAAAACTGTTTAGTTCATCTCATAAAAGCAGTACAGCTTTGTGGTTTAGTCCAGTCTCTAAATTATCGAAGCCAGCATGAAATTTAGAAAAATTAGAAAAGTAACAATTTTAGGCAAAAAGAGATTGTGTGTGTCATGGCTTAAAATTACATTTGCTGCTTGCTTTCTCTTACCCATGTAGTCCAACTTTCAAAATCAGCTAGGCCTTCCAGCTACACCCCATCTGGATTCTCAGAAAGTAGCCTCCGGCTGCTTCCATGTTCTTTAGTGGTTTGGTGGGGCTTCTGTAATGTGCAGCTAATTATGTACTGTATTCGCCAACCCTTATGGCCCATCTAAACCACCATTATTTCCTTGACACACAATATTGACTTTGTTGGCGGATTTTCCCTTTTTCATGCCAGCCTATGCTGATTCGTGGGCAGTTTGTTTTAATCTCTAATTTTGATCAGCTGCTAATAGTTCTGTTTCTCTGGAGGATAGGATTGTGTTAGGCCAGTTTTTCTTAAGTCCACCCAAGGGGTTTCATAAAACTATACCATAGGCAATTAAGTAAACTCCAACTCTTAGTACAGACCTGTACTACTTATTTTGGTAGCGGGGACAGAGCAGTCGGGATTATTTTAGGAGGAAGAGAGGGCTGTAGAAAGGTACAAATAACTTGTAGCACACAAAGAAACACTTATACATTGTAAAAATAAAGATATATATATATATATATATATATATATATGGGATACATTACTCACCGTAATCGTATTTCTGATGCTTGTATCTGCTTAGATTCACATGCTGTGCATAGGCCGACATCTAGTGGAAGCTGCGGAGTATTACAGTTTGTTTTTCGAAAGTCGAAAATGGGCGTCGACACAGGCATGCCAGTAATACTATCCCTAGTGTGACGTCCACTGTACCCAAGATCCCTCACGCGTGTAGGATCCTCAGATTGTATTTTTTCTGACATGAGGAAGCATGAGGAGTAGCGTGAGTACAGATAATCCAAGCAGATAGACAGAAAGGTAAGACTACAAGCAATCATGCGCCTTCTCTCGGAGGGGAGGAAGGGTGGGTCGCATGTGAATCTAAGCAGATACAAGCATCAGAAATACGATTACGGTGAGTAATGTATCCCTTCTGAGGCTTGTGGAATCTGCTTAGATCACATGCTGTGCATAGATTAGCGAGCAGTACCAGAAGAAGGAGGTGGGATGTGAGAAGGGTCATGAGCAAACAGGTGTCTTAGAACCGCTTGTCCCACTTGTGTATCTGTCTTGGAATGAGTGTCAATGCAGTAATGCTGAGTAAAAGTGTGAATAGAGCTCCAAGTAGCCGCTTTGCAAATGGTGTCGAGGGGAACATTTGCAATGAAAGCCAGAGTGGCACCAATGCCTCTAGTAGAGTGGGCCCTTGGCGTAAAAGGCAGAGTCTTTTCAGAAAGAGAGTAACACAGCTGTATACAGTTGATAATCCACTTCGAGATAGCGCCCTTAGAGACGCGATCTCCCTCTCTGCCTGTAGCTACGGAGACAAACAGTTGATCTGTTTTCCTTAGCGGTCTGGTTTTATTTACATAGTATAGGACCGCCCTACGCACATCTAGGGTGTGTAGTTTCACCTCAGCCGAGCTTTGCGGGTTTTGGAAGAAAGCCGGAAGCTCGATGGACTGGTTTACATGGAACTTGGATATGAATTTAGGTGAGAACCTAGGGTGTGTGCGTAAAACCAGTTTGTCCTTGTGGATAGTAAAGAAAGGATCTTGCACTGACAGAGCCTGAATTTCACTGACCCTTCTTATGGAGGTAATGGCTACTAAGAAGGCCGTTTTATAAGTCAGGTGTTTGAGACTACTTTTATGCATGGGTTCGAATGGGGGTCCCATGAGCTTAGCTAGCACCACGTTGAGGTCCCATCCTGGCGGTGGGTTCGAAATAGGAGGGTGAAGTCTCTTTACTCCTTCCATGAAGGCTTTAACCACTGGCACTTTCCACCACGAGACCTTGTTATGGGATGTGGTGTAAGCCGAGAGGGCTGCCAGGTGTACTTTCAGCGAGTTAAAAACCAACCCTGCATCCAGCAGGTGGAGCATGTATGTCACAACGTTGGAAGGAGTGCAATCAACCGGGTTGATTAGTTTATTCTGGCACCAGATAACGAATCTTTTCCACTTATCAAAGTAACAGTGCCTTGTATTTGGTTTCCTGGACTCCTTTAGAATGTCCATACACCTCTGTGGTAATTTGAGATGTCCAAACTCTATGACTTCAGGAGCCATGCTGCTAGGTTCATAGAGTTGGGTTCCTGATGCACTGTTTGACCCTGTTGCTGGGACAGTAGGTTGTACCAGGCTGGGAGTCTGATGGGCTCGCACACCGCCATCCTGCGTAGGTGTGGAAACCATGGTTGTCTCGCCCACATGGGAGCAACTAGGATGAGCGTCATAGATTCCTTGTTCATCTTGTACACCACCTTCCTGATGAGAGGAGTTGGTGGAAAAGCGTACGCAAACATCCCTGACCAGTTCATCCACAGGGCATTCCCTTGGGAGTCCGGCTGGGGGAACCTGGATGCAAATCCTGGGCATTGTTTGTTTTCGCTTGTGGCGAATAGGTCTATAGTGGGGAAACCCCACTGAGAGAAGAGATCTTCTACCACGTCTCTGTGAAGGACCCATTCGTGTTCTTCTGGGAGGGAGTCTCTGCTTAGAGCATCCGCTAGGGAATTGAGCTCCCCTGGAACATGTTGCGATGACAGGAAGATGTTCCGTTTGAGTGCCCATATCCAGATTTTCTGGGCAAGCTTGGACAGATTTGGCGAACGAGTCCCCCCTTGCTTGTTCAGATAGAACATGGCTGTCGTGCTGTCCGTCCTGATCTGCACCGACAAGTTCAGTAGATGGGGCTCGAACGCCTTTAGCGCTCGGAATACTGCCAGAAGCTCTAGCAGATTGATGTGGTTCTTGGCTACTGAGTGAGACCAGAGACCCTGAGCTGTGTGGTGGAGATGGTGAGCTCCCCACCCAGTCAGGCATGCATCTGTAGTCACCACGGCTTGTACTTCGGGATCGTAAAAGGGTTTCCCCTTTGCGAGATTCTCTCTTGTCCACCAGTGTAGGCTTTGTACGAGTGTTGGCAAAACGACCACTAGATCGTCCCAATGACCACTTGCCTGAGACCACTGTTTCGCCAACCATTCCTGCATGGGACGCATGCGCAGGCGCGCGTGGGGGACCAGGTAAATGCATGACGCCATCATGCCCAGTAACCGCATAGCTTTGCGTACTGTTATCTGTTGACCTGACTGATAATGCGGAATTTGCAGAAGTATATTCCGAATTCTCTCTTCCGAAGGGAAGGTCAATCCTTTCTGAGTATCTAGGATAGCTCCTAGAAACTGTTTTGAGGTGCTTGGCACCAGACTTGACTTTTTCTCGTTGATAGAGAAGCCTAATTCGTGGAGGAGGTCGATAGTCCTCTGAATGTTTGACCTGCAAATTCCTGGGGTTTCCCCCGTTATGAGCCAGTCGTCCAGATAAGGGTACACCGGGATTGCCTCCCTGCGTAGGTGTGCAGCCGCCACCGCCAGTACCTTGGTGAATACCCTTGGTGCTGAAGCTATCCCGAAGGGCAGTACCTTGAATTGGTAGTGGCGACTGTCCACCTTGAAGCGCAAGTACTTTCTGTGCGCTGGGAGCATGGAAATATGAAAATAAGCATCTTTCATATCCAAGGTTGCCATGTAATCCCCCTCTTTTAGGAGGGGGATTACCTCTTGTAGCGTGGTCATACGGAATTTTTGGGGCTTGACATACTTGTTGGCAGGCCGTAAGTCCAATACTGGGCGCATTGTCAAATCTTTCTTTGGCACAAGGAAGTAAGTTGAATAGATACCCTTGTTTACCTGGAGTCCTGGGACGAGTTCTATCGCGTCCTTTTCTAGCAGAATGGCGATCTCCTCGAGAAGGATCTTTTGATGCTCTAGGGAGTGCACTCTTTGTCGTGGAGGATGGTTCCGGGGACGCTGCAGTAGTTCTATACAATATCCTGCGGATACTGTTGACAGCACCCATCTGTCTGAGGTGATCCCTTCCCAAGCTTGGGTGAAGGTGGAAATGCGTCCCCCTACTGGGGTTGCGTGACAAGGGACCCTGAACTGAGCGTCACTGTTTTGGTGGAGGCGTGCCACCTCCCTTGTTGGGGCTGCCTCTGCCTCTTCCACGACCTCTCTTGTTACCCCTGCCGTAACTCTGGGTAGACTGCTGGTTGTTATTCCATTGTGTACCCTGTCCCTGGGCATAGTTGCCTCTTTGTGAATTTTGGCCGCGTGGGCGACGAAAATTACTGTTCCCCCTCTGGTTAGGGGGTTTGTTGGTAAGCTGGCCAAGGGATTTGAGAGTCTCATATTCATCTTTGGCATTTTTAAGTGCGTCTTCGACCGCTTTCCCAAACAATAGGTCGGGTTCCACTGGCTTGTCTATTAAAGAAGCCTGGGTTTCTGTTTTGAATCCCGACTGCCGTAACCACGCATGTCTTTTGATAACAGTACCTTCTGCTATCAATCTCCCTGCGTTGTCAGCGGCGTCGAAAGTTGCTTTTAAAATGCAACCAGACACGGCTCTCCCCTCTGCCGAGATCCGAGCCAGCTGGCCCTTTAACGGTTCTGGAGCAGAGGCAATGAGCGCCGCGACTTCTTCCCATTGATGGCAATTGTAACTAGCCAACAGGGTGGTGGAATTCGCAATCCTTGCTTGGTAGGCGGACGTTGAGGCTACCTTCCTGCCAAACCCGTAAAGTTTTTTGCTCTCCTTGTCGGGAGGAGCTTCTGATGAAGATAAGGGCGTGCCAGCCCTTTTTCTAGTGTTGGTTACCACTAGGGAATCTGGTTTAAGATGTCCCCTTATATACAGAGGGTCAGACTGGGCTGCCCGGAAAATCTTTTCAATTCTGGGGTTGACAGCTCTGGTGAGGTTCGGGTTCACCAGGGAAGGATCTATTCTTCGTTGGATGGATTTGAGGATAGGGATGGTCTGAGCGACCGGTCTTCTCTCTCCTACAAACTCCTCCGCGAAGTCCCTTTCCTCCTGTACACCGTGGGTGTCGATGTGGAAGTGTTCCGCTGCTCGAGCGAGAACCTCGTTAAGGAGGGGCTGGTTATCAACTGGAGAGTCAGTAACTGGGGCCTCGCTTTGTACTGGGGAATCTACTCTGTAAATTTCCTGCTCATCTTCTCCCTCCTCCAGGTCCTCATCCTCCGCATAGTAATCTGTCCTGGTTTGTTCTTCCATAATGTCAAACTCCTGGTCCTCTTCAGGGAAAACTTGTCCCTGGTAACTGGGGAGTGGAGTAGAATATGGAGTGGAGTAAGGCTGAACCTCGAAGGGTTCAGGTCTTTCGAACCGGGGCTTTTTACTTAGCGGGATGGGATCGGAGGAGCCTGATGGTGTGGCCCCTTGAGGGTTATATGAAAGAAAGTGTTCTGGGTTCTTATCATAAAAATCAGCTAAGGAAGACATCCTAGACATAACCCTGTCTATGTCTTCACTGGACCATTCCCTGGAACAGGGTATTACTTTAGCAGGTGATTTATGGGACTTTTCAAGGGTAGACTTGTGTTTGCATGTCTGCCTAGGGTGAGAGGATGGCTTTACAGGGGTGGAAGGCTGTGCTTTCCGCTGTTTACCCCCCTCCCCGTGCGTGGAAAAATGTTTTCCCTGTCCCTTGGAGGCCCCAGAGACTTTCGACGCCTGGCGCCGAGGGTCTGGAGAGGTATCTGTGTGCTTCGGGTGTGGGGCCTCACTGGTGTTAACCGCGGTCTCGGTATCTTGGAGCGCGGCCTGGGGGTGGAAGTCGTCTTCGTCTCCCGACGATCGAACTTCCGTTAATGTGTGTAGCGAGGCACTCTTGGCAAGAGTGGATGATTGCCTTGCGTCGTGAGGCGATCTCGATCGAGAGCGCCCAGAGGACACCGAGTCGGACCGTTCTTTTTGTGCCTCTTTCCGGGAAGTCGACGTCGTCGAGGTCCGGTTGGTCTTAGTGTGTTTAGTGTGTGTTAGGTGTGTAGCGCTTGCGTCGCCGGGGGTCTTCCCCATAGCCGCCCTGCCGGACGACCTTCCGAGGTCGGGGACCTGCGCTCGTCGGCTGTCTTTCGACGCCGTAATGCCCTCGCCGTCCGAAAGTACGGCGTCGCTGCCATCGCTGAAGGCGCCCTCCGCTGCCATGGCCTCCTGCCTGGCGTGGTGGGCCCAACGCTTTGTCGAACGGTCCTTAAGTGTCTTAGGTTTAAACCTACTACACGCTCTGCAGTTCGCTTCGGGGTGATCCCTCGGCAAGCAGAGATTGCACGTGGCGTGCCTGTCGACCCAAGGGTATTTGCGATTGCACTTGGGGCAGAATTGAAAAGGGGTACCCTCCATACGCACCTTAAGGCAGCGGGCTGCTAAGTGTAGGAATATATGTAACTATATATCAAGAGTGAAGAGTATGTACCACCCCCCACTCTCCCTACTTGTAAGGGCCGAGGCCAGCGGCCTACTAGGCCCGGGCCGAGGCCAGCGGCCTTCCGAGGCCCAGATCCGTCGTGCAGCAGTCGACGGTCGATGACTTCTCCAGCCGTCGTCGAGGTAGAGGGTCGACGTTGGGGTGGGGAAGGGAAAGAATAAGAATTATAATTATAATAACAGCAAAAGTATGGCTAAGGCCATGGAACTCCGCAAGATGCTTCCGACCAGTATGGCGGAAAAAAACAATCTGAGGATCCTACACGCGTGAGGGATCTTGGGTACAGTGGACGTCACACTAGGGATAGTATTACTGGCACGCCTGTGTCGACGCCCATTTTCGACTTTCGAAAAACAAACTGTAATACTCCGCAGCTTCCACTAGATGTCGGCCTATGCACAGCATGTGATCTAAGCAGATTCCACAAGCCTCAGAAATATATATATATACACACGCACACACAAAGGCAACGAGAATTCTTCAGAAAGATAAGTACCAACACTATGCTTATGGTAAGTAAACTACATTTTGAATTGCAGTATGCAGTTCAACGCAAGTTAAACCTAGTGATATCGATTTAGAATGGCCGTAAGGTATTTATGGGGAGTAGAACTAGTCTAGTAGACTTTCAGAATGACCCGAGGCAAATCAAGGTAAGCAGATCCTATTGGTAGTACATTAGGTTACTTATTCAGTTTCTAGAATAATGTAATTACACCAACATTACTATTACGATCACAGTTCTACAGTAGGCAGTAATTTGTGAATGTCTTTTCAGAGGGGCAGTATGCACGTCGTGGATAAGTAAGAACTCAGGAATACACATTTAGAATGGCAGTAAGCTATTCAAAGTGAGTAAACGCCTACTGGTAAACGTTTACACTATTACTATTATCAGAATGCACAGTTATACCAATATTCATTTTAAGAAGAGTGCTACACAATTCTAAGGTAAGCAAGAAAGCTGTAAGACTTTTTTTTTTTAGAAAGGCAGTAAGCAGTTCAAGGTAGGCAAACCCCAGTGATACACATTTAGAATGGCAGTAAGATACTGAAGGTGAGTAAAGCCCTTTTGGTAGTCAACCCTTACACCTATACCATATCAAGAATACGTAGGCACACTAATGTTACTTTTTAGAAGAGGGGACACTTCACAAGGCATGTAAATAACTTTGTATACTTTTCAGAGTGGCAATAGGCTACTTAAATCTAAGCAATACCTTATCAACATTTCTGTTTCAGGAATTAAAGATAGATCACTAACAGATAGCAAGTAAGAACTTTGCAACAGTTGTTATAAATTTCTCTGCAGAGGCCTTCTACTTTGGAGTCCTTCCCCATTCTAGGGCATGAGTGTTCTCAGAGGCAGAAGTGGGACCCTGGTGGTCCAGGAGCCCGTTGTAGGCAGGTGAGGTTAGGTGTGGCAGAACTGTGTGAAAGTCAGAGTTCCAGAGGAATTATCGTCAAATAATAAGTATCAGACTTCAGGTACATCGTAGAAGGCTCCCTAGATGCAGAAGGGAGTGGACCAAGCATTTCGCACTAGACTGCGCCTTTTGGGGTGGGACCAAGACTGATTTGCACATGGCCTTTCCCTTTTTTTAATGGCTTGGCAGGTGAACGATGGTCCGGAGGGTTGCCCAGAGCAATGCCAGAGGTTAGGATTAATTCCAAAACTTCCAGCCATCACCGTTTTGCGTTCCAGCATTAGCCCTTGGGGAATGGTGTGGCCAAACTCCCAACTACACGAATCCCCACCCTAGCCACACAGGAGCAACACAAGACTTTAGGTAAGTATTTACCCCAAGTCACAAAGTACTGCAGCAGCAAGAGGAGCTTGCAGATGGACGCCTTCACGATGCAGCAGCACAGGACTCGGTCCCTTGATTCTTGGTCGTGGTGATGAAAGAACGAACACTGGATGGGAACTTGCAGCAGCAGTCAACAGAAAAGGCTACAAACAAAGAAATCTTCTGTGCTTCTCGCAGCTCTGGGGTTTTGGCACACTTTTCAAGGTACCAGATAAAGGACGATTGTTGCTGAACGGATTTGCCTCGCTATCTCAGTTCAGCACTCTGGTGACAGGACTTCAAAGACCCGAGGAGTTCCAGCAGGAGTCCACCAAAGTTTCAGCAAGATTCGTTCCTCCGAAGACGTTGGACAGCACTCAGGCTTGAGGTCCAAGGGTATTGGCAGTCTGCATCCCAGGAAGGTCACAGCTCGTCTTGGGATGGTTTGAAATGCAGGTCGTAAGACTGATTGGTGCTAGCAGTCTATGGGTCGGAGTCCCAATCTTCGGGACTCCTCCGTCGCATCAAAGAAGGGGTCAGCACAGGCAGCGGTTACACAGGAGGCATCTCCGGTCACTGGAAGTAGCTACAGCAGTCTTCTCGTCTTCATCAGATTATGCTCCTTAACTTCAGCTGCCAGATCCGGGCCAAACATACAGGAAACCACACATCCTCTGCAAACTCTCCCCGCAGTTTACAGAATGGGGTGGGTGGCTGCCCAGTCAGGACAGCCAGACACCCAGTGGGGACTGAATTCTATCAGGCACACCAGGACACAAAGGTGAGCAGTGTTTCAGACTCCTCCCTCACTTCCCGCCTTCACAGACACTCTGTTGACTCGGTGGGCTACACAAAAGGTTCACGCGAAAGACAGAAGGACAGCCAGGACCACCCACCACCCAGGATGACAAAAGGACCAAGAAGGACAAACACTAAAAATTGCCACAACAAAAGAAGCCACCATTCTGGCAAAGTGGTGAACCTTCTGTGCATTACTACGGATGTAATGACTGCCTGCTAATAAAAATTACACAAAAGTCAGTAAAGTATGTTCACTGCCACCAGCCATAATAGTAAGCCTCTCACTGTAACAGAAATGTTACAGGAGCAGTGAGAAAGGGGATAACCGGTATCTCCCAAGCACTCCACACAAGGTGGGGTCTGCTGGTCTCAATATAAAATACAAAGGGGAGAAACTTCCCTCTTTACCCTTGAGAATATGTGATCTGCAAGGTAAGTCAAGAGAAAATAAAAAAAGGCAGGCCCAAAGGGCAACCCAGCAACACTGCACAGAAAGTGCTGTGTGCTGCACTAAAAAAATGTAGATGCCCAAAAGGTTATAGGAAAGTACAGATTCAAATAGGAGTCAAAAAATTAAACCCATAAAAAGGGTAAAAAATTATAAGTGGGGAAAAAGGTTCCCACTCACTCGGGGATATAGAAAAAGAATCCACAAGTTCAGCAAAAAGTGCTGGGGGTCTCACTTGTGGAGGTGATTTGGCATATGAATGAAAATGTAACCTAACAGATTGGTTTTGCAAAAATGCTTATATAAATGTCAACAATCTTGATAACACCTCTAAGGAGTAGTGTCTTCCAACTACAGGCTTTTTTATCGGCTCATCCCAAAAAGCTGCTTTGGCAAGTACCTCTTGTTCTATTAGGATATAGTTTTGCAAAATGAAGTGTATAGGCCATATAAGGGCTACAGATAACATACTTATTGCAGCCAATCAATATCAGTTTCACAATACAAACTTTAGTGACTGTACACTGGTATTCTGAAGGGTACCTGGTTTCTGCCTTGCTCTGCCCAGGTTGGTACAATAATATCAAAAAACGAATAAGCAAGGTCAGGTCAATCTCTGCTGAAGAGTAACCACTGCTACACCCTGAGTGGGGGACCCCTTGTGTGGGTGGTCACAGAATTCTCATGAAACTGTTCTTCTGCACAAAGGGGTTTTATTTTGAAGTGCAGTGGTGTAGTAATACACTGGCATTTTTTAAAAAACATAGAACATTCACATTTGAGGACATACAAAGTGTAGTACCTAAGTAAGAATGATCAAGTAGTCAATATTTGAGACATCTACTTGTACAGTTTGTTCATTCTCTATAGGTTCATTGGGAAGGAAGCTTAGAGAATTCAGTGGAATCATAAACAGGTGGGGGCCCATAGAGTGTGGGCACAATCAAGAGTTGAACAACAACATATAATACATGTCAACACGACAGTGTTTCGGCCATTTTGCGTGGAGCTAGGTGAGCTCTAATGGTGTAGGCCTTCATCAGGACAGGAGTGTCTTTACGAGTGGAGGGTCCTATGTGGTCTGTAGGAGTGAAACAGACAAAGAACGTGTCAGGATGTATGTGGTCAGCAAAGATCTAGCAGAGAAAAGTTATGAATACTATGTAGGGCGGATGCTGGTGCTTACCGAATCCAAGGAGCTTAGTGGCTCAGATTAAGAGGTGGAAGGATCCACTTCTTTAGGATGCAGTCGTCATCTTGTCAACGGGCGCAGTCACGTCTGTAAGGGGAGGGGGAAGTAGGATTACTAAATGGCGCCCCAGGGGTGCGGTTCCTCTCTAGCCCATAGTTAGTGTGTGACTAGGGAGGTGGTGGTGTAGGTCTTAGCAGATTTGGTGAGAGTAGACCTAGTGGTGGTCCCACTAAACGTGGAGTGCGCTTAAATGGGATAAAAAGGGCTTCTGTGGAATAACAAAATGCCATTGATCAAGTGCACGGAAGACTTGGTGCAAATCTGTATTTAATACAATGTGATTAAAAAGAGTGCCCCTTCTCATCGGTCCTGGGGGGAGGGTGGACCGTGATCTATGTGGGCTGTGCAAGTTCTGGATTACGGTGCCACAACACGTGTCATGCAGCCTATGGTGTAGGTGGCATGCTTTCCCAGAGGGGATCCCCGGGTGAAACCGGAGATCCATCACGTGCCCCAGAACGATCGGCACCCACCACCAGCAGATGATATCGCCTTCGTATCCTCTCTCAACAGGTTACCCAGACAGGAGGACCCAGCCGAACCTTACCGTGATAAGGGGAGGGGGCAGTCAATAAGGTGGCAGTCAATAAGGTACTCACCCAGGGAAGCCGTATTCTCCAGGACATGGTTGTCTACGTCCAAGACCGAAGTCCTGCGGGAAACATAGCGGTTCCCCACGGCCGGATGTCCTAGCAGATGAGGAAGGGGCTAGGCCGAGTTAGCCCTCCCCCCGATGATGGGATCCGGAAGCCATGGCAACCGGGACAGATCGAGCCACGAAGGGGAAGCGGGGCTTACACAGGAGGACCAGGCTACATCCTGAATGTGGATCGGAGGGGGAGGAACGGTCCAGGATTTCAAAGGGGTACCGACCTGAAGCTCTTTGTTTCTCGCCTGTGGCTGGACCAGCTGTCAAAGTATCAATGGGCATACTAAGGACCAGGGGGAATGTCGGAGAGAAAGAGGAAACGTTGCTTATTGAAGGGAGAAAACAGTCTATCAGACCGTGAGGTCAAGGACTGAACCCATTACACCCCCTAAGCCCTTTTGACCAGGAGGCATTATACCTGAATAAAGGTCGATTTATTTTCTTGCACCCAGTCTACCGTCCCTCATTTCTACAGTGATTAGGTACTTTTTTCTTCCATGACGTCAGATTTTCAATATGAACCAGGAAAGGAAAGCTTTTTTTAACCCTCTGCTTCTAAACTCTTTCCTATACGAAGAAATATGGTGGAACCGTCTTATTACAGGAGCTCAAACCAGATGGACAATAGCGACAGCTAAACTTTTGAGCATTGCTATGGACAAGTTAAAAACCATGTGCGACCCCTTTGCAACCTCCACCAGAAAACATAGTGGAATAGAAGACTCTTTCCTTTCTTGATCATTAGACTCTGTTTTACTTCACGATTTTGTTTTTCCTGTGGAAAGCGTTTTTGTAAAAATATAATATGATTATATGCAAGTAATAATAAAACAAATAAAAAATATGGTTCATTTTCCAAAATCTAGTTAACTTAGATTGTGGCTAATGGGAAATCAACCAACCCTTCGTTTTATGTTTTCTGAAGGATACATACCTTAAGAGAATATAAACACAGGTTTAAACACATTCTTAAGCCCCAATAAGCAGTGAATCTTTTCAAAACAAAACTCTTGGCATCATTGTGGTGGTAGCGGTAACGTCTAGTAGTAAGCACTAGGGATGTAACGGTATACCGTTAAAGATACCGTGAAAAACTTAACTGAACAATAATAACCGTCACGTTGTTTATACCGGTATACCGTTTATACCGTTAAGTGTGCTTTTCAATCAGATTGGGAAAGGCTGCAGTAAGCAAGTGCTGCGCAATCTTGGTCTTGCACTGTTGGATGTGCCGTCTGCCAAGGCGGCCTTGTTTGGCAGACAAGAGCATAGGGAAAGTGAGGCCACATTAGTAAATGCAGCTTTGCTGCTGTGACTGCTCTTTCTCTGTGATCAGTAGAGTCGGATCAAAGATCAGCCGACTTTGCGCAAATTGTGTTTAAAGCTAACCAGTGTCTGAACCTTTGTGTTCCCCATGAAAAGCCGGTAACGATGAGCTGACTGACTCTATAAGCATAACGGAGACTCCAGTTCATAAGACTCCGCCAGGCCTGTATTTCATGGGCAAACTAGAACAAAGTTATTTTGTTTCAGACATTATTTATTTGAAAGGCAGCATATAGATTTTAAACGTTTTCACACAGTCATGCTGCTCCGCGCTACAGGTCAAATCTTCTAAGGTGATTTTCCCGATTTTCAATTTGCAATTAGCAAGACCACAGGGACATCACGAGGGTGAGCCGAGGGCCTGAACTGAAAGTGAGCATTTTATTTCTCCTTTTCTTCATATGTAAATAAATGTAATAAAACATTGTGACTTTCAAAACAGTAGAGCCAGGAGCACTTTGCTTAGCAACCATTCAGCCAGCAGGAGCAGAAATATATTGATTCAGCCTGGCCTGGCATCATGTGCCATTAGTTCAGTAAGTTAAGGTTCTACTGCACTGAGCAAACACTCTGGCTTTGCAAATTGTTAAAAACAAAAAAAAAAAAAAAAAAAAAAAAAAAAAGGACGCCCAGTGAAGTAATGCATGTCGAATTACTCTCCCCAAGGTTTAGATTCAAGGAACTTAAGTTTCTCATGGCCATGGATCAGATAGCCATCCAGTTCTGTTTTAGCTTAGAATTCTGGTATTTGTAGTTTTCCCACCAATTTGAAAGATGGGGCAACTACACATTCAGGAATTCAAAGGGGGGGGGGGTAGACCAGGCATGGACTTTGCTTTGGGTTAATAGGCCCATGGGCGAACTAAAAATGCGAAATGCTTGTGTGGGCCAGTTTTGTGGGTCAAAGTGAGCCACTTTATTGGCCAAAGTGGGGCAGTTTGATGAGTGACTGCACTATGCGGCTAATAGTTTTGACCACTGTTGCTGAATAAATATTCTTTTAAATGTAAAATTTGCATCACATTTTATCGAAAATCTCCCCCTTGGGTACTATTCAAACAGTGTCCCAAAAGGAATGAATTCCCATTTGCAACTGTGGGCCACTTTTATCTTGGTGCCCGATACAATTTTATGCCCGATCCGACCCTGCTGTAAACTGTGTGAACACTGGGCCTATCAGTGCTTTCTGCTAGTAAATAAACTCCCCCCGCCCCACCCTCCTCTGTGTAGATTTGCACATTGGCAATAGAGTTGCTTCTCTTTATCCTTCACCCACCTGCCTTCTGCATATGGCACTGGACTCCAGCAGAAGGACAGATTCTACATTCAACTTGAAGTATCCAAAGCAATGGGGGTGTAACGCTCACCTGATTCCCGCAGAGGCGCCGGTCTTGACTGGGTGAATGCCGTATCTTCAAAGGTGATGTGTAACACACGGTTGGCTCTTTGGGCTGGACCTCTGTGCACTGTATGTCTGACTCGAAGAGTAAGATGTCTGCAGATAGAAAATATGGGATTAATGAACTGGGGTTATTGGGTGCCTCTCTCCTCTTCCCTTTCTCTTCTCCTGTAGAACCCCAAAGGTTAACGCCCTCACCTTAGGTAAGTGAACGCCGAGCTCTCCATCTGCCTCGGGGCAGGGTGCCGTAACCAGTTTCTTCACTGGATAAGGGTGCAGGCCTCTTGACCTCAGAGGACTGCTGTCCGTCGTTAACTGCACGAACGGTAAGTTCTGGGCACTTCAAATGTCTTAAAAGTCTTTTGTAATGATATCTCTTGTTTTGCAGGGTTCCGGCGATGGCGGGCTGATGAGAGTTGAGGATTGAACCCGCGTGAGGAATAGAAGCGCCTGGAAGCACGTAAGTAAGCGCTTGTAGCCTGCTTCACGATGCGCACTAACTGTCCCTTTTATCTTGCAGGTACAAGTTCGGAGCTTTAGAGAAGCTGAAGGGTGCTGGAATACCCACTGGATTCGGCGTGGGAAGGAGTAATGGCACGTGAGTAATAAAGTTGCCCAATGTCTTTAAACGCACCTTCTTTTGTCTTTCAAATGCGGGATGCAGCGCCGAAGGCCTCCGGAGCGTGCGAAGAGCTGGTAAGCTTTTGTCTTTCAGATGCCAGAATGCAGTGCGAAGACCTCCGGAGCATGCGAAGAGTAGGTAAGCCTTTGTCTTTCAGATGCCGGAATGCAGCGCGAGGCGTTGGTGACAGCCGATGGACCAGGTAAGAGATGCGCTGCCACTGAAGACCGTAGTGCTAACCTGTTCTTTCTTTGTCTTTACAGGTGCTGCTGAAGACTGGATTCCAGGATGGTAAGCCTTTGTTCCCTTAGGCCCAGGATCAGAAGCAGAAGACACGATGAGCGTTCTGCTGCAGAGAATGCAGAATAACGCAAAGCAAGATTCATCCATCGGGTGTGGTTTAAATAGCCTCCTGTAGTGCTTAGGTGTCTCCTTCCACAGCCACGCCTAGGTAAGAAAAGAGTTCCTGCTTTCCAGAAGAGTTCCAGTGTTCTGAACCTAGGGAGTGGCTCCTGCCCCACCCAACAGGAAAAGTAGTCCCAAACAGAAGAGGATCAGTGGTTCAACTGGCAGGCAAGTAAGCAGCATGGTCTGCTGCAGGTAAGTCCACCCAAGCATTATGAGCCCGCGCTTCCAGCGCTGGGACTGGACATCTTTATGAGCCTGGTGCCACTGGCGCCAGGACAGGGTCCAAAAGGTCCCAATTGGGACTGGCTGGCACTCGGAACCGGGGTTATGGGTCTGCTTCCAAGGGAGTCGGGCAAGTCCTGATCTTTTGGAAGCAGAGATCATGACAGCACCACCCCTCAAGGCCCCTCCCAAACCGGGCTTCTCCGGGGGTTTGGGCTTGTTAGGAAATGTTCGATGAAATCTTTTGATTAGACGAGGCGCGTGGACATATTCTGCAGGTTCCCAGGATCTTTCTTGGGGACCGTAGCCTTTCCAGTCAATCAGGTAAAATAGTTTAGATTTGGAGATCTTGGAATCCAGGATGCTTTTGACTTCAAACTCGAGTTCTCCATCAACTAGAATAGGTTTTGGAGATGTAGTTAGTCGGGTTTGAGGTTGCACGGGTTTTAATAGAGAGACGTGGAAGACCGGATGTATCTTCATGTGAGGGGGCAAGTCCAACTTGACCGCTACTGGATTTACTATGGTAGTGATGGAATAGGGACCAAGGTATCTTGGGTTGAATGTGCGTGGTCCTTTTAGAGGTAGATATTTGGTGGATAACCAGACTTGATCTCCTACTTGATATTGGGGGGCTTCCTTCCGATGTTGGTCTGCTCCTTTCTTGTATTGTTCTTTAGCCCTTTGAATGTGAGAAACGGCTTCCTTAAAGGCTTGGATGACTGTAGAATGCAGGTGGTCTACTGCTGGTGTTCCAAGATCTTGGAGTGGATCCAACTCCGAGGTTCGAGGGTGACTACCGTATAAAAGAAAAAACGGGGTCTTCCCAGTTTCCGAGTGGACAGAGTTATTGTAGGCATATTCGGCTATCCAAAGGATATCTTTCCAAGTTTTTCAGTTTGTTGTAGCATGCAGCGCAAATACTGTTCCAGAGTTTGATTGGTCCTCTCGGTTTGTCCGTCGGTTTGAGGGTGGTGGCTGGTCGAAAGTCTTACATCAATTTGAGCCGACCGACAGCAACTTCGCCAAAAATGAGAAATAAATTGACTACCTCGATCCGAAATTAGAACTGAAGGAAAACCGTGCAGTCGGACGATGTTTTCGAGAAATTCTCGGGCCAGAGTTGCTGCTGTTGGTAAGCCTTTGAGTGGGATGAAATGCGCCATCTTGGAGAATAGGTCCACGATTACTAGGATCGTATTGTATCCGGAGCATGGAGGTAGATCGGTGATGAAGTCCACAGAAAGCGTATGCCAAGGGCGAGGCGGGATGTCAATAGGGCGTAAGAGGCCGGCTGGTTTTTCCTTTTGACTCTTGTTTTGGGCGCATACTCCACAGGACATTATAAAGTCTCTGATATCTTTTTTCCAAGACGGCCACCAGAAGTAGCGCTTGATCTTTTCCGAGGTCTTGGTCATACCGGGATGTCCTTCCATTAAAGAATCGTGATAACAAGAGATTACCTTTTTCTGTAAATCTGTGCTGGGCAGGTATAACCGTTATTGGAAATATAATAGGTTGTCCTTCACCGTAAAGTCCTTTCCCTGCAGATGCCAATTCTGTATGTCTGCTGGAGTTACCAGTAGCCTGGCTTTATCCTTAACTTCCTCTATGGATTGTGTGGCGATTACACCTAGAATTCTTTGTTCGGGAATGATAGGTACAGGTTTAGGATTGATCAAATGTTCTTCCACTCCCATCCGAGAAAGGGCATCAGCTTTACCGTTTTTTGTACCAGGTCGATAGGTAATTGTGAAGTCAAACTCGGCAAAGAATAGTGCCCAACGGAGTTGCCTAGAGGATTGAGCTTTTGCGGTTTTCAAATATTGCAGGTTTCGGTGATCTGTAATCACAGTAACGGTGTGTCGGGCCCCCAGAAGATAATGCCGCCAAGCCTTAAAGGCGGACTTGATAGCTAGAAGTTCCTTATCAGTAATAGTGTAATTGATTTCAGGAGGAGAGAATTTGCGGGACCAAAATGCCACGGGATGCAACTGATTGGTTACTGGGTCCTTTTGTGATAGAACTGCCCCCATGGCAAGGCTCGAAGCATCAGTTTCAACGATGTAGGGGAGTTCTGGGCGAGGATGTTTTAAGATCGGTGCAGAGATAAATCTAGTCTTCAAATTCTGGAAAGCTTGTTCCGCCTCGGTAGACCATTCAAAACGTTTGTTTTTCTTTAACAAGGCGGTGATGGGCTGGACTATTCGAGAGAATTCGGGGATAAACCTGCGGTAAAAGTTAGCGAAGCCTAACATGCTTTGAACACCTTTTACGGAGGATGGCGATGGCCATTTGAGAATTGCATCGACCTTCTTTGAATCCATGCGCACTCCGCTAGGTGATAATATGAATCCCAAGAATTCAACTTCAGTCACGTTGAAAACACATTTTTCCAATTTAGCGAAAAGTTTGTGTTGACGCAATCTCTCGAGGACCATTTTCACGTGTTTCCGATGTTCAGTTTCCGATGAAGAATAAACGAGGATGTCGTCAATGTAAACAACAACACACACATCTATGAGCTCTCTGAGAACATCGTTCATAAAATATTGAAAGGCGGCCGGGGCATTGCAAAGTCTGAAGGGCATGACCTGATATTCAAATAGCCCATACTTGGTGTGGAAGGCCGTCTTCCATTCATCGCCCTCTTTTACTCGTACCAAGTGGTAGGCTCCTCTAAGATCCAGCTTTGTATATATGCATGCTTTTCTGACTTGGTCCAGGAGTTCAGGGATCAAAGGTAACGGATATCTATTCTTAACGGTGATCTGGTTCAGGGCGCGATAATCTATACAAGTTCTAAGGTCCCCTTCTTTTTTTGGAACGAAGAACAAAGCTGAGGAAGCAGGGGACTTGGAAGGACGAATAAACCCATTCGCTAGGTATTGATCCAGGTATTGTCGGAGGTGAAGATTCTCAGGCTCGGTGAGGGCATAAATTCTACTACTAGGAGGAGTAGATCCAGGTATCAGGTCTATCTGGCAGTCATAAGACCTATGAGGAGGTAGAGAGTTAGCCTGATCCTTCCGGAAAACATCTTGGAATTCTAGGTATTCAGGAGGTAACTGGGGAGCCTCCGAGGAAATTGCTGCCAGTGCAACACCAGGTCGAGGGTGACAAGTAGAGACACATTCTGGAAACTGAACCGTTCTTGCTCGCCAATCGATCTGAGGATTGTGCTTCTCTAACCAAGGAATTCCTAGAATAATCTGGAACTGAGGGGCCTTGATCACATCGAACACGATATTCTCATGGTGTCCATCTTGACTTACTAGCGTCACTTCTTGGGTGGTATGCGTTACTGGTCCGGAGGCTATCTCCGTACCATCCACCCTAGTAATGACGTCCTTTACAGCCTTTGGACAAAGAGTCAGATTCATCCTCAAAACCATTTCATGATCCACATAATTGCCGATGGCACCGCTGTCGACGTAAGCTTCAATCGCATGTAATCGATCCGGATGTTCAGGGCTAATGAGGACCATAGGTATCACGAAATGCGAGGTCACGGAACTGGTTTTAACGCTCGGCAAGAGGACCTCTATTCTTGTCGGGCGAGGTTGTTTCCCTGCTCAGAGTTTGTGACCCTGGTAACTGCAGCTCCTACTGCCTTCTTGGCTGGTTTCACCGGACAGTCTCGAAGAAAGTGCCCAGAGTTTCCGCAATAGAGGCATAATCTGCAGCTGTTTTCTCCTTTCCCGCTCCTTTTGTGTTAGTGGTCCTTTCAGGCCCCCTATTTGCATGGGTTCCCCAGAGTCTACTCCTTTGGTAGGAGTTGGTGGTTTGGAAAATACTCGAGCATCAAACTTGGAACGATCGGCCTTCCTGTTCTGCAGTCTGTGGTCAATTTGAACGACTAAGTCAATATAGTCCGAACAGTCTTGCGGGGGATTCACTACTTGGGCTAACACATCTTTGAGCTCTCCACGTAGACCTCTATAAAACAGCGTAATCCTTTTGTCCTCAGGCCATCGAGTTTCCACTATCAGTCTGTTGAAAGACGCAATATAAGCCAAAAGGTCTTGATTACCCTGTCGCAATGAAAGGAGCTCATTGTCCAAGGCCTGCCCCTGTGAATGTCTTGCAAACAGTTTTTCCATACTGAGCTGAAAAGCTTGAAAATCATGGAGAACCGGATCATCTTGATTAACTAGAGGGATCGACCAGTCTGCCGCATTGCCACTAAGGTACGAAAGCACGAAAGCTACCTTAGCTTGATCAGTTGGAAAGGCTGCTGGCCGGCATAAGAAGTGCAACCGGCACTGATTAATAAATACTGCAAACCTCTTTGGGTCACCAGAAAATCGTTCGGGCGGAGCCAGAGGTACATTCCCAGGTAGGTTGATCTGCACTGGGTTCGTAGAGGATGTTGAAGAAAGATTTGCCCCTGATGCGGGTAACGGAGTTTGTCCGGCTTGTGACTGTAGCAATTGTCTAGCGAGATCGTCTGTTCGCTCCTTGGAAATAATCAGTTCCCTTCTTAGAGCATTCGTTTCCTGACGGGCTGCATGCACTTCTGCTCTTAGTTCCCCAAGTAACTGGGCTAGCTGGTTGGTATCCGAGGTTTCCATAGCGCCTGGGTGGGAGTTTTGCGGTAGGCTTTGCGTTCTGTAACGCTCACCTGATTCCCGCAGAGGCGCCGGTCTTGACTGGGTGAATGCCGTATCTTCAAAGGTGATGTGTAACACACGGTTGGCTCTTTGGGCTGGACCTCTGTGCACTGTATGTCTGACTCGAAGAGTAAGATGTCTGCAGATAGAAAATATGGGATTAATGAACTGGGGTTATTGGGTGCCTCTCTCCTCTTCCCTTTCTCTTCTCCTGTAGAACCCCAAAGGTTAACGCCCTCACCTTAGGTAAGTGAACGCCGAGCTCTCCATCTGCCTCGGGGCAGGGTGCCGTAACCAGTTTCTTCACTGGATAAGGGTGCAGGCCTCTTGACCTCAGAGGACTGCTGTCCGTCGTTAACTGCACGAACGGTAAGTTCTGGGCACTTCAAATGGCTTAAAAGTCTTTTGTAATGATATCTCTTGTTTTGCAGGGTTCCGGCGATGGCGGATGGCGGGCTGATGAGAGTTGAGGATTGAACCCGCGTGAGGAATAGAAGCGCCTGGAAGCACGTAAGTAAGCGCTTGTAGCCTGCTTCACGATGCGCACTAACTGTCCCTTTTATCTTGCAGGTACAAGTTCGGAGCTTTAGAGAAGCTGAAGGGTGCTGGAATACCCACTGGATTCGGCGTGGGAAGGAGTAATGGCACGTGAGTAATAAAGTTGCCCAATGTCTTTAAACGCACCTTCTTTTGTCTTTCAGATGCGGGATGCAGCGCCGAAGGCCTCCGGAGCGTGCGAAGAGCTGGTAAGCTTTTGTCTTTCAGATGCCGGAATGCAGTGCGAAGACCTCCGGAGCATGCGAAGAGTAGGTAAGCCTTTGTCTTTCAGATGCCGGAATGCAGCGCGAGGCGTTGGTGACAGCCGATGGACCAGATAAGAGATGCGCTGCCACTGAAGACCGTAGTGCTAACCTGTTCTTTCTTTGTCTTTACAGGTGCTGCTGAAGACTGGATTCCAGGATGGTAAGCCTTTGTTCCCTTAGGCCCAGGATCAGAAGCAGAAGACACGATGAGCGTTCTGCTGCAGAGAATGCAGAATAACGCAAAGCAAGATTCATCCATCGGGTGTGGTTTAAATAGCCTCCTGTAGTGCTTAGGTGTCTCCTTCCACAGCCACGCCTAGGTAAGAAAAGAGTTCCTGCTTTCCAGAAGAGTTCCAGTGTTCTGAACCTAGGGAGTGGCTCCTGCCCCACCCAACAGGAAAAGTAGTCCCAAACAGAAGAGGATCATTGTTTCAACTGGCAGGTAAGTAAGCAGCATGGTCTTCTGCAGGTAAGTCCACCCAAGCATTATGAGCCCGGCGCTTCCAGCCCTGGGACTGGGCATCTTTATGGGCCTGGTGCCACTGGCGCCAGGACAGGGTCCAAAAGGTCCCAATTGGGACTGGCTGGCACTCGGAACCGGGGTTATGGGTCTGCTTCCAAGGGAGTCGGGCAAGTCCTGATCTTTTGGAAGCAGAGATCATGACAGGGGGTGAAATATTTCTTATGTCTATTCTCCATTTCTCCATTTGTGACACCACCCATGAAAGCATTCCTCCCTCTCAACTCGCATCACAAGGGTCCTAATGCACATAGACCTGGGGAAAACGGTAATGATGGGGCTGTGGTGAAGTGGTGGTCTAAGCCATATTTGTGCCGATATGTATTTTAACTTTGTCATTTTCAAAGTTTTTTTTTGCCACTATCTTTTAAATGAACATGTATTGCAGGAATCAAGAAAGAAATCAACATCGCCCACTGAACGCTGTCCGTTTAGGATTACATGGTCAGTGGTGACTCCAACATCAGACCTTCATAATATACCAGGCAGATGGTAAACAAGCTATAGTGATTAGATCACTATGCAATCTTTCAGTGTGTCTGTGTTGGCTATGACATTTAGACAAAAGAAACACAATGACATGGGCTTTCAGACCGCACACGAGTGACTTTTCTTCCTTTAATGGGATAAAGAGTTGTCAAAACAAATTTTGTGGCAGCGAGGGATCATGATGCCCATGCCATGTGGTTTAAAAAAAATGCAAGTCAAGGCCAATTTTCAAAGCGATGACCTGTGAATGAGCAGCAAGCTCATTGCTCAAAATGTGATTATAACACTTCCACTAGTCACTCTTTCATTCAAGGCGATCAACGAGTGAGCACCATGAAAGACCAATTCTGCAGCCGCCTTAGATTCCTAGAATATCAGCTAAATATGTGCAGAGACAAGTTTCAAAATGCTACCATGCTACAGCTGGAAAATCCTGCCTGCGTATTTGTAAATTAACTAAAAAGCATTGACTTAATGGTAAGTTAAAGAACATCAAATGCAAAAAGGCACTGTTAAAAAAAGTTATTTTTTTTGATGAAAAGTAGTTTCAGTTGGAGCAGTTTTTAATGCCATTCCGTAAACCACACCTGCCTGACACAAAATCAATATGTTAGCAATAGGAAGAATAAATACAGTGCCAAATAGGAAAAGGATTTACTTTGGGTTGGCGGCTTTGGGGTTTACATATTTATAATGGCTAATGTTTTCTAAACATATGACAATGGGGGATTTCCCTGGTTCTATCATTGAATTTACATATAATAAGTCACACCGCGAAATTCACTCATCTCTGCGGGTATTCCCTGCTGCCATACCAAAGGTTAACATGTCCGTGATTATGCAACACCTTTTGGCCCGCAAGTAAACTAAAGTGTGAGAGAGAGAGAGAGCGAGAGAGAAAGAGAGAAAGAGAGAAAGAGAGTGAGAGGGAGAGGGACAGAGAGAGAGACAGAGAGAGAGACAGAGAGAGAGAGAGAGAGAGAGCGAGCGCACAAGCTCATACTACCATCAGTCTCCATTGATCTGTGGCATGCAGATTATCAAGATGGCAACATGTTCATCTTCACCAGTAGTCAGAGGGGGAGCTAAAAGCCTAAATGACCACTTAAGAAAAGCTATTATTTGTTTGTGATGATAAATCTGTCAATGTATGACCTTTTAAGAAAATATTTGTTAAGTTTAGTTAACTCCACCTGCTATACCGCGATAACCAGGATATACCGTCATTTGGCAAGAAGGTTATTGTCTGCCATAAAACTAATACTGTGACACCCCTAGTAAGCACTACTGGAGGTTTTATGACTCTGCCAAACTTCGTTTTGTTATCAAAACTCCAAAAGGCTTGCTTTCCTGTGGTGGTTACTGACACACAAAGCATTACTGCATGCTGTAAACATCACACCCATTGAGTCCTATAGATAGGTCTGCATGACTTGGAAACATGCGGGCCTTCCCAGTAACCCAATATTTACTGCATGCGGTTACGTTTTGCAGCATTACCAGAGGTAATGCTGCCAAAATCATTACCAATCCCCACTGCGTTTTAAAATACGGCTTTGCTATGGTTTTGAAACAGTGGATTCTTGATTTCAATAACAAAAGTGCGAAAAGCAGGTATTCTTCATCGAGCATGCAAATGCAGTGCGGATTCATGTTCGCTTCAAACTGGGAGCTGTGCTTTCACAGTAGTATGCTTAAAAGAGCAAAACTAAAATGTAAATGAAACGCAAGTCGTTTTCTCTAGGGTGCATTGGAAAAATGCATATTAAATATAACGCCACTTACTGGCCACGCGAAAGCTTCCCGTGTGTAATCTGTAGATGACGTGAATTTACTTCAGTCACCATAAAGTCAAATACAGTTGAAATGGTCTGTTTGGTAATCAAAGAGAAATACTCAGGACTAGCCAGTAGATGGCACACTGTGCGCAGCATGCGACTCTGAAACGAACTCATGCTGAAGCTGGCCATTCTGGCGCGACCGCTTCGGCACAGCTCCCATCCAGGCGCGCACTGTAAGTTAGGTGCAGTCAACATGGCGCAGGAAGCTATCCACTCGGGACGGCACTGCAGACAGTAATATCCCAGGCACAGAGACCTATCCACGCCAGGATGTTACTGTTTGATTAAATGGAGTGCTTTGGGTGAGAGTGTATTTAAGCCAAAGCGTCCCGACTCGGAGTGTGGTGGGGGTGAGGCCGTGTCTAGATTAGGCCCTCCACCTCCGGAATAACGGATACAGACACCAGCTGGTTTGCTTGGAAGTCCTCGTGCGCACTACCCCACGTGAGCTGGGCCGACCCCATGTATTAACTGTGTCCCCGTGACTTGACGCGTCACGATGTGATTAAAGGCGCACACACCACACCATGCTCAGTAACATGGAACCATTCAAAGTTCCATGAACTGAGAGTGTGTTGTTGGTCTAAATACATACATGCCAACATTCTGTGATCGAAAATCTGTAGGATTCTTTGTTTCAAAAATTGCAATTAGCATAATGATAACATCACAGGAAATGATGTCATGTCAACCATCACAAGAAATGATGTCATGTGCATCACCGTAAATGGCCTCACCTGACATATGACCCTGAAGAGATCACAGGAAAGTACTGCCTGGTGCGGTCTATCCCAGACACCCTGACCCATCATGATCAACAAAATTACCAAATGAGTGACATGGCACTGTGGCCAGCTTTGCCTCCTTAACACAGATATTCCTCTTATACCACACCAATAACAATTATCTGATTCTTCATTAATTTGGATGTTTAATCTTACCACTGGAGAGGGAGATGCGGGTGTCAGTACTGTGACGAGGAATAGGAGTAATAAAGATTACCAGTAAGTGGTCGGAGCATTACCTCCATGTACCTCTTCCTCGCCACAGTACTTATTGAAGTATTAGAAAGATCCAAGATCAGACAGGAACATACTTGGACTGAAAAGGAATGATCTCCTCTTGCACGGTGGGAGCAGTAGCATCCCATGGGGAATTGCAAGCAACCACCCCAAAAAAAAATAAAAAGGGTAGTGTGGAGGGCATCCTCCACAGAAATCAACCGGGAAGGTGCCAAAAAGGCAAGTGCTCTAGATAGGGCCAGGTCCAGGCCGCTCAGCAGGACAAACCAAACAAAGGGACCTCCACAGAATCACAGAAGTCCCAGGACAAGCAGAGAAGGCAGGAGGATTATGGAACACGTTAAGTGCTTTAAACCATGAGCTTTGAGGGGGTGGCGTTATTCAAGGTGGCTTCCGCAGAACCCTTTTCAATTTTTTGTATAAGTACTGTGACCAGGAAGAGGGACGTAGAGATAATGCTATTTTATATACGGACACTGACTACGTACACTAAGAAGCAGACATATGTGCAGGACTCTGAAGAGAAAGGTCTGTGTGTTCCTATAGGGCCACTGGACGTTGCAGCTTCTTCAAGGGTTATTCATATTTCTCGGTTCACGTAGCATTTTTGCAAAACCGTATAACATAGCTCCCAACCTTTTGTGTCACCAAGGCGGGTGAAAACACCCGATTTCGTTTTTGGCAGGTGAGAACCCATAGAAGTGTATGGGCGTATGAGGAGTCTTGGTGGGTGATTGAGCTGCTTGCGAGGCGGGTGACACCCGCCAAAAGCGGGCGAGTTGAGAGCTATGGTATAATAATTTTCAAATGTATTTCGTTGGCTTTTAATCCCCCAGCATAGGTCTTCTGACAAATATATTTCACTTCTTACTCAACTTCAGTGCCACTGGAGCTTTTAAATACAACCAATCGCACACTTGAGGGAAATATTTGTAAGTGGTAACACTTGAAACTTTTCTTTATAATGTACAATTTGGAGTACACACCTGTTTAACTTGGCAGAGTTTCATTTTTCATGATTATCCAGAACCGACACAGCCAGGTAATATTCAGTTTACCACTAACCTCGATACAATGATTTGTGAAATCAATTTATATCATGTATTAAATCAAATGTATTAGTTTACACAATTTAATCGCCTGAATAACAATCAATCAGCTGGAAGACTTGTAGCTATAAGCAGCTGCCAGCAGAGCCCAGGAAGCATTCAGTGTGCCCGGGCTGAACTGGAGTAAATCATCCCTGCACGGACACATTGAGCAAACAGACATCAGGTGTCACCTACACTGATGCTGACACTTGCCAGGACCTTGACACAGGTGTCTGTGCCTGTCTCACATGAGGTTAGTTCTAGACTGCAAATACTGTCAGCATCAATCGCATGTATGGGCCTTTGCTCCCCTCCCCATTACACATGAATGGATGCTACTTGCTGTGCTGATGGCTGGGCCTGAGTCAGACAGCCAGGCCTAGGAGAGTCATAAATCGGTAGGATCTGTAAACAAAATCTGTAGGCGGTAGGAATGCATAAAAAGCAGTATCTTACCGCCTAAATTTGTAGGGTTGGCAAGTATGTAAATATGCCTTCCCAAGCACTGCATTTATTAGTGCTGGGATGAGAATATGTTTAAGCAACCTGTAACATTGAGGCGCAGATACATATCTGTGCAGGGATATTGCTGTTTGTAGTGCTATCCTGTCGCGGATATCCCTGCGGCCTACGCCACGCTGAAACACGGAATACCAAGCTCATGCTGTAAAAAGAGTGAAACACCCACCATGTACCCTAGCCAGGGGCGTAGCCAGAATTGTCTAACTAGTGGGGCCTGAAGCTAATGTAGTTGGGCCCACTGCAATGATATTATCTGTAAATGTGACTACGGTGCTGCTGAGTGTGCATTAACAGATTTTGGGTGGGCCTAGCCCACTCAGGACCTACCCTGTATACGCCTGTGACCCTAGGTATAGCAGAATAGAAATGTTCTTTGTGACAATCTGCATACAACACAAACCACTGTCACTTATTTCTCTTTTAACAGAATTAATCTCCAATTGAAAGTACAGGGAGAAGTGGTAGGTATGGACACTTCAGTGGAAACCTACCCTTTTATGCCTTAATAATTTCAAGCAAAAAAACTATCAACTTGGTGAAGCTTGGCCTCCTAACCAGAATTCCCAGCCTTTGCACAGATTAGATTTCTCCGGTGGTACAAAGAGAGGGGCACCAAGTCTCTGGCATCACAGTAATGACACGTACCATGCTGAATGCGGGTTCTCACGGCTGCCACAGGCACATTGTAAATCTTCTCCAGATAGTTTTGAATGTCAAACTTTGTCATCCTGCATTTAAGAGAAATATCCCAATGTTAGGAAAAAAAAAAGAACAAGTTACTCTCTTACCTGCTAACGTTCTTTCGATGGGATGGTCCGACGACGTATTCCATATCAATGGCAGTAATCGCCACAGCTGTGCTGCTTCGGAAAATCTTTCGGCATCTGCGTCCTGCGTCAATGACGTCGATACGCTGTCCTCGAGGGCCTCCGTTGAGCCAACGTCACTGGATGTTATAAGTAGGATGCACGATGCCCGTAGCCTCAGTTGTAGTTTTTTCCCAGAACGTGTGGCACCAATCTTCTGCCAGTATGACCACAGAAAGCCTTGCGGAAACGTAAGCTGCAATCGCATAAGAAATTCTGTAGCGGGGCAGGTAGGGAGGGAGCGATATGGAATACGTCGTCGGACTATCCCATCGAAAGAACGTTACCACGTAAGAGAGTAACTTGTTCTTCAAGGGGATTGGGTCCTCTGACGTATTCCATATCAATGACAGACTCCCAAAGCAGTACCAAAGTATGGAGGAGGGAAAAAGAATTTAGAATATAGAAACTTAGAATGCCCAATCAAATTGCAGAGTAAAGGACCGCCTTGCCAAAGGCCAGATCCTGCCCATGGATAGAATCTAGGGAGTAGTGTCGTACAAAAGTATGGACCGAAGCCCAAGTGGCAGCTTCACAGATGTTACGAATAGGAACACCCCTCTTCAGGGCAGTAGAGGCAGCCATACCCCTATTAGAATGGGCCCGTAAGCCAACCGGAGGGTCCTTACCCGCCAAGCGGTAACATTCAGAAATTGCCAAGATAATCCATCTAGACAAAGTCTGCTTAGTAACAGCTTGTCCCAACCGCCTTCTAGCGTAACCAATAAAGAGCTGATCGTCCACTCTGACCTGGGACATGCAAGAAAGCTCTCCTAGGATCCAACCTATGGAGCCTCTCCTCTTCCTTACCAGGATGTGGAGGAGGATAAAATGCCGGAAGAACAAGCTACTGGCATGAATGAAATTCCGACACCACCTTCAGAAGAAAGGAAGGACGAACTCCAAAGAAAACCCTGTCCTTATGAAACACAGTGAAGGGTGGCTTAACTGAAAGTGCCTGCAACTCACTCACTCTGCGAGCGTAAGTGACCACAACTGAAAACACAGTTTTAAGGGTTAACAGCCTCAAAGGACAAGAATGTAAAGGCTCAAATGGAGCACCCATAAGGAATTTCAGAACAAGGTTCAAATCCCAACCAGGCACCTGGAAAGGTGACGGCGGAAACACATTAGTAAGTCCTTTGGGAAACTGAGAAATTAACAGAATTTTGAAATAAGAACACTCCTCAGACGAGCGCTTAAATATAGACAGCGCCGCCAGGTAACCTTTAATGGTACCCACTTGCAGACCCTTGTGGGCCAACGAAAGCAAAAAAGACAGAACCACAGGAATGTCACATGAAAAAGGATCCACATTCTTAACCCTGCACCAATCCTTATGCCTCAACCTTTCAGAAGCCAAGCGTGAAGGTTGAGGGATATGACCTCTGGATGGAGAACCGGATCACCCCCTCCGGTGAGAGCAGATCGTCTCAGTAGGGAAGACGACGTGGAGGGCAGATGGACAAGTCGAGAAGGTCCGGGTACCACGTCCTCCGGGCCCATGCCGGAGCAACGAGGATCATCCGGGAACCGAACCTCCGCAGCACTTGTGGGATGACAGACTGGAGAAAACGTGTACAGCAGTGGGAAGGACCACTCCACCACGAACGTGTCTCCTAAGGCTCCTCTTGGAGGAAATTCTCGCGAGCAGAACCTTTCGCACTTACGTTTGACACTGGAGGCGAAGAGGTCCACCTGATGGGGTCCCCCAAAGGGCAAAGATCTCCAGGAGAATCTCCTGAGCCAGCTCCCACTCGTGAGAGATCGCGCTCTGCCTGCTCAGAGAGTCCGTCTCGTTTTCGTCTCCGGCCAGATGAACTGCCGAGATCGAAATTTCCCGCTGGATGGGCCAGAACCAGAGCTGCATCGCCTCCCTGCACAGAGGAAGTGACCCTGCCCCACCCTTTTTATTGAGGTAGTGCATGGCCACTGTGTTGTCCGTCAGAATCAGGACATTCATCCCTCGCATCAGCTCTAACAGATTGATATGGAGTCTGGACTCCGACGGGGACCAACGACCGCTGACTGGCAACTCGTTGGCATGAGCTCCCCATCCCATGAGGGATGCGTCTGTCACGATCGTCACCTTCAGCCAGGGTAGCCAAAACGGAGCCCCCTTCATCAGATTGCCTTCGACGGCCCACCACAGAAGGTCCTGGGCAACCGAGGGCGACACCTGAACGGGGTCCAACATCCTGCCGGAGGACTGTGACCACTGCAGCTTGAGGGCCCATGATCTCATCCGCAACCTGGCCTCTGGCACCAGAAGAATGCAGGATGCCATGGGGCCGAGCAACCTCAAGAACTCGAACGCCCGGGAGTGTCTGGGCATGTTGAAACTTGTGCACGATCTTCTGAATGTGATGAGCCCTCACCTGGGGAGGGAAACACTGCCCCAGGGATGTGTCGAGCACTGCTCCGATGTACTGGAGCCGCTGTGTTGGCGTCAAGTGGGACTTCTTTAAGTTGAGGGAGAAGCCCAGCTTGTGAAGGGAGTGGCAGGTGACGGACAGATGATCAGGACTTGCTCTGGAGAGGGCGCCATGATCAACCAATCGTCCAAGTAGGGGTAGACGTGAATCCCCCCCCCTTTCCTGAGAGACGCTGCCGCCACCACCACCACCATGAGCTTGGTGAAGACCCTTGGGGCGGAGGTCAATCCTAACGGCAGGACCCCAAACTGAAAGTGCGAGTCGCCAACCGCGAACCTCAGGTACTTCTTGTGCTTGGGATGGATCGGCACATGAAAATAAGCGCCCTTGAGGTCTAGAGACACCAACCAGTCCTGAAGTTGAAGGGCATGGAGGACTTAAGAAAGAGTAACCATCTTGAACTTGTCCTTCCTGAGGAGCTTGTTCAAACCGTGCAAGTCCATGATGGCTCTCAATCCCCAGTCTTTCTTCGAAATCAAAAAATAAGGGGAATACCATCTCTTGTTCCTCTGCGCTACAGGCACCAGCTCCATGGTGCCTTTCTCCAGCAGTGTTTGAATTTCCTGCGCAAGGAGCGGATCTGGACTCTTCAAAGAGAGATTCCCTGGTGGATTGTTGTGATGCCTCTGTCGGAAAGGAAGACAGTACCCGTGGGCTATGATCTCCAGAACCCACACATCTGAAGTAATGGCACGCCACTCTACAAGATGCTGCCCCAGCCTTCCCCCAACCGGCGAACCATAGGACCTGGCCTCATGACCGAGCTGAAGCGGCTGCGGCAGTGCCTGAGGGCAAAGAGGCAAATGCCCGAGCGTCCTTGGCACCTCGAGTATCCTGTTTTCCACCTCTAGCACTCCTACGGTGGCCCCTTTGACTTGCAGCTCCTCTAGATTTACTAAAGGATGAGTAATATTGAAAGGAACCTCCCCTCCATTGCTGTCCCCTAGGACGAAAAGGTGGAGGTTGGTGAACTGCAGCGCTCAACGACTTTGCTGCAGCTATGGAGGTCTGCAACCTCTCAAGGCTCTCATCAGCCTTGCTGCCAGGACATGTTGAGGAGCCGGGCTTGCACATCAGGAGCAAACCCCGACTTCCGCAACCACGCACACCTGCGTATTACGGTGCTCGCCCGCCATGGACTGGCTGACACAATCAACCATGTCCAGACCAGACTGAACGGATTTACACATGGCATCATTGCCATCCTGCACAATAGCAAGAAAACCATCCCGTTCCTCCCCTTCGGGAATATGATCAGCCGCTAAGGAGATACAGTTCCACAGAGTGTGTGTGAAACGAAACAAGGCACAAACAGAGTTGGCAGCCTGAAGCGCCATACTCCCAGAAGAAAACACCTTCGCCCAGCCGTCAAAACGTTTGTCGTCCCCATCAGGAGGGATGGTAGGGCAAGACGTCTGCTTTGCGGGGGCCGTAGCCGCCTACACCACCAAACTCTCCGGAGTAGGGTGCGTGGACAAGTAGCAGGGGTCGCCACTGGCTGGGCGATACTTCTTCAGCAAGGACTTGCTCACTGCCGGGAGACTCTCCGGAGATGTCCAAGCCACAGCCACACTTCTCTGCAAGGCCATATGTAATGGCAGCACTGGGTCAGTTGGTGGACCTTGGTCGAGGATATCAGTCAAGTCATCCTGCTGAAAATCCCCAGTGGGGCAGACCACAACAGGTAATCCGTGACCCTCGACATCAGGCGCCGGTATGAGGACTCGGCATGCGTGCCTGGCTCAGGCCTACCAAACTCAGAGGTGTCTAGACCACTGGCGTCGTGCAATGACTGACGCAGGTCCTCAAGTTGGCTATGACCAGAAAGGAGGTCATCAGGAACCTTTGCAGGAACCTCACCTTCCTCAGACCCCTCATCCACCTCAAATATAATCCAGAGGCCGGAAGGAAGGTACAGAAAAAGGAACAAAGACATGTTTAGCCTTGGCCAGAGCCTTTCTGGGGAGGTTCCACCATGCCACAGGGAACTTCCGACAAAGCCGCCTCAAAAGGCGTTGAGGGCGTCGATGGAATCTGTGTCGACGTTGCGCGCGGCGCAGACAGCTTCGACGGCATTGACACAGGCCTCGAGGGCGGAGCCCCGAGCGCATCTCGACAGCGTGGGCGCCGATGGCGTCGACAACCTCCTCGGAGGCTGAGACTTGAGAGAGTCCGTCGACGACCTCTGTGCCGCAGGAGTCGATGTCTTCTTTGAAGACTTCACAGGTTCTCGCGGTCTTGAGGGCGTCGAGGACTGGGACTGGAGCGGGCATGTCTAGAGCGACCATCCTTGTCCGACCGGGACCTCGAAGGCGCCCGGTGGTCGCGACGACCGCTCGAGTCTGAAGGCGTACGAGCAGCTTCTTTAGAACAGTCACGGCCGGAGTCTTTCGACGGCGCGGACGGACCAGAGCCCTGCGATTGGAAAACCGCAAACATCTCCTTTCGGAAGGAATCCCATTCCTCAGGAGTGGAATGCTTGTTGGGACAAGCAACCCGCCAACGGGCGGAGTCCTCGGACGAGGACAGGGAAGGCAACCTCTGACGGCGCTTACTGGAGGGCCTCCAAGAGGCAGAGGAATGGCGGGACCGACTCCCAGATCGAGAATCCCCGGACTCACGACGACGATGCAGAGAGTCACCCCTCGAATCATCCGTCGAAAGACCAGTGGAACGCGACTTCCGGGGCTTGGCCACCTTACCGACCGACAGCTTCTTCTTATGCTCCCGCAAGGCCTTCGATGTGAGCGATTGGCAGTCGACACAATCATCCGTATCATGGTCCTCCCCGAGGCACCAGAGGCAAGCATCGTGCGTGTCCCGTCAGCGACATCTTAGACCCGCACACCCGACACTTCTTAAAACCGGACCGTGGAGTGGAAGAAGCTGAAGACATCAGAAACAGGTTCGAAGAACCGAAAGAACAGGATTCAGTACAATCGAGGCGCACCGAGATCTCCGAAGCAAACACGTTCGCGGAAAAAACGGAACTGAGGCTACGGGCGTTGTGCGTCCTACTTATAACATCCGGTGACGTCGGCTCGACGGAGGCCCTCGAGGACAGCGTATCGACGTCATCAACGCAGACCCACGAAAGATTTTCCGAAGCAGCACAGCTGTGGTGATTACGGTCATTGATATGGAATACGTCGGAGGACCCAATCCCATCAAATATGTTTTTTTTTTAAACAGCCATTACAGCCTGTGTGTAGTTAGCAAAACTTCACGCCTTGACACAATCCCTGCTGGTGTGCACCTTTCTCTACGGTTTCACCCTCGGTACACAGCCTCAGCAGCAAGCACTTACCATAGTAGCCCAGGCAGTGTGCACACTGAAGTTGTACCCGCTCACACTCGGTCACAGTTGAACGCCCTCTGTTCATGGACTTTGTATTGGGCAGTTGCACAAGGGATGCACCATTTAATTACACAGATACTGCAGTGTGGACAGAGCCAGTGCTGCACCTCCCTTTATAAATAAACGGTATATGCACCTCCTAAGAACAGTGTCCCTTGCAGACAGCATTTACTCTAGAAATGCACCTTCTGAAAACAATACCTCTAGTGAACAAATGCACTGACCGACATCACTGACCCTGCAGGGACCACTACCTCCAGGGTTGCATGTAAATGTATTGCCCATCTACCGGTTCCCTGAATACACTCCTGTGTGGGGGTGGAATAACAAATACCCTAGATACACCATTCCAGCAGGTATGCACTTACTCCAGGGCGGTTCGGAACTGCACAGTGCCTTCAGGTTGTTCCCTGCCAGGCCTCACAAGTGTCATGAAGAAGTTGGTCCTGAAAATGCGCAGCTGTGGGTTACCATGCTGATAAATGGGATATCTGGCAGGAAGGAAAAAAAAATGGAAACATTATAACAGGGTTGAAAACGCTAATTTAAGGTAATTCTAGCTTTACATCAAAGACCTAGAAACCATGTCCCCATTCAGGGGATGTTCTAAACAACTGCTTAAAAAGTTAGAGAAGCAGAACCCTGCACTAAGAAGTTCCAAACCTACTATGCCACTAGTTCTTCAGTTCTTGTGTCAGACCCTGCACGCAGTCTTGCATTCCTCTTCTAATTCTGGCTGAAACAGGATCTCAGGGTTTCTACGGTGGAATTGCCTGGAAAAGCTACACGTCCATTTTGTTTCTGCCAACTATTTCTAAATACATATGGGTAAGTGGATGCCATGATGATCGCCACAAGGATTTTGAAAACTTGCCAATTTTGGATTCAGTAGGCAGCAGAGTCCTTGAGATCTTGCATTCCTTAATCACCGATGGGTCGTCCTGCATCCAAATAATGTGTCCCATGACAGACAATCGACGTGTCAACATGTACAGTAGGTCAACATTTTAGAATATGGTTTACTTGCCTCTGCTATTTTGTGACGTTGAACTACAGCATTCACAAAGGGTTATCAGTTGTTGGTGCTATTGATATTTTCCCTCATCTACTAATAGCACCAACTTGCTTTTTATCCAACACTTGAGATCAGCCTTTTTTCCATAATTGTATTGTGTAAGAATAAATGATATATGCCATATCAGTTCATTCTAGCAAAATATTAGCAGGAAAATACCAACCAAAAAAAAAAAACCTAACAGTAAATGCGCATCGAGGGGAAAGTCAGTTAATCGGCATCAAACCATAGTTATTATATTCCTCCCTTCTCAGGCAACCTCGGTCACCTCGTCCAATTCCCATCTCAAAGCAACAACGCATCAATGATCCAACTCCATGCATTTTAGCTTGTCCTATTTCATGAATCAATACAGAAGAATGTGGACCAAAGGCAAGTTCAAAGTATCCAATCCATATAAAACAGTTTACCAGACATGGCGACACAAGGACACGCACAAAAAGAGAAAGACACTGAAGAAGAATTATAAAATCTGTCCTTGGATCCCCATTCATACAAATGTTTGAAGGACTCTAGTCGAAATACGTGTAACTGTTGTAGTGTAGTCTTGTCTTGCCACTGGCCTGGATGCTTGCTGTAGAATGTTGGTGCATGAATGCAGCTAGGGAGAATGTTGGGTGGACCTGTGTGTGAATGTTCTGTGAGTGTCAGTTGGGGGCCTGAGCTGGGTTGAATGGATGGCCGGTGGGTCAGCTCCTTTATAAGTAATGTTATACCTTCCCATGTTCCCGTCTATGTCTACACGTGCTGTAAATACAAGAAGAGTAACTGGAGTAATGTACAGATTGTACATATGTGAAATAAAGCCTACCTGGAACCAATCTAGACTACAGCTGGTCTGTGATTCAGAAGTGCAATCTGAATGTCTAGCATAAAGGCTTTACAACAGTAACCTTCAACAGACTTTTCAGACATCTTTTTCATATCTCAATCGCCATTTTACATCCAAAAGACAATCAACTGAAGGTTTCTTCAGAGTTTTCCAGAATCAAAATCGGCCTATTTACCCTAACGATACGCTCCATGAATCCAACATTTTAGCCACCAGTCCAAGGGGAGTCAAATACCAGAACACAAAATATAGCAACCAAACCCAACCTATCAAACAAGGTCTAGTGATTTTCACTCCAGCAAAATCCGAAAGCACGTGGAATAAACTTTTGGCACCCCGACAGGTGCCTGAATCTAGGAGCTGACGTTTACACCTTATAACTTGTGTCTAATAGAAACATATGCTGCACAAGTCTCAGAGTCAACTCTACTTTGCTACGAGCTCACAGCAAAGTAGATTTAGCCCGGAGACTTGTGCAGTAAAGATGGAACCCCATCTTTCCCACTCTCAGCACGCTAGGTCTGTATTAAGACGAAATGGTGTTGGAAATAGCAAAGGTTATGTCGTAATCCTAGTGTGGTGTTTGAGCGCTAGAATGCCGTCTCGCTTACGAGTTGGCATTCAAGCTGCGTTGTTTGAAAAGACAGTTAATGTGAAGTTGAGTGGTGGTGCGCCACGGGGTTCTGCCTAATACACTTCAGTACCTTCACTATACCGGTTTCTGCCTTTTTGTCACTGGCGACGAGGAGGAGGCAGAGACCCCAGGCGGAGACCCAAGTGGAAGGTGCAGGCTCTGGTGCGGCGCCGGAACCGAGTCAGCGAAATGAAACAGTCCTGCTGAAGGGGAAGTATCGTGGTGCAGCAAGGGAGTGTGACCCCTCTCCTTCAGAGCCTTCAGGGACAGAAGATTGGTCAGTGGGAGCCATCGACTGATTGGTGCCTGTGCCACGCCACTCGGCAGACGAGGGCAGAGAGACGCTGCAGGAGGCGCTGGTGACGTTGTCCTAGGACAGCAGTAAGGAGGCTCCGGGGGAAGGGGCGCATCGGAGGGCGACGGGGTGCAGTCCCGCAACTTCAATAAGGTACGGCGCACTGCTACTAATGACATTGCGGTTGGCAGGAGAGCCGTGTTGTGCAGCGTTAAAGGTGAAGCACAAAGCACAGGGGTAAGCTGTCTGGTAGCCCTTTGGCAAGAGACGGTAGCGAGCACTGGGGCGGAATTTGGACAGGGGGGGTAGCACCGGTCTGAGTGCATGTTGAAGAAGAGAGGAGTGGACTGTGAGGCACACAGAGGAGCATTATCACCATGCAGCACGGCATGCCCGTCCTCCACCAGCGTTTTTGGCAACCCCAGGTGAACTCCCAGTTGCATGGGACTTGTGGGTAGACGCTTTTAGAGTGCACATAAGGGCGTCAGGTGGATCGAAATACAGTGAAGAGGAGAAAGAAGCAATGCTACTAAATTGCATTGGTACAGAAGAGCTTCGCATCTTCAGGCTTCTCCCAGGGGAGGAAGTGTATGTGGCAGGGGCCGGTGAAGGAGAGAGAGTGGTGAGCCTTTACAAGACCGCTTTCAAGAAGATGGAAGGGCGGTTTGGCAAGAGAATAAATGTTGCGCTTGAACGCTACCACTTTGTCTCAATGGCACAGGGGAGAGCATTGACTAGTAGGTTACGGCGCTCCGAACACTGTTGGCTACTTGCAAATTCACTGGTTTGCATGACGAGTATGTCAGGGATCAGATCATGAAACAAGTAACTCCATGATCAGAGAGAGACTATGGATTGAGAGTGATCCCACGTTGGAAAAAGTGATTGAGATTGCCAGGGTGATAGAGGAATAGCGGGCCAGTGTTCAGGTGGTGACAGAGAAAGTGGAGAAACATGGCCAAGCAGAATGTGTACAAGCTGTTCTGCCTTCACATAAGAAGGGTTTGGTGGATTTCCGGAAGAGAGTGGAACGGCCTGATGGTCAAGGCGGCAAGACTGGCAAAGGAAATTATGGAGGCGGGGTGAAAGAATTGTGCAGGAGGTGTGGTTGGTCCAGTCATGCTACTGGGGCCAAAGACTACCCCGCTACAGCTGTCGAGTGTAGACGGTGCAAGACCAGGGGACATTTTGCCAGAATGCGTAGGTCTCCTCAGAGGAAGGGGCTCAGGGAAGACGATTTCTTAGGATGATTGAACCTGAAGGTGGCCAAGTGTGTATGGAAGGGGGTGAGGGTGCCAGGGTGAGTGAGGCCGTGATCTTACATGTGGTGGGGAGAAGAAAAAAGGACCATGGGACATGTTGGTGTTTGATGGGGTGCCATTAGAGATGTTGGTGGACTCAGGCTCCCCATATACCTTGATCTCACCGGAGGTGTGTAGTGACAAGTTTGGGAAGGGGGTGGCAGATCTAAAACCTCCCAACATAAACCCGAGTGCTTACAGTCAAGTTCCCATAAAGGTGTTAGGGTAGGAATGGGTGCTAGTGGAGTTTAAAAAGAAGGTGCACACAAGCCAAGTTTTATGTGGCACACAAAGGGGCCAGCGTGTTGGGGTGGGATGAGCAGGTGGTCCTGGCCATCGAAATTCGACCGGGGAAGAGGGTGCCGGTGTTGAGCATGGAGGAAGGGTCTGTAGAGATGGTGTCAGTGCAGAATTTGGAGCAGGTATCCTGATGCGTTTGTGGAGTATTTGGGGAAGTTGAAGGAATTTTCGCACGGCATTGTGCTCAAGAGAGGGGCGCTGCCCAAGGTGCACAAAGTCAGGAGCGCATGTCATGATGCCTACCCCCAGGCATCCGGACCAAGCCCATCAGCCCAAGGAGCAGGCATCTAGACATTTAGTAAAACCTGAGCAGCCCCGGCTACGGGCTATCTGGGTTCAGTCCTGGCACCTTAGGCGCCAGGCTCATAGTAGGAATCAGTCCTGGCGGCTAAGGCACCCGACTCATAGTCATTACTTACCTCAAGCAGACCATGCTGCAAATGACTCCAATCCAACATGAAGCCTGAAAGGGACTATTTTTCTACAGGGACTATTTTTTACTTGGGTGTGGTTCTAGGGACTTCTTACCTGGGACTACTTTTGAGGCTATTTAAACCACGCCCGACCAGCAACACACGCTTCGCGTTATTCTGCATCCAGCAGCGTAACACTCACCGTGCCTGCAGCCTGCATCCAGTCTTCTGCCACGCCCACCTCGAATCCGGAGCTCCTAAAACAGAGGAAAGAAAGGGACAAGGTTAGAAAACAAATTTCTATTCCACACCTGATTCTGGATCCATCTTGTCTCCGGACCTGTAAAGAACATCATTTCTGCACGCGCTGCACCTCCAGCTGCAGCGCCGTGCCGCGCCATACTCGCCAGTCTTCACAGCATCCTTCGGGTCGGCGCTGCCCCCATCATTTCTTCGCCGAACTTCGGCACCTAGGAGACAAAAGAAAACCACAAGGTGAGCCGAGGAAACCAACAAATATAATTCTTACCACCATAGTCTTACCTGATTTACCACCGGAGGCATCCTTTTGTGACTCTCCATATTTTCACGTGCCGCATCTGTAAAGAGAGACAAAACAACACGTTTTCCTCGTGCAACATTTACCGGACAGCGCCGGGTAATACAGACTCTTACCTGAGCGCCACCAGCTGCCACAAAAGCATCTTTTCACAAGCCAGCTGCAAGACAAGAAAGGAAGGGGGGAACAAGAGTGAACATCGGACATATTGAACTCTATGAACTTAATACTTACTGGTCCTCACCAGGAACCTCAGAGTCAATACTCTCCGGGACTCTCCCGAGCCTTCAAACCAGTGAAGTAACTGGAATCGACGCGCCCCTGCAAATCCACGCAGGATGGAGAGCTCATCTTTCAAGAATATAAGGTGAGATTGCTGTGAGGGCATTTCGGAGGTGATTCGTTGGGGAGGACTGTGGGGGTGCATTCACAAGTGGCTAAATCCATCTCTCCACTTGCAGGAGAATATTTCTACGGGTTAAGCAGACAAGATTAGGAGGGCAGATCCAGTCAGTCATTGCTGCACTACACATCCCGTGGGTAGAGACCACAGCTGTCTGGGTCCGACCGACGCCCCTGTGGGATCCAGGTGAGCGTAACAGCGTACAAATGATGGCCAAGGCAAGCTTAAAGGCTGAGTTGGACAAGCTGAAGGGGGTGGGTGTTATTGAAGAAATTTAAAGCTCGGAGTGGTTGTTTCCTGTGGTGTTGGTACGGAAGCAAGATGGTGGGCCGAGGATGTGTGTAGATCTCAGGGAACTTAATTCAAGCATTTGGGTGGTTCGCCATCCTCTCCCTAATATAAATGAATTGCTTCTGACCATGGGGCAGGCTAAGTGGTTTTCCACGTTGAATTTGTCATCGGCGTACCATCAGATCGACTTGCATGCTGATTCATGCCCACTATCCTCGTTCCTAACTCCTTTTGGTGCTTTTAGATTTTGTCGGATGCCATTTGGTTTGGCTTCGGTGGTGTTTAGCGCCTCATGCAGGAGTTGTTTTGGGGGGGATTCCTGGTGAGAGTTATTTTCAAGACGACATTTTGGTGTCGGGCAAAAGCAGGGAGGAGCATTATCGCAGGGTGCATCAGGTGATTAGCATCTTACAAAAGAGTGGTTAGACCTTAAAATGGGCGAAGTGTCAGATAAGTGTTTCTAGTGGGTCATATTTGGGGCACTCTAGCTGCGGAGGCTGTTAGGCCCAAGGAGGACCTTGTGAAGGTGATGAGGGAGGCGCCAAATCCTGTCAATAAGGATCAGCTCAGATCTTTCGTAGGCATAACCGAGTATTATGGAAAATTCATACCTTCGTATGCGTGTGCATGCAAGCTCTTTTGAAAAAGAATGTCAGATTGGTTTGGTCTGATGGGTGTCAGATGGAATTTGAGAGGTTAAAAATGGAGGCGAATGAAGCCCCGTCATAGAGGTCATTTGATCCAAAAAAGCAGACAGTGTTAACCGTTGATGCTCGCGAGATAGGGCTGGGTGCTGTGTTGGAGCAGTGGCAGGAGGGTGAGTGGAAAGCAATTGCTTTTGCGTCTAGGTCCTTGAGGGATGGCGAAAAGAGATATGCGGTCATTGAGAAGGAGGCATTGGCTGCTGTGTGGGCCTCAACATTTTCAGGCATTTCTTTGGGGTATACCCTATGTGATAAGAATGGACCACAAGCCTTTGGCATTTGTGCTCACCACCAGGGGTACGGTGTCAGTGTCTCCCAGGAGAGCCAAGTGAGTGGGAGATTTGGAAGCATTCAATTTCAGGGCAGAGTACTTGCCGGGGAAGAAGAACATGGTGGCGGACTGTTTGTCATGTTTATCCAGAGGGTTGCGGGATGGTGGAGAGGAGGGTGAGCTGGTGGCACAGGTGGGGGGCGTGCTGCCTGCAGTGGACAAAGGCGAGTGGGAGGAGGAGTCGGCAAGGGATGCGGATCTTGCATGTATTCAGGAAGGGCTCCAGAAGGGTTGGGATGTCATCAAGGACAAGCCGGTGTACAAGGGTATTATGCATGTTCTCAGTGAGTAGGCAGAGGGTCCGTGGGGTGTGATGAGGGTAAAGAGGCTGATACCTCCCGATTCTGCTATCACGCTTGGTGGGATTGGCTCATGAGTGGCACCTAAACAGGTCAGTAACTAAGAGGAGATTGCGCGAGGACCATTGGTGGCCGGCCATGGACGGGGAGGTGAGGTCAAGGAGTGTGTGGCATGTGCACTGAGTGACAAGAGCAGGGTTGTGTGGCCCCAGCCGACATACCCTGTTGAGGTACCTGGTGAAGTCTTGTCAAATGTAGCATTGGATATTATAGGGCCAATGAATTGTTTGCAAGAGGAGTTAAGATTCTTGGTGGTGCTCGTGGACTATACGTCGCAATGGGTGGAGGACACTGCTTTTGAGAGGGTCACGACGGACACATTCATTGGGTTCCTTAAGAGGATTTTCAACAAGGAAGGGGTGCCTGCAAGTTTGGTGACTGATAATGGTGTTCAATTTGTGTCCCAGAGGATGCAGGAGTTTAGCGGATGAAGGAGTTTTTGGCGGATATGGTATCAGGCACCACCGCACTTCTTTGTATAACCCTTCTGCCAATGGCTTGGTGGAGAGGATGAATGGTTTTATCGAAGGGGCTGTTCAGTTCGCAGTGGCAAATGGTTTGGTGTGGCAAGATGTTTTGTCAGAGGTGTTAGAGGCATACAGGAGGACATCTTCCGTGTCGACTGGGAGACCCCCTTTCGAAATAATGAGAGGCAGAAAAGCTGGTTCTAAGTTGAGGGCGGTGGCTTTGGGTGGTGGTGCAACAGTGGTTGATATGGAGGAGGTTTTGTGGAGGGTTCAGTTCCGCCAAGACCAGCAGAGACGTCAGCAAGTGGCCAGAAAGGTTGCCGTATATGTGAGGAATCCTAAATTTGTGCCCAAGGGGCATAGTGTTTTTATGCCTCCCCGTGTGGTGACCCGGGTGGGGACAGGTTACGTGGTGCTCGAGGATGGCACGAGGTGAAGTAAGAGGAGGATTGTTCTTATGGACAAAGGTGTTTCATCTCTGGGTCAGAAACAGGAGGGTGAGTTTGGGGGGATGTGTGTGACTTTTCGGTAGGTGGGGGCCACCGGTCCACTGGTGTGGATGATATCAGGGAAGAGGTGCACCACGCGGAGTTTGAGGAGAGTGTGGTGCCCACTTCAGAGGTGTCCAATGCAGAAGGGGCACATTTGGTTGATGTGAGGGACAGGTATGAGGTTCTGGCTGATGGAGTGAATGGAGGTTGCCCTGTAAGGTTGTCTAAGCCCTCTGTCAGATTGGGAGATTATGTGTGGTAGCCATAGTGAACTTTGGATGTGCAGGTTCTGGGGTGCAGTGTGAGTTCACTGGTTGCTGGTGTCTTGGGGTGTTAAGTTTTGTGGGTTTTGTTTTCTCACCTTCAGGTTTGTTCAATTTGTATCCAGTTTTATTGTATGCCTGGCAGTGATTGTTGTTAGCCCCAAGAGGGGAAGATGTGTCGTAATCCTCGCTTACAAGTTAGCATTCCAGCTGCGGTGTTTGAAAAGACCGTTGATGTGAAGTTGAGTGGCGGTGCGCCACAGGGTTCTGCCTAATAAACTTCAGTACCTTCACTATATCGGTGTCCGCCTTTTTGTCGGGTTATTTTTGCCCAGCTAGAAGAACATCTCTTTATTAACCTAAGAAGAATACAAAGGTTCTATTGGCACTGCCGTGTTTTAAACTTGCGAGTTGCACTCAATTTCTGCAGAAGATCCATCAGCCTACTAAGCCATTTGTCTAACTACTTTAAGGTTTGGTTCGGTTTTCACTGTGTTGCAGCTGGGTGAGGTCTCCTTGTGTGGGCTGGAAAGTCAACACTGGATTTTTTTCATTCGATTATGTAGGAGGCAAAAGTAACAAGACGCTCCAAGTAACGAAGAACGTTAGCACCAGCAGCGGGTGCAGTAACCAATCAGGTTTCTTGTAATGCAGGCTAGATGTAACAGTATACGTCCATGTTCCAAGTAAGCTCGGAGTGGGTGCTGCTACACCCGCCACTTGCCCTGCGGTTTTCTTTTAAACATTTTTTTTTGTTTTAAAAGGTGAAACAAGGTACCCTTTTCCTCTCGGTCAATGGTAGTCCTTTCATCTTCATTGTAATGAAAAGGGAAAATTGACTACCATGACAAGTGAGCCAAGAAGAAGGAAGACCAAAAGGGGAAAGTTACTTTTTTTGTTAATGGCTTTAGTGCCCACCAATGGAGATTAACACCTGTCGATTGGGCTGTGCCGGCCATTAACAGTGCCAGAATCCCTTGTGGCCTCATTACACTAGGACTTTCAACTTAGTGCTGCGTCTTTGACCCAGTCTGTCATGCAGGTGCAGATCGCCAAATAACACCTAATTTCTCTGGTTTGAGTGCAACAATACAAACTAGACTGAAAGAATTGGCAAATTTCCTTTCTAATCTTGGAACGTCACTGAATGATTGGCTAGTTCCTACGAGGCTGTGGAGCTCAGCAAATACTAAGGCAATGAAAAACACAATTTATGTAGATCATTGTAGCATAGAAGGTACTGGGTCTGATGGAAATCTGCTGAACTCAGGAGCACATGATAGGCAGAGTACCAGCCATGTTTGCTCCCTAAAAACAGGCAAATACTCTTAGCAAAAACAGGAAACAAGGTCCACGTGGGAACCTGCCCCCTGCCACCACCCTCATAGCTGAACACATATGTTTGATCAGTGTTAAAAGCACAGTAGTCCCACAGGAAAGAAAAACATGCATCTTTTAACTTGCAGGAATAACAAGGTGGCAAGAATTATAGATCACAAAAAGAGGTTTGAGAGTTCAAATATATTTTGGTCACCTAAAATATACCCACATGATATTGAGGAGGTGAGTAGGAGTGTGAATAGGAGTAGTAGTAGAGAAGGAAAAGGGAAGTGGAGTGGTTACATAAAAAGGGCGGAGGTGAAGTGTAGGAGGAGTGACATTACAGCAACAGAGAAATGGTGGGAGAAGTAAGTTGGAGGAAGTGCTGCCAAGAGTAGGAGAGAAGAGATGAGTGGGTGAGATTGACTCAGCTTAATAACACAGAGCAAGTGCAAGTCACTGCCCGAACATCCATCAGAACACTAATATTTGCTTAGAATAGGGAAAGTTAGGAAGTCCCTCAGAGAGTTAGTCTGCATACACGTTACCACGAGAAGAAGGCAGTTTTTGAGACAGCAAGGTCAACAATCAGTAGCGTTACCCAGGAGTTTCAGATGCCTCGGTTAGGGAGCAGGGCAGATGAGAGAGGGGGACGACTCTAGGGTCCAACAAAAGAAATTAAAACCCTTAAACCGTCTCAAAGACAGTGTTTTCTGTGCAATCTTTAAGAGGCCAAGAACAGTAACGTTGAGATGCCTGAAAAAGTCCAGCGAGATATAGAGGTTTTAGAAGCCTGTCTTTTGGTGCGAGAACTGCCAATGATAACAAAAAGGTCTATTTGAACTCCTGAAATATTTAGTTTGGGAAAGATAGACTTTTAGGGTCCTTCGGACATCCATGGTGAGCAGGACCCAGTCTTTTTCCAATAATTGTTAGTGGGGATTAACTATTGAATGTTAGCAAATATGTTTGGGGATCTATTCTTCCAATGGTTAACCCTGTAAAGAGGTGTGCAAAGGTGGAGAGGAGAGACAGCTCCTTGTTCAGAACAAAGCCTAACAATGTTTGGCAAGAACCAGGGATAGCTATAGTGGACAACCTTATTGTGCAAAAAAGAAAATGACTGATTAGAGCAAAATGTCCTGAAGTGTGCTGGCGCATCATGCTGAAGTAACCGCAACCAGAAAAACAGATTTCAGAGTAGCTAGTCTAATATCAACCATGAACACATGTTAAAAAATGTTTCACTTTCAAACCTCAGCAAAACTATGATAAGGTCCAAAATAGTTTGAGGTGGCTTAACCAGAGCAGGGAAAATAGGTGCAGACAATAATTGAGAAGACTTTGCACCACAGAGAAGGAAAGGGAAAAAGAACATGTTTCCATAGCAGCCACATAAAACATACAGGATTCGATCCAGACACCCGATTGAGCCAGGGCAAAGAGGAATAAAAGACCCAACATGAAAGCAGCAACATTACTTACATTTCATGACATTGGCACATTTCTGCAATACTGGGACAACATGGACAGTTTCTAAGCAGCCTCAATGTAGATGGTCATGTTGCCTCGATAGAAGCCAAGGTGACTTGGAGGGGAGGAGGGAGGAAGAATCTCAGGTTTAAGGCTGCAAAGTTCAGCAATGGTGGGGGATGAAGGATCCAGTATTGTTGCAGAGAAAGGGGTCTCTCCTGCAGGGGCAATCAGATGTGGGTTAAAAGAGATGAATGGAATTTTAGATGCAATGACGACCGAGACAGTACTGTGTGAAAAGATTTTGCTTGTTACAATTTAGCATGATCTTAATGCACCGATTTGGGTAGCTCAGGGGGCGAACAGAAAGATACGATCCTTTTAAGGAGAAATTCATCCCTAGAGAATTTGGACTCACCTACTCCAGGTGAAGACTGAAGGGCATTTGCTGCTCTATGGTGTGAAGTGGTCTTGTTGAATACCTTGAAACTGAACATCTGAATTGCTAATGATGGGATGAGTTTCCACTCATGGGGAGGGGGCCATGGGGACCCCACATTGAGGCAAGGCCAGTATGTCTGAGGATCAAGTGTCGACCTACTTGTTGAATCAGAAGAGAGCAGGTGGGTTGACCTTAAAGACTAGTATACCATGGTCCCCTGATCTTGAGGCCAAACGGCTTTAAGCTCAAACAATTCAGACTTCATGCTAGCTCATCACGGCAAGAGTTCTGGAGAAGATTGTGACTCACACAACCGCAATCACTTTAGTGAAGAACAAGTATTTGTGATGTTGGTCCGATTAGCAGCTTTCAGCACAGTGGGTCATAAATTTAAATTGTTTCGCCCCCATTGCCCGAGTTCTGCGTTCCACGGTTTTCTACTTAATGGGGAACAGGTCTAGCTGAGGCTGGGAAATAGGTCTTGTTGAGCCCATCATTAGTAGACTGCCGGGTCGCTCAGGGTACCCTCTCTTTGCTGCATTTTTACATTATACACACACACACGAACCAAAGACTAAAATGCTATAATGTTCTATTGTATGCATGAAACTATGTGGTGGAACAGAACATTACGTATGCCCAAGAACCTACTACAAGGCCAAAATTCAAAGTCCCTGGACTAACCCTGAAACGTATGCCAATCTAATAATAATAATAATAATAATTTAGCACTTGTATAGCGCTACGAACCCTCAGGAATCCGAGTGCTGCTTATTATTACCCACGGTGTGTGGTGCTCATCACAGCACTTTGCTCTTATTCTTGCAATCTATCCAGGACTCTCCATGGGGATTGAAATTTAGATTGGATAAGTAGGAGCTAAAAGCAGCTCCTGGGTATCCTGCCTTAACCAGTGACCAGGAGCTAGCCCCGGGGAACAAGGAGCTAGTACAAGGCCTTCTGCAAATCCAACTTCCACATAAGATGTAAAATTACTATTTTGTTCATTATTTATGACCCCTTGTGCTTTAAATGTGTATATATGTGTTCCAATGCTTCTTTATAGATTGCCCCAAATGCACAGAGTTAAATTCACATAGTGTCACCATACAATGTCTGACTTTATAGTCCAATTAATAAGATAGGCACATACAGGCTGTATGTCGCTATGGCAGGCAGTCGGCAAGCGTTTTCAGTAAACCCAGCAAAATGCAAACAGACCAAAAAACAATGAAGCACACATAATTGCATGCAATGTATTGTTTGCTCAAATGACGATATGAGTCAGTAGCATAGCAATGCTTGTGGTTGAGTCGACTTAAGTGTAGATGAGTATTCTGTTGTCTCCCAGGATCTCTTGGTTATCCCCCCAAAATGCACCTCCAGCACCAAGGCGCATTTGTATCTCTGAGAGACAACACAGGTGCTTGGGTGGGTAACACATAAGACCTTATGTCCACACACGCATACAATTATGCACACACACAAGCTTTGACCCCCTCCCTGCATACCATAGTTTTCTCATTTTACTTAGCTCAGGCTTTTAGGCAAGATCCACTGCCATCGTCTGGAAAGAGCTGCCTCTTCCTATAAAGAAACTATCTGATCATTTTGCCTTTAGGAAAGCGATAAAGACATTCCTTTTTGTTTAGGGCTGGCTCCTTTTGGTGGTTCTTCATGTGAGTTGCTCCCTCTTTCAGCGCCAAGATGTCTTCGGGTGAATGCTCGAGCTTTAGAAAGGTCACTAACATAAAATAACAGTATTGCGTTTTTGTGCAGCACTTTGAGATACTGCATACCAAAGTGCCAAACTGAGAAACCACACACTGCTTAAGTATCATATTGCTCAGTCGATTGTCATTCAGTGCAGTTGTTTGTCACAGTAGATGGCAGCATATTAAGCTAAACACCACCATCACATACACATTTGACTGGGCAACCATATTTTAGCAGCTCCTGGTAACATGAAGCAATTCAAATAGCATTTTAGTTTGTGCCACAGGAATTCAGCTGGGATACTAGGAAAAACAGTGCTTTAATGGGTGTTACATCTGTTATGATTGAGGATTCACCACCCAAACGCACCGCATATAATAAAGACCAGGAGCTGGGGTCTAGATCTATAATGTCTTCTTTAATCCTTATATCGTTCCTTTCTGCTCAAGACCCTATCCTTCGGAAGACCTCCTTTTGTGCGTCTGAGAACCATTAACACAAAAAGTGGACACTACAATATTTTAGGACAGTATTTAAAACTGGTGTAATTTCTCCTGGCATATGGCTTGATTCTATGGCAAGACTGGAGGCTGATATTCCGGTGGCTGATATTCTGGTTCCCCATCTTTAGTGTCAGAGAACACATCCTTGAAAAACTATAAAAAAAAACCTTACTATATTTCTCAAGAACATCCAGGAGAAATTAGTAGTTTAACAATAACAAGAAAACACGTGACAACTTCCCCCAATCGCAGTCCACTTGGGGCATAGAACATCCCTAAACCGAACACCACAGAGAACAGAGGTGTACTTTATGGTGATATTAACTATCAGAAATGAAATGGTGATTGAAACAGCGCAACCAGGGTTGCGAGCGTAGCAGAGCGCACATTCAATAGAAAAGGTGTTTTGCGCGAGATTGTAGAGCAGCGCTCCTCGGTGCAAGCGACCTCCTCGGGAGCAAATCGGCCACAGAAGACAGGACGTAGACACAGACTATTACGAGTTTCCTCAGAAATTGGTCAAAGCAGCACCCAAGCTGAAATGTTAGTCCGCTCCAACAAAGTGGAAACACGCCCCAAAAGAGCGCAAATAGAGGTTGTGAGAGTATGCCCTTCAATATTATAAGCCCATCCTAGTAAGGATGTACAGTGCCACCAAAGGGCTTTTTCAATTTTTGGAAGCTATTTCAGTACGGTGAAAGTTTAAGCGCTGTGAAAGCCTGTCTAATTTGACCAAAAAATTATAATATAGGAGACAAACAGGAAAAGGGCTCACTAAAGGCTATGAGGCTATGTGTACAGCAGGTTTCCTGCATACGATGGGTCAGTAGGGACTGCGGCAAAGTCCTATAGCTCTTAACAGTAACACTGTGAACAGTCGGGTGATCAGGCGCACAAGCTCAAGTTGCCCCACGCTGCGTTACAAGCCATGTCTAAATGTTGGGTGTCAAGGCAAGAGATGGATCCCGAAACTCACAAACGGCAATGAGTTTCAACAGAGTGCTAGGAAACACATGGACAAACCTGTGCATGGAGAAATCACTGCAGGGCTGAAACGCATGAAGGAGAAGTGCTCCGAAAGTTAAGAAAGGTATTTCTTGGAAGGGAGTAGGAGTGTGCTAAGAAAAGGAAGACAAAGTGGTCTACTCATCCTCGTCAGAGAGGGAGGAAGCAGAGGCATCCTCTGCTGAGCACAACAACACCTAGTCGTCAGAAGGAAGCAACAATGATGTCAAGACCACAGATGGGTCTGACAAGGAAATAAAAACTCAGAAGTCCTAATATACCCCAAGAGGTCTGAATGGGAGTCATCGGCAAAGGTGGGCTAGTGATTGAGAATGCTTCTTTGGAAGAAAGCTAGGAAGAAACTCAAGGCAGAATTTTCAAGACTCCACGTAGTTAAAAAGATGGCAATGACACCAATATAAGATCCCAAGATTGTAACATACATTACCAATTATGGAAAAGATCCTAAACAAGGTCTCGATGGATCCTGTTGTTGGATCTGGCATGTCCACTAGCCAAAATAATGGAAGTGGCTCAAAGGGCCAAGGAGCAGGAAACCCCACTGACCCAAACATTCTTATGGGGTGGACCCACAGGGCCATATACATGCTAAGTAACACAAGCTGCGCAATTTCGGTAGAGTGGCATAGGATTGTACTAATCAAGATGGATTCAAAGTTACCCAACTTAGCAACGTCAGAACCAGGAGAGAAGGCATTGGGTCTCCTTTTTTGAGGATACCTTTGTCATGGAGAAAAGATTTGTAAACACATACCACGCTAGATAAAGCTGAGCTATTAGTGAAAAAACTATTTAATACCAAGATTTGACAGGACTGGTCGGGGCCACTCAACCAGCCACTTTCCCCATGTAAGCATCCACAGGGGAAACGAGACGTTCAGTCTGGAATTTGCATTCTTTCTTCCTGCAGAGGAGGCAGCAGGGGTAGAGGCTGGAGAGGACAGAAGCAACTGCTAGTTCCTACAGGTGAGCAAGAGTTTGTGTCAGGGACGAATTGGAGGCAGGCTAGTGCTTTGCGTACAGAAGTGGAGCAAGCTCACAACAGATGCGTGGGTCTTGCAGCATGCAAGGTTTTCGACTAGAATATCCAACAGGGCCTTTTCAAGTGCAAACGCCTACTCCGATCAGATTTGCAGTGCAAGAAATGCAGCTAATCGACAGACGGGAGAGAACTGGTTGTGAAGATCGTCATAACTGCAGTCGCTTCTCAGGAAGACATCTTTATCAGCAATTCCTTTCTAGTTTGAAGGAAGGGGAAGATCAGGTCAGAAATATATTTACAAACTCAATTCACATCTGCTCTACAGGCACTTCAAGATGGAAGGCATTCACTTCATCAGAGACATGTTGCAGAAAAGAGACTGGCTAGTTCTGCTAGATCGGAAGGATGCATATTTAGCAGTTCCGATCTTTCGTCCGCACAGGTGTTTCCTATGGTTTATCTGGGAAGGACAGACATGGGAGTTTTCCAGCTTGCCCTTTGTTCCATCCTTTGCCCCTTGGTGCTTCACAAAGCTTCTGAAGCCAGTACCAGCCATGCTTCGCGAGCAGGGCATACGAATGATAATGTATTTAGACAATATGATCCTAATGTCGCAAGACGGATATCTCTTAACGACACAGGTGCAGATGGCGGTATCCTTTTTGAAGGACATGGGGTTCCTGATAAATTGAGACAAATCACCTTTAGCGCCAGCTCACACAATGAAATTCTTGATCAGTCAGTCCCAATATGCAACGATGCCAGGACGGAGATGCACTGGTGGTTTGATCAAACAGAAGCATAGAATGGGAGAGAAATCTTCACAAGCCTTCCTGAGCTCCAGTCAGATGCCAGCAAGTCAGGCTGGGGAGCCCGATGTAGTGCAGATGGACGCCAGACAAACTTCAGATGCACACAACTGTCTGGAGTTTCTAGCAGGTTCTTTGGCCATCAAGGCGCTGACCCAGCATGCCATGAAGTGTTGCGTCCTTCTTCCAATGGACAATATTGCAGCGTTGAGAAATATAAAAATTACAGAAGAGGCACAGGATAAAGAGTGCTAGCAGAATAAGCCAAAGGTTTCTGCCGTTTCTGTCTGGGAGTGACAACAGAGTACCCGCCCTGACTGGTCAACACAGAAGCGGACTCGAACTCAATGTTCTTGAGAGATACCCACGATTGGAAGCTGCACACAGAAGTTTTCCTGAGGTTGAGGATTATGTGGGGGATTGTGCAGCACTGATCGGTTTGTCTCATGGACTGTCCATCAGAGAGATTCTTGAGCTGGAGGCCAGACCTTGAAGCAACAGCGACAGACATGCCTCCAGATAAGGTTCGTAACAGGCCTTTTTACGAATGAAAATCTAATATGACAGCTTTATTTTTTTCCTGTGTACATTTAAGCACAGGTTTAGAGCAGAGGGCAGTGCAAAGATCAGGTTACTTGACAGAAACCAGAACGCTTTTTTAAATTGTTATCTACGTGGATGTAATTGGAAGCCAGGGAGAAAAGCCTCTGAAACAGAATTTTATTTCTCTGAAGCCATTAAAAGAAAATAATAATAATCTGCACACTGTGATAAAATGAATGGTTTCTTTCCATTCAGCTTCCTAGCATTTTGGGATTGTATAATAAGATGGAAAAATAAGTTGCAATTGAGAATTCATCTTTTGTAACATATAATGGCCTTTTTCCAGTGAAAGCAAACCAGTATTGCACAATTGTATTTTTCAGAGTTCCTGTGCTGTGTGCATAATCATGCAAAGGCACATTATTTATACACTTATAATTTAATGTACACTCTAATTACAAAAAAACAGTGTGTAAAATGATGAGTATGCACAGTCTAGTTTATATCCATTCAACCTTGCAGTCAATGGGGTACATTACTATAAATGGTCAGTGGCAGCAGTGCCTGCTCAAGGCTGAGTGATTGTCATTACACCAATCATAAATCATAGGTGTTATCACTTCTCAAAACTTCAACACTACAATGAAAACATCCAGAACCCGCCCCCCAGAAGTGCAAGTGTTGTAAAAAAAATAAAATTAAAAAAATGTACATTTGTAATTGAAATAGAAACTTGCGCAAAACCTGCCCCTGTGATAATCCAGATAGGTCATACATGGTTCGTCCAACACCTAGGCACTGCGATTATTATGGCGCAGCTAATACACAGTTTACCGATCTCTGAAGGATGTCGGCTGCAATCTGTAGGTTGCAGGTTCGAATCCCGGCACAGTCAACTCAACCCTTCACCTTTCAAGGTCAAGAGTACCAACTTCGGTTTGGTGATAAAACATACCTATTTACAGAGCTTTGCCAAAAGCGCTACGTAAATAACCATTTGGCCCTGAGATTAGGTATAGAATTTGGCATGGAGTCCTTGCCTCTCTGCAATTGTTGCATCATAACATTGGCATATAATTAGGTAGCAATAGCTCCAGGAAATGAGGACTTACAATTCTGCTATCGAACCTCAAAACACACAATACAATTCAGGTTTGCTTTACTATGTAATTGACTAGGTGTTTGTGTTTTCAACATTTAAATATATACAGGAGCGATCAAATGGTCAGACCCTAGAGAAATGATGAAAGGTGTATTCTGTCACAATGCAGAAAGCTGCGGCATGGTAATGATATATGATAGTTTATTTATATAGCGCCTATATATAATGTGTTTCAAAGCGCTTCAAGGCAAGGGAAGGAACAAGGGAAAATACAATGACATTCTTACAGGCCACAAACAAGAATCAAGCAAAACAGGCAACACCTATGTGCAAGAAGGGGGGCGTGGGTACAACGGAACATCACGGGGGGACCAGAGGGGTGGGGATGGCCTGTGGGGACAGAGGGAGCAAACAAATGTTGGGCCATGCTTACCTGCTGTCTGGGCAGGGGTCCTGGGTCGTCCTGGTCTGAACAGGTCGAAACAGGAATTGCCCGTTTCTTCATCTGCCCTTCGCTTCGGATGCCCTTGATCTAAGAGTTAAGAGCAGGAAGAAGAGGCAGACCTATGAAGGTGGGTGGTGCTTAGGCCAGATGACCAAGATTCACTTGCACCTGCTCCGCATCTGCAAAGGAAAAGAGGCTGGAGGGCTCCTTAAGCAGGAAAGAAGAGCAGCAACCAGGAAGGCACCAGGTGGACGGGGCTTGCCAAGTGGGGAAAAAGAGCAGCAACCAGAAAGGCACCAGGTGGGCCAGACAGTTTCTGTACACGTCAGCTGGATGTCACATACATTTTACTCTTGAAAGTCATTTTTACTCTCTTAAAATCACATTTACTCTCAAAGTTGAAATATAGGGAGTAAAATACTCCCACCTCAAAATCGTATCTGGAGCCCTGGCGCAGAGGCCTTTTTCCAACAATGAGGGCCAGGAAAGGAGTACACCACCTTCCCTCCTTTTACCATGATCACTTGTACACTAGCCTTTGTACATAGACACAAGGCCACAGTTGTCCACATCACCCCATTTTGGTCGATGCACTCGTTCCCAGACCTTCTAGAGCTCTTAACACAGATGCTGATTTGACTGCCGCAGATCCTTCAGGATCCAGCGGGGTGTCGTCAACAGATGGTACTGAACGGGGCACTGACCTTATTAGCATGGATGATTTTCACCGTGCATGGAGAAATCATGTTCTTATGGAAGAAGCTAGTCGATTTAGCCAGAGCTCACAGGCCCTGGGAACAGCAAATTCATACAAGGCAGCCTGGGATAGTTGGAATAACTGGTGCATGGCAAGGAGTAGAAATTCCCCTACAGGAGATGTGGTTGTATTAACTAATTTAGAGGGTGATGAAGGGCAATCAGCTCTTGAAGCCGCCAGTGCCAAAGAATTACCTACTATGGTACGTTAATAAAGTGTTAACGCTGTTCCAATCTTAGATAATGAGCAACTACCAAGGAAAGCATTGTCAGCAAAGCCAACTATGCTTCTATGCCTGATCTTGTGTATGAGAGTTTCAGACGCGACAGCATTAGAAACAAGAAACATTCATTTTGCCTCCCCACCACCAAGGAGTCATGTTTCATATTACTAGGACCACCAAGACAACATCTAAAATGCGTCTTACTATGTGTACTTAATAGCCTCAAAGTTTATAAGGCAGTAATCGCCGGGCTCAGGTCGACCAGGGAAGCTCAATTATTAATAGAGCTTACTAAACCGCAAAAAACAGTATTATGCGCTACTCTGGCAATATGGGTCAAATGGACCATGCAACAGGCAGAGAAGGATATCCAAGATTTTGGAGCACATTCTGCTAGAGATGCGGTCTTGCCATAGAATACAGATTTGCCATACTAAAGTTCTGGAAAGTCATGATTCTATTAAAGACAAAAGTGAAAGATTGATGCACGATATGATCCATGAGTATAACAGTCATCCAATGTTCTCTTCCTAAGCATTTTCCTTCTCGAGCCCAAAGCTCATCTACCTCCAGCTCTCTGAGCGTCAGACGCTTCTCCAGGCAGAGAGTGGGGGGTAGATCTCTGTCCTCTGCTGAGGCCTCCCTCTGGAACAGCATCCCTGCCTCGCTCAAATTTGAGCAGGACCACCTAAGGTTCAGGAAGAAACTCAAGACCTTCCTTTTCTCTTCTGCTTTCTCTCTCGCTTGCTGATGTTCCTGTCTGCTGTGCATTCTGGTTACCTGGCCACCCACTGAACATACAGGGCCAGGCTCCTGTACGATCAGATGCCCTTGCACTGCCTCCAGGCCTCCCAACCACTTAGGGATTGTATCTTCAACCCTACAGTCCCAGTGTACAGGCGCGTTATAGATGACTTATCATATCATTGGTGTACACATGTGATCTGTTCAAAAAAGTTCATATGATATAATAGTCTTAGAGATGTATTAACAAAAGTATTGTTAACTGTGACTATTTATAACAATGAAGAACCCACCCACTTTTAATTTTAAGCATTTTTATTCCGATTTCAGAAACAAAGGTCACGTCAGAGGTAAGGTTATTTGTTAATGTGGAAGTTCATGATGTTCTGGCAATTTCAATAAAATAAATGAGTTGCATCAAAAATAAAAGGATGTGGCTTCCAGTGTGGGTGTGTGTTATATTCCCCGAGTAGACAGTGACTGTGGGAAGTTGTCACATGTTTTTTTGTTAAACTACTCACTTTCCCTCGGTGTTCTTTGGAAGTGTAGTGAAGTAGTTTTAGTTGTTTTTCAATTATGCTGTTCTCCGACATTAAATACAGAGATGTGCAATATTTCACCTATATGTCTTTAATTGAATAATGACTTTCCTGGACGTGAGCATGGAAAATCTGCACTTTCAGATTCATGTTGTGGCACAAGGAAAGGGTTTAAAACTACTTCCTCAGGTCACAAACATGTATGCGCTGAATCCAACAACGGTTCTCTATTTGGCAGACACTTTTCAAATTGACACTGACTCATACAGTACATATGCTTCTTTGTGTTGTGATGTCCCTTTTAAGAGTATGAGTCATGACTGGCTCCCGATAAAAGGAGCCTCAGATGGCACGTGCAGCTCCCTGACCGGCACTTCAGTCTAGGTGTCTCATTTACCGTGTGAAGGGTCTTGCTGTGTTACCACGTGATGCTGTGTTACCATGGTACTGCAGCCCCCTGCTGATGTGGGATGTAGTCTGGGTGCCCACAGCCACATCCAGAAGTCAAAGTGCCCCCAGCGACTGTTACCCACCCCCCATGATCCCATCCTCGTCGCCAGTGTAATAACTTGGAAACTGATGAACACCCGAACCAGCAGGTAAGTTATTAAGTAGGTTTATTGTAGTTCAATTGCCAGGAACAAAACATTGGCATGTCCTTTCCAAGTCAGCATACCTCCAACTGTCCAGCATAGAATCCCCCTTCAGATAACAACACACCAACACTCCACTCACACTGACATCACTAAATTCCATTTAGCAGTGATGTCATCCACTCAGCTTGCAAGACACATTACAACATAAACATGGCAACCTAACGCCTGCTGGGTGCTAGCAGCACTGATTTGGCTGGACTGTGTGACCACAGGACCGGGCCATAACAATGGCGACAAGGTGTTTCAAGGTCCTGCTGTGTCACAGGTCAGCGCTGCGCTGAACAGGCTGAGGGAGGCCGCTGCTGACAGGCAGTGGCTTCAGAGTGCTGCAGTGAGCTCTCCCTCCAGCATGTGCCCAGGCCGCAACGCTGTGAAGTGATTTTCGCTGTGCTCTAGGATTGGAGCTGAAGAGATAAAGGGGGAGAGAGCACTCCTTCCCTGGGTGATTCCAGGCCTACAACGGTGAAATGTGTGCACTCCTTGATCGGCGTCAGAAACAACACAAAAAAAGTGAATGGTAGGTGCTCAATGGTTGGAGCTCACAAGAAAAGGGAACAGAGCGTGGATGCGCCCTGAGGCTACGGTGATGCCCCCGAGGTTCCTGTGCCGCACCGATGCGTGATCGGGGCAGTTTGAAAAGAAAGTAACAAAGTTGGCCGGCCGCCCACGCCAGGCGGAAAACGAAGGGCCCTAGTGTGTGATCCAAACTGCAGCGAAAAGGAAAACGCGTCGCAAGCGCGCATTGGAAACACTGGCGGCAGTGCATATCTGCACTCTGCCATGTCGGCGTTCCTCCTACAGTGTTCCCGGCCTAAGGCAGTGTAATTATCGTGCTACATGATCAGGAGCTGAATAGTAAAGAAAGGAGGGTTCTCCTTCACTGTGCACAGTGTTGGGAGTAGGAGCAATAAGTAAAAGTAGCTCCTGCCTGGGGTTGGGGGAAGTGAACACTGTGCTCTGAGACCAGAGCTCGTCAGAAAAAAAAAAAAAAGGAAGGATGAAGGTTGTTTGCGCACTGTGGCAGGAGCTGATAAAACAAACTGAACTAGGTTGAATGTTGTGTGCGCTCCGTGCTAGGAGCGAGCAAAGAGGGATCCTGTACATGGCCGATCAGCGTCTGTGAGGGTAGCAGCTCCATGCGAGTGTTCGTGTGCCCGTCTTGGCAGCAGATACAGTGTGGGCACACAGCATCTGAGTCCCCACAAGCCAAGCCTGGAAGAAGGAAAAGAGAAAATAGCTGACTGGATGGGAAAAATGGTGGTCGTGCACGTCTGCAACTACTGGGAACATAAGTTGAAAAGGTACTTCCTGTGTGCTCTGGGATCAGAGCGGAAAAGTGGAAGGGAGGAAATGAGGAAAATCTGCTGCCATGGGCAACATATTTCTGTACTACAACCACACTTTGTTTGACCCCTCCTCACAGCCTACTAGAGGCCGAGACGAATCATGCAATTCAACCTGTTGCGACAAAGTCATCTAACAAGCAATGTTTTGTTTCCAAACAACACACGGAACGACCTGCAACCAGGAACCCAAGCTGCTTAAAGCTCAGATCACCAGTCCCCAGCCCATGGCACGTCCCAAGTCCTTGGCAGCCCAGCTACTGCAGTCATCTCCAGTCTTACTCTCATCCCAAAGATCCACACCAGGTGGGATTAAAAGCAGGCAACAGATAAGTGCAATTGAGGAAGTGGATCTAGCCTGCAAACCGGGCCCACCTCAGACCCTCAATTTAAGGGATCTGGTCACCCAGCCCAACAACTGATGAGCCTCACGGGAGGTGTAAGAATGAGAACACCGCCACAAGAGTCACAGACTGCTGTTCTGGTTGGGAACATCTTCAACTGAACAGTGCCAGTCTGGTGCAGACACTAGGAAACACTGACATCTAGGGAACCTTCCATAGGGGTTGGGGACCCTGGTTAGAGGAGAGTGGAAAGGACACTGTCCACATTTGCATGCTGTGTCGGGTTGCCTGTCCGAGATGCTGAGTAAGGTGGGTGCAAGGACTTGAATGCACCATTGACTGTGAAATTGGATAACATGTATAATGCTGATCTGTTATTTTGTTTGTTATGAAAAAGGAGGAGTGTGGTGATGTCCCCTTTAAGAATGTGAGTCATGACTTGCTCCCAATAGAAGGAGACTCAGCTGGCACGTGGAGCAGTAGACGCCATGACTGGCACTTCTGTCTCTGGGTCTTAGTTGGCTTGCAGGTTGATGCCATGTGATCACGGTACTGCATCCCCCAGTGATTTGTGTGATCACAGATCTCTGTGTGTAGTCTGGGTGCCCCAGGCCACTGTCCAGCTGTGTGTTCACGGCCATATCAAGAACTTGTCGGTACAAACCATCAAATGTCCTCTTTTGCACCTTTAAAGCATTGAGTAAAAATGATGCGGCAGATCATTATTTGCTTAATTGCATGCATTTCTGAAGGTGATTTGATTTGGCAGAACTTTCTACGTTTTGGACAGAATCTATCTCTGTATATTTGATGCTTTGTCTACAATTCTTGAAGTCATTTGCAGAGTTTATCTGGAGTTCTTATACGGGCATTATGCCCAGTTACAATTAGCATCCTCCCCCACAAGTATACACTATTTTTAGTTTGGGCTATTAGGTGGCGCTGAAAGCACTACCTTTAAAGCCAAAACTATTGTCATTAACATAAGAGCTTCAAATATGTGCTTTAAATGACGGTCTGTAATGCTTTTCCAATGGAGATATATTTGAGGAGGGATACAGTTGTAGTTTCTCCCCTTTCCTGCCCCTAGTCAATGTAATCCATATGGCTAATCCCACCCGTTCTTGCTCATCTCAGAGTTTTTTTAGCTCTGCCATGGAGACATCCATGTTGGACGACTGTCTCTAAGGAAGCTCTCTGAAAACAAAGCAGTCTGCAGTGTTTTTAAGGTCATCCCAGATTGAGGTTAGGGTGTTTTTGGTTCTGTGTCGGGCTCTGAAGCCTGATTGGGCGGGGTCTAGGAGGTTGTTGGCTTCGACAAAGGCATTTAGTTGGGAGTAGGCGGTGCAGTTAATGAGTTTGGCAAGGAACCTGGTGTTTGAGATGGGGCAGTATTTTTGGGCTCGAGAGGGTTGAGTGAAGTTTTTTTTTTATAAGAGGTTTGACATGAACCGTTTTGAATGCGTCGGGAAAAATTCCAGAGGAAAGGGAGGAATATGGTGATAGGGTTCTCTGACATGGAAAGCGAAGAGGGGCCCTCTATGGAACCCCCGCCTTACCCTTCAATGGTGGCCATCTTGGAAAAGGAGGTGTCCCGGTGTAGGAAGAAAAATCCTCTTTTTTAGCACCCCAGGTTCCCGCTTTGGGAACCTAGCCTGCTAATGGCCTTCATCCCCCATTTCAGGGGCTGGAATGGGGGGGGCTAATGGTCCAGAGACCTCGTTATCCACCCTCGCTGGCTGCTGGGCCGGTATCCACCGTTCCAGTCCCTGGAACAGAGGATGAACACCACAATATTCCCATTAGCATAACTCAAAATGCAAATGGAAATGTTGGAAAATCTTAGAGTCTATGTACTTGACTGAGAAATATAAAGTAGATCGAGTCTATATGTTTTTTCTAGTTCTATTTTTTAACTGTTTAAGGTGGTCCCTGAAGGAACATTTCTTTCGTTGTTTTTGGATGTATTTTTTTGGCAGGAGAGCTAAGAACGAAAGGTGGGGAGGGAAATGAGGGAATAGGAACAAAACACTAATATGGAGGGGTAGGTGGACAAGGGAAAATGTTGCGCATGTGTTATTTCTATGGTATGGGGTCAAGAAGTCAGATGTTAGTAGACTTCTACGGATGCAAAACTGATTGAAATAGTTGCAAAAAGTGTATAGAAGTGTTAAAAACGATTCCAGAAGGTGGGAAATGGCAGAATTTTAAGGTGACACTTTGTAAATTGGACACAAACATTGCTATATTGGGTAAGTATGATATTACTAAGATGCGGGAAAATAGCATGCACTGGTAAAAACCCATGAAATTCACTGAAAGAAACTGTTAAAAAGGGGCTTTATGGTTTCAAGTAAAACCGAAAAACCCCAGAAATTAGCCAGTTATGTATGATAAGCTAAAGAACCATAACTCGTGCCACCACCGTGCACTGCTAAGACTAACACCCAGGACAGTAAAGATGACATCACCAATGTCATTGATGACATCACATATCCGGGCAACTTGTTTTTGTTCATTGACCTATATATATAGGCCAGGTGGTTTTGTGTACTGCCAGTCAGAATAATACAAATGAAAAAGGTGCTATACACCTAGACGTTAATCTTGTCATATTTTCTTTAAGTACTTTCCTTAGGGTTTGGTCTCAACTCATGGTGCACATACATGGGGAAATGAGCAGGTCTCAATCAGACAATTCATTTGTATACATGAAGATAAACTTCAATGTCATTAACATTTTCTGATGATGCAGTTTCTTTCTTCCTTACTTTAGTTTCCCTGTATGTGCCTCTTGTATGCATTGTGGTGCTTCATATGTATTGTTTGTACCAGCACAAGTGTTGTAAGACGTGACTTGTTAGTTAGTTATTACATGTTTAACATTACTCAAAACTCTGATAAGGTAGCATTCATTATTGTACTATCCAAAATTACAAGATTATAAATAGTATACTTATATGGTGCATGCTGCAGTCATTGCCTATGTTTATATATGATTAGGTTTCTGTATTAACAACAACACTCCAATACAATATTAGATGAGTACATTCTTTAATAGATTAAGTAGTTCATGATATGTTTCCCGATCACCCCTGACATCTTGTTACCAACAAAATAAACACAACTCATTGTAGGGACTTTTCATCAACATTAATTTCACATGTGATGCCATCAATGACATTTGTGATGTCATCTTTGATGTCCTGGGTGTTAGTCTTAGCAGTGCACGGTGGTGGCGCGAGTTATGGTTCTTTAGCTTACCATAACTGGCGAATTTCTGGGGTTTTTCGGTTTTATTTGAAACCATAAGGTCCCTTTAACAAATGTTTTCAGTGAATATATATTACACGGCCACAGTAGTGGCTGTGTAGTTATGGTTAAGTTGCTAAACCCATAGGAAGAGCACTTTTTGGGTGGCTTATAACTTCGCTCCCCCTGGACAAACCCACAAACTTTGCGCAAGTATATGGCCCACTCTGAATTGGACTGAATTGTTTTGCAAAGTTTGGTCCGGGGGGGAAAAGTTATAAGGGGGGTCCCAAAATTTCTTTTTTTCCCCTAATCGATTTAATGGGGAAAAACAACTTTGCTCACGCCTAGAGCCCAAACCACTGGACGGATTTTCACCACATTTTCGCCAGGAGCAGCGGCTTGGTCCCGAAAGCGTGCTTTTGTAAATTTGGTGAAAATCTGTCCGGTAGTTTATTTTAAAACGACCAAAAAGTAGGTCACAAAAAAATTGTGATATCTATGTTCGGTTTGCGGACGCACTTCCCTGTTCGCTCCGCAGACAGGACACCGATTGGCTAATTGGCTTGCGCCATGTCCGCAGACATGCGACATTCCGCTGATTGGCTGGGATGAAGCGTGAGGTGCGTTGGATTGTTTCGATGCGCCCGCCTTCTTGGATCGGTGTTTGGTATTCGCGGACATCGCGGTAAAAACATATTAAAAAACACAACATTGCACTTGTCAAACATATCAAATAATCTCTGGGGAGATGAGGATGGGATGGGCTATGGCTGCAAGAAGCAAAAAACTGGTGTGTTTTTGTTGCGAAAGTCCGAACAGGCAGGATGTTTGTGAACAGTCCTGTGCAGGAACGTAAGAAGTGGTTGATTCCATCTTCTCCTCCACACAAAGCACTTGAGAAGATTGTGTTTGATAAAACCCTCAAGAGATCTGACGGGACTCACAGCATTTTGTCACACAGTAGATTTGGAGGTGTTCAACAATATGTGCCTAAAGTAAAGGCCAAAGAGATTGCATTTCGGCATTCAAGGGATGGAGATGTATAATCATGGCATTGTGTACGGTTTTGTTCCGAGTACACATACATTGTCAGAAAACATTGCCAGCGTGCCCGGTCCACCTAAAACAGAGCTTGTGGAACAGTTCAAATCCAGGTACAAATGATTACCATCTGTTTTTTTGATCAACAATGTTTTTAACAAGTGTCCAAATAAAGCATCCAATTTATATGTAAAAATGGATCCTCTTTGTTAATTTATTTTCTCCAACTATTCCACTTTTTACAATCCCACAAAGAGGATGAGATCTAGGCTACATAAGTGAAGGAGTCCGTGACCTAAGCATAGATGGGGCTAGTGCTAGAAACACTAACTCTTTTTTGTGTACCCTCTACTTCAATGTTGGATTATGGCGCATTCTGTCATTGCAAAGTTTCCCTACCCCTTAGCAGCGCCACAATCATTGAGTAAGGGCAGCCCCCACATTTTTCCTACTGTGCACGTGCACAGGGCCAGTCTTGGACCAGATTGCACCCCAGGCAGGAAGCATCATTGGCACCCCCCCAAAATGTTGCAGAGGTGCTAACTTCAGAGAGGATGGGGAGGGGCAAACTTACTTGTGTGGGGGCATCTAACTTCTTTACACATTCTAATGAGACTATTCTAGTGCAGCTTCAATGTTACAATCCATTATATCTCCCTTTCACTTATACAACCACTCAGAAACCACACACTTAAGCTCAGCTGTGAAAATGAACGGCCTCCTGCCCCTCACTTACAATCACTCCCCTGACATGCAAGAATGAACACCCATCTGATTCCAATTGCCTAAAAATGTATGCATACGATGCTACCAATAAAATGTTTTACATTGCCAAATGCCGGTCATTTGTTAAATGCGTTGCTGCCACCACCATTTATTTTCTGTGCCTTGTCCTTTTATGGCTCTGTTCGTCTTAACAAACATGATGAACGGAAAAGGTGTGATCGCTGGAGTCTGAAATGTCTTACTAAGATAAGGGGGGTTCATGGGGTTTGATGTGTTTTGCTTAAGATTCCAGCTCTCAGATCTGTATCACTGAAGCTGATCATGGGTATTTGCCTGGGCTCTGCTTGATTCACTTAAGTTGAGGGGGTTGGGTATACATGGGTGGGTTGGGTACACATTCATTCTAACCTGTGGCTGTGCCCACCATTTATCCATACCCTCTCATTTGTGTCTGATCTGGTGCTTCTTCAATGCGTGTGTGCGCGCCTCGGCATGTGACTGGGTGCAACACAATAATGGGTGCAGCTTTGTGTTGGTGTGTGTCCTGCGCAGTCTCTTAGCAAAACCAAGCAGCATGAGGAAGCCTGGCTTGGGGCACATTTAAGACAGATTGCAGAGGGCTAGGGAAGCGAGGACGACCCACAAAATATATAACCGCATGTGGGTGCTGTATCACTTCTCCGCACAGTGCTTTTAGCCTGCAACCTTCACTAATTTTCAAGTTGATTGCATTATTTCAGTGACAACACAGATGGTGAGGCAGAAACGTAAATGGTGGACTTAATAGATTGTTGCTTATGCAGTCTGCAACCCCAACCTTACCTTGTGGTACTACAGAGTAATGCTACATTCCGAATGCCCGTTCCTCTATATTGTTTATATTGGTTGCCCAATATTTATTAATATTAAATAGAAGCAATTTCAGGTTATTTTACACGCTTAATTAAAACGCTTGATGTTTATAAATTGATGTGCTTGTGCTACACCCAGAGCGCGGCAAAGAAAGGGCTAGTGAGACCCAAAGTTACTTAAATATGCAAATTAACAAGGGGGGTCCTGGGAGTCCTTCTGCCAGACATTAGTTCTGGGTACGAGAGACTTACCCAGAGTCTCACCCTAAGTTACATGGGGAATCCAGACGTGGACCCCTTACTCACTATTCTTAGAGAGGCACAGCTCCTCCCTACTGATGAGGTCCAACCAGACCGAAACACGTGTCTGGGGATGCTGTTGGTACTCTTGTTCAGAGGAGAATTGCCTAGCATTTCGGTGCTGGACTGCCCCAGAGCAGGACAAAGACTGATATGTTTGGGATATTTCTTCTCTGTGAAAGATAGTGAGCTAAAGATTCTGGGTAAGTCTCGTACCCAGGAATAATGTCTGGCAGAGAGACTCCCAGGACCCCCTTGTCAATATGAGCATATACAGGGAAAGTACAGTAATAAAAAAAACAACAGAACTATAAGACAGTGTTGATAGCCTTACTAATAATCTTCATACATAGAAAGCATTGCTGTCTTCCAAGTCTGTGTTTTCCCCTTTGTATATGTTTCATATGCTTTGAGTGGACCCTAAGTGAATTACTGTAAGAACATATTTTAAGTACAAGTCTACAAATATAGTAATTTGTACTATAGTATAGTGAATTTTTAGTTCCTGACTGTTACTGGCCTAGATATATCAGTAAAGGAAAAAAGAGTGAGCCAGACATGTGATGTCATCAATGACATTTGTGATGTCATCTTTGGTGTCTTGGGTGTTAGTCTTAGCAGCGCACTGTGGTGGCGCGAGTTATGATGCTTCGCTTACCATAACTGGCGAATTTCAGGGGTTTTTCTGTTTTACTTGGAACCATAACGTGCCTTTAACAACGTTTTTTTCACTGAATTTCATAGGTTTTTATTAGTGCAACTTAATCATTACATCCCCTTAAAGTTTTTTCATTGAATATTTATATATGCGTTTGTATTTGGTTCATATATCACGCTTCATGCAGAGTCCAGCATCTGGGTGCAGAAGCAGGTTTCAAACCTGTGCTGCAAAAGCACGTTTCACCAGAGCTATTCTATTACAGTGCTCAGAATTTGGTGGAATCCAGCATGAAGTGCTATAAAAATTGCAACACTATTATCATTCCTGTAGGACTACTGCAGCTGTGTGTGGCCTGCACACCACGCTGTTCTATATCTCTGCGAGGGGGTGCCCCCCCCGCCACCTGACCCCCTGGTTTTAATTCAGGCCTGGTTTTGGTTCAATTATTTCATTTTGGCTTGCTAAGCACTCAGTTTCGTGAGCCCTCTCCCCTTCCCCGACACCAGCTCCCTTCCGCCAACCCTCAGGCCGGCCTACGATCTCTCCTGCCTCCACTGTTTGGCCAGCCCTATGTGAACTACAACGAGGGCCTAACCCTGCTGTTTTTGTCCTGCACACCACATTGTTATTTGACTCTGCGAGGTGAGCGTGTGCCCCTCTTCCGGGTTAATGCCTCTCTCCTGCCCCTAAACTCCTTGAATGGACATGCAGCCCTTTTTCAGTTCCAGCAGCAGGGCAGCCCTCTCAGCTAAGGACCAAGGTAGCCATGAATCAGCAGCAACTGACAAAGTAGGAAAGGCACAAACAGTAGGGACAGCCACCTCCATTCGTCATAAATCACACCACCACTCACATATCTACAACCTTACATTCTCACCAAAAACACGTATCCACTACACATAGCACTTCACTCTATTCCACCCTTAGCTGCATGCTAGGCATCCATCAGAAAGGTTAATACAAGAGTGTGTCCCTTAATTGACCTTTCTCCCACTGTGCAAGACACTGGAATCTAGGCGTGTTTTCATCCAATTAGGTCTCAGGTGCAGGGGAGTGTGGTCCCCTCATTACTGTGACTCAATTTTGTGGCTTAAATTGTATTTTCCTCCCCCACATGTTCACCCCAGTCCCCCTGTAATTTCCTATGTGTAACCCCACCCAGGGCCCTGATTGGTCCAACGTCATTTTAAGACCCAGAGGGCTAGGGCAGCCCTCTGCCTGTTGCAGCCCCGGCAGCTAAGGGCAATTACCAAGAAGCAGTCCCACACTCCCAAGGTCACCAACAGGTCCAGATGCTGACAACCAACTGGAACCCAGCAAAAAGAAAAAAAAAAACAAAAAGAAGGGGATGACCCTACAAGAGAAAAGGTACAAAACCAGGGCCTGCAATCCGTGCATCACAAAAGCACAAGGCCACCACCAGCAACTCCATCAAAACACAGAAGATGATAAAGCAGAAGAATTCATCAACCCAAGCCATCAATTTTACAGACCACCTTAACGACAAAGCAGACTTCACAGATTACCAACCAATCTATGTCAACAACACAGAAACAATCGAACTAAACAACTGCAAGACAAGGTTAAAAAAACAAACCTAAACATCAAAAAGATCATTGCATCCTAATCAACGCTAGATCAATGTCCAAGAGAGCCTCGGAGACTTACGACTTCTTGTACGACTGAGGTAACGACATCTTATTCATAACCGAAACATGACTCGTGACAATTACAAAAACTTCCTCCCTCACAATTTCAAGTGCTCACAAGCAAACAGGAAAAACAAAAGGAGGAGGAGGACTGGCGATAGCATACAAGGAACACCTGAAAATTGAAACTGAAGAACCACTAAGCATGTGAATCCCCAATCCTTCGCCTAACAACAAACCCAAAAATAAACCTCAAATGTATCCTCGTATATAGACCTCTGACATACAATGCAACCTCCGTGGATGCCTTCACTGAAGCCATCGCCAACCTAGCCATAGAGTAGGAACACCTGATAATCCTTGAAGACTTTAACATCTGGTTTGACGAAGAAACCGCTACCACACATAAATCACTAGCCAAACAACTAACGGCAATGAAACTTTATCAGCTTGTCAAAGGAGTAATTCACGCGGCGGGACATACACTAGACGCAATCTTTGCCAACAGAAATAGCTACACCACGTCGCCACCAATACAGGTCCTCTGAAGCGACCACCTCATCATCCCCTTCCTGATCACGCTAGCCACATCAACTGCCAAACAACCTGACAAACTGCCGACTGTCATGAAAAGAAACTGGAGGACCATCAAAAATAGCAACCTGGTAGAACTACTTGAAATGAACCAACCACCAGCAACGACTCTGGATGAAGTTGACCTTGACAGAAAAACATAACTACTTCACAAATGGATCACCAGAACATAGTCGAGATCTCCAAAGAAAAACCTTTCACCCCATTGCGCAAAAGAGCAACAACAAAATGGTTTACCCTGCTACTCAGCGCCATGAAAAGAAAAAAACAGAAAGGTGGAACTAGAATGGAGGGAATAAAACAACCTGGTGAAGAAATTACAATTCCAACGACAAATCCACTCATTTGAGGCCAAAAAGAAATACTACCACAACAGAATCACCAAAGCCACCAACACCCAAAAAAGAACTATTTAAATCATAAATGAAACTAGAAATCCCCCGGATGCAACACACTGATACCTTCAGTGAAACTATGCAACAACCTTGCAGACCACTTCAAAAACAAAATCAGCACCATCCAACAGATCATACAAAGCAGACCAACCAACTGCAAACTGCAACCTGCTCAGCCATCCTAGGATTGCCAGAATAAACTCGGAAGCTTCCCCCAAATATCAGCAGAGACATTTGTCAAGCTGGTAAGCAATAGCAACAAAGCTGGCTCCCCATACATCGCTGCCCCCCCAGACATATCAATCCTCACACAAGGAACCACCATGGAACACTATAGAAACCTTTTCAACAGGTAGAGCACCGAGATAATTCAAATCAGCATACATCAAGCTGCTCCTCAAGGACACAGCAGGAAACGTGGAGGACAGCTCCAACTACACATCCATCTCTAACATTCTATATCGAGCGCAACTACTCGAAACACACATCTATAAAATTCATGGAAGAACACCCACTGCTGGATCAAGCACAAGTAGGCTTCAGACCGATGAGGAGAACGGAAACAGCACTGTTCTCAATCTAGGACGATCTAAATACTAATGCAGACTTAGACAAAAGCACAGCTCTAAAACTTCTGGATCTCTCTGCAGCATTTGACACAGTCAACCATGACATCCTCATCGGGAGATTGAAAGAAATAGAAAATCACTGACGTAGCCCTACTATGGATTAAATCCTTTCTAACAAACAGAACAGAATCTATATGGCTCAAACCTTCCAAATTCACTCCAAGGGAATCCACCTGTGGAGTACCACAAGTTTCCTCCTTATCCTCATTGCTTTTCAACATATACCCGATGACACTAATCAAGCTCATTAAAAAAACAGGGCTTTACATGCTACAACTACGCTGATACATAGATCGTCTACAAAATACAAGATAAAACAGGAAGGAAAACGCTCGAAGACTGCTTACAAGAACTCTACGGCTGGATGAACACTAACAACCCGGGCAAAACAGAAATAATGATCTGATCTAAATACGAGGAAAATGATCACTACAACCCATGGCCGACGGAACTAGGAACAGCGCCAACTCATCAATGATAGTAAAGAACCTGGGAGACTTGATGGACAACAAACTAACACTTGAGCAACAAGTAAAAACTATAATCAAGAAATGTTCTTCCTCCTACACGCGGTACAAAGGATCCTACCATTCCTCTCTTGGGTATGGTAGGTATTGTTTATTTATAAAGCGCCTACAAACAGGCAAATGTTTCAAAGCGCTCATGGAGAGTGGGGGCATGGGGAAAAAACAACAGTCGCTCACAGCCCTTGAAATTCTGAGACGATAGTAGTCTGCATAGGCAGAGTAAATGCATAAAATACATTTAGCAGTTGGGACACAGCAAATAGGCCCAATGACAATTCTGCAGTTTTACCAGTGCAATTAGGGTTGAAGACAAGGGAGAACAGACAGACTAACTTCAGGCACGGTGCATTCGGATCGTGCAAGTGCACAGACAGTCACTGGGAGGGGGAGGTCAGTGCACCCAGTCAGTGGAGACTGAGGTAAGTGCCTAGAGAGCTGCTCTCCCGGGTTATTTTGCAAGTGCAGTAAAGGTGGGTGGGGTGTAGGGCCCTGAGGCAAGTGTGAGAGAGGGCTGGCGGGGGTGCCCAGGATCTGTGAGACTCTGAAAAACACCAGGCGGCCAGTCATCAAGCTTAAGAAAGAGGAGGGTCGAGAGGGAAAGAGCAGAGCACTGGGTTAGCAGGGTAGAGGGAGAAGAGGAAGTCTTGAGGACTTTCCAAAACTTAAGAAGATCAGGCTCAAGACGGAGGGCGGCAGGGAGGCACCTGCTGAGGATAGGGATCTCCTACAAATCTCTGCTTGGAGAACCGGCTCACTCGTAGATGGTTGGAGTTAGATGAGAAGAGGGCTTGTGAGGGATAGCATTTAGGTAGACAGCGCTGCAGGTAGGTAGGTTCCAGGCCCCAGAAAGCCTTGTGGACAAGGCAGAGGGTACTGAACTTGATCCTTGCAGCCACAGGGAGCCAGTAAAGGGATTTCAGAGCAGAGGGATGCAGTCCCTGGGCTTGAGACCAAGGATAAGGCTTTCGGTTCTGTCCTAGATGAGTGGCAAAGGGTGAAGGGTAGAAGGGAGTTTGAGGAAGAGGCTGTTGCAGTAGTCCAGTCTACAGCAAACCAGGGCTCTAGAGACGGTGAACTGCTGGGGGAAAGTGAGAAAACGTAGAGTACCTCTGAGGAGGTGTAGCTGATAGACTTTTTAGAGATGTCCAAAATGTGAGAGAATGAGAGCAAGGCATAAATTAGTTTTCAAAAATCGATTAGCAAATGAACTAATTTGATTAGAAATGTTGTACTAATATTGAACGTCACCAGAATTAGTTGTACCCAAAGATATAGAATTAGCAAGAATGCAGAAATGATTTCTGTGTACCTCTGAAGTATAACATCAGTGCAATGCCTGTAAAATGTAAAGGTTTGCTGCATGAATGTGGCCAAACAAATAAAGCTCTAGTTCAAGGATGTGTGGCTGGGTCATGCAATCAGTGTTGCAGCACAGTGCTGCGTCCGAGGGGCCAAGTCAAGATTTGGCTGTGTAGATAAGGGGAATGTCATTGGTTAAAAATAAGAGATTAAATACATAAACATTGATAGCCAGACACCTTGAGAATGCACCTAGCAATGGCACCTCACTGCCTGTAGCAAGCAGTGTCTTGCTATAATATGAGCGACAGGAACATTGATCCAGTCACGGTGTGCCTGACCAACTTTTAAGGGCCAGTCACAAACCAAACTAGCTGAATGCTCTGCAGGAAGGAAAAACTACTTTGAATACTTGCGCACATTTTTATAAAGCGCACATTTTTATAAAGCGCATACACATTCGAACTCAGCTTTGCCAACTTTCAGACAACAGAACACAGAAGGGAAAGGTCCCCTACACACTCGGGAACTCAGCCAAAACAAAAACTATGCAAGTAGTATGCAGCGATTGAAGATTTCTACCTTGACACCATAAATACCCCCAAATGTTCAGTATTGCGCAAAGTGTAGAATCGGAAACCCAAGACAATTCCAGCTTCCCCATTTACAAAGATTGAGATCTTCAGCCACAACTCTTTTCCTGATGGTCTCAGTCTCTGCAGCCGCCCAACATGTTCCAAGTGGTAAACTGTCAGCCATGTAAACTCTAGACATTTGTTAATCACAGCTGCAATCTTGAAGATAAGATCTTGGTAAAAAAAAAAAAAAGTGGTGTTTTGGCTCCAATGCTTAGCCTCCCCAAAATTGACTGTCCCGATTAGTTGGTAGTAAGTGTATTTTTAATAAATGTTCTACGTGGCCTCTACCTAGGTGTCCAAAACCCACAGTCAAGGCCTCATACCCACTAGAACACATTTAATTGTAGGGCATGTTGCAATCATTTGAAGCACAATCACTATTCCTAACTTCAACCAATTGATGTGGTCTTTTGCAATACCTACTACTTGGCTTATTCCGCTAACCAAACTGAGCAATTCTGGGAAAATCTTTACCTTCATGCACCTAGGTTCTGATACATCTATGAAATTGGTAGCACTTACCAATACACTCGGGCCAGGTTGCATATTTGAAAAGAAAGGTACCATCCACTAGGGAGGCAACCATGGACAGGGTCGGACTGGCCCATAACATTGTCTCGGGCACCAATGAAAAAGTGGCTCATAGAAATTCATTCCTTTTGTGACAGACTGTTTGAACAGTGCAGGCTGCGTTATTAAGGCAGGTGCTGGGTGTAAGTGGCTGATGATAATATTATAGAAATATTATCATCAGCCACTTACACCCAGCACCCATTCATTGATGAAAAGGGCCCGGCTCCCCCACCCAAACCTCCCTAGCACTCTTGACTCCCTCGGCCTCCTTGCCTCTTCAAAGTTGAAGCCAGAGTGTGAGAGGGGGGGGCGGAGATTCTCCTCTCACGTCGGAATGACGCCGCAACCGGGCTGGGCTCATAACATTGATACAGTGTTTTGTAGCCCAGCCCAGGTGCTTTTGCCTGTCTCGCATGCAGTGCACACTGTGCACAGAGGCAGGCAGTAAACTAAAAAGGCACAATCCTTTTTTATTTTTATTTTTGTTGGGTGGAAAATCATATCGCAGTAACTGCGACATGATTATTAAAATACACAGCAAACCGGCATTATATCGCAAATAGCGATGCGATACCGCTTATTTAATGCCTTGTGAGAGAGTGGAGTCGAAGATGACCCCAAGGTTTTTTGCCTCGCAGGCGGGTGCGGGCACAGGGCCAAGGGCGGCCAAGGAGGGTAAAAGTGGCAAAGTGGGAGCAGGGGTCCCAATGCGAATGATCTCAGTCTTACTGATGTGTAGGCAGAGGTTGTTTGCAGCACACCATGACTGAATAGTGGACAGTCAAGATATCAGCAAGGGGGGGCTGAGGGTAGCCTGAAAGATAGTTGCGTGTCATCTGCAGAACACCGGAAGTTAGAGGTGAAAGTGGCAATCACATGTGCCAGTGCAGCCATATAGACATTGACGAACCAGGGGATAGGTTAGATGCCACAGGTTGAGAAAGCTATAATTGAGAGAAAGGCTCCGAGTTCCACCTGGGATGGGTGGTCAGAGAGAAAGGAGGTTAACCACGCCAGAGCCTGACCTGTGATTCCCAGGGTGTGGTGGAGAGGTGCTATCAGGATGTTGCGATTAACCCTGTCAAAGGCAGAGGAAAGGTCAAGGAGAATGAGGACAGAGGGAGTGTCAAGTGTCAAGATTTGAGAGCAGGTCTTCATGGGTGTTCAGAAGAAATGTTTCTGTGCCTCTGGATGCTCAAAAGCCAGACTGATGGTCAGGGAAGCAACCAATAGATTCAGTGCAGATGGTCAGCTGAGAGATAGTCAACTTCTCGAGTAGTGATGGAGATAGGGCAGTAGTTTGCCGGAATGGAGTGGTCAGCAGAGGGTTTCTTGAGCAGAGGGTGTACAAGGGAGTAATTAAGGGCAGTTAGAAACACTGCAGTGGAAAAGGAGAGATTGCAGAGATCAGCCAAGAATGGGGCGAGGGAGTCAATATTGTCCTTAATGGTTTTAGAGGGGTAGGGGTCCAACCATTTGGAAGAAACCTTCATAGACCGGACTTGTCTGGTGACCTCATCAGGTATGAGAGAGAAGAGAGGGTAAGTGGAGGGGGCCAAGTGGGGGCTCTAGTGTTGCTGAATGCTGTGGTGTGGCGGAGAGGGTGGAAAGGATGTCTTGGGTTTTTGCGATGAAGTGTGCAGCCAGGGCCGTGCAAAGGTCCTGGGTGGGTGCGACAGAAGAAGAGGCTGCTGCAGGATTGGCCAGTTCCTGGCAGACTTTGAAAAGCTCAGCCATGTTATTTGATGCCGCACAGATGCAAGCTTGAATAAACACTCTTTTCTTGGAGCAAATACAGTCTCGATATTGCCTTTGAAGGAGGTGGCAGGCCAGTTTGTCAGATGGTCCGCCAGACGAGTTCCATTTCCGCACAGTTGCCCTACACACGTGTTCAGCCAGATCAGAGTCGTACCACGGGTTGCACTTTTTGAAGGATTCAGTCGAACCCTCATGACAGGGGCAAGAGAGTCAAGAGTGTTGGAGAGAGATTGAGGTTAGCGAGGGCTGTGTCAGGGTGGGAGTCAGCAACAGGAACGGGAGGCGGAGAGTAGGTGGAGGCAAAGGAAGCCACTGTCACTTTTTTCATGGGTCTGATGACTTTGAAGCCGAGTGGCTGTGCCGGTGTGTTGCTGCAAGAGGAGAGGAGAGCTTCAGGTGTGCATAGAGAAAAGAGCGGTCAGTCCAAGAGAGAGAGGTAGTGAGAGGTATGTCAGAGATGAGAGCATCCAAGGTGTGGCCAGCAGTGTTCATGGAGCCAGAGGGTATGATTAAGAGGGCGAGAAAGTCACATAGGTTGCCGAAAGGTCCTGAGGCGTCAGGAGAGTCCAGATGGATGTTGAGATCACGCATCAGGAGGAGATGAGAGGAGGAGAGTAGAGAGGAGGCCAGGTCAGCTCAGAAGAGTGGACTGTCCTGGTAGCCAATAGACGGTGGCCATAAGGAGAGAAGATTTAGCAGAGAAACCAGGCAGACTAGGCACTCGAAGGAGGTGTAGGCATGATGACAGTTATCCATTCTAGGAAGATGCCACTCTCCCCTCTCCCTCGCCCCCATCTGCTATGTCCAGGGCGCACAGAGGATTTTATAGCCTTCGGGGAGGAGTGTGTCAAAACTCATGACAGAGCTATCCTTGAACCACGTCTCTGATGGCGAGCGCACCAATGTCCATGAGTTCAAGGAGGTTGCAGATGGCAGACAAGTGTTCAACAGCAGAGGGAGTGTTGAGTGTAGCAATGTGGAGCAGATTACCTTCTTTGGGGGTCTCCGACGGGGTGGCGCAGGGGACGATGTTCCCCACAGGGGTGGCAGGAGGGCCAGAGGGAAAGTGGAGGATAGCAGAGGAGCCAAGGCTGCCAAGGGAGTCAGGACAGTGTGGAAGGTAAGGGAACCAGTGCAGAGGAAGGCACAGTGGGCAAGGGAGCCAGTGCAGAGGATGGTACAGTGGGCAAAGGAGCCAGTGCGGAGGAGGAGTGTGGCACAGATGGAAGGGGGGCCTGGCCGGAGGTAGAAGCGAGGGAGGAGCCTGTCAAAGAGAAGAAGGTTGGGTTGAGGACCCTGAACCACGATGGCTCCATTGAAACAAACATTAATGATGACTCTGGAAATGGCAAAGAGGTCAAGGAGAACCTCCCAGCGAGTGTCAACATTAATGGGAGAAAAGGCGATAGGAGAGAGAAAGCCGACCATGTAGCTCGTCCATAGGTCAGGTGCGTTAACGAAGAAGAGGATGTCACTGAGTGTCTCTCTGGCAGAGGCCGTGACATAGGTGTCTGCAATAGGAAGGCCTGGGTTGGAGCTCAGTATGTCCCTTAAGTTTCTTCCGGCCAGATTTAGTGATTGGGGATAGTCAAGCAGTTAGAGAGGATATGAGAGATTGATAGCGACATAGTTGGCTGCAGTGAAGGGACACTTACCAGTCTGAAGCACTGATGAACACAGTATTAGAGGGTGCAGTGAGGGTACAGGGGAGGGGTAGGGAGAAAGAGGGTAGCACACAGCTAATTAAGACACGAAGCAGCTCCTAGGCAAAGCTAGATACGATGTCAGCAGGACAGCTGAAAAGAACAGTGCAACAACCAGGCAGTGCCAAGAAACCACATTGCAACAACTGTGCAGTGCTAAAATCGGTTTTAGTAGAGCAAGGTGCAAACACAAAGCAACAACTGACAAATGGGCACAGGCCAATACGATTTTTTGTAGGTATGGGAAGTCTGAGTCCAGATGAGATGGAGTGAGAGGTGGGAAAGTCACAGGATTGATGAAGTTAGGTTGAGGGAACTAACCTTCGAAGAAATGTTAGATGCTCTATAAGTTTCACTGTATCCAGAACATGTGGAGTTCTCCTCAGCCTCCATGAACACGAGCGAGGGGGGGCTGTAGGAGAGGACCCCAGGCAATGACAGGGGAACAGACAGGGCCTTAAGATGTGGGTCTTGGGAGGCCTGCCGACTAGCTGATTGGGCCTGATGCTGTAAGAGGGGCCCAATCGCAGACTTCCTCAGAGAAGGCCAGGCACTCAAGTGCCAAGTGGCCATCTTGAAACAGAGCTGATGCAGTGATTTAAAAGTGGCTTCATCCCAACACGCAGCACCAGCAGTCGAAAATTACACAAAGCTAGATTTTCATTTTCTTTTCTTTAAATTCGAATAAAAACTGATTATTTTTCTGATTTTCAGTTTCTGTTTCTTTTCACGTGCGCCGCTTGCGCAGGGAAGTAGATAAGGCACAATGAAGCCCAAGAGGGGCTTACCTGTACCGAAGAATTGGAATCCCAGCCTCAAGAGCTCCCGGTGGGGCCTTAGTGCAAGGCATCATGGCTCGATGGAATGAGGAGTTAACCAATGACCCCTAACTTAATCTCCTTCACCCACAAAACACTCACTATTGTCACACTCATGTCCAGAGTATACTATGCCAACAGCCTATAACTAAGAATACCCGAACAACTATTAAAGAAACTTCAGCACATCCAAAAGGCTGCGGCCACACTCCTGCTCAAACTACCATGAAGAGAACACATTACCGCAGTGCAGAAAATTCTGCACTGGCTACCAAATAAAACAGCAAATAAAGTTTAAAACAATATGCATAATGCACAGAACAATCCACGGCCAAGGAGCAGAGTTCCTAAATGAAATAACCGTCTACCATCCGACAACACCACTCAGATCAGGCAACGACAGTCACTTAGAAACAAAAGCATACAATAAAAGAAAATTCGGAGTATCATCTATCTCAACAAATACCTGGAATGACTTTCACAAGGGATCAACAGGAATTTAGGAAACTATTCAAGACTTGGCTCTGCTCCAGAACCAGAAGGAAGCATACACCCAACGGGAAACAAGAATCCTAAGGAGTTACCCATGACCCCTAACTTAATCTTCCCTACCGGAGGGCAGAGGAGGACAGCCTAACAACCCCTGTCCACTTACTGCTAGTCCACAGGGAAAACCTAGGCAGGTAAGGACAGCCCACGGGCAGGGAGTGACCAGAGCCCTCTAACCCAAACATCGCCAACCAAGGACAGGGGAACACGCCTGCATCAGCCAGATACACACCACTACAGTAACAAAGAGGAAACTGGCACATATCAACATGCCTGCCAAGTGGGCGGACAAAAACAATACCAAACACACAGGATAATCAGATGTTGAGAGCAGAAACACAAAGCAAAAGAGGTAAAACCAGCTAACCCAACTCTAAAACCTCAACTTTCTGCATACACTTCTAATACAGAAACTCACACAACTGCTTCTTTGCACAGCAATCTGCACTTACTTCACCACATTGCAACAACAGACAAACAACTCGGCACAACAGCACACTGGGAAGTCACACTGACTCGAATACCGCACTAATTTCAGTGAACGGTGCAAACAGTACTGAAGCTGCCAACAGGACATCAAAACGTTCACTTTCCTATTCCCGATACAAACAGGGAACCACTCCGGTGGCGACATTGCGCAGTACAAATATAACATTAACATTATCTGCATGCAGGCTTTTTAAAGGAAGAAACTGGATAGTGGGGCTTGGTTCTGCGATCTGACGATAAAACCTGATCGAAAGCGAAGGAAGATGGTAGCAGTCGAAAAAACTAAAGCAAATTGCATTCAATATGTTTTTTCTAAAAAAGGTTGTTCAGCTTTAACAACTCCATGGCCGTGGACAAATTATCAACACAAACACACTATTACATTTGGCTATTCAAAGAGGAGAATTCTCAGTTGTGTTACACATATACCCTTTGACCCTGTAGATATTGATCTCAACAAACCTGTATGAATACATTTGTATAAGAGTAAAGATAGGGAGAAATGGCATGTGAGGAGGAACACATTATTTGTCCACCCATTGACTGCCAGTGTCCATGTTAATCTCTATGGCCATTCCACCCAGTTCTTGCCCCTCTCGTCCAAAATACCTCCTCGTGGGAACTCTTGAGCTTGCGTTAATCAAGCCTAACCATCAAACGTTGCACTTGAAAGTGCATTCAGTGCTTTTCCTTAATTTGAGATTTAAACCCACTTCTGGTGTAATAAAAATGTCTTATTTTATTTAATTGTTTTTTTAATAACATGCTTAATCAAGGTCTGCTTTTAGCCACTTGATTTACAAGCCCTATGGGTGTCCTTCACTTAAGTCCTGTTTAAACAATCATTGGCAAAGTCAACAGTTATGACATCTGTAGTGAAGTGAAAGATGTAACTGCATGCGTTATTGGAGCGATGTGTGCATGTTTGCCAAAGCACGCTATAGTGAACAATTACCACCCACATTGTGTAAAGATGTAAATCACTGGAGTTGGTCTGTTTTAAGACAAGTAATCGGTGTGTGTACAAGGGTATACTAAATTCACCGTATACCGATTCAGGGACGTCAGGTTTCCGGCGAGGTAGGGGTACCGAAAGGGTCTTGATGGTGGACGGCCAACCCAGGCTGGTTGACAGAGGTGGTGTTGGGGCCTTGATACTGTTAGATCTGTCAGCAGCCTTTGACACTGTGAACCATCCTAGCCTCCTGTCCTGCATAGCCTCTGCCCGTCTCTCTGGAACCGTTCTGGCCTGGTTTCCTTCATTCCTGATGAGTAGGGATCAATAATTTTCTCTGCTTCACGTCTTGTCTTCCTGTTTCTTGTGGTGTCCCTCAGGGATCTGCTCTATCCTCAATGCTGTTTAATATCTATGTTCGCCCTTTGGTTGAGCTCATCTGCTCTCACTGCTTCAGGTGCTACTTTTATGCGGATGACACACAGATACTGGTGCAGTTAGACCTTGACCGGACCGAGGTGGCAGCCTACTTGCATGGTTGCCTTGTGGAAGTGATAGAGTGGATGGGCCACAATTGGCAGAGGTCCTGGTGCTGGGTGCTTCTTCTCTTTGCTTGTAGTTTTGGTGGTCTTCCTTCTGGCCTTTGTCACTGGGTGAGTTTCCTGTTCCAGTGACGATTGTTAAAAATGTGGGGGTCTACACATCTTCATCACACTCCATGGCTCCACTCTGTTATTTTAGTCTGGAGGTTATTTCCTTGTTACGTTGCATCCTCGAGCCAAGATGCCTATTTGGCGTATGTGCTACAAATACGACAAACGGAACATAACAAGGCACTGTCAGAGGGGGAAATTACTAGCGTGGACGTAAATGTATCCCTCAGCTAGTGAACTATCGATATGTTCTGGGGCGTTCACTTAGCTCAAGCACAAACGGGCCTCTGGTGCGTTGAAAGCATGATCAGGCTTGCCGACATTCCCTGTTGACTCCGATCGCACACACAAGGCACATCGTCCCTGTTAATCGACCACAAAGCGGATTACAAGGTGCTGTTGCAGAGCCCAGCTTCTCTGCACTCATGAAGGGGCTCGTCATGACAGCGCAACAGTCATGCAACTTCTTCAAATGAAAGGGGCCTCGAGCCTCAGGTGGGACCCCAGGTGGGACCCCAAAAAGTTACCCCATGTTCCATTCAGCAGTCTTGTAACAAAGCAATATATTAATTTCTCTATTTTTGTGCACTTTTAAGCACTCGCATTACAAGCTGCCTTTTCTAGAGCCCTCCCAGCTTCACTTTCCAACTGCCATCACCGAATTCCTGTCTAACACTGGTTCCACCACAGCAGCCACTGAAGGTACACAATGGGCAAACTAAGTCGGAGTCTGTGGAAGGAAGCCAGAGATGTTTATCATTTCTTTTTGCAGAGGCACAATGAGCCTCATTACGAGTTAAGCAGTAAATCCGCAGAAAATTAATTACTGTCACTGCCACTTGGTCAGGCGGTGTATTTCCCCATTTATTTTTGGAACATTAGATCCAATGGGGCTTTTTTTGCGGAATTACCGTTGCAGTAATTCCACCAATTCTGCTGATTTTTTCCATAGATGCCAAGATTTACCTCCAGGGTTTTGTACAGCTTAGTGGTAAAATTGGAAGTAATTCAGTTACCATCCAATTTTACCACTTACCGATCAACTAGCAATGAGGCCCATTATAACGGTGCTGTAAACGTCCTTCAGTTGGAGGAGGCGGCAGAAGTCGATCGACATTACAAAAGAGCGAGTGACTGGAGGTGCTTTGCGAGTACCTGGCCCCCTTCCCGGCAGACTGGGGCCTGTATCTGCCTCCCACATCCCTTACTGTGCTCAGACTGCAGAGGCAGGCTGGACAGGCCGCCACATATCTCTCAGCTTTTCTTTCAGTCAGGACAGAAGTGCACTGTGAAGGGCCCTTTGAAGTCCCCCGTAAAGCCGAGACTCCACGTTCTTCCCCGGAGACCTTGAGAAGAGCGTAAAAATCCAGAGTTAAACCGGAGACTAGGCAGGTATGCTCTAAAGCTGCTGGGCGACCCTGCTAATATGAACCACCCTGAGTTCCCACCTGTTTCTGGACACAGCTGGCAACGTCCCAATTAATTGATGAGCTTCCCACCCACACAGGACGAGGAGAATATAAAAGCTCGAACTGTTGGCATTGCCAATGCTTGTTGCTGAAAAATTGCAGTAGTAATTTAATTACTACAGAATTATCTATTTCCTGTCTAGTGTCGTAGCTATATTCTATCTCTCTTTTCTAACCAATCTGGCTAAATTTGGACTTCAATTTATTGAGAGAAATGGTGCTCGACTAGAAATAGGCTTAAGTGCAATACATTTGAAAGGAGACCGGAAGTAGGCGCAGATCCAATGTAATTAGACTTTTAGAGTCGCTTCTAAAACAAAACTGATTGTTACAAGGTTACGGTGGGAATAAAAAGTAGGTAAAACAATAGTCGAAACCTCTAAATGGAACGAGCTAAACCGCTATTTGCACGGCATGTGATTCAACAGCCTGTACATAATTAACCCCTCCCGCCCCAAAATTAAACTCACAGCACTCGCCGCGCCATGATCGACTTTGACTTTCTCCGATGGTGAACAGAAGGCCGATATCTTTTGCAAGTAGCTCCGATTAGAGGAACGGACCAATAAAAACATCTTCATCACGTGATTTACACGTTACGTTTTATGAATGTCGTGCAATATCCCGTGATGTAACTACGTCACGTTCCGTGCGGCATATGAGCGGGAAGGTCGCAATCCCAGTGAGCCTCCTAGATCGAGCCAGCAGGTCGTGCCTGCTCGATTTCGTCCCCGTCAACTACGGCCTTCAGAACTATCTAGGGGTATTTCTCGAATTTTTTGTCTTGTATAGATGGGTGTCAATGGCATACAACCCAACATTCTCGAGCACGAGGGAGGGAGATTTCACCCCATAAAGCGGGAGAAAGAAATTCCCCCACAGGATTGCAGTGGGGATTTAATCAAACAAATTTGGAGTCTTCTGCCCAAATTGGTAGGTTCAGCGTGTATGTGATGGGAGTATGAACTTATGTTTGTGAATACTTGCAAAGAGGCTGTGGGGGTAAAAGAATGGGGTACATAACATTTGAGAAGGGTCTATGCCAGTGGCCGCTAGTTAATTTTTAAATTGGAGGGTGGTACATCTTTTCAACAAATATGTAGGAGTGACCTCTCAATCACACATTTTGGATGGGTGGCACTCGATTTGTAATCAGCTAACTCACTTTCCAAGCCCACTACCCATCCATGCACTTCAATGGGTCCTCAACCACCAATGGGTGTTAACCACCGTGGTGACACTAAAGGTTGATAACTATGTTTTACTCTAAGAAAAGGTTACACTTGAGTTAAAATCTTGTATTTTTAGCTCACTTTCTGTGAAAAATTGGGTCAAAAGCCACAGTTTAAAATCTGTTTTGTAGGATAATACATGAAAAATGCAGTGTACAAGAGCATTTTTCAACTAATGTTCAGGGTGACTTTGCCATGTTCAGGATGCTATACCAGTATAAAACGCATTTCCATTCTGGTTGTACCCATACATGTCCCTGTGGGCTGCACCATTACATGTCAACTCTACCATTTAAGAACATACACATATTGGCTTAACCAGCACAACATTCCATGCCATGGTATGAAAACACATCCAGGTGTGCTGCACCAATGTGGCCCAGTCTGGCCAGGTAATAACACATCATGTTTGCTGTACTCTTGATGATCTGTAATAAATGCCATGCTGCAGTAAAATAATATATCCAGACTGGATGCAGAAATGTAGGCCATTCTAGACACTTCATAATACTCCATGTTGTCTTCACCCTTTGGTTCCAGTTAAGTAAAATATGTCCAGACTAACCACACTGATGTAGGCCAATAGTACATAAGAATACTCCTGCTGTCTTTGCCATTATTGCCCAGTGAAAAATGCCAAGCCAATGTATAGAAATATTTCCTGACACCAGAAAGGTGGGCAAGTACCATGTAAAAACACTCCTCATGTTGCCTTTAACCTTGATGCCCAGTGAACAATTCCATGCCACAGTAAATTAAAACAAGGGGGGGCTGGGAGCTATATAGCTCTAGCTTGCTGCCTAGAAGAGCATGGTTAGCTTGATACCAACACCTACCTGGAGCTACTTTTTGCTCCCCAGGCCAACTGATACTGCCACAAGCACACCTATGTGAATTTGGGACAAGCTATAAACAAACATCAGTTCACATCTATACAACATTTAAAGCACAAGGGGTAATAAATAATGGACAAAACGAAATGTTTTTGTATTATGTTGAAGTTGGTTTTGGGGAACGCCATGTACAGAGCTCCCTGTTTTCAGAGGTAGCTCCTGGTCACTGCCTAATGCTTGATATATGATGGGCTATTTCTAACGCGCTTAATACCCAGAGGTTTCTAAGCGCGGACCCGGAGATCGAACCTGTTGCAAAACAGCTTAAACAAACTACTCACTATCCCTATCCTGACAAGGATGTGAGTAAAAGGGGACACTCTCACCAAGGGATATGATATATGATATGGCATTTATAACACGCCTATACAGTAGTGTTTCAAAGTGCAACAAGGCAAGGTAGGGGGAACAGAGGGAAGGCAGAGAGAACGCTCTTACTAGGCCAGGTGACCTTGAGATTGCACAAGTGCAGGGGAAGGGAAAGTGCGGGTAGGGCGAGGGGGCAGTGCAATAAATAGGCTCAACAGTAAAAAATAAATAGAATAAATAAATAAATACAGTAGGTAAAAGTGCGGCCAGCTAGTGGCAAGTGCAGGGGTAAGTGCAGACATCTAGTGTTGAGCTGGTGGAAACTGTAGGGATACAGAAACAGCCCCCCAAATGCAGGTGTTGCCCGGGGGGCAGTGCAGATTTGCAGCTGGCGGGGAGGGGACCTGGGCCCGAGATCAGAGGGTAGCCAGGTGACCAGTGCATTTTTAGTCAGAAGTTCAGCTGGGGAGAGGAGGAGAGATAGCAAAAGCAAAGCGGAAGGTCTTGAGGTGCTTCCGGAATCGGAGATGGTTCTCCTCAAGTTTCAGGGAGGCTGTTTCAGAAGGAGGCCCCAGCCGAAGAAAGAGATGTACCACCAACTCGTTGCTTGGAGAAGCGACTGACCCTGAGGGAGTTGGAGGCGGATGAGCGAAGAGCTTGAGAAGAAAGATATTTAGGAAGAGGAAGTTGGAGGTAGCGAGGCCCCAGAGGGCCTTGTGGACAATGCAGAGGGTTTTGAACTTAATCCTCACAGCCACTGGGAACCAGTGCAGAGATTTCAGTCCTGGAGAGATATGATCCCTGGGAAAGGACAAGTCTTGCAGTCTTGTTCTGGATGAGTTGCAGAGGGCGCAGAGTAGTAGCAGGCAGGTTTAGAAAGAGGCTGTTGCTGTAGGCCAGCCTAGAGAGAACCAGAGCTCTGGAGACAGTGAGCTTCTGGGGGAAGGATATGAAAGGAAGAATACCTCTGAGGATGTTCAGCTGGTAGTGTGACTTCCTAGAGACGTCAAAGATGTGAGGAGAGTGGAGTTGAAGATGACCCTGAGGATTTTAGCCTCACAGGTGGGAGAAGGAAGAGGGCCAAGAGGCCGGCCAGAGAGCGACAGGAAAGGAGGGAGCAGGTGTGCCGATGAGGAGAATCTCAGTCTCACTGGCATTAAGGCAGCGATCGTTGGCGGCACACCACTCCTGGATAGCAGACAGTCAGAGATAAGAGAAGAAGAGGTGGCGGAATGCAGCCTGAAAATGAGCTGAGTTTCGTCCGCATAGCACTGAAAGTTGGGGCAGAGAGTGGCAATACTGTGGGCGAGAAGTGCCAGGTATTGGGTGAACAGCCAGATGGAGAGGTTGGGCCCTGGGGAACAACACAAATGGAAATAGAGGAGAGGAAGGACCCAAGTTGTCCCTGTGAGGGTCGATCAGAGAGGAAAGGGGTCAGCCAAGCCAGGGCCTGATTGGTGATACCCAGGTTATCACAGACAGTTGAGCAGGATGGCATGGTTGACCGTGTCAAAGGAAGAAGAGAGATCAAGTAAGATGAGGACATATGTGGATGTGATGAAGACGTACCAAACCATTGTTTACACGTCGAAACCGGTTGAGAGAAACTTAGGATAAGGCCACTTGCAAAGTCTCTTTTTGGCCTATCCCGATTGCTGACCACCTCTTCTAAAATCTACTGTGGCCCTGCACTATGTTTTGCACAAAAACGTTTTTTGTATAACTATGAAATTGTGGATGAATTGTTATATTTGTTATGTTTTTATCTTGTACTTATTGATGAGTTGTATGAGTATTTGGATGGGATGTTGTATGGATGTGGATAAATGTATGAATGATTTAATAGGATGATTTTTATCAAATTTTGATGTTTTTATAATATTCCTGCTATGTAAAATAAAAAATCGTTAGAGTGCAGATTAATTTGTGATTAAATTCACAGAAAAATGTATTGGGTACAATAACATCCTTCATACGCCTTTTTGCAAATAGTTTCCTCTGGATTTCCTTTCTGAGATGTATTATTACGGTAAGAGCCCAATCTAGAGAGTGGGGTCTCCTGTGCCTTTCAGTGACAGATCAGTGAGACGGAGGACATTGATGTCAAGTTCTTCGAGGAGGCGGCAGATAGAGGAGTGTTTGACAGCTGAGCAAGAGTGAGTTTAGAGTGGAAATATGGAGAAGGTTGCCGTTCTTGAAAGACTTCCGGGGAGGGGTACAAATCAGAGGTACGCATGCGGAGGAGTAGAAGAAGCCCTGATGGGGGCAGAAGAGAAAGGAGGCGAGGGCAAGCAAGCCAAGGCGGAGACAGCAGGGGGAGGCAAGGAAGTCGTGGAGGAAAGAGAGGGGACAGCAGAAGAAGAAAGGAAGTATGAGGCATGGGAAGTGTTTATCAAAAAGAAGACGGTTGGCCTGAAGGCCTTAGACCAAGACGGTACCATTCAGGTAAACATTAATGATGACCTTAGAGTGGAAGATGGCCAGGAGAGCTTCCCACCGGGTGCCACCATTAATGGGAGAAGAGAATGGAGAAAGCACAAAAACCATATGGAGACTCCATAGGTCTGCTGAGGGAACGACAACGAGGATGTCAGTGAGGGTTTGCCTGGAGGAAGCACTGGTATAGGTGTCAGCGATGGGGTGGCCTGGGTTGGAGACCAAGATGTCCTTTTTAAACTTCTTCCTACCAGATGTAGTGATTAGAGAATCAGTGTGAAAATATAGGAGAGACAGAGAGCACCATAGAGTAAGTAGGGGCAGTAGAGTAAAGGAAGGGGTGGGGAGAACACTAGGGAAGGACACATGGAGGGGCACAAGCAGATGAGACAAAGATAGACAATTGGACAAGAAGACAGGCGCTCAGACAACGGTTGAAAAGTTTGCTAGATGAATGCTTTGCTAAGAAGGCAAAACCCCAGAATGGCACTACTTTCACAAGGTAGTTTAAATACTGGAGAAAACGCGCCTAAGTCTGAGAGTCGGCTGAGTGGCAGGGTTTTCAGGGTAGAATGAAGGCTCTTTTCCTCACCCGGGGCACTCCCACCTTACTAGTCACTGACGGCTGGCCACTGGCTTCCCCTGCTGATATCTGCAGACATGAGATGGAGCCGCCTCTGGAGGAGCTGCCCTTAGCCGCAGAGACATCCGGACGGTTGTAGGTCAACTGGTCGAATGGAAATGGTCGACAGGTCAAATGATGGAATTTTGTTCAAATTTTTGATTTTTTTTTTCCCCTAAACGAAAACCTAAAAAATATATATAACTAAAAAAAAAAATTGATCATTTGTCCTGTCGACCATTTGACTAGACACCTTGCCGGACAGATGGCTGCCCTGGGAAGGTCAGTTATAACATTCAACACATCAATCAGGGGAGGTTGGGGGACAGGGGGGGATCGGAATTAGGAAGTGGAAGCGGGTGGGGGAATTGAGGGAGAGGGACACATAACAGTGCTGAGAGGATAAATTACACCCAAAATCAAGGAAAGACTCAGGATGAATTTTTGTTGTTGCACTCACTTTGCACAGCAAAGCAAAAGAGACAGCTTACCTGCTGTATGGGCAGGGGTCCTTGGTCCTTCTGGTCTGAACAGGAATTGCCCTTTTCTTCATCTGCCCTTTGCTTCGAATGCCCGGGCAAGAGACGCCCTTGTTCTAAGAGTTAAGAGCAGGAAGGAAGAGGTAGGGCTAAGAAGGTGGGTGGTGCTTAGGCCAGGTGACCTAGATCCACTTGCACATGCTCTCCATCTGCAAAGGAAAAGAGAAGCTGGAGAGCTCCTTAAGTAGGGAAAAAGAGCGGCAACCTGGAAGGCACCAAGTTGGCGGAGTTTAGGCCAGGAGGGCTCATTAAGTAGGGGGAAATGCAGCAACCAGGAAGGCACCAGGTGGGGGAGGTTTAGGGCCAGGTGAACTAGATCCACTTGCACCTGCTCCCCATCTGCAAAGGAAAAGAGGCTGGGGGGGCTCCTAAAGTATGGAAAAAGCGCAACAACCAGGAATGCACCAAGTGGGCAGGGCTTAGGCCAGGAAGGCTCCTTAAGTAGGGAAAAAGTGCGGCAACCAGGAAGGCACCAGGTGGGTGGGGGTTGGGGCAGGTGACCTAGATCCACTTGCACCTGCTCCCCACCTGCAAAAGAAGTGACTGAAGGGCTCCTTAAGTAGGGAAAAAGAGCGGCAACCAGGAAGGCACCAAGTGGGTGGGGCATATGCCAGATGACCTAGATCCACTTGCACCTGCTCCCCACCTGCAAAGGAAGTGGCTGAAGGGCTCCTTCAGTAGGGAAAAAGAGCAGAAAACAGGAAGGCACCAGGTGGGCGGGGCATAGGCCAGATGACCTAGATCCACTTGCACCTGCTCCCCATCTGCAAAGGAAAAGAGGCTCGAGGGCTCCTTAGTCAGACCCTCCAGTTTATAGTGATTTTGCGATCTTGCAAAATGCTGCGAAAAACGGCAGTTTTTGCAAAAACGCCCACAAAAATGTCCATTTTTGGGGGGAAAAACATTTTTTAAACTCACGGGGCTAAACTCTTATTTTTTGGACTCAAGAAACGAAATGCGAAAGCACATTTCATCACTTGAGCAAAAAAAAAAATCCACAAAGGACATCTGAATGGACGCTTCTTATATGCGCCCATTCAGATGTCCTTTTTCACCACTTTGCGCAAAACAGGGGGCGTTTCTGCGCATTTAAAAGTGCATCCCAAATTGACAAGCAAGATGCGCTTTTAAATGTGCAGAAATTGTAGGCCACTCTATGCGCCCACTTTAAATACGTGCACGAGGGGTGCCACTGCTTTACAGGGTCTTTACTGACCCTGCTGACTCATACAATAAAAAGAAACATTTTTTTAATTGTGACAGCTGCTGTCTCACTTGCATTTCTGTTCCCCCAAATGGGGTAGAAATGTCTTTTTGTTTTTTGTAAAAATGTATTTTTTTTTTTTTTTTTGGGTTGCATTTTACAGAGGCAGGAACCTTAAGGGCCAGTAACAGTGAAATGCACAGGGGGCCCTGTAGGCCATTGTCAGGAGAGAGTTTCTAACACAAACATATTCATGGTGGCTGGCCAGCGCATCATTTGCATTACAGCCCTACCCCGCGGAAATGGGCAGGTCACCTTTTGAGATTAAGGTGGCCTGCTCATTTCCAAAAAATGGCTCATCTGAAAACAGCACATTTTCTGCTCTATTTTTAGATGCCCCATTTTTTTAGGACAAAATCTAGTTTTTTTTTCAAAAATTGAAAAATGGTCACTATGTGAGAGAAAGGAGTGAGAGGGGAGTGATGGGTGAGCTGTGGCGTGGTAGACAAGGAAGCGAAGGGAGAGCAGTGGATCAGAGGTGGAATCAGTAGGCAAGAGAGTGGAAGCGGTGGGCCAGAAATTAGAGAGCGGAGGTACAGAAAAGGGAAGGAACGTGGGCTCCTGGGTAGTAGTGGGCTGCAGATTGGGAGAAAGGATGAGCAAAGAGTGTGATAGAATGGGAGAAAGGATGAACGATGCAGAAGTAGCATGCAAGAATGAAGGACTGTATTCTGCGGGAGGAATTGGGGAGCGTACGGTGTGAGTTGGGAGTATGATTTGGAGTTTGGCAGGGACTAGAGAGTGCAAATTGTGACTTGGCAGTGTGACAGAGCACGTGAGTGTGTATGACCGAGCGTGAAGTTCAAAAATAAAAGTTGTGATGGGGAATTGGTGAGAGGTGTGTTGAGTGAGAGAGGTGTGTGGGTGTTTGCGGGATTGGTGAACATAGAAGGGGAATATTTTCAGCATTACAACTGATGATTAATAACGTTAATAATATTAAATAGGCATGCACATTAAACCAAAAAACGTAGCCAAAATAAACACTGTTCTGCCAAGCCAGAGACATCTAGGACTCCTATTTGATATGAAAGATACATATATTGACACCCTTGCTTTATTGTAGCACAGCCTCTTTCCTGCAATGTACCAATCCTGCACCCTCCAGTCAATAAAAATTGTGCTGCAAAAATGGCATCTTAAATAAAGGTTTGTGCCGCAAAATTTGCCATTTTCATGCCGCAAAATCCTGGAGGGTCTGCGGTAACCAGGAAGGCACCAAGTGGGGGATATCCAACCCTCACACTTATACAACAATCAAAGCAAAAAGGTAATGTATGGTATGACAATTCAAATCAACAACGTTATATCGCATATATACCCTGATTCACAGTATGATCTATGTCTCTTGTGGTCTGGGCGAGCTTCCCTTCCCCAGATCCAAACAACGGATTTCTCCAAAGAAAAGGAAAAACGAGGAAATCCGATTCAACACAAAGTTCCAGTACAGTTCTTAAGTTATTGTGCTCAAATTCGCAAAGTGCCATTGCTTCAACAAAGTACCTTGAAAAAGTAATACGCTCTTGCATCTCCTGCAATAAGAACTGTTTCACATTGGTGGCAACAACAAATAGCCTGGTCAGGATGACTTACCATCATTTTAACTGCAGCAATATGTGTAACTTCTCTTCAGCTAATTTTCACAACTCTTCTGCAACAGTCAAAACTCAATATGATGTTCTCTATTAGTACCACTTCAGCCATTGTACCTTCTACTACCTGACTTATCCATTCACCAGGTTTCTTCTGGGCAATCACTTCTTGCCCTACGGGTACTCTCGCCTTCCCGTCTACTTCAACAACAAAAGAGAAAAGTGCTTCAATGGTAGCTTTCAGTTCAATTTTAGAATAACTACAACTTCAATTGTGTTTCTTGGCCTCAAAATGCAACTTTCAGGTACTAGAATATTCATTATACAAACCATGCTCATCTCCCTCTGGATAACCCCTTCCAGAAGGGCAGCTTGTTTGCCACCTTTCCCTTCTGCATTAATGATTAAACAGTAGCAAGGATACATTCTTTCCTTGTGGTTACCTTGGTTTTGGCAATGTGAGTTTAGATTAAGCACGTTCTTCTCAGCACGGGAGTAGCACTGACTACAACCCTTGGGCTTCCTATTACTAACTGGCCCAGCTTTAGTTCTGTTGTGGCTGTGGCATTGCTTGTATGCCTTAGTTCTTCTGTTTTCTCATTGGCTTATCCGGATCTTCAAAAACAAAATCTCAAAATGTACATCACAGCTACTTTGTTTCATTAACTACCATCTCGTGGTAGGGGGAATGCAGGGGATTTCCAGCTCCTGGGGGGATGGTGAAGAGTTTGTGTGAACTGGAGGATGATTTGAACATTCTTTCGTTGTATGATGATGCCTTCTGAATGGATTGTCTGTAGAGGCGAGAGATGTTTGCAAAGAGATTTGTTAGTTGGGCTAGGATTCTTATGCTAGGTGGTTTCTGCTGCTCTTTTCTTGGTTTGCATGGCTTTGAGTTCTGGTGTGAACCAGGGTTTGAGGTGTTGGGCCTTCTTTTGTTTTTCTGTTTTTGAGGGGGGCCAAGAGGTCAAGGGTGGTGGTGAGCGGGTTGTTGTAGTGTTGCACCAGGAAGTTTTTGTCAATGGAGTTGGGTAGGGGTTGCCAGAGGAGAGGGAAGATGCAGTCGTTTGTGAGGTTGCAGATATTGCAGGCTCGGATGGTGGCAGGTTTATGGGTGTTGGGGGCGGTGGCCAGTATGGCTGTGGTTTGCAGGGATGGAGAAGAATCCGATGTTGTGGCCAGACAATGGGCAGGGGCAGTTGGCTAGGATGGTGGCATCGGTTTTGTGCTCCAGGAACCAGTCTAGTATGCAGCCTTTAGCATGGGTGGGTTCAGAGGTAAGTTGGGTGCAGCCAAGAGCTTTCATGGAGTTTTCCAGTATGGTGGCTTCTGTCTATAGAGGGTCATTGTAGCCAATGTTATGGTTGTCCATGATGTGGAGCTGGGTGGTAGGTTTCTGGTGGCTGACGGCTAACTGAGAGGTCTCCATCCTGAGATGGAGGGTGACGGAAGCATTTGTGGAGCACTTGATTTTGGCTAAGGTGCGTTCTCAGTTGGGGAGAGAGATGGGTCTTCAGGGAGTGCAGAGTGATTTTGTCTTTATAAATCAGGGCAACACTGCCTCCTAATTTCTGTGTTCTGTCACAGTGCAGTATGGTGTAGCCGCTGGGAGCTAGGGAGAGGGTGTCGGGAACCAGGATTGGAAATGCTGGAGTCGCTGGAAGTTCAAACTTCGATGAACTTTCTAGTCCTCGCCCAACATGGCGCCGGCGCCTATAAATCTAGGCCCCGCCTACTACTCGCCGCGTTGTATCTGCGTTTGTTTTCATTCAACGCTCCGAAACTTGTGTACTCGTTCTTCCTTCCCGTACTGTTGATTCCTCTATAGCCCTCCTGTAGTAGCCTGTACTACATTAATAACCCTCTTTCTACCTGTCCTCCTTAGTTTCGTACTTCTAGTTTTTTTTTTCCGCTTTCCTTAATTTCTCAGCTGTTAGTTTTCCTCCTCTCCTCCTGGCTATTCTAGCTCGCCTACCGCTCTGTGTAGTCGGCGTCGGCTCCTCTTTCACGGAACCCTTCCGTACTCCTTGCTTACCTCCCTGTCCACTCGACTTCCTGCCTCCTTCTTGCCGGCGGCCTCGGTGTCGCCTCTGCGCTGCGTTCAGCGGAGCCTAATAAGGTGACCCCTTTTGCTTCTTCTCTGGTGTGTAGTACCGTTAACTTACTTCCTCCTTGTTTTCTGCTCTCCGCTACTTTCTTCATTCCTTGTTTTCCACCCCTTTCTTCGTTACTCCTCCTTCCTTACTTTTGTAGTTTTTTCCTACTTGCTCTCTCCTTCTTTTTATCCATTGTTATTATTATCCTCTCTTCGGATTGTGTATTCCACGATTACTATATTCCGGACATTGTACCTGAAGATCTGTGTCATCTCTTGAACTCATCATCTGAACCCATCTATGGACTAGGGTTTTTTCTGCCTTCGAGCTTTTTCCCTAATACTGAGGCTGGCCCCCTGGGCTCCCCTAGGGCAGGTCTTAACCTCTGCCAAGGTGGCCTCCGGAGGGGCCAGACCTTACCTACATGAAAAGAAGGTTCGAGCACCTGGAGTCAAAGGTTCAAGCACGAAGAGGAGACCCCAGAAGACAGAGACTGACCTTCAGGGATATATCTCAGGGGAGTCAGGTGAGGAGAAAGGGGAGGTAGACTCGGATCTTGACAGCGGGCTGGGCCAGAGGAGAGTGAACCAGGTTTCAGCGAGAGCGAGGATGTCCAGGTTGTTGTTAGTGATCAGGTCATAGATGTCATGTCCATGTTCCACCAGAGATATTGTGTTGAGTAGGGCACAGTGCAGTGGGGGAGCTCCGGTGAGAGGGGGGACATTGGGCTGGGTGTGGTTGGCTGATGAGGTGTTGCTGGCTAAGGAGAGGGGTGTAGCAAGGCGAAATCTGGGCTGGTGTGATGTGCCTTATGTTTTCTCCAGTAAGGGCCCACCGGCATACAGCAGGAAACCGGGAGCGCTTCCTGGCTCCTGCACATGGGTGGTGGACCCAGACCACCTCCATCACAACACCCCTCCCACCCACCCCCGGGCTCTGAAGGTACAATGCTGTATCCCAGCCTACATCCCTGCTGGGCCATGCAAGGAAAGGTAAGTGTGATGAATCTGACAATATCACTCTTTTCCCTGAGAGGACCTCCCCCTTTGTGTCCAGGGGATGGCAGCCCCTACCTGACCTTGGGGGCAGCTATGAGGGAGGACTACATGTGGGGAGGTGACTCTCGCGGATACCAGGTGATATCATTGGAGAACACCACATTTTTATTTATATTTATATAGCGCACAGACAGCCCAGGGGCATTGTGGCGCTGTTACTTGCAGGAGCTTAGTTACAGGGGGCACACGATTGTTGGTCGTTGGCACATGTTCCCCATCCCTTCCAGGGATTTTTTCTCAGTCCCCCATGCCTTAATGGCATATTGTTACTAATCCCCCACCTCCTAACAAATCTATTGGGATTACTTGCCAAACTCCCATTAGGGACAATATGCTGGCAACTAGGACAGGAGTAGTGAGGATCACTTCCCTGAACGCTCAATATCCTTGTCCTTCAAATAATTCAGAAAGCAACTCCATAATGACTGACGTGAAAAAGAACAACGGAATAATGAGGAGCATGAAGACCGAGCAACCAAGGAAGAAGTCTAGTTGTTGGCAAATTAGTAAGCAAACCGGGAAGTTCAACTTCAGCCCGCTGCAGCTGATGATCATGATCATGATGATGAGGAGTGACGAGAGCTCCAGATGCGGGACTGCCTCGCACCTCGTAAAACCACTGAGCACCATGCTGGAGGCAAGCACACAGTGGCAGGGAGCCTAAGGGTAAATCTGAGACGGAATGGAGAAACTAGAGTGCGGGTGGTGCGCTGCTGAAAGAGAGAGCAGCGGGAACCGCGCACCGTGAAAGCTGACACAAGCGAGAGTGCATCGCTTGACAGGGTGCACACGAAGCAAGTATGCCGAAGCAGCAGTAAGTGGAGAAACACTGTAGACAGCTGGTAAACCCTCGGAAGGATTTTGCTCCGCAGAAGCAACAAACAACTGATGTACCTAAAAAAAAAAAAAAAGCAAGTGCTTTACAGGGGGCCAAATTAAGTAAATCACTTCTTGAGAACAAAGCATGAGGGAAAAGTTAGTAACTAAGTGGAGTTTTAGCAAAGCAAGTTATCCTTGGTGAAGTCCTGGCAAACAAAATAAAAATAAAAAAGCCTGCCAGGAAAGTATCCCAGGTGAAGATTAATGTTTGTATAATAAAGCCCTGGTAGGAAAGTGCACCAGGTGAAGTGAAAGTTAGGCATTTGTGTTAGAAGGTTTGACTGGAGAGTAGCCCAGGTGAAGACCAAACGCCTATTGCAAAGAACTCTAAGCAAGGCCATGCCCTTGAATTAATGAACTATTCTACAATTGCACAGAGAGTAAGAGAGTCCTTAGGGATATACTGTTGGAATTTGCAACATATTCAAGGGTATGAGTAAGCTTGGGTGTAGCGAGCTGAGGGCCCTCTGCAAACACCTCTGTCCCTGCTGGAAAAGCAAAGGACAGCAGTCCCCAATCTGGGGAGACTTTCCTCCTAAGAAAACAGTGTAAATTACAGGAGAAACTATTGCAAGGCCACAGGCTCATGCGAAAAGGCAGGAATACATCGGGAACCAGCGGGGGCTGCAGCAGAGGAAAAGAACAGGGAAGTATGGTTCAGATATTCTATTAAGAACCCTGAGTGCCAACAAGACCTTCCACCTCCCCCTTGTCGTCCCCACATGATTCAGAAGGATAAAAGGATGATACACCTATCAGTATTCCAACCAGTAGACGCAAGTCCATAGGTCAGAGTAGCCCGTCTGACGCAGATGCCAATGGGTTAAAAAGTCCAGAGAAGAAAGCACAGGCACCTGACCCGGACAGCCCGAGGATGAAACTAAGGCAGGCTAATTACAAGAATCGAGGGGGGGGGGGGGGGGGGGTGAATCCTTGGGGCAGGACAGTTCAGCAAAAATCCATAAACAATACATAGGCTAAATCAAGGTTGAATTCCAGGCAAAACAGAATTCCAAAGCACACAGCAGACAAGAGATCCAGAAAGCAATTCAGAGGCAAAACATTTTCAATAAGTTCAAAGCATACAGAGCCAAGCCAATCCAGTTAGAATGAGCCCAAATCTGAAAACACAGTAAACGGATCAAAGAACAAAAACGCCACTCGCTGCTCTGAAGGCATCATGAAGTAAGACACAGACAACATATTCAACCTTCTAAGAAAAGCTTTTATTGTAAATGTCAGGATGGAGTAAGGCCTAACTTGCCCTATGCTTAGGTGGCATTTCCCTACCTAAATAAAACTAAGGATAGCCAGTGTACATATTTTCAAATGAAAAGTCTGTCTGTGTCCAAATCCTATACTTACCCTCACAACTAAATCTATACAATGTGTAGGGATTTCAACAGCAAAGTAAAGTTCTGAGCTTCTTCCAGCTCTTTGTTTTCCTCTCTGCTTCCCCTTTTCTCAAGTTCAAAATAGTTCCACAAAGAACTCGGGGTTCCCTTTCCCAAGCATTAAAAACAGATCAACATTTCCTCAAAAGGCACCAGGGTTTTCCTTCCCCAAAATTCAACACCGTTCATAAAGTGTCGTAGGATCCTTCCCCAAGACGCTGACTCTTTCAGCTGTCTTAAAATAGTATTAGTTCAACTTCTTGTTCATTCTCAGGGGGCCACAAGGTCTAGGTGCAGTTGTCGGACCACGGTCTACCCGCTACAGGTCACGCAAACGATAGCCCTGCTTTCCTTTGCTCTTTTCAAATGGGGTTACCCGGTCTATGCGCAGTTATTGGACCACACGGTCCACCCATCGCAGGTCATGCAACCAGTAACAATGTGCACTTTGCTGTACTTCTGTATCCTTCAGATTCTGGCCAACATAGGTTTTCCTCTCTCAACCTGTAATCTTGTGAACGCTTGTATCTTGGTTCAAGGCTTAATTCCCATTTTTCTTGGCAGTCTTTTTCGCTTTGCCCTCACTTGTATCTCATACAATTCACTCTGTGGTTCTTTGGCCCTTCTCACCACCTTGCTTTCACTTCATCTCCCTTGCATTTCATTCATAATCGTTCAGCACTTGTTTTGCTTTGTTCCCGTATTCAAAACATACTCAGTATATAATTTAGTTGTTTGGTATACAATAGGTATAGTTGTACCCTTGAAAAGTACTTATTATACTTGGTAGCTGGCTCGTTATTCACAGTCCTCTCCTTTGCCCTTTGGTAGCATGCACAATGAGTTTCAGTTTGTCCGGTATTCAGGTACGTTGGTTTCCCAGCCCCGGAACACCCCAGTATATGAGTTCCCTTTTCTGCACTCATCAGTAAGCATTTGCTCCTCCATTCGTCTCGGTTTCCTCTTCTTTGCTCCGCTTTCCCATGGACTTCCCAGTGAGCAGCACTCTTAGTCTTGGGCAGTTCACAGCCCCGCTCTTCCACGGAGGGAGCTGTCTAGAGCCTCTTTTGCTGCCTGAGTGGCTAGCAACACCTTGGAGGTTTTGGTGCCCCACAGTTTCTGTTTTGGGCACATGGGATAAGGAGTTTCAACCCTCTCACGGCTAGTCTAGGCACCGGCGTCCCCCTCGCACTCCTGCTTGCCCCGGCTTCCCTCCAGCCGGTTCCTCCATGCGCTGCATCCTTCGTCAGCTCCTTCTCACAATGCCATCTCTCCCTCTCACTCTTATACACCTGAGGCTATACACCTGAGGCTTGTTAACAGGCTGCAGATGCTAGTCCTCCACATTGATTGCCTAACTTTGTTGATGCTGATTAGCGGGACATGCCTGCCCATTATAGTGGAACTCCTCAAGAGCCCTCTTCCTCATCCCAGTACCGAGTGATGTAAATGCAGGGGCGTGTGTATAACTCTGTTTTCCCTCCTCGTCCCAGTCTTATGATAAAAGCACTGTGGGACATATAGATCAGAAAAAAGAGTCACAGGCTGACAATAGCATGCAAAGGCAGGAGGATATTAGTTGACTTGGGAAAGGGGGATACCATATCTCACCCAAAGACGTCCTCTCCCCTTTCCCCATGTTCTCTCCACCCAGGTGATCCTCCCTCGCATATCCATCCCCAGGGTCGCCATCCAAAAGCGATGGGCCTTCCTTCGCCACCTGAGCAGAGGCTGCCTGGGGGGGGGGGCGGGGAAGAGGCGAGGACACCCTGAGGTTCCTCACACCGCAGACAAAGCACAGTTGTGGAGCACAGGTTACTCCATGTCGCCACCTTTTTTGTGACTCCGTCTGGGTCGGGCATTGCGACGTGTGTGCATCCACATCACGGGTTATGCCACAATTGTTGTTGGAGCTATAGTGCGCCTGGTGCATGGAACAGTGTGGGAGTGGTCTGCTGGTGCTGCATGGTCGGCAGCATCACACCGCGAGGGTGGCACAAAGGGAGGAGGCATGACGAGCCACAGGAACTGGAGCCAAGCCACCCAGTGCACCACGTGTCATGGCAGGTGCCATCCCTAAATCAGGGTGCAATCCCTCTGAAGGCTACTGCAGGTAGGGTGAATCCTGACATTGGGGAAGGGAGCTGATATCCTAAGTGAAGCAAATGCACCGAGGGGAAAGAGTAATCCTCTTGGAACCTGAATATTCTTTTGAGTTGGTGACACTTGATACAAAGAATATGGGGAAGGAAGCTGATCCCTGGAACTGTGCACATTGTTTATTGGAAACCTTTTTTTTGGGATTGGACCTTTTGTGTTGAGCTTACACATTTGAAGACTTCGGAAATTCAAGAGTCAATACCTTAGAATTGTATATGGAGTTAGAGTATGGAGGCCAGAATAGGCTCACAGACACAGTACAGACCCTTTGGACATCTTGACATTGGACAGATTTATTAGTTTTGAGTAAGGTAGCGAAATTCCTCCTAGATTAGGGATGGTGAGATATTTTCCAACTTATTTTTGTTAATAAAAGTTTGTAACCACAAACGTGTCTCCTCTGTGTCCATGTCTCATTCCTGGCTCCTCTCAGTAACAATATGCCCCAGGCTTTGTATGGCTGATTGGACTTGCAAACTGGGGTACTACTGAATGGTCAAAAGGAAAACATGCTTCCCTTTGACAGTTAAAACCAGTTCAGGAGCACTCTTTCAGCTGCTTGCTGCAGTTGGAGAAGCGCTGATTGTTTTTCACTGAGCTGGCTTGGCACGTCCATAATGAGTGTTATGTGGACGCACCATCACCAATTATGTATGAGCCGCCCCTGGCCTCGGCAGTACTGTAAATGGAAACAAATGACTGGGATTCCATTGGCGGAGAGTGGGCCCTGGTCAGAGGGTTTGAACAGTGTGAAAAACATACAGCTAATTAAATAGCACCCCGTTTTGTAAAGATCACTTGACCAGGGAACAAATTTGTATTTGAATATATTTTGTTTAAATAGCGCTTTATGACAAAGCGCTTTACAGTATAACAACAAGAATACATGAAATATAATAAGAACTAGAAGCAAAGTACAAACCTGAAACAAACCACTAAGCCAATACACAGAACAATTTACCTAGCTAAGAGAATAAGAAAAGGATGGGGGATTGAAGGGGTAGGTGAGGCAGTTAGGACGGGGGAATAAAATGAAGATGCAAGGGGAGGAGTAAGAGGAATTGAAGCGGGTAGGGAGAGGTAAGTAGGGAAGAATGAGGGAAGTGATGGAGAAGTAAGGGGGAGGAAGGGAGAGGTAAATGGGGGGAAATGAAGGAAGTGAGAGAGAAGTAATGGGAGATAGTCAGGGAAGTAAGGGCAGGGAATGGAGAAGAGATTTCAAGGAGGCAGGGAAAGAGGAGTAGGTGGAGATGGAACAGATGGAGAGAGGTAGAGAGTTCCAGTGTAGGGGGGCAAGAAGCTGAAAGGAACGGAAACAAGAGGAGGCACACTGGGACAGGGTAACAGTGAGTAGGAAGAGATCAGATCGGAGGGAGTGTAGAATGAAAGGAGGGAGGAAAGGTAGGGGAACGAGATTTTTAAGAGATTTAAAAACAAGACAGAGGAAATGAAATTTAAGTTGGGAGTGAAAAGGAAGCCAGCCAAGTTAAGAAAGCGAGGAGGAAATTGAGTCATAAGCAGCAGGAAGACAAAGGGTGCCAATGGCAGAATGGTAGAGGGATTTGAGGGGAGCAAGGTGAGAGGCAGGGAGTCCAAAGAGGAGATAAGAGCAGTAGAAAAGTTGAGAGAAGATGAGGGAAGAGATTAAGAATTTAGTGGCATGGAAGGTGAGAGAGGAACGGATTTTACGAATATTGAAGCGGTGGTAGCAACAGGTGCGAGAGGTAAGAGAAATATGGTGGGTGAAGGAGAGGGAGGAGCCTAAGTACAGGCCTAGATTACAAGCATGGTCAGAGATGGGGAGGTTAGAATGGGGAAAGTGAATAAGAGGAGGAGAGGGAGAGGAAAGTGTGTTGGAAGGAAAGAATAAGACTTCAGTCTTATCTGTGTTAAGGGAGAGGAAGTGGGATGACATACAGTTTTTGATAGCAGGAAGAAAGATTAAGGTGGAGATCAGAAGTGAAAGAGGAGAAGGAAAGGAACATCTGGGTGTCACCGGCGTAGAAATGGTGAGAGATACCAAGGGAAGAGATGACGGGGGCAAGAAGGGAGGTGTAAAGGGAGAAAAGGAAAGGGCCAAGTACAGAGCTTTGGGGAACACCGCAGTCCAATGGGAGTGTGGAGAAGTTGAGACCCCCCAAGCCATGAGATGGCAAAAGAGCGGTTGGAGAGGTAGGAGGAGAGCCAGTTAAGGACAGAGCCTTTGAAACCAAAGGAAGAAAGAGTGTTGAGAAGTAAGGGGTGATCAACGGTATCAAAGACAGCAGAGAGGTCAAGAAGGATGAGGACAGAAGATTGCTTAGAGTAGCGAGCGGTGAGGAGGGAGTTGAGGACATAAGTAAGGGCATATTCGGTCGAATGTTTAGGGTGGAATCCAGATTGAGAGGGGGAAGGAGAGAGAGGTTGGATACAAAAGCAGAGAGTTGAGAGTAGGCTAAGCGTTCAAGTAGCTTAGCGAGGAATGGAAGAAGCGAGATGGGATGAAAGTTGGATGCAAGAAGGGGATTGGCAGACGGTTTCTTCAGGATAGGTATGACGGCATTGTGCTTGAAGGCAGAAGGGGAAAGTAGCAGAGGAGAGACATATATTGAAGGAGATTAAGTAGGGAATGAGAAGAGGGTAAATCTTAGAAATAAGGAGTGTGGGTAGAGGATCGGAGGAGGCAGCAGTAGGATGAGTTTTGGACAGAAGGAGGGAGACGTCAGAAAGTGTAACAGGAGAGAAGTCAGACATGCAAGTTGAAGGGAGTGGAGAGAAGGGGAAAGGGGAGTAGGAAGGGGAGAGAAGAATGTTTTGGGGTAAACAGGATTTTGGAGGAGAAAAAGTCAGCGAAGGTTAGGAGAGAGGGAATAAGTAGCTGAGGGGTCAGGTGGGGGCGGGCCGAGAAGACGAGTAAGTGTCTGAAAGATACGGCGAGGGTGAGAAGCTTGGGAAAGAAGAAGGTTAGAGTAGTAGGAGCGTTTTGCCGAGTTGTCGTAGAGAGAGTGGCATGCGAAGTAGGAGGTTTGATTAGCCAGAGAGTGAAACTTGAGCCAGCGACGCTCTAGGCGTGAGGGGAAAGCCATGGTTGAGAAGGTTTGCGAGTAGGGCGGAAGGAGTAAAGTGGGTGAAGATGTTCAAGACTGGAGGAGATAGGAGGTGGTCAAGGCAGATAAAGCATCATTAGCCGAGAGAGCAGAGAAGTCAAAGAGGGGGGGAGAGAGGAAGAGCAGGTGCCGAGGAAGAGGGAAGGGCTAAAGTTACAGAGCTCCTGTCAGGGGAAAAAGAAATGGGGGGGGGGGGTCGGGATGAAGGAGTGGGAGAGGGGTTAGAGGGAGTAAGGGAGAAGGAGAGTAAGGCATGATCAGAAAGATATAGGTGGGTAGGGTAGAGACGGGGGAGGAGGAGTAAGTTGAGGTGAAGATGAGGTCCAGGGTAGAGCCAGAAGAGTGAGTAGAAGAAGTGAGGAGGTAGGAGTCAAGGATGGAAAGAAGAGGGGAAGGTTGAGGGGGAGGGAGGCTGTGAAGGTTGAAGTCGAGAGTACAATGAGAGGGAGAGGGAGAGGGAAATGAGAGAGGGGAGGTGGTCAAGGACGTTGTAAAAGGAGGAGAGGGGGGCCAGGAGGTCTGAAGGAAAGAGTGTGGGGAAGTAAAGGATTTGAACAGGTATTAAAAGGAAGGGAAGGTAGGAAGAGGCATTGTAGAGGTGAATGAAAGACATTTAGGGTGGAAAAGGAGACCAATGCCGCCGCCGTGACCAGAGGGACGAGGGACATTAGAGAAGGAGGAGGTGGTGAGAAAGGCAGACACTGTAGAGTTGGGGGGGGGGGGTCCAGGTTTCAGTTATGCAGAGGAATTGAAGGTTGAGACAGAGGAACATGTCCAGGACAGCTGCAGTCTTGTTACAGAGGGATCTGGCATTCCAGAGGGCCATATTGATAAAGTTTGAAGGTTTGACAATAGGGGGATAGATGAGGTGAGGTTAGGATGATGGGGGCGAATAGGAGAGGGATGTGGTGAACGGGGGAGGGGATTGAGTGTGGGGGTGGCCATGAGGATAAGGGGAAGGGAAAGGAGAAGGGGGGGGGGGAGGGGAGCAGGGGTGAGGTGGGGGGGAAGAGGGTGGAGGATAAAATCGGATGAGGAGAGTGGGGTCTGGCAACGCTCATGACAGTGGGGGAAGAAGAAAGAGCAGTGAGTTAGAGACTGAGTGGGAGGTAGAGGAAGTCGGTGGGCAGTGGGGTAGTGATAGGCCAGGCACAGTCACTAGGCTGGAGAGTCCCACAAAGGCAAGGAGGCGGGCTGCAGGTGGCGGGGAACAATGATGCACAATGTTAAAGATGCAGACTGCAGGAGGCGAGCAGGCTGCCAGAGGAGAGGGTGGGCGTGGATCCAGTGACAGCAGAAGTGGGCAGCGCTGGGGGCGGGCAAGGTGCTCCGGGGAAACTCATACGTTGGAAGAAGTAGGCTGCAGGAGAAGGGTGGATCTAGGGAGGGTGCAAGCGGAGCACGGAGCCCTCAGGACAGTATGGGAAAGCAGTCAGGGGGGTAGTGGGGGTAGACCGAAACAAAGTTGAGGGAACATGCGGGTTGACAGCATGTGCCCACTTTATTCGCAGGGCGAAACCCCTCCCCCAGGTTGTTTTCAAGGGATTCAAAAATCATTTGCACTGCACTCAACTGGATTGTTGGGGTTAAATGTGTTGCACAAAGATGGATTGCTGAGAGCAGGAAATGTGCTGCACTTAACTGGATTATTGAGGGTAGTGTGAGGGGTCAGTAATGCGAGGTTCACAATTGAGTTTAGTTTTCTCAAGGTTTGACATTTTATTTTCAACACAATCATTAATTAAACCCTAACTAAACCAACTCTGCCATTGCATTTCATACCGAGTCTAGGATCTAAGGGAAACACTCCTAGCGTACTCAAAACTAACCCTCACACTAAACAACAAAACATATAAAAAGTAAAGCATAAACAACATAAATAAATGATTACCAAATAACCAATGTCTTGGATGACTTCTACTTTTTGAAGAGTTCCAAAGAAACAGTCACTCAAACTAAAATCCACGGGTAACAGTTTCTTCTTCATTGGATGAAAAGCTTTCCTTTCAAAGTTCCACACAGAAAACAATACCAATGGTAATCCTGCATAATGTTCATACAAAAAGTACCACTTCTGCTTTGACAACAACTTTACTTTTGTGACTTCTGCAGCGTCTTCAATGCAATTTGTCAGGGTGCTTCTCTTAAGTGAGTTGCTCTCTGTGACAACTTCCTCCTGCCACTGTTACTGTAAAAGCAGGCATCTCTGCCTCAAAGACTGCTTCTACTTCAAATTCAAAATGCAAATAAAATTCTAGACAACCACAGTTCTTCTTCTGCTGTGACTTGATATTGTGGAAATGCGTTGGGCAACTTAAACAAGACTCTTCGCCCTCTACAGGTTGGCAAGGCACTCTTCTTTCCACTATTACAAGAAGTGGCAGCCTCTTTACCTCTCCTTTAAGTCTTGTAGCTACCACAAAATCTGTCTTAGTTTCTAACTGCCAGAGTTTCAGCTTTCAGCTTCACAGAATCTTGATTAGTTATTGTTATAAGCACCCAGCTCCCTTCCCCAGCTTCATGTGCACCTTCTGTCTGCAGGGTTTACCCCAAAGCTGCACTTCGACTCCCCCACTCTTATATAACTTTGTCACCCTTGTATCAGGACTCTGCGGTTGTATCAGCTTCAACAACTTCAAGACAATGAGGTTCAGTTCTTAATTGGGCTGGTTTCGCCTTTGGAAGGTTCTGTTACTGACTTGGGTAATGCTTGTTCTACATGCGAGTTCTACAATTTCGGCAACAATTAAACTTTTGTTTAGACTGTTACAAGAGTTTGGGTTCACTTCAAAGCCAGATTTAGGCATACGCGATTCCTCTTTGGTCATCTCCATCTTGCTACTTGCACTCCCTTTAATTCAGACAGCATTTGTCTTTGACAGTGATCGGGAAACACAATACTTCGTACATGGCCTCTCTGAAGTGAAATATTATTGAAACTATTTGGGAAAGTCTGCCAGAACATATTAGGCCATCACTGCTACCGTTCTCCCTTTTAATAGGAGACATGTCACCTCTCCAGTTAATGATTTTTAATATAACAATCGGAAGAGAAAGGCTTTCTTCACACGCAAGCATTTTAGCCATTGTAGAATAAGCGTGTGCTACATTTCCCTTTTTGTTTAACAAGACTTCCCACAACTATGAATGACTTCACTCACTTTACCTTCTACGCAAGTGAGTTTCAGCTGTTTACAGTTGCCGTGAGTTTCAGCTGTTTACAGTTGCCGGCAAGGCTTTTCACATTTTATGGACTATGGCACCTCATTTGCCGCTCCAGAGTTAGAGCGACTGTGTGCTGCTTCCACTTCCCGGCTTCTCTTTCTCTGCTACTGCTACCACAGACTCTCTCGAGACCCACACCCCTCTTCTGCACGGGTGTCTTGGATCTGGCCTGGTTTATGGAGAATCTTCCTTTCTCCAGCTTCCCTTGGCTTGCTTCTGCACACAGGCCTCGGCTAAAAACAATGGACTTTAGCTCTGCATTGAAGGCACTTAGGTGCACATGGAAAGACTGCCAGCTTCTCCCCTTCTCTTCCAATGCAGCCACAGCCAAACGGGGTTTGTGAGCACAGGAGCAACTCGGGGCCTGCAGGTGAAATCTGCTCTTCCTTTGCTCCAGCGACCCTTCTGTGGTCAGACTTCTCAGAGAACTGCCAGCCTACTGCTCTGCTACTGCTACTGCTGCCGACCTTCCAGCTCCTTTTCCAGCTTCTTCCTTCTGCTCCTCCCTTCTGCAGTCTTTTAAGCCCCTCAGGTGGGTTAAATGGCGTCAAGTGCAGACCCACAGTCTTAATTGCCTGACCTTACCAAAGGCTATTAGGCTTGCCTGTCTGTTCTCTAGCTCTGCATGCCTCTTTAGCCCTCTTCTTCGTCACAGTCCCGGAGTGATTCTGGAATATGTAGACCCTTTCAGGGAAATTCAGTTTTTCTACTACTTTGATGGTTTTAACAACAGTTTTACTTCCCTTGATATTTTTAGAAGAGGATTTGTAGGACTTAACCATTTTAGAGATAGATGAAATAGAAAAGGCTACATTTCCGTCATTCCTCATGTTATACCCTTGATTTGGAAGTGGACACTTAGGGAGAACAGAAAATGGTTCTGGGAATGTGACAGCCTTAGATGTTTTAATCGTAGGTTTGATTAGCTTATTTTTAATAGGCTGAATGGCAACACTCTATATTTACTCGGAATGACCATAGAACTCTCCAAGGACCCATACCATGTCTCACCCTGCAAAATATCCCCACTTCCCTGGGCCTTGTCTCCACCCATGTGATCCTCACGGAGCACACCACCCCCAGGATTGGGATCGGGAAGCGTCTGCCCACTCCTGGCCACCTGACGGGAGACTCTAGGCAGGGTTTTAGTGTGGGAATCCACATGATTCTCCACAGTAGGACATGTATTGCACCTGGATGGATTGCTGGGAGCAGGAAATGTGCTGCACTCAACTTAATTAGATTGTTGAGGGTAGGAAATGCGTCACTTAGCTTAACTGGAATGTTAGGGGTGGGAAATCTGCTTCACTTGGATGGATTGCAGGGGTAGGAAATGTGCTGCACTGAACTGAATTGTTGAGGGAAGAAAATGTATCAAACTTAGATGGATTGTTGAGGGTTGGAAATGTGTAGCTCCTAACCGTACTAAAAACTCACCATTCTGCATAATAACCCTCTGAAGTAAACACAACCCTACCTCTATTGCACCACAAACCGCACGCACTTCACAACACCCAATATGAAACTAAACCATGCACAACCATACCTCAACACCACATGACGGCTACCAAATGAAAAGGAACCTACTCTTAGTGTCTGGTTTCTGCGAACTGAAGCTGCCAACAGCACATCAAAACTCTTTTGCTCTTCTCTCTCTCAATCCCACTAACAAACCTCCCCAATCCTCTTTCCATTGCAGATCCGCCAGAGCGCCAAGAGACCACACAACTAGGGGCCGAAGTCCAAGGTGTGGGAAGTTGTGTTAAGGCTAGCATGCATGTGTGCATTTGGCCAAGATAAGGAGTTATGAGAGCTGGCCAGACTCAGTCTACCCAAGAAATCAGGCATATGGATGGGTGCCACCGAGTAGGGGGAATATGTGTGGTGGCAAGAGAGTCGTTGCATGTGCAGCAAGACAGTAATCGTTGCCTCCTTCTACTGCGTGTGGATGGGCGGCCCTGCCTGCAGCCAAGTTCACTGAAGAGTTAGTTGTGTGTGTATACGTTCCTTGAGGCTGGCCTAATACATATTCTAAGCATAATAGACATGTTGTCGTCCTGGAGCTTATGATTCCAGAAAGTATCTTCTGAGTGCATTTATCAGCAATCCCCATAAATCTTTGCCAGCAGACAATTTTGATTCTCTAGGTGTGGGGCCAAGGCAGGGTGCAATGTATAGGAACACCAGTACTTACATCGTGCCTTGGGCAGGCTTTCCTAATGCAATTCTTGAGTAATATGCTGGTTACTTTTAAAATTGTCAGGAGTTGTGTGCACCAGGCTGAGCGAAGGAGGCCAGGTGGGCTGTTGTAGGTTGGTGTACACTGAGTGGTGTGCATATTGAGTGTGTAGGGCAGGAAACCATGACAACTGCCAGCATCCACCTGTAGGTGGGCGTGTGTGTGTGTTTGTGTGTTTGTGTGTGTGTGTGTGTGTGTGTGTGTGTGTACATGTGACTTGTTGGTGTCTTGATGTGTGTAGGGCAGGCTGCCGCGAAATAAGTTTTGGCATCCGCCTGTAGGTGTATGTACATGTGACTAGTTGGTGTTTTGACATGAGTGAGACTGATGCATGCAAATGATGCTGTGATGAATAGAAATGTGGGGAAGAGTGGTTTCAGTTTGCCGTGGGGAATAGCCAAGTTTTGAGGGCCTTTCTGAAGGAAAGATAGCTGTCAATACGGCAGATGAGGAGTGCCCGGAAGTTCAAGATGGCAGGGGCTTGGATGAAGAACGAGGATCCTCCCAATCTGGAGGAGTTGTAATGGGTGATAATGAGGGAACAGCAGAACCAGATCTGAGGTTTCTGGTGGGTGATGGCATGTGAGCTTATCCCGGAGGAATTTGGGTCCAGTGTTATGGAGGGTGCGGTGAGTGATTTGCATGGCTTTAAAGTTAGTCCCTGGGCTGGTAGGGAGCCAGTGTAGTGCACTGAGCGTAGGGCTAATATGATCTCTTGGTGAGAGGGCATGGAGGAGACAGGCAGCAACGTTTTGGATTCTTTGGAGCTTCCTGAGCTCGTATGCCAGAATGCTTAAGTAAAGGGAGTTTGCACAGTCTGTGCAGGAGAGCATGATGGCAAGGATAGCAGAGACCCAGTGTAGGTAGGAAAGGTACAGGAAGAGTAACCTGAGGATGCAAAGAGGCAGGTTCTGGACACAGAGTTGATGGGGTGGGAGAGTGATGGATTTGAGTCCAGCATGCATCCAAGATTTTTTAGAGGTGGATGTTGCAGGAGGCTTCCTACTGAGTCTGGGCAGGGGATCGGTTGGGAGAGGAGAGAGGATTTTCAGCATATTAGGATTTCTGTTTTGCCGGTGTTTAAGGGGAGATGGTTGACTGTCATCTAGTGGTCGATTTTGGAAAGGCAGGAAGAGGGGTCAGAGCAGGGGTGAGTCTGGCGTCTTAGGAATCTGATCTGGGTGTCATCCACATAATTGCAGCAGATAAAATTATGAGAGCGGATGAGTGTAGGGAGTGGTGTGAAGGCACCATGAAGTAACGCACAGTAAACGGATTCAACATTATTAGTAAAAGCTTTTATTTTACTTAAATGTCCGGATGGAGTAAGGCCGAAATCTCCCTATTCTAAGGTGGGATTTCCCCACCCAAAGAAAACTAAGGATAGTCTATGTCAGTAAGTTCAAATCAAAGGTCTCTGTGTCCAAAACCTATACTTGCCCTCACAACTAACTAAATACAATGTGTAGGGATGTCAGCAGTAAAAGAAATAGTGTTACAATTCTGAGCTTCTTCCAGTTCTTGACTTGTACTCGGCTTCCTCTTCCCCGAGTTCACAACAGTTCCAAAAGGCCTCGAGGTTTCCTTCCCCAAGAGTTCAACACAGTTCACAAAGTCTCTGGGTTGCCTTCCCCAAGAATTCAGCTCTTCCAACTTTCAAAATCAGTTTGTCTTCTAGCTTTCAAAACGGTACCAGTTCAAATCCTTGATCATCCAGGCTTTTCAATAGTTCCCATAGACCACTCTGTTTCTGCATTTACCATTCACTTCAGCAACTGTTGCAAGCTTCTTTACATTTGCTTTCCATGGCCAAGTAGGGGTCATACGGTCTAGGTGCAGCTGTCGGACTACACGGTCCAGCCATTACAAATCACGCAATTGAAACCCCAAGCACTTGGCTATGCTTCTGTATTCTTCAGGTTTTTGCCAACACAGGTTTTCTCTCTTAACCTGTAGTTCCTTGGGCTCCTGTATCTTGGGCCAATATTATTTGACATTGTTCTTGGCAATCTTTGTGGCTTTTCCACAACGTGTCTCGCACAACGCACCACCTTGCTTTCACTTCATTCATAAGTGCTCATCACTTGCTTTTGTCTTGTGCTGTATTCAAATATGCTCATATTGTGTGCTGTATTCAGATATGCTCATATGTTTCAGTTGGTTCCTTATTCAATAATGTGTGTTGCAATTTTCAAAAGTACTTGTAATACCTTGCATCTTGTTCAGTATTCAAAAACACTTGGCTTGGCCTTCCATATGTAACGAAAGCATGGTATCAACAGTAAGACCGACACAAGTGACCACAGTTCAAGGGTGTTTATTGAGCTTCAAAAGGGGTTTGAAAAAAGCCTATCTAATCCTAAATCTAAAGATGGGCGCAAGCTACGACCATCAAATAATAACACAATCCTAGTGGTGTCTTGTCAAAATAAAAGGGCCTATACTAATGAACCTATTGCCAATCCTTACCTCTAAATACTAATAGTGTGGGAAATAATGTTATGTAAAAGAAAGAAGTGTTCAAGAAACGATATGTCAGGATAGTCAGGCCGTTGACCTCCCTTCTGCACGTTTCTGTCACGCCACTTCGGGGGAGACCGAGGTCCAGGGCGACCGCTCTTCCTTCTCCTTCCTGGCGGATCTACCCACACTTTCGCGTCTGGGGAGCCGCCAGGAGGAGAGCGTCAGGAACCGCTGTTGGTGGGCTACGGCGCATGCGCGGGAGACCACTGTCTCAGTCTCGCGCATGCGCCGTAGATCAGGCTAGTGCATCGGGAAGGGTTCGCCTTCCAAGCCTCGTTTTGGGTCCGCCGGCGCTCGAGGGTGAAACGGCTTGCGTTTCAGGCCTCGCGGGCGCCGGCGGCCCATAAAAGGAAGCGGCAACAGAAGCAAATCGCGTCTCAACGCGGAAGCTTCGTTCGTGTTGCTCGCTCCTGGTTTTCTTGTAAAACTAGCTTCCTGCTATCCTGCCCTGCCTACAGCCTGTCTGGGAATCCTGACCTACTTGCCCTGCCTGGATCTACTGCCCTGCCTGATCTACTTGCCCTGCCAGACCTACTTGCCCAGCCTACTACCAACTGCCAACCTGGGCACCCTGCCTACTTGCCCTGCCTGACCTACTTGCCCTGCCTGACCTATTTGCCCTGTCTGACCTACTTGCCCTGCCTGTCCTACTTGCCTTGCCTACTGCCTTCCTGGGTATCCTGTCCTACTTGTCCTGCTGGTACCCTATTGCTTACTTACCCTTTTATCTGCTTGAGGGGTCCAGTTAGCTCTAGGTCTTTTGGGTCTCTCTGGTCCCTGTTTCAGTACCTCGGTTCCTTGCTCTGCCCTGCGCCTTGCGGGTTCAAGGGTCCCCCTGAATTCCCCTGTGACCTTTGGCTCGTTCCCAATCTGGTTCCCCTTTTCCAGTCTGTCTCAGCCTGGTGCATTGGTGCTCCATCTTCTTACCAGCTATCCGAAGTCAGCCTGCAGCTTGGTGCATCGACCTTCTACTTGGATCTCGCCTTGTTACGACACTTCAGACTGATCGTAGCCTCTCCTGTCTGTGCTTGCACAGTCCCATCGTCACGTTAATCGGGAGAGTGCTTTCCGTGGCGCTGGGAGTCTGCCCATCCTCCACCCTGTGCCATTTGGGTGGTGGAGAGGCGGGTTCCCCGAGTCACACACTCATCGTTCGGAAGACTGCAGTCTGGCGGCCTCAACAAGATCCACATCAAGGAAAACAGGTACACAATCATCACGAACATCTCAGCTTGACAGATTGAGACGCCTGCCTTCAGACCTTGAGATGGAAGATTCGCAAGAAGTGCGGAATGAGTTACAAGCACTCAGGGCAGAGATGATCGCCTTACGCCAGGAGAACCAGACCCTACGCCAGATGATAACCCAAGGGGTTCCAAGTACCTCACAGGTGGAAGGATCATTGGCACACACAACGCCTATCAAGTTCGACGGAGACCCACGACGAGTAGCAGAATTCTGTAATCATTGTCGGATCCATTTTCTTTTTAGATCGACGCATTTCAATAACGACAAGGCCAAGATTGGTTATATCTTGGGTAATTTGACGGGCAATGCTCTGGCCTGGGCAACTCCGTTTGTGGTTACCAATAGCCCAATCCTGAACGACTTTGCAGCTTTCGAAAAAGCATTTCTTGAGGTTTTTCAGACCCCCAACCTGGCCTCCGCTGCGCAGAACCAGTTGATGGATCTAAAACAGGGGAACGTCGACGTAATTACATACATCAGTCGATTCCGTCTGCTGGCAACCGATTCCCAATGGCCGGAAATCACACAAAAGACACTGTTTCGCCGTGGGCTGAGGGAAGAGTATAAGGACGAGTTACTCCATATACCCGAACCCGAGACTCTTCAACTACTAATTGAGCAGGTGCTTCGTATTGATCAGAGACTGGCGGAACGGAAGGCAGAGAGACGTCGGTTCGAGAGGGGCAGTTCCAGGACAACCGGTTTACCTGCCGGATCCTTCGGGTCTACTGAACCTGGACCAGAACCTATGCAACTAGGGGCTATGAGGGGTCCTTTATCAGAGGAAGAGAGAAGACGGAGAAGAACTTTACGTCTATGTCTCTATTGTGGAGCTGCTGGGCATTTCCTGGGTACATGCCCTCTACGGTCTCAGAAGAAAAAGGCGGAAAACTAGAGGACCTGTCGTGTGTTGGGAAGGCTGCGACAGGTCCCTCTCTCTCTTCAGTCCTTTCCGCGTTTTGTTCGGTTCTACATCCTATGCAACCTGCGGTACTACAGACTCTGAAGATTCGAATCAAGTTACCCGGCAGAAGTGTGGAGGTGTTTGCTCTGCTGGATAGCGGGGCTTCCGGCAATTATATAGATGAAACTTTTGCTTCTGTGAATCAGATTCCGCTCCTGTCCAGAGCCACTGCTCTGTCCGTGCAAGTCATCGACGGAAATCCTCTGTCCTCGGGCCCTGTCCTGCAATCCACAGTGGGTGTATCTCTTCGGATCGCCAACCATCTTGAGGAACTCGCTTTGGACGTCATAAAGTCTCCTACCTACAAAGTGGTTTTGGGATTACCTTGGCTACAATACCATAACCCGGTGATCGACTGGAGAAAGCACACACTGACCTTTTCCTCTGCTGTCTGCACTCAGAAATGCTGTGTGCCTACGCCAACTCGGGCTCCATCGACCCCCTTGAATCCTAACGGAAACGGGGTCCGTGTGTGTTCTGTCTCTCATGTTCCTCGGGACTACGCCGAGTTTGGCCATGTGTTTTCTGAACCGGGCGATATACCTCTACCACCGCATCGCCCGTTTGATTGTTCAATCGAGTTGTTACCTGACTGCGTGGTGCCTCATGGGAAACTATACGCTTTAACACGGGAGGAGAAACAAGTGCTACGGGATTACTTATCGGATTGCTTACGAAAAGGGTACATTGTTCCGTCTAAGTCTCCTGCGGGGTTTCCTTTATTTTTTGTGAAGAAGAAGGAAGGCACCTTGAGACCTTGTGTTGATTATCGTGAACTCAACGAAATAACAGCTAAAGATCGGTATCCTCTCCCTTTGATACGCACCATCCTGGATACTTTACATACTGCCCGGATCTTCACTAAACTGGATTTACGTGGAGCGTACCATCTGGTACGTATCAAGAACGGGGACGAATGGAAAACGGCTTTCAAAGACATCATTTGGCCATTTCGAGTATAAAGTCATGCCGTTCGGTTTGTGCAACGCCCCGGCCGTTTTCCAACGGTTAATGGACAACATCTTTAGCGATCTCATTGGTCTGTCGGTCTGGATATATCTGGACGATATCCTGGTTTTTTCCAGATCCATTGAAGACCATGTAAAACATGTTCGTGAGGTCCTTCTACGCTTATCGTCCAATCACCTATTCGCAAAGGCTGAGAAATGCAGTTTTCACTTGTCCAGCATTGAGTTTTTGGGATTTGTGATCAATCAGGATGGGATTGAAATGGACCCCAAGAAATTACAAGCCATACAGGAGTGGACTCAACCCCATGATGTAAAATCTCTGCAACGCTTTTTGGGATTCGCAAACTTCTACAGGCGCTTTATACCACTGTTCTCTCAAATTTCAGCGCCCCTTACCCGTCTGACCAGCAGTAAGATCACTTTCAGGTGGGATTCTCTCGCTTCCCAGGCATTCGACACCTTGAAGTCGGCCTTTATGGTCGCCCCCATTCTGCGCCATCCTCAGGACGATCTACCTTTCATCGTAGAAGCGGACGCATCGAACTTTGCTGTGGGTGCAGTTCTTCTGCAGAAAGATCCAGAAACCTCAGTTGAACATCCGGTGGCCTACTTCTCGCGCAAGCTGAGTCCCAGTGAAAGAAACTATGCCGTTATCGAGTTAGAACTGTTGGCTATAAAAACCGCGTTCGAGGAATGGAGGCATCATCTACTCGGAGCCCGTTTTTCGGTGGAAGTACGTACCGATCATCGCAATTTGCAGTATCTACGCTCCCTGCAATGCCGAACACCCCGACAGGCTAGGTGGGCCTTCTTTTTCTCCCCTTTTGTATTTCACGTCACTTACATTCCGGGAACAGCTAACCTGAAAGCGGATGCTCTCTCACGATCCCTGGAGAAAGGGGAAGAAACGCCTAGTGTGGATCAGCCTCTGCTTTCCCCACAACATTTCTTATTGACCTTGTCCTCTCACCTACAAATCATCGCTGACGCCACCAGGACGGATCCTGAAAGACCGGTCATTCTTCGGCGCAAGTTCGTATCGGAACATGATGGACTCCTGTTTTTTCGGAAGAGGCTTTACATTCCCGAGGGTTCGGTTCGTGAAGGCATATTACATGGGTTACATGGCTCTCCCATTGGTGGGCATCGAGGGGTGAGAGCAACATGTGAACTGATTTCTCGACAATACTGGTGGCCAAGGTGGGCTACCGAGGTTAAGGGATTCATCGAGAGTTGTCCCGTCTGTGCTCAATGTAAAGTTCCAAGAAGACGACCTCTGGGTTTACTGGTACCCACTGAATTGGCACCATACCCATGGCATACTATCGCCACTGATTTCGTGGTTGAACTACCTCCCTCTGACGGGTACACTTGCATCATGGTTGTGGTCGACAGTTTTACTAAATATGCCCACTTCATTCCGTTCCACAGAATCCCTACGGCTGCTCAGATGGCTTCCGTCTTTCTCCACGAAATCTATCGATTACATGGCCTTCCAGAAAAGATAATCTCGGATCGTGGTTCTCAATACCTTTCTGCCTTTTGGAACAAGGTGTGTAATCATCTAGGTGTACGTAGAGCGTTGAGTTCTGGTTATCATCCACAGACCAACGGTCTTACAGAAAGGACTAATCAGACCTTGGAGGAGTACCTCCGATGTTTTTCCAACGCCACTCAGTCCAACTGGAAGGCATGCTTGGATCTCGCTGAAGTATCCTACAACAACACCATTCATGCCTCCATCGGAATCAGTCCATTCTTTTGTTCTACTGGTCAACATCCCAAATTGGTGCCGTTCCATCCTGTGCCCACTAGTACCGTACCATCTGCTGATGCCTTGGTCTCCAATATACAACGACAACAAGAATTGGCATATGATATCCTGAAGAGAGCGAAGGAACAGATGAAGGCCCAGGCTGACAGGAAAAGGAGTCCGGAACCAGATTTACAAGTAGGGCATAAGGTGTGGCTGTCCTCCAAAAATCTGCCTTTACGCAATATACCGGTTAAACTGGCCCCCCGGTATTTTGGTCCTTTCACGATAACCGAACGGCTATCCTCTGTGGCTTTCCGTCTTCAGTTACCTCCCTCTTGGCATGTACACCCTGTTTTTCATGTCTCCCTTTTGAAACCCTATGTAGCAGATTCCTATGGTCGGTCCTGTCCTCGCCCTGCCTCTGTCATAGTCCAAGGGGTTCCAGAATTTGAGGTACAAGAGATTTGCGATGCCCGCTATCATAGGGGGGTGCTCCAATTCTTGGTGGATTGGAAGGGGTATCCAGCTTGTGATCGCACTTGGGAGCCTCATCAGCATGTGCATGCCTCCCGCTTAGTGCGGAAGTTCTATGATCGGTTTCCTTGGAAACCCGGGGCTCCGGGTCTTCCGGGGAGGGAACATAGTGTCACGCCACTTCGGGGGAGACCGAGGTCCAGGGCGACCGCTCTTCCTTCTCCTTCCTGGCGGATCTACCCACGCTTTCGCGTCTGGGGAGCCGCCAGGAGGAGAGCGTCAGGAACCGCTGTTGGTGGGCTACGGCGCATGCGCGGGAGACCACTGTCTCAGTCTCGCGCATGCGCCGTAGATCAGGCTAGTGCATCGGGAAGGGTTCGCCTTCCAAGCCTCGTTTTGGGTCCGCCGGCGCTCGAGGGTGAAACGGCTTGCGTTTCAGGCCTCGCGGGCGCCGGCGGCCCATAAAAGGAAGCGGCAACAGAAGCAAATCGTGTCTCAACGCGGAAGCTTCGTTCGTGTTGCTCGCTCCTGGTTTTCTTGTAAAACTAGCTTCCTGCTATCCTGCCCTGCCTACAGCCTGTCTGGGAATCCTGACCTACTTGCCCTGCCTGGATCTACTGCCCTGCCTGATCTACTTGCCCTGCCAGACCTACTTGCCCAGCCTACTACCAACTGCCAACCTGGGCACCCTGCCTACTTGCCCTGCCTGACCTACTTGCCCTGCCTGACCTATTTGCCCTGTCTGACCTACTTGCCCTGCCTGTCCTACTTGCCTTGCCTACTGCCTTCCTGGGTATCCTGTCCTACTTGTCCTGCTGGTACCCTATTGCTTACTTACCCTTTTATCTGCTTGAGGGGTCCAGTTAGCTCTAGGTCTTTTGGGTCTCTCTGGTCCCTGTTTCAGTACCTCGGTTCCTTGCTCTGCCCTGCGCCTTGCGGGTTCAAGGGTCCCCCTGAATTCCCCTGTGACCTTTGGCTCGTTCCCAATCTGGTTCCCCTTTTCCAGTCTGTCTCAGCCTGGTGCATTGGTGCTCCATCTTCTTACCAGCTATCCGAAGTCAGCCTGCAGCTTGGTGCATCGACCTTCTACTTGGATCTCGCCTTGTTACGACACTTCAGACTGATCGTAGCCTCTCCTGTCTGTGCTTGCACAGTCCCATCGTCACGTTAATCGGGAGAGTGCTTTCCGTGGCGCTGGGAGTCTGCCCATCCTCCACCCTGTGCCATTTGGGTGGTGGAGAGGCGGGTTCCCCGAGTCACACACTCATCGTTCGGAAGACTGCAGTCTGGCGGCCTCAACAAGATCCACATCAAGGAAAACAGGTACACAATCATCACGAACATCTCAGCTTGACAGTTTCCAGCATGGGGCGAGGCGGCCCACTTGCGCTTAGCACGGTCTCTAGCACAAGAGTGTTTTTCAAACATTAGCCTCAGGGCCTCCCGTGCCCAAGTCTCTCTGCTTTTCAAAGTCTCTTCTTTCAGAGAAGCTGATGCAACAAACTAACTATTGGTTATTTTCCTCTTAGGATTTTACACATACTCAATTTCTCAGGTGATTCACGGCTCACCCCGGATCCCCCTCAGCCGGCCCGAGATCCTTTTTAATACAATGTCGATTCACCCCAGATCCCTCTCCACCAGGCTCAGATCCGTTTTAACACAATGTTCAATCAGTCTCCTTCCGCCGGGCTCAGACCAATGTTAGTTCACTTTAACACAAACTTGCTTTAACCCAAAGCTTTTGAATTCATCTCACTTGGTCGGGCTTGGACCTACATGTACTTTGTCATTAACTTCTTTGGTAGTATCAATATCGAAGACTTTCGATTGTGCACAGGATTTTTGCTTGACCCGTTGCAGGACCACTTCGATTCACAATCCTTTGTCACTCTTTTTTTTGCCACCTCTCAGTTGGATGCTTTACAGAGACCTTCGAATGAGCATGAATGCGGTGCCGGACCACTCTCTCAAAGGTAGCGTATCTTGGTTTCAAAGTTCCATCACTAATTTCTTGTTCAATTTTACTTGCCTTGGTTATCACATGCGTTTCATACACTGTTTGCTTCAGCGCTAATCATACAGTGTTGCTGCTTGCAACCTTGGCTTTAACACAGACCAGTCTGGTATCGGTCTCCCCAACTCATCGGCTGTGTTGATTTCTCTGACTCTGCTTTGTTTTTGGAGCCAACAACAGTACCACGGCAGCTGTCGATTCCACCTGCCTTGATTATCGAATCAGGAGGGCCCAACACACACAATACAGAATTTTTCAGCCTCGTTTTCTTGTCTTATGCTTTCTATTCACAAGGTTTTGTGGGTACAGGGAAGGGGATATTGTGTCTCGCCATCCTTTGTCCCACTCCCCGAAGACCCCGCACCCAGGTGATCCTCCCACACTGGTCCACCCCCAGGAACTGGATCCAAAAGCGATGGCTGTGTCCTGGTCAAATGGATGACAGATCCCGGGGACTATCGGGTGACACACTTTCAGGTTTCTCACATTCCCTTACCCTATGCAAGGTGGATATAGTTGTCTTTGTCCCAGTTCTTTCTTTTGAAGAAGTGGGAAAGAACAAGGATGAGATCCAAAGACTCTTGCATATTCCACAGGTTTCTTTTCCTGTCTCTGTGCTGCAGAAGTGAGATGTTTCTATATGTGTCTCGAAAGTATCCAACAAATTGGTCTTGAGGGGGTGACCCTAGATTTAAGGACTCCTTATGTCACGTGGAAGGTTCAGTGTTCTGTCTCCTTCCAATCCCATATTGAGAGTTTTGGGAATAATAGTTAGAGGGCCAGTAGTCTTGGGGTAAAAATTCCCTATGGGGACATGGGGGATTCCTGCAAAAGAGTGGAGAATGCAGGGAAGTCCGTTCCCACATTGACCTCTTAAGGGAGCCCAGTAATGATGGCTGATATCAGACATGACTCGCCCCTGATATTAATGTACACAGGTATCTTGGGGTTTATTTATCAGCCCGTATGGCGGTTTGCTTGCTACCTAAATCAGTTAATGCTTTCACTTGTTTCCCATTTACCCAGGCCTTTTCATATGTGATGTTAGTAGAGGACTGACACACACACATATGCTAAACGTTTCTAGATCTTCCTCGGTTTCTTCCCCTTTTAGATGGTATTACCAAAATTGGTCGTTTCGATGGGAACGAATGGTACAATTGGCTGAATTTGGCCAGTAGCATTCGGTCGTTTTGAAATGACCAATTTGGGTAATCCCTACCAAACATGGGTAGCAGGGGTTGCAGGGGTTTCACCCGCTCCCCATGTTTGGTAGTCATTGCCTTTTAGGGTAGCAGGGGTGTCCCCCCCGCTTCCAGAAGTATGGGGGTGAAAAAATCAGACCCTGCAGCTTTGGATCCGACCCGCGTAGTAGGGACGGAGCCGACGCCGCAGGATCAGTAAAGGCCCGGCCGGTGAAAACGTAAGTAGGGTATTGTTTTTTTTAAACAGGGCGGTTTTGGCCGCAGCTAAATTGGCTTTGCGGCTGAATTGGCCAGTCAATTCAGCCGCAACCAATTGTGCCACAGCCAAAACGTATATATCGTTTTAGACAGCCTATTTCCATGGGTGCTTCCTTTAAATCTTTCAGACACTGTCTGGCCAAATGGCCAGTTTCTGTACATGAAAAGCATATAGGAGGGGGTGGTTTGCTTCCTTTAGATTCCTCCCTTTTACTTTCCTCTCTACTTCTAGGATCAGGTCTTTTAACTTCCATTCTTTCCTTTGGTATCCATGCCTTGGTTTTATATAATCCACCTCCACTATCTACCACCTGGGGTTGGGGCCGGTGAGTAGGTTTGTGGTCATTCCCTTTCTAACCTCGGTGTACCGAGTGGAAGTGTTTGGTTACATTAATTCGTTCTCCCATTTCAAGGGGCGTTTCTCCGGGATTTAATCTAATGGCCCTTAACTTTTGCCGATAGAGGTTACAGGTTTGGCCTACTCTTTTCAACAGCCCTTCTTTGATATAAAGGTGATTCCCTGGGCAAGATTATGCAGCTGGTTAGTGGTCTGTAGCTTACCTTTCAGCAGTAGTTCCTGATAAACATTTTTTTTTATTTTCTTCCCATCCCAATTGCTCAGCGAATCATTTGACATTCAGAACAAAGTTTCCTAGATCTTCGCCCTGTAGGTATGGTTGAAGTATCCCTTACGGTAACGGGTGTCTTGCTTGTAACTCAACCAATTTCATCAAGATCTCTTGAAGCCTAGCTTCAGCTTGAATTTGATGGGTGGCCAACTGGGCCATGACAGCTGCCAAGTCGGCCATTTCTTCTGGTGGGGTAAGGGTTCCTTCTGTAGTTGTTTCTGAATCAGAAAAGAAACAGGTTTCAACTACTTCTGATAGTTTCAAAGTCGTCTGACTCTTCTTCCTCCAAAGGGAAAGACATCGATAGATTGGTCTCTAAACCTGATAAACCAGGAAATGACGATAACTTGGTACCAAAAAGAAAGGTTCAGGACAAGGGGGATTTAGGTTGCTAGGTCTAATGACTGTATGGGCTGGCTATATTTTTAATATTATTCGATCCCACTGTTGGATGTTAGAGTGGGAGGGTATCTTATAGCAACTGGATTTTAAAAAACAAATCTTGTAGATCAGTTGAGACATGCAGCTGAGAGAGCAAAACCTCTTGAAGAGTGGATATATGGTCATAGTCAAGGAGTTCAACTATTATATTTTCTCCATCTGTTGGTACGATTATCAGCATGCATTCTCAATTTTTATCATTTGAATCATATCCCACTTTTATGCATCATCATGGATTGATTTTTCTTTATTTTTATTTTTTATTTGTTATTATTGGCATTTTAATTAACAATAACCCCTTCCCGCCCTCCTCCCCCAATTGGAGACCTTTATTGTACTGAGAGTGTTCGCGACTATGCAATACCCAAAATTCTCAGTTAATGTAGGCAAAGTGCCATGTTATAGTCCTCTTGTAGAAATCTCAGAACCGTTCCCTGAAATGCTTTGTGCATCCCCTGGATGCTATAAGTCAACCATTCCATAGCTTCAACATTTTCAGAAACCAATCATGAACTTGTGGGGGATCTTTATCTTTCCAATGTTGGGCAATTACCACTAGTGCAGCCACCCTTAAAATAGACTGCACTTTGCGTTTGTATTTTGGCAATTTGCTCTCTTCCCCAGGACCAATACCAAGCAGGATGTCTTTTGTTTCTGAATGCAAAGTTTTCCCAAACAATTCTTGAATATATTTGTTGATTGTTCCCCAATAGTACGCCAACTTGGGACACTTCAGCCAGATGTGCATCCAGTACCCCGTTCCCTTACAGTCCCTCTAGCATTTGTCTGTATTGGTTAATTTCATTTTATAGAGTCTATATGGAGTGTAATGCCATTGCATCTTTGCAAATCAGGGAAACCTGGTATAAAGCAATGAGTGTCCGTTTTGGGATTTCCTTCCATAGTTTGCCATTATTCATTTGATATTATTGTCCCCAAAGTTCGATGCCAAGTCTGAACATACCTCAAGTTACCTGTTACACTCCTCTTGAAGTAACCGATATATAGGTTTGAAATAAGGGATTTCTCACCGGGATTCGAAACCAGGAACTTCTCAAATGCTGTCAGCTGTCTAGTGGCCGCAGCCCTGTACAGAGAGGCTAACAGCCAGTGTTGAACCTGAAAATATTGAAATGTCTCTGATTCCTTAAGACCCAGTTCTTTTTGCATTGATCAAAAAATGTGAAATGCATACCCTGATACATGTCTCTTATCTTATTACAATTGGCTTTTTTCCAATTCATAAACTAACCTTTATCCTGCCTGGGTTTGAACTTTGGGTTATTAAAAAATTGGGGAAAATGGGGAGGGATATGTTGTAACCTGGCATTGAGAGACCACCTTGTCCCATTTATCCTTTCAACTAGTTGGGTTATTTGGCTTGCATGCATATTTTCTGAGCGATCCTATTTGGGAAGCCGTAACAGTTCTGTGATATTTGGACCACAGATCGCTTGGTCCATTTCAGCCCATATTTTTTCTGTCTTTTGATGATACCCATTCCTTTACCACACGAAGATGTACTGCTTGATATTATTTTACAAAATGTGGCTCACTCAGACCCCCTTTAGAGCTTGGCTCCATTAATGTCCTCATTGCCACGTTAGGGGATTGGTTATTCCAGATACATTTCGATACCAAATCTAATAATTCCCAAAAGAAGGCATGTGGCACCTGGATTGGGAGAGCCTGAAAAAAGGTGTAGCACCTTTGTAAGAATTGGCATTTTTAATGCATTATTCCCCCCCTAACCATGAGATCGTTAACGAAGTTCTAAAAGAATTGGGGGAGAATGTACTTTTATATATTTATATTGATTGTAGCGAATTTGTTAAATAGATACCCAATAATCTAACTTTCCCTCCTACCCATGTAAATTGTGTTTTTTGAGACACCCGAGTTACTAATGTAGGGCTAAGTGTAACGCTTACCTGACTCCGCGGGGACACCCAGGAAGCTATTCCAAACCTCTTCTTAGTTAGCGCTGTTCACTTTCTACAATTTCTTTATTATCAGGTAAACCTATGAACACACATAAATTTCCCTTACGTGAAGTGGAAGCTACCCAAAAGTGCACAGGGAATGTAATTAATCTTCTGGCAAAATTTCCCCCCAGAATCTCACCTAGTATGTTTTTTTTTTTTTTTAATGAGCTCTCCATCCTGCATCTGTGCAGGGGCGCAGTGTTCTGACGAAGGATGCTGATGGTTTGAGCGCCAAGCACGGAAGGTGATATTATATGAACTTTGAACACATGAGGAAAATGGAAACCTATGAGGTAGCTATACGGCTTACTCTATGTGCTTAAAGAGTATAGGAAAATGTAAGAATGCGGTGGAAAAACCATGAATGAAAAGTGGTGTCTAACTGAGACTGAGTAAATCCAGCCAATAATGGCACCATGTTACACCTCAGCCGCACCACGTTCCCCGGGTTCTGTCTCGTTGCTCCCGTGTACACAAGGACAATTGGGGAGTTCCAGGTAACGCCAGAATAAGGGACAGGAAAGTGATCGCCCTTCATAAAGGATTGCGGCGCCGGCATGCACCCTTCTTATCGAGCTGGCAGCTGCCGTGGAAAATTGCTACACGAACTACATTACCCAGAAAATCTGTCAAGGGTTGTAGTTCCTGGCGTTGATCCGAGAGCCTCGTTTTCAAACGGTACGCCTCCTTGTTGTTACTTACTCCACAGCGGCATACAGAATGCTGCTTCTGTTTAAAGTACAATCGGCATACTTTCCGAAGTGCTCTCCTTGTATCTTGATATTGGAAGTTCCTGTTTTCCCGTGTACCGACCCTGCCTGCACACGGACTCCTCCTTCTTCTTAAACCTCATTTGATTTGTTTTCTGACCGCCCGTGTACCAGACCCCTTGCCTGCTTGCCGGACTCTTGGATTATTGATTCTGCTGTGTTTGCTGACCGCCCGTGTATCAGAACCCTTGCCTGCTTCCCGGACTCTTGGATTATTGATTCTGCTGTGTTTGCCGACCGCCCGTGTATCAGAACCCTTGCCTGCTTCCTGGACTCTTGGATAGTGATTACTCTGGTAAGAACAACTCTCTAATTTGAATCCCTCTTTCATCAGACTGTCATCACATCTGTGGATTTTGGTTTCATTCCTAAAGTGCATTTTGGAACGCTTTGCTGTGGTGCACCATCCCGAAACCAGTGCAACCCTCGTTCCGCTCGGGGATAGCTGCCTTACTAACCTTCCCTTTTTTTTATTTTATACTTTCGTTGTTACCCAGGATTCGTTACACCAATCTTACTTCCATCAGTGGTAAAGTATAGTTTTCTTGGTTTTCAATATTAGAGAATTACACCTTAGCTATATACTAAAGCCTCTTTGCTTTATAGGTTGCTCCAGTTCTTTTCTTAAGGGGAACTAAACCAGGTACTACTTAAGGGGAATAGTCTTGGGGATACCAGATTCAGAATTGACAGATTGTTTAAATTGTTATCCTTTCCTTTACAGCCTGGTTTCGAGGCGGTGTGTTCTCCCCGCTCTTTTGATCGATCGGTCCCCTTGTCTGTACAGTTCAGCAGGTGGTCATATCGGTTTAAAGAGTTCATTCCCTCACAGAGAGGAGGCTTGGGTAGAGGCTCAACCCTTGCTCCTTCAAGCAACTCCCCAGCACTAGAAGTCCGGCCTGTTTTACGTACTCTCCATTCCGGTGAGTAACACACCACAACAAATGCAACATCCAAAATACGTCAAGCTACCAATTGCACATGCAAGAGAACAATTGGAACACAAAAATGATCCTCCTTCAAACTAGTGCTGGCGTAATTCTCTAGTACAATTTTCAACTCTCCACAACTTTAAAAAACGTTGCACCCATACATAACTTAAAACCATGAATAACGTGTCGTGGCAAACAAAGGCTGAGATACTTGCGGTGGTGTCGCCTCAGGAGGAATGGGAATGCTGGCAAGTTCAAGCGGGCTGTGGAGAAAGAGCGAAACGCTAGGACACTGGCGCCTGACGGGAACCAAGGCGCAAGTTGCTCTCGCTCTGGAATTGGGTTGTTGAGGAGAATTCAAGCGGGGCTGCAGACGAAGAGCGAGAGGCTTGGAGACTGCCACCTAACTGGAACAAGGGTGCGTAATAAACTCGCTTCAGGCAAAATTTGAAAACGCGAGTTTAAGCGGAGGCTCGCTAGAGCAATACGCTCGTCACAACGCCATCAATGTCTGCTATGACCTGACAGAAGTAACGGAGGGAAATTTCCGAAGGTTTCCGTCACAAAATCAGTTAAGCTAATGTGAGAGGGAAGAGGCTATAAACTATGGTCGCTAAACTGTTGCTTCTAAGAACTATGAAATTACAAGTCTGACAGGAATCACGGGCATAGGGTAAACGTCGGCAAAACTGACTAGACGCGAAGCAGGGAGCGCACAATGGGAGGGGCTTAAATACCAATGGAGTGACAACAGCTAGACCGCACAACACTGACTGGAGAACAGCTAAGGCAGCCATGCTAGGTAGTCAGGAAGTGTTAGTCTAAGTCCACCCACTCACTGTGTTGCTTTTCCACTAACCAGCAATGATAAGCTGATGTCCAGTCCCTTTTTGGGATACCCCTGGAACCTTTTGCTGTGATCATGACAGTAAGAGATAGATTCAAAATTTCCGATTTCGTATAGTTTAAGGCCAGCCACTTTACCAAATTCTTCCAGCTTGCGCGTGACCATTATCAAAGATTCTACTGGATTTGTCACTGTAATCAACATGTCATCTGCATATGCCATTATCGTATGTTTTCCCGTCCCAAATGGTATCCCATATATTATGTCAGATTGTCTAATTTTAGTTTAAAAGGGTATAAATGAATTGCATATAGTAGGGGAGATAGTGGGCATCACTGTCTTCTACCACGGCTCAACACTATTGGTATAGAAAGTTGACCGTTTACAGCTATTCTAATTTTGGGATCTTTATAATTCGCCTGTAACATTTTCATGAACCCTGGACCAAATCCCGTAACCTCCATTGTTTTTAAAAAAAGAAATGACCATTCGACCCTATCGAGTGCTTTTTCTGCATCTAGAGACAGAAAAAACGCTGGGAGTCCTTTTCTGCAAATTTTTTTCTGTTATGTGGCAGGCCCTTCTAATATTGTCATGGGTTTGGCAATGTTTAATAAACCCTGACTGATCTGGGGGAATTCATCTTGGAAGAATATCAATCAATATATTGGCCAAAGTTTTAGTGTAATGTTTTGCATCTAGATTGATCAATGCAATAGGTCGATAGCAATAGGTCGATATGATCCGCATGCCCTAGGGTCTTTATTGTGTTTAGGGAAGAGTATCAATTTTTCTTCCTACATAGATGTAATACGGCCTGTGTTTTTGAATTAATTATATAATCTTAGCATTTTCAGGGCCAGAATAGTTTGATAGGTTTTATAAAACGGAACAGTGTGGCCATCCGGACCTCGAGCTTTATTCATAGGGAGATTTTTTGTATTACATATAGAAGTTCTTCGGTCGTTCTCTCTTTTTCCATTGGCTCTCGTGTCTGGGGTGTAAATTTTGGGAGCATGAATGAGCTCAAGTATGTGTTTTGGGATTGAGGATCTGGATTATCTGAGTCGTAGTTTAGAATAAAACTCAACAAATTGTGAAATGATCCGAGGTGTTGCTGTTATCAACTCACCATTTTTATCTCTTTATTGTGCCTGAGGCCTGGGTCTGCCTTAGTTGTTTGGTTAGCAACCGGTTTGCTTTATTTGCTTGAATATAGACCTTTTGTTACGTATATAGTAGCTTTTTTTCTGTTTGAGGTTAATAACAGATGTAGCCTTCCCCTATATGCCTTTTTTAATAGCCGGTCTGCCCTCAGTTTCCATTTTGTCCATAATTCTTCAATTCTGACTCCAATTCTGATTCCACTGCCCTAAGTATTTGTAGCTGCCCAAGCAGAGGTTATTTCCCCCCTGAACGATGCCTTAAAGGAATCCTGTAGAGTATCCATTGATATCCCCCCCCTGTATTGTTTAACACAAAATAATCTTCAATTTTTGCACCCAGCATCTCTTTCTGAATAGGGTCCTGGAATAATTCCAAAGGACAGACCCATGTCTATAACCCCAATCTCATTTGCGGAAGAAATGGCTTCAGTGCTGGGGCAGAGTGATCTGAGATTGTCATTGGAAGTGTCTCTATGTTTGAAACGTTTCCATCATGCCGCCGATAACCAAACATAATCTATGCGTTAAAACGAGTTATGGATATGGGAGTAGTGTGTGTAACCTTTTTTCTTTTCCCTTCAAGGTAGTCAAAACGTGGGATGGCTATCTGATTTATTGCACAACCCTTGTGAAGGGGAGGGTTGTGTATATTTTATCTTTGCACTTCTATTATTCAGTGGGTCCCACGCCAAATTGAAATCCCCAATTCTCCAGCATTGGATCTTTCATGGATTCACATGCTTCGAATATTCCCTGTCGTCAGGCTGGAAACCCTCGGTACATTCATAAAGCTGTTTTCCATAGGAAAAATTTCGACACTTCTGTGTCCTATCTACGTCATTTTGGGCTGCTTACGCATGCCCCAATAGGACGTAGCGGTATAAATGCCCCGCCCTGCGGCTCCCTTTAGATTTCAACTGTCTTCCAAAGTAGTGGGATCACCTCGCGTCATCTACTATTTGTTTACTAGGTTGTTTTAGTCATTTTCCTAATGTGTGGGGAAAGCTCTTTTTCGCCCGTGTGCTACATGCGGGTGAAGGAGTGTATGAAGGAGATGGCCATATGGACTGCATATATTGTCTCCACCCTCACCATTCGGCAGACAATTGTGACATCTGTAAGGGCTTCTCCCAGAAGACTCTCAAAGACCGGAGTCGGCGGTTGGTGGCTTGGTTGAACGACGAAGCGGGTGCGTACCCCCCTTCAGAGGTAGGCTCCACGCATAGCTTGGCCTCAACAACTAAATCTTTAGGGGCTCCCCGCCATTCAGCATCGGCTGAACCTTCCGTGAAGAAAGCTCATCCGTTGGAGAAGGGCTCTTCAGAAAAACATTCCACCAGAGAATCTTCGTTGAAAGCGAAAACCTCGTCGTCCTCCTCGTCTAAGGAGAGGAAAGATCAGTCAAGATCCACCTCCGGTGATCATCATAGATCATCCTCGAGTCGAGAGTCTGCAAAACACAGATCAAGTTCAAAAAAGGCGGGAACGCCTCAGGGATCTGCGCAGCTACCAGCGTCGTCGACGGGAGGGCGATCGTCGACGGCCTCACTGCCAGTGACGCAGATGGTCTCTTCAGGTGTTCCGCCGCAGGTGATGACGACGACAGTGCAAAATTTAACCTTGCGACCAGAGGAATATGACCCAATTTTGCTGGAAACCTTGTTTCAGCACGAGGCGGCCTTGTCCATATCCTCTGTGGACGACGACCGTGAGCAGGTGGCTGGACCTGCAGAACTTGGGTTGCAAGGGGTTAGCAGACTGACTCTTTCGAGCGGGACAAGTATCCTGGTTACAACCCCGTTGCTTAACCCGCAAACTGTTTTGTCTCTGGAAGTTCTATCTACATTGCAGAATTTGTTGAAGAAATTGGATGAGAAGTTACCTCAGGTGACAGCTCCGGCGAGACCAGGCGTCGACGAGCCAGGTCCTTCCCCATTGACCAACTCTGACGGCGGTGCCGTCCCGTGAAGGCCTTCCAGGTGCACGTCCGGAGGAAGTAGAGCTGCTGGAGTCAGAGAGAGTCCATATCGGATATATCTTTATCCCCCTCTAGAGACCCGAACTGGGAGTCGGGAGCGGAAATGGAAGCTCCAAGGAGCCCAGCTCAGCCGTCACCCCCGGATGACATCTGTAATTTCCATGCTATGAGTAAGGCTTGTACAGAATTTGGACTAGCCCAGGAGGAGGAGAAAAAAAGACTGTTTTCTGTTCGATCATATGGGAAAGAGGAGGAAGTCGGTGTTTTCAGTCCCAATGTTAGATCATGTGTGGCAAGAAGGACTTCAGACGATGCGTCATCCTTTTTCGGAGCCGGCAATAAAAGGTAGACTGGAGAAGAAATTTGAGGCTCCCCGAGTCCACCCCCAAATGTTTATCCTCTCAACCAACCCCACAGTCGGTGGTATCAGCGGCTGCGGCAAGGAAAGCAAGGTCTCGGCACAAATGCATGAATCCTCTGGGGAACGAGGCCAGGAGGCAAGATGCCTTTGGCAAGGAGTTGTCGGTGGGTGCAACAGTGAAGACGGCCAATTCTCTGGCTATTATGGCCACGTATGATAGAGAGATGTGGCATCGCTTGGCACCCATACTAGAACATCTCCTAGACGAACACAGAAAGGCGGCAATGTTACTCGTCCGAGAGGGGGAAGAGGCCTCTAATCACTCTATAAATATCGCTGTGGACCTGGCGGAATCAGGTTTTAAGCAGGTTAACAATGGGGTGGTTCTGAGGAGACTAGCATGGCTAAAGTGCACCAACTTCTACCTGAAGTGCAATATAAGGTGTTGGATATGCCTTTTGAGGGAGACCTTCTTTTTGGTGAAAAGGTGGACGAGGCCTTGAAAGGCATGAAGGAGGACTCTGACACAGCGCGCTCTCTAGGGAGCCCTCCAGAGTGGTAGGCATTTTCGTTCATTTCGCCCCTTTAGAGGAGCGTCGGGAAACTCACGGTTCTCGTCATCAAGGGACCGTGCCTTCAATAGACCGTTGTAATCTTCGCAGGGCTACAGGTGGGCTTCTCAGACCGCAAAAAGACGTCGGACTATCAAGCATCTAGGAAGAGGGGAGGTTACTCCTCGTCGTCAAAAGACAAACAATCTAAAGACCAGCAATGACGGGTTTCAGAACGTCCTGGGAGGCAGGGTGTCTCACTGTCGACGAATGGGAGAATATGACCTCAGACCGGTGGGTTTTGGACACTGTAAAGTTCGGTCATTCCTTACAATTCAAAAGCAAGCCATTGCACATTCCACCAGTGTTTTCGGCTCAACCCCACCTGAACGTTTTAAGACGAGAGGTAGTACTTATGCTACAAAAAGGGGCTATAGAATTGGTACCTGTGTCGCAGAGGGGTCAAGGAGTGTATTCCCGGTACTTCGTGGTGAAGAAACCCAACAGGAAATGGCGTCCCATTCTCGGCCTTCGGGACCTCAACAAAAAGTTTAAGAATCTAAAATTCAAAATGCTCACACTTCAGGAAGTGATCCGGTCGATTCAACAAGAGGATTTTCTGGTGTCGTTGGATCTCCAGGACGCGTACTTTCACATACCAATGCATCGATGACACAGAGTTCCTAAGGTTTGGAGTTGGGCAGACCCACTACCAGTTCAGTGCTCCCTTTTGGACTAAAATCCTCTCCCAGGACGTTCACAAAATGCTTAGCCCCGGTTGCAGCGTGGTTGAGAAAACAGGGACATCATGTTTACCTGGACGACTGGTTAGTGAGGGGATCGTCCCCTATGTCAACTCTGGCAAGTCTAGAAGCTACCATGCAGCTTCTGCGACGACTAGGATTTGCGGTAAAGTTCGAAAAGTCCTCATTGACTCAGTCAAGAAGCTTGGTGTTCTTGGGTGCACAGTTCGAAACTCAGTCAGGATTGGTGAGACCATCCGTACAGAGGATGCACAGACTCAATCAGCTGGCAAGGCAATGGAGAGTCAATACCATAAGAAAATGTCGATACTAGGCGCCATGGCCTCGTGCATCCCTTTGGTGAACAACTGCTGCCTTTACATGAGGCCAATTCAAGAATTCCTGGCAGACCGATGGGCGCTGAACCAGGGACTTTGGTCGGACAAACTGACCGTCGACGACGAGCTCCTGCGGGCACTTCGATGGTGGCAAGACTTGGAAAACCTGTCCAGAGGGGTTCCCCTGCAAGAGCCGGAGTTTCGCATGACCATAGTGATGGACGCGTCGCTGACTGGATGGGGGGCACATCTGTGCGCTCTCCAAATGCAAGGCTGGTGGTCGTCGGAGTCGCTCCTTCATATCAATGTGCTAGAGTTGAGGGCAGTGCGTTGGGCTCTGAAATCTTTCCTACCGCTCATAAAAGGGTCAGTGGTGAGAATATTGACAGACAATACGACAACAATGTTTTACTTAAGAAAACAAGGAGGTACTTGCTCCAGAACTCTTTCCACCGAGGCTCAGGAGATATGGCAGTGGGCTCTACAACAAAATATAACCATCGTAGCCCACCATCTTCCGGGAGTAAAGAACGTGCAAGCAGATTCCCTCAGCAGGGAAATGGACCAGATACACGAATGGGAACTGGACGATCTTCAGTTTTCGAAGATTTTCAGAAAGTGGGGGCAGCCTTCTCTGGATCTCTTTGAAACAACGGAGAACAAGAAGTGCGAACAGTATGCCTGCAGATGGCCGCAGATCGATTTGCTGGGGGAAGCGTTCTCCTTCCCGTGGACGGACAAGTTTCTGTACGCTTTTTCCCCCCGTTTCCACTCATACGGCGGACCCTGCAGTGGATTCACAGATACCGATGTCGAGTGATCTTGGTGGCTCCTTATTGGCCGAGACAGGCGTGGTTCTCCGACCTGCTACAGCTTTCAATAGCACAGCCGGTAACGTTTCAGAAAGTCCCGAACCTCCTGTCCCGGGACAAGGTAACAGTGTGGCACCACGACCCGGACAGTCTCAACCTGACAGCATGGCTCCTGACTTCTTGGAGTTTGGTACCCTAACTATTTCATCGGATTCCCGTTGAATTCTGCGAGCTCCGTCCACGAACACTTCGTATGCATGCAAGTGTTGGAGATTCTGCGTGTTGTGTCAAAATCAGATGGGGTTGCAGCCCTTGAATATAACTCCGGAATAGCTTCTACCATATTTGCTGCATTTAGCAGAGAGTGGGTTATCTTTTTCATCGATAAAAGTACACCTGGCAGCTATTTCAAGGTTCACGCGGAGAAGGCAGTCGTCGCTGTTTAGTGATAGGCTGATAAAGCAGTTCATGAAGGGTTTATTTCGTACATTTCCACCGACCAGCCTGGAGTCCTAACTTGGTGTTGGCAGAGCTAATGAAAGCTCCCTTTTGAACCTATGGCTTCCTTGTCTATGAAGTTCTTATCGTGGAAGTTTGCCTTTTTGGTAGCTATCACTTCAGCACGACGACTCTCGGAGATACAAGCATTGGTCATAGATCCTCCGTGCTTCAGGTTCTTTAAGGTCAAAGTGGTGCTGGCAACCAACCCTCATTTTATTCCGAAAGTTCCTACTTTTTTTTTTTGCATAAGCATTCGTCAATTGTACTACTTACCTTTTTTGCGACTCCTTCATCGGTTGCGGAAAAAGCCCTCAAAACTTTAGAGCTCTTCAAGTCCAAAGTATGATCTTCATCGGACTCAGCAATTTAGGACTACGCAACAACTGTTTGTGGCTTATGGTCCGTCGACGAAAGGAAAGGCAAGGCAATCTCAAAACAAGGACTAGCTCGATGGGTCTCGTCGCCGATTGCCTTTTGTCACTCCAAGGTGGGGAAACCGCTGGAAGGACGTCCGAGATCTCATTCCACTAGATCAACTTCGTCTTCGGCGGTGTTGTGGGCCGGAATTCCGTTGGGAGACATTTGTCAAGCGGCAGCCTGGTCCGTGCCACATACATTTACCCGCCATTATTGCCTCGAACGGCAGCATGCAGACGATGTATAGATGGGACGAGCAGTCCTACGTCATCGGTTTCAGTGAGGTAAGCCCTATTCAGGGGAATGGCCTATATAATTTTGTGGTGGTTGTCGTTTTTTTAAACCAACCTGTAACTGCTGCATTTTTTGAGAAGGAAAAAAAGTGTGCTTAGGATGGTTTGCATTCAGACCACCAAATCAGGATTACTGCTATACAATCTATTCTAAGCATGTGAATCCATGAAAGATCCAATGCTGGAGAAGGGAATAGTTTCTTACCTGTAACTCCATTTCTCCAGCATTGGTATCTTTCATGGATTCACATGCGCCCGCCGGCCTCCCCTGAATACAAAATATATATATATATCCCATTCTACTTTGGAGGGGTTAAAATCTGAAGGGAGCCGCGGGCGCGGGAAATTTATACCGCTACGTCCTATTGGGGCATGCGTAAGCAGCCCAAAACGACGTAGATAGGACACAGAAATGTTGAAATTTTCCTATGGAAAACGGCTTTATAAATGTACCGAGGGTTCCCAGCCTGACGACAGGGAATATTCTAAGCATGTGAATCCATGAAATATACCAATGCTGGAGAAATGGAGTTACAGGTAAGAAACTATTCCCATACTAGCCGTTCCCCTATCGTGAATGTTTCCAATTCCGTTTATGTTTTTCTCAAAGTTATCCTGGCCCATGTTTGGAGCATAAAGTGATGGTACGGTCAATTTAATCGAATCGGTGTCGACAACCAGAAATAGGAATCTACCATCCTTGTCTGTTTTTGTATTTATTTTACATTGTAACCCCTGCATAAAGGCTATTAAAACCCCTTCCACTTTCCTTGGTGCATTAGCTTGAATAATTGTAGGGTAATGTCTAATATATAAACTGGCCTTGTCTCGTCGTCTAATATGGGTTTCCTGTAAAATTAAAACTTCAGGATGATGCCATGCTAGGAATCCCTCTAATTTCCTGTGTTTGACCGGCCCTTTAACATTAAACGATATACACTTGAATGCAGTTCCTATTCTATTGCACTATTCTTATACAGCACTCTACCCCACACACTCTGGTGTTTTAAACAATGCCAAAACATTTCTGCGGTTGTCTGCCCCCGTACATATCCCCCCCCAACTTCCTTTATTCCCAACAACATATCCCCCATACCTCTCCCTACCCCTCCACACCTCTGTTGTGACCCTTTGTACCTAGAGTACGTATATCCTTCACTTCTCCCACGTGGATCACCATTTCCTCCAGGGTCCCTCCTAGGGTATCCTAAAACCCTCTTCTCCTCCACTCGGGTGATTCCAAGTGGAGCATTCCGTACTTGCACTGTCTTCTTCACAATCTAGTTAGGATCCTGAACAGAAGAGCCAAGAAGTTCCCCTCACCAATATCCCTTTTGTTTCATTTTTTCTTCTCAATTATCGGGCCCGCAAACAAAAGTCTCTCCGTATCTATTCCGGCCCCCTGTTCTGGGTGCCACTGATATCTCTGATGAATCTTCCTTAGTTCCTCTGGTGTCCGTCCTTCCGTTTGCGATTAATTGTGTCCCTGCGGTTTCTCCTCCATCTTCATTTATTTCCAACAGCTCCATTCCTTCTGCAAGAGATGTGATTCTGTGTTGCATCCCATTTGAGTGAAAAGGTGTCCCCAAATGGGAATGTCCATCTACATTTTATTTTCTTTAATTTCAGCATTTTTACCACAGGTTGCATTTCTCAGCGTTTTTGGAGGGTAATCTGGGAAAGGTCTTGGTACAGTTCTATTGCTGTGCTGTTATAATTTACTGGGCCTGTTTGTCTAGCTGCCCAGAGACTTTGTTTCTTTTGTGGATATAACCCATTCGGTGCCAGCACATCTCTAGCTCGTGAGCCTGGGTCTACTCTTCTCAGGCCGACCCTGTGGACACAATCTATTAGGATCTCTTCCTCTTCCTTTGCCACGTGCATCTTTTTGTAAATTGACACTATTGCCTCCAAAACCGGAGTCTATAACTGATTCCGGAAGGTTCCAGACCTGAATGTTCACCCTGCGCAACCTATTCTCTAAATCCTCACATTAGATCTCAATATTCTGGGTCGTTCTAGCCAAATGTTCAAGCAGCTCATCCGATTGCCGGCTGTCCAAGGTCAAGTCTTGTATTGCTCTTTCATTGGCATCAGTACATTCTCCCAATTCTGTTAGGTCTTCCCTAAAGTCTGTAATTTAATTTCTGTTGTAAAGGTGTTAAATTGCATCTGAAATGAAGCTGTAACCCTCACCTTGTATCCACAGGGATGCCACCCGACTGGTCTGGAGCGCTTCTGGGATGGATTCCCCTCCCCTGGGGACTCGTACTGCCGTGGGCTTAGCCTTCTATTTCGATAAGGTGTGCTCTCCGTCCTGCCGTTCTGTGCATGGGCACGTCGTGGTTGGGCACCTTTCCGCCGAGTTACTTCACTGGCGTGGGCCCGGAAGTCCGGGCCGGCTGAGTGTCCGTAATTGTTGTTGCCCTGTTGACCTTCTCCTTCTCTCGTCGATGCAGAAGGTATGATGGAAACGTCGAGCTGATGGAGAGGGCAGTGCTCGAGTAGGTAAGAAAATGCGCAAAGCGCGGTGCTATGAGCGTCTTTGAATAAGGATAACCCGTGCTATCCTTCCTTGCGGGTGGGCGAGAAGCTCCTGGAAGAAATGTGGCTTGATGGAAGCGGAGCGTAGAATGGAAGAGGCCCGGGCGGAGGTGGAATTTCCAGGAGAGCTTCGTAAGCGAAGACTGGAGGCGATGGAATAGGAAGACGAACGCTTTCTAATTGTCCTCTTCTTGTCTCGATCCTCTAGGATGTTGCTTGTGAAAGAAGACGAGTTCCAGGGGAGGTTCCGGATTGTTCGAGGAACTGGATGCAGAACAGGTAAGGATGAATAAGGGTGTTCTGGCCAAGGATGCTGAGAGCAGGTCTCGAACGTCACGCTGCAGGTTTAGAACAACGCGAAGCGTGTGCCTCAGCTCGGGTGTGGCTTAAATAGCCAGCAGGCGTCACGGGTGCCTTCAGGGCGGACCACGCCCTGGATGCTACACTGCATGATGCAGTTCAACGTTGATCCTTGTGGGGGCAGCCATGTTGGTCCATTGTCCAATGGAAGCTCCATCTGTCACATGAGCCTGGCGCTAACAGTGCCAGGACTGGGCCTAGGAAGGCCGAGAGGGGCATGACTGGGGCCTTGTAAGAATACTGTGGCGAGGGCCAGAGGCCCTGAGTTCGCAGGCCAGGGGTTAAGGTCAGGACAGCACTCCGTCCATCCCCCCCCCTCCCCATAAGGCCCCTCTCAGGGTGGTCCTTCTGTCTGGTCCTGGCTTGGTGGGGTACTCTTGGTGTAAACGCCAAATCAGGGGTGGAGTATGAATGTAATCACTGGGCTCCCATGTTCTGTCCTGCGGACCATATCCTTTCCAGTCTACTAGATAGTAGAGTTTCGTTCCAACATGCTTGGAATCCAGGATGTCTTTTACTTCGACTTCTGGTTCTCCATGAATTATCACAGCCCCTGGTGGGATAGTTACTCTGGTTCCAGGCTGAACTGGTTTCAGGAGGGATACATGAAACACCGGATGTATCTGCATGTGGCTTGGCAGCGTCAGCTTTACCACGACTTTATGATGGATTTGATGGTGTACGGCCCTAAAAACCGTGGGCGGAATGTGAGTTCCCTTTAGAGTTGCATGTTTGGAGGCTAGCCACACCATGTCCCCTATTTGGTAGTCAGGGGCTTTGGCGCAATGCTGGTCCACGTACGTCTGGCGAGCCTTCGCTTGATGCAGATGTTCTTTGGCGCTTGCGAAATGGTCGCGTGTAGGTTCGTGACGGCTGACATTTCCAGAGTCGTAGGCATGTCCAATTCTGACATGCGTGGGTGTCTGCCATATACAGTAAAGAATGAAGTTTGCCTGGTGCTGCTGTGAAGCGAGTTGTTATAAGCATACTCAGCGAACCACAATAGATGCTTCCAATCCCCTTCCACTTTGCTTGAGCGTTTGGTTCGTCCTCTCCGTTTGACCATCCGTTTGGGGGTGATGGCTAGTGGATAATCGGATGTCTATTTAGCCCATCGAGCAACACTTCCTCCAGAAGTTAGACACAAACAGGGTACCTCGATACGAAATCAAGACTGATGGGAACCCGTGCAGCCGTACCACATGTTCAAGGAAGGTTCTGGCGAGACCAGACGCGTTTGGTAGACCTTTGAATGGGAAGAAATGGGCCATCTTGGAGAACAGGTCCATGATCACTAGGATGGTGTTATAACCTTGACAGGAGTGTAGGTCGGTGATGAAATCAAGTGATAACGTGTGCTACTGAGCCGACGGAATGTCCAATGGTTGTAGGAGCCCAGCGGGTCTTTGCTTTGACGATTTATTATGAGCACATATACCACAGGAAGTGATGAATTTAATTACATCTTTGCGCCACGTTGGCCACCAGTAACTTGGTTTCGCCTTGACCAGGGTTTTGGCAATTCCTGGGTGGCCCTCCATGAGGGAGTCGTGATACTCTGAGATGACCTGTTCTTTTACATGCACGAATAGCCAATTTCTGTAGTAAGGGAGTTGGTTCTTGACGCTATAGTGTTCTCCTCTTGAACCCCACGCTCGTAGTTGCTCCTGAGTTAAAACTTTCCGGACTTCATACAGCAACTCGTCTTGAGTCATCGTAGTTGTAATGCCTAAGAGTCTGTCCCCCGGAATAATGGTCACGGGTTCAGGAGGGGTATACACCCTCCTCGGTGCCCATACGTGAAAGGGCATCAGCCTTGCCATTTTTGACTGCTGGTCGGTACGTGATCACATAGTCGTACTCCGCGAATAAAAGGGCCCAGCGTAGTTGCCGAGAAGATTGGGCCTTTGCACTTTTCAAGTATTATAGATTTCGGTGGTCCGTTATCAGAGTGATAGTGTGTCTGGCTCCCAACAGATAGTGTCGCCAGGCCTTGAAAGCAGCCTTTATGGCCAGCAGCTCCTTGTCCGTGATGGCATAGTTGAGCTCAGGTGGCGAGAATTTTCGTGACCAGAAAGCCACCGGATGTAGCTGGCCGGTGTGTCGGTCACTTTGCGATAATACAGCACCCATCGCCATACTGGAAGCATCCGTATGGAAGCATACTGGAACACACAATTAAGACTACAGGTGGCAATACAAGTTTTACCTTTGGTACAAGCCTGTACTACTATGTCAGAGTGGTAGCAGTGGCAGAGCAGCCAGGCTTATCTCAAGAGTATGAGCAGTAGAAGAGATTACACAAAGGGACCACAATTCAAGCAAACACTGACTCAAGGTTTCACGTAAAAAAAATAGGTAGATTTATTTTTAAACCATTCGTTATAAACACAACACTTCTATTAAACTCAAATAAATACCACACGTTAAATATACAACCAATTCACTTTGTACAGTAAGTCTCAAGGTAAGTACCCTGTGTTGAATGAACCTGTGTCATGAACAAAACACGTTACAGTGAATACAATTGCAATCACTTTTTAACAGTTCCGTCTACTAAATAAACGCGTATCCGTGACATGAAATTCTACCGGGGCAAAAACACACTTGGCACCTGAGATACCCAGAGGGAGTTGGAGGCGAAAATCACAGGCAATATTTTGGTTAGGCAGGCAGAATCAAAAGCTCAGACAGGAGTTTAAAAGTCAAAGGGCCGGAGCCAGGGTCGAAAGACACCGGGGCCTGTTGCCGAAGATCAGTCACAGTTCACGATTCAACGTACCCAAAAGTACTTCAATATTGTCAATGTTCAGAAGCAAAAGTTATAAGAAGGGGGGAAGACCAGGGCAAGCCTTGGAAATGTAGAAAAGTGTTTCACCCAGTTTCCTCAAGTAGAACAGAGTACCTTGTTCCAATGGTGCAGCTGGTGCCCTGGCAGTTGTTCCTGTTGCTTTCCCGCAGACCCATGATTCCTGGAGCTTCGTTGTGAAGGAGGACATCTGAAGGGTGTCTGCACCACACAGGGATGAAGCCGGAAGCAGCAACGAGGAATGAAAGGTGCGCTCCTTAAAAACAGGAGAGGCTCTTCAGGTGGCTATCCGGACCACTACAGCGATTTCGACCAAGGAAAAGGATCCATTGGCTGTGGAAGATGAGCTGGTTATCCCCACTAAGCTCAAGGGAAGAAGACTCCGGACTGGATCTTCGCTGAGTCGTCGAAGGGAAGATGGCTCAGAACTGCAGCAGGTCTTCACTGGGACGGGGTAGTTGCAGCAGCCGTCGTACTCTCCGCTTCTCTTCGGTTCCTTGTAGTTCCAGTGGACTTCTCGCCCAAGAGACCTGCCTTTTATGCGGAAAACCCCCATTCACACAGCCTGGCTGTCAATCACCCAGCAGGGGGTTGTCCAGCCCGGACAACTAACCTGGCCAATCATGACAAAGTACGACTTGGGTTTCAGAGGATACCCTGTGCAGGGGGTGACTACACCCCTCCCTCACATGCAGCCCACCTAGACACCCAGGCACCTTGAGGAGGGCTTCTGAGCAGAAGCCTGCCAAAAGATAGTGGACAAAGAAGGCACACCTAGTTTGCCGCGCAAAGTAAAACACAAGAAGGACTTTAACAAAAAGAAATGGCGAATAAACCCAACCGGAGCCAACAGAAAGACGATTTGGTCAAGCGGGTTTATGTTCGAGGCTAATATAATAGCCAAGAACAGTACCACATTTATCTAATATAATCGCGGTTGAAAAGTTAGGGTAGATACCAAGTCTAAATGTTAAGAGAGAAACCATGCTCTACGAGGTAAAGATAAAAAGGGATACGAGTTAACCCTTTCCATTACTCCATGGAAGATGGGGTGTACTGGATCTGTGGTAGATTGACTAAGTAAAGGTAATGGTAACTTTACCCTTTTCTTGGGGACCGTAGTCGCCTCAGAAATGGAGTTGAGGGAAGTCTCGAAGACAACCCTGTGTCACGGCACTGAAGGTGCTGTGTGACACGCAAAAAGAGGGCTACTGAAGTGGTGTACTTCAGAGTCCACAATCACAAAAACAGATAGAAACACATAGGAAAACACAGGTAAGAGTGGGGAAAAAAGCTCTCGCTCTTACCAAGTAGAAAAAAATAAACTCCAGAAGTCAGCAAGGCTGCTGGGAGACTCGCTAGGTGAGGGAAATTAGCCCTAGATGAGAATTCTCCCTAACAAGTGGTGGTGAATTTTGCCTTGAGTTCCTGAAATGCTTTTTCGGCCTCCTGTCCATTCTTGTTGCACTTCCTTAATAACGAAGTGATCGGGTGTACAATATGCGAGAACCCTGGGATGAAACGTCAGTAAAGGTTCGCAAAACCTAGCATGCTCTGGACTCCCTTGATTGAGTTGGGGCTGGCCAATTGAGGACGGCATCAACCTTGTGAACATCTATCCTGATTCCTTTTGGAGTGAGGATAAAACCCAGGAACTCTACTTCCGTAACGTGGAAGGAGCATTTCTCAAGCTTAGCATAGAGATGATGTTGATGGAGCTTGGTAAGAGCAACCCGTACATACCTGACCTGATCTTGTTCAGAAGCCGAATACACCAGGATGTCATCGATGTAGAGTAAGGCGCAGACATCAATCAGCTGTCTTACAACATCGTTCATGAAGTATTGGAATGCGGCTGGGGCATTGTACAGGCCGAACGGCATCACTTGGTATTCGTATAAACCGTATTTGGTATGGAAAGCCGTTTTCCACTCGTCCCCTTCTTTAATGCGCACAAGATAGTAGGCACCCCATAGGTCCAATTTCGTGTAGATTTGGGCTTCCCTCACTTGGTCTAGTAGTTCCGGAATCAGAGGTAGGGGGGGGGGGGAGCAGTTCTTGATGGTGACTTGGTTCAATGCACGGTAGTCAATGCAAGTCCTCAATTCTCCTTCCTTCTTTGGTACGAAGAATAAGGGAAACGCTGCCGATGACTTCGAAGGGCGGATGAAACCGTTGGCCAGGCATTGCTTCAGGTATGTCTTCAGATGTTGGTTCTCAGGTTCGGTGAGCGCGTAGATACGACCACACGGAATTCGGACTCCAGGTATCAGATCGATCTGGCAATCGTAGGGCCCGTGGGGGTGGCAAGGTATTTGCTTGCTCCTTTTGAAACACGTCTTGAAAGTCCTGGTATTGAGTTGGTAGCGTAGCAACCGCACCTAAGATACTTATCGTACCTTACTGAACGGGTGAACTGGCACGTTTCCGCTTCCTTCCTTTGGAATAGCAGGTATGTGCGCAGTCATGGGAGAAGACCAACTCTCAGGCACGCCAGTTGATCCGTGGGTTGTGCGCGACCAGCCATGGCATCCCTAGGATTAATCAGAACTGCAGTGCTTTGATGAGGTCAAAAGCGATGGTTTCTCTGTGTCCATCTTCACATAGGAGGGTGGGTTCTGTGGTACATTCGGACACAGGACCGGAGGCGATCTCTGTGCCATCTACAGTGGTTACAGTCTCTGGTGGGCTTCGAACAGAGTGGAAGCCCCATCTTTGCTGCAAGATCCTGATCCATGTAATAGCAGAGCAGTGGGCAATCAATGTAAGCTTCTAACAAATGCATATTTGATGGCTGTTGATGGGTAATTAGGATCACGGCGAAGACAAAATGGGAGGTCTGTAGTTGGATTTCTTTGCTCGACAATTGGACCCCTACAATTGCCGGGCTTGGTAGTTTTCCCGACTCCTCACTTGGTTTCTCCTTGTCTGCGGCTCCTACGGTTCTTCTTGGTGCTTTAACTGGACATTCCTTAAGGAAATGGCCTGCCTTTCCACAGTACAGGCATAACTGCTGTTCTCTCCTCTTATCCCGTTCAGCTTTACGCTTACTAATTGTCCTATTCTTGTCTCTCCCCTCTAGGATGCTGCTAGTGGAAGACAAGTTCCACGGGAGGTTCCGGATTGATCGAGGAACTGGATGCAAAACAGGTAAGGATGAATAAGGGTGTTCTTCTCCTTGAAGATGCTGGCCAAGGATGCAGCGAGCAGGTCTCGGTGAACGTCACGCTGCAAGTTTAGAACAACGAGAAGCGCGTGCCTCAGCTCGGGTGTGGCTTAAATAGCCAGCAGGTATCCCACGTGCCTTCAGGGTAGACCACGCCCTGGATGCTAGACTGCATGATGCAGTTCCATGTTGATCCTTGTGGGGGCAGCCATGTTGGTCCATTGCCTAATGGAAGCTCCATCTATCACATGAGCCTGGCGCCAGCGGTGCCAGGACTGGGTCCAGGACAGCCGAGAGGGGCATGACTGGGCCCTTGGGGGCCTTGTAAGAATACTGTGGTGAGGGCTAGAGGACCTGAGTTCCCAGGCCAGGGGTTAAGGTCATGACAGAAGCAGTAAACGTGCTCTGGAACTCCTGGAAGCTCTTCCCAAAGTCCTCTTTGGAAGTTGCCATTTCTGTTGCAGCAACGTCAGATTGAAATGAAGAGCTATTCTGTTGGATCCTAGAAGTCCTGGGCCAGGCATTCTGTAGAGGACTGTCTTTATTAGACTGTATGTTTGAGCAAGTGATTGATTGAGGTTTTCTTTTTTTGTTGCTGGCATAAGCAGACTGCCACGCAATTGGGTCCCTTAATTTGTGCTGGCATTGAAAGAGCCTTGCTGGCTGTAAACTGTCACCTAGCCCCTCAGACCTATGGGTATGATGGGGTATTTAAGTCATGTATACTTTCTACCTCTTCGGTAATATTCAATGGAGATTGGTGCATGGTAGCTTAGTTTATGGATCCTTAGTTTTAGTTCCTGTTAGTTTTTAACTGTTTCTCAATTATATATATTATTGGAGTCTCATTGTTACAGTATAAATGTTTATAGTCCCGGTTTATGTCCCCTTTGTAGATTTTAGCATGAATCTGCGCCTTCTTTCCTTCAGCGTCTGTTACAGCTCTGGTTGTCTTTCAGTGTTGCAGTGTCCAGCACCTTTCATATCTGACCTCCCGTAACCTTTAGAATTGTTTCTACGGGCACTCAATGTTCCTCATGCTAGCTTCCGCCAATCTGAGACTCCCTTGCAACAAGACCTTTATTGCCCCTTTCTGTCCTTATCCCCCACAGACCAATAGAGCGTTAGTCTCGGCTGTATTGAGCCAAGCTATGTGTGTATGCTTTATTGTAGGCTTTCCGTGATCACATATTGCACGTGTACCAAGCTTGTGGTGAGGGAAACTGCATGTATTGCTTTATTTTTATGCCGTTAGCATCTGCCTGCACCTCACCTCAATGCACGGCCACCATCTTGGAATCATATCCACTGCTGACACCACATGTAAGGAAGGCATGAAATCAACATTAAGACGGGCACAAGTGACTACAGTTCAAGGGTGTTTATTGAACTTCAAAAAGGGTTTGAAACACGCCTATCTAATCCTTAAACTAAAAATGGGAGCAAGCTACGGCCATCAAATAATAATGCAGTGCTAGTGGCGTCTTGTCAAAATAAAAGGGCCTACACTAATAAACCTATTGCCAATCCTTACCTCTAAATACAAATGGTGTGGGAAACCATGTTATGTAAAAGAACAAAGTGTTCAAGAAATGATATGTCAGGAAATTCAGGCCGTTGGCCTCCCTTCACCACGTTTTCAGCATGGGGCAAGGCGGCACACTCGATATTTGCAAAGTCTTTGGCTTCTCTAGCACAAGGGGGCAGTTCACACATTAGCATAAGTCTCTTTGCTTTTCAGTCTCATCTTTCAGAGGGCCTGATGCAACAAAGAAACAATGAGTTATTTTCCTCATTTCACACGTACTCAATTTCTCAGGTGATCCCCTTTAACACAATGCTCATAGGATTTCCATGTATCCAATTTCTCAGGTGATTCACAGCTCACCCCCGGAGGCCACTCGGCCGGGCTCAGATCCGTTTGAACACAATGTTCAGTCAGTCTCCCTCCTAAATGTTAGTTCCCTTTAACACAAACTTGCTTTAACCCAAAGCTTTTCGATTGATCTCCCTTGTTCGGGCTCGGACTAACACCTACTTTGTCATCAACTTTCTTGGCAGTATCAATATCGAAGACTTTCGATTGTTCACAGGATTTATGCTTGACCCGTTGCAGGACCACTTCGCTTCACAAACCTTTGCTACTCTTTCACTTTTTCCACCTCTCAGTTGGATACTTTACAGAGACCTTTGAATGAGCATGTAGTGCTGGACCACACTGTCAAAGGTAGCGTATCTTGGTTTCAAAGTTCAATCACTCATTTGTTCAATTTTACTCGTGTTGGTTATCACATGCGTTTCACACACTGTTCGCTTCAGCACTCATACAATATTGCTGCTTACAACCTTGGCTTCAACACAGACTGGTCAGGTATCGGACTCACCGACTGTGTTGATTTCACTGATGCTGCTTTGTTGTCAGAGCCGAGGACAGTACCACGGCAGATGACGATTCTACCCGTCTTGATTATAGATGCAGGAGGGCCCCGGATACCTCCGAGACACAATGCAGGATTCTTCAGCCTAGTTTCCTGGTCTTATGCTTTCTATTCTTGAGGTTTTGTGAAAGTAACGGTTCCTTGTCGAAAAGGTCAATGGCACTTCCCTCCTTGTGATCCCCTTCTGTTTCGCCGTCTTTCTCCTCGTGTGAAACTGCCATCTTGGAACTGCTGTTCCTTGTGTGCTTTGCCTCACTCAGAGTGTGCTCTCATGCTCTGCCTTTTATCCGTGTGGGGAAGTGTAACGGAAGTCACGTGTGCCTGATGGTCATTAATTGCCTGACCACCGTATTGTCACATGTCGGGTACACAGCTCGGGTGTTAGTTCGCCTTCTCTCATAGTGAGCTGTCCGCAAGTAGGTGTTTGTGTTGTGGAGGGGGGTTTAAGTACTAAGTAGAGGAAGGTTTTCTCCTGGTTATCTTTCTTCAGTAGTTCAAAGAATAGTTCTAACACAGTGGTTAATGCGATACAGTTTTGCTTTTATTTGTGCTACTGCTGAGTTGTTCTTAACATTTAGTTGGTATGCAAATGGTACATTTTAGGGGCAAGATGTCCCTTGTTTGTCAGTCGACACGTGTTTCGACCCGTGGGTCTTTATCAAGGCTAATTAAGATTCAAAAATCATGTGAAGTGTGCATTTTGTGACATGGTTGTGACATGTATTATAATAGTGCACAGTGAGTGGTGTTTAGTGAGGTGGAGTGTTTAGGCACGTAATGCAAGGTAAATTGACACATACATTTGATGTAATGAGGCATTCGAGGTAGAAGGGAGAGAGGAGAAAGCATAGAGGAAAGGTTAGCAAGGTGGTGGTAGGGGGAAGTCGGGGTTCGTAGTTGTGAAGATGTGTGCTTCTTACCTATTGTATGAATTCTCTAGCCCCCTATGGGGTCCTGGTCCGTGGACATAAGGCTGTCCTGTCGAGACAGTGGCTCCTGTTGGGCCCTGTAAGGCAAGTAATTACATGTTACTGGGGGCATGCTGTCTGTTGCCATTTGCATGATTTTGGGCATGTCCTGATGGGGGCTCCTGGTGGAGTCTGGACCTATGGGTCTTAGCGAGAGTGGTGGGTCCCAAGTGGGGAGATCTGCCCTCGGTTGGGCAATGGGCCACCGGGCTGCATTGAGTACGGGATGCGGCCAAGTGCATGGAATGGCTCCTGCTGGAGTGGGGGACTCGGTGTCTGTGCTATGTAAGGGGTAGCATATTGTGGCAAAATGGGTGGGTCGCAGGTGCGGGAGTCTGCACTAGGTCAGTGTTAGGGCCACCAGACTGCATCAAGTGGGGGATGCTTGTCAGGTGCATAGAGGAGTGCGCCCCGGAAGGATCTGGAGCGTCGACAGCACCATGTGTGGTTGCCTGCCTGCCTTGTAGTGGCAACGTCAGTATGGGGCCTGAAGGGTTAAGGCCTAATGCGTGCGTTGGCCCATGCCCAATTGGGCTGGGGTGTGAGGATCCCTGATGGGTGGGGGGTGCTGGGTCTGCCCGGTTGGATAGGGGGTTGCTGTGTCACGCCAGGAAGGGGATGTGGTCTGGCTACCCTCATGCAGTCACAGATAATGGTGTTGTGGGCAGGGCAAGGCGGATGGCTGTACTGGGTGGGTGGCGAAAAAGCGTGTCGGCCCGGCCGTGTAAGGGAGAACAGGCACTGCTGTCGGAGTAGCTATGGTGCTGTCTGTTGGGGGCTTAGGCTTACCTGTTGGTCCGGTCTATTCTGCAGGTCCGTGCGGCTCTCGTTGGGTGCCTGTGCGACGGACCTCTATTTGTGCCTGTGCGCATGTAATGCCGAGTCACGTATGGTGATTACGGCGCATGCGTAGGGGAGCAGTGTCCGTGCATGGTGAAGTGCGCATGACACTGGAAAGTAGTATTACTAGCTTGCACATGCGCATAGGGTTAGTGCACATGCTGTTGGTGGAAGTAAGGATCCCCTGCACATGTGCAGGGTGGATAGTGTCCCGTTGAGGCATGGTATGCCGTCTGGTTCGATGAAGGACCGTAATGGGTCCGGAGTGGGGTGTGCGCGATGGGTGTTGGCGATACTCTGGGAAGATAGGGGTAGCCGTGAAGCGGCGTGTCCTGTGGACATCAATTAATAAGTAGTAGAAAGGGTCTGATAACCCATGGACCTGTTGGTTATTGCATGGGTCCACAGAAGGTGGACGTATGCTAGAGATGCAATTTGTGGTTCATGCAGGGTCCTGGGTCTAGCTGGTGTGGGAATAGGTCCCAGTGGTGCGGTTGGGCAGCAGTCTGTGTGGCAGTCTGAATTGCCCAGGTGGGCAGTGGTGAGAACATATCTGCCATGGGGGCTGATGTGTGTGTCGACGGGTCGGAAATCATAAGTGCAGGGGGAGTAGCCCCAGATGTGAGGGCCAGTGGTCCGTCGATGTCAAGTCGGTTAGTTGGGACTATTGGTAGTCGTGGAAGTCCAGGGAGTTGGAGGGGGTCATGGTTGGGTTTCGGGGAGCAGTCTGTTGGTATGTCGAGAAAGAGAGGTTTACAAAAATACATTAAAATCATGATCCTGGTTTAGGCCATTGTTCACATATCTGAAGTGGCAGATCAATCGTGCTTCCTCTTGTCTGAGCCTTCTTATTCTGTCTCCTCCTCTGGCTCCCAACTTCACTGTTTTCAGTCCAATAAATCTTATCAGGCTTTTATCTTCCATCTGATGGTTCTTCTGCCAGTGGTTGGCCAAGGGCAGTTGTAGTACTAAGTATCCTGGTATGATGGGGTAAAGGTGTTACAGGGAAGGGGCTACCGTGTCTTGCCATCCGGTGTCCGACTCCCTGAAGACTCCTCACACAGGTGATCATCTCCCACTGGTCCACCCGCAGGAACTGGATCCAAAATTGATGGCTGTGTCATGGCCACCAGGATGACAAATCCCCGGGGGCTAGCCGGTGATGCACCTTCAGGTTTCTCACACATTCAGACATGCTTGTTTGCAGCCCCCAGAGTGTCCTGCTACGAGTGTTTCCCTCCTTTGCAATCAACAATGTGTGGCCGCTCTTTCGGGCTTCTCGGTTCTGCTTACCGGCTTCAATTTGCTCTGCTTTTTCTTTGCAGGAGCCACAGTGAGCAGTGCTTGCCGTCCTCTGCAGCGTGTAGCTCCCCTCTCTCTTCCCTAGGGGGAACTACTGAGAGCACCCCTCACTCTCACCGGGCAGGGAGGACAGCAGGATTCTCGACCCTCACATGGACAGCTTTGGCCCCAGTGTATCTCTCGCACTCCTGTTCAGCACGGCTTCCCAAAAGCTGGTTTCTCTCCAGTCTGCTCTGTGTCTACAAGCTGCGTCTCTCTCTCTCTCTCTCTCTCTCTCTCTCTCTCTCTCTCTCTCTCTCTCTCTCTCTCTCTCTCTCTCTCTCTCTCTCTCTCTCTCTCTCTCTCTCTCTCGGCTGGTCACCATTCTTATTCACCTGGGACTTGTTAAATATGTGCAGGTGCTTTAGTTGCCTGACCATGGTGAAACCTATTAGCTGTACATGCCTGGCTATTACAATGGAACTCCTCCAAAGCCCTCTTCCTCGTCTCAGTACAAGTGGTGTGAATGGATGGAAGTGTGTATAACTCCAGGTTGTTTCCTCTTCGTCCCAGTCTTTAGGTGAAATGGCTGTGGGACATTTTGGGTGGAAAAAAGGGACACAGACTGCTAGTAGCCTACAAAGGCAGGGGGGAATATAGGTTTTACTTTGACAAGGGACAGGAGGATACCATGTCACACCCAAAGACATCCTCTCACCAGGTGATCCTCCCTCGTATATCACCCCCAGGTTTGGGATTCAAAAGCAAATGCCTATACCTGGCCACCTGACTGGAGACCACGCGGGAGAAGAAATGAGGATGCCCTCCGGTTCCTCACAGTGGGCTAAGGTAGATATTGAAGAGGAGAGACAGGGACGCTACCTGTGGAACTCCTTTGGAATAGGGCAAGAGGCGGAGGAGAAAGGGGGAGGAACACCTTGAGAGTGGTTTGAGAGAAAGGAGGAGATCCAGGTTAGAGCAGAGCCTTTGATTCCTAAAGAGTGGAGCCTGTCTGCGGGTATGGTGCGATCGCTCGTGTCAAACGCAGCAGACAGGTTAAGGAGGATGAGCCTTACGAATCCTTCTTAGTCTGATGTACTTTTTAAGTCATCCCAAAACGACACAAGAGGGGACTCAGTTCCTCGCAAGGGTGTGAAGCCTGTTTGGGCTGGGTCAAGAAGGTTGTTGGTTTCTGTATAGAGGCAGAGCTGTTTGTACGCAGTGCAGTCCAAGAGTTTGGCAATGAAGTAGGTGTTAGGAATAGGGCAGTAGTTTGACAGAATGAGGGGGTTGAGAGAGGTTTTTTGAAGAGAGGTGTGACATAAGAAGTTTTGAAGGCCTCCGGGTAGATGCCTGAGGAGAGGGATGGGTAAATGATGGACTGTGCAATGCTGCCTACACATGTTGTCATTAGGAAGTTTTTAAGAAGGCTGCGAGTACAGGGGTCTTCAGGGGAGCCTCAAGGTCAGCTTTGCACTAAAGTATGAGGAACTCAGAGTGTGAGATGGAGGTGAAGGAGTAGAAGACCGGCTTAGAGGGCCGAGTAGGGCTGGGATTTGGTGGGGAGCGGGAAAAGGCGGGGGACGCCAAAGCTAGTTTTTTGGAGGATGGAAAGGTGTCTATCAATAGTGATATTGTGAAAGTGCTTGGACAGATCGTCGCTGAGTGTTTGGGAGCTAGGGGTTGAGATAGAGCAGCGTGGCGACTAGAATTCTGTGCAGTTCCTGGCTAGGTTTACATGAGTTGGAGATTTAGTTCCCATAGATGTTTTTTGTGGCTTTTCTTCTGACTGGTAGGCCTTGGTCAGTCTAGAGAGGTTTATTTTTGAGGTTTGGGGTTGGTTCTCCAGGTCCGCTCCAGGAGGTGCATGAGGGTTTTGAGAGATTAGAGGTGGACTGTGTACCACTTGGTGTTGGAGCCCGGTCTCTGAGAGGTACGTCTCGTTGGAGTGAGGGGGATGAGGGTACTGGCGAGCCAATGATCGAAAGGTTCAATGGGGAGGACCTTTTGGGAGTGAGTTTAGAAGGGAGTTGGGTAGATCAGGGTTAATATTGACTTTGCTCCAGAGAGGGATGTGGGACGGAGAGCGTAGAGAGGGAAAGGTGGGTGACGAGGGAGTGAGGGGGTGAGGGAGTGAGGGGGTGAGGGGGTGAGGGAGTGAGGGGGTGAGGGAGTGAGGGGGTGAGGGGGTGAGGGAGGGAGGGAGGGAGGGAGGGAGGGAGGGAGGGAGGGAGGGAGGGAGGGGAGGTCAGGAGGAAGAAGACGATTGTGGAGTGATCTGCCCAGATTAGAGAGTGGTGGCAGAGTGAATATCAGATTTGTGGACCTGAAGACCTCGTTGAGGGTGTGTCCTGCGGTGTGGGTGGGCAAAGATATCAGTTGGGTCAAGTTGAGGGCTTCTAGGTTATCGGGGAGAGAGCGGGTCATGGAGTTTGAGGGAGTCTCAAACCAGATGTTGAAGTCTCCTAATATAGTGAGAGACTGATGCTCAATTAAGGTTGCTGATAGGACATCACTGAGGGAGTCCAGTTCCTGTTGTAGCCTGGGGGTCTGTATAGGAGTAGAAAGCTGTGGGTGATGGAGGGGGAGGGTTGTATCTTTACTAGCAGTGATTCACTATCAGTGCTGCAGGGTAAGCTATCCTTGACAATGTCTAAATCGTTTTAGTAACATATTGAGCAAAATGTGTATACATTTAAACTTTATTTTCTCTTCGTAAATTTAAAGCCAACAATTACCAGAATGCAAAATAATTGGAACCTAAAATTCTATTCTGCATTTTAAACTTACTATTGTAAGAAAAGGCAATACAATACAATATACAATCACCTCCATGTAGCCATTAATTCCCAGAGCAGGCAACTTTATTCCCCCCCCCCCCCTCACCAATTTTCCACTGGTCTGTAGCGCTCCGAGTCACTGCTGTGTCGGTAAACTTATATTACTTGCATGCCTAAATGCAAAACAAAGTCAAACAGAACATAGCTCTTTTGGGTTTGGCTTTGAGTCTTGGAACTGCATAACACTGTGGGTGCAGTGTGTGGTGTCTCAGGCAGGGGCTTTTTGTCTCTCTGGATTTGTAATTATGTGAAGTAGGTAGGTTGGCCTGGGGAGTCAATAATAGCTTTTGGTAGCTTTCGTTGTGTCCAGGAATTTCTAGGCTAGAAGCAGGAGCTAAATGACTCCCAGCTCCTGGCAATATCGAACACTGTCTCCTTAAGTCCCTTCCTGTGACATCACTTCCCATTGCATTTGTTAATGAGTCCCCATACTTTATTCCAGGGCGTGTACACTGGGAAATACATTAACTAGCCATCTTCTAGGATCCCACAGACCACTTTCACAAAACTACTACAGTCAGGCTACCTTTCACGAGGATTAAACCTCACTGTTATACTGGGTACCAGTAGCCTCACAGCAAATAACAGATTTCACCTTTACCCAACTAAATTGAACTTATGTTATTAACTGCATACGACTCACAGGCAGAGATGGCCCTGCCAGAATTCAAACATATTCATGAAGGTTGCACAAATATCTTCGGCGATCCTAATTTATGTGTTCATGACACCATGTTATGGGATGTTCCCACTTATTTGCCAAAAGTAAATGTATGCTGTACATCCGTAATCTAAGTGCCAAGTAACGGAAAATAATATAGTCCACCAAATTTAGTAATGCTTACAAACCACTGTCTACTTTTTATCACCTAACATTATTACTTCATCCCTGCTGATTATTTTTTAAATACATGTTGAAACAAAGCTCTAAAATCATGCTAGATAAGTCCTGCTATTTTTATTGTATGTCATTTTGCATTGCTGTGTTCATTATAATGCAAGGCTGGATGTCCCCGCAAGAGTGGATGCACTTCAAAAGCAAGGAATGTCATGGGCCAAATTGATATCTCTGTAAACAATACTATGGGATGTACTTCTTTCACGATTTGTTTGCTCCTTTGTATTGCCCTCCTCCATTCACTACTCTCCTTCTTTTGCAGACCCTGGTTGGCCTGAGCTAGTCCCTACAGCACCAGAGCCTCGCCTCCTCTCAGTTATATAGCCCATCCAGTGACTTGTTCTACATCAGGCTTTTAAGCCCAGAGCCCAGCAACGGTATGACCTTTTTGTTCCCTGCTTTCTTCCACCCTCCCTTGCCTGAATGTCCTCTTTCTTTGTTATGTCCAACTTGGCCCCTGTCCCCTCTTGCCCAGCAGGAGCTGAACGCTACCTCCTGCTGGTCACATGGCCCACCCCCTGCTTTTAGCTCAAACTCTCAGAGCACCTCTTGCCCGGGCATCCTCATCAAAAGGCGCATACAGACACCTGCTCTGACCTGTTCAGGGCAGGAGCGCCAGTTCCCTGGTATCACAGCCCATAAACACAACTTCAACCAAGGGTTTCTTGTTTCATAGTTGCAACTGTGCGATTAAATAGGAGACGGGATGCTGGGTTAATGCCCTACTAAGTTTCTTTCCTGCCCAGTACTCCCTCTGCGTGGATCTCAATTCTCTAATACCTTTCAAAATCTTGTAGGCACAGTAGGGCTTCCACCGGTACCATTTGGTAGACAGTGACCTCTTCATTAGTTAGCACATTCAGTGTCTCAAGCACCATTGTATATGCATCTCGTGAACAAATGAAGGCAACTATCCATTTATTTTGCATTTGCTACTCCTTATATTTCAAGTTACACTATACATTACTTCCAATCTCTGGGAGATTACATTTATTTCTGACACACGTTTAAGGCACAAGAAATGGTTCCAACATGGAGATTGCTTCAAAGTTCAGGTGTGGTTATATCCTCAAATCAGGAAAGGAAACCAGCCACACTCTGACCTGTGTGATGGTAAGGTGAACTGGTGAATGCAGTCTCGGGGGGGATTCAGCCGCATTCAGATCCCTGTCTGCGATATGCAGCTGACTAGCATTGAGAAATGACACAAAACTGACCAGGATCAACAAAGGTGGGCACAGAAGTAAGGTTATAAAAGTCACTGGCTTGGAAGATAAGAGGGAGACAACACAAATATAACCCAACAATCATGTGTCTTAACTTTGAAAGGGACTCAAGAAAACCAAACGCCATTTTCTGAGATTTCTTATCCTCTGTCTGGGAATGCCTTTGCCGGAATAATTGCTGCCAATAGGAGTTCTACCCTCTAGGGGTTCTGGCTCTAATCCTCAAGAGCATATCCGTTCCTCATCTACCTCCTTGATAAACATATTTATTGTGTGCCTCTCCCTTCAACTTCGATTGCACCTTCTCAGTGTTACACCACACTTCTCTGTAAACTTCTCCTGTCAGGCATATAGGGGCTCATTAGTGTGAGCCAGTCCGGTAACCATGCCAGAAGGAATGCTGGTACGACCGGCTCTGACATTGTTACCCGACTGGCTCACTCTGACTCTGCGGTAGGGGCAGTAAACTACCGGCAGGCCCGACTTGCCGAGAGTTCAGGCCCCTACCGGGAGAGAAATCAATGGCCTCATTAGCAACAGTGCCAGTGATTCAGTAGTTCCCATTCCATGGAGTCTTATGGGACTCCATGGAATGGGAACTTGTCACTGACGCCGGAACCGGTTTTATCCCGGTAACACCAGGATATTGGGTGCCAGTAACAGTAAGGCGAGTCTGCTGGTAACCCACCGGTAGCATAGGCGGGGTTACTGGAACACTCGTAATGAGGGCCATAGTGTGCCTACTTCTCCTGATTTGCTCCAGCCTACCCTCCTTAAGACTCTGTGAGGGATCAGAAATGAGAGGTGGACAAAACGTTGAAATGTTTTCAACATTGGACATTTCATTAAAAGAGGCCTTTCTAACCCCATCCAAATGAAAGGTTCCCTGCCTATGAAATCAAATTTAAGCAAAGGTTTGTCTCGTCGTCCAACTTAAGCAAACTGTCCTTGTGTCCAAAGCATATCTGACACTCACACTAAAAATTACCACCAAAATTGTGCAAGGTGTGCAAATGCCTCTGGTTTAAACATAGAAAAATAAGTACATAAATCCAACAGAACAGTTATTGGATCCAGGGGATAGTTCCCTTCCCCTGAATTGTTTCAGGTATAAAATGTTCAGTTCAAACAGTTATTCCTTAGGAGTGGTAACATTTCTCTTTCATTGTCACTCAGACACAGCACCAACAACACGGCCTGGTCTTGATGCTGAACCTTTGGGTTCACTGAGTACAAGTCATCATATCTAAAATGTACTCGTAAGTCCTCTAGAACAGAACTGGATGTAACTTGTGAGAAACCAGAAAGTGTCTCATCCACTAGTCCCCGGGGATCTGTCCTCCAGGTGGCCAGGACACGGCCATCGCTTTTGGATCCAGTTCCTGAGGATGGACCAGTGCCAGAGGATCACCTGGGTCCAGGGTCTTCGGGGAGTGAGAGTGGGACACTGGATGGTGAGAAGCGGTATTCCCTTCGCTATAACACCTTTACCCCATCCTACCAGGTAGGATATTTACAAACTCTACCCCCTCCCTTTTACAACAAGAACACTTTCTCACAGACAGCCCGCTATGAGAGAAAACAGACTAACACCCGAGCAGTATACCTGATGTGTCCCAATGCAATGGTAGCTGAGGTCAGGCAATGACTCATCACACAAACCTGACTCCCATTAAGCTTCCCCAAACGGATAAAAGGTGGGACATGAGAGCACACTCTGAGCGAGGCAAAGCACATGAGGAAAAAACTGTTTCGAGGCGACAGCTGAACGAGGGAGGAAAGACCGCAAACAGAAAAGGATCGCAAGGATGGAGGTTCCCTTGACCTTTTCGACAAGGAATCGTTACTTTCCAGAAACCTTGAGAATAGAAAGCGTAAGATCAGGAAACCAAGCTGAAGAATCCAGCATTGTGTGTCAGACATACCTGGAGCACTCCCGCATCAATAATCAAGGCAGGGAGAAGGACAAACCGCTGTGGTACTGTTCTTGGCTCCAAGAACAAAGAAGCGTCAGTGAAATCAGCACAGCCGTTGAGTTGGGAGACCAATACAAGACTGGTCTGTGTTGAAGCCAAGCTTGCAAGCAGCAACATTGTATGTTGAGCGCTGGAACGAACATTGTTAAAACGTGTCATAAGAGATGCAAGTAAAGTTGAACTGCTGAGGAGTGACTGAACTTTAAAATCAATATACAATACCTTTTACAGAGTGGTCTAGCACCACGTGGGTGCTCAGTCGAAGGTCTATGTAAGGTATCCAGCTGAGAAGTGGAAAAAGTGAAAGTGAGAAAAAGGTTATATCAAGGAGAGAACGAGTATTTGTGAATCGAAGAGGTCCTGCAATGGGTCAAGCAAAATCCTGGGCACAGTCGAAAGTCTTCGATTTTGGTGAAGTGGAGGAAAATAGATACATTTGGTCTGAGCCCAGTGGAGGGAGACCAATTGAAGTGTTTATGTTGGTCTGAGCCTGGTGGAGGGGTACCCGGGGTTAACAGTAAATCACCCGATAAGTTGTATATGTGAAATCCTAAGAAGAAAAGAACTTGAATGTTTGTTGTGTTACATCAGCCCTCGTAAATCAGAGACTTTGAATGGCAAATAGACTTTGGCACAGAAGGCTCTGATGTTGAGGGTTTAAGCAGCATTGTTGTGTCAAAGAAGCCAGAGTGTGCTAAACTTGAGTGTGCTGCCTTGTCCTGTGCTGAAAACGTGGGGGAAGGGAAGCCAACGGCTAGAATTTCCTGACATATCATTTCTTGAACACTTTTCTTTTGCATAACATTGTTTCCCACACTATATGCATTTAGATGTAAGGATTGGAAATAGGTTTATTAGTATAGGCCCTTTTATTTTGACAGACTTGACTAGGACTGCGTTATTGTTATTTGATGGTCGTATCTTGCTCTCGTCTTTAGATTTAGGATTAGATGGGTGCTTTCCAAACCCAATTGAAGTTGAATAAACACCCTTGAACTGTGATCACTTATGTCCGTCTTACTGTTTGATACCATGCCTTCCTTACAAACTGCACAGTGAGAAAGTGTCATCCAATAAGCAATTGCAGACCCAAGAAGACACAGGGATGACCATAGATGCTGATGCTGGGCATTCGATTCACTGAGCACCCGTCATATCTCGGATGTACTTGTAGGTCTGATAGAACAGACCTGGAAGTAACTGGACACTGAGAAGGTGTCCTGCAGTAAACCAGTGCAGACTCAACAAGACACAGGGATGACCCTGTAATCGCTTTGCCAGGTAAAGGTTTGGACTCTGGCAATTCATCACTGATGACCCTGCCAAGCAGGGAAAGTCACGCTCAAGCTTGGTAATCAGAACAAACTCTACACTAGACCGAGAATGTCTCGCATAGAACTAAAGCTCTGAGCCTCTAAAATAGGGAGATATGGCCACCGAGGCAGGCACTAGAAGGTAATCAGAAATGGGGACTCCTTCCAATCCCCACAGACACTCGCACATACCAATATGCTATTTCTTTCCTCTAAACAATCAATGGAATGCAGCTTTACCCCCCTCAATCAATTCAGCTAAACTGCACACATACTTATACGCCTCCACAGTCATTATAATGCAGTCAACCCCCACGAAAAATCGACCTAGCTGCACACATAATCTCATACACAAGCTCCACCACTGCTAGAATGCAGCAGCACAAATCAAATTGGACTTGCTGCATACATTCTACTGATCTCACACAACAACCTCACCCCGCTTAGCATTAGAATGCATCTACACACCATGTAAACCGCCCTGGCTGCACACATACGGAGTGCACTCAAGCATTTTTTACTAACCTACTCTCTTCTCTGACCTGGACTACGGGCACCCAGGGCGTTCATCCTGCAGCGCTTTGAGATCATACTGATGGTAAAAAAGGCTCTATACAAATGCCCAATAACCTAACACACCTTTAAGATGAAAAATGTCTCTTCCAAACAAAAGGCAGACATTCAAATCATCTTTGTAATTGCTTATACTCCTGTTGGCGCGCCCTGTGCCTCGCAACACTCCAGGGCAGACCCACTGGTAGTTTTTGGCTTACCCAACATTTGGCATAGTGCTTCCACAATGTTCGAACATTGGAGAAGCGTTCCCCGCCCCACATACACTTCTTCGATCTTCCTGCCGGCTTCTCTCACTCGCTGGTGGAATAATGGCTCTGCAGCATGACTGCACTCTCGCCAGCCTTCTCCTCATTGCCGGCTCCTTCGCGGTCGTCATTCTGCATCCACTACACCACTCCTGGTCTCTCTCCACTCCGGTAGGAAGCACCTGCCTCCTTTAGCGTAGTCTGCCCGAGCGTGTTTGTCTCTGGTTCTGCTTCCTACTGCAACCGCCCTGCATTTCTCCTCTACCCCTGTTCCTTTTGGCTCCAAAAACTGTTACGCTCACCTGGTCTCTATGGGGATGTTTGGGCACGGTTGCAGCCCTCCCAGGAAGTAGGACCCCCCGGTCTGCTTTCTCACGCTGCAAATAGGCTGTGGGCTGCTGCGATTAATTGGAACGCGGCTCCTGCGTAGATATGAGGGGATGTAAGTTTGCTGGCCTGCAAGTGAATTCCCTCTCAAACCCTTCCTCCCATAGCGTGGTGAGCATGCATTGTCCCATTAAGGCTCATCTGCAGATTATTAATGTGAACTCTCTGTCCTGCTACTTCTGGCAGGGGCGCATGTAGAATGAGGACCGAGTTCCTTCACTGGTCCTTTTATGCATGGTGTCCAGTCCAACTGCGACGATTCCACGCCTTTCTGGTAAGTGTCTTTCTGTTTTCTGTTTGTCTTGAAGTATTGGTATGGTTTTGTTCACAGCCTGTTGTCGGCCCTGTAACAATGTCTGTCTTTCTCCCAACTAGGTGTGATTGCGGTCGAGCAGAGCAACATAGCCCGAAGTGACTCCAAATGAGGAGCGGAGGAACTCCCGGTGGTAAGTGAGCTTTTAAGGACAAGCGCAAACAATTTTGCAAGCGTGACCTTAAGCTGCAGGTTCGTATGGCTAACCTTGCCTTTTGTCCTTTTTCAGGGTCCGCCTTCGTGGAAGATGTTGTGCTGCGGAGCCCAGAGCCAAAGTCCTATGTGTCGGAAGATGAAGATGTCATGCTGCAGTGTCGAGAGCTGAAGTTCTGTGATCCGGAAGATGAAGAATGGATGCCAGGCTCAGCTGTGAAGAATGCAGGTGAAAGCTGACACCAGGAGGTAAGCGGATGGACAGGAGACTGGATTCCCAAGATAAGTGCTACTTAACCCAGGTGGCGGTGAGCGTTACGCTGCATGCTAATGCAGATTAACGCGAAGCGTGCGCCTTGTGGTTGGGCTGGCTTTTATAGCTGAGCTGTTAAGGCCAGGCCCTCTAGCTCAGTTCTGCTTGCCACACCCTGCCACTCCTTGAAGTTGCACGTGCAGCTTAAGATAGAAAGCCACACCCGGACTGATTGCACACAAGTGGAAAGTTTGTGAAGAGCACTTCTGCCCATAATGAGTCTTGCTCATGTTTCAAGCACTCCTGTCCATAATTTGAGTCTTGCTTATGTTTCTCCATGAGCCTGGTGCCAAAGGCGCCAGGACTGAGTCCAACCGGACCCCCAGTGTATAAACATCCCAAAGGGATGTGCGTGAACCATGGTGCCCCTTGCTCCCTCCACCTGATGGTGCAGCACCTGTGATCTTGGGCAAGTGGCCATGACAAAAACACACTGTTTCTAATATACCGCACAGCTGACTGGTATCTCAAGAACTAGTCTGCACATTCAGCTTGTGCTTCTTGCTCCACATTAACTCCCTTCTCCTCATCCCAGTACAGTAGGTTTTCTGGGACTTGGAGTCAATTGGAGATTGAGGCTTTGTAAAGTTATAATGCTTTTACATTTACATTTCAGTCAAGATGGTTAGACTTAGAAGATGTTAAATTATCATTATGCACAACTGTGAGAATAGTCTGATTGACAATATGCCATTAATGTTTTAGAGGTTACAGTTTCAAGGCGGTTGGCGGAGGGGAGATATTGTCTCTCTTCTATTGGAGTCACCACTTTCTCTTGATAGCCATGATCCTTCCTCATAATGCTACCCCCAGAGTCGGGATCAGGTAGCAGCTGCCTTCCCCTGGCCATGTGAAAGGAGATTGAGTTCAGGGCCCTTTAGGAATGTTCATGTAATGGATGGGTTCACAGAATAACTGAGTCCAAATAACCAACTCAGGAAGATTGCAAAGTACTGTTTTATTAACTATTATCTAAAACGGGGAGTTGCAACGAACATCAACGGACATACGCTTGATTTCTCTCAGCGATCTTTTCACACAACATAGACTTTATACTAAACACATCAGAATTGACGTCATCCTACGTGTTAAATAATAAACCTACTGGGGATCGGGATAGGCTTAACCCCTTAAGTGCCATGGGTGAGGTATCTTTTCCTTGGGATTACCTCCCTGTTGCCAAGGATGAGATACTTCCTCTTTGGCACTTAAGGGGTAAATGAAACAGAAAATGTTAGAAGGCATTGAATTGCGAAATACCAAAATCACCAAAAAAGGCCTTGGCACTTTGGGGGGGGGGGGACACATGGCATTTAAAAGGTTAAGGGGAACATCTAAGTACACATTATATAGGAACTAGGATTGTGATTGGTTGCCCACTGTCAGGTGGACTACATATGCTTGCCTCTGAAACCTGTCATCTTCAAAACCATCAAGTACACCGTTTCTAATTGGTCTTCAAACTATAAGGTCCTTCGTTATATGGCTCTACACACATTGGTTGGCACCCTTGTGCCATGTCTAACATTCAGCTCACTTAGCAGCACGTAAGCCCAGGAGCAAGGAGGTGGGCCTGACCCTGCCTCCCCACACAATTATCCCAATATCTCACATCACCCATACTTTCTGCCATGAAGACTGTCTTTGAACTTGGCCTGGCAAAGTAGTGTTGTCTTTGGGAATACATGGGAATGCGGGCACTCACTATCATTGTTCTGGGACTCCAAGTTCGACTCTATTTTCATCCTTGGCTCGCGTGACAGGAGACCACGATCTGGTCCATTTCTAGGTTTTAAATGTCTTAAATTAATTAAACTTGGCACTCTTGATGTTCTTTCGTTGCATCTTAACAATAGATGATTCATCCTTCGCATGCTCACTCCTTTCCAGAATAGATAGCCGACCTTGTCTGCTTCAGTCTTGACTCGAGGCCATATAACCTCGCCATGCAGCTCCACGATTTCAGCTTATTCTTGATGCAACACAATTTTCCCTTTCTTCTTGAGTCCTGGCTTACTAAAATTCATGACACCGATGTCCAGCTTCTATACAGTGGCGGCTTTGCCTGCTTTCTATTCACCACATATAGCCAGCTGCAATGATGACTTAGTCTACCTTGCGTTTCATGGTCTACAATTATTGAACGGTTGATTCTCTGTAGCATTTTGTGCATGTTTAATCTTTTTAATATTAAAATTCACTTGATTCTTTACTCCATTATTAATTTCTGTAGGATCCATACATCCTCTTCAGCCAATATCCTGAGATGTCGGTCATACACTCTTATGATATCATAGACTTCTTTCTTTGCTCTTTTTCATATTCCTTCAGGGAGTTCCTTCCTTAGATTGTCGCCCCTTCGGGGATACATTCGATAGTGTTGTCTCAACAGGTACCTTCTTTGAAATATACACTGCGGTATTGGCACAACTGCTTGTGTCAAACACGGCACGATCTCAGGCTTCCAACATATGGGAGGTAGGGGTGGGATTTCCTGCAGAGGCATGCAGCTGCTCCTCTACAAGATCATCAATGCGGAATCAGTGATTACTTCTTAGGATCCATCACACCTCCCTTGTTCCTCCCCTTGCTCCTTACTTTCCAACTGTCATGATCTCTGCTTCCAAAAGGTCAGGGTTTTCCCAACTCCCTTGGAAGCAGATCCATAACCCAGGTTCCGAGTGCCAACCAGTCCCAATTGGGACCTTTTGGACCCAGTCCTGGCGCCAGTGGCACCAGGCTCATAAATATGCCCAGTCCCAGCGCTGGAAGCGCCGGGCTCATAATGCTTGGGTGGACTTACCTGCAGCAGACCGTGCTGCTTACTTGCCTGCCAGTTGAGTCTCTGATCCTCTTCTGTTTGGAACTACTTTTCCTGTTGGGTGGGGCAGGAGCCACTCCCTAGATTCAGAACACTGGAACTCTTCTGGAAAGCAGGAACTCTTTTCTTACCTAGGCGTGGCTGTGGAAGGAGACACCTAAGCACTACAGGAGGCTATTTAAACCACACCCGATGGATGAATCTTGCTTTGTGTTATTCTGCATCCTCAGCAGCAGAACGCTCAACGTGTCTTCTGCATCTGATCCTGGGCCTAAGGAAAAAGGCTTACCATTCTGAATCCAGTCTTCAGCAACACCTATAAAGACAAGAAAGAACAGGTTAGCATTACGGTCTTCAGTGACAGCTCTTCACTTACCTGGTCCATCGGCTGTCACCAACGCCTCGCGCTGCATTCCGGCATCTGAAAGACAAAGGCTTACCTACTCTTCGTGCGCTCCGGAGGCCTTCGGCGCTGCATCCCGCATCTGAAAGACAAAACAAGGTGCGTTTAAAGACATTGGGGAACTTTAATACTCACGTGCCATTACTCCTTTCCACATCTAACCCAGTGGGTATTCCGCCACCCTGCAGCCGCCCCGAACTTGTACCTGCAAAATAAAAAGACAGTTAGAGCGCATCGTGAAGCAGGCAACAAGCGCTTACTTACGTGCTTCCAGGCGCTTCTATTCATCACACGGGCTCCATCTTCAACTCACTTCAGCCCGCCATCCGCCATCTCCGGAACCCTGCAAAACAAGAGACATCATTACTAAAGACTTTAAAGACATTAGAATTACTCGAAACTTACCATTCGTGCAGTAAACGACGGACAGCAGTCCTCTGAAGTAAAGAGGCCTGCTCCCCTTATCCAGTGAAGAAACTGGTTACAGCACCCTGCCTCGAGGCAGATGGAGAGCACGGCGTTCACTTACCTAAGGTGAGAGCGTTAACCTTTGGGGTTCTACAGGAGAAGAGATAGGGAAGAAGAGAGAGACATTCAATAACCCAGTTCATTAATCCCACATTTTCTATCTGCAGACATCTTACCCTTCGAGCCAGACATACAGTGCACAGAGGTCCAGCCCTGTCATGCGATGAAGTAGCAGTTGCTTGACAAATACCCTCCTTGGTTCCCTCCTCCTTCTCCTCACCTGTACTCAGTTCTTCTGAGGAACTGTCGGTGTCTATGGCTCTCCTTTCTCTCCAAAGGTCCAGTCCTTTCCTGATGAGTTTGGGACGAGCTCCACTGGAAGCCACCCTGCCCGCTGTTCAACAGCAAGGCAGAAGGGACCCTCAGGGAGTCCGCCCCCAATTCCAGGGAAAAGCGAGGCTGAAAAACCCTGGTGTGCTTGGATGTAGTAGCACTACGAATATGAATATCTAGGCTGAAGGCTTCCGTTGATGTAGAAGAGAGGACTTCTATTCCCAGAAGACACTGCTGAAGTCGAGCTAGCGATGGAGACCTTAGCCGAGGAACGAGGAAGAGGTCTGCAGAAGGCTGCGGTGGGAAGGAGCATACAATCGTAGTTGTATGTACAACAAGTTAGGAAAGAGCACTAGAGTGGTAGAAGGATCAAGGACTACAAAGCGGGAGGAACAGAAGAGTGGAGGAATCACCATGAGAGATCAAAGGCACAAGCGGGAAAAAACAAGGGGAGTCAGAGAGGAGCACTCGCGTACAAAACCTGGCGAGGAAAGCAAGGTTGCAACGCATCGATTACCGCGAGTGACGCCTATATATATGCGTCATGACGGTAACGTGCAGGACATGTGAGACTAGACCGCTGGTGGAGGAACGGAATCAGCCCTTCCATCGGCTCCATAGCTTCCATGGAGCGCGCGTCATGACAAGCCCAAAGAGCCAGCCGTGGGTTACACATCACCTTTGAAGATACGGTATACGCCCAGTCAAGACCGGCGCCTCTACGGGAATCAGGTGAGCGTTACACCAACACCCACTCCTCTTTCCCTCCTTCTACTCTCCACTCTCTAGCCACCTTCTTTCTGCTTCCACCACACTTCCTCCTCCTTCCACTCCAGATGTCCTTCTCAATTGCCTAACTGTCGCCATCAATCGCCCTCACTGTTATGCAAACCCTTGCGTTTTAAAAAGGTACTTGTTTAACTCTGCTCAGATGCGTATGGTTGTTTTTCTCCAATAGGGATTGGTTGGAAATAGCTTACAATATTTCTTCTGCACCGCTCGGTCAAACCCCTTCTGTATGGAGCCATGGAATGAACCTATGTAAAGGATGGCTGCCGTTTTGGAACACCACTCTGAGTTCGTATGGAGGTAGGCTATAGGATTGGAGTACCTTGCTTCACAGTTCCACCAGGTACTTTTCCATCATGTATGCTTATCAGCACTTGAGGGTTTTCCGCCAGAGAGACTGCTTGAATGTGGTAAGATAATGCATGAGGTGCTCAGAAGATGTAGGACCCTGCAAGAAGCACTACGTAAAATGAAATGCCTATCTGGATTATCACTACACAGACATATAAAATGTAACCATGTTTTTTTTTTTTTTGTTTTGTAACAGCGCTTGCACTTGCTGGTGAGTCAGGTTTTTAATGTTTTTTAATTATAGTCTTAACGATATGAAAGTGGTGGCTCCTGTGATTGGTGTTATGCCAATCACTCACCTTTGGGCAAGTGCCCTGCTGCCGCTGGCCATTTATTTACCACAATGACTTCAAGTTACGATTGAATGGATGTTAAAACTTGACATTGCATACTCATCCGTGCCCCAGGTAATGGTTTGTGGTGGGTGTTCATGATTAGAGTGTAAATTATATTGGAAGAGTAAAAATAATTTGCCTCTGCAAAAGTGCAAAAAGTATGCAATAGGCAACCAAAACATTATTAAACTTGAAATTAGAAACACGAGTTGTGTAGCAAAGATGCCTGGTCGTCAAACAATTTATTCAATTTGAGGAAAACTCGATGGATCTTGCTAATAAATTCACACACCACAGGAACTCTATACAGGCCTGCATTCACTGAAAAAAGCTTCATTTCTACAATGGACACTTCCCAATTGTAACTCAGTTTTCCATTTGTATTAAAGATAAGTTCCTTAAATGGTAGGAAAATAAATATGCATACTGTTTCTGTTTGCTCCCTAGTGAGAAACTACACACACCACTTCATAGGTATAAAATCCCAAAAGAACATATTTTCAATTCACTAATAAGGGGACACACATTCCCTCATATCCAAGTAAAAATCAGCAGGAAGGGATATCAACAAGAACAGGTATGTTTATTTACATATCACAAATCAATAATTCATAATGTATGGAAATGAATCGCATAGAAAAATCATTAAAAGAACAATGCAAAAAGTATAAGTTGCATACACATATTGTGTTGGAGCAATGGAATAGAGGTGCAATCGTGATGGCACACTCCTAACCAATGGCTACACAACCAACCTCTGGCCAACTGGTGAGCTTAACATCACAGATAACATGCACAATATTTACATAACATAACAAGGGCTCCAATGGGCCTGCTCAAATAAACTTGGACCAGCTCCAATGGTATCCCTACTAGTTTGGACGATGTAACTATAATGTCTTCCTCTGGGCCGCACTCATCTAAAATCAAACAAACACAAACCCTTAATAATCACCACACCGAGAAATGTCGATATAACAAACCTACTCAAAATAATTTTAAGTGATTACCTGTTAATTTACAGGTAATAATCGTAGCTTGAGACCAATCTCAGCCAATACATTAATACTGCATCCAAACAAATCTGCAATGCAGAAAAACACGCAAGGGATCACATTAATATACCATACTTTATATCTGATGTGAACAGTATACCGAGGCAATGCGGTAAAAGCGGCTGGAAATGCGACCTGAATTAGAATCTGTGAGTCCAATCCAAAGTATTCCTTCATGGCTGTAAATATTTTACTCGCATGCCAATATGAGTAAAAAAAAATTCAATTGTCGTCATTCTGCAAACTAATATACCCAAACCATGAATCCAATTCACCAAAATCTGCACTTTGGTCATTTCTCTGATAGTGCTGCATCTTGGATGGAGTCCTTGCTGGGTCCTTGTCTGGTTAGGATGGCAGAAGATTTTCAAGCATACCCTCTCCATTTGACTTGTGGTGCATGCCTCTCACCCACTCTGTTCAATCTTTATGCCAGGCCCTTTTCCGATCTACTCGACATCCTGGGGGTCTGCCATACGAACTACACAGACGACACTCCGATCTTGATGGAACTTTCTGGTGAGAACACCCACAACACCTAGGCAGTGAATAAAATCTTCACCTCAAAAACTTTTTGGCACTTAATAACAAGAAGACTGAATTGCTGATCCTTGGCTCAGGGCCTAGGTTGAAGAAGTTGGACCCCTTGTACAGCTGCTTCTCCATTGCGGGATGTTCTATCACTGTGGTTCCCCATGTAAAAACCCTGGGTTTTTCTTCGTTTGTCAGCTCACTTTTAATAAGCATACTACCCATTAACGATATTCTTGTGTTTACCTTAATTCGCCAATACCTCTCGGGGGCCTATCGGGCCGTGATTGCTTCAGCTTTGGTCAATGCCAAGCTTGATTATTGCAACTGTCTCTTAACTGGCATATCTACGGCCAATGTCAGCAAACTTCAAGTCTCCCAGAATAGGACTTTTCGGCCAGTATATGGGTTTTGTAGGTACCATCACATCTCGGCAGCAAGACAGGATTTGCACTGGCTTCCTGTGAAGAATAGAATTCTCCATAAGCCTTTGACCTTAAGTCCCAAATGCCTTAATGGCTCTGCGCCCAAATATCTGGCAGATTGACTTAGGAAGGCACCTGTTAAGAGAGTACTATGGTCTAATGAGGCTCCTCTTATAGCTCTGCCACAATATAAACTGCCTAAATATATAAATATGGCAGAAGCAGCTTTGACCTTTGGGCCCCTCACTCTTGGAAAGAGTTCCCCACTGGTTCTAAGATCCATTCTCTGTCTGACTCGCTTCAAATAAGCATTAAAGACGCATCTTTTTGATAAAGGAATAGATTAGCTCACCTTATCATGAGCGACATAACCTAGACTGTTTAGATTGGTTCTTGTCCCTTTTCTCAGTGACTTCCTTTTTTGTCGTTCGTATATTCTCGTTCACTGGGTGCCCTGAGACATCCGGCGTATGGAGCATTACAAAAAAATAAAGCAAATTAACACTTAGCACATGGCTCCTCTCTTATTTAGGTGAAAAATTGATTTAGTACACCACCTGTCATTCCCGTTTCCCTCACAGGAACCACCTTCTTGTTAAAGTCTTATTACTCCACAATGAAGGATTCCTGATTTTAAAAAAACAATGCTTTCATAGTAGTAGGGGCTTGCCTCTAAGTGACCTAACACTAGCATTTCCCGTTTTTCGTCTTGCAGCTTTTCACTGATTTTCCCGGTGGAGAAGCTTGGGCTTGGACTTGGGTCTTGGCTCTATGAGGCTTCTGCTAAGGAACTCTCCATAATATAGTTGCAAAGCACGGGTCACGTCCTTTTTAACGTCTGACTGGGCTGACGCAGCCGATGTACATGGTGGCCATTTTAAGCTGGGCTCATGTCTGGCATCGGGTGTCAGATTCCCGACCTGTTCATGGTGGCCATGTTGGAAGGGTGAGTTGTCCTGTTTACCCTGCTTTGTTCTAGCAGCAGAAATGAACTCCATGGCTAGCACATTTCTCTGTGACCAGCGTGATTGCCACAGACGACACAAAAGAAGAGGTGCATGCCTCTATCTGTGGAATTTCGAACAAGATACATGTGTCAGGTTGTTAATATTTTGGTGGTGTAAGCCAGGGTTCCTCTCCACACCATCTTGAGCCCAACATTGTGCCGCAGGCGGTGACACCCATCCCCCATGGCTACTTCACACTATGCTTGAAGAGCCAGGCATCGGTCTACATCATGATACTCCTGACCCATCCACTGAGCTCCCCCAGTGATATATAATGGGTGTTTGCTTAGAAAGTCTCTGTGTGCCTGTAAGCGCCCTTCCTTCTTGGTAATGGTAAATTGGTATGTGTGCAGTGCCAAGAACCATTAGGAGACTTTAGCATTTTCTGGTGCACTAGTTAAGGGGTGCATGGTTGCTTAATTTTCACCCCGTAAAATAGTATGTTGGTGCCTCCATGGCCAATTTTATAGCCAGACAGTCTGATACTAGCACGGCATTGTTTATTTCCTTATGGATACGTTTGTAGCTTATATAAAGAATGGGTTGTTTGCAGCAATCTTGCTGTATTGGGATGCTTTGAGTGAAGTACAGTATACATCATAAGTAGTATCAGACAAAACCTAAAAAGACTGTGAATGCTCTTTATTATCATCAGTGGTGGGACTTTCCGCATTGATTCTATGTTAGCCTCTTGTAGTAGGACAGTACATTTACCCACTTTGAACCTGAAATGCTTCACCTTGTGTAAATCTAGATGGTATTTGTTTAAGTTGGCTTTCAACCTTCTATTCAGCAGACTCTGTCACCAGCCACAAGTGGCATATGTATTCCAAGCAGGGGGGGAGAGCGGGAGGGGGTGGAGACCGAGAGGGGGGAGAGGGAGAAGGAGAGGGATAGGGAGAGGGATAGGGAGAGGGAGAGGGAGAGCGAGAGAGAGGGAGAGAGCGCGCTGTGAAGGGTCAGAAATGAGATGCAGACACAAAGTGGTAGTGTTTTCAACATCGGACATCTTTATTAAAATAAAAGGGTTGGTTTCCATACATAGGAAACTAAAATTAAAGATCAATCTGTGTCTCGTTGTCAAAATTATATACACTGTCCTTGTGTCCAAAACATACTAATCTGACCCTCACACTAGAAGTGAACAATTAAGGGTGTAAGGAAAGTGTCTCTGATGTAGGTTTGGTTAAAAAGTGTTAAAAAACAAGAAGATAAATCCAACAAAAATAATCCTTGGATCCAGAGGGTGGGTCCCCTGTATGTCTCATGTAGGGTGGCAAGTGTCTCTTTCAAGCAACCACTTCTTTGGTTCATTATACCTGATTCTGGAAGTTTCTGCACAATATGTCCCACACCATTCAGTCCTTTCTGGTGTCTGGGCACTGATTTCATAAACCAAAGGGGTCTTATTCAAAATGAGATGTTCCATTTAGGGCTCCCTTGGAAACCTCCTGGATATTTTAGCAAACTACCTGATGTATTTGGCCATCAGAAATCCTCCTGTGAGTTGTACAGGTCTCTGCTTATATCCTTCTGCAGTATTTTGATATATATATTTTTTTTAAATTCAATTTTATTGGTTTTTTAAAGGCAACAAAGCCTTAGTACAAACAATGACATTGGGGCACCGGCCCGTGCCAACTTCCATTAGAGAACCATAATACTCTGCTGTATACACCCTCCCTCCCCCCCTTCCTGCCAAAGACCCCTAAAGATGGGGCACACGATCCACATCTCCATGAATAACCCTTTCGGGCAGCTCCAACCGGGCATACGAGGAATAAACATAAGTAGACTTTACTTGGAGAAGTACAATGAGTCTTATGCCACCACCAATTTTCGGGCCGGGTGGAGTGCAAATGTTAAACTCCTGTGTCATCCTCAACATTGGAGAACACTTCCATGAATTGCAGCCAATCGATCTCAACCTGCGTGCTGGAGCCGTGTATTACTGCTTTTAGTCTCTCCATAAAATAAATGTCTTTGGCCACAATCGCCCATTCCGTCTTCGAGGGGAGAGCTGCCAACGAGAGCTTCCAAGTCCTGGCCCGAGCAGCTCTGGCTGCCAACAGCAGGAAGTGTGTCAGGTCCGGAGGTTTCTCCCAATGGTCATCCCTGTGGCGGAGACCAAATATTAATAGGAATCGGTCTAATGGGTAAACCCCTCTCCCGCCTCCTCAAGCCAGCTGAGCACTTCTGTCCAATAGACTTGTACTTTCTTGCAGGACCACCACATATGCCAGTAGTTGGCTCTTTCCCCACATCCGTGCCAACAGAACGGGACAGTATCTGGGAACATCCTAGAGAGGGAGATTGGGTCGTACTGCCACCTATGGAGAAGCTTGATGGCGTGGGACTTGTACTGGCATGAGATCGAAGTCTTAAATGCCCTGCTACATAGCCTCCCCCAGAGCCCATCCCGATGGTGCAACCAAAGTCCCTTTCCCATTTCCCTCTGAGGCTCTTAGTCGTTCCCTCACGGGAGGTCAACAGTGCTCTGTACAGGAGGGAGATGAGCCCTTTCATTTCAGTGTGGGAGTCTAAGATTTTTTCAACCGGGGTAAGCCCTCTTTGTATGCATGGTTTTAGTTTCGGCTTCATTAGAATGCCCTTGAGGCACAGGTAGGTATAGGAGCGGGGAGAGCCTGCCGATTCCCAGTGCCGCTTCGAGTTGCTGGATGCTTATGAAAGTGTCTTCTCTTACCCGTTGACCTACCCTACACAGGCCCGCATCGAACCATGACTGGTAGTGTTCGTGGCCTGGGGTTTCTTCCAGGACTGGTGTAGACCAGATGTGGCTCAGAGGAGAGGGCCATGTGGTGACTTTCTCGCTAGAGCCTTTCCCCGCTAGTGCTTTTCACATTGTACCCAGTATTGGGTGGTCTCTAATTCTTTTGGGGAGCTTTTTCAGTGGGACCCATAGCCATTCACCCACCGTAACTGGGCGCAAGTAGACATTTTTGATGTATACCCATTGTTTATAGGCGTCCTCTCTAAGGTGGGGAGCCAGGGCCCTAAATTGGGCTGCTCTGATAGGCATTCAGGTCCGGCAGGGCGACCCCCTCCTCTATCCTTGGGGGAGGGTGAGAGTCTCGTATCCAATTCTATGTTTCTGGCCCTGCCATATGAACTTCACTATACGCCTCTTGGCTTCTCTGAGGTATAGTTCAGGAGCCTCCAAGGGGAGCATCTGGAAGACGTACAACACCCTGGGGAGCAAATTCATTTTTATGGCGTTTATTCTACCCATCCAGGAGATCTGCCCCTTCCCCCAGGCCTCCATGTCCCTGAATAGTTTATCAAAGAGCGGGGGGTAGTTTGCCAGGCATAAATCCCCATTGGGACGGACTTTGTTGATCCCCAAATATTTTATCTCCTCTGTACAAATTCGGAGGCCCAGTGGGACGAGTTCCGCCAGATCTCTATCCGCATCGGGTGCGAAGGGAAAGATCATTGACTTGCCTACGTTTACTTTGAATCCAGAGAAGTGGCCGATCTGTTGAATCACCTGCAAAGCGGCTGGGACCGACCTTGCTGGCTCCCGCAGGTGGAGCAGGATGTCATCTGCATAGAGGCCTGATCTAATTTAAAGGTGCGTTCGCCCACCTCCATTCTTCTCACCATTGATGCGCCCCTGAGGCACTCCACCAGGATCTCCATTGTCATGGCGAAGAGGAGAGGGGAAAGGGGGCAACCCTGCCTCGTACCTCTCTGGAGATGGAAGACTTGTGACATACGCCAGTTGACTGGAACTCTGGCAGTTGGGGACACATATAGGGCCATAATGGCTTGTTTAATCCCCTCACCGAATCCCAGCTTCTCGAGTACCCCCTGAAGGAACCCCCAGTCAACCATCAAAACGCCTTCTCAGCATCAATGGACACCAGGACGGGGTTCCCACTCTTCGGTGCTGCCTCTCATCAGGTGCAACGTCTTGCGCAGTGTATCTGCACCTTGCCTTCCCCGTATAAAACCCACCTGATCTGAGTGAATTAGCCTCGGCATGTAGCTGCCCAGTCTTGAGGCGATAATCCTGGTAAATAGCTTCGCATCTACATTCAGGAGGGAAATGGGTCTATAAGTGCGGCAGTCCACTGGGTCTTCCCCTCCTTCGGAATCACCGTGATCAGAGCTTTGCCAAAGGAAGGGGGTGCCCTCCCCGGTCTCATAATATTCGGGACAAGGTCCGCCAGGAACCCCGCTAGATGGCCCGAGAAGGCCTTGTAGAAATCTGCCGTGAACCCGTCCTCCCCCGGGGCCCTGCCCAGTTTCAATCCCAATATAGCTCTAAGCACCTCCTCCTCAGTTATGGGGGTGTCTAGCGCCGATGCTTCTAAGGGACCAAGGGCTGGGAGGGTGACCCCGTTGAGATATGCCTTGCATGCTTCCTTCTCTATCTCCCCTTCCCTCCCGTAGAGCTTCTCATAGAAAGAAGCAAAACTCTCGACTATCCCCTCTGGATCAGAACTTTCCCCCTCTTCAGTGCTAACCACTCTTGCCACCCATCTATCAGCTCTTTGGCCTTGCAGTTTTGCTGCCAGCATAGCTTCTGCCTTGTCCCCCTTCTCATAGTATTTCTGACGTAGATGTTGGAGCCCCGCTACAATTTTCCCCATCTCCATTTCTCTCAATTCTAGTCTCTTCTCCCTCGCTATGCCCAGGTCCCTCTCTTTCTCTTTCTCTGTCTCCGCCTTCCCCTCCGAGTTTTCTAGGAGGATTATTTCAGATCTCAACCTGTGGGTCAAGAGGGTCCTTTGGCTGCCCCTTCGCTGATCAACCTTCCCCCTCCAAGTAGCCTTAGCCGCCTCCCACACCATCTCCCGGCTCACCTCTCCCGTGTCATTTAGCGCAAAGAATTCTTTAATTGCAACGGTAATTTCTTCCTTAAAGACCGCGTCCCTCAGCAGGAAGTCGTTGCACCTCCAAAAAGACTCCCTGGGTTTCAGCCCTGCTACGCTGACATCCGACCAGACCATGTCGTGATCTGACCAGCTGACTGGGCGGATGTCACAGGGCTCTATTCTGCTCATATGCTGACTCCCCATGAAAAGGTAATCTATCCTGGTCCTGGTGCCATGGACTGCGGAGTAGGTGTATCCCCTTCATCTAGGGTTCAGCTCCCTCCATATGTCCACCAATCCCTGTTCCCACATTAATTCCCGCAGCCCGCCACGGGGGTCAGCACCTCTATGGCCTGATGTGGCCAAACTCCCACTGTGATCCAACTCTTGATCTGCCCACATATTGAAACCCCCGCCGAGGAGCAGGAACCCTTCCGCTTTAGCCATCACCTCCCCCAAGGCCACTTGAGCAAATTCTCTGACCCACGTTAGGGCAGTATATCACTGCTAGGCTGACTGGAGTTATTTAGATTGCCGGACACTACCAGGGCTCTTCCATCCTCCCTCTCCCACCGGAACACGTCTGTCAATTTCTGGTTCCTTTGGAGTAGGAGGCCCACTCCGCCTTTCTTTACATGACCCGATGCCCAAAAGGTCTGGCCAAGTTGAGATCCTGGGATGGCCCTCCCCCCCCCCCCCTCACTGTTCTGGTTTCTTGGACATACAGGATGTCCACCTTCCCATTTTTCATTTCCCTTCCGAGAAGGGAGCGCTTTGTCGGTGAGTTGAGCCCCTTGACGTTGAGTGAACCCACCCTGAGTGACTCGACCCGGCCCCTTTTTTCATTGACTGACATTGCTTTCCCTTAAGTATCTTGTCCTCCCGATCATGTCGGAGCTGCCCAGTGCCCATTTGAAGTGTGGCCCTTACCATCAATTCCCATCCCTTCCCCACTTCCTCCTCCCTCCTTTGTCCAAGACGCCTGCCAACAGGCAAGCCACCAGGGTATGTGCATGTTCCTGCACCGCAGTTCTCTTGATAAACTCTGTGTCCCCAGCCGGGGTCGCTTACGAGCCAGACTTAATCTTCTCGTTAAACTATCTTTACATTCCTAGTCCCCTTTAGCCTCGGACGTCGGTGTGTTAGGTTTTCTGAATTTTCTCCTGCCCTTTGTCTTCTTCGTGGACCAGAGACCCGCCGGTTCTCTCACGGTATCGCCTGGTTCTTGGGACTCCATCATATTTCCCCCTTCCGGGGGCGTCACCCTTGAGCACTTGTAATACTTGCGAAGCTTCCTTGCCACTAATCACTCTATAGTCTACCCCGGCCCGTTCGAAGGAAAGGGTGAAGGGGAAGGACCATCTATATCTGATATCTTGGCTTGTAAGCCACTGGGTGAGTGGACGACATTCTCTTCTGCGGGTGAGCGTGAGGGATGATGGGTCCTGGAATATCTAAATTGTATCGCCTTCAAAGATAAAGCTCCCCAGTCTTTTTGCCTTCTCAAGGACCTCCATTTTCTCTCTATAGCGGAGGAACGGCACCACCATGGACCTCGATTTTCCCCCGCCCGCACCCCCTCCACCTCGATGCGCTCTTTCAAGCTGGACCTCCTTGCCGTCCTCCAGAGTAAAAAGCTGATTTATCAGGCCCTGGACCTTCCTCCCCACGTCTGCCGCAGTTTCCCCTCTCTCCTGAGTCGCACCCATAATGCGCAAGTTGTTTTGGCGCTCTGTTTTCAAGATCGTCCATCTTCAGAATTATGTCCTCTCTCATTTCCAAGTCCATTAGCCTAGCCTCATATTTCATGTCGAGCAGGTCTGCCTGGAGGTGATTATTTTCCATGCCTTCCAATTTATCCTCCAGGGTCTCCACCCTCCCCTTGAGATCCACTATGGAGGCTTGAATGTCTGTGCGAATCGCCTTAATCTCTTGGAGAATGTCCTTGAGATCCTCTTTGGTAAGTGCAGCGGGAGGAGATTCGCGGCCCGCTGGCATGGTGGTTATGGCGTTCCTGGGAGCTGCAACTGTGGCCGTGAGGGGCCGGCAGAAGCGCTGGAGGGATGAGATCGCCCCGTGTATTGGGGGTCGCTCCAAGGTCCAAGACTTCTGGCGCACCTCGGGACGGTACTGCTATACCCCTTACGAGGGACGGGGTTGGGCCGAAGGTCCAGGGCCCTCTCAGTGGCCGGACCACTGGGAACTCGGGCGATGAAGGCACGTGGTTCTGTGAGTGGCGTTGGGCCCTAGGTGGGGCCTGCTGGTCTAAGTAGAGTCTCCGAGATACTGGGCCTAGTTGGATCCGTGGGTTTCAGGCGTCGCCAACCTTTTTGTCGTGTCCCAACGGGGTGGCATTCCTGGGAGGTGGGGGGCTACCCCTGGATGGCTCGTCCACTCGATTGTCCCTTCCCCCCCCCACGTTCTCCTCACCTCCAACTGCTCCCTGTCACTGTGTTGGGCCCTGTCGGGTAGGCCGAGGCACTTCCGTGGCGTCCACGGGCCGTTGCTTCCGTCCGGGCGTTGTCTGTCGCAGGGCCTCCGTGCGCTGGGTGTGGTCCTGGAGCGAGCTCTGGGCCCCAGGGTCCTGGAGGGCGCCCCCCCCCCTGTGCTGCCCCCGTTCTGATGCGCTGATAGAGGGCGGGAAGCCCGGGCCGTGTCCTCTTCGGTCCTCGGCTCTCGTAAGATTCACTGCATCCGTGGGGGCTGCGTTCATATGCGCGCCACTCCGAGCCCCCCCCACGGTGCTGTGTGTCCCCCAGCACACCTCCCCGAAATATGCTTCTACAACAGGGGGGGGTGGGGCCTCTTCGCGGAGCTGCGGGGACGGCTGCGTCGGGTGTCACAGGTCCGCACCGGTACCCACTGCTCGTGTGCACTTTCTCAGGACACCTCTGTAGTCAGGGCCCCGGGCCACGCTGCGGTGGGTCTCAGCGGCGGGTCCCCCGGTACTCTCAGGGTGGGGCCCGCTGATCAGGGGACAGGTCTTCTCCGGCTCAGTCTCGTACTCCAGGCCGGGGACTAGGGAAGTCCACTAGGCCCTGAGGTGCTTTCAGGAGCACGATGCTTGCGCGTCCTGCATGCTCCGTGCCCCCTGGTGGTCTCAGTATTTTGATTTTTAACAGGAAAAAGGTTTTATGTTCAATTTCACAGTTTCCACTTGCCTGATTTCACTTGCCTGTTGTCTTATACTCTTTGATTCACTTGTTTTTCCATGAGTTCTGCAAATGTAAGTAAGTACATTTTCGAATGTATTGTGTCCCCCACGCATTCCTCATCTTTGAAGCTTGTTGTCCAGCTTCAGCTGCTTCAGAAAGATATTTCGGCAGTGGGTGCGGTGCGTCAAGGGCGTTGAGTCAACGTCCCTCAAAGGCCTCCATCGAGGGTGATGTCATCGAAGGCATATATAGCATGTGCAGCACCTGTTGGCCTCTGTTGCGTTTTTCTGCGACGGCTATAGCTTTGAGCGAAATTCAATGCTCCTCATCTTGGCAAGTCTGTTACAATCACCTCTCAATATAATGTCTTCATCTTCGACACCGCGACTCTCGGGTCCGGTTTCAGGAAGTTCCGGGATTGCGGGCCAAAAATGTCACTCACTGACCCTCGCCGTATCTGTCTGTGGTGCCTCGGGGAGGGCCACGACACCTCTCATGTTCCAAATGCCAGTCCATAATGGGGGGGGGGAGCCCTGAGGGAACGGAAAGGTAAACTAAAGGTAGGAAAAATCCCTAAAACATCACCTACCCGATCCGCTAAACCTTTGACTGACGAGTCGAGAGGCGACTCTCCTCGGAGGAAGAAGGCCAAGCGATCCAGGTCGAGGAGTGGCTCACACCACTCCTCTTCGTCTTCAGAGAAGGCACCACAGGTCGCCTTCGTTGACTCAGACGTTTGCTCTGAAAGGGTTGCATGCCCTACTAAAAAGTCCACTCCGGCTGAGTGCGAAGCCTTCAGGGCTGAAATGCTAAAGATTCTTGAAAAACAAAAAACCCATGCCCCTACCAAGCCTTCAAAGGAAGCCAGAAAGGAAAGGTCTCGTCCGAAATCTCGCACATCCTCGAGCTGGGAAAAAGCCTGATCTGCATTGGGAGCCTTTGAGGCCTCGATCCAATATTCCATCGAAGGATCATACGTGACACATGAAAGTCGAGGTCGCCGACGCAACCTTCAACGCCGGTGGTACCTTCGCCCGCTAGGCCCTCAACGTTGACATCAACGCCGAAACCTTTGACGTCAGCCTCGCCATACTTGCCAGCTCCAGCTGTGCTGTCGATGCTGACCGCCCCTCATAAGTCTGCGTCGATAAAGAAAACATTGAAGACTTCGACGACGTGGAAGCCTACAAACCAGACAAGATTTATGCTCCACTTCCTAAAAAGGATTTCTTTAAATCTTTCTTCAATTTTTGAAGAGGAGCAGCATTGAGGATGATGAAGCTCCATTTGGCTTACAGTACGGTACACCCAATTTACCAGAGTTTTAACTCTGAAGAGTCCAGAAAGAAGGACCTATATGACAACTTGCAAACAGCAAGTGGACTTGATACTTCACTCGAACATGAATTTGACAAACCAGAGCCTGGGGAGCATGCAGATGCATCCTACAGGAAGCTCATGTCGAAAGTGGACGAATACATGAGTTGGAGTAGGCCACCATTACCTTATGTTAACATTAAAGGAAATTTGTACCGCGCACTATCACCACCGAAGAGGTCCTCTGGCGGCTCTGAAAAAGGGAAGGGGGTGAGTTAGTGGGAATAAGCTGGAGAAGTGCAAGAGCAGTGATGTGCTGTTGGCATCCTCAGCCCGGTGGGTCCGTTGACTGGGCTTGGGGTGTTTTATGGTCGGTAGTCGCTGTGTGCTGTTGTGCAAGTCTGTGTGGTTTGTTTTGTTGTTGCAGTGTAGTGAAGTTTGTGCAGATTGTTGTGTTTGGTTAGAGTTTGAGTGGTGTATGCAGAGGGGTGAAATTGTTAGTGGATTGTTTAATTGGCATTGTTGTCGTTGCAGTTATGTCTAGGTGTGATGCTTGCTATCATTCACTATTCCATCTGAGTGTAGCACTTGCTAATCTTCAATATCCCATCTAGATGTGAGGCAGGCTAGTGGTCACGATTCCCTCTAGGTGTGGCGCATGTTAACATTCACAATCCTATCTAGATGCGATGCAGGCCAATCCTCACAGTTCCCTCGAGGTGTGTCACTAGATAACATTGGCAAGTAAGTTGGTGTGTAATGCAATGCAACATTTCCAGTCCAGCCATGAATAGATTTATGCAGGTGGTCACAAATCTCTCCCAAGTATGCATGGTGTAAGTCTACGGCAGTCTACGTTATGGAAAGATGAGGTAGAGTGGCAGGGGCTTTCTGGAGTAGAGTAATGGCTCTACACCCCACCCATGCCACACCTTAAGTTTTTGTTGGTGGTTGTTGACTGGTGGCTTCACTGGCTTCCCCTGCAGACACGTCTTGGAGCTGCCAATGTAGGAGCCGCCCTTTGCCTTGGGGTCCTTAGTCGCGGGGGCTTCCGGGCAGAGGGCTGCCATGGGAAGGTCAGTTATGACCAGCACCAATCAGGGGAGGTGGGAGGGTTGGAGGAGGATGGTGTGACTGGGAAAAGGTCAGACACAAAGGACTACACCCCACAGACTGCACCCTTTGGATGCAGCCCAGCACAGACAAAACAGGCTCAGAAGCCAAAACAAACGCTAGACAGACACCAGATTAGCACACAATGCTCACCAAAGAATATAAATACATAAATGATTAATTAAATAATAAAATACATATATTTGAAAAAACACTCACACCACTCCAAAAGCGTGCATAACGCAGGCCAAAAACAGATTACAATCATTGCGAAACTACTCACTCAGAATCCACTAGCCCCTAAAGGTGCTTCCACACTGGTTTCCCTGCCACATCCTTCCACATGGCAGTCCACAAAGCAAATTGGGGAAAATGGCTGCTGGAGCCAAGCCACAAACACGCCTGACTTTTCCAACCAATTGCAAGTGGGGAGGATGGGACTGGGAAAAGGCCAGACAAAAACAAAAGACTTATGAGCAAGACAACCTCACTGATATTTTAGCCAAGGGTCCACAATCTGATCCTATTTTGCCTTTTCAAATGGCATTGCAGAAAAGGGTAGCTAGGATCTGGGAGACTCCCGATTCCAATCCGGCAGTTAAGAACTTAACAAAAAATACTGCCCTTCCAGTAGTGACCCTGACTACCTGCCAAAACACCCCACTCCGGAGAGTCTGGTGGTGCAGGCAGCTACGGCTACTTCCAAACAAGCAGCGTACCCTACCATCCCTCCTGATGGGGACGACAAGCGCCTAGATGGTACTGCGAAGAAAGCTTTTTTTCTGCAGGTAGCACGGCACTAAAATCTGCCATCTCCACTTTTGCCCTCGCAAAGTTTTCATATACTCTATGGGATTGTATTTCCTTGGTGGCAGAGCACATTCCCGAGGGGGATGAAAGGGGCGGCTTCTTAGCTATTGTTAGGGATGGCAAAGAGGCCATGTGCAAGTCACTTCAATCAGAATTGGATTCTGCGGATAGCATCAGCAGATCCATGGCTACCAGCAGCATTATGCGCAGATTTGCAAGGTTGAGAAAGTCTGGTTTTGCACCTGATGTGCAATCTAGTCTTCTCAACATGCCTTTTGATGGGTCTCGCCTTTTTGGCAACAAGGCTGATGAGTGCCTTGACAGGTTGCAGAGCTCAAAAGCGGCATCCAAATCTTAAGGCGCTACCATTAGGCAACCTCAGCCTTTTCGTCCTAGCGGGCAACCTTGGAGGGGTAGATCTTTTCGCTACTACTTCTCAGTTGGAAGGGCGAGAGGAAAGGCCAGTCAAAGAGGCCAGAGAGAATTTCCTTGTGGTGGACGAGGTAGAGGTGCAAAGCCAGCCCAAGCAGCAGCTTCCTTACCCTCAGCCTCTGTATCAGCCGCCACAAAACCACTTTGAGGTCTTGAGTCACAGTTCACCAGTGAGGGGCAGACTGACTCAGCATTTGAAAGAATGGCAAGACATTACTTCGGATGCTTGGGCTTTGGAAATCGTAGCCCACGGTTATTGCCTTCCTTTTATAAAAAAAAGACTTCAGAACAATCCACCGGGGAACCGTTCTTTGAGGATTTCGGATCTGCTCCTTGTGCAGGAAGTTGTAACCCTGCTAGAGAAAGGTGCTGTAGAACCAGTGCCTGTAGCAGAGAGGAACAAGGGTTGGCACTCCCCATATTCTTTAATACCCAAGAAGGATAGATATTCTTTAATACCCAAGAAGGATAGAGGACTAAGACCCATCTTGGACTTAAGATCCTTGAACAAGTTCCTCGGGAAGGACAAGTTCAAGAAGGTCACACTTTTTCAGATCCTTCAGGCCCTCCAACTTCAGGATTGGTTGATGTCATTGGACCTTCAGGATGCTTATTTTATGTGTCAATCCTTCTCAAGCACAGGAAATACCCGAGGTTCGCAGTTGGCGGTTGTCATTTTCAATTTCGAGTTCTGCCATTCGGGCTAACCTCCACTCAAGGGTTTTCACCAAACTGATGGCGGTAGTGGCAACGAGTCTCAGGCGAGGGGGGATTCACATCTACCTGACCTGGACGATTGTCTGATCAGTCTGTGTTCTCCTGAACAAGTCCTAAATCATCTCATCGTCACCTGCCACTCTTCTTCACAGACTGGGCTTCTCCCTCAATTACAAGAAGTCCCATATGACACCTTCCCAAAGGCTCCAGTACATCGGAGCTGTGCTAGATACATCCTTGGGAAAGAGCTTTCCACCCACTATCAAGGGCTCAAGAGATTCTTCAGATGGTGAACAAATGTCAGAATGTCTACCGGCCTTCAAATTTCTGAGGTTCGTCGGTCTCATTGCATCCTGCATTTTTCTGGTGCCAGAGGTTCGCCTGAGAATGAGGTCCCTCTAATGGGCACTCAGAACGCAATGGTCCCGGTTCTCAGGAAAGATGTTGGACCGACTTCAGATTCCAAGCAGGGTCTCACAAGATCTTCTGTGGTGAGCCTGCGAGGACAATATTCTGAAAGGAGAGCCCTTTTGGCAGCCATGGCCAGAGATTACAATAGTGACGGACGCCTCCCTCACAGGGTGGGGGGCCCACACCAATGATCTGACAGTCAGAGGTCATTGGTCTCCATCGGAGTCCAAACTGCATATCAATCCTTTGGAGCTGAGGGCAATCAGACTAGCGCTGAAGACCTTTCTGCCCTCTTTACGGAGAAAGAACGTCCTGTTAATGACGGACAACACAGTGGCCATGCAGTACCTCAACAAGAAAAGGGGTGTAGGGTCACTACCACTGTGCAGAGAGGCAATGCAGTTTTGGTATTGAGCAATTCAAGAAGGAATCTCCCTATCACAGCTCACCTAGCCGGAGAGAATACAGCGGCGGACACTGAACATGCAGGGCACAGTCTCCCATGAGTGGGAACTAGCTCAGGAAGTCCTTCAAGAGATCTTCACCCTTTGAGGAACCTCTCAAGTAGATCTGTTCGTGACCAAGCTCAACTGGAAATGCGATAGGTATTGCACCAGGGAATTTCCCCCAAGAGGAGCTCTAAGAGACGCGTTCGTAGTGGACTGGACATTTCCACTCCTGTATGTGTTTCCTCCAGTCCCTGTCATTCCTCATGTGATCAGGAGGTTGAGAAGGTTTGGGAAACGCATGATCCCAATTGCCCCGGATTGGGCCAGGGGGATGTGGTACCCGGGCCTTCTGGACATGTCCAGAGCGAGGCTGGCTTCGCCCATTCCTTAGCAACAAACTCATTCTAAATATTAAGAATTCTGCCGGTAGGCTGAAACATCGGCTTTGCAAAAGGCCCTGTTTGCCCCTGTTCGCAACTGGGCAAAACGGGTGGGCCACTATCCAACACCAACTTCGAATACAGCCCTGCCATATCAAGCAACCTACAACCGATCACCTGGCATTTCGACATTCTTCTTATTTGCAGAATCGCACGAGTACTATTATCCTGTCACTGCCAGATCTTGTACATTGCATCCCCTATTCCCACGGCTGTCTGTACCAGCTATCTCTGTACTCGGACCATGATCTTACCTTGTGCCGCCCCCTTCAGCCTACACTCAGACCTAGCATTATGAGTACGTCCATCTGCTGCTATACTTCCTCTCCTCTACCCCGCTTGGTCCGTACCTCTAAAGCGGCGGTAGCGATTTCTCATCTGTGCTTCCATGTACCAGTGGGATGATGCCACATCGCATAGATATTAAGTAACTTTGGGTTTCACCCTAAGTTACTAAGGGAATCCAGACGTGGACCCCTTGCTCACTATTCTTAGAGAGGCACAGCGCCTCCCTACTGATGAGGTCCAACCAGACCGAAACACGTGTCTGGGGATGCTGTTGGTACTCTTGTTCAGAGGAGAATTGGCTAGCATTTCGGTACTGGACTGCCCCAGGGCAGGACAAAGACTGATATGTTTGGGATATTTCTTCTCTGTGAAAGATGGTGAGCTAAAGACTCTGGGTAAGTCCTTCGTAACCAGGAAGTCTGGCAGAGGGACTCCCAGGACCCCCCTTGTCAATTTACATCGCATAGATATCTAGGCACACCATGCCTTGCTGTACTGCACATTTAGCCCACCCACCAGCCTACACTGCGACTGCATTTCTCAGCACTTAGTGGTCAGCCTTTGGCATCAAACCCACTTGCCTTTCTTGTATTTCGTTGCATCTCCGCATCTAGTTGGGACTGCATTCTGTACTCAGCCCACCTGCCATTTTGTGCTATGTTAGCTTCCTGTTCTCCTTCTGCATTCAGTTGGGAGTGCACATTATACTCACTCCATCTGCCTTCTTGCATTGTGTGAGCATCTCTGCAACAAATAACGCTTTATATTGCATATAATAGTCATTCCACTTGCCATTCTGTGCCTGTGTTAGCATTTTGCTTATAGGTGGGAGTGCACCTTGTATTCAGTCTAATTGCCATTCACGTTGTGTCAACATTCTGCTTGTAGGTAGGATTGCACCTTGTATTCCTTCCATTTTTGTCATTTGTACTGTTAGCATTCTGAATACAAGAGGATTGCACCTTGTATTCATTCCACTTGCCACCTTGTGTTCTGGTAGTTTATTGCAAGTAGCCCACCCGGTCCTACTGGGGGTTTTGGCACCATACTATTGTTAGGGAGAATTCTCCAGAATGGCTAATTCCCCCTTACCTTTTGAGTCCCTCAGCAGCGTTGCTGGATTTCTAGGGTTTAATTGTTTTACCTGTTAAGAGTGTGACCCTTTTGTCCCACTCTTACATGTGTTTTGCTGTGTGTTGTACATTTGTTTTGCTCATGGACTGTGGAGTCTCACCCACCCCATAGGCATCATCTTTTTACTGTGTCACCCAGCACCTTTAGTGCAGTGACACCGGGTTATCTTGTCAGACTTCCCACTTTTAACTGACTATTGTCTCCCAGAACATGTAAACATGTAAAGTTACCATTGACTTTACTAGTCTCTTTAAATGTACACACCCAGTACACCCTATCTTCCAATAGAGTACTGGAGGGGTTAATAGTTATCCCCTTTTGTCTGATTTTCATGGAACATTAGTATGTTCCCCTTTCTCTAGGATTTGGCTGGTGGCAGTGGTAGATACCACTTTTATTCGACCACAGACTATGAATATAGCCTTTGGTACCATTTGAGGCTATGGTGGTAGCCTCAAACCTGGTAATCCACTTTTATTTTAACTTGGTTCCGTTCAAGTTTTTTTGCCATATCTTTTTGTAAAGGTCTTTCTAGTGTTTTACTCTGCGCGCCAAACCCGGTTTGGTTCCTTTGTTTGCCGTCCTTTGGCGTGCTTAATCAACTGCCTCAGCTACAGCATTCTTCTTCTTTAAATGTACTGTGCAAATTCCGTCGTTCGGTCCGTCCAACCGCGTTGAAAGCATGTGAAATCTTTAGCCTCTCCAAAGGCTTGTCCTTCTCTTCTCCTTTAAGTAACTTTTCCTCCGACCAACTTCGTTTTGAACTCTTGGCAAAGACTTAACCGCAAACTACTTTGAACTGTGTGATGCTCTGCAAAGACTCTGAACCATTAACATTGGCCCAGACCTATTGATTTGAATCCTAGTTGTAGTAGCCTTTTCTAGATTGCCCTGCCTATAACTTGTTGGTGCAATTTATTTTGGATAACCTTGTCTTTTCTCCCTTTTAAATTGCTGCAGTGCCATTTTGCTCACACTTCATATTGAGCTTAACATGTCTAGAATTGATTGGGTGTTGTAGTATATTAAGACTGTGATTTTCTGCTGAGTTATGATGGTGAACTGTTTTATAAATGATGGTGTACATAAATGTATATTCTTTTACTCAGAAACCTTGAATCAGTGTTTGTTTGAACCATAGTAATTGTTGTCTTTTGTGTAATCTCTTGTACTGCTCACTTTACTCTTGAGATAGTTCTGGCTGCTCAGCCACCGCTACCAAATACTGTGTAGTACGGACTTGTACCAAAGTTGAATTTGTACTTGTACTTGCACTTGTGGTCTTAGTCTTAATCATGTGTGGTTTTACCAAAGGGGCTGCATATGATTCTGCCTAACAACTATGTACCTAGCTTGCCAAATCTGCTATCATAACCCTGTATTGAACCCTACACCCACCATATCCAGCTCCCCGCACCCTCCTAATACCAATAACAGCGATGTTTGGCTGTCTTTTTCTCACTGTTTCCTTTTTGCCTTGTCCTAGATGGTACACTGTGTACATGCAACCATTTCCATGCCTTCGGCAATGGCCTCGCCAGAATGGCCTGCCCTAGACATTACCCTATACCCTGCCCAACACCCTTTCCTCCACCCACTGCACCATTCCCAAATAGCCTCAACCTTGCCCATTCTCCTAGTATCTTCAGAGAGCCTTCACCAACAGACCACAGAGCTGACCTCGCTCTCACACTCCCGACCATGGGATTGATAGGATTCCCCGGCTAAGATCATATACCAAATGTATTCATCGTAGCTCTACCCCCACCGCTCCTACACCCAAATCCCCAAAATCCATTGATTCTTGGCAAAATAAAAAGTACAATTCAGCTATGACCCTGACCTCTTCTAACAGAATACCCACTGCCTCTCATCCTCAGATCCCCAAGCCTGCCTCTGTAGCTGAACCTAAGCCAGAATCTAGCTTTAAAAGTGCCCTCATCAACGCCCGATCTCTAGGAGCTCATGCTATTGAGATCCATGACCTAAACTTGACCTGCTAGTAATCACTGAATCCTGGCTCCACCAAGCCTCGAAACCACTTCTAGTCTTGGCTATCCCACCTGACTATACCATCATCAGAGCCGATAGAACCACATTTACAGGAGGTGGTGTAGCCATTATAGCAAACAGTAAACTAAAAATTAGATCAAGTTCCATTGAAGAGATTGCAGGGTATGAATTACTGCTAGGCAAACTCGCTATGAATGAGAATACCACAATCAACCTCGTGGTGATCTATAGAACACCGGTTCTAAAAGTCACCCAGAAATACACATCCCCCTACCTCTTGCACCCATCATTAAACCTAACACAAAATGTATTATCCTAGGCGACTTAAACTTAGGTTTCAATGATGACCAAGACCCTAAAGCAGCAGTCCTTCACTCAGCACTCAAAGAAATGAACTTTACCCAATTGATTAATGCCCCCACACATACCAAAGGCAGAACTCTGGCTTGGATCCTCGCACTTAACACCAGGCTCACCATAGATTCAATCACCCCCCCTTAACTGGACAGACCATTACTGCATTGAATTCACTGAGTGACCAACCCTGTCCTCCCAAAGCCATAGTAATGGATACCTTCGAAGCTAGAAACTCACGAAAGCTCACTGTAGATAATTTTGCTCCCAGCCTTAACAAAACCCTAGAAACCAACTCCGAGTTAGTAACGATCCTAACATCATTGCTGACTGCTACCATAAATGCCTTACCCTTACCATTGACAAAGTAGTCCCTATCACAACCAAAACTAGACGTGCCAACAAAGACCCATTTCTGGTTCAATGAAGAACTAGCTTCCCTTAAAAGAACTAAACTCTCCCTTGAGCACATTCACAATAGGTGTCCTACCATTGACTCCGCCAAAGCTTTCAAGAACGCCAACAAAATCTATAAAACTGCCATCATATCCCACAAAGCCAACTCTTACAACATGCGTATCAGTAATGCATCCTCAGACTCAAAAGAACTCTTCTCTATCCTTAGGGAATTGAAAAATCCCACAGCCATAGTGACAGCCTCCAACTCCAGTAAAGAATGGCGCACAACCATACAAGATGCACTCGCAGCCAAAATCTCTTTGCTACAAAATAAAATGGCCACCAAGACAACTTTTAGCAGACACAAATATATAAACCTTCAACCCCACCCCTAATGATAACACCAACTCCCTATTCCACTTTGCCCGAGTCACCCAAGAATTAGTGTTGGAGACTATCTCCAAGCTTAAAGCCTCCAACTGTAAAGGAGATAGTGTCCTAGCTAAATTAGTGAAAGCCTCTTCACTCACCCCCACTATCACGAACTTTGGTAATTCCTCCTTCAATACCAATACAGTCCCTGCCAGTAGTAAAGAAGTTGGGGTCAACCCACTTTTAAAAAAAAAATAAACCTATCCTAGACCCGACAATACCAACCAACTACCGTCCAATAACTCCAGTCCCTTTCTTACTCAGACTCATAGATAAAATAGCATACACTCAAATCCAAGCACATATTGAGCAGAACCAGCTCCTTGGAACAAGCCAATCTGGCTTAAGGCCTAATCGCAGCACGGAAACAGCCCTACTGGATCTCAAAATCCAAATGGACACCACCAGAGATTCAGGGAAACTCTTTGTACTTCTGCTTCTAGACCTTTCCGCTGCGTTCGACCTAGTCGACCACGACAAACTGTGTACCTCATTCGCCAAGGATTTCTACTTTTCCAAGGATGCCACCATGTGGGTAACATCCTTTCTGGCCGAGCGCACTTCCAGAGTCGCCACAGGTAAAGAAGCAGCAGATCCTATCCCAGTCCCCATTGGTGTCCCCCAAGGTTCATGCCTCTCTCCCACACTCTGTAATGCTTACACAAAGTTTCTTTTCTTGGCATTGGACGATATGGGTGTCATCTACACCAATGTTGCTGATGACACCCAGATTCTGATACCCATCTCAGGGAACTACGACGGATACTGTGACCATTAATAAAATATGTCATCATCCAAAACTGGATGGCATAAAATAGTCTGTCTCAACAATGAGAAGACAGAAATTCTCATTGTGGGTTATCCAACTAAAATATCCACCCTCCACTTAGACTACGCTGCCATCAACATTGATGGTACTCTAATCCCATTACTCAAACAGGTGAAAACCCTAGGTGTATACCTAGACGCCAACCTCCATATGACCAAACACGTCAGCACGCTCTCATCCTCCACGGCGTATAAATCCAAGTTCATTGCACTAAGTCATCAATTTCTGACAGCCACTAACTGCCTCACCTTGGCCAGGGCCCTTTTATTGTCTAAGCTTGATTACTGTAATGTGTTATTGCTAGGTACCTCTAACACCAACCTCTCCAAATTACAGCTCCTGCAAAATAAAGCCTTAAGGGCAGCTCTTGGGGATAAAAAAGTTTGATCACATCTCTAAGACAAGGAAGGAAGTCCACTGGTTACCCATTAAAGCCAGAATTCTTTTTAAAACACTCTGCATCGCCCACAAATGTATAGCCAAAAAAGCTCCAATCTACCTTAACAACGCCTTACAGATGAGTCTTCAAGAGCACTAAGATTCACTGACAATTTACTATTCGTGCCTCCCTGCTTTAAAACCACTAGAGCGGGCGGCAGCAGTTTCTGTGTGCTAGCACCGAAACATTGGAACACCCCCCCCTTCAATATTAAAAAAGAGTCCTCTTTCCCAGGCTTCAAGAAACAAGTAAAAACGTGATTATTTAACCAATACTAGCAGTTCACTCTGATAACCTATGGGAACAGAAGCTGACCGGTTGTAACCTGTAAATTATGTATATTATGTCCATGAGTGTATTGTATATTTCTTCTTCCCTAAACATCCTTTGTATTCTGTATATTGGTATGACTAATGCATAAGCTGTCTGTAACCACGCCATGATACCCCAGGGTCTGGGTATGTAATAAGTGAAATAAATAAATAAATCTGTCCTCCGCTGCGTCTTCCTCAAAGAGAGAGGACCTTCTCTTGCGAGAGGAGGGTCGGGTTCTCCATCCAGAAGACTCTCAACCTTCACGCTTGGTTTCTGAAAGGATGAGATTACCTGGAGGTGCGCTTCATGAACGAAGCATTTCGGATTGCCTGCAGCCCATTTTGAGCCCAGCAGCACTGCGAGCCAAGCTCCTGCTGCTCCCCTGCTTCCTGGAGGAGGCGGGGCCTGTCACGCACACGTGAGCGATCACGTGATTCCAACCCAGCATTTACTGCCGGCATATCCGCCCGAGTGGCGTGTGTTTCTGCTTACCTGGAGGTGCGCTTCATGAACGAAGCATTTCGGATTGCCTGCAGCCCATTTTGAGCCCAGCAGCACTGCGAGCCAAGCTCCTGCTGCTCCCCTGCTTCCTGGAGGAGGCGGGGCCTGTCACGCACACGTGAGCGATCACGTGATTCCAACCCAGCATTTACTGCCGGCATATCCGCCCGAGTGGCGTGTGTTTCTGCTTACCTGGAGGTGCGCTTCATGAACGAAGCATTTCGGATTGCCTGCAGCCCATTTTGAGCCCAGCAGCACTGCGAGCCAAGCTCCTGCTGCTCCCCTGCTTCCTGGAGGAGGCGGGGCCTGTCACGCACACGTGAGCGATCACGTGATTCCAACCCAGCATTTACTGCCGGCATATCCACCCTTGTGGCGTTAAGCCCTGGAGGCAATAAGGGCTGGAGAGAAACGCTGTTGAGCTGTTTGGCTGTGACCTGTGCCAGTTCAGTGAGTATTACAGATTTGAAGGCCCCTAGTACTAACGCTGATCCTGTTCTTATAACACTTCACGAGGTAAGGGGGGAGAGACGGACTCTGGCAGCTCCTTAAGCTGTCGGGCGTTCCTTACCTGGTGATTAGGTGTTGGCCTAAACACCCACCGGATGATAAGTTTAAGTGATACAGGGGAAAACATGACGGGAAAAAGTAAACTATTCACACTGAAAACTGGAATGCCTCTTAATGTCATGGTAACACGAGCATCAGTAACGTTACAATCATCCCCAGCAAAACCTTCTCCGATAAAAGTGATGAAGAGGAAAATTAGCGGATGCCCAATTATAATACCAGAAAAACGTATGGTTCGAGGTGACATCCGTGAGTTCTGCACCCCACGTACATACGACCTAACTCCCAAAAGTCCTAATCTCAGTAATGACAACTGTCCTGTCCAGTGTGATAATATGAAACTAATTCCTATATCAAACATTACAATATCTGATACACAAATCATGTCTGAAATTACAGAAAAGACGGGGAATGCAGTCAAACAAACTGATGCAACACAATTATCCGAATTGATTAAAGAAACAAGAGATCGGCAGGAACTGATAAGTGACTCGGAAAATATGGAAAATGAAGCATTGGAACAGGACAAGGTGGAGGCCAACTTACAAAGTAATGAGATTTCTGTCATAAATATATCAGAATCCCAAAACAAAAGCAAAATAATTACACCGGCTAGTAAAATAACTATGGCGGAAGCTGAAATTAGCCTCTACCAATCACCTAGCCTGTTTGATCATTTAAGTAATGACTCAATACAACTATCTAGATCCTTTGCACGACCAACTCCGCGAAAGATTGTCGCTCCTTGTAGCTCATCTATTACTTCTACACCTCGAGAAGTTATTGAAAAAAGGGCTACCTTATTAGATATCACTCTGCAGGCTATGAATACAACAATAACAACCATGTCTAAACTATTTAATACATTACAAGTAAAATTAGAGAAACAGGAAAAAAAAATTGATGGAATCAGAAGATGGATGGAAGATTGGGAGATAAAACAGAAGGCAGAAAAGATGGCTTTGAATATGGACATATCTACGGAAATACAAACCATTGATAAAATATCGAAAAACGTTGATATGTTAACAAACCTAACTCCTACTCTAATCATTAAGCCTCTCCCTTTCTTTAAAGACATCATTCGCCCGGTCACATTAGAAGAACAAAAAGAAATGGTACATGGTCCAAGTGACGAATTATCAACTCAAATAAGTGTAACACCTAAAACAAGTTTAACATATAATATATTTGAAAGACAAACAAATGGGAATTTGGACAATAATAAACCAAATTCAGAAAAACCGAACTTCAAGATAAGGACACAAAACAGAATCAAGATTCAAAAAAAGAAAACAAATATTAAAAATTTCATTCAACGGCTGAAAAGTCTTAAATCTGTAACCAGAACGGATAGTCGGGCATTATTGCGACATAACCATCTAACAAAGCTAAGACAAGAAGCCTCTATAAGAAAAGTAGACAGCAACAAAGACTATACACCTCTAAATGACATAATCTCCTTGCTTGAGAAACCAGATAAAATGAAAACATCTTTAGTGAGTATGGAAGAGACAACACAGAAAGAAACACCGAAAATCGATACAAGTCTACTTTCTGTACAATCAACTCTGAAAGAAAATTACAAAAAAACGGATAACAAAACTCTTTACTCAGATGACATTTTAAAAGATATAAGAGCAGAGATAAAAAGATCTTTTGATGATTATATGAAACTTAAGGAGGGGGCTTCTAAACTAAAGGAGATTATGACAACAGAAATTGAAATTTCTAACTCTGGACATGATACCTTGATACCTGCAGAGAAAAATCTGAAGAGTAGTACAAAAACACCATTAATTCATCAAGCACAAAAAACTGCTGATAAGATCTTGGATACCAACTCTAGTGAGCCAACACTCTATAGCAAAGCTCAAACCTTAACAGATAGTAAGACGGAAAAAAATCTTCACACTACAATTCATAAAGCAATGGATGAGTATTTCCAACTGAACTATCGGGGATTGAACAAAGAAGTGGAACCAAAAGACAATCAAAAAAACAAAATTGAAAGACAAGGAGGAAAAGTGGGAAAAGTCATAGATTCGACCGAAACAAGTAATGAAGGGAGATTTGCAGAATCCAAAATAAAATCTCTAAGAGATTCTAAACACAAGCTTAACCCAAATATGCACCATAGATTTATCCTCAAATGCCGGGCGGATCCATTCCCACAATATGATATGTGCCGAACAAGTATAATGGGCATCTTTAGTGACTTACCGAGCTTGAGTGACATCATGTCTGGTGACATAGCACAAGTGGAATTCCTAAATGATGATAACTTGGCGGTGGTCAGATTGTGGATCACTTCAAATGTGGTCCGAAACGTGATCTGGCAATCTCGACTTGAACTATTTGCATTGGGATTTTTACTGGCCATTGACCCGACTAATTATGATGATGAAATTGAGTGGGATATAAACACAACTACAAACAGAACTAAAGAGTCGAACGTGTATACATTGGACAAGCGACATCAAACACAAAGACAAAGGAATGAAGTATATGGAACAACTAGACCTGAACCTCAATTACAAAGAAATTCATTATAACTATCGGAGGAGGGCGATGCAAGTTACCTTTCCATAGCAAGTTGGAACACATGTGGCTATGTACACTTACTTAATGATTGCTCAAGCCTTTTGCCACACACAATAGTAATGTTACAGGAAACTTGGTTGCTCACAACACCTTTGTGGAATGGTTTTGAGATAATTTCATCTTCCGCAATTAAAACAAATGGTAGACCAGCTTCAGGTATGCTAGTGGCATTAAAAAATGGAAGAGGCTTCACACTGGAACCTTGGAGAACGCCTAACCCATATTTACAATTGGTTAAGATTATTCATAAACATGGCACAATTGCAGCACTCAACATATACAGAAATCCTATGGGAATCACAGACTCAAAATTTTTCAAAGACCTAGAAGATTTGCTAAATATTATCTCATTGACGAAAGAAATAACAAATACTTTGATTGCGGGTGATTTAAATCTTCATTGCTTATCCACCGTAGCCCATAAGAAAAATGCAGTGTGCATTAGATGGGAAAGCTTGATGAAAACCCGCAATTTCATCATGCTAAACGGGTCTCAAAAAAACGATATACCACCCAAAAACACGTGGGCAAGGGGCACGTGTAAGTCAATAATTGACTACATGTACGTTGATATTAAAACTTTTAGCCAAATAACTAACTTTGAAGTGCTGCACCAAAAACATAGTGACCATGAAATGCTTTCTGCTACTTGGAACAATACACAATTGAATGAAATGACTAAAAATAAAGGATATATTCCTGTGTTAATGATTAACAATTCAAGAACTCGCTTCAGATGGAACCCAATTAATTTAGAAAAACTAAATTATGATATTATACTAGGAATTAAGAAAAATGAAGCTATAAAAGATCCTTACATTTCATGCCTACAAGTATACAAAGCAACCCCAAGTAGGGGTAACCAAATGCCTTATGTTCCTAAAAACAAGTTTGATGAAAAAATTCAACAGCGTAAAAGCAATTTGAGAAAGGAAATAAAATTGGCAAAGTCCCTACCAATGGAAGCTAGAGGAGGAACTATTAAAACCTTAAAAAATAAATATAAGAACTGGTTAAGAACGCATAAGGCATGGCTCTACCAAAACCAAGGAGAGGAAATGCTAACTACATTGGAACCTAAAAACATCTCTGAAATGTGGACACTGTTAAACAACGTAAGCCAATCTACTCAACTGTCAGTCCAAATAAATGGCGTATTAGAATCGGATTGGGTTAGATACTATCAAGACCTATATGCTGGCACAGGGATAACAAACCCAGAAAGCTTAAAAAACCAAGATAACTTCCAAGAATTACTTATATCAGAAGAAGATATTTTAAGCTTCATAAAGAAATCTAGCAGATCACGAGCACCGGGCCCTGATGGGCTGAGTAACCATATGCTCAAAGAACATCCTGAGCAGTGGGCAAAAATTCTTTTCAACATTTTCTCTTTGATTACATCCTCAGGTATAGTACCAGCATCATGGCGGAAGTCAATAATGGTACCAATCTTCAAAAAAGGCAATCGGACATGTCCGTCTAACTACAGACCGATTGCCCTTTTGGATGTACCAGGGAAAATCTTTAGTAGGTTTATTCTGAGAGATTTCAACAAATGGGCAATAAATAACGACAAAAGAGACCCATGCCAGACAGGTTTTATAGCAGGCCTTGGTACTTCAATCAACTTACTAACCCTAACCTCAATAATCCAACATCATAAACAAACAAGACAATCTCTGTACATGACATTTGTAGATTTCCGTGCTGCCTATGATTCAATTTCACGAGAAATGCTACTCCAAAAGCTAATCCAAGAAAACTGCCCGTTGTATATAATATCTTTGATAAAAGCTTTATACTCGGACACAAGTATCCAAATAAGGTTAAACCAAGAGGGCCTTCTGTCCCCTGCTATTAAAACACATAGAGGACTCCGACAGGGATGCATTCTTGCTTCTGCTTTATTTAGTTTTTTTATATCGGATTTACATAGGATATTTACTGCTATATTAGCAGATGCACCTAAAATAGTCAACAAATGCATCCCGGCTTTGCTATATGCCGATGATTTGATACTTTTGTCAAAAACACCTGTGGGACTACAGAAATTGCTGGACGCACTATCCACATATGTAACAGAAAACTTATTAGTGGTTAATTTGGAAAAAACCAAAGTTATGGTATATAAACCATTATTGCAAAAAAACAGGAACTACATATGGACAATACAGAAACAAAAATTGGAAAAAGTACAACAATATACGTACCTGGGGATGATAATTACAGGAGCTACTCATGAAGCACAAATATCAAAATGGTCGAACAAACTTGATATGCTAATCTCGCAGGCCAAAATAATCCAAGCTAAATATGGGAAGTTCTCAATTTCACCAATCCTGACATATTTCAAACAAAAGGTAACACCGATACTATTGTATGGAGCTGAAACTCTACCAACCCTACATGAAAGTTTATGGACTAAATTTGAATCAAAATTTTGGAAGAGCGTTTTAAATTTACCAAATTGCACTCCAATAGCGTTAATCAGAAATGAACTGGGTCTAATTTCCATTTATGCGCGCTATTTGTGGTACCTAATATCTTTAAGCAGGAAGTGCATTTTAGCAACTAACTCAAACATGCTCATAGGAGTTTTGGCGCAGCACATACTCTGCTCAGATTACACCTTTGCACAAGGCTGGCGTAAGGAGGTCATAAATGCAATGGCTTATGCCGATGTTACATTGAAGCTATTAATTGAAAATCCTAACGCAGTCAAGACTAAACTATTCCAGTGGGACTGGGGTAGAAATAGAAATACGTGTTTAAAATATAATGATTTTGATGGAATGGTGTTTATACATAAAAAATATACACTGGCTGAACCATATCTACTAAAAAGCCCATCTCTACAACACAGAAAAGAGTTTATGAGATTAAGATTTAATCTGTGGTCAACACAAGAGGTTTTAGCAAAAAGGAAAAAAATTCCAACAACAGAAAAAGGCTGCAGGTTCTGTAAAATTACATCACAAACAGAAACCCTACGCCACCTTCTGGTTGACTGCAGTGAACTTTGCAACCAAAGGGTCAAATTTTTAAAACCAGCGGTAAAAGAACACATAAACCTGTCACATGACACGCTATGGAAAATGATAGTTGGTGGACTTTCTATACGGCTAAGAATGGGAGCCTTAAATTTTCTAAATAGCTTAGAGGAGCTGAGAATACAAGATAAAGACAAGGAATGAAATAATGAATTTTGATAGAAATCATACATCTGTTGACGCTGAAAAAGAAAATCTAAATGAAGTGGACTTTTAAGTAAATGTTTTTATGTAAAGTAGATGTCACGTTAATCTAGTCAATTTGAGCATATTTGATGCTGTTGACGTGAATTGGCTCCCTTTTGTTATCTAAACTCATTTTTAATGAACTATTATTGTTATAATCATGTTTTTCGCATTTGTATTGAGAAATAAATTGTAAAGTTGATTAATTTTAACTAAAAACAATAAAAAAAAAAAAAAAAAAAGGATGAGATATAAGGAGTGGGACCTCCCAGATGACGTTATGGAGGTGTTGCATTCAGCCAGAAGACCAGCAACAGTCTTTGTACCATTGCTGTTGGAATAAGTTCTGTAACTGGTGCAAGGAAAAGAATGTTGATCCTTTTCTGTGTAGAACACCAGATGTTTTATCCTTTCTTCTATCCTTAGCTAATCTGGGGCTCCAGATTGGTACCATTAAAGGCTACCTGGCTGCGCTGTCGCTTTTTAAGTGCTCGTCAGAGGAATGTTCCTATTTCAAAATTCCGCTGGTGACTCAATTTCTAAAAGGGCTCACTAATGTGTTCCCTCCATCTCCTTTCCAGGTTCCGGTTTGGGACCTTTATCTGTTTATAAAATGCCTAATGTGTGCACCCTTTCAACCTTTGCACACGTGTCCTTTAAGGTTATTAACCTTCAAAACCATCCTATGGGTTGCTCTGACATCAGCCCGTAGAGTGAGAGAGTTGCAGGCACTTTCATCCAAACCACCCTTTACCATCTTCCACAAGGATAGGGTTTTTTTAAAGGTCAAACCTTCCTTTTTGCCCAAAATCATTTCAGATTTGCATTTAGGTCAGAAAATTGCTCCATCTTCTTTCTATCCCCCACCTCATCCTAGTAAAGAGGAGGAAAGACTACATAGGTTAGACCCTCGGGGAGCGTTTCGTTCTTACATTTCGAGATTGTCTAAGTTATGAATTGATGACCAACCCTTCATCGGATACACAGGACACAAGCTGGGTCAGGCTGTTACCAAACAGACCTTATCTAGATGGATAAGTCTAGCAAAATCAGAGTGTTACAGGCTGTCATGAAAGGACCCTCCTGAAGGTTTAAGAGCTTACTCCACGGGGGCATGGCTACATCTACAGCCCTTCAAAGTAGCGTACGAATTGGAAACATTTGTGAAGCAGCAACGTGGTCTTCTATCCACACGTTTACTAAGCATTATTGCCTGGAGTCTTCCCTTGGTCAGGATGGTACTTTTGGCAAGGTAGTCCTTCACTCTGTCCATGAAAATGTGTAATTATAATTCGAATGGATTGTGTCCGCCAACATATTCCACATCTTTGACATGTAATGTCCACAGCTGTCATGGTCACTAGGCAAGAGCCTGGCTCTCCACCACAAACAATGTCCCAATGGACCCAGTCTTGGCGCCTATGGCACCAAGCTCATTCCACAGTGTGTTCAGCACACAGAACATCAGGGGCACGTGCTGCAAAGCCGGGCAGAGCCCGATTTTCACCAAGAAGGCATGTGCAGAAGACTGAAGGAGGAGCTAGGTGGGGCCACAAAGCGGAGCCTACAGGGAGTGGCTGGGGCCAGGCTATATAAGCCAGCCCCACCCGAATACTGGCGCTTCGCGTTACTTTGCTCTCAGCAACGTAACGCTCACCGCAGTTCAGAAGCATTTTACCAGGTCCAGCACGTGCGCTCCCAGCCTCCGGAGCCCTTTGTCATCTAGCTGAATCAACCCGCACACAACCAGCCACCTCGACCATCTTACCTGGAAAGTATCGCCACTGTTGGCCTTGTCATTCTCTTCGTCTCTACAGTCGCTGCGCTCGCCTTACCTGAGATCGCACCACTGTCGGAAGCACAGCCATCTGCCTTCACTCAGCGGTCGCAGCGTAAGCCTTACCTTGGTCGCCTCGTCGCTGGAAGTCTCGCCTTTAGCTCCCGACTCGGCCGCATTCATACTCCCCTTCCCGGAGTCCCCGACAGGTACTTCCAACAACCTCACCTGTACTGCCTTCCATCGACTAGGACCTTCTTTGGGTGCTGTCTCCACGCGAACCTGCGTCTTCGACCACCATCAGGAGCCAGGTACCGGCCTCCAGCCATCGCCAACCTGCCGCACCTGCAAAGAGAGTAAAAGACATAAGGTGAGCGAAAGCACAGACTTTAACCGTTAAAGTGGCATAACTTATGAACTTGGTGCAATCTCAGAAATCGCAGATTACCTACTAGTGGTGGAAATTCCCAGAGCTGCTTCCTTTTGCCATCACATGCTCCTGGGTCATCTTCATTGCTAAAAGGGGGAGAAAGGACAATATACCCTTATGAACAATAAGTGTCAATACAAGGACACGGACAAAATGAAAGTCATAAGAACACTTACCTTCAAGACGGAACGGTCGAAGCCGGTCTGGACCTCCGCACTCAGGACCAGTGACATAACTAGGTCCATCCGCAGTGCCCCTTCTGAAGGAAAGCAGGACGGAGAGCTTGCCCTAACATACTATCAGGTGAGCCTGCATGGGTAAACTCCTGCGCACCATATTCTGGCACAAAAGAGTGGAAGAGAACCACAAATCCACCACTCAAGCCTCATTGTCTCTCACCTTCTCGCTGGAACAGGTTCCGCCTTCCAGGCCCACGAAGGGGCAGTTGCTGAGGGAGAGAAGCAGTCTGAGGGAGTAAACTACAGGGAGGGCTCCAACTGTGCCCCAACGCCCCAGGAGAGACCAGTTGAACGTAACAGCTGTGCACTTCGGAAACTTTTTCGACAGAGGGCATCCTGCGTCGATTATGTCGGCTCGATGTCGCTCGAAGGCCTCCGTCGAGGGCGATGTAACTGGATATTATAAATGGGACACACGGAGCCTGTAGCCTCAGTTCTGTTTTTTCCGCAAACGTGTTGCTTCGTGAAACTCGGTGCGCCTCGTGTGTTCATCGTTGAGATGTCTTTTTCTTCGACCCCTCCGACTCCGCGGACTGTCTTCAAGACCTGCCGGGACTGTAAATCGAAAATATTGATCACTGACCTGCATCCCATTTGTTTGTGCTGCTTCGGTGAGAGCCACAACACTGATTAGAAACATTTGTGGAGCAGCAACGTGGTCTTCCATCCACACATTTGCTAAGCATTATTGCCTGGAGTCTTCCCTTGGTCAGGATGGTACTTTTGGCAAGGTAGTCCTTCACTCTGTCCATGAAAATTTGTAATTATAATTCGAAGGGATTGTGTCCTCCGACGTATTCCTTATCTTTGACAATACGTTTCCAGCTTGCTGACCTCGGAATTTTTTTCTGTAGAGGGCGCTGCGCGTCGACGTCCGCCGAGTCGATGTCCCTCGACGGCCACCGTATCGGCACCGACGTCACCATGCCCATAAATAGACACGCGATACGTCCGTTGCTCAATTCTGTTTTTCCGCGCTTCGTGGGGCCTCGGAACGTCGTTGCTTAGTTCAGTCAGGTTTATCTAAATCTATTTCGACGAATATTCCTTATCGTTCTCGATGGCTTCTTCATCAGAACCGACGACGCTGTGATCCGGCTTCAAGAAATGTCGAGACTGTGGTAAAAAAATGTCAATAACGGATCCACACAGGGTCTGTTTATGGTGCTTGGAGTCCGAGCACCATTGTTCGGAGTGTGAGGACTGCATGTCCATGACGGCGAAAGCCCTGAAGGAGCGAAAGGGGAAGCTCGAGAGGGGTAAGTCAGCCAAATCCTCCTCAAACGTTTCGTCGGCTGAGTCGAGGCATTCGTCGCCTCGCCGTCAAACACTCCCATTCTAGATCTCGAAGCAGCTCCCACCATTCGTCGAGATCTAGACACTCAAAAAAGAGACGTCGAAGGTCCCATTCCTCGTCGTCTTCGGTGTCCCCAGAAAGAGTTTCCTGTCCAACCAAACACAGTTCTCAAGCTGAGTGAAAGGAATTCAGAAAGAAAATGTTAAGCGTCTTCGAGAACGCGGCCTCGACCCCCTCGAAGACAGCTGAGGGTGATACCCTGGGTAAAAAACCCAAAAAATCAAAACGCCGCGAGTCGCAGCACCCGGCGAAAACATTCCACCCGAGAGCGCCATGAGCCATCGGGTAAGAAGGCACCGTCTTCGCCGTCGTCGAAGGTTCCTTCGATGCAAGGGTCGGCGCCATCAACGCTGTTGTCGAAGGGTTCCTCGACGCATCGGTCGATCGACTCGACGCCGATGAAAGAGAGGACCAAGGCTCCACAGCCAACAGTGTTTTCAATGGCCTCCGGCACGATGCCGAGACCGTCGTCAATGCCCTCGAGTAGGATCCCGATCCTCTCGAGTTTTTTGAGACGCGTTCCAGTTTTTTCGGCGCCTTCGAAGTCGGTTACATCGGCATCGACGACTTCGACATTTTCTCGTCCAATAACGACGAGTTTGGCTCCTTCGGCCCTAGAGATGGGCTTTACTCCATTTCAGAGATCAGAATATCCTGGTATTTCTTCAATTTATGAAGAAAGGGAAGATTCTGACCAAGAAACTTTTGGTTTACAGAGATCCACACTGCCTGCTGCAGAGGATTTCACCTCTGAACAAAGAAGGCTGAAGGAACTACAGGACTCACTTCATGAGGCAAGTGGACTGACTTGACACTTCCCCAGAAGTGGAATTTGTAAAGCCAGACCCAGGGGAACATGCTGAAACACCATATAGAACCCTGATGGCAAGTATAATTGAGTTTATGGGTTGGCCTGCGCCTTGACCTGTTTTCCAACAGAATGATCTAACGGATATATTGGACAAAGGCCCACAGGAGGACCCGGTGGTCCCCTTCCATGCAGCCCTACAAAGAAAAATTGCATCCAATTGGGAAACTTCCAAAGTTATCCCAGCAGGCAATAAAAGACTGTCGACAAAGTATAGGGTAGCGGCTGCTGACCCTGAATACCTGTCAAAACACCCGACCCCCAGAGAGCCTGGTGGTTCAAGCTGCAACTTCATCCAGCAGTAGGACTGCTTACCCTACTGTCTCACAGGACAGGGATGACAAGAGGTACGACTCTATGGCAAAGAAAGTCTTTTCTGCCTGTAGTATGGCATTGAAGTCCATGAACGCCACCTGTACGCTCACCAGGTTCAGTCACACATTATGGGAGTGTGCTTCATCAGCGGCTGACTGCATACCCGATGGAGAGGAGAAGGAAGCCTTCCTTAACATCATTCAAGATGGCAAAGATGCCATGTGCGAATCACTTCAAACAGGCATTGATTCCGCTGACAGTATCGGCAGGGCCATGGCGGCAAGTACAACAATCTGCAGGCATGCGTGGTTGCGAAAGTCAGGCTTTGCCCCTGATGTACAGGCCAGACTTTTGAATATGCCCTTTGACGGCTCTTCATTATTCGGGAAAAAGGCGGATGACAGTCTGGAAAAGTTACAGACTTCTAAAGCAGCAGCAAAATCCTTAGGAGCTGCTATCCGCCAAACTCCTTTTCGCCCCTCAGGAACCTCTGGGAGAGTCCTTTCGCTATTATTCCGCATTCGGAAAAGGCAGAGGACAGCCGGCTCAAAGGGGCCAAAGAAGATCCACCCGAGGTGGACGGGTCAAAGGTAATAAAACCACAGCAGGTGCCTCTTTACCCTCTGCATCAGCCGCCCCCAAACCACTCTGAGGCCTTCGCACACAAGACACCTGTAGGGGGCAGGTTAACTCACCATCTGACGGAATGGCAGGCTATAACGTCAGATGCTTGGGCGTTGGAGACAGTTGCCCAAGGTTACTCCCTACCCTTTCTACACGTCCCTCAGAGTCATCCAGCGGGGAAGAGCTCCCTAAAAGTTCCAGATCCGCTCCTCTTGCAGGAAATTATGGACCTGCTAGAGAAAGGTGCCATAGAACCGGTACCTGTAGCGGACAGGAACAAGGGCTGGTACTCCCCCCTACTTTCTCATACCAAAGAAGGACGGAGGACTGAGACCCATCCTGGACTTACGAGAATTGAACAAGTTCCTCAGGAAGGACAAGTTCAAGATGGTAACTCTCTATCAGATCCTTCAGGCCCTCCAGCTCCAGGACTGGCTGGTATCTCTGGACCTTCAGGATGCTTATTTCCATGTGCCAATCCATCTCAAGCACAGGAAATACCTGAGGTTTGCAATTGGCAACTCTCATTATCAATTTCGAGTTCTGCCATTTGGGCTGCCCTCCGCCCCGAGGGTCTTCACCAAGCTGATGTCGGTAGTGGCGGCGAGTCTAAGGAGGGAAGGGATCCACGTCTACCACTACCTGGACGATTGGCTGATCAGGGCCGTATCTTCGGAACAGGCCCAGACCCAGCTAGATTATGTCTGCCTCATCCTTCACAGACTGGGCTTCTCCCTCAATTTAAAGAAGTCACAGATGATACCATCTCAGAGACTCCAGTTCATTGGAGCGGTCCTGGACACTTCCCCGGGAAAAGCCTTGCCACCAGAGGTGAGGGCTCAAGATATTCTACAGATGATCACCAAGTTTCAAAATGCCCAGCGTCTCCCAGCCTTCGACTTTTTGAGGTTGCTAGGCCTCATGGCATCCTGCATCTTCCTTGTGCCAGAGGCTCGCCTGAGAATGAGATCTCTTCAGTGGGCACTGAGAAGTCAGTGGTCACAATTCTCAGGGAGAATGTCAGACCGCCTCCGGATTCCGGACAAGGTAGCCCACGACCTTCAATGGTGGGCCTATTCAGAGAACATCTTGAAAGGAGAACTGTTTTGGCAACCATGGCCGGAGATAACAGTAGTCAAAGACGCCTCGCTCACAGGGTGGGGAGCCCATGCCAACGACTTGACCATCAGCGGTCGTTGGTCCCCATCGGAGTCCAGACTACATATCAACCTGAGAGCGATCAGACTAGCGCTGAAAGCTTTCCTGCCATCAGTACAGGGGAGAAATGTCCTGATAATGACGGACAACACGGTGGCCATGCACTACCTCAACAAAAGAGGAGGCGTAGGAGCACTGCCACTGTGCAGAGAGGCAATGCAGCTCTGGTTTTGGGCAATTCGGGAAGTAATCTCTCTATCGGCAGTCCACCTTGCCAGAGAGAATTTGACAGCGGACGCTCTGAGCAGGCAGAGCACAGTCTCCCACGAGTGGGAGCTAGCTCAGGAAGTCCTTCAGGAGATCTTCGCCCTTTGGGGAACCCCTCAGGTGGATCTGTTCGCCACAAGCACCAACAGGAAGTGCGATCTGGTCTGTTCAAGGGAATTTCCCCCGAGAGGAGCTCTAGGAGATGCGTTCGTAGTGGACTGGGAGTTCCCACTCCTTTACGCATTCCCACCAGTCCCTGCTATTCCTCAAATGATCGGGAGGTTGAGAAGATTCCGGAAAACCATGATCCTAATTGCCCCGGATTGGGTCAAGAGAACGTGGTACCCGGACCTTCTAGATATGTCCATCTGCCCTCCAATCCGTCTTCCACTCAAAGAGAATCTTCTCTCGCAGAAGTGAGGTCAGGTTCTCCATCCAGACACCAGAACCCTCAACCTTCACGCTTGGCTTCTGAAAGGTTGAGGTACAAGGATTGGGATCTCCCTGACGACGTCATGGAGGTGTTGCTTTCGGCCAGAAGACCAGCAACAAAGTCTTTATGCCGCTGCCGTTGGAACATGTTTTGCAGCTGGTGTAGGGAAGAGAATATCGACCCTTTTTCATGCGGTACACCAACAGTGTTGTCGTTTCTACTCCACTTGGCAAACTCAGGCCTTCAAGTTGGCACTGTAAAAGGCTATCTCGCAGCGCTTTCTATCTTCAAGCACACTGCGGAGGAACCATCGTATTTCAAAATTCCTCTAGTGGTACAATTTCTCAAGGGTCCAACTAATGTTTACCCTCCAAAACCATTCCAGGTTCCATTATGGGACTTAAATTTAGTCTTAAACTTCTTAATGGGCACTCCATTCGAGCCACTTCACTCTTGCGCATTGAGATTTCTCACACTTAAAACTGTCCTACTGGTAGCACTAACATCTGCTAGGAGGGTGAGTGAGCTACAAGCTCTCTCCTGTAAACCCCCACATACAATCTTCCACAAGGACAAGGTTGTCCTTCAGGTGAAGCCTAATTTTCTCCCATAGGTGGTTTCCGAATTCCATATTACTCAGAAAATTACCTTGCCTTCATTCTACCCTCCTCCCCATCCGGGGAAAGGGGAGGAAAGGCTACACAGGCTGGACCCTAGGCGAGCTCTCAGCTTTTACATCAGCAGAATGGCTAAGATCAGGCAAGCAGACCAACTGTTTGTAGGATACTCCGGTGACAAGTTGGGACTACCCATAACAAAACAAACAATCTCCAGGTGGATTATCTTGGCCATCCTGGAATGTTATAGACTAGCAGGGAAAGAGCCACCCCAAAACCTCAGGGCTCATTCAACTAGGGGTATCGCAGCCTCTTCGGCTCTCCAGAGAGGGGTACCGGTCCGGGACTTATGTGCGGCTGCCACATGGTCATCCGCACATACATTCACAAAATTTTATAATCTGGATTCCTCCACTGCTCAAGAGACCAGATTTGGCAAGGCCGTATTACACTCGGTCCATCCCTAAAGGGATACATAACACTATCACTCCCTCCTCCAATTACATACCACTGCTATGGGAGTCTATCAAAGATAAGGAATACGTCGGAGGACACAGTCCCTTCGAAGAACAAGTTACTTCTTACCTGGTAAAGTTCTTTCGACGGGATGTTCCTCCGACATATTCCTTATCGCCTCTCCCATCCATCCCCGCAGTGATAACTTCCCTTGTGGTTGCAGCTTTCGCTCCTTCAAGGTTACTAACCGATTCAGGCATGTCTTTTCTTATAGTACAAAACGGAACTGAGCAACGGACGCAGCGCGTGTCTATTTATGGGCATGGTGACGTCGGCGCCGATACGGTGGCCGTCGAGGGACGTCGACTCGGCGGACGTCGACACGCAGCGCCCTCTACAGAAAAAATTTCCAAGGTCAGCAAGCTGGAAACGTATTATCAAAGGTAAGGAATACGTCGGAGTAACATCCCGTCGAAAGAACGTTACCAGGTAAGAAGTAACTTGTTCTTCTGCTCCCTCCTCTAAACCTAATACTGCTTTGGGAGTCTGTCAAAGATGAGGAATATGTGGGAGGACACAATCCATTCGAAGAACAAGTTACCCCCGGTAATGTTCTTTCGACTGTATGTTCCTCCCACGTATTCCTCATTGCCCTCCCATCCTACACCCTCGGTAGAATTTCCCGTGCTATTACAGATTCCGTTCCATCAGGCTGAGTTCGGTCACTACTGTATTTTATGTGTATCTCTGCTGCAAGAGGAGGAAAAACAGAAGTGAGGCCAACGGGTGCTGCATGTGTTATATATGCCTTCAATTTCATCTCCCTCGACGGAGGCCTTCGAGGAACATGGACTTGACGCCATTGTCAAACAGTGCCCTCTGCCGAAAAAGAATTCCAAAGCAGCTGAAGCTGGACAACAAATGCCAAAGATGAGAAATATGTGGGAGGAATATCCAGTCGAACTATCGTTACCAGGGGTAAGTAACTTATTCTTCTTTCTATAACTTCAGTGGACTTCCTGGTATACTCCCTTTCCAGGAATCCTTTAGTAGGTGTATCAGATTCTCTAGTATACTCTCCTGCCAGATATCTGCACATACTGTCTTATTCCTCTGTGTATTTCAAACAGATTGTCTGGTGTACTCCCCTGCCAGGAATCCCTTTCTGGGGCTTGCAGATCCCCTGGTATGCTTCATGTATCTTCTCCCCAAATGTTCACTGCCTGATGTGCTTGGTTCACCAGAGCTTCTTTTAATGTTCTCGCTGTCTTTCAGTATAGCACAGTTGTATTCCTTCACTGTCTTTACTTTCTTACATATCTCTTATATGAAGACTTGTTCAAGTTCAGCCTTTTAACTTCTTCAGTAGTATACATCTGCTTTTGCTAACGGATGCTCCAACTTTCCCCATATTGATATCTCATATATGGAGACTTGTTCAAGTTCTGTATTTTAACTCCTTCACTAATATTCATTGGCATGTGTCAATACTTGCTCCAACCTTCCCCATATTGACAGCTCATACATGAGGATTTGGGCAAATTCTGTATTTGTATTATACTTTGTTGGTATTCAAAATAAATTCTTAATAACTCATATACCTGCCGGTACGCCCCAGAGTCCCCAAGATCTCTGGGATGACTTTCCGGTGTCTGGTAGCATCTGTGACCCGTGGCACGTTGTTGCGATGAAGCTTTCACTCTGGGATTGTGTCTCACACTGTGCAGACCATCTCTCAGCTCACCTGCCAGCTCTGCGCTCACCCGCCGGCAAGCCTGCTGCTTCTGGACACAACTGCTCTCCCGGTAGCTTTGTTGTTGTTACTGGGTCTCCAGCTGCTCTCCCACAGTGCCAGCTGTGTCCTCTGTGGCCTTGCACCACGCTGGGAGGTACTGCTTGTGAACAGCAGTCTGAAAGCGTCCGCCTTCGCCAGCATGATCCGTTCCCATGCTGCTTCCTTCTCCCTCGCTTCTGCTTCCTTCTCCCATTCTGCTTCTCTCCTTTCCTCCAATGCGGACACCATTTATAAATGCTCTGCATACTTTTACCACATTGCAACTAGCCCGCACATTCAGTTTAGTGTTTCCTTTGATCCACATTAACTCCTTCTCCCTCTTCCTAATCTCAGTACTTGAGGCTTTATGAGAGTTGGAGTCCATTGGATTTATAGGACTTCTAGGGTGATTTTGTTTAGGAATTTTGGTTAGCATAAAAACATCAGAGACAGGAGATGTCATGTGTGTATTATGTATAGATGAGGAGTGAATTGTATTCTGCCTGGAATGTTTTGCAGGAGAGGGAGGGGGGTGGTTGGGGTTTTACAATGGGAGGGATTTGTATAGTGATAACTAGCCATTAAGAGTTTAGAAATGATGGGGTCTTGTTCTCTGGGAAGGAAGAATACTGTCTTTCCTGATGGGGTAACCACCTTCCCCCGACAACCATCTCCTCCCATGCGATCTTCCTGCATAATACCACCCCAAGGTCAGATCAGGTAGTGGCTGCCATCCCCTGGTCACATGGGTGGAGTAGATCTTTGGCTGAGGTTCAGTGATGACTCCACAAGATTCATCACACCTCCCATTGAAACTGTTGGGCAAACTTATAAATTTAAAAAAATGTTCCCCATGTCTTCTACTTCTCTATATGATTGTACTATACCATGTGGTAATATGGATCTCTGAGAAGATGCAGCAATTCTACCCAGCCCAGCTTGAAATCTGGTGTCTGCCTGGATCTGATGAGCAGTCAATTGGGCTAAAAGATCGTGTGGGGTTGCCATCTTGATACCCTTTCCAGGATCTTTTTCCTCCATCATTAAACTGATGTCCTGCGCAAACTGGAATGTATCAAAGTCCCTATCTGGTTGGTTGAGAAAGGAAAATACATCCCCTTCCTCAGGAGATGGCTCTATCTCGATTGATTGGACTTGTCGTTGCAGAAGAAACAGACTCGGGTAACTCTTTCTGCTTCACCAGGACTAGACTCGGGTAACTCTTTCTGCTTCACCAGGACTTGGGCACGTCTCCTAAAACTGGGCATTACACCTGTAACTGTAGTTGGAGGCAGATCTATCTCTGATTATATCATCAAGTTCAATTTACAGTTGGGTTTTAAGTCGTCATCTGATACCTTGAAGGTATCTAACAAGGTTCGACCATGAAAAATAGGCCTTTAATGATGTATGGGTAAAGCAAAGCTTGTCAAGGTCTTTTGCTTGATACAAAGAATAGTTTAATTGGGAATAATGTCAAGTGTAAAATATTATTCCTCTAACTTCTTGAAGATAAACTGCTTTAGAGTGTGAAAAAAGTTCTTAGTGGGTTCCCAACTTATGTCAATTGGTATAACATCCCACTCATGACGCCATATGTGAGGCGTCAGAAATGAGTCACAATGTATTCATATTCTCAAGTAAAGAAATAAAAATATGTTGGGAGACTGCCTAACTGGCCCTATTCTAAGAGGAATTTCCCTACCTAATAAATCAAAACTAAGGATCCATCTATGTCAGGAAGTTAGTAACTGAAAAGCCGCCCTTGTGTCCAAAACGTCTCATCCTGACCCTTACACTAAAATAAAACCGGTGAAAGGATTTCTGGATGTTAGCAAAAAGTGTTCAGAACCAAAGTGTGATAATTACTCCACCAAAAAGGTTCTTCAATGTAAAGACCCTTGGATCCAGGGGATGGTTCCCTTCGCTGGTTTCTTGAACGGGAGGATAAATGTTCCACTTTAACTAACAGTTACTTTGTTTCTTTGCTGGACTCACAAAGTTATTATTTAAATCACAGATTTTGCAACAGTCTTTCTGTAAGATTTCTTTTAACTCTGCAGATTGCCTGGTGTACGCCATTGCCAGGAATCTTCATTCAATCTCATCCATCTGGTATACGTGCCTGCCAGGGTTTCTCTTATAGTTCCTTTTATCAATCTCAATTATCTGGTATACTCTCCTGCCAGGATTCTTTACTTAGCTTCAACTGCCTGGCATACTTTCCTGCCAGGGTTTTTCTTAATAGATTCACAGCTCGTTGGGTATACAAAAATAGCTTGAACCGTGAGGTACTTGGTATATTTGCCTAAGGTAGCACTTGCTCAAACTTCACCCCCACACTGGCATCTCATGCCCCTGTATTGAATTGGGGGTTCTCTTGGCACTGTGTCTTGTCTGCATACATTCTTCTTATTGGGTATTGCGACAATACTTTGTCATGACTGCGTTCAAATCTTCTTCTTACGCTTTTGTCATCATTAACAATCCCATCCTTAAAGGCAGGCTGGTGCACTTGTCGGAATGAACCAGCGTCCCCGCTGCTTTGGGTCACCTCACTGTCCTCTCCTGCACCGCTGCTCAACTTCTGAGTGCAGACACCATCTTTGAATGTCCCGCACAATGTAGGCTTTGACAGACAACTAGCCTGCGTGCTGTACTTTGAGCATGGGTCACTATGCACAAACTCTCTCGTCCTTCTTTGTCACTGGTGTCCACACTCGGAACTACAGTTCCCAAGACAATTGTAGTCCGATCCCTATTTATGCTTTATTCAGGCACGTCAGCGACCAGCCAGTCTACGCAAGTCCACTTGTGACGCATCTGCGCTGAATGTGAACTGTGAAATTACAAACTTCTGGAGCTCTGTAACTAGGGATTATATTTTTGGTGGATTCCATACTTTATATCCATCTGCTGCACCTTAAAACAGCCTTATGTACCTTAATGACATGACACAATATACAGGGGCAGCAGATACACTACACGGGAATTGTGAACTCCATGACTAAAGGCCAAACTAGTATAGTTTCAGGAAAGAATAGGCATGAATTCGATACTACCAGGCCAATACCTAGTGAACCGGTGAGAAGCACAAATGATATCCCGATTACACCTAGTCTCCACATGCTGCAGGTTACTTTATCCTGTACTTCTCCACTGCCTGAACTGCCCGTACACACAGCACTAACCCACCATTCAAAGCTAATCACTATGAAGAAAAGCAAGACAATGAGTCAGACTCTTAATGTCTCACTGCTAAATACATGCTCCTTAGAGAAACATGCCACAAATATATGTGAATACATTAAAGAGCAGCATATTGACGTAATGTGTATCACGGAAGCATGGCTAAAGGACTCCAGTGGTCCTAATATAGAACTAGCCACTCAAAAGGGTATATATTGTTTGGTCAACACAGAGAGACCAATAAAGGGGGAGGAGTTGCCATCTTAGCTAAACAAAAACTTGGATTTTTTTCAGACCCGGGTTCAATGCGATGGATGTGAAATAATACTCTTAAAAGTTACCCCAACCACTGTATTAACATCATTTTGCTATATTGTCCTCCCCAGGACACTCCTACCTTCCTGGAGCAAATACGTCGGGGGGTCATAGCTTTGCGGCAACATGCTCGCCTTGGAAGCAAGATGACACGAGCAACACAGGTTTGATCCCCGGGTCCGCGCTTAGAAACTTCTCGGTATTAAGTGCGTTATAAATAACCCATTATATCATATCATATCATTAAGAATACAAGATCATACAATACATACAACATCTTAGTAGGACCAATATAGGTTTTACGAAACAGTTGGACAGGGTTGGTATTAAACAAAACACGAACCTTGTATAATCAATATAAGAGAGTAGGTACGCCTGCAGTAGACTGCAAATTAGCATAAGCTAGTAGGAATGTATGATGATTATGGTGAAAGACATTGAAAACGAACACCAACAGACAAGACTAACATAAATAAGTATGGGGAGGGGAGGGAACAGTAATTATTAAGATAAGTAAAACCAGTGAAGTAAACCAGTGAAGCATTACCTAAGAAATCTAAAAAAGGTTGCCATCTTAATCCATGTTTGTAAAATAGTCGTGGGGACGAGGCATTACATTTTTCCATCCTGTGAATATTGCATACTAATTTCCACCATCATTTAAAATGAACATTTCTGAGATTCTTCCAATTAGAAGTAATAGTCTGAATTGCAACGGCTATGAAGAGCTCAAACAGATAACACTCATCTATGGCGGGTAGAATAGCTTTGCTTCCATGAAATAAGACTGCAAAGGAAAAGCCTAGTTGAATTTGAAAAATGTGCTCCAGAGTTTTCCATACCTTTTTTTCCAAAAGCCTTCAACATGCCAACATTCAAAAATGTGCTTGAACGTTCCCTGACTTCACAGGCAACTCCAACATTTATCATCTTGGGAAAGGCCCCCCTAAAAAGCATCACTGGAGTAATATACGCCCTGTGATGAAAGAAAAACATTGTTTGGAGTAGGCTAACTGAAACCAATCGCTTTGGAAATATTGGTCCACACTCAGGGCCAGCTACTTTGGGGGTCATTTAGAAAACAGTCTTGATTCCAAGCTTCTAAGCATTTAAGTAGGACTCCATCTGTTAACAAATATGAACTTGCTTTATGCAACACAGCCGCTGTGACATTAGGGTTGGATAATTAAAGTAATCTTTGAGTAGAGTAGGTGTTTGCATTACATGTTAGCATGTTGTACTTTTCCATAATGGCATCTAATAAATTAGCATATTGCTGTAAAAAAGATATTGTCATGACCCTTACCCCTGGCCCTCACTGGCAGTCAGCCTTCCAGTTAGGGCCAGGTCAAAGGCCTTAAAATCTCATCCAAGACTCTCTTGGAGTCAGTCCTGACGTCTTTGGCGCCAGGCTCATAACCATCATGAAGACCAACATTAGAATGTAACTATTTACTTGGGACTGTTTCACTTGGGGGGGGGGGGTTCAGCCAACATGGAGGCACACACATAGCTCAGTTACAAGGAACTGAGCTATGCGGTCTAGTCTTTTTGGTGTGGCAGGCCTGGGACTATTTTACGGACTACTTTACCTGAGACTATTTAAACCGCACCCAAACAGCAGAACATGCTTCGCGTTATTCTGTGTAACACTCACCTGGTGTCCACGGGAACATCACTCAGCCTGTTCTGACCTCTTACAACCTCGAACCCTTCCCTGGAGTCTACTCGACTGGAGACTGGGCCTGAAACACAGGATTGGTAGAGTTTAACTCCCTATTGTCTCTGTGTGCTTGAACCCCTTCTTCCCCAGGGTCCAACCCTTCCCTTTGATCCACAGCTCACCTTGTTTTCTTGGAAAGTGTGCTCCCTGTCCTGCTTTAAGCGCAGGGGCGTGTTGATGCGGGCTCGTTGCTGCCTAGTTACTTCACTGGCAAGAGTCCGACAGTTAAGTATAATGAGTCTTTTGAACAGTTGTCTAACTTCGTTCCTTTCCTCCCTTAGATGATGGCCGGTGTCCGGGGATGGTGACGTGCTGCTGAGATGAGTAGCGCTGAAGGTGAGTGAGAGCGCGATGCAACCCTTTTGTGTTTGTATTGAACTGAGTTCTTTTTCTGTGTCTTTTAGGTGCCGTGATGTTTTCAGTGTGGATGCCGGTTATGAAGAAGAAATGCGGTGAGTAAGTGCGGTATAAAGCGCCTCTAGATGTTTCCACGCTAACCCAGAGTGTCTTTTTCCCTCTTGCAGATGGATGAGAAGTTCCGGAGACAGAGTTCCCCCAGAGCGGCTGGGATTCAGCTAAGCGTTTGAAGCTCGTACAGTCTTTAAAAATAAGCGAAGATTTGCTGAATGCTTACTAATGCCTTTTTTCTGTTATTTTCCCTTTTCCTCAGGAAGCGGCGTGCCGGGATGGGAATGACACCGCCGAAGATGCCCGCAGAACAGAAGGAGCGATGAATAATGGGCAGAAGATCCGCAAGGTAAGGCTGTTCCTAACGGTGTTCTTGTTCTTGCAGGAGCTGAGCGCAGAAGAAAGATACAGGCCTACTGGAGACTGATCTGAACACGGTGAGTGTCACGCTGCAGGTGCAGAAAACACAAAGCATGTTTCTCAGCCTGGGCGTGGCTTAAATAGTCTCTGGGTATCCGAGGTGTCTCTGGGCTGAACCACACCCAAAAGACTGGACTGCACATGCAGTTCTGGGAACCGAAATATGTGGGGGCATCCATCTTGTCCCCATCAATGCACTACAAGTCCAATCCCCAATGTTATCCTATGGGAGTGAGTGAGTCTGGTGCAACAAGCGCCAAGTCTGACTCCAAGTGGGTCTTTGGAGGGATGGAGAGGCCCTTGAGGGCCATGTAGGTGATCGTGGCCTGGCTCCAGCCTGACATCTTGGAGGGCTGGGGACATGAGGGGCAGGAATCATGACATTCTGCTGTGGGCAGCGTAACGCTCACCGTGTCCAGTTCTTAGATGCCAGCTTACCTGAAACCAAGGACCTGCAGAGAGCGAAAGAACACTACAAAACTTACCTGGAATATTATCCTGTCTTCAATCCATCGCCGACTGCAGTTCACTCACCTGAAGGTACAAACTCCATCATCCGGCACCGCATGCATCCTGGAATACCATAAACTGGAAAGAGGAGAAAGAAAGACAGCATTAGTAAGCGTTTACTCACGTTTCCTCCCGAACGAAGAAAGCCACACAATTCTTACCTGGGTAGTCATCTCCAGGTTAGTATCATTGCTGGAACATCACGGCGCTAGGCCAGTAACATCGCAACCTGCAAGGAGAGGAAAGACACAGGTTAGCAATATAAAAGGCGAAACAGAACCGCTCCTTGCTCACCGGACAGCATTGTGCACACTGCGCTTTCACCTACCGGCCCATGCTTATCTTCAAACTGCATGACAACACCAAAATACCTTTCCATTTCTAAAAGGACATTATTTGAACAAAGAGGAACATAAGAACTGCATATAAAGACTGTAAAGCAGCAAACCTACGGAGTCGCAGCAAGCCTGGATTCCCACAGGGGGGGTTGCACTAGTGAAGTAACTTGGTTGCTGCTCACCCCCCACATCTACGCACCCCTGCCACGAGGAGCAGGACGGAGAATACACCTTTTACAATATTGAGGTGAGGAGAAGGCCCAAGATGGAGGAAGGAGTTGAGGCCAAAGGAGGTGGGAAAACCTAAAGACAATCTGGTATTGAATTCAGCTCTCCTATATTGCAGACCCATCTTTAACCAGAGGCCTTACCAAGGGACCGGGAGAGGGTTCGAGAGTACAAATCTTCCAACCAGGGCTGGGTGGCGTCCCCATGGATACCAGGTGAGCGTAACATATTGGTGCATTAAATTTGGCTATGTACTCATCAAACTTGAAAGGTGTATGCCCTGAACAAACAACTATCCCACATATTTAATGCCAAGAGATAGCCATGGTCTCCAACATACAGTTCTTTTTTTTTATTTTTATTAGGGGGGTACATACAAATATATTGTGATATGAACTAGGATTTCCTTGAATTTTAGCAATAAAAAAATACCATTTTAGATGCATAATAGATACATTAATACTAGTATTGTTGAAACATTTATTATTATTTTTGATATATAAGCAGTCTATAAGGAGACCATCACCTTCTTTATAGCATACCAATTAGGCACATCAGGATTAGTGGGGATAAACCATAAATGAGTTTGTCGCAAAATAAAGGCTGAGTGGTATTTTTTATAGTCTGGAAAGCCTACTCCTCCCTCCGTTCTAGGCTTCCTAAACTTACATAATGATATTCTTTGTTTCTTTTTTCCCCAGAGAAATTTAAGGATATAAGAGTCTATTGACTTTAAAAAAAAGCTGAGATGTGGCAGGGAACATATATAAGTAATAGAGAATGATAGGAGAAATCATCATTGTAACAGGAAGAGGGGGACCATGTATTTGTGAAATCATTCACCTTAGTTATGATATTGACTGTATTTCGTTTAATAATAATTTTCATTGAGGACGTAATGTGGATACCTAAGTATTTGATACCAGTTGGACACCATTTCATACCCAACTTTGCTATGTGATGTTTGGTGCAATGTGTGTTGAGTGGTAGAATCTCTGATTTGTCCATATTAAGTTTATAACCTGACGCCAGAGAGAATTGTGTAATAATGCTAGTCAAATGGTGTAGACGCATATCTGATATATTCAAAAAATAAAACATTTTCAGCATATGCCGCCATTCTGATTTTGATACCTTTATATTGGATATCACATATGTTGTCATCCTGACGTAAAGCTTCCAAAAATGGTTCCAATGCCAAAATGAATAAAAGGGGTGAAGAGGACAACCTTGGCGAATACCTCCTATAGAGAGGGAAACATGGAGATAAATAATCACTGATGTGGTGGGATTGGAGTAGAATACTTTGATCATGGATATAAATAAATTAGGAATGCCATGCCAAGTGAGGGATTCTAACCTGTAGTTCCATTCTATTCTCTGAAGAGCTTTTTCATCATCAAGCGCTATTGCTGCATATGGATTTGGTGAATTTTGAATGATAAGAATATTGGTAAAGAGTCTAATGTTGGCAAAGGAAGATCTTCCTTTGACATAACCTACCTGATAATTTTTAATTAAGTGTGGAAGAAGGGGGATAAGTCTATTCGCAATGAGTTTGGCGAAAATCTTACAATCAGTATTAATTAGAGAAATGGGCCTATAATTTTGAACAAATTCAATATCTTTATTGGGTTTAGGGAATCCAATAAGCATTGCTTCAGAGACAGAGGCAACAGCTTTCTCATGCGCAACAAAGGAGGTATTAAGTTTAGTGACCAGTATTTCTTTTAAATGAACAAAGTAATCAATTGGGAACCCATCTGGACCTGGAGCTTTAACTTTCTTAAGGTCATTAATAGCTTTATGTACTTCATTAGAGGAAATAGAGTCTAAAGATTGTAAATTGGGATTAACATAGGAATTACGATGTATATGCTTAAGGAAATCGGTAGCGTTAGTATTATTGGGCAATGTTTCTGAGGAGTATAACTTTTGATAAAAGTTTGAAAAAAACGTGTAGAATATCCTTATCGTTCATAGCTCTATTGCCATCATGATCTGTAATAACAGTAACATTTGCTTTGTCTTTTTTTTTGTTTTGAGCTAAGGCGCTAAGTATTTCCCAGTTTTGTTCGTGAACTGATAGATCTTGGATTTGTACTTCAAATGATTAGCACAGGAGTGTTCAGTGGATGAGTTATTATACTGTATTAATTATCTTTTGAAGTATTGGGGCAGAGTTAGTCCGAATGTGTTCTAGTTGTAGGGACTTGATACGTTTCAGAATATCTTCAGATTCTTTTGAGTCTTTTCTTCTTGGCTGCAGTGTATGATATAATGTGACCTCTTAATATTGCTTTGTAGCAGTCCCAGTTATTGTGTATAGATTTATCAGTAGAGGAGTTCTCAGTAAAGAAGTTAATATGTTGTTGATAGATGAATTTCACAAATTGCTCATCTTTCCAAAGAGCAGAGTTGAATCTGCATCTATTATGATGATGAACAGTTTGTGCACTGAATAATTTAATGTGAACTGGGGCATGGTCTGACAACGTAATACTCTCTATTTTGGCATCTAATAAATGATTAGTTGGGGATCTAGATATGAAGACAATCAATTCTCGAAAAGGAATTCTGGGGAGGCGAATAAAAAGTATGATCTAGAGCTCATGGATGGGTAATACGCCATGCATCGATGAGATCTAATTCAGATACGATATTACAAAATTGTATATGTGATTTAGTGGATTTAAAGCGCACATTGGACTTTTTGTCAAGAAGAGGGTCTATAACCTCATACAATAAGATTATTAGAGTGGGATGATTATTAGAGTGGGATTTGAGGATATGGTACCTTAGCTGAGTCCAGAATGCAGGGTCTGAATTAGTGGGACTGTAAACATTTAAAATGGATCATTCTATGGAATCAACAAGAAGTTTAACTAAAATCCATCTTCCCGCGTCGTCCGATTCTGTGGATAGCACTTTGCATAGAAGCTGTTTATTAATGAGCGTAATTACCCCATTGTTCTTCCCATCGAAAACGCTTGGCCTACCCATAAACGTTTCAATTTGTTGGCTTCTACTTGTGAGAGGTGGGATTCTTGCAGACATGCAATAGATGGTTTGGGTCTATTAAGGTGCGAGAGGATTCTTTTGCCACTTAACAGGATTGTGAAGTCCTTTAACATTCCACATGGCAATGTTAAGTGTCATGGATAAAGATAATAACGTAAACAAATTTGAAGTATGCAACAGAGCACTGGTAATGTGAAACATAAATGGAAGAGAGACACAAGGAAAAAGGGGATGACGAACAAAAAGAACATGGAGTTTTCCAACTTCCAAACAAACTAACAGTTGTATATCCACGTAGTGGCTAGCGGGATACAGCCACTCCAATCCATGTTCATGAGAAGTCCATAAGTGGTAGGAGTGGAGATCCAGATCTAGACGTGTCCGTCCCACACCCCAACTCGACGATAAGATTATGTTATGGAAGACATGTTGTGCATGTTTTCACTTTAAATAGATGTTGGTCTGGTGGTGTCCATCTCATCTCTCCTATGGCTCTGAATGAAATTTAGCAAGTCACTTGGGTTTTGAAAGGTATAACTATGACCATTTAGGACGACCTTTAGGGATGCCGGATGGATGATCCCATACCTAGAACTGAGTTGTCTTAATGCTGGTCTTAAACGCTAATAACTCCTTTCTTCTTGCTGCTGTGGTGTTGGAAACATCTTGAGTAATAAAAAAATGTGAGCCTTCCCATATGAGTAACTTTTTTTCCTTTACCTTGTCCATGATGAGGAGAACGTGTGTATAATCGAGCACTGCAAATATTAGAGTTCCCGGAGCGTTCTTAGATGGTATTTTAGGCCCAACACGATGAGCTCTTTGGCTGTTGAGCTGCATAGATGCGGGGAGATCCAGAATTAAAGGAAGCATGGTGTAAAGGAACTGATTGGGATTGTGTTTTTCAATGGTTTCTGGAAGGCCGATAATTCCTATATTGTTCCTCCTGTTTATATTTTCTAAATGTTCAGCTTGTTTTTGTAGAGAGATTAGTGTTTTCAAGCTGCATCACCTTTCCTGCGACATCTTCTGTATTACTAACCCTTCTTTCCACCTCATTAATCCTTGTTTCAAATGAGGGCCATTCGTCATCTAGCAATTGCAATTTAGCCGTTGTAGCTTCCATGAACGGCTTAAGTGATTTGATTTCATCAAAAATGGCTTGCATGACTGGGTCCTGAAAGTCGGCTTTCAGCGTAGGAGAGTCACTTTTTTTGCCTGTTGGGTGCATTAGTACCAGATGAAGAAGGCACATCCTTGGTAGGGCCTTTCTTTGAGACCATACCAAGGTCTTGGGCAGAGAACTAAATATAATACAGATCCTGTTAAGATCTGTGTTAAGACGGATTTCTGAACTCTGTCCTGGAGGTGCAGAGGTTCAGAAGGCCAGCCTAGTTTCTTGGAACAGGGTAACCTCTGGACAAACCAGACCAATCAGGGTAGCGATCGCGGCGGTCAAGACTAGGTCTCAAGAGGGGTGAGGGTGACTTGAAAGCCCGCAATGAGCACACAAAGCAAGGAGACTTGCAAATTACTCCAAACGGGTGTTATATTAAAAATATAAACACATTCATTACAAGGCCTTTGTAACATTGACTGTAGCGAGAAATCACAATAAAACTCAGTAAACCAACACATACCAAACCAATACAATATATATATATATATATATATATATATATATATATATATATATATACACAAATACAAACGATCTTAACGAGTTAGACGCACGAAATGTGTAGACCACCTAGATGTGTAGGGAAACAGGCAGTGCGAATAATAATTAGACCCAGTCTGCCTTCAGAGCCACCTAACTAAAAGGAAGTCCAAGCCCTACGAAGAGTGGAGCCTTGTGCTCAAAAGTACCTGCACACGCTGGTGCCAACGGGCAAAAAGGGGAGTCTCTTCGAGGGAATCAGGCAGTTTAGTTTGGTGAACAAATGAAGATGAACAGAGCTCTGCCACTCAAGCGCAGCCTCCACTGGGGGCAGAAGCAGAGCGTGAGTACAGAAAGGCATGCTGTTTGACACAGCGGGGAAAAGCTATGGGCTCCTGCAGGAGGGCGACCAGTTCCTAGCTATGCTACTCACCGGTCCCCGATGCAAGCAGACCCAGGCTTCTCCGCGTCCGTTTCAGTGCTGGCAGGTTCAGATAGGAGCAGGGGATGTCTCGTTGTCGTGTGGATTCCGCAGAAGTTGAGTTAGAGATGTCCCAAACAAAGTGAACCCGCACAGATTGTTACCTCAGCAGGGCAACGATGTGGCCGTGTGTATTTCAGCCCAGTTCACACTCTCACTTCAGACCTGGGAACGCCAAGTGTACGAAGCGGGTGAGAGTGTCGGGGACTCGGAATACAACACAACCTGACGCCGGTAACAGAGCAAGACTCCTGGGTAGGCTGGTCAGTCTGCTGGATGGCCCAGAGACACTTCCGAAGGCTTACGTACAGGAGATGGTGAAGATGCTGAGAATAGTTGTTCCCACTATTCCAAGGGTCGAAGTACCAGTACAGGCCTTCTCGTTCGATCCGAGGTAAAAGGGTTTCACAAAGCGACAGCAGTGCAGAGGAGTAGTCCTTCGGCGGGTCACCAGCGATTCCTCGGTTCAGCCTTGTGGTTGCAGGATACTTGGCTCCTGTATTCCTTTGTTCGTGAGAACTCAGGAGATCGACATGGTAGTGGCGTTTCCAGCCCCCTCTTATCCACGGTTCCCTTTGCGTCAAAACGGAGAGGACCCAATGGGAGATCCGCTCATAAAACACTCACACCATCTGTGGACCTCATCACGGACCACAGGGGTCCCAGGCCTTCACACCGCCCTAGACTCTGTGGCGCCCAGGATGTGTATTGGGACCAGACATCCCAGCCCCCATCCTGGAGGCACACACAGGCCTGTAGAAGCCCGCGAAAGCATCTGTGTTTCGTGGGAAAGTACATGCCCAAATAAGGAAGGCCCCGGGTCGGCTCGACCTGGGGGAGGTGAAGGGGGCAAGAAGGTCAGCGGACAGGACAAAGAGCCTCGTGGTCTGGCCATTTTGGGAGCCAGGCCACCATTTTGGGCTAAGCGTGAGATACGCGCTTAAAACGCCAAAAGGAGCTCAAAAACGCAAGAAACGATCACTGCCACCAATCCCATCCGTGATTCACTTGCACCGTTAATTTACAATACAAAGAGAGTATCTAGGGCCTGTGGAAGACTAGAGACCCAAGAGAGCAGTAACTTAGCTTACAGTGCCCTCTTGTGCCATGTTGCACAAAAGCTGCAACATGATAAATAAACTACGGAAAACAGCGTTTCCCGGTACTGACTTTCTTAAGGGCATGCCAGTTTCCCCGTAAGAATGGAGCGAAAGCCCAGAGGAGTGCGGCAGAAGGCTGCACTTCTCTGGCAAAGTCTAGATCATGGTGAAAACAACAGCAAAAAGTTTAGGGGTTGCCACATGGAAGGAAAAGTAGCCACAATTAAGAAGTCTTTCCTAACACTCTGAGTCAATAATAAGAAGCACGCTTCCAAAAGAATGAAGCAGAGGGTATATAGTCTGTTTGCCTTTTAATATTAGTCTGAGTATGTTAATATGCTAGTTAGCAGTTACACGAGTTTGTTCTGTGAGAAATTTCACATACATCATTCTAAAAATAAAGCCATGTTAGTTTCATTCAACATCCACACAGATAGAATTTTTAATTTTCTCATTGGAAATACTTGATGAGATATGAAAGAAGCTCCCAACATTTTTAATAAGGTTTGAAAGTATGACTTATGCTTAATTAGCAATAAGCCAAGGAGCGCTTATTTTCTTCCATTTGTTTAAAACTTGTGGTCAGCTTGAATTGTAAGTAATTGTATTTGAATGTATAAAGTCATTGTAAATGTACACTATGCCGTGATAGTTCGAGTTGCTGTACCTTTAAATTGAAAGAGGAGCCTGTGTTAGTAAAACGCGCTTCCTCTTAGTTCACCAGAACATCATTTGCGCCTCAGCCGGCAAGCTGGCGTAACGCGTTGGATGCTTCACAACGCAACCTTGCTGCAACTCCGCTGCTGTAGGCCGTTCCCCCAGAGGTGCATAGGCAGCAGTTTCTTTATTGCAGACGGCGCACGCGACTCTAGCAAGCCATACCAGCAGTCCGGTCTCCAAAAGATGTAGCAGGTAAATGTATTGAGCAATAAATAGTCGAAGGGTACAAATATAATCGTATATTAACACCGGGATGGGAGCTGGGAATTGGGTGACCGTCTCCATCAGCGCTTGGCTACACCCCCAAATTGTGGACATCTTAACCCCACTTGATGAACCCAACATCGCTACCATGATACTGGGCAACTTTAATAGATGGTTGGGTAATGACTTAGATGTTGAGGGTAATCTACTTAAACAGATCTTCCAGAATCTAGATTTTACGATCCATAGTGATGAACCAAACCATTGTAAAGATAACACTCTGGATTGGGTGTTATCTAAAGGAATGCAACTTGGCGCCTTGACGAGTAAGTCATGTATCTGGTCAAACCATTATTCTGGGAATTTTTCGCTCACACTGCCTACTAAACTCGCCCAAAAAAAAAGAATGAGCTAAGACACATATTTAGCAGAAATTATAATAAAGTCTGTGCTGAAGATCTTGCTACCTGTATGGACAAGATTATGAATTCTACCTCTGACATTGGTGCACCTTGCGAACAAGCAGTTAATTATGATTAAACTGTAAGGAATTTGATAAAGCGAGTAGCCCCCATGAAATTAAAAATGGTGAGAGAAAACCCTGCCAAACAAAATTGGTATAACCCTGAACTAATCGGTACGAAGCGGGAAAAAAGGAAGTCCGAGAGGGTTTGGGATAAAGATGAAATAAATTTAAAACCTTGGAGAAGATTTACAAGAGAGAAATACAAGAGGAAAAGAGATTGGTTTATATCGAAATCGAAAAATCTGAAAACAAAACAAAAAAAAACTGTTTGACATTTTAAGGAAATTGGAAAAACCACAAGCACAACTGAGTTATTTTACTCCCACCACAACCAATTGCACTAAGGTCCAAAAGGCGTTTGTGGATACAACTAAGCTAGCATATATGAAAATCACTGATTAAAGCACCCAATCTGGAATCCTAAATATAGTTACTACATCCATAATGGATCAGGCAACACCCAACTCGCAGTTCCATTTTACCCATATTTCATTGGAAAGTATGATGTCCACACTTAAAAATGTGTCCCACCACATGTGTGGGCAACACCATTCCAACTAAAATCATCCTCAATAATGCTGAGTTGTTTGGTCCTTTTTTCACTCGCTTTGTTAACACCACTTTTGAGCACAGAACACTCCCTGACATTATATAAAAAATGTATTTGCAATACATTTAAAAAAAATCATTAAAAAAACCTGGCAAAGATCCTAGAGTATTCTAACCTGAGGCCCATAACAAACGTTCCTTTTTTGTTATAAATAACATATACAGCTGCTGAAACATCTGGAAAAAACAAACTGTATGCATGCCAGACAATCAGGGTATATATAGGTCTAACCACAGAATGAAGAGTGCCTCTGTGGACCTACAGACTGGCATGCTAAACATAATGGATAATAGCAAGTCAGGGCTGCTGATGTTACTGAATTTGTCACCCGTCTTTGACTTGGTGGACCACAAAAGACTTCACACCACCCTCTCCAAATCAGGACCATGCTCAGAAAAAGCTACTGCATGGATTAGATCCTCCTTAAGAGATAGGGAATCTAAAATCAACTGGGGGAATCTATGTCGGCAGCAGAGGTGGTTACATGTGGAGTGCCTCAGGGTGTGTGCATTTCACCTGCGCTTTTATATGCTCTTTATGTGATCTTCTGAACGATCTGGGTACCCACTTCACCAACTACGCAGACAACACTCAGCTCATTATTGAGTGGAGACTATGCCAAGGACACGGAAAACATTACAAATATCTACGAATCGTTTCAATCTTGGATGTCGGGTAACTGGCTTTGCCTTAATGGATCGAAAACTGAGCTGCTTATTTTTGCCTCCAAACAAGCAAGAGCCAAGCTTGGAGAGCATTATGAGGGCTTCTTTATTGATGGACACTATGTCAAAGTATGAGAGCAAGTGAAAACCTTAGGCTTCACAGTTGACTCTACCCTCTGGGCTGACGCCCAAGTGGACAATGTGACAAAGAAAAGACGGTAACATTTGAGGTTGTTAAGACTTATGCAGGCCATACGTAGCCGTTAAAAACTCTGAAACTCTGGTAACAGCCATCATTATGCCACAGATAGATTACTGTAGTGCACTGTTGAGTGCAGCTAGTCAAAATTCTATCAGAAAACGTCAAGTTATGCAGAATGATGCTGTCCAAATATTTAAAAGGATCTCTAAAAGTAAACACATTTCTGCACACAGGGAAAAGCTACACTGGCAGCCTGATTCTGTTTTAAAATGATTACCTTGACCCACAAATGTTTGTACGGGTCAGTCCTGCCATACTTAAAAGAATGCTTCTCCCACCATCAATTGACGAGACTTACAAGACTAAGCGATACTATGTATCTGAATTGCCCTTGCTACAAGTGTACCAGAGGGAACGGCCGATCGTTTCTGGTTCAAGGTGCGTTGGCATGGGTCAAACTCCCTGTGACCATGTGGAAGGAAGGAAACTTTACAAAATTGCAGAAATCATTGAAGATAGCTGACTGACCATTGAACTGTACTCTGTCTTATAGGCTGTTTTGTCTGTGTGTGTGCTCTGATGCCTGCGTGCTACGACGCGTTACAAATACATTATTAAATAAATAAATGTGTCCCAGTAGCTGAGTCATTATGGGAATTGGAGTCCATGGATGCTATTGGGCTTCTACTTTTCAAATGGCTTTTCTCAGGATGTTTACAATAAAGCATACTAGAAACAGAAGCTGGCATGTGTGGTGGGTGTTTGAATAAAAGGTGGGGGCCTAACTTGAATGCTGTGAGGACAAGGTTTCTTGATTTCCTTTTAAAAGGGGGAAGCGTTAATGGCAATATGCCATTAATGTGTGGAGTGCCAGTGGGTCCTCTTTAGGGAAAAGGTGGGGGGGAGAAATACTGTGCTTCATCCAATGAAGTCATAACATCTCCCCAGTAGTCGTTGTCCTAACAGACACAAATTGCAAAATACATCCCTACAACTTAAAACAAGACATGTTGCAGCATAATATAAGACCGTGTATCATCAAACTCAAGAGAGCATAGAATTTCAAATCACAGCAGAGCATTGCAGAGGTAGCATAGCAGAGCCACACAGCAAAAACATGGCATAACTTAATAAAATATAACTAGCAAATAATAATGACATACACACGCACACACACATGTCATGGGTTGACTTCATTAGGTGGGATGGCTGGACATTGAGAAATCATTCCTACATCAATCCTTTATTTGCCTCTTGGAAGGTATTTCTGCAGGCTGGAATAGTGCAGCATCATGTGCATTGTGAATGCCAGAGTGTAAGGACAAGCGGCGTGACAATAAGCATTGAGGTAGCAATAGAAGCTATTGGTATAATGGAATAGGGATTTAACAAAATGGTGGTAATTGACTTTGGCATGAGCAGGTTAGTTGAAATGCAAGGAGAGGTGGTGGAATGCTAGACAATACCCCTCCCACCGCCATGCTTCGTCCATCGCATAGTGGTGTAGTGGGCCTACATCCTATGGTATGCAGACACAAAGGACTTCAGTTTATACACCCAGTGCCTTGCAAAGTGGAAACCTCCTGCTGCTGAGTTGGCTCTGTCTTGATTAGAGAGGAATTATAGCTAGAATGTGCCTGCTGCAGTCAGTTCATTTGCAGTGATCCAAACAGGGTTTAGGAGAGCAATTTGGAGGGCACTGAACAGATGTCTGCCTGGCAATGTATAATTTGAAGAGCAAAGAGATGCTTTTGGAGGACAGTAACACTAAATTTAACAGCTACTTCGCATGCCTTAAACAGCAAGGGTGCAGGACTATGGGCAGGAGCGCTAGGTGGAGCACGGTTTTATTTGTGCTGCTTTATTTGAACTCTAGAATTGTTATTACTCTTTAAATGTAATCTATTCAATTAGAAACAGTCAAGAGATTTCATATATGTACTTTCCTAAGTTGTTGTTAAACTCTAAATGTCTCCTTTTGGCCGCTTCAAAGTCCTACTGACTGTTCTTAACTGGACACTCTTATAAAGTAGTGCCTTTACGTTCAATGCAGTCTTCTAAGGTATTCCAGCCACAGTTTTCGGACTCGTTGTTTTTACCAATTTATTTCTATATGTTTATGTTTACAGAAGGACAAACAGTATTTTCGTTTCTCTCACTGCAAGAGGCACCCTTAAAAAGGATGAGGGCCCAAACATTCCAGAACAGCATTCCCTTTGTTATACACAGATGGTGGGTGATAATGCTTGACTTGTCCATTTTGCATACACTTATATGTGCATGCATGTTCATGTCGGCCGATGACCTTATGATCATGGCTGTACCTCAGGATTAAACTATCACTCTATTGGTATCCACGTTTAAGTCTGTCTGAATATATGCTCAGTCTGGCTAAATCAATGTACGTTATATGGAATTCTGAAACGGCTAATCAAGATATGCAGTGTGACAGATTTCCAAAATGCTTGACTTGTAGATTAAAGATTGAAAGTTCATTTCAAAACAGGAGATGTTTTGGTTAAATGCATGGAGGTTATGGGGTTTCTGTAGAACAGCTTTGTGGAAATCAGCTTGCTTCTTTGCACCCTTCCTTCCTTGGTAGCAACTGTGTCCAAGCGATCCTAGTGCTCATCCACAACCTTCTCAGAATGCCCAACTCTTTATTCATAAGCTTTATGATTTCCAGACCAGTCAACTGCACTAAATTGTTTTCTCTTAAGTGAATGATCATCAAACCAACCCACCGTCTTTTGGTCCCCAGTTCTAATAGAATGGGTAGCAACTGCCCCCAGCACATCCCCACAGGCCGGACCATGCCATTCCTGTGCTGATGTATGCTATCCAGTTATTTTCCATATGCTGACTGCATACCGGCCCATTTTACAATAAGATGCTCACAAACGAGTGAAGGACACAGCAAGCCCTGCTCTAGTTCAATTCCTTTTCCCAGCCCCCTAACATGCACTCTGAACCAGCAAGACGTCCATCCTTTAAAGCCTTTGTACGCTTTAACCAAACAGGACCCTTCCAAAGCTGCCCCAATATGCAAAGAGTGAGTATCAAATAGTGCAGAGTACAGACCTGGCCATACCACGCTTTTTCTCAAAATTGCCCCTTTTACCACATTACCATTATCATGCACAGCAAATGTGTCCACCCCTTTTTCTGTTCTTCTCCTTCTAAATCTTTCCAGTGCTTCTACGGGGCAAATACCTCACATCTCAGGCGTGTGCAGATCTACTGCCATCCCTTGTCAATTTTACTTGATCCACAGACAAACCCCCTCTTTTATCCAACGTATATCTTTCACCTTAAGCCAACCCCCACTAATTCTCCCAACTATATCCAAAATTCTGAAAGCCCAAAAGCAAGACTGAAAACACGGCCTCACAAAAATAGCTCTTCCACCCACTTCTTTGCAGTGCAGCCATCAACCTTTTAAGCAGAGACACCTAAAATGGTTTCCAGCCATCTACACTTACTCCCCTTTTCCTGAATTCCCCAAAACAAGACCAAAAACATGGCCTTAAAGAAACCTCTCTCCCAACATGGGAAACACTTCTCCCACTGCAGCCATCAACCTTTTTAGCAGAGACAATGAGATGGGTTTCCAGTGATCCACACTTGCTGCCTGTTACCTTATGTTGTGTTCCAGAACCCCTAAGGTTCTGGAACCTGCGTCAGTTGCTGAGAGCCTAGGGGCTGCGGTGGCTGCTGCTCTTCAGTCATCTTAATAAATCTGCTAACATACTCACTCTGTGTCTTGGGTGTACCTTGACTCCCAACAGTGGTGACGAGGATCTGGAGCCCGCGCTCCTCGGAGTAATGGACATGAGTGGAAGGGGCGCAGCAGCCATTGGGGGAGGAATCGCGTGATCGAGTCGCCCAGCAGCTGTCTGAGGAGAGAGACATGCAGCACAATCTCAACAGGTGGTGAAGGGCCTAGCAAAAAAATAAAATAAAGGGAAGAAAGGAGCCCAGGCAAAAGCAACGTTGCGGGGGAAAAAAGTTTGAGTGAGCAACGTTGACCTGCAGGCGTCACCATACTTCTGGTCACGTGGGTAAACGCGCAACGTGTTCTCCATCAGCCCGGCTTTGTGATGCATTGCTAGGCAACGCAGCGCGTCACGCATCACAGGAGCTCTATGAACTGAACTGTGACGTTTGGTTGAAAAGAATATAAGGGAACAAAGAGAACCTTCTGCATGAAGGATGATGCCATTGTAAAGCACAACAAAGCATAAAATAAAGGAAAGGAAAACAGAAAACTGGGGGATACAGTACTCTGCACTAATACAATTTTGGAACACTCGTAAACCAATCTGAAAATGTAGTGGAAGACAATTTTGGAAAATCTTAACAATTAACAAGTGCAACCATGGCTGCTGCAACACCGCCTCTACCCCCATTTCTGGCAGAATCAGGAACACCACTGATAAGATGGGATGGGTGGAAAAAGATTTTCGAGACTTACATGGTGGCCATGGGTGGGGACAAATTAAACTCTGCCAGAAAACCAGCACTGCTGTCGCACAATTTGGGCCCAGAGGGGTGAAGCGTTTTTGATGGACTTCTAGACCCACGAGTACGAAGGAGCAGGGGACTTAGATCAATTCACTTTGGCGGTGAGGAAAATAGAAGAGCATTTTGAGCCAAAGAAGAATGTGACCTTTGAAAGACACACCTTTTCCCAGAGAGCTGAAGACCCATCGGAACCTGTTGAAGGGTATGTGGCTGTACTGAGGACATTAAGTCACACGTGTGAATATAACCGATAACCGATCCATAAATCAGGAGATGGGCATCCGGGAGGCACTTGCCGCAATTGAGGAAGCAAGAGGTAGGTCCTTGTGCCGCACTATGGCCCTAGAGCATAAACTGTCTCAAAACGTATCCCCAGTAATGTTAATTACGGAATTAAGGCTAAGTCAAAGTAAGGGCAGTGCAAGCCTACCGCCCATGGACCCCAAATCTACAATAAACCGTATACCTGTCATAGAGGTAGCCACGGCTTCATGCATTAAAGACATGGATGCCATGCTCCTACCCTCCTCAAATAAACAAGATTTGGAAAACGGGGTTAGTAACAAGAATCCCATTGTATTAGAAACTGTTAGGGAAAGCGATGACCTGGACACGCTACCTAGCCAGATCCCACTGCCTATTAACGCACCTCCTTCATCCCAGAATGCACCTACGTTGAATCTAACGCTTCTGAACACTAGGTCTCTAGTTAGACACACCGTAGATGTACGGGACTACATCAATGACAATAATATCGACATCATGTGTCTAACTGAAACTTGGTTGTCGGAGGCGCACAGACCTACTATAGAACAGGTCACCCCACCAGGCTATACGTTCTTTGGTAAACACTGCAAAGATGGACACGGGGGGGGGGGTTTGGCAGTCAAAAGTAAAGAAGATGTGAAAATTTATGAAACAAAAATTGATTGCGAAGGTTGTGATATTTTACATACCAAATTCATCCCTAATCCTAATTTTATTATACACATAATAACCATATACAGACCACCAGGAGCTACACACAATTTTAATGAACAACTTATCAATGTGCTTAATGTTATCCAAAGCACAAACTCTGCCATTATATTAGTCGGAGTCCTAAATTTGTGGAAAGGTAATATTAAAGATAAAAAAGCCAAGGAGTTGGAAAAGATGCTCAGGAAAATAACATTCTGGTGCACAACAATGACCCTACACATGTTAAAGGCAACATCCTGGACTGATGGCGAGCAATAACATTGCCTTATCAAAAATTACCACCGTACCATGTATATGGTCTGATCATATTCTGGTCTCAAGTCAAATACTGCTCCCACCCGTACATAAACACAAACATGAACCCCTGTGCAAAATTATGCATAGGAACTATAAGGCACTAACCACAGATAAGCTAACTGAATGCTTGACCTCTCTTATGCATACTACGAGTGATTCAGACCATCTAGATCTACTTGTGGAGAAATATAATACACAAATGGCTATCTTACTGGATGATGTGGCCCCTATGAAACCTAAAACTAAGAGGAAATCCACGCGTCAACAAAAATGGTTTACACCACAGTTGACTATATTAAAGGCCACCAAACGATGCGCAGAGCGTGCTTGGCTTAAAGATCAAAACTCGAAAAATAGAGCCACCTGGAAAGCATATTCTAAAGTATACAAAGAAAGAATCATAGAAGCCAAGCGGACCTATTATAACGATCAAATTGACTCAGCCAATAATGACACAAAGGAACTTTTTCGTCTCTTCATGTCCTGGGAGAAACCAAAAGTTTTAAATCACTCAATTACACCTACTAAAGAGGACTGTGTTAGAACGCAGAAAGCCTTTACTGACAAACTTGCATGCGCTCAAGACAAAATTTGGAAACAACTACATAACCAAACCCTCAACACCAATTCCTCCATAGCACAAGGGGCAAAACCGAATCATATGATTAATCATATTGAATCGCAAAAGGAGGAGCTAAAATCAACCGATGCTGGTTTCAAATTTCCAGAAATTACAGTCAGTGAGGCTGAAAATACCATGCGAGCTATGAACCCCACTAGCTGCCCAGGGGACCTCATCCCGTCAAAAATTATACTAGACCATCAGAGCATCTTTGCACCATTTCTGTGCAGATTTGTAAACGCCTCCTTCGGCATTGCACAGTTCCACAAGCCATTAAAACAGTGGCAGTTACCCCTCTTCTAAAAAAAAAAATAAAAGCCGGCCTGGACCCCAAGGATGCCACTAACTATCGACCAATTACTAACACCCTCTTTTTCTTGAAATTGGTAGATAAGGTCGCCACTACACAACTTCAATCTCACATTGCCTCTCATGCAGCCTACTGGTATTTTCAATCGGGTTTTCGCCGTTTCCATGACACAGAGAGCGCCTTGGTTGATCTTCAGACCCACATGCTGTCTTTAGTTGAGAGATGTAGATCAGGCCTGTTAATTTTACTAGATCTCAGTGCAGCTTTTGATCTTCTGGATCACAAGATCTTACTACACAGACTACTTGATACAGGGGGCTTGGCCACCGAGACCGTTAACTGGGTCAGATCCTTCTTGGAGAGTCGTAGATCAAGGGTAGATTGGGGTGAGGCTTTCTCGAAAGTAGAAACTATCCTATGTGGCGTCCCACAGGGAGCATGTTTGTCGCCCTTGCTTTTCAATATTTATATCGTCCCTCTTTGTAAAGAACTGGAGAGGCTGGGCTATTTCTTTACAAACTATGCCGATGATTTCCAGCTGTCAATGGAACTATCAGGAGACCATCAAGCAGACCAACTTAAACTTAATGAGGTATATAGAGTGATAAAAGATTGGATGACTACAAACTGGCTATGCTTGAATGCAGGAAAGACGGAACTCATGATCTATGGGTCCAAAAAATCGAGAGAGGCATTAGCCCCGGTTTTCTGTGGCTTCCTGGTTGACGACAGTCTCATCAAAGTAGTTGATAAAGTGAAGACACTAGGTGCGTACATGGAGGCCTCCCTGGATGCAGGTGCACATGTAGACACCATTGAAAAAAGCTCTCGATATCATCTGCGAGTTTTGAGGCAGGTCGCCCCTCTAATTTCAAAAAACAACCGAGCCAAGCTAGTCAGAGCTGTGATTCTACCACGCCTGGACTACTGTAATGCTCTATTGTGGGGGGGGGGGGCTAGTAGAGAAGACGTCCTTGGACTGCAGAAAATTCAAAATGCCTCGGTGCGTATAATCTACAGTATGAAAAGGCACAAACCCACCTCCGATGCCAGAAGGGAGCTACACTGGCTTCCGATATCAGCCAGGATCTCCTTTAAAATGCTAACACTGGGTCACAAATGCATTTATGGGACAGCCCCAAACTATTTAAAGGACAAAATCTCGGTTTACCAACCTGCAAGAAACCTTCGCTCTACATCCATCCTATGTCTGCAGGTGGTAAGGACAAAGAGAGCCCGTGGAAATGGACGTTCCTTCCCGGTGTTCGTGGCTAAGGCCTGGAACAACCTTCCGCTGGGGCTCCGAACAGAAAGTAATCATCTGGCGTTTCGGAAGCTCCTAAATAGAACTGTTCATTTAACTCTATCTTCGGTTATCCTCAGTGCCCTTTTTGCTTGTGAAGGAGCGCTTGGATGCCTTAGGGTTTTAGCGCTATAGAAATGTTATAACACAACAATATGGTGCTTTGACTAACTCGTTGATTTGCGATCAACTGGTGTGGTGCACCAATAATCCCAGGGTGCAAGAGAAGCTGCTGGCGAAGGATATGATGTTGGAACAAGCGGTAGATCTGACCAGGAGTACTGAACAAACAATGCAATATATGAAGGAAATGGAAATAGAAAGAAGTGGTCAAGAAGTGTGCGCTGTGAATCAGAAAAAAACATTTGCTGTATTCACTATGGGTTCCTTTACGGATTTGCAGGACCTGCCGGAGTCCCTGAGAGGGCGCCCCTCCCATTGGTTAAAATATGCTAGCCTGCGCCGGGCGCGAGAACCCATTCATTTCCAAGATTATGATGGGCACCACAATGAGGGGGAAGGTCGCCAGGATATATGGTCTTCTTCAGGGAAGGATAGACCATCCTTGGGATAGACTTCAGGGTTTGTGAAGCAGAGACTTGGGTATAGATATAATTAATCAAAAATGGGAATTCATGTGTGCCCGTAACCAGCAAGTCTCCTTTAATTCTAGATTCAAATTGATCCAGTTTAAAATACTCCACAGATACCGCTATACCCCTGCTAGGCTGCATCGTATGTCAGGAGATCGGCCCTCTGAGTGCCTGAGATGTAGAATGGACAACGCTGATTACATACACATGCTTTGGTTTTGTCCAAAACTCACTTCATACTGCAAAGAGGTGTGTGAGGTTGTATCCCAAATGCTAGATTGCACTATTACACCTTCCCCAATGACCTGTCTTTTCCACGAGTTCCCCCGCCCCGGCTGTGACCTCAAGAGGCTGACTATGTTGCCCGCTGTGTATTGTTGCTGTGGTTGCTCCATGGTATCCCTACCTTTGCTCAATGGCTCTGGGCTGTCACTTGGGCCTCTGATGTGGAAGAACGCTAGTCCACCATGCAGCCGGTGACGAGCAGACCTAGGAACATCTGGGCCCCCTTTCGATCCTATCTATATTCCCTGACCGCTGAGGATGAGTGATGGTGACATACCACTGTCCCCTGACCTTCGTCCACGTTAATGTATCTACATGTGTGTTTTGGCACCTACCTTTACGATGTACAGTTTACGAATTCCACTGTTAAGAACCTGGGTGACTACATCGCCTGATTATGTACTTTGTATGTCAGGTGCAGACTGATTATGCAATGCTTGTTGCTCCTTGTTGTATTGTCAAGCAATTAAAATAGTTTTTTTTTTAAAAGAGAAAACCATTTGGGTCGAAGGAGTGCATGGGACACAAGTGCTTGAGATGTGGTAACCATAGGCATGTAGCAACCAGTGTGTTTTGTCCAGCGAGAAATGCAGAATGCAGCAGATGCAAGCGCAAGGGGCATTTTGTGCGCATGTGCAAGGAATCAACCATCAGCGCTGTCGAGTTCAAACAAAGCCACAGTGAACAAGAAAGCCAAAAGGAAGAAGCCGAGCCTCGACGTATATTTGAATTGTTGGCAATGACTGGGGGAGTCGAAGGCCAATGGATGTATTACAAATTGATGGCCGAAGCTATCAATGAAGGTGGACTCCACTTCTCCCTAGACCATAGTGTCGGAAGACACCTTTACGAGTACTCTGTCAAAAAATGTGCGTGAATTGTCGCCCTCTCTGGTACAACTGTGTGGCTACAGTGAAAGTGAAATAGAATTGCTGGGAAAATGTCAAGGGCTTGTGACTTACAAAGGCAGAGAATGTGTGGCAAACATTTTGGTAGCAAAGAAATGTTCATCTTTACTGGGATGGGAAGAGCAAAGGAAATTGGGAGTTCGGATTCAGGCTAATGCACACATTCCAGTGTCAATAGCAGCAGTGGATGACAAGTGCCTCACAGAGTTCCTGAAGGTATTTTCAGAAAATCTGGCAAAGTTAAAGGACTATGAACATTGCATCAAAGTGAAGAGCAGTTCCCGGCCTGTGGTGCACAAAGTGCATCCAGTTCCCCATAACATGACGCAGCAATTGCATGAAGAATTGGATGGTCTTCTACAAAGGGGTGTGATAGACGAGTGCATGGTAAAAATGGTTATCCCCAGCAGTATTAGCGGCAAAGAACAATGGGAAAATGTGGTTCTGTGTGGACTTGTGAGAGCTCAACAAGAACATCTTAGTGGAGAGGCATCCATTACCAGTCATTTTGGAAGCTCTATCTGTGTTGGGAGATTCCAGTTGGTTCACGGTTATAGATCTATCAGCAGCATATCACCAAGTACCATTATCCCGTGAATGTCAAGATCTCACAGCATTCATCACCCCAGAAGGAACATTCCAATATCTTAAGATGCCATTTGGTCTGGCATTGGCTGTGGCTGTTTTCCACCGGGTGATGGAGTAAGTGCTGGAGGGGGTCAGCAATGTGATTGCCTTCCAAGATGTCATTTTAATTTTTGCTGATGATATGGAACATCATTATAAAGTTTTGAGGTGTGTTTTGGAGAAATAGAGCAAATCTGGCATGACAGTACAGTGCAGCAAGTGCAAAATTGGTGTGCGTGAGGTAGAATATTTGGGGCACATGATCTCATTGCATGGGATTTCTCCTGAGCACAGTTTGGTGGAAAGTATAAGGAAAGCTCCAACTCCTCCGGAAAAGAATCAATTAAGGTTGTTTAGGGGTATTGTGGAGTTCTACCATTAATTTGTCTGTGATTTTTGCGGTCATTTCAAAGCTGGTAAGGGAGTTCAAGAAAGGGGGTACCTTCCTGTGGACAGAGATATGTGAAGAACCCTTCCAGAAAATTAAGGAAGAAATAGCTAAGGCACTGTCCTTGGGGGATTTGTGAGTGGTCGGAGGAGTGTATTGACGGTGGATGCTAGCCTGCTGGGGCTGGGGGCGTCATTATCGCAGGAAGACTGCTGGAAGGATGAGCAAGTGATTGCATTTGCTTCTAGACCTTTAAGGGGTGCGTAGAAGAATTAGTCAATGGTGGAAAGGGAAGCATTAGCAGTGTTTTGGGCTGTCATGCACTTTACATTTTTCTTGTGGGCCCAACGGTTTACAATAAAGAGAGACCACAGACCTTAGGTGCAAATGTTATCTGGAGGGAATTGGGCCAAGGGGTCACCCAGAATTTCGAAATGGATGTTAGGTTTACAGAACTGATATCCAGATGTGTTATTTCCCAGCCAAAGAGAATGTGGTGGTGGACTGTCTCTGGTGACTTCCTGTGTGGGTGGGTGGTAGAATTGAGGAAAGCTACAGAAAGGTGAGATGGTTGTGGCCAATATTGAGAAAGGGGCCTTAAGTGAAGAAGCTTGGATAGCGGCTGAGGAAGGTGATGAGGTACTCAGTAAGGTGAAGGAGTGAGCTGTGAAAGGTTGGCCTCGCAAAGAGGAGGAAGAGAAGAAATGTAATTGTTTCTATGAGGTAAGGGGTGAGTTGTTTGTCGTTGGCTGGGGGTAGGATCAGGAGGGGGCAAAAGGTTATTCCCCCTAAGGGCATCGGGGACAAACTAGTCAAGGTTGCTCATCAGGAACATGGTGGTATGAATAGTACCAAAAGGATGTTAAGGCAAAGTTACTGGTGGCCGGCTATGGATAGCAGAGTGGATAAGAAGGTCAGGGAATGTGAGGGTTTGTTTAGCAAGTGATAAGAGTAAGGCGTTGAGGGAGATCCCGCTTTGTCCAGTGTGTGTACCTGAAGAGTCGCAGCAGAAAGTGGCAGTAGATTTGATTAGTCCTATTCAGGGTCTGGGTGATGGCATCAGGTTTATCGTGGTGTTGGTGGATTATCATTCAAAATGGATGGAGTGGAAAGGGTTCAAGGAGGCCACAACGGCAGAGTTACTATTTTTTTAAGACTTTTTTTTTTTCATGGAGGGTTTCCCACAGAAATTGTGACGGTTAATGGTGTGCAGTTTTGCTCTGATACCATGAGGACATTTTTGTTACAGTTTAGCATTAAGCACACATGCACTGCGTTGTATCATCCCAGGACGAATGGTCTGGTAGAGCGAGCAAATAAATTCCTGAAAGGAGGTATTCAGTTAGCCATGAGGTCAGGGCTGCCATGGAGTAAGGTTTTGAGAGAAATGGTGTGGAGCTATTGTGTTACTTCTCACTCGATTACGAGTGTGTCTCCCTTCGTCTCGTTAAAGGGGCCACATGTTCCTAAATTATGTCCAGGCTGGGTGGGTTTTGCGTGCATTGTGAATGTTGATCGCAGGGAAGTGATGAGGTTGGTGGAGGAAGCTCAGTGTAAATACAAGAGAGCATTTGATGTAGCTTCCAAAGTGAAGGAACTGGATACGGTTGTTGGAGATTTAGTGTTTATAAAGAATCCTAGGTATGGTCTAAAGGGTTTGAAAACTACATTTCTGGGGCCAAAAAGGATTGCGGCAGTGAGAGATAGTGTGGTGATGGTGGAGAGGTGTGGTCGAAGGGTAGGCTGGCTTTGACTAAGGGTCCGAATGAAGAAGGGGATAGTGGGGACGATGGTATGGTGATGGATGGGGCTAGTGTGAGCCCTTAGAGTGGTGTGGGTAATAGTGTGGTGATGGATGAGCGGTGCGTCAGTGAAAGAGTCAAAACATTTCCTGTTAAGTTTAAGGACTTTGTGTGTGGTTGATGGTATTCTAAAACAGTAGCTTTCATCTACTCATGCATTATGTTTTGTATTTTTATTATTAAGGGGGGAGATGTGTTACGTTATTTTGTGTTCCAGAACTGCTAGGGTTCTGGAACCTGTCAGTTGCTGAGAGCTATGGGCTGCGGTGGCTGCTGCTCTCCAGTCATCTTAATAAATCTGCTAACGTACTCACTGTGTCTTGGGTGTACCTTGACTCCCAACACTCCCTTTTTTGGCTCACCTTTCAACATCCTCTTGTCCATTTCACCAGCTGTGAGCTTGTATACCGAAAGCCATTTCCTATAGAAAACTACAGAAGCTAACTTGGTTGAAATTGTAACTGATGAATGTCCTTTCTTCAAATAGACCCAGTATAAAATGTACTTTTCCCCTTTTCTACGCCTGTCCTGATTCACCCCACCCCATCTAGCTTTGCACCCACTTTCCTTAATATCGTCCAATGTGCCTCCTCTGTGGATTCCGCCAATGAGCCATCCACCAGCACAAGTACTACTTCCTTCTTCTGCCAGTACTGCAGTTGACAAAGTGTCTGCTGCTGGTGCCGGCCCACTGAATCTTGACCACTGTGAATGAGTGTGTCCGCAGTATAGTCACCCACCCTAGGAGTCTTGTTCCAAAAATAATGTTCAATTTCAGGTATAACAACACACTGCTTCTGAGCAGCTTAACACCCACCTGTTCTTGCTAGGCTGCCTGTTGATCACTGCCATAATGTATTTATCTACCCTCAACAATACTTTTTTATTCTTCGAAATCCATCCCCACAGCTGAAGTGCCACAGTACCAGGAACAATTCCAAGAATTAATTCAATTCTATGATATTCTGCCTTGCGGCCACACAACCCACCCTATATGTTCCTGCCCCTACCGAAAACATCTCCACTTCCCACTGTACCACTTTGTCTGCTAGCCACATCGAGATTCCATTATAACCTTCATGAAAATACCTCCCTAACTCCCAGTCCCTTTTTATCGTTGCCATCAACCTGATCCTTTGGTCCAGTCTTCTTGCGCAGGTAGAGTTAATTCTGCCTGTGTACAGGAAGCTCTTCCCTGCGTCACAAACCTGCAAGCATAGTTCAGATGGCATAGTACCTGTTGTAATGTTCATAACTTTGCATTAGTCTCTTGGCAGCACACACTTACGTTCGATTTGTTCGTGGCACGATCTGCTGGATCAGTATAGTCATTTATGGGTACCACTTCAGTTCATTATAGTGGGTGTACCAATCTGAATTCCCTTTTCTTTCTTGCGCACAATGCCCATTGGTGATATGATCAGGTCTGTTATTGGTATCATGTTGAATGGACCGGTCATTCTCCCTCCCCAACTTTCATATAGGAATCGACACCCCCACCCAGCATTGTGTAAGTGGATGATACCCAGTGCCTTTGTTGCGTTTATATTTGTGTGTTCATGCCGCATGGGTTCATGTCCCCCTGTGGTCTACCCAACACGCCCTTTGTTTCCAAAATCAACTCTTTGTTGACTCCACATCCCTCTTTTGATGGCATAATTCTGTGTCAGTTTCTCCCTGTTCTTCTCCCTCATCATCAGTCATCCATTCTTTGTCATCACAAAGTCATGCAAATCCTTCAAAATTAATTTGTGCTTTCCTCATCACATCTATCGTTCCATTACGGGAACCTCTCACAGTATATGCTAGCTAAAATAAGAAAATCTGATGTCCAATTCTCGATTGTCGTCTTCACTCTAAGCCTTCTAGCCAATTCCCATTCCTCTTTCTCATACCCTCCTTACATTTTGCTTCCCTCCGTAATAACTTACATTTATCCACATATTCCCCTTTTCAAGTTTACTTTATTTATTTATTATATTTATGCAACACCCAGAGGGAAGGTGCTGAAACACAGAACCTGGCACCACCTGCTCTTTTACTTTTGTATCTTGGAGTGAACACTGCAAGGTTGGAGGAGAATCGTAGAGGGCGCATGATACTCTTGTTGAGGTAATGGGGGGGCCTCTTTATGGACGCAGCGATGCACAATTGTCAGCGTTTTGAATACGATGTAGGCTTTGATGTGGAGCCAGTGGATGTCTCGTCTGGTAGTTAAGATGTGATCCGTGTTTCCTAGCCCCAAGGCTGCTTGGAGGGCTTTGTTTTGAAGGAATTGAAGTTTGGCGCCATTTCTTTTCGGGGTGCCTGTTAAGTATGAACATCCGGACAACCGCAAGTTAAAGGAACTGTTTATTTTAAGTTACATTTATAATGAAAGGACCCCCAGCTGCATAACACTACAACCAGGCACACAGGAAAGCAGCAACAGATTAATTTGGAATGACAACAAAAGTAAACGGCAACATCATAGCAAAATGGAATGTTCTCTTACAGTATGACATACCTCCATTCCAGGCTACATTGAATAGACAGGGCTGTATTCTTTCCATGGCAATACTTGCTTTCCATTGTTATTGAACGCAACATTTAACTTCCTTATATTACTATATCTTGAACCTACATCTTAATTGACATATATCTATGCCTCATAAAAGCTACACCATAACAGTGCCCATGAAGAGAACATTACAGTAGTCAAGTTTACTGTTTGTGATGACCCTTGGCGAATGTCAAGCAGTTATTTGAGGTGAGGAATTGTCTGCTGAGGGAGATAAGTTTGGAAGTGTACGCTGGCCATGGTGAGTTCTGCGTCTAGGTGGACTTCAGGGGTCTTGACATGTTTTAATACTGGTATGGGAAAGAAGAGAAGGCCGGGTCTATGTTTTTCAGCCAGGAGCCTACGATGAGCAGCTTGGTTTTGTCATTGTTGAGACAAAGATTGTGGCTGGCCATCCATTTCTGAATGAAGCAGCCGAGAGGTTGAGGAGGAGGATTGCAAGATTTCCTGAATCACGATCTTGTCTAACTGAATGTTTAGCTCTAGGAGAGTTTATGTGCTGTATTTGGTGCGAAAGATGGATTGTCTAGCACCTAGCAAATGGTGGTGTTCTAAGAAGAGTTGGATTTGTGAATTATTCATATGATCCAGAATTTTGAGGACTTAAAAGGGACAGTGGTGATGGAGCAGTAGTTGGTGGGAAGGGCAGGGTTTAGGAAGGATTTTTTTTTTGAAGAGGAGTGACCCAGGCAGCTTTGAGGCAAGTGGGGACAGAGTTGGACGAGAAGGTGATGTGGCCTGGCAGCAGGCAGAGCAGAGCAGAGCAGTGCAGAGCAGATGTCTTCTAGGAAGGCTCTGTCACATACCCTGTTATTAGCCTTCACCCGATGGTCAGAAAGGTTCCTGTAGTGGTCCGAGACCTTCAGGACAGTATCGGCAGTCTACTGATGCCTGATTGTGTGCATCTGAGGCCCGTATCTGAAGAATTTGGTGGCGCACTGGAGGGACGACCTCCATCTTGGGAGAAGACTGCTTAGGGAAGAAGGAATGCAGAAATGCCCAAGACAGTGCCCGGAGCCCCGGGGCATGCAGGCGGCCCAACCGGCGGTGATGTCGCTCTCCGATGTGAAGTGGAGAGGCTTCATTGAGGATTCTGTGCCTCCTCAGCGGCAGCAGCGAGGCAAACTATGAGAGGGGGGGGCAACGGCAGCGCCGGTGGGGATGAAAGATTGCACCCGCTTCCCCAGAGACTGGGAACGTGGTGGAGCATGACTTTGCAATCACGCCAGGCATTGAAGGCCAGGGTGCACAGTCATTGTGAACGGTCATTGGGGGACAGATACAAGGCGTTTGACAAGCATTGCACCAGGATTGATATTGTAGTGGGTATTTGAATCAGACTGTGCATACACTGTGAGTGCATGGGGTTGGAGCACCTGTTTACAGACGAACCGCTGGTGCTGCGCCTGCCTGTGTCAAGACCCAGGTATTCTCCATCTGGACTTAGGCCCCATTGTTGCCTGCACCTTACCTTGGCCTTTTTTGTTGGCCTAGTTCGGTCTTCCTGGGCCCTGTCCCATCCTTGTGCTGGTTGCCCTTTCTCTGTTCTTCTGGCACCTTGTGCACATCTCATGGAGTCCTTCCTCACCTGATTCAGTACTTACTTCGTCCGAACTTCTACTGGTTCCTTACCAGCCCCTTCATCACTAGTTCCTTTGTGCTTACCAAACTGACTTTCTTCACTTGTTACCTGCTCCCATCAACTCCAGTACGGTGTGCACACTGAATTGATGTACTTCAATTGTGACTATGTTCCCTTACCTTCTGCGCTGCCTTTCTTCTCCATTACTTCGCTGTTGTTTCCTGATGGTGCAATTCTACTGTATGATTTTATTGCGAGGCCCTCTCTACCTTTAATGCCAAATCTGGGCCTGCTGGCTCTACTCTACTGCCTGCACCATGACTGTACTTTAGAAATTCAATCCCAGATGCTTTAAATCACTAGTTCTATACCATATGTTTAATTTTGACTGCATTTAAAAATCAAACCGTGTTAACTACACTAATATGTTAGGCCTCTCTACCCATCTCTAAATTTCATATCCAAGTGCTCTCTTAAAACACTGCTTTGGCATTTCTAGGCCTCCCTTTCCCATATCATTCCTTGTTGCTCCTACTAGCTGTGCTTCCTTACCTGTGAAATGTGCCCCCCCCCACCCACTGCTTGTTGTAACCTAAGGCTTTTCCCCTCTTACCCTGTGCTTTTACTGTTTTTCATTTGCTGTTACTGCATTTACTGTTTTCATTTACTGCATTGATTCATCTTCCCTGGTTGCTGCTAGGCCGCCTGGTGAGTTTGGCGTGTATTGTGCAATCCTCTTTCCTGCACTCCAGGCTCTCCCCCTTCAACTATGGTGCTCTCCATCTCTCCTATCTACTCTAATTGCTATTTGATTACCTTTCCTACCCCTCTCTCGAAGGAAAACATTTAAAAAAGCACTCCTGATCTCCAACCCAGGATTGCCCATTGCTGACACCTACATCAATGCTTCCTCCAGACAGACTGTAACTGACATCCTCTCAGCTGTCCCCTCTCCCGACCTATGAACTTCCCATATGGTCTCTATCCTCTCCCCTTTTTCCACTTCATCCATTAGTGGTGGCACCAAATGGGAAGTGCTTTTGGCAAACTTCTCATCATCCAGATGCATCATGTTTATCCGAATGGTACTATCATGGTCCAGGGTTCGTAGCTCAACTTCCTCCTTCTTGACAGGTGTCTTACCTCACTCGTTAACTTCCTTCCACCTCCCAGGCCTCTTTGCCCCCGCTGACGGATGTACAACACCCCTGTACCCCGCATCAGAAGACCTTTAAAGGTGGAAAACTGCTTTACCTCGCTACCCTCAATTATAACTCTGCTGTCAAACACTCCTCTGACATCTGTCACCTCGATGACCTTGATGTTGTCGCTCTCACTGAGACGTGGTTCAATGCCAGCTCTGTCACTGCTTTTGACATTCTACTTCCTGAGGGCTACATGATCCTCTCCAAACCCAGGCCTATTTGTCCGGAAGGCTCAGTGGCTCTAGTCTTCCCTAAATGGGTCCCTGCGTCTGTCATACCATCTCAATAGTACTCCTCCTTTGAATGTCTCCCCTTCCCTCTTGCTCACTATCGCTACCATCTACAGGACCCCAGAGCCGACTGCCCTCTCTCTGTGAGTGGGCCAACCTTGCCTCTTCTCTTCTGACCTCTACCTCCAGGATTCTCTTCCTTGGAGACTTCAATATTCATCTAGACTCCTCTGATGTAGTCACTCTACCCTTCCCTCACCATACTTCCCTCTGCTCCAACCCACTCAGCCGTGCACACCCTGGATGCACTCATCACTGCTGATATCTCCCTCTTTAACCCTCTCGCTACCCCTCTCTCCCAGTCTGACCATGCCCTCCTCTCCTCCCATCTTGTGCTCCCTGGCTTCCCAACTAAGCCTCTGCTTTCACTGCCAGTCTCCTTCTCCGTCATTTGGCCGATGAAGCAAGTGTCAGTAGCTGCTTTTGCCACCTCCTTCATTCCCCCTCCGACTCCTATCGACTCCCACACTGACTTTTCCCTTGCTAACCTTCACCCCTCCATTTCCAACACTCTTGATAGCCTTACCCCTGCCATGAGGATCAGCATGAGGCCCGCCTCCAAGTGCAATCGCTGGTATTATTCCGACATAGCCTCACTTAAACGCAAGTGCAAAGTCGTTGAACAAAAATGGCTGGCTTCTAGCACATCCTCTGACAAACTGGCCTGTTGCCTGCTCCAAAGGCAATACAGTCTCTCCATCCTCTCCATGAAACGGCCCCACATCCAAGCTTGCATCTCTGGGGCCTCAAACAACACCGCTGAACTTTTCCAAATCTGCAAGAAACTTGCCAATCCTACTTCTGTCTCTACTTCTCCTCTTCCCTCCCAGGCACTCTACACAGCCGTGGCCACCCACTTCACTACCAAATCTCAGGCCATCCTGTCCCCTCTCTCTCTTCTACCCTGGCCCCCCCCCCCTGTACCCAGGCCTCCTTTGGCCCGTCTCTCTCCTTCCTCCTTCACACCCATAGTGTCGGGTGAGGTCACCAAGACAGTCTGCTCGATAAGTCTCTTCCAAAAGGTGCTCCCCTGTTCCTCCAGAACTCTCAATGACAACATTGCCTCTCTTGCTCCCTCCTTGGCTGAGTTCTGTAACCATTTGTTTGCCACTGGCTCCTTTCCATCACCCCTCAAGCACTACCTTGTGCAATCCCTTCTAAAAAAAGCCATCTGCAGAGCCCACCTGCCCGGCTAACTACTGCCCTATTGCCACTACACCTTTCTTAGGCACACTCTTGGAGAAGCTGGTCATCGCCCAACTAATCCATAACACTAAATCTGTTGGCTGTCTTCACGACCAGGAGTCTGGCTTCAGAGCAGCCAGAGGCATGGAAACTGCTCTACTGAACACTGGTGATGATCTGCTCTCAAACCTTGATTCCAACTCTCCCTCTGTTCTCATCCTCCTCGATCTATCCTCCCCCTTTGAAATGGTCAATAATTCCACGCTCATAAATCGGCTTAGTGATACCCTATGCATCACTGACCGGGCACTGGATTGGTTGATCTCCTTCCTCTCAAACAGGACCTCTCCAGTTCAACTGGGCCTATTCCTCTCCTCTAGCTCACTCTGCACCTGTGGCATCCCTCAGGGTTTTATCCTCTCGCCGTGGCTTTTCAACATTTACCTTGCCCCTCTGGCACATGGGAGGCACCAGAGGGGCACCACTCCACCTTCTCTCCTCATTGTCAATGCTTCGCTGACTACACTCAGCTCTCCTTTAAGCTTATCCCCACCTGTTTCTCCTCTCCTTCCTCTTTCATACCTGACTCTGTGACTGGTATTCAGACATGGTATTCGTCTAACGATCTCTGCCTTACTGCCAGTGAGACTGAGATCCTTCTCATTGTGACTCCTGTCCCCTCCTCTCTGGCTGCCCTCCTTGGGCCCCCTCCTTCCACTCTCTTATCATCTTTACCCCCTCTCTCCTTCTCACCACACATTGCTGACCGTGTCAAGAAATCTCACTTTAAGCTTCACCTACTTAGAGGCCTTCTCCCTTTCTTCACCTTCCCCCAGAAGCTCAAGGTCTCCAGAGCTCTGGTTCTCTCTAGGCTTGACTACTGCAACAGCCCGTTCCTTAATCTGCCTCTTTCCTCCCTCTGCCCTCTTCAGCTAATCCAGAATAGGACTGTGAGATTTATCCTTGGTCTTAAGCCCAGGGACCGCATCTCTCCAGCCATACAATCTCTCCACTGGCTCCCTGTGGCTGCAAGGTTTACATTCAAGACCCTCTGCATCATCCATAAGGCTTTCTGGGGCCTGGGACCACACTACATCCAACTCTCTCCCTAAATACCTCCCTGCTAGAATTCTTCGGTCTTCTAGCTCTAACTATCTACATGTCAGACACTTCTCTAAGCAGAGAGTGGGCGCAGATCTCTTTCTTTGGCAGGAGCCTCCCTCTGGAATGACCTTCCTGCCCCTCTCCATCTTGAGCCGGATCTTCATTAATTCCAGAAGCTTCTCAAGACTTTGTTTTTCTCATCCTCCTTCCCCTTCCCACTCCACTTCTAGTTCTGCATGCCTCTATGTCTGGTGGCCTGTACCCCTCATGGGCCTTACTGGGGCAGGACCTCCCTTGACCAGTCTCCCCCTTACCAGCATTTGCCCTCGGACACCCTTCCCGACTAGTCTACTGAGTCTGGTCCGCCTCCCCTCCCTCACACTAGTTGAACCCCCCCTATCCGCTTCCTGAGCACCTGTCCCTTTGGGCCTCCCCTAGCAATTGCCCAGCCCCTCGGCCACCTCTCCCTGCACTTCCTGTTATTACACTTGCAGGATCCGAATGTCACAAGGCCTAGTAGGACCGTTAGTATTATTTTCTCCCCCTGGTCTTGTGGTGCCTAGAAACACTTTTTGATGTATATACGTCATACAAATGCTCAATAAATAAAATGTTTTAAAGGAGACGTTAATTAAATCGGTGATGGTAGGGGTAAGAGTGGTAGTGAATAACTTGACAATATGGGTTAGGCAGGAGCCCTCTTGCCGTTCAAAGTTTTCAGGGTATGAAGAGTTTTGAATACCTCTTCCTGTGATACTTTGATAGAATCTGAACTGGGAGGTTGAAGAATGTTTAAGTTGCGTGATATGCAATAGCGCGTTCGAAGATTGTTTTGCTGCGAGTTGTTTTCTTTTAGTGGTGATTTTTTTTCTCTTAGTATATCGATTTTGTTGGCAAGGGCAGTTTGGATATTGAAACACCAGACTTTGTCGGAGCAGGCCTAGGGACGGAGGGTACAGGGATTTAACGTGCTTTAAGTATGGCAATGAGTTCTTTAGTGTTGGAGCTGGCATTGGAGATTCAGATGTTGCATGAGTTGGCTTTGAATATGATTAGTGCATGTTTGTATGTTTTGGCTACATTAGAGAAAGTTTTGAGGTTGGTGAGGGTGGGTGACCTCATTGTCTGATGTGAGCACAGTGGCTTAGCTACCCCCATATATGTCAGTCTGACTTCTTTTCTTTCTTCTGCACTCATACTTCGCCTTCTGGCGTACAGCCCTTGTTCTATGTCCGTTCTTGTGCCTCTTTATCTACTGCTCTCGCAGCCGCTTTTCTTCATTCCTCCTTGTGTCCTTCTTTCTGTCGCCTCTTCACTTTTTCTCCCACCAGAGCCACTTTTTCCCCCTTATGTTGCCCCTTTCCTGCACCTCTACACTCACCCCTTTTGGCTCCTTATACTGTTCCCCCTCTTTTCTTTCCGAAATGAATCCCAAAAACTCCACCCCTTTTTTGTCATTCCCATCATCCCTTTGCCTTACTTCTTCTCCTCTCCCCCACATCTCTTCCATGGAAAGACCATTCTTATTTTTAAATCTCAGACACTTCATCCTTGCTCCTTCCTTTCTTATTTGTTCTCACCTAGTACGTGCTATTTTGGGACTGCATCGTGAATGGGCCCTTTCGGCTGTGTTGCCCTCAGGTCGGCCACAGCGTTTCCATCCTTCTCTTCACACTGTGCAGATCTCCTCTTGTGTCGTGCCTCTTTGCCTTGGTGTTTTCCATTAACCAGACTGTCTCATCATGCTCCCCTTCACCAACCTTCTCAAAGGATGCTATGGGTGTCCCCAGTGGGCGGGAGTGTTCTAGACAGCGTCTCCCCTTATTGTTCAGTCTTGGGCAGAGCTAGTCAGGCCCCTGTAAAACCGCGAGTGGAGTGAATGCATCCACTTTTTCAATATTTTCCACTGTGGTCCTTTCGTGTGAAAGCGCCATTCAAAGATAAATTTCATACACCATGTTGGGATTCTTGGCTGGAAAAAGAAAACAATAATATTTCACTAACTATACATGCAAACTAGCGTCCCTGTTGTATGACACGCTGCCCAATGCTTATCCAAGAGGCGAAGATCCTCTTACTAAAACTGCACTGTAATTAAATCCTAGTAACCCTCCAAATGTACAATAAATCGCGAAAACATGCCCGCTCTCATCAGTGTACCGAAACTTCGGAAGACACACTATTTAACTGTACAAAGAATGTAAAGCACGCCTTCCTTTATCAACCGAATGCATATATATAGATGTATGCCTCTGACTGAAAATATCTGGTGTATGCTTTCAAGCAAACAAACATTAATGAACAAAACCTATTGCTGGATGAAAACGCGTTGTGTTGAGCTTACCTGGCTTCACAGGCACCTTCTAAGAGCCTTTATATGCAATGTATTTGCTTTTATTAGCACACTGTTGCTGGCACTTGTTGGTTAAATCCCAAACCACTAATGGTTAAGTAATTAAGAAATGTACTCAAAGAATGTATATTCAAACGAGAAATACTTCTAAAAAAAAAAAAGCAGGCCCTGTTAATTGAATGGAGTAAGATGACATTGATTGAGAGCAATAGAAATTATTTAGATAAATATGGACTTTTCCATCCATACTCAATATTTCCCTTTAGCGTCTTCACAGAAAGTGGCTGCCAACATGTCACGCACATAATTGCTGACATTGCATTCTGCAACTTTCTGTTATCTAACACCTCAAAGGGGTGTTCCTGGCATATATAAGACCTGAGTGAAAACGTTTCTTTCCTCCTGTGAATGAATGATGTGTTCACGGGCTGGTTAAGGGCAAAAGAGAGGTGAATAAAAACCTTAAAACCTCAGAACACACTATGAAGTGTCTGCTAACAATGGAGCCACCTTACGTTGGGAAAGAGCAAAAAAGAACTCTTGAGGATTTTCCATGCCCGTGAGTATAAGAACACATTTTGTTTTTTTACTCCTCCTGCTAGAAGGTCTACTACATCAAAAATAATGTACAATCAAAAGTCTTCATCCAACCTTGTGAAGCCCTAAAGGATTCCAGCAGCAACTGGTGTTTGATAGGAAGCTCTGTACCAATCATAGCAAATCTAAATAGAATGAGTTAATCGTCCACATACATTTTGGAGCAATTCCAGCCCAATCACATGTCCACTACTTATTCGATAACCTCAAAAAGGAATTCCTGTACACGTATTATTATGATTCTTTAAGTCACAGACCAAGTGCCTAAAGTCTAATCGAAAGCAGTTCAAGAACAACTTCAGAATGCTGAGTTGGACGTCATACAGAAACCTTATGATGGAAAATTGCACATCTTGGGTAAAACAATGTCAATAGACCATATTTGCAATGTCCTTTCAGAAGTACTGCACAAACCTTATGCTATAAGATTGGATGTCGTGCACAAACCTGATATAACCAACTGTAAAATGTCCAATACAAGAGCATAAACCAACTATACATTTTACAATACAAAGGCCTACTACGGGCTTAAATATCTAATTGCGAATGAAGTTTCTGGCCAGCCCAAACCCATATCATTAATATTGTTAGGATATATATTGAGCACAGACATAGCTTTGGGAAACAACAGGGTGCTTTCTAATTAATGGGGGGGGGGGTATGCAGATAGGAAAGCAGAGATACAAGGGAGCTAACAGTGTGTGAAGGGGTGGCGGGCAGTATGGCAGCAAGGGATCTAGAAGCAACCAGGAGAGGAAACGGAGGGAGCAGATCGCCCGGTTTCAGTTTATGTAAGGAGGCAAGGCTTATATTCATCCTATTCAATGTATAATGTCTAAGGAGGAACCCAGTCAACTATCTGGGCAGACTGAGTCGATAGTCTTGCATCGAACTTGTGATTTTCCATTGGAAGCCACGTGGTAGTGTATCTGCTGAGAGGTTCATTATCTATCTTGTAGTGTGTCCTGGGCCAACCCAATTCCACATTACAATGTCTAAAAGGAAGCCAAGTCAATTAAATGTCTTTATTGGGCATGAAATTCAAGCATGGCCGATATGAAACAAGAGTCTATACAAAATGAAATTAGCAAGTTAAAAGCAAGCCACAATTTGGTTATTAAATGACAAGACATTGAATGAAATGAAACACTTACATTATGTGATTCATGCCCTACAACTTCAGAAACTCGATGCTCTCATTAAGTTCAGTGTCCTGTGATTGTGTCTTGATTTTACGTGTCTGTGCTTTAGACGTCAGCCTATTGCAAATTAATTCTGCTTCTGAAACCTTTCACACTTTTCCTCCTGAGCTTTCTAAAGATGAGTTGGTACTCTCCCAGTCCTCGTCTAACCCCCTTCACTCTTTGATGAACTACAATTACGTGTTTATCTATCTAGTTCTTCAAAAGCGCCAACCCCTGTTCCACCTTCGAATTCTACTCTTGCACAAATGTGCTGCTTCCTTTTGCAAAGCCAGAAGTGCAATGCAACCATCATGCAGAACACACTCTCTAACTTGACGACCCCTTCCTTGTCCCAGGCTAACCATTGGCAATACATTGTATACTAATAATTTAACAGCTATGACAGAAGGTTTGAAAAGACAACTGCGTATAGCACCTTCAAGACCCTATATTAGCCTCTTGTCGTTTTTCGCACTGACAATACATATTTGCGGATCACCTATTATTTTCAATGGGATTAGTTTCACATCAGTCATGGGCAGTAGGAAGTTGGTCATCAGTCACATGATGATCAAAAGGGAGGCATTCATAAGTGTTGCATTCTGATAAATCGAAGCCATACATTATCCACCTTATAGCTTGCAGAACCATGCACATTGGCGATATCTAAGTCACTAGAAAGTCTTGTTTTAGTCATACCATGGGTAATGGGAAGGCATGCCTGAATCTCAACAATCCTGGTGAGAAAATATGTTGCGACCACTGATAAGTGACACAGAGCATTTCCTAACAATAGGAAGTCATGTGTGAACTGCATCATGTCCTGTAGCAGGTCTTGCACATGCCATGTAATGTCCAACATAAAGTAATAGTCACCTTTGTATTCAGTAAGACGTTATTGATGAACCTGATCATGTCACTGCGTGCATTCGTCAATTGGCAGAAGAAAGACATTCAGTGGCAGGACTGCATTGAAGAGGCAGAGTGTTATGTTGAAATAGGTAGCGTGTCACACTTTATTTACAAAAGATAAACAGGAAATCGTTGTACACAGTAATCCACAGTATAGCAGGCCGGTTGTCCCATGATTGAGGAAAGTGCCCAGGCACAGCAGGTGAGCAGCTGTGATGGGAAGGTGCCTGCATTGGTGTAGTTTGTGCAGAGGGTGGACAGTGTCTGTGTGGGCATCTCTCGGCTCGACAGCGGCGCCCGGGCCTGATGACATCCCGGAACCAAGGAGGGTGAGCTGATGTGTGCACGAAGAAACATAGGTGACTGGAGAGGAGACGGGGAGGTGGGCGTCAGAGCCTGGATGTGCTGCCGGAGATTCTGTCTGCCTCTGGGGGTCCGTGGTTCCTTTACTTCCAGCGTCCACCAACTTTGCCCTTGCCTCCAGCGGCTCCCTTCTTGCTGCTGTAAGATGAAAGAAAAAATGGTGCGTGGTCAGTGTTGCCAAAGTGAGAGATGCTCTTGATCTTTCAGTTGGGGTATTATTTCATATCAAGGCCACGAGCATTCTCTGCAGTAGGACGTTACCCTCATCACTACGAGGCTAACTACAATGACCACTTCTCTGGCTTTGAAAACTTATTAAAAGAACGACCCAAGTCGGTAAATATTCAGGCAGTATGAGGTGATATCCACAATACTGGATATTAAATTGTAAGCGGGCCGCTGAATACAATATTTGCTGACGGCTACCCCCCAGTGGTCAGGAATGAACATGATGGGTTGAGTAGCCATTGCACATGAAGATTCCATTATTGGAAGAGGGACAGAGGAGCAATGACACAACCCCCAATAGTTTTAAAATGTTTCTTTTTGGGCTGAAACGGCACATGGCAGAGGTCAGCTTGCTGATTATGAATAAGCCCGTGCCATGGGGCAGAAATGGAGGAATTGGATACCTCTGGCAGACGGTGTGTGGGATAAGGACCCTGCCCCCCTCCAATTGAGACTACAGAATATGGTGGAGAGAGCAAAGGTAGAGCAATGTGGGGATGTGTAGGAGGAGCAGAAGCAACAGAAGATTAGGGAGAAGAGGGAGGGACGGGAAGCAAGGGTGGAACTAGAGACACCACCATGTCATAATCGAAGTGGAGGGTTGCTAGGGATTGAGGCGTGCCCGAGAGAGGCTACTACAGTCCATCAAGAAGAGGAGGTAACACTGACCAATGGGCAATTTGAAAGGAAGCACACAGCTAAGGGTGGATGATGTGAGGCGATGGAGCAGTCAGCCCTCAACATCGAGGGGCTTTGTACCTAGAATCCTTCCCAGAGCTTACAACACCCACCTCCTTGCAGATAACCCCAAAGCAGTAGTCTTCTAGACCAGCCAGCATAGATAGGCAAAAACATGCATTCTGCATGCACCACATGCATACACTTACCTGTCTCTATGGGAGCACAGTGTGTACCCCAGCTATGATCATTATTCTGGGATCAGATTCTGGGCAGGGTGGTGGCCATTTGTGGGTTGTGTGCAAAGCAAGCCACACAACCCACCTGAGCATTGTGCCAACTATTCTCCATCCACACTGCAGGCTGACCTTGTACTGTGAAGCCATTGTAGTTGTGTGGAAGGTCATTGCCTCCCTGCACTTCCTCTCCCAAAATTAATAGGGCTTAGCTTAGCTTCTGAAAGGGCATAAAATGAGTGGAGCCGCCCCTCCACTTTAAACCACCTCATGGCTGGTGATGTACTGGATACTTAAGGATGCCTGAATCAAGGAGGGCTCTGTGTAACTCATTGTATCCTACTGTAGGTCTTTAGCAGTCAAGAGCCTTTCTCTATGAAGGCACTAGTGGCCTGGGGAAGAACAGCAATTCTTGCCCCACCGCCCCCATGTATTATACAATGGCTTCACACAAAGGCAGGCTGTAGTTTATGGAGGTAGCACAGAGGATCTGATAGATTCACAACACTCTGTATCATGTACATACCTTTTGCCAGATTAGAGAACAGTCTGTTTATGGATCCATTACAACAGAGACAAAGGTGGGGTTTCTCCTGATCTCCCAAAAGAGAGTTTTTTTCTGGCTATTTCATCCCGCTGTTGCTATTTAGAAAATGTCTATCATTTTCCATTTAATTGGGAATTACAGTTAGCATTCAAATCTGTTGCACCTACAGCGCTGGGAACTAATGAATAATTTGAAACCAGTGTGCCCAGCTGGATAATGTGGTTCCCCAAGAGTTTGTCTTACACCTTTGTCTCTGCTTTAGAACACTCATTCACGCATCGACGTGGAAAGGAATCTGGCAGCACACGGGAATCGTGAATGCAGCGTCATCAAGAATGAAACATTTGACTTCTCCCACTTTTGTCACATGACACCAAAAAGGTTATTACAACACCATAAAACAGAACTGTTCAAAGAGGTTGCATCCATGGCCCTCTTTGACAAGTGGGATACACTCTTTTACCTTTCCACAAAAATGTCCGCCACGAATGGTTAGTCTTGTTACTGCAACTCCCTGCCATTTGCTGGTAATGGACTCCCCTATTTCGGATTTGATGGGGCTAGGACTAGAATATGCAAATCTTACATGCCCACTGTCTGCTGAGCTTCCCTTGCCTTAATGTTAAATGACTTATCTTTCTTCAAAACACCCCCAAACCAATATTTGAAAAAGAGTCATTGTAAAAAAAAAAAAATACCCCTCTATGAAAAACTTTTATCCCCATTAGCAGAGTGTTTTTTCAGAGTATCCACTGTACTTGAGGTACCCCATATATTTTGCCTGGAACTCCTTTGCGTTCTGATAATTTTTATGACACTAATTTATGAAGTATAATACAAATCCCATAATACTTCTTGGGTTTTGGCAAAGGGCAAGATATAATGAAGCCCCAAGAACAAGGGGAAAGAGAATTGGGACAGGCTAGGGACATTTTACATTTATTGTTCTCCAATTGTTAGTGTTTTAGAGATTATTGCCTGGGTGTGGAGCAAACAAATCTATCCTTCCCACCTTCAAGAAACCCCCTTGTTTCTTGGGATGGGCGGAAGTGTGCCAATCCATTTTAGGTGGGGGAGGATGATACTTACTGCTTCTGGAGCTGATCGATTCTGTTCCTGAGGGTCGTGATCTGAAAATGACACAGACGGACCAGGTTGTTTTAGTAATGCGTTTCAGAAAGGGGGTCAACCTTGGATATCCATCGCCACATGGTACCACCAGTCCAGGCATCTGGGTGGCAGTAAGTGGGGCACCTGAAAAAGGCATTACCTGCCAGCTGGCTCAGCGGGTAACCAGCGCTCTCCTGTAACGCCACATTTACCAAACTGTTCCAAAGAAGAATAGCGACATGATGCCAATCCAACCTGTCATCATGTCCTGTCAAGGGGTACTAGTAACTCCTCAGTGCTTCTCACAATTTCCACACTCTAGTTAGACTTGGTCTCATTGACATGTAAATGGAGGGCGTTTTATAGGTCTGAATTGTAGAAATCAATGGTTGACCATAGCTCTTGGAAAATTGGCATATAAATTAAAGGTTTAAGGGACTCCGTATGACTTGGAATTGGTCAGGTTGGTATTGGCATCATGTGACATACACTTAGACTGGTAAGAAAACAGATAACAAACATTGATCAACATTTAGAGGATAGGAATGCCCTTCCGAAAGAGCACCACATGTAAAACACGACCAGTTGTAGAATCCACGGGTGATCACTGCTCCTCTGTGCCATTACCTGATTTGGGATCATCCTTGAGCCCACTGCAAAAGAGCAAATGCACAACAGAGAAAGCAAGATGTACTGGCAAGGCCAGACTTACCTACCTACCCCTTGACTTGGCCAGTCAGCACAAAGCAAGCTTCCGGGGATCTTACCATGTGACCGGATAGGTCGGGACTTACCTGCACCATTATACCTGGGGCGGGGTATGGGAGGCACGCTTCGACATCTCAGACTCAACTGGAGCATTAATGCCCAAGGGTGGGGCTAAGGGGGAGTGTTGGAAAAGCAGAATCCTGCCACATTCCTTATCTCTATGTCTGAATTCTTTATGACTCTTCTTCAGTTATCCGTTTTCTCTTTCATCTTCCCTTGCTTTCTTTCTTAGTAGTTTCAGATTCCTTCTTTTCATTGTTTTCTCTCTCTGGTCTTAGATATTTAATTGTGCTTTTTTTCTACTTTGGTTCCTCACTCCCTTATTGTATCGCTCCCTGCAAACATGCGTTACTTTATTTGTTGCCTTTGCCCTCCTCTATATATCTGCCTCTGTCCTGACATTCTCCCCTTCTTCAATCTCCTTCACACTTTGCTCGCCGCCCTTTGATTGTATAGGGTTTGTAGTAGATCCACCAATAAACTGCTCCTATGACATTCACTAACGCTATTCTGCAACCAAATACCCTGCTGACTGAGCCCCCATTGTAAGAGGTGGACTGGGCTACATGGAAATCTGGAGATTTTCCTTAAAGTCCACTGACTGAAATGCCCATAGCGCGGGGTAGAACAGTGAACATCAGGCTAAACTGGCGTTTGGCTTACTCTACCCAGCAACTTATGTCCGTTAGAGCCATCAACCTTTCGAGATTTCTCTGTATTTCCTGATGGCTCACTCAGACTAATATAGCAGAAGTGACTCCTACTAATACAACCTAATCATTGAGGGCTGAAAATCATTATGGAGCAAAGGAATCCCATTGAAGCTAAAGACCTAACTAGCAGGACTGCAAAGTGACCGTTTCTGGAGGCAGACTTTTGGCCAGTACTATTTTTTTATGCTTCGGAACTATTCATTTTCAGTATTCTTGGTAAACTTGGAATGATCAGAGTGACCAGTGACAAAATGAATTGAAGGAGTCCGGAAAGCCACATGACATGGCTTGGCTGCGTCATGCCTAATCTGTATATCATGAAATCCCAGGCTATTTATGGATCATGGATTTCCAGCACTCCACTCTGTGCCCCAACCTATGAAGAGGTGAAAGGTGCGAAGCATTTTGATCCTCCATCTGGTTGAGAAGCAGCCCAGTGGCTTCTCTGGCTCACCATCATTGTCGCCATGCAGGAGACACATGCATATTCCCAGCAGCCATTGCGGCGCTTTTTTCATGGACCGTGACTCTCGTTTACTTACAACTTTGCCAGTTGTTCCAACCGTCCACGTAAAGATACAATCTAAGAGAAATTGAGACAATTACTCTAGTGGCACAGCCTATTTATCTTTACAAAAGAGAGGGCGAGTGGGGACTGCTGGGAAACAGTGTTTCTAAAAAAATACACACAGAAAGTGAAAACCCCTTCTGCTGTGTGAAAGCCCCACCCTGTTAGGGAGGGTTAAGGAGTCTGTTTAGGCCATACAGTAATAATCACATCAATAACAGGCCTTCCCCTCCCACCCATATCTGTTGAAAGTGAAGATTCCCAGTAAATGTTCAACAAAAGGTTAGATAATTCTGTTTTTTTCTTCCTACGATAGGCCCAGTACAGGGTCTATGTGGAAGGTATACATAAATCGAAGGTGCAAGTGGCAACAAGTCACTGTTCTTAACGGGACTATCGCCATTATTGTAAGAGGCCACCATCTTCCATCCCATGTAGGTGTCACACCTTTCATTACGTGAGGTTTTCAACACTTTCCACCATATGACATCAGAACACTTCCATTAGGAAAGTGCCCACCCCCAGGGTCCCAAAGGGGCATCCCCCTCATATCCATCAAGTGTGAGTGTCATCGTCTGTGATTGAATTAAACCATTAAAGAGCAGTGTGGTCCAGTCACCATCATCCTGTACGAGGTCATAAAATGTTAATTTCATCAAGTCATCACATGACATAACAAATGGACTCCACTGCATGATCTGTCCCATGAAACCATAACATTATCATTCTGTAGTGCAATTACATGCCTTGCCCCATTAGGCCATCTCATGTCCTGTTCCCCAGAACCATTGCACTGTTTCTCCTTTCACACAGTCAGATGCCCGATACAACTAAGCCACCACACAGTGTCTCTCATGCGGCCATCACATGTCCCTTTCTAAGGAATTAATATGTGTTTAGTTATGTGTCTCATTATCTGTCCATTTAGGCCATTGTAGCCCACTGTCATGTCGTAAATCACATTATGGCAAATATCTCATGCCCTGTCCCATGTTATAGTGTCCTATCCATTCCAAGAGGTTCGTGTGGCCCGTATATGAGTTGCCACACGTGCTCCCTTTATGCTGTGTGTATCCAAGTTTCCAGGCAGTCATTACACCTCTCATTCCATGATATTCGGATGTGTCTTCTTGTATGAGATTCATTAATGTCATGATGCCATCACATATCTAGTTCAATCAGGCAATGAGTGATCAGACGTCCCATGTCATGATTCAAGATATTTGATGACTCACTGCACATCAAGTGTAATTAGGCATGCAAACGTCTGTCCGAAGAGCCCTCGTTCATGGAGATATCATCCTCGCCAATCTCAAGTGAGGGTCTCCCCCCATCCCAAGTGCCATACGCATACACAGGGAAAGTAGTCTACTGGCACTGCCTCTGCTCTTTGAAGCAGGTGCCGGGGCAAGAAGAAGGCGGCTCACAAAGAAGTGGCTGTCCAAGGAGAGAACCAATCCCTCCCCACCCGCCTCTATTGACTGATGTGAAGTGGCTCTGTCAATGTACACACCTCCTCTGGCTGTCGCCTCCTACTACTAAACCTACCTCATATTTCTGTCTCTTCAGCTTCTCGCTCATTTCGAACTTCTCAGATTCCAGACCGTACAGCCAGTCCCACATTTCCTTGGCCTTCTCCCTGGGAAATGGAAAGAGGACATCCACAAGTGTGAAAAAGGCAGTCCTGTATCTTTGCTCCAAAATTCTATCCTGTTACTATATTTGCTGCAGGCACCATGAAACTTGCTATACGTGACCCTCTGTTGTTGTCTGTTGCTCCTTGCAAACCAGCATCCACTGTGCATGTACAGCCATGATGCATTCAATAACCTATTGATCTAACTCCAGACACCCTGTATGTTCTGTGTACAATGCCGCCTGTCTGTGTGCCTAATGGCGCTCATTTTGATTGTGCCCTGTTCGTTTATTAGAAGTAAATTATAAGCCATGCCACTTTCGTGTATTTTCTGCACGGAGCGGAATATGGATGTCTCAGATGCTCAGTCCAGAAAATGCACAAATATCGACACCAGCATTGAGAGGCCGGAATCCACACGGAATGCCCTCTGGTTAAAACCAGAGGGAATGTATTGGGATTCATGTAAATACCACCCACAATGCACAGACAATTCAGGTGACATTTACAATTTTTTTTTGTTTGGGAGCAAAACGTCACATAAACTGAGCAGCCATGGTTCTGTGCTGGCTTTACACCCACACAACCAACGCTGCACAGAGAGGACTGCTTCTCCATAAGTAGTCCTATCCGGACATTTTACAGGCGCAATCGAAATGTGCCGCAGTGTGCTTTTACCCTACCTTCTCATCACTGCTACACTATCATAGGATAATTTGTGGAATGATGTGAGTAAAACATGGCCACACGCTGCTCCTGGGGCTCTGGTACAGTGGCATTGCTCACCTGAGCTTGTCTTCATTCATGTGGTCAACATTCAGGGGTTTGCGCCTGTCGGACAGAATCTTCTTCTTCATCTCACGGGCGGTCTGCTTCTTGCCTCTCTTCTGGTCAGCCTGGATGGATGAGAGAAAGACATGATCAAGACTCGTGCCTGAACACAAAGTTGCTCCAGGAATGCCTGAGCTGGGTGCTGCTGGGAGAGGCTCGTGGGCTTACCTTGGCAAGATAGCTGCTGTAGGAGGCGCCCATGCTGGACAGAGCCTTCTTCTTCTTCATGTCATCGTCCATCCTTCTCTGGGCATCCATCTCCTCTCGTCTGATTTTCTCCTCCTGTAAAAACAGAGTGCCACGAATTGAGGCCAGGACAGACATGTACAAACAGCGCAGAGAATCGAGTCCAGGACAAACATGTCCTAAGGGCGCAGGCAGGGTGAGAGTTACTGGGAATGGTGCATTGTCTTGCACTGAGTAGGGTAGGGATGCTGACTTTGGGAGCGCTGCAATAAATGAAGTGGAGGTGCATGCTAGATTTGACGACCTGTAATGAACAAGGAACGGGTGTTGACTATGTTAATGAGAGCTAGTGGGAGTAGGGATGCTGTCTTTTTTGCTGTAGTGTGAGCATCCCTATTCATGTGCGATGAGCAGGGATGCAGGCCGAGTTTAACTCTAGTGAATCGAGTAGAGGGATGTTGGCAATGTTGATGTCTAGTGACTAGCGTAGGGATGTAGGAGTGCAGTGGAGGTAACGGTGTTGGCTGGGTTTATCTATAGACTTAGGGATCGAGATGGGTAGGGGATGCCTGTAAACATTAAAGTAAGGAAGCTGCAGGTGTGCTGCGATATAGTGATTAGAGTAGGGACGCTGACAGTGTCGACATGGAGCAAATGGGTGAGGGAAGCTGGTCAATGTCGACGTGGAGTCGGGAGAGGGGATGCGGGTGTGTTCCTCTATAATGACTAGAGCAGGGATTGTGGTGCTGTTGCGGTGGAGTGAGTAGATACGGGTTGTGCAGGTCTGTATTGAATAGAGCAGGGATTGTGGTGATGTTGCCGTGGAGTGAGTAGATACGGATTGTGCAGGTCTGTATTGAATAGGGCAGGGATTGTGGTGCTGTTGCGGTGGAGTGAGTAGATACGGGTTGTGCAGGTCTGTATTGAATAGGGCAGGGATTGTGGTGCTGTTGCGGTGGAGTGAGTAGATACGGGTTGTGCAGGTCTGTATTGAATAGGGCAGGGATTGTGGTGCTGTTGCGGAGGAGTGAGTAGATACGGGTTCTGTGGGTCTGTATTGAATAGGGCAGGGATTGTGGTGCTGTTGCGGTGGAGTGAGTAGATATGGGTTGTGCAGGTCTGTAATTGAGTAGAGTAAGGGCGTTAGCTGTTCTGCGTGCAGTGAACGGAATAGGCGTGCTGGCTTTTTTGGCCTCGTGTAAATGGTGAAGGGGGTGTTTACAGTGATGAAGATATAGGTAGTGCTGCGGCAAGATGGATGCGAGACCCCTGTAGGCAGTAATGCTGAGCTCTCAAGCTTCTGGCCACCATGCGTAAGAAACGCACCTCGTCCTGATTTTGGTTGGGACTTCCTCGATTTTAAAAGTGAAAGAAAAAAACCGGCAAGTTTCGGAATCCAAAGGGAAACACGGGACTGGCCGGGGCACGGGAAGCTTCAGAGCTCTGTTGATGCTGGCTTTGTTCAGCGAAGCGTGCTTTAGGCCGGAGTAGTGCCCAGACACTGCTTGCTTCTGATAAATGTATGCAGGGGTGCAGCTGCCTAGAGGGGAAAGCGCGGGGACGCTGCGTGTGGTTGGGTCTGTGACCATGGCGCTGCATGCTGCATGTGTTGGGGGTCTGGACCATGGGCGTGCACCGATGACACTCACAGCAATTCTTGTCTGACGCTCCTTCTCTTTCTCCGCCCGGATCCTCTGCTGGTCGGCCCTCTCGGTTCTGCGCTTCTCCTGCATAGACAGACAGAGAGACTTGCTAGCGGCGCTGCATAAGTTCCCGTGCATGCACAATAAGGGGGATAAAGCGCGCTCGCGGAATGCGCCTCTGGAGGCAAACTGGCCTGTAGGGGAACGCAGAGATTATGAGTTGCTTTTTGAAACGCAAATAGGTCCGAAGAATTGTTGAACTCGTCTGCGTGCCCTTGAAAAGTTGTCTGGGCTAGGATGGATGCAGCCCAATGTAAGGCAGGCCCATTAAAGGACTGTAGAACTTGGTCAAGAACTCACTTCAGGCGGGCCTCTGAAAGACCGGTAGGGCTGGGGTAGAGGAAGTCGCATGTGGTAAGAAATGCCTCTGAAAAGCTGAAAGGGTGGGCAGTTACATGTTAGATTTATCTCCGATAGGGCTGGGGTCAGGGTCAGTCACATGCCAGGTGTGCACCTGAAAGTCTGTTGAGCTGTCCCCCTGGGATGTCCAGTTAACCAGTTGCAGCATTTGGGTTTTGAGATGCTGGGCTGAGTCCAGCAGAACAAAAGGACATTCTATTCAAATAAAAGTAGCACCTGAAAACATATCAGAAAAGCATTTGAAAGGCTGCACTGGCATGTCAGACCTGCATGCAATGCATCTGGCCGGCTGGCTCTGCTCAGCTCTTCGGGGACTACGGACCCCTCTACCTTTGCTTTGGCCGCAGGGGTGCTAGGGATGGGCGCTACGGCAAGTCTAAAATTGACTTGCCCATTCAAATTAATTTAGTACGATTGCAATGCTTTTCTAATGGCAACTCAGGGAACATTACATAGGCACTGTCAATGTCGGTGACGCGATCTTCTTGATGGCAGGCTGGCACTTTATGCACCCTCCAGCAATAATGGAGGACCAGTGTGTAGCGCTGCCTGCTCCCAGCACACTTAAGTACCTGTCTTGCTTATTTACAGTGTGCCACTAGATGGCAGGCGTTACGTTCAGTAGGAAGTGCTGGATCTTTCTTCACTCAATTTAAAGCGGAGCTTGTGAATCGTTGAATCATTTGTTTTTGAACATTGCTGGAGTCACCAATTGAAACTTAGAGAACAGCAACAGAGATATACAGGTATTTGAATTCACACTCAGAACGAGTTTTCTAATTTGCCACTCGGCTGGACTGTACATCTCTCCAACGCTGATAGACCCCCGGCTGCCTTTTAATGGAGTGTGACGAGCGTCCACGCCCTCGCAGGCTTCTGCTAGCAGCTTGAATTGTCCTTCAGCTGCCAATTGAGGACTGCAAGCACAGGGATATGTCCCGCGGGAAGAGAAAGCCCTTATGTTTATGGTTACATCAAACAGCCCCCGGCCAAGAAATAGACTCATACTCACAATCCTGTCCTTGAGGGCAATGATATCCTCCTCCTCCTTCTTGCGTGCCTCAAAGTGATTATCGATCAGGGACTGCAGCTCAATCAAGTCCTTGTTCTGCCTCTTCTTCTGGATATCCTGAGGGCGGAGGGGAAACAAGGGTTAGTGCCAGGGAATCCCCTAAAGCCGTCTATGGGATGCCTTCCCCGGTGGCCAGGAGGGTCTGGCCCCCAGAGGGGGCATTCCCCTGCCACAATGGGCCTTGCCGCTGGACATGTCAGCACAGCTAATGTGGGAACACGCAGGGTGGACATGAGTCAGAGGGGCCACTCTCGAAGATCAGGATAGTCCCACCAAGCCTAATGCCTCAGATGGGACGCAGCTGGCCACACATTAAGTGAGCCAGACACGTCCTTAAGAGGCACTGGCCTGCTGCGAACTCCCCTGAAGTCAGGATTAGTAATTGGAACTCTGGAGTGGAATCCCTAAAACGAGCACCCGAGTATCTACCAGGTGGGCACCCAGCAGCAGCAGCTCCCTGCTAGAGGGACCTAGATCAGTAGGTGGGCATTCGCCACAGGCTGCACCTTGTCCTAGCACGAGCGCCGGGACTCTCGGGGAAGCATTTGTCATGGGAGAACGACCGGGCCAGGGAAGATACTCACATCAAAGTCCACTTTCTCGCCATCTGGGATCTTTGGTGCAGTCAGTCTGTGAAGGAAAGGACACAACATAACGGTTCAAGCAACTGTCTAAATTCAGAAATTGATTCAGAACAAAAGTACTGAAACGCAGTTTTATTTATTTGAATTTATTTGGTGTTTTATAATGTGCCACATGTATATTTCGGAGCGGGTATGCAAAGCTACCTTGGGGGGAAAACGGCCCATGCTTTGATAATGCCGGCCCTTGTTGGCCATAATTAAAGCAGGCTTAACGTACCGAACAACCAATCACAGGCAGCCTTGTTGCAGTGTGTGGACTAGCCAGAGCAGATTGTGAGTGGGAGTGTGGACAGTCTTGGAGATCTGACCGGACCTCAAGTCGTCTTATAGCACGTTAGAATGCAAGAGCTTGGGGAAGTGGCCCCAGTCACTACATCATGAGTGCTGTTGAGTCCAGTGAATGATTGGGAATGAGGACCACCCAAGTCCCAGCTGGAGATTGTAGGGGATGGTACGTCATCGGCCTGTGGGCAGTGGAGGTGAAGTGTGGGTGAGTGCGACCAGAGGGGGAGTCTTACTATAATTCAGTAGCAACTGTGGTCTTGGAGGAAGGCCCCCCCCCCTGGCGTGTTACCGAAGTGGACCCCAGGGTCGGATCATTGTTCAGTGAAAGTCGTGGGCCTCAGGTTAACCAGGGCTCAGTACAAGCCCTGCATCTTTGCGAGCTTGTTGGCTCCCTTTGGCTTAGCTCAAGCTCCTCCTGGTTCAGGGACAACTCTGTGGCGTGGAGATGGTTACCAGGAAGTCAAAACGAATGGTCTTGTGGTCTTATTAAGCCACCGCCAGCCTGAGGGGGATCAGAATAACTCAGTAGAAGGTGGGGGCATAGGAGAGCTCCTAGACTCAGGGCCAGCTAAGGGACTGAGGAGTCTACAAGCTGGAGAATCCGGAGATGTGAATGATTATTGCAAAGAAAGAATATCTATACATTCAAAACAAAACTCACTTTGGTTTGGGCTTCTCTTCTGTTCGTGGAACGCATAGAGAGAACGAGAAAAAAAAGACAAGAGGTGAGACAAGACAAGCATACCACAAAGAGGGCCCGTGAAAGGCATGAGCGAGAAGGCAAAATCTGGTTACGGAATGAAGGTCAATGAGGAAATGGTTAAGAAGAGAGTACATGGCACTGCAACGATTAATATAAAATGTTTAATTCTGGAGGATAAAAGTGAGCGGTTAAGAAGGTGCAGAGGGAAAGAACATAAGGAGGAAAAAAGATGGGAGAAAAGAAGGAAGGAAGAAAGAAGCAAATGGAAAAGAAAGAAGGAATGATTGGGAAGTGAACAAAGTAGCCATAGGGACATGGTGAATAGAGGAAATGTAAGAGAATGTAGAAAGAAACAGAATATATTGAAAGAAAGATAAAGCTTAGGGCACACAGTAGTTTAGTTTGTATGAATGTCCTCTCAAGATTTCTCCAATCCAGTTCATGGATTACACAGCTCATGGCCTTCACACCTGAAGGTCCTAGATCCAGCAACCAAATTCCCCCTCTGACGGACCTTTTTCTCTGTACTAGAGAAGTAACGAGCACGTTCAGATCGCCGGTGGAGCACAGTCGAAAAAATGTTAGTGTTCGGATAATAAATATTCGAACTTCCATGCAGGTCAAAATAAGACTATTTTTCGGGAGCGCTTTTGATGATAAATTGAGGAACAATGATGAAAATTGAGCACCATTATTTTCATTTTCACCTGCACAGCCGCCAATGGCAACTCCTGCTCAGAAGCTAGATGGACAGTCTGCGTAGAGTTATAGACTGGCAAGCCTTTGGGGAACTCTTAATATCACCGGGCAGATGAGTGCCTCTGATTGCACGACGGGGCTGTGTTAGAGTCTGTTCTATGTCAAGCATGTCTGATTTTCCATCAAAGGCACAGGTCCACCAAAAAACCCTCTGATTTCTTTAAGTTGGCTGTTTTAAAGGTTGCATTTCCCTGGATTCACAGCACTCTTATATGCTTGTGTTTTGTTTGCGACTTAAAAAACGGAAAACAATTGGTTCTTGATTGACTGTCCGGATAAGCCAGAGCCTGCACATTTTAGAAATTCACCAGCTTTGATAGCTTGAAAGTTTTCTTTTGTGGTGGGTGGTGAGGAATGTTTCTAAGGTTGAGCAGCACCTGCATATGCACATTATTTCTCTGCCACCTCCAACTCATGCTGCATTGTAAGCTATAAAGTATGAAGACCACAAGTTCCTAATGTTTTCAGGCATAAGATATGTCAACACCATGCCAAGTTTACTATAAGGAAGCAGACATATTCATGGTTCAACTGGCGGGCTTTGCAGGTTATTCTGTCGTTAGGCGCACAGCCATCCTCTTACTTTAACCAAATCTGGTTTACATTTCCAACACAAAAAACGCTGTCCTTCAATGCCACCCAGGTAACCAAGCCACTGCTTCAAGTAAGAAGTGTGTTGTCTCACTGATGGAGTACAACTTGTGGTTGAATCTTATCATGGCATGTATCTTAAAACATACCCAAACTTGATATCATGTCCCATGGAGGACATCAATATGTCATCTTAATATGCCATGAGGGCTGCCGCTGAATGGATTTCTTTGCAAGGCACGAGGAATGGTTACCACCTATTGAGATCACCAACTACAGCAAGGAGATCTCCTTGCAAAAGAGCTAACATATGGTCAAGAATTACCCAGCGTGCATAGGTTTGCCTGTCTTTAGCACACCTTCACCGTCAGATTCCATAACATTCTGCTTGCCCATCCTCTACTTGGAGTTTCTTAGACAACAAGTGGGAAGAAGTACAGACTTAAAGGAGCCCTTCATCCATTTGGAACCTATGCCGGTTTAGTGTGGCCCCATATGCGAACCCAGATTGTATGTAATACCAGGCTGCCAATGGCAGAGGTGTTAAGTCATGCATCCTCTGGGACTAACCTAACGTCTAGATCACAATCAGGCTAGAGACCATATTGGTTTGGTCTGTTTGAGCTGGATGTCCTCCAATTCTCAATATCCTCCCAGAAGATGCCTTCAACTCCCAAGAAACCATGTGGTGATCTAAGAACCACCAACCAACTTGTCAGTCATGTACAATGTTCCTGAGCAGTAAAAGGTTTCAGGCTTGGCTTCGACTGCGCTCAACACATTGGTGCAAAAAAAGACAGTGATAACAAAAGGAGATGGCAATTCAGCCATGGTGATTGGTGAAGACCAGTGCAAACCCACCCAACCCAAAGCTTCTCATGGCCTCCCAAGTCTGCTACAATAGTGAGATTAAGTATTTAGGCCAGTGAGCTGGAAGAAAGGAGACATGTTAGTTACTTCTAAGTACGGGATTTGTGAGGAGACCATAGGTTAAAAAGGGTGGGGGGGGCACATTCTGAGACAGTAGTCTTTTTAAGGTTCATATGTTTGGATGGTGAGAAGTAGAGGTGATCAAAAGATAGCATTTGCATGATCCCTGTAAATCAGTAAATCAGAGAAATCTATAAATTGCCTATGGCTTGAACCTGTACCAACAGTGTGACCCGAGGGATAGCTTGATGCCAAAGGTTTGAAAGTGTTAGATATACAAGGTAAAGCTGCAATCCCATAATTTAACAAGTCCTAGACAGCCCAGTATTCCTCAGATGTAACCTACTCTATAGGCTAAGACTGTGAAGCCCTAAAAGTGTTATACAGATGTTAGATGTTTAGGCCTTACAAAGCAGATGTACTTCAAGATGTGTTGATCGTATGCAGTCACATTTTAAACCATAGATTTAGACCACAGTTTGAGCACCTGTAACAGGCTCAGGACTTAACAGAGTTGCACTTCAGGTTACATAGATCTTCAATAGCAGGACCGACCCTTCCATCTTAACTCACTTCGATCACCCCTGGGTTTGCAACCCATCTGCTCAGCTAAGGGAGTGTTGGAGATGCATCTACCTATGAACCCCATTCACAGTCAGTGGTAAACCGTGCATGGAGGGTCCAATGTAAAAGCTGCTAGGACAAGACACCAGAAAGACTACTGTCTCTGTAAGAACGTAGTAGACAAGAGGGTGGAACTGGGCCGACATGTATTTGTCCAATGAGATTTCAGAGTCAGGGGAACTGAGGGAGGGACTACAGAAGGGCAGATCCTCTGGCAGACTGATGCTTGAGGAGATGAGTCAGAGGTGGAATAACCTATAAGAAAATATGGAGATTTCCTGACAGGATGGTGCCTCTGAAAGGCCTTTAAGATTGTGGTAGAGTCAGCAACATGTCAATTGAACATGACATGTATCCGACACTGCCCAAGCCTAAAGGGGTTTAAGAGTTCCTGTCCTGTTAGGGAATTCTCCCAATTTGCCTATTAGGTCGCCAGTCTCAGGAACAAATGCTGTGCCAGACAGGCAATGGAGGATAGGGCGATAGTGGCATGGTTGGATCAATAAAGACTGGCCCAGTCCCTGAGTTAGAAGGGAAAGGTGGTTAGCAGGAATAATCAGGGAATATAAATGGGTAGGAAAAGAAAAGGACGTTAGAGAAAAGAAAAACGGTCTTGTTATTTGAAGGTTCAATTCAAACTACCATCATAGTCTCCGCCGTGTTCTGTGAATCAAAGATTGAAAGCAAATCAAAGACAGCATTCAGCGATGGATTACTTAACAATTCATACAGTCTCGCAAAGAGGGGCACCAACAACTCTACCACAACCATCTCCAGTCCAGCATTCTCATCTCATAAAGTCCTTCAGAATGATATCTCTTGAAATAGAAAAAGTGAGATCTGTAGAGTTCGACCAGAAAAAAAAACCTTAGCCCTCATTCCCAAGATGATAGGATGACATGGGAGGGCATGCGTCTCATCACCAAGTCACTCCACTTCTGATAAAGGGCTGTGATCCCCACCCACTAGAGCATCCTGTCTTACCACAATCGACCCCCTGCTCTAAGGTATGAAAATCCAACGTTTTTATTAATGTATTATTCTCCTCTTTCAAAATCAATTCTAGCACTGCTGACTACTCAGAGTAGAGCTATCTCAATATTGACCTTTCACCTTGGACAGTTAGTAAATAAAGGGATGGGATGGTTTATGTGCTGTTGCCAAAACAAATACCTGACTGCCTGGTGCGGAGTTTTATGTAGAAACAAGTCTTTTGTGATCGGTAGCACCATAAAGATATGATGTGCTAATATGAGCAATAACTGAACTCTCAAACTAGTGTATCCTTCATATTGAAGTAATACCATCCCTCACTAAAAGGCGCAAATAACCTTCATGACAAGATGTGCAGGAGTGTGACCCATTTCCAGCACTCCAGAAGTATTCCCAAATTCTGCATCATTGACAAAATCCATGAACTCCTGATCTAGAGGACAGTTGATCGCATGCTCTCAGTCCTGCCAGCGATCTCCATGTATTCCTGAACTAGAGAGGAGACCTTTCATTCCTGATCTGGACTAGTGATCATTAATGCTGCATCTAGAGTCGGGTCAATGAACTCCTGGTCTAGAGAAGTGCCCATGAACTCTTGCTATAGAGGACTGTCTATGAACTCTTCATGTAGGTCTTGCCAATGATCCCTATGAAATCCTGATCTGGATAAGTTCATCTGGACCCCTGATCTAGAAAAGTGCTTGAACCTTTGATTTGACTAGTGTTAATTAACACTGCATCTAGAGTAGGTTTAATTCTGATTTAGGGAATTCCTCATGAACTCCTGATCTAGAAGAGTGTCCATTAACTCCTGTCCTGTACTACTGTTCTTTAATACTGCAACTAGAGTAGGGTCATTGAACTCCTGATCTAGAGAAGTGCCCATGAACAACTTCTCTCCAGGATGGTCAATGATGTCTTGATCTTGGTCCTACCCATGACCCCATCAACTATTGATCTGGACAAATTCCCATTGACGTCCGATCTTGAAGAGTGTTCACTACCTCCTGATCTGGATCAGTACTCATTAACGGGGCATCTAGATTAGGGTCAACAAGCTCCTGATTTAGAGGAGTGCCGATGAACTCACGATCCAGAGGCGTTCATGTTTACTAGCGATCTCCAGAAGTGTATTTGAACTATTGGTTCTGTCATCTTGCTGGATATCCAACAGTCATATCTGCTCCTCCCGGCACCCATCTGTCAGGATCTGTCTGTAAAGAGAGACTGCATCTGACACCTGGGCCTACCTGGCAAAGTGTGAGCATGACAGACTCCACTGAGCATTTAGTGTACATTCCAAAGAGGGAGGGGTTGGAGAGCTCCATCTTACCTTCCTCTTCAGCTACCTCTTCATGCTCCTCTTGTTCCTCCTCTTCAGGGGCCTCCTCTTAAGAGCAAAACACAGATACATGCAAGAGAGAAAGCGAATGCATGGAAGCAAAACACGCGTTAGAAAGCCGGAAAGCAGAAGAAGACAACACAACAAAGGCAATAGAGGGCAGAATTCAGGGCAAAATGGCAGACTTTGTAAATGAACTGATGGGCCTCTTTAGGAGAGGATCCCCTTCCCCCGCCTTAGCACCAGTCTGGTCAAAGATGGACCCATCCCAATTCAGTGTCACTATGTTACTACGTCAGCATGTCACAGATAAAATTGATGGAAGAGTCTGAGCATGGGCGTCTTAATAGGAGTTCTATGGAAGGCTACTGGCAAGCCAAGCCGATTTTGAATGTAGGGGTCAAGCTGGTGTCTTATACAACCCATGCACATTTAGAAAATGCTCAAGTATATAGGCCGATATGTTATCTGCATAGCACATTCATCCATGTAAGCAGTCCAGGAAGTGATGACAGAATAGACAATTTTGAAATGCCACTGGGGTAGGAATCAGGAGCTAGAATGCTCTTCCAGGCCTAGGGAAATCAGTAAAAATATATTTTAAAAGGGATTGTGTAAGTCTATATTATGAATAATAAGGCTGCTGTGCTTAATGAGCTTTTGGGAGCAGACTAAGCCTCTCTGACAGCTGACAGTCAAGTAATACTATCACTACACACACCAGTGGAGTGGCCTTCTGTGCAGCACATGCTAGCAGCTGTCACCTGGATATCCTTCAATAGGTGGAGTGGTCATGCACTATGGAGTCCCACGTATTTTATTTGCAAGGAAAGGAAGGGTAGCAATACATCATCGGTCTTGTAACATGGACACGTCTGTGTTCCATGGGCCAATCACACACAAGCTGAAAGGCCTTTACATTCACACCTCTCCTACGAGGAAAGGAACAAGAAAACAGACATCCACAACATCAGAGATAAGCTCAGCAACTGAGGCTTAACATGAACTGAAACAGGCGCTGCTTGGCACAAACGACAGCACACAAAGAAACAAGTGCATGTCGTGCCATGGCACTGACACAATGCACAATCCTACCACACCCTGTTCTACTTCTGTAGTAATTCCTCTAGGGGAAGCAGAATGACTGTGATTCATGCTCGCTGTAACAGCATGCCAGATGGTCTGCCCCGTTTCTGCCTCGCACTTCTAATCTTGCTTTCCTGGTGCAGGAGTTTCCACCCAAGCAACCATTTAGGCAGAAGCTATGCCTCATTACAGGCCAAGATCTGCTTCATTACTGACCTTTAGGAACCGTTTCTGGCTCACTGGCATCTTACAAAGTACCCTGGGGCTGGGGAAAGTCACAATCGTTTCCCCAAAGCCATCAACTTTTCACAGTGACCAGCCCGCTGTTATATCTCCCCAATTCTCATGGCAATTCCATCTTCTTCCAAAATGCAGGCTGCCCCAATGGCCAATCATAGCCATATGGCGGCCCTCACGCACCCCCTTATATGATCACGCTACACTCAAGCACTCAAATGTTTTATTTACTTTAACAAGGCATATGATTTTTTTGTTTTGGCAAAAACACAACCCACGTCTAATGCATTTCAATGTATAATCTCCAAGCGGGCACCTTATGTACCATTCAGCAGGATGGCAATGGATACTGAATGCCTGGTGGAAATCTGATGCAGAAGCGACCCACCTTACCACATAAGGAGGCCTTTCTCGACCGCAGGCAGAGTGGCCAATGCATAAGGCCGAGAGTATGTGTGCCACGTCTAGCATCCCATAACGAAAGCCAGCTCCATGTAAGTATTGTGAGGACAATGAAAGGGAAACCTGAACCAACCCAATCCACTTTGGCTTCATTCCTTTACTACCCCCTGTGCCACCAATCTAGCCTTGTTGATAGGAGAACCACAGCCATTAGGGACGTGCCCCTTGAAAACCCTGGCATTTGGGAATGATCTGCTGTATGTGACACTTGTATTGCTGATTGTGCAGACTTTGCACAGCCATTCAAGGTCCTGGAGTTTCCATTTGCTGGTCAAGGAATGAAGGCTCACTAAGTGCCCTCGATGGCAAAAAGATATGGATTCACCAGAAACAAACATCTCACGCTAGCAATTTTCCAGGGACAAAACATCGCGGGGATACCATTTGACCAGATTGACAGGCTATCGGGGGCCAGCACACATTCATTCAAAGACATTGGGGTGCCCATAAGTGCTATCCCAATCAAACTTTGTTTTGTTTAAGACACTACCCCTTGTAGACAACATGGCAAGCTGGCATAGTGTTTCTGATTGTGCCTTCTATGCACATCCAAAGAAGGATGTCTGAAACATTCCAATCCGCAGTGGCCAGCAAAGATGGACTGGGCTGCAGAGACAGTCCCCGACAGGCTGGTGCCGCCAAAAGATCATCAGAGCCAGGGAAGAGCCCATCATATTCAGGCAAGTCTCCATCCCAGCTTTAAGTCCTTTCCAGCACACTCATCTGTCGGGACAGCTCCGGATTCCCTGGAAGGTCAGTCCACCTCTGGGTGCCAACACCAATCACACTCATCTAGAGGGCCACACGTTCCTAATAATATGCCAGCAAAAGGTAAGAGTACATGTGACAGCAGGTTAATAGACTGTGTCTCTCTTCAGGCAGCAGCACAAGTCAGGACATGTGGCTCGCTGACGTGTTACTATTGGTTCACTGGTTGGAGGCCAATAGCACATGGACTTCAGGTATTGGGAGAAAGAAAAGTATTAAAATAACCAGCCAAAGGCCACATACCTTCCTCGTGGACTTCTGCAGGTAGCAACAGCGGGAAAAGGCAGCAGGGAGCAAAGAAGAACATTGTTTAAATGTGAGAAATGTGCAGCGGAACCTGATGATCTCAGGGACAAGCCATGGGAGGAGAGAAAAGTTATTGAATGCAATGAGGATGAGAAAAGGTGATTCCCCAAAGACGCAGGCAATGGTGTGAGTCAAGTCAACGGGGAGCAAGAGGTGATCATGAGAACACAACATGCAGATGGTAGGGACAGCCTACATTGACAGCAGTGTGGCCATCGACAATCTGGCGCCATGGCCATGGAACGTATGGGCGTAGCAACAAGCCCTGCATTGCATTCTGGTACTCTGTATGTGGCCTTAGCGCTTAATAACATTAATGAAAGGCCCTCTATGCCTGGTGATCTCCCCACATTCCTTTAAGTACATTACATTTGGTCTGGAACATTCACCACCCATAGAGATAATTTGACAGTATTGGCTCAGACCACAAAAGCAACAGGGCCCCCAAGGCAGAGCACTATCTCCGTGCACAGATGCCCAATTCTCTACAATGCCACGGCAAGTATCAGAATGCATTGCGGTCGGAAGGGCAAGTCCAACCTTGATACCCTAGTGGAAATCTATGCCATTCCCTTACGAAGCCACATCATGGACGCCAACCATCGGCTAGGTATTTCCCTTCCTTCTCCTCCATCCCTGCAGGATTCCCAAGCTCAGCAAGGACGAAAGCAAGCCAAGGGATCTCCAGGAAGGAATGGGGAAGTCAAAAAGAGACCTACCTTCATGCACTTCTACAGGCCGGAAGTGTCACCGGATGGACGGGTGAAAGAGAGAGACAGAGAGGAGAGAAGAATCACAACACACGGTAAAACTTGCATCTCTTCCAAGCCAAGTGGAGGGGTTACGATAAGAGGTTAGAAGAGCAAACATTAGAAAGGCTACAAGGAATAGAAACTACAATACAATCTGGGGGAGCTCCAGTGCCTCTCGGGGGTGCTAGGTGATACTGGGGTCATGAACGAGATGTCATGGTTAGGTGTCTGCTCATCCAGAGTCCAATGGTTGGTCAACCATCAGTAAAAAGAAACAATGGATTTGTATGTCTTTTTCTTGTGGATCTAACTACCGGTCCTTCACTCTATATGCCAGCACCAGACTGATTGCAGAGATGGCCATGCCCCCGGAACTCCCCATGTGCAGGCTGGGAGTTCAAGTCACTGATGGCATAACATACACTATTCGGTGGGCCATGCTGTAAAAAAAAACATAAGTGATGGGACTGGCACGTGATGTATGCTGATGCCATCAATTAGGTTGGAGTCACTTGAGACTGGCCCATGCTACACAGTGTTACCATCTGTGACAGAATTGTCACTGGAACTGATTTTGTGAAAGATATCACAGTCCCTGAATTGGATTGGCCCGTGCTGTTCAGTGAATTCTAGTGATATCACTGAACACATAACAGTCTCTGGATGGGGCTGGTCAATGCAATTCTGGATGGTGAAGTCGTGAATTACATCGTCGCCCCTGGCTGGGATTGACCTGTGCTGTCCAGTGACGTAATCAGCCATTACAGTCCCTTGCTGCGATTGACCCGTGGTGTCCAGTGACGCAATCGGCTATTACAGCCCCTGGATGGGATCGGCCCATGCTGTCCAGGGAAGTCATGAAACATCACAGTCCCTGGATGTGATTGGCCCATGCTGTGCAGTGACTTAATCGGCCATTACAGCACCTGGCTGGGATTGGCCTTTGTTGTCCATTGACACAATCATCTTTTACAGCCCCTGGATGGGATTGGCCCATGCTGTCCTGGGAAGTCATGAGACATCACAGTCCATGGCTGGGATTGGGCTGTGTTGGATTGTATTGTATCATTGGCATTGGAGTCACTGAATTGGATCGACTCATCCACATAAGTGGTGGTCAGCACTGATGCTTCATTGTCTGCTTTTGGCCGATTTTTAGTGCTGTGACGTGGCATGTCATTGGTGGACGAGTTAAAGATGTTTAATGTGCAAAACTGCCCTAGCAGATCCAATCAAGATGGCTGCCGAAGTGGAGTCTCAACAATGAGAGATATCGTATTTGACATTGTAAGGTTCAGGGCACCGTAGTCACAGCAGTGAAAGGTGAATTGTGTGTAATCGTGGATGGCTGCCCTAGTGTTACGGCAGCAGAACTTGTCATGTATGTTGACATGGTTCGCTACGGGGCGATAGCAGCAATTAGAAGTGTTGTCTGTCATATCATGGCTACCCATGAGAGCAGTAAGGATCACAGCGTGCCATGTCTGAAATCATAGCAGCCTCCACTGACGGTACTGCAACAGGAAATATCATATATGGCACCACAACTTGCTGCATCAGAGTTATGGCAGCAAGAAATACCCCGTGTGGCATCATGAGTGGCTACACTGGAGTCAAAGCAGCTTTAGAGATCTTTGGTGACATCATGGATCACTGCACTAGAGACACAGAAGTTAGTGATGTTGTATGACAGTATGACTGGCTGCAACGGAGTCACAGCAGTACCAGGTGCCACATGTGACATGTCTAGTCGGTCTGCAATCGCCGCAGATATCATGGCTGACTTCACTGGAGTCACAGCAGTAAGAGATCCCATGTTATTAGAGTTGCCATGACTGCAGTCACAGCTGTGAGATTCATCAAGTGTGACCTCATAACTGGATCCACACAGCAGTGAAAAAACGGAGCGATACCAATTGTGGCATCATATCTGCCTGCACTGCAGTCAAAGCAGTGAGGGATACCATATGGGACATCCTATCTGCCTGCACTGCAGTCACAGCAGAGGGGGATACCAGGTTGGACAGCATATCTGCCTGCACTGCAGTCACAGCAGTGAGGGATACCGTGTGGGACATCATGGCTGCCTGTGCTGGGGTCACAGCACTAGCAGATCTCATGTTTGACATCATGGCTAGCTGCACCACAGTCACACCAGTTGGAGATACCACGTGGGGCATCATAGCTGGCTGCACTGGAGTCACAGAAGTGCTGCGTGTCATGTGTGACATCATGCCCAGCTGCACCGCAGTGTGCAATTATGGATGTGTTTGCATCCAATAGTAGCCCATAGGCAAAGTCCAAGTTGGACTTTTTTTTTTTTTACGTGTTGCACAAAAAAGCTGTGAAGGACCTGGGCGTGTGTGGTACATCACATGTGATTGTATGTGTATGCAGGTTTGTCCTTTATGCTAATGTACTTATGTATGTGTGTAACTGCGTCTGTGTGCTTGCCAGTGGTTGTGCAACACCGTGTGTATATCTGGGCTTGTGTGTCTTAGTAAGCTTTTCTCCACGTCGGATATGTGTGTGTCTGTCACTGATGCTGTATGGTAGTTTGTGTGCGTCATTGCATTTGTATCAATGTGTCCTAGAGTGTGCGCCCACGTGTGCATTAACGTGCCTGTCTGTGTCACTGCTTGTGTAGTCGTTTGTGTATCCATGTGTTTTTAATTCACAGTTAGGGAGAAATCACATGCACAATAAAAGATGTGTTAATCTTCATTCCTGTTTTTTTCTGTATTTAAAACAAAACACCAAATAGAAATGGTTAGCTCAGAAGGGTCGGGATACAGGTTTGGACACCATCACATTCTGGGTTAGGTGAGGTTGGGGGTAGAGGGTATCCTTCTTATTAACCTTCTCTTCGATCTCCAGAATGGAAATGGGACTCCGGGATTATACATAACCTGCCCCCCGCCCCAGCGGTGGCCCAGCACTGCATTGCAATGTTGGATTAGGACCCCTATGTCTCTGAGGCTCAGAGATGCTGTTGCAAAAGGACTGGCCTCCATTTTAAAGTGTTTGTTTATATTTGTGCTGGTCAGTCCCAGCTGTCTAAATTCAATTCGCGTTTCCTCAATGTGATCCCATGGCCCATTTTATTCTGGTTTAAAAAAGAAACCACGTTTGATTTAAGGGACCTTTCCCCCAGAGTGCTCAGCAACCCAATAAGGAGCAGCCAATAAGGAGCAGGCACAGCGACCACCCAGACAACTTTTAGCGAAATCAGTGTGATATAATTCGATTTATAAGCACTCATAATTTGAACAGAGCAAGGATCTGGGGAACAGGAAGATACAGTGAATGCCCCAGGATCACACACTTTAGTACAGTGGGGAAACCAGCAACAGGAGTTCTACAGCCGATAGCTACTGGAGCACAACTTCTTGCCACAGAAGCATCGTCTGATCCCCATTGCCATGACCAGGCTATTCTCATGCAGGAGACCACATTTTCAAGTATTTGATGCCTACTCTATGAAAGTCCCAGCATCTCAATTTTCTCTCATCGTTATATCTTCTTGGAATCTGCAAGTCCAATTTGTTTCCTGTGTTTTTGCTCATCGCCTCATGCACACATGTTTGGTGTAGCCTATTTATACTTTATGTGCATCTTAATAAACATGTGCATTGCACACGTAACTCAACTCAGTAATGAAAAGATTCCATACGGTTGCAAAAGCAATTCTATATGGTACTGTGCCTGATGTGCCTCAATTTACATTGCATTCGTATGAAGTGTGTGGGTAGGTTTAGATGAAATTAAAAGATCATTTAAGAATCCATCCTGCCACGAAGACTAACCTGTTTACTATGTGAAGGTGTCCTCTCGTTACTCTACTCTGCTCTTTGGTGCCTCTTTGAGGTTTTCACCGCATAATAAATGTATGAAGGTAGGTATACAACTTGTGACTTTGTTCAACAAAACATTGGCCCGATTTCAGACCACCTCCACTCCCTGTGCAATGATCTTAGGGTACACAGTGTTTGGCTACAAGTGGGGTTTAGTTCTAAGTGAGAAACATAGGCATATGAAACCTGTGCTCTTTAAGCACACTTGCCAACTTGCTCCCGAAAGTGGAATGAGTGATATAAAACGCCTCAAACTACTAAGGCAATCTAATCTGCGAAAGCATGAATCTTGTGATCTTGTTCACATACGTGCCCTTTGAACTGGAGGTCCTCAGACTTTTAAAGGGATGGTCTAGTAAAAAATGTTATTTAAAAAATAGACAGGCCACATAAAAAAAAAAAATACTAGCATCCTCCGTTTTAAAACTTCCTATGTAAAATTTTGAGCTATTCAAGCTCAAAATTCGAAAAAGCAAGCACAGGGGCGGAGCCATTTTGTGAAATGGAGGCCCTCCTGTGCTGGCTTTTGCTTTTGCGGCACTAATGAAGGAAAAGCCAGCCAGCTGTAGTAAACAAAGTCTACCGCTGGGTGGCTTTCCCTTCATTAGTGCCGGGACTCGGAGGACGCGGACCGGAGACCAGAGCAGGAAAGCTGCAGCTGAATCTCGGTAAGTGCTATTTATTTTTTTTACAAAAAATAAGCACTAGCTGCAGTTTTTTTCTAAGTTTTCCGGGCTGGAGGAGCCCGGAAAACTTAGAAATAAAACCGCAGCTTTAAAAACGTTGTATTTATGTTTGCGGTCGCTTTTGAAGGGACTGCAAACTTTTGAATGCTAAATGCTGTCGCTTTTGAATGCTAAATGCTGCGTTGTCTGCCTAAATCTGCTTTCCCATTTGGGGCTCTCGGGCTCCCCGTGGGGAGCCCGAGAGCCCCAAATGGGAAGGCAGACACAAGGCGGTTGTGTTGGAAAACGCTGCAGTTTTTCTTTACGAGTTTCTCAGGCTCCTCCGAGCCGGAGGAGCCTGAGAAACTTGGAAAGAAAAACCGCAGCGTTTTCCAACACAATAACGTTGTATTTATGTTTGCGGTCGCTTCAAAAGCGACCGCAAACATAAATGCAACGTTTTTAAAGCTGCGGTTTTATTTCTAAGTTTTCCGGGCTCCTCCTGCCCGGAAAACTTAGAAAAAAAAACGCAGCTAGTGCTTATTTTTTGTAAAAAAAAATAAATAGCACTTACCGAGATTCAGCTGCAGCTTTCCTGCTCTGGTCTCCGGTCCGCGTCCTCCGAGTCCCGGCACTAACGAAGGGAAAGCCACCCAGCGGTAGACTTTGTTTACTACAGCTGGCTGGCTTTTCCTTCATTAGTGCCGCAAAAGCAAAAGCTAGCACAGGAGGGCCTCCGTTTCACAAAATGGCTGCGCCCCTGTGCTTGCTTTTTCGAATTTTGAGCTTGAATAGCTCAAAATTTTCCATAGGAAGTTTTAAAACGGAGGATGCTAGTATTTTTTTTTATCTGGCCTATCTATTTTTTAAATACATTTTTTTACTAGACCATCCCTTTAATGGTGTGGCTATATTAAAAACCCAGAAAGTGTAATTGTGCAACATTGGAGTTGGTTTGAAAGACCAACTTGCCAAGTCAGTGTATGGGATGGAAAGAAGAGCCAATGAGAAGTGCTGATGAAGGATGGGGGGGATGAGGGAAAGACAGGGGGAGGTTTGCTGAACTGTTAGGGTCATGAGGGGTCACCATTTTACCTTCTTCCTCGTATTCTTCACGTGATCACGTAGGCAGAAGAGGGAAAGATAAGAAAAAGCCATACAATATCATGAAAAGCACAGATGCACATACAGCCATCGGCGCTTGGGAGCCTTGGCACAAGCATTATATACATACATACACATTTATCAGGCCAGGGCACAGAGCAAAGATCAGACAACGCATGAGCAAATGAAAAAAGAGCTAAAGCGCGGAGCAGAGACAAAGAAAGGCAGTGACAGCTAAGCTGCAGCCCCCAGAATATACTGGGCTGTACCTTGAAAGTCAGCTATCCCTCTGCGGGCTATTCATTCCATGCTCTGACTGGGTCTTTTCCCTCACCCTCTTCCTGCCTGTCTTTCATTTGTCTTTCCCTCATGTTTTGCACTTTCTTCATCTATTTAATGCCCTTTGCTTCCCATTGCTTATCCCCCATTCCCTCTTTCTACTACCTCTCTGCCTTTTCACTTCTTTGGTTCATTCTTGTTCCTTATATTTCCCCTCTGGAGCAGTCTCCAACCCCCTTACACTATCGCGCCATGTGTCTTCCCCATTTTCCCCCTCTCACTGCTGTCTGCATCCTTGTTCCCTCCCTCAAACCCGCATGTACGCCACCTTCTCCCCTGCACATTGGCACCCAACCGTGCAAATGGTCAAAATGTGGTAGAGGGGAGCCACCTAAGTGTATGTCTACAACTAATGGCTCCCTGCCACCAAATTACTCCACTGAAGCACATGTTCCTCAAATAAAGCTGGCGGACTCCATAGTGAACTATTACAATTAAATGTTGCTGACCATGCTTGCATGGCAGGCAGCATTTACAATTACAATTAAATGCTGCCTGCCATGCGCGCATCATAGGTAGTATTTAATTGTAATTGTAAATGATGCCTGCCATGCGAGCATGGTAGGCAGCGTTTACTCATTTGCAAGACAGAGTACAAATATACAGAATGCACAGAAATAAAAATGTGGTGGCGGGCAACTCCCTACGTGCATCTCTACATGTAATAGCCCCCTGCCGCCTACGTGCATCTCTACATGTAATAGCCCCCTGCCGCCAAATCACATGTTGCTCATATAAAGCGGTATAAAGCAGGCAGACTCGGTAGGGATTGGACACGCTACCTTCCTTGCTCGAGATGCAGTTATTGGAGCTCATGTTGTTCAAATGAGTAATTTGGCAATGGAGAGCCATTACGTGTGGACATAGAAAGTGGCTGCTCCCCGCAGCCACATTTTGGTCATTTGCATGTATGGTGGAGAGGAAGGGAGGCGGCTGAAACGCAAGTTGCATTCCGCCCTTCCTTTCCACCATACAAATGATTGAACATGGGGCGTACGTTAATGAAAGGCGTAAAAGCTTTACTGCCTGTTGAAAATGAGCTCCACTGACTGTCAAAGGAGCATATAAGGGCTCATCTCTGTATTAAGGACCTCCTGCTTAAGAACCGGGATTAGGCCAATGAAAGTGTTAAAGGTCAGAAAATAACAGCCCCTGGGATATAAGCAAAAAGGCATCAGATAGCAACAAGCGGCTGCAGTACTATGCGCGCATCTACGTATAAAACAGCAGAAACAGCGCAAGGAACACAAGGGCTACGGGGAAGAAATACATATTGCTTCTCCAAGACAAAAGATGGGGCATTGCATGTGCAGAACGAGCATATAGACTTACCCTGCTCACTGTGAAGGTAGAAGAACAAGCAGGAAACAGGGGAAGAGGAGGGGTGAAATACAAGGAGTGTGGGTAGTGTGAAGAGAAGATGGGGATGGTGTAACAGAGGGAATAAAGGGAGAAGGTAAATTACAGAGAGGAGAGGGATAAGGGTGAAAAGGGAGGGCAAAACAAGTGGGAATGCAGAGAGAGTAGGATTCCCAATGAACAGAAGAGGAGGGAAAGAGAAGGGAAGATGGTCAGAGTCAAGGTGGAGGAAGGGGGCAGAGGAATAAGGCAAACAGAAAAGAAGGGAAGGGAGAAGGAAGTCGGCAGAGAACAAAGGAAAAGAAAGAACAAGTTAGTTATAAAACAATTAGCAAAACGCACTACATGCAGTAAGCTCAGTGCAAACCAAAAACATGTCTGCGGCCTAAATCAGAACGACGGTAGTGGTCAGACCTGCAGCAAATCCTAACTCTGCCCCCATACATAGATAGACCAGCAGCGCAGAGCTGTGAGCTACATTCTCTCCCAACCCTCGCATACTCTCCTACCACGTCCCTTCATCCTCTCCTCTACAGCGCCTTCAGCGGCCTGGAGGCGGCGTTAACGGCCACCCAACAACGAACCAACAGTCATACATTCAAACGTTCGCAAACCAGGCCGGAAAACGCCCACTTCCGTGTTAGCGCCAAAAGCTGCAATGTCGAACAAACATTCGAAAAGGCGAAAAGAGACTATATTCCAAAACTTCAGAACCATGTCCACAATCAAGAAAATGCATTTGAAATTTCAATAATGCACCTGGTATTTTGGAAGCATGGTTATTTTGAAGCCGCTGGATCCTTGAGCTGAGTCCTCGCGCCAGCCATGCGCTTGATAGCCATGTAATAATACATGATTGCTTTGGTACATTTCAACAACGATTTATAATCGCTCCCCTCCTGCTTAGAAGCGTGCCTATTGGCTAGTGTGCTATATGCCCGGTAGAACATGAAGAAAAATGCGTCTGTACTTACACTTCTTCGGTGTCAGACATGATGGCTGTTTACTGCTGTGGAAAAAAAGAGAGATGGTGGGCGTTAGTCACAGGACTCGGGCTCACCTTTACCTGCACAGTTTATAAAAAAAATAAAAAACAAACACGACTGGTACTGGGGGTGCAAGGAAAGCATTCAGGGCGTTTTGAGTGTAAGAAAGAAAAGATAGTGAAACGAGGGAACGAAAAGGAGGCAAAACGAAAGAAAGAGAAAAGAGAGCCAATGCAAATATAGAGCTATTTTTGTAAAAATACAAAATAAAATGAGAGTGTGCGTGAGAGGGAAAGAGAGTGTGCGTGAGAGGGAAAGAGGGTGCAAGAGAGAAAGAAAGGCGTTCTCTACACTCCCAGATATTGGCCTCATTGAGTGCAGTCTCATTACATGTTGCTGGGGCGGCCTGGGCTGGACAGTGCGCTCGGTCGTGCAAGTGCCCTGCTACCCTGTGCCCTCTTTATAGCAGGCGGGGCGGGAGCGCCACTAAGGAGGCTATTTCTGGGCCCTCTTTGTGAGGGGAGATTTGACACCAGGGCAGGGAGACGTGCATGCCTCTTGGGGACCTCGACGCGTAGATCGGTCTGATACCAAAATAGAAACTTCTTGTCCCAGCGTGGGTCCCCTTGAAGAAACTCCAGACATGGTCTGGAGGGGCTGCTTGGTTCAGGCGACATGTGAGAGGAGCCCGGGGGGCGGGGCTGATTGGTTTGCCACAGAAGAGGCAGCTGTGCCTTCTATTTCAGGTTTGTGCCATTATCCTGGGTCCACAAGCAATATCCATGAAAGGGGAGTGCGGTCCCGCTCCCAGCCGGGGAAGCTGTCTCCCAACTCTCCTCCCCAGGCCATGCACCCCCTTATCAGTGGAGGGGATGAACGCAGAAACCAGAAGTAGTGCCACAGGGCTGCTTGTCATTCTGGGAGCCATTGAGTTGAGACAGGAAGTGATGCCCTGCAATGGAGTCCATTTAGTTCAGGCGGGCCATGATGTCCCCTCATGGTCGTTTCCTTGGAGTCCATTTTGTAGAGGCGGGAATGTGCGTCTCAGTACGAATCTCTTTGGCGCCTTTCAATGGAGGCAGAAAGTACTAGGTGTGTCCTCTTATACTAAGGGCTAGACCAGTGAGTTCACAGCAGAGGGAGAGCGAGGAGGGCGCTTGGACATGGGAGATATTTTCCAGGCCAGGAGTCCCTGTTGAGCCGTGTGACTGGTTCCAGGGCACTACAACGATTGTGAAAACTGAGGAGGCCGGTTCTCAGGTATTCACATTGATCCCGAAACTCCTGAAAAGCCACACTGTCTACGAGCCTCGAGGCCAGAAAAGAGCTATGCATGGTGTGGCACAAACTAGTGGAGGAAGTCTGGATGACCCTGGATTTTATCGGAACTCACCAGTGGGTAAAGCATGTTGGAGTTCCTACCAGCTGAGGTGGTCCCTTGATAATGGAAAGACCCGGCCGTGCAGAAAATAGTGAGTAAAGCCCTAGCTTTAAGAAATCCACACTACTATGCTGTGAATGGCTGGGGTGCTATATCTGGAGATGAAAGGAGCCATGCTATCCTGTGAACAGGGGTATCTTCATGCAACCAAGAGCACCAGCGAGGCAGAGTCACTTTGGGAGTGAATTGTCCTGTGTGTGGTTATCTGAACCGCTGTTGACCTGCCCCCGGAGAACAGAAGGGACATTTGCAGTATGCTGGGAACAGACTGCTGGCCATACAACGGGTCCTGCTCTCATCGCGAAGCTCCATTCAAAGAACTGCTCGTGCTACTGCCCTATGGAGCGGGCTTCAATGCTCCAACCATTTCAAATAAGGCTGCCAGTTTCTACACATGAATAAAATAACAAGGGCGGAGGGCCTAGTTTGGGATGAGACATTACTCTCTTGGAAAAAGCATCAAAGCCGAAGGAAGAAAACATGGTAGGCTCGAGATTGGAGAATAACAAAACACATCTCTTGCCTATTCCCCAAGCACAGAGATTTAAAGGCCCCTGCTGTACACATCCCTAGAACGTTCTAGTGAGAGGACCCACATTGAATGGGACAACAGAAAAGTAAGAACAGCCTCAAATTGCAGCGATCAGGTTGGGGGTGGTGATGTCATTGAGTATCTGGGATGGGGGAATTCGAATGTAGACTGAAAGTGATGTTCCTGCAGCGCACATCTTATTGGAGTTAGTTTTCCTGGGAGAGGAAGTGATGCTATTAAGTGCATCATATCTCTTCTGAGTGCAATGTATTTGTTGACAGGAAGTGGGCCCGTTCGGTGCTTATCTGAGTCCATTTTTTTGAAACAATGTATATTCCTCTCTTTGGGGTCGTTGTTGATGGAGACCGGAAGTGATGCCATGCCACTGCAGTGATCATCTTTAACACACCAGAGTGCTCCTCTTTTAAGGTTATCAGAAGCTTCCAGCTGCATGAAGACAATGCACCCCAGTCTGGACGTTGAGCTGTCAATCAATTGCATTCTGGGAATTATAATATTAGGTCACTTCAACCAAGTAAGATGGACTAAATTAAAAATAAAATAAAAACAAAGCTCATAACTGGAATAGGGTGCCCGAGGTGACAAGGAGTCATCTGGTCACATGATCATCTTTTTTAAGTCCAATATAGTGAGACATTAAGTAATGTCACTTAATGCAAATATTACTGATGTCTATGTTATTGAGACAGGGAGGACTGCTATTTGGTAGAAATGTACTATTCCCAGGATCATCACGACAGAGCAGTGGGAAACCCTATATGGGAATGTTTTGGTGGCTGGGCAGTCCCATTAAGGGGTCTTTTACATCAGCAGAATAGCTGTGGCAAATACATGAACCAGGTGTAGTAGGACAGCAAGAAGGGGCACCACTAACATGGCATGACTAAAACATACAGAGAATAAGTATACCATTTACACAAAAAAACATGAATTTTCATAATCAGCATGCACATGTCAAGGTGAAATGTGCAGAGAGCCATGTTGTCAGTAAGGAGTATCTATACAGGATTACACAGTAACATACCTAAATGGCTTGCTGATTTGAAAACACTTATGGCTGCTTGACCTTTCCTGATTCGGATTATAACAACAATCTACATACAACTACAAGTTTAAAAAAAGTAAAATACATGCAAAATTAAATTAAAAAGTAATGAAAAGACCATTATACCCTGCCCATTGTAAATGCTTCGAACCACTATACAAACATTATCAATATTAGTTGAAATGATCAACGGCATAATAATTGTGTAAATGTCCACCTGCACATCAAGACCATTCCTTTAAAACCTTTATATCAGGGTACAGGTACTATATTGTTCACTCATTCCTCGCAGCCCCTTTATGCAATATGGTAACATGTCCCAAAAGTTTGGGGAGCTTTCAGACTACAGGTTTTCGCTGAGTTCTCACTGTATTGGCTAGAAAAACAGTAGTCATTTTGGTGATATTCATCTCAAAATCTGCCAAAGGAAATGTCCTTGCTGCATCTTAATTTTCTAGCAAACCTTCTCTCTTTAGCAGGGGATTGACAGTTTGGGGGCGTAAGCAATTGTATCCTGGACAGGTAAGAAGGTGTTTTGGGGCAGCTTCCTCTAGCTGGCATATTTTGCACACACACTCTTCAGCATGATTCTATTTTTAGTTTGGGCTATTAGGTGGCAGTGCCACCTATACACCCAAACTATTACATTAGAGTACAGATAGGAAGAAATTGCATTTGAGGAGGGACACAAAGCTTAAAGGTGTTTTTAGTTATTTGCTCACCCAATGACTTCCCATGGCCATGCTAATCCATATGGCCATTCCCACCCAGTTCCTCTCCCCTTCCTGCCCTAAACACTTCCTTATTGGAACTCTTTGCGCTTTCTTTATTCAAGCCTTACCATCAAACTTTGCACTGGAAGTACCTGCTTGGGTTTTTTGAAAGCAGTCTTCTTAAAGTTAATGGGCCTGTTTGGAGGTAGCCATGCTGTTTTTAGCGGCATGGCTACCCCCAAACCGGGTACCGGTTCCAGGTCCTGCAAAAGTGGACTTACCGGGCCATTCAGACCTTGGAGATCCCGGTAATTCCCTTTCACCGGACCCGGACCCGGTACATACCCATTCCCATTCCCATTGAGCCCCCATAGGGCTCAATGGGAATGGGGAGGATGCTAACAACGGCCCCGTTAATAGCATCCTGGTCTGCTAGCGGGTCCCGCTCTGCACATCTGGTCTGGCCAGGCGTCCAGAGTGGGACCCGCTGCAGACCTCGTAATGAGGCGGCCTGGAATTAACGATGCTGGTCCCTTACTGGCACGTTCATTTCGCGGCCGCCTACTTTGTAATGAGTCCCAATGACTTAATTGGAGATGTAACACTCTACTGGTTTAATAAAAATGTCTAAACCAGGTCTGCCTTCAGCCGCTCAATTTGTAAGCACTATTCGTATACTTCATTGAAGCCCTGTTAAAAACTAGCATTAGCAAGGCCAACAGTTTTGGCTTGTATATACGTATTAAGCATTTTCCAGGCACTTCTATTGGATGCCCAGGTACTCACACCATTTTGCACTTATCAATAACACGATGGCAGTGCCTGGCAAGCGCCTTTTCCATGCCTACAAAAAAGCCCAAACTGTTGGCAATGTCAATGCTTGTTTCATAGTGATGCCAGGAGCCAGAGTGTCCACTCGGGCAATGGCGAACAGATGTCTCTCCTACAACTTGCCTCGCTGAGGTACCTGTGGCAGAAATGGACCCATTAACTGTGTCCAGGCTCTGCACCCCCAGCAGCACACTTTTAGCGACTTGGAAAATGTGGCCTCTGCCAGCCTACCCCCATGGTGTCCGCATCACAGGAGGTCTACCCCTATCCTGTTAATCCTATAACAGAGGCCTTCCTGTGAAGGCAGGGCCCATTCACGGGCAAAGGGTCTACACAGAAGTGAAGGACCCAGATCAACTGCAAGAGGACATGACACAGTGAGACAAACACATGGGAGCAGCTTTGCGGTGCAGCCTTGAGGATGCAGCTCAAAGGCCAATTCTACATGGTATTCTGTTAGACTTGCCCCATAAGTGACTTGCTCTGTCTCCAGGTCCTACCAGCTGCCAGTGAGCCAGCCCTACCTGTCTAGCATGCCATGTGACAGACTAACCCGGCACTCGTCTTCCTGTCGCACAACACCGTGTTGCTACCCGCAGGGCTCATACTTCATTTAACAGGGCGGTGGCAGTGAGAATGTAATCACTGCCACAGCCCGATTCCCTAAGCAGTGGACCATACAAACTGCTAACAATCACAAATCTACACCCAACACTCAAACCAAATGTCCCCCTGACCATTATATACCCCGCCCGGACTAGTACATGCCCGCTGTAACCACTGCCAGCCAAAACCAACATATGTGCTGCTGTTAACACTGCAAATCTATACTCCACTGATGAAAACATACATATCTCTGATAATAATGAAACCTTGAGGAATATTCCCACACTGCGGCGGCCAACCGCAAACAACCTATGGTGACTGTGGACGCTGCTAATCCTTAAATGTGCATACCCGCTGGGAACACTCGCATCTATGAACAGTGTAAAAACTGTCTGCCTATATAAACTGCACTCTGCTGCCAAATGACCAGCCTTTCTACAGCTCTACTTCCTGAGCAGTCTAACCGCGTGAAGCTTTATCGGAAAGTTCCAAATTCAGGTGATATTCATACCCTCTTGGCAATTCGTAGGTTCAAACTAGTAACTGCCCCCTCTGCCGCACCTCCCCCACCTTGTTCTACCAGAAGCACTTGTGGCAGCAGCGCACCCAGAATAGAAGCCTGCTGGTGCCCAACAGGCACGACAAACAGCTGCCACTTCACAGGGCAGAATGCAAGACTCCCTCTGCGGAGCCGCATTCCTGCGGCCCTCTCTGCACCAAACATCCTTTCCAGTACAGATAGGGATGGCCCAGCAGACAGGCCGGCAGGGCCGGGGCAGAGTGTTCATGCTCCAGGGGTGCCTGACACCTGTTTGGCTCTGCCCAGGGCCGGCTTTAGGCGAAGGCGACCTGGGTGGTCATCCCGGGCACCACATTAGCCCCAAACACGCTAGCTCTGGGGAGTCTTTCGAGGACTCACCCGAGCTGGCGTGGTGGGTGAAGAGTCCCTATTTAAAGGAAATGCGCCCTGCTCTCGTGCTGGGGCCGGGAACTCCAGCATGCAGCAGGGGGCTTTTCATTACAATGGGACCCTGATGCTAAACCAGCATTGAGCAGCCTTTGAAAGGTTTCCCCATGCTGGTTTAGCACCAGCACCCTATTGAACTGATTAGCTCCCCACTCCAGCACGGGAGCGGGGAGTTAATCACTTTAATAGAGCGCCACCTCTAGGCCCTCCCACCCCCAGCCTTGACTGGGGGTACATTTATTTTGCTAGCCTCTGGCGCTGCCAGAGCTAAGGCCGGCTCTGGCTCTGACACCAGTCTCACCGCCTGGCGTGAATTGCTTTACATTTCCAATAGGTCAGCAAAGAGTTTGATGTATGCCTTACACGCTTGGGGTTCTTGGTCGCAGGGCGTCCTTCCCGACTCCCCCAGTCTCCCTCACCATACCTGAGGCAACAGATCTGGGCTCGTACTCCTCAGCCACAACGCTATAAAGCAGAACTATATATATAGGAACTTGCCAGGCCAGAAGAGGCGATAGGCCCCACGGAGAATCCGCATCGCAATACCTGCTGCCTGTCGCACTTAGGAAGGAACCTTCTGAGCCTCCAACCACCCTCGTCGCCACCTAGTGTGGATACTGATCCGGCAACCGTTCTTCAGGGTCCCAACGTGTTCGTGCCTAAACCCCAGAGCGCCCTCTGCCAGAGGCATGGACAGGGTAGGACCTGAGCGGGCAAGGCCCAAACCAAACTCTGTAAATTCCCACTCAGCAGCGCTGTGTGGGCATTTACAGATGTTGCCCGAGTGCATTAGCTTCAGGACCCACTTGTTAGACAATCCTGGCCTCATGCTTCAGAGATGTGATGTGCAAATTGTAGCAGGCCTTCAGAGCACCGTGTTGTACTATCTCCCAGCCCCCAACAAACATAGATACCCTCCAAAAAGCAACACGTTATTAACAATACTGACCATTTCATTGCGCGCACACACAGATCTCACTGCCTGTCGATGCTGAAATAATTATCGCGATGTAACCCATACCTCTACGTGAAGTCGAACAGTGCAACACCAGAAATATTGCGCCACACACATATTTGTCAAATTGGCCTCAGGCTGCTCCCTTCCGGTGGGCGGGATGCAGATGCGTTGAACCCGGCATTCAGCCGTGGGGTTTCGGCCAACCCATGTTTTTTAGCACTCGTGGACACCCACCCTCGCTAGTCTTTATTTAGTAAAGATCTCCCGCTCGCCCACATTTCGCGCAGACGTCACCCGGTGCAGGCGAGCTCGGAGTCGCGTGTATTCCCTTTAATCCTCAGTATACTGGAGAGGCGCCCCTCGCTGGCTGTCACTCCTAGCCATCCTTCTCTGGAATAGTTTGATGTGTGGTTTTCAGCGCAGAAACAGCTCCGTCCCGCCTCACAGAACGGGAGAGGTAGGGGGCGTGACACGTCCACACCGCAGAGTTGTACACGGGAACGTGAGAATTGCTGGGGCGAAGGAAGGGTGTTGTCGTGGGTGGCGTGTGCCAACAAACTTCGCAAGTCAGCTGCCACTTGACCTTACAAACCAAAGGACAATTGAGGTTTGTCTGGGCCCCCATGCGGGACACATATTTGGGGAGGGCCCTGGGCCACCACCCCCAGTGCCCCTCCTCATCGTGGGTCCCACGTGTGCCCTCGCTTCGCAGGCACCAGGTTGGTTCCGCCTGGAGGCCCGAGGCTCCAGACCCATTCGCCCCTAGTGGAGTCCATCTCGTCCTTACCTGAGCTGCAAAAGCAGAGAGAAGTGGTGCTAGCTCCCGGGCTGGCTGGGACTGGCTGTGGGTCTGCAAACGTCCCAAGGTGATTAAGTCCTCAAATTATAGTGACATTTGATCTACTGTGGAAGCTGATTGGCCAAGCGTCCTCTCACCCCCCACAGGCTAGAACCAAGGAGCCGGGCTGGGGGCAAAAAAAGCCGCACCAAGTATAGGAACAGCTGAAGGAATCGCATTGGCTACTTCAAGGCCCAGAGGCACATGTTTGGAGAAAACCCTGAGCGGCTCAAGTTTCGTTATTTATAACCAAACTAGGCCAGCAAAAATCCCAAGAGACGGGGCCCTGGAGCCGAGCAAACCCGAGCACAAAGGGAGAGATGACCACAATTTAATGGCCTGGGTCAGAAACACAATCACCCCACAAATGAGGAGATTTCGAACTATGCAGCAAAGAGGCAGGAATCCGCCAAAATAATGTAAATAACACGGAAATCCCCCCTGTTACAACCACACCCTCTTTAGCACCAGTACGTACTTCTCGATTAAAGAAATTCCTGTTACATGATATGGTTCCGAAAAGAACTTCCCTGCACAGCCCCCAGCACGCCCAGCTCAAAGAAACGTATCCCCGTTATTAGAAAACTCTGAAGAGAGTCTCCCCGCAAACGCAGCGCACCCCTTCCTTGTAAATAAATCCCTGCTGTAAGAATATGGCGCAGTCAGAAGATCCCCCACGTGTCACCCATAAAGTCACTCTACACATAGACTGCTCCTTTGATAGAGCCATCTTTCCATTGCCCCATGGGTGTCCATTCCTATGATAGTCCCTGAAAAGAACATCTTTCCCCAACCCTGGCCTGAGCCCTGCACCGTCACACTTTTGAGAATAATCCCGCCTAGTTGTACACTCTCCCCTCAGCCCCCACGTGTCCCTTTCCGGAGAGAGCCTTTCTGTTACAAGTCACTCCCCAGCTGCCCCCTCACCCGCCTTTACCTTTCTTTCAGTGATTCTGAAAAAGAACAAGTGGCCCATTGTAAAAGATCACTTATTCATTATTAAACACCACACCATTTTTTGTGTACTGTTTACAAAAATAAAACCGTACACACAGTTACAATGTGAACAATACAAAAACGTCCAACAACTATCACATACAATGAATAAACAAGAACACAACATATGAGTCAATCTCTTCAGATTCATTTGCGGCAACTAAAGACACCCAATGTATGGTATAACATTATCCATTAGGGATTCGTCACAGTTTAACATTAGTTAATTCTACTATTAAAATGGACACATTATGTCTTCAACCATTGAGCACATGTTATAACGAAAACATCGCAAAAATGATGTAAAATCCACTTAAGCAGCATCAAGAATTGACTGTGTTAGTCTGAAGGTCGCTAATATCTGGAAAACCTTGTTCCCTGGTAATGTACAATTCCAAAACTCGCTTGGTTGCAAAATTTCATGCCTCCGTACACAGCTTCCAAAATAAAACAGTCTTAAATCTTAAAAATAGGAACAGCACAAACACAAATAAGATATAGTTTCAATATGAGCCAGACTAAGACAACATCTACAGAAGCAATCAGTGCAATCTTTCCCAAGACCCACCCCAAAATCTTATGCATTGGTAGGAGATTAAAGGCCCGATTCATGGAATTATTTGCACACTAAATAGAGAACTTGCATGCCAAACTGCATGCAAAATCCTGTTTGTGGATTCATGGAATCGAATGCGCAGGACTTTTCCAGGACTTGCGTGGAGTACGCACAGGCTCGGCAAATCTCTGCGAGCTGTCAAGTGCCTTGCGTGAGACACCACGCAGGGTGTGGCTTGCGTAGAGGGCTGGGAAGGGGTGTAACAGAGAAAATAGGGAAGAACATGCAAAAAAGTGGGCGTTAAAAGGGACGGCCTGCAGGCAGTCCCTCGCACGCCCACAATTGCGCCAAACGACACATATTCATAGAACCACCCGCGTAGCCTCTTGGCATAGAAGTGGCCACGCAAATCCCTCGATCTCAATGGCACCTGAATGCAGTCGTAAAGACACGCATAGGAATTGCTGCATGGAGGTGGGTTTGCATGTCGGATTCAGTGTAGCGGGGTGCAGGAACGTTTTACGGGGGTTCGCACACAGAGTTTAACCCGAGTTACGAACTTTCATACTCATGTTGTTGGGGTGCTGGCAACAGTTACGGGGGAGCATGCACATAGTCCCCAAAGTGCAGGCCTGCTTGCGGGGGACCCCACTGTGTCTGAATTGTGCATGTATTCGCACCCGGGGGAACATGCAGAGGTAGCTGTTCTGACTGTTTGGGCTTTGCGTGGGGGTGTGTCAGGGGTGTTTCGGGTGCGACTTGCGAATACGGTTACTGTGCGCTGTAAATTCCATGAATATGCGGGCATGCATTTTTTATTCTGCGTGCAGGCTCATGCAGTGTTGTTCTCGGTGCGCGCTTTTCCATGAATTGGGCCCAAAGTCTAAATCACCGGAATAAGAACCTTCAGTTGGCATTCAGAAATTTCACAAGATAGTAGGGGAGTGACCCCAATCTCTTCTCCTCGGTGGCCATATTATGATATATTTTATAGCATGTGGCTGATTCCTTCATAAGGATCCACTCATGAGTCCAGATTTGTTTTTTTTGTTGTTGTTTTTTTTTAGTAACGCCAGGTTCCTAGTGTGTAATTCAGGGGCAACACCCCAAGACGGTTAAGCAACCATTACATTGGCTCTTAAAGCCACTCACTACTTTTTCCATACATCGCACCAAGCAAACATTCCCAGACATGGAGGATCTTCTTATCAAATGAATCTTCCTATAGCATAACTTATTCTATTCCCCCAAATAGATTATGTTCACAGCATGACCTTTTTATATAGAAGTTTTATTTTATAGTGCTAACCTGCTGTCTTACGACTGCCTCCGAGCGCTTTGAGACAAAGCATCATGTTGCAAACCCACGGTTCTGACAGGTGTAGCAAACTGAAGGAGCATCAGTGCACCCCTTTCTTCCTGTTATATAGTGCCCACACCAGCCATGCAGATGTTCACCACCACCTGTTCCTATTGTGTGACAGGAGTGCTATGTGTGGGTCGTTAGGTGGGCTTCAATGCGCTCATGAGGACAATTTGTGTATTTCCCTCTCATTGCAGTTCTAGCTGTTGGACATGCCCCTAAAAAGGCTGGAGATTGTGACCCTGTGTGTAAATATTTGGGATTGTGGGAGTGGGTGACAACGTAGCGCCCATGTGCACTGCAAGCTAACATCCATGTTGGAGGACCCCTTGGGAATGATCGGTCCCAGGGAACAATGAACTGAAATGGTCAAATGGGAGAGTGACTGTGGCTTGATTGTGTTACTCACCAGCTGGCTGAACTGGCCGGGGCGTTGCTCAGGACCCCTGATCCACAGATCGGGGGGAGCTGGTAGGGGAATGTTCAGCCCAAGCTGGTAAAACCTCCCAATACAGGAAGGTACCCAGAACCGGGCCTCCTCAACTAGAGGTCCTCTTTAATGCAATAAACCCCTATGCTGTGTAGGTAATAACAGATAGAGGGGTTCATTACCCAAAAGAGCGAGATACCACACCGCTGCACCAAGATTGTAAAGGAAACAAGAAACTGATTAGAGCAGCCAGGAGACAAGCCTATACTCAGTATTCCTAATAGCAATGAGGATACCTTAAAGCCTTGAGCTGAAGAGCAATGGTATAGGAAAGGGTAGTATTGAAGGAGCCAACCCCTAGGAAAATGGAGATCTAATTACTAACACACAAGTAATAGAGGATACCCTTTATAAGTTGTTAACAAGGAAAGCTTACCCTGAAGGGAAATGAAGGAGACCTTAGGGATATGGAACAACGATAGTGTAAAATAAAAAAATGGGAAGGTTAGTAAGGAGATCACCCCGGGTGGCACGCAGAGCTCAGCTAGAGCCAGTTTGGTGCAAGGTAACAGGATAGCGTCCAGAATTGCACAAAGATGGTCCAACACACAACCGCTGATACACAAGTCACTGTGAGGTCCAAAACAGGTTCCACTAGGTCGCTTACAGGGGATGGTCCCTGGGTTGCAGCTTAGTCAGCCAAGGGTACTACAGATGAGGTAAGACTGTAACAAGGAGGGCGCTTACCTAAGTTTGTTCGGTATGCTCATAGGAGAGCACGGAAGCCAGGCGAAATGGCAGGAATGGGTAGCGTGCCTGAGGTCAGATAAGGAGAGCGGCGTGTCGTGTGTGCGATCCCAACCCGGGAATGACCGAAAAGACGCTGCACACCACGACCAGCGCCAGATGGAATAGTTCCGAAACAGGCAGGCGACGTACTGAGGGGTTTAGAAGGAGTCCGCGGGCAGTCCGAGTCGATCCAGGAGAGACGCCTAGCAAGGGAACAGGCAGAGGAAGTCCAATAAGAAGTCCAAAGTCTTAAATGAAGGATCTGGTAACAAGGAATAGACCGATAAAGTAACGCTTAATTAGAAGCGCCTTTCAGGAGCGAGAGGAGCGATTAAATGGTCTCAGCGGTAGGCGGAGCTTGCATGAACGTGCAACACGCTGCAAGCTTATCACGTGACCGGGACGCAGATTCTGATTCCCGTACACAGAGACGCTTCATCTCCAGGGCAACCGCCAACGCTGTAAGCATGGATCAGCAAATCTCCTGGCCTTACAGAGAGCTGGATGTCTAATGGCCTGGAACCGTGCAAGTTGCGGGCCGCAGATGTAACAGATTGCTTTAGCGGAGGTCCTGTGATGCCCAATTCATCTGCTTGGAAGCAGAGGCAATACACTTTGAAGAATATTGGAAGAGCATAGGCTGGGCCCTAATCTTAACTCCACCAGAGAACGCGAGCAATGTAAGGTTCACAAAACCATTGCAATGCAATGAAACCATAATGAACCTAAGATTCCAACATGTAGAACTCACCTCTGCTCTCCCCGCAGACAGGAACATTTGGGCTGTTCTGTGCCCCCCAGCTCCCTGCTGTCATAATAGCCCCCCCCACCTCTGCAGCTCGTGCACGCCTTCTCCTCTTCCTGTATAGCCCCCCGATTGCTCCTACTTTTATCTTCCGTTATCCCACAGTTGTCTGCCTCCCTGGATTGTCACCCTTGCCCCCTTCATTGCTCTGTCCCAGGTCCTTTGCTATATCCCTTGGTACAAACTCATCCCTTCCTGTAGTTCCCCTATTACTCTGTAAAGCGCTTCATTGCTTCCTGAAACTAGGTTCCTTCTCAATCAATAACCCCCCCAAAAAAGATGTACCCAGATCATTTATAAATACGCATTGACAAATCCAGTAGATCAAGCTTAATTGAATGCCACCTGCAACCTCGCTGACTATCTACACTCACTGTGTACCCGAGGCCAGCCTTATGTTCCCAGGAACTACTATCATTTGTTAGGTGCAGACTCCCGTGACAAGCACTACTACTATTTGGCAGCTTCAAACATAGTTGTCCAGGTACTGCCATCATATGCCAGGGACAACCATATATGCCCATATACAGCCAGCAGGTGACTTGGCACAGCATTGTATGCCCAATATGTCAGATGCAGCCTCATATCCTAAATTGAGCCTCAAATGTGCAGCAATTCCCATCGCATGTTAGCTTTTGCCATCGTATGCCATGGTTCTCCTAAAAATGCCAGGCTGCGCATTCTTTCACTCAGTGTTTGAGGCTGCTCATTTCTCAGAATACACTTTGCTTCATTCCCTGCTGAAGACCACATACGACTACATGTTTCCCAATGCTCTGTGACGCTGCCAGTAACTCATTCCAAACAAAAAGGCTTGTCCCAGCATGCACTGTCACGCAGTACACATATGGAACGTGAATGTATGCCCCAAAGCACATTGCCTAACTCAGAGCCAAGGTCCCAGAATACACTCTACATCATGTAGTGATTATGCCACAACAGGACTACAGATCACATCATGCACTCCACCTACCTTGCAGATGCATACACAGGACTAAATATCACATAATGCATTGATTGATATTTTATTTCTATCGCGCTCGTACACAAGTGTTTCAGAGCGCGACAAGGCAAGGGAGGGGAGAACAAAACAGCGATTTTACTGTTGTAAGGCTCAACTACATCAGAAGCCCACGCAGAAACAAGTACTTTATAATTCACTCTGCATTACTCTTTCGCAGTATGACATCTTCATTATACGGCCCATTGTCTGCATGCCTCTTCCTGTGCAAATTCCCTAACAGGACTATATCCCCGAATACACTTGAAATCAGCATAGGAAGCCACAGAATGGGCATAGAAATGGTGCTAATGCAGGAATTGTGAGATGTGTGCAAACTCTAAATGATGAGATGAATGTGAAAGTAACAAGGACGGTGAGGAGCACAGGGAACAAAGATCCCAAATGTATGTTCTAAGTAGATGGGATGGATACAGGGTTCATGGCTGTGTCCGGGTCCCCATATGTCACCCTTTCTAGAGAAAAATTATCAGAGAAAAATTATCAGACGCAAGAAAGCATACAGTGCTAAGTTAACTAGATGAGACATCCAGGAGCCTTTGAAGGGCTTACTGTCATCATGCAAGGGTACCAGAGTGCCCTTGTAGAGTTCAAGCAATGTATGGCAGGTGTAAAAGTATATGCGCCCAAAAAGGTATCAGTATTTTAGGGTGGGAGGACCAAGCCAAACAGGAAATAAAATTGAGTGCAGGGAGTGACGAACCAGTGTAGCTAGCAATAGAACTGAGGAATTGGAGTAAGGAAGTCAGTAATAAGGTCATTCAAATGGGAGAAGAGAAACTAAGGTTTCCTAGGGTATTTAAAGAGGGCATTGGAAAATCAAAAGGCTGTGCTCATAAAAGTGTCCTCAAGTCAGGGGCTGAACCACTATCCCATTCAGCAAAGAACATTCCAATATCTCTAAGGAAGAATGTAAATAAAAATATAGATTACTGAAGGAAGGAGTAATTGAACCAGTGGAAGTTTCTTTTGGGTTTCCCTATGGTAATAGGGGATTTGAACATGAGTATAGAGATAGAAAAGTACCCTCTTCCTGTAATATCAGAGACGCTGAACTTCATAGGGGCAGTTAATATGTTCTCCACGATCGACTTATCAGCAGGATATCATCAGATTCTACTACACAAAGAGTCAAGGAAGTACACAACGTTCATCATTCCGCTTGGGACATACTGTTACCTAAGAATGCTTTTCGGCGTAATGTCTGAGGCTAAGGTTTTCCAGTTTTTAATGTACACATGCTAGTTAATGTAGCAGGGCTGACCGTGTTTCAAGATGACATATTATTATGTGGATGGGGAGCAAGAGAACATGATGAAGTTTGAGTACTGTGTTGAAGAAGTTGGAGGAGAAAGGTTAACTATAATAAAGCAAATGCACATTTCGTAAACAAAGAAGTAGGCAACTTAAGACACACACTATTAAGGGGTGGTTATAGACCAAAATAACATGTTACGAAGGCAGCCAGGTAAGCACCACCAGGAATAAAGGAGGAAATTCATTCATTTTTAGGAGTAGCCAAATTCTGGAATCTATCAAGGGTTTTGCTGAGATGACAAATCCATTTAGCGAACCCGCAAAGAAGGATACAAAGTTTGTGCGGTGTACGAGTTGCCAGCAAGGAATAAGTAGAGTTCCCAGTCTGCATCAGTCATTGTGTTCTCTTGAGAGGAGCTGCAGCAACAGTGTAATTCTTCACGAGAGCGCTGGCTCTTTCATTTTCCACAAAGGGATTGTTTGGCTCCTCCTTAAATACTCCTGGCGTGCGCAGAGCACCAAGCAGAATACCCAGTCTGCATCCGTCCGCAGCAGACCGTGAGGACAGTGAGGAGCTGCACGGTAAAATAGCGGACGGTTCTTCGGGGCCCGGTCTTAGAACGCGGCAGAAAACGCTGCAGATCCAACAACAGCACACAATGAAGAAATTAGTCAATCCATCTCTGGAGGTAAGCACACACAAATATTTATTAGTAGGATACGACTGGGCACCAACATCTTTACCTCTAACAATACCAAGTCTTGCGACATTGGCAAAAAACTCTATCTCTGATATGCATTTGATTAGTAAATTGAAGCCTAAGTCTCTAAAAACGAATCCCATATGTTCTATGCCTGCTGATACCAATGCTGTTAGAGAGACTGTCTCCATGACTACTAATGGCACAAAAAACGTGTTAATGACAAATACAGACTCAGCCATTATCGAAGTAAATACGGCATTGTTCGAATCACCGTTAGATGTGACAGACTCAGAGCTGCTGGAATTAACGGTTCCCAATACAGTTTACAAGAGTAACACACTTGTTTTTGAGGTTGTGCAGGGAATGTGAATACATGTGGAGAGTTTGAGTAAAGAGAACGTACCGTCAAAGAATACGATGGAAGATGAAATGTCTCATATTATTTCAAATGGGCTGGTCGTGACTTCACCTATGCCTGTAGATCCAAGTGGCCAAACAAACATAACAACGTAGCAACAATCGAGTAACTCATGTCGAGAAGTTTTGACGACACACGACAAATTTGGCAATAGTGACACCACACCTCTAATTTTACATAAAGAAAGACGAGAGCCATGGGCAGTTCATACTGATACCAGACAAAAATATCCAATTAATTCTGCAATTGATATGACGGAAAATAGAGGTGAGATAGTGTGCAGTTGAAGCTCCCCGTGAAAAGCAGATATTACCACACTCTCACCCAAATGAAATGACTCAACATGAAGTGTGATTGACTGAGCGCCTAAAAGCTGACTTTCTGCTGATTAAAGACAGACTGAGCAACAGTTTTACAAAAAATGGAACTCTGTCAGTGAATAAACATGTGATTTAGTCAGAAGAGATTTAGACATGTTTCAAAGCAGACAAGAAACCCGGACAAGTACACCTCAAATTCGATTGTTGCCGAATGCATTTAAAACCAAAAGTTCGAATTTAATGGAGGTGATTTATGTGTCAAATAATCGAATGGAAAGTGCAAAAATGAATTGTAACGTAAATAACCAGCCAAATGGACCTATAAACAAAAGCGAGCGAAGTAAATAGTCACAATCAGCTATTCATAAGACTACATGGCTCTAATAAATTGAATTTATCTACGGCTGCTTCAATTCAAATACACAATAATGTTTTAGCAGCAACTTCTTTAGCTTTCATTCCATTTGTGAAGCTTTATGAAACTCTCTAGAAACGATCTCGGATCAAGGAGCTATACTGATGAATTTAAATGCTAAACTAATAAAAATGGAAAATTTAAATGAGGAGCTACTAAAACGGATGGATAGTGAACGGCAAAACCGTCTGCATGACTTTGCTATGAAAGAACATGATGACAAAACAAAAATGATGGAAGTTCTCTTAGATCATGCAAAGTGGTCAGAGTATAAAGTAAATTCCGAGGAGACAATGGCACCATGTAGATGTCAAATAAACAACAATCATAGTCCTGTAAGAGTATCACAACGAAATCAAGCTGATGACATAGTGCTGGACGAAAGGGAAAATAAAGATATTACTAAATCTATATTGCCAATCATGACCGCTCCAATTGAGAATCAAGCAACTCAGATTGCACAAGTTGTGGTCAATCTAGCAGACTCGCAGGCTGTGGACATTCCTGCTACACACGTACCAATAGTGACAGCAACAAAAAATACAAAAGAACCAGCTATGACCCAACAGGTCCTGACGTTTGGGATCTTTACTGGAGCTACAAAAAATGCTACCCGTTAAATCAAACAACCCAATTTTTGGAAATTGGATAAAAACGACAAAACCTGGAAATTAGATAAAAACGACAAAACCTTTTTGGACGCTGGAGCGCTTGCTCAAATGGACAAAACAAAGTAAAGAAATTAATCCATCTAATCTGAATCTGTTTACAGACGACCAATCAAAGAACGTGGCAAAGACAACACAGACTTCCTGTTTGACTTACAAGCTTCAAAGACAGTGTCAATACCGACAAATCCAAATAAACGCCCACAAACAGACTCGAAAGAAATTTCTTCTGTATCAATGATTTCATCTATTGACTTATGTAATTTGTCTACTTATTCGGTGGAGTCTGAGGAAAATCAAGCTTTCACTTTTGTTCCAGCTATGGATGATGGAAGGGTGACTGTGAACCACATTGCAAGATCCACTGAGCTAAAAGCACCAATTAAACAAGATCCAAAAGTGGCAAAACAAGTACCAACTAATAAAAAGCGGGTGTGGGGCGCTGTTGCGCACGACCAAGATGGCCGCCTGAAGCGAGAGCTCCGGCCCGACAGAAATCCGAATTATATTTGAATCCTGTTTTGGAGCCACCAGCTGACAGCGAAGTCGAGCAGAGGGTGCACCTTGACCCGGTCCACACCCGACTGAAATCCTCAGAGCGGCGGACCAAAACTCACAGAGATATCGGCTTTGGCGGGTTGAGCGGCAAAAGGCCCGGGAGTGTGCCATGTGGGACGTCTAGCTGGTCGGCGTCATGCGCCGTTGACGCTCTGGCCAGAGTGGCATAGAGAAGTGGGGCTGCTGTGCCGCGGTCGCGGAGCTTGCCCGTGTGCGCTGCTGATCGACTGAGGTGTCTCCCCCTGGGTCCCGTACACGGGGCTGTGCGGGCAAGTGTTGCTGGCTTGTGGGCCCTGCCTTTGCGGTTATTGAGGCAATCCTGCTGGGTGAATGCTGGTGCTCGCTGCCATGACGCGGCAGGTGCTGGGAAGCGGGCCGTCGTCGGACGGCGTGATATCCTTTTCCCCCCGGGCCTGGGCCGTGGCCGAGGGGGCGACTCCATTTTCTGGCCTGCAGCCGGGGCGCGCCACACGTGCTACATTTCCTGCAAGTTGGCGGCGGTGCCGCTGAGACGGTGAGTGGTGCGGCATTCAGCGGCTGGGGTGCAGCTCCTTTCTTCGTGGGAAGACAGTCCTTTGTAAGTGGGCGAATTAGCAAGTTACCACTGGTGCCTGGACATTGGTGGCTCCGTGGATCACTAGTTTTGTGGCTCCCCGGCCTGAACAAGCCCACTCGACAGATAATATCCTACGCGGCCTGCCCCCGCGGTATAGTCCCACAGGATCCATTGCCCCTGTTGGGCCGTGTTGGTGACCCGGCTGGGGTGGCAGACATGGGTAACATGAGGAAACAGGAAAAAGCGGCAGAGGGGACAACCGGGAAAAAGAATAGCCGATGGACTTGTTCACCAGTAGCCAGGCAGTCAGCTACGAACCAGACAAGTCGACAACATCAACGGCTGAACCTGGCGTGGACAGCGGTGACAGGGTTGATCGCCTTACCACAATAGTTCAGAATGGCTTCATATCCCTAAATGTGAAGCTAGATGACATTGTTAACACCATAGGAGCACTGAAAACCAGAGTCGACAAGGAGAGCCTCAGAATCACCGAGGCTGAAGACAGAATTGGTACAAACGAAGACACCATTGCACGACACTATCGCGGCATAGCGCAGCTTAAGGCAGGCATGAACGCGTTGCAAAGTAAATGCGAGGACCTAGAATCCAGATCCCGAAGGAACAATATTCGGATTGTGGGGGTTTCTGAAAAGTTCGGGAAAGGCGCAATGGAACAGCAAGTGGAAAAACCTTAAATCTCTTTTTGGGACAGAATCCTTTTCGAGTCAATTCCTGGTTGAGCGAGCACATCGCACTCTGGCCCCCGTGCCGAAACCCGGAGCCCCGCCGCTCAACATCATTGCCAGGCTGTTGAATTACAGAGACAGAGATACAATTCTCAGAAAGACTAGAGAAATTGGGACACTACAATATGAGGAGAACCGCATACATGTTTATCCGGACTTTGCTATGGGAGTACAGGTTAGCAGGCGATCATACGAGCCGGTCAAGCGGCTACTGAGGGCACGACAGGTCCCATATGCGCTAATATTCCCGGCCAAAATGCGAATCCAGTGTGGAGGAAGAACACACTTTTTTGAGACCCCGGCCGCCGCTCTGGCGTATGTGGAAGCAACTATACCCCTACCACCTAGAGGCCGTGGGCCGGACCAGAACGGAAGATCACCTCCGGGAGGTGGAGACCGGGGCTCTGCTGACTGAACCTGGTTGCGCACATATCCTCTGTTGCTGCTTTTGTGATGTGTAACGGATTTCTGCTCCCGCTGGGGGGCTCTGAGTAATCTTCGAAGCGGGTCGTGAGCCCGCTCTGGTTGCCCCGTGGCAACAACGTGGCACCCACAGGAAAGTTCCTAAAAGGTTCAAGGGTACATCGTCAAGTTGGGGTGGATGATGTGGGTGGAGGGTGGGGTTGGGGAATTCGGGAAGTTACAGAATGTTATTGCTGCCAGGGCAAGTTAGGGACCTGGGATGTGTCTGGAGAGGGAGCATGCACTGTTGGAAGTTGTAGGTTAATTAAAACATGGTCTCGCGGAAGTTGTAGGTTAATTAAAACATGGTCTCGCAGGCACAGGTGCTACTCTAATGTTAATCACTTGAGCATTGATGGTCATTACTGTATGGTACAATGTAAAAATGCAAAAAAAAGGGTGACTGGCTGAAGATAAGATTAATGTCATGGAATGTTCGGGGCCTGAACAATCCAATGAAGGTCAGAAAAGTTGGCAATTATGTCACTAGACACGGGCCTCACATTTTAATGTTACAGGAAACGTATGCACAGGGCTCGGTTAACGAGAAAATACTGGCAAAATGGGGCAAATTGCGCTACTACACAAACTATTCATCGCAGTCCAGAGGGGTCTGCACCCTCATACATAATTCTCTTAGCTTTGTTGCCAAAGGCCACTTGGCGGACCCGATGGGTAGATATGTTCTGGTTTGGGGAGAAATAGCAGGGAAACAAATAACCTTATTGAACACCTATGGTCCCAATCTGGACGATCCTGATTTTTACCTACACATGCTCTAGATCCTTGCCAAACATGATGCGACCACAGTACTATGGGGCGGGGACTTTAATCTGATATTAGACCAGACCCTGGATAGATCTACTAAGGTAACCAGTGCACCCACCAAGGCGGCACTAGTTCTGAAGCAAATTATCCTGCAACTGTCTCTAGTGGACGCCTGGAGAGTGCTCCATCCAACCAGCAGACGGTACACGTTCTACTCTTCTGTCCATGATAGTGAGTCACGTATAGATTACTGGTTTATATCCACAAACATAGCGCATACCCTACAGAATTGCGAAATCCTTCCTCGTACACTATCGGACCACTCCCCGGTGATGTTGGAGATCGTTTTGAAAGATGCCCCAGACCAACTAGGAGGTGGAGAATGCCAAGAGACATACTAAAAGACCTGAATGTTGTTGAAACCCTACACATTGAAATTGCCAACTTTTTTACAGACACCATTGGTTCTGTAGAACACATATCGTCAGAATGGGAGGCTTTCAAAGTCTGGGCGAGTGGGGCCCTAATATCTAAAACCACTGGTCTTTTGAGGGAAGTGCGCCATGGGCTGGAGGGGGTGGAGAAAGAGTTGAACGCACTAGAAGAAATCTACAGCCGCACGCATGGTGGAGACACCCTGGCCGCAATACATAAGTTACTTAGGGATTTTGACCGACTGGCAATAAGGGAAGTACAATATACAGCAGCCCCCACCAGGGCTCGCAGATACGGTGAAGGAAATAAAGCAGGGAGAATGTTGGCCAACTTGGTTAAGCACGAAAAACATATGACCCCGATTACAGCGATCCAAACGGCACAAAACAAGATAATAAGTGAACAGGGAATAAATGATGAGTTTGTTCACTTTTACAAAAAATTGTATAAGAATAGAGATGTGAAATCCCTGATGAGATTAAAAGATATCTTGCTATGCTAGATCTCCCCACAATCCCAGAAGAAAGCAAACTAGCACTTGAACAACCTATCACTGCCGAGGAGCTTACTGAGGCGGTAAAGGGGCTCACGTCTGGAAAGGCACCCGGCTCGGATGGGCTCGGTGCTGAATTCTATAAAGAATTCTGGGAAGAATTGATACCTGTGCTGTTAGAGATGTGGGGAGAGGCTCTGGGGAAACAAATGCTGCCCCCGACAATGCGTGAGGCCATCATTACAGTGTTGGCCAAACCCAGACGCCCACCACAAGACATGTCATCCTATAGGCCCCTGTCCCTGATAAATGTAGACACCAAAATTTTCACGAAGGTGTTGGCGAATCGCATGTTACCCATAACACCTACGCTGGTTCATGCAGATCAAAGTGGGTTTATTCCCCATAGGTCCACTGCCCTAAATTTGCGTAGGCTATTCGGCATAATGTCACAAATAAACCCGAGCAAGCAAGCAGTCGCAGTGTCCCTTGACGCCGAGAAGGCATTTGACTCGGTCTCCTGGGAGAACCTCTTTTTGGTGCTGGAGGCGTTTGGGGTGGGCCCCAACGATATCAAGTACGCCAGGCTGCTGTACACGGCCCCGGGTGCAAGGGTGTGCGCGAACAGAAATATATCCAAGCTGTTTGAGCTGGGACGTGGCACCAGACAGGGGTGCCCCTTCTCCCCTATCCTATTTGCTTTGACAATAGAGCCCATGGCGGCTGCGGTTCGTCTGAGACATATTAACAAGGGTGTACCACTGAAAGGTGCCACTTAAATAATATCCCTATACGTGGACGATACCTTGCTGTACGTCCGCGAACCAGACAAAAATATTGTTCCTATTATGGCAGACATCAACGAATTCGCTGAGTAATCTGGGTACAAGGTGAACAGTGCTAAATCAGAAATGTTCCCGTTCACCCCATCCACAAACCGCCCGGCTCGGATATGCGGCCTTAAGTGGTCGGAGCGACACATCAGATACCTGGGAGTCCTGGTTTCAAGTATTAGACAGACCCTGTATGCTGACAACCATGACCAGGCGTTACAAACACTTCATACCAAATTACAGACCTGGAGACACCTCCCAATCTCACTACACAGTAGAATTGCCATTCTTAAAATGATTGTACTCCCAAAATTGCTATATCTACTTGTAAACATACCTATATGGCCGGGTAAGGAATTATTTTCTAAACTTCGATCCATGGCAGTGTCATTCCTTTGGAACGGGAACGTGGCTAGGATTGGGTGGGAAAAGATGATAGAACCATATGAAAAAGGGGGAATAGCAGCACCAGATTTTGAGCTCTATTACATGGCGGCACAGGCGCAGTTCGTAAAACATTGGTATGACGAGGCGGACAATTCACCCCACACGTGGATAGAAGAGTACACTACTACACCCACAGACGTTAGATCAGTTATCTTTGATACAAGACACAAGGACTCATGTGAATTTGACCCTGTTAGCTGCACAGTGAGAGCCTGGGGGGCCATATACACGAAACTGGACATTGAGATCCCCTATAATCCCGAGGCCCTGTTATGGAAATACCCAAATATTCCCCCCACATTCGACATCAGCATCCAGGAAGCCTGGGACCCCGATACAGAGATGAAGGTGGGAGATATGTACATAGACGGGAAGTTCGTGACCCTTGCAGTATTCTTGAGGGGTGTGGGAGGAGGATCCCTCCGAACATTACAGTACTATCGGATGAGGTTGGGAATCTCCAAGTTGTATATGACGATACAGACCCACACTCCTACGACCAACCGAGTGAAAGAGAAATGGGAAGCTGATATGAAAATGCTTATTCCTGAAGAGAAATGGGTAAGGTACTGTATGCTTACAAGAAGGGTGTCCCTCAATGCGGGATTGCGCCAAATACAGTTTAAAATCCTTAACAGACTGCACTATACCCCGGCCAGAATTGCTAAATTTACGCCGGGTGATACAGGTGACTGCCCCAAATGTAAGTCCCCGCAAGCAGGATCCTATCATATGTACTGGGAGTGCTCGGTTCGATTCTGGGAGAGGGTTGCAGCTACGCTGACAAAATTTACACAAATCCCCCCTGTATTTGTCCCCCCAAAAATACTTGTTCGGGGATATTGGGAAATGCTCTAAAAAAATCAGAAGGCTGTTTAATGTGTCATGTGCTATCGCCAAAAAATGTATACTGCAATCATGGAAAAGCCCGAACTACCCTACTATGAATACCTTTTTATGCGAATTAACTTATGCAAATGAATGCGAGGAATGTGATAACCCAACCGAGCATGAGCCGACCAAAGGACATCTGGAGCCCCTTCAGGGCGTATCTATGTGACCTGCCCTCGGATGACGAAACAGCTATGTAGACTGTAAATTATTGAACTTTTGATGAAGACATTGTTATGTAAGACCATGTGATGTATTGATTGGGTGCCACTGTAACTGCTGAGACCGTAATAAAAAGTTGTTTTAAAAAAAAAAAGCGGGTGTCAGCTGTTCAATATGTCTCCTTGCCTACTGGCAAGGAAAACGAGATGAATGTGGCGGTTAAAACAGATTCAAGATCAATACTGGTTGAAAACAAGTTAAATCCAAAACTAATAGCTGCACAGATGGAAAAGGAAAAGCATTTGATTAAAAAAATCCTGCCTTGTAACACAGTAGAATCTCAAGCACAGATTTGGAAATTAAAAGTTGAAAATATTTTTACAAACGACACAGAGGTAAACGTAAACCTAAATCGATCCAATATAATGTGTCTATTCCACAGTATCCTTTCACTCAGAACAATATCCTCATCTGACATAGGTAGAGTAGAATATATCACTGAGGAATGCTCAGACAAAGTTTTGTTACACATTAAATCCCACGCAGTGAGAAAAACTATCCTATTGGCAAAAGACGAACTGTTATTTTTGGCTTTGAAATTTCACCAGAATCAAAAGAGAAGAATATGCAGAACGATCAAATGAGTGGAAGCAGTGAAAACATATCTTCCAACGAACAAAGACGTAGTACCTTAAGGAAGTTGTTAAAGATTAATTCTGCCGAAGCCTCTACGTCAAATCGGGATCAGGATAATGGATGGAAAATACGAAATTCAAGAGAGAATGAAATATACAAGTAGTAGTTAGCACGATTGAAAACTAAAGAGCAACATACTATTATCTCCTGGAATACAAGAGGATTCCTACATTTGTTCAACGAGTTTCCAATCTCATTAGATAACAATTTTGGAATCTGCCTGCAAGAAACGTTGCTGGGGTAAATACCAAACAGAGATTGCTATAAAGTATTATTAAACCCTGCGGGAAAGAAAAAATTAGGGCAGCCTTATTCTGGTCTAATTACCATGATAAAAAACGCCATTGGTTGGGAGGTGAAATCAACTGAAAACCAAAATATCTTTGTTCAAGGAACAGTTTTGGAACAAACAATGTTGTGTAACAGCCCTTTAAAACTAATTCTACCCATCAACACATATTGGAATCCAGCTAAAATTGAAAGTGGAGACTATTTAAAGTCGATAACTTCCTTAATTGACAAGTTGTTAATCTCGTGTGTTGATTTAGCCACCATTATATGTGGAGATTTAAACTTCTCTTGGTTTACTGAGTCACCTAAACAAGATGCATCTGGTGGAAATGTAACCTTGAGTGGGTTAAGTAGAGGACAGCGTTGGAAACTAGCCCTTGACTGTGAGATGGTAAACGAAAATATCACAAGATATATTCCACCAACTGATACATGGCATCGAGGCGGCTGTCAAAAAATCTTGGATTATATTTGGACTTCTGCTAACATATGGTGTAATGTGGAGGAAATTATTGTAATTCCAACCTTAAGAAGCGATCATGATGTTTTACAACTAACGTGGCAAATGGATTGTGTAAAAACAAGACAAGTCAAGATGAGGGATGAGATCTCAACCAACTGTGGAGGAAATCGATTGAGAGTTACTACTGTGCAAATTAATGAGTTAACCCGAAAATTTCTAACCGTCACCTTTGGTTTCTGATCAAATTAACTATGCACCTCAATTGCTGCAATTCACCGCAAAGCTATTTAAATGGAATAACAATTCACAAAACAACAAACATGTGTGGAGCCTAGCTGTCAGCAATGAAAAAAAACATGCAAAGAGATATTAGAACTCTAAAGAAGAAACTAGGAATTGATGGAGCCTCCGCGATTAAAACATGCATATAAAAATATCAAAATTGGCTAAAATCATTCCTATGTATACGTGATCAAGAACGCACCGAGCTAATCTTGTCCCTTATAAAGAAACATAAGGCAAGGAAAATATGGAATATTTCAATTAAGGGCTCATTAAATCAAAACACAAGACTGACAATTGGTGTCTCGGAAGGCGCATGGATTAAACATTTTGAAACGTATTTGTCAACAAAACGATATTGAAATTACAGCGGCAGCTATTAAACCAAGAGCCCTGGAATGTCTGTGAGACAGCTGAAGATATATTACAAGCGATAACTAAGCTGAAAAATACTCGCGCAGCTGGACCAGACAGACTTTCAGCTGTGATGCTCAAAGCAAATAAAGAACAGTGGGCAAACTTCATTGAAGTTTTATTTGGAAACATTGCAAGATCCAAGGCACTCCCGCAATCTTGGGTCACGGCAGTAATTGTGCCGATTTTTAAGAAGGGTAATCGGGACGATCCCTCCAACTATCGCCGATTGCCCTTCTACACACTATTGGCAAGACCTTTGCTACCTTCTTGCAAGAAAAATTAACAACTTGGGCAACTGAGGCTGAAATGCTAGATTGCCGACAAACTGGTTTTACCAAAGGTGTCGGCATGGAGCTAAATTTAACATTGTTAAACATGCTAAAATTAGAGGCAATGAGACGAAAGGCTACGTTATTTCTTGCTTTCATAGACATGCGTCAAGCCTTTGACAGTGTTGACCGTGTGTTAATGTGGAGTAATCTGGTGAATTGGTCATGCCCTAAAAATATACTAGAACCAATTATGGCACTCCACCAATCTACAAGTATATGTGTTCGAAAAATATAGCGACAAACAAAGGCGTGAAACAAGGCTGCCCACTGGTGGCCCTGTTGTTAAAGCTCTTTATCACAAACATTTCAGAGGTATTAAAATTGGTGAACTGCTTCCCTCCGAAAATAAATGGTTATCTTATAAAATGGGTGATATATGCAGACGACCTTGTACTAGTGGACTGTACTCCGATTGGTCTACAAAGACTCCTCATGGCCTTACAACACTATGTTTACCAAAACCATCTAGCGATAAACGTCGGAAAAACAAAAATTCTGACTATCGGTTCAAAAACTGGACAAAGAAATAAAAACTTCTGTTGGAAGGTTGCAGATGAAGTAATTGAAAATAAATCTGAGATACGATATTTGGGAGTTCTCCTCAATACTTCCATTCTTGAACCAAGTTGGGCTGCAGATTTAATCCGACAAATGACTACCTTTTCACTGCAAGGAGCAAAACTCCATGCAGGATATGGAAAGTTCACGATTATCCCAGTGTGTACATTCTACCGCCAAAAGGTTATTCCAGCTATAACATTTGGGGAGGAAGCTGGATGGAATTTAGATCTGAGAATCTGGCCATACTTGGAAGGACTTTTCTGGAGACGCGTTCTGGGTCTACCAAGAAACATATCCATCATTGCAATTCGAAATGAACTAGGCCTAAAACCATTATATGGGAGCTTGTTGTGGAAATCACTTTCAGTGTTGCGAAAAATATACTTAAGTTCTCCAGTTTATGAGATCCTGCTACCGCGAATCGACTACCATATTGTGGTCTGTTGAAATGTTGGATACAAGACCTAAAAAATATTCTTAACATTGACGAAATAAAGATGAAAGTATTACTCTCCACGCCACTATTGGCAAAGAAGAAACCGAAACAGTGGAACTGGATACAGAACATTGAGCGCTATTGCAAACTAACAACATTGTTGGATCTAGGTGTAACATCAAATCGCCTAGACCAATTACCACAATATTTAAAACAATTTCCTTCACAGTGTCATTGAGATAAATTCATGAGACTTGGGGGGTAATTCATGGATTATTTGCGCCGAACAAAACAGGATTTGTGTGCCATTCTGCCCGCAAATCCCCATTTGAAAAAACGGGATTTTTGTGCCATTCTGCCCGCAAATACCCATTTCAAAGGACCACCGAGATGCAGGAGCCCTCAACACTGCAGGAGCAGTGGGCTAGCCCTCCACTAGAGTGCATCCACCCTAAGGTAGGCTCCCTGCCTATTTTTAGTCCCCTGGGCTCGAAAATCCCACCCACTGAAAAGTGCTCCTCCTAGCCCCATAATTACATATGAGCAGTGTAAATTATATTTTTATTGAAAAAACGACCTAAAAAGTACATTTCAAGCGTTTTTTTCTGTGCCTCCATTGGAACACATGAGGTGTTCCTGCTTCAACATTGCCACCAACCTCCTCCTTGCCAAGAAGGCGACCACATGACATCCAGGAGAGCCCCCATTGGCCAACTGCAACTACAGAAGGCCAGTCAGGCGCCGACAGGCAAACACCAGCCCCCTCATCCAAAGGATCCTCATCACAAGGAACTTTTCCTGTCTGGAGCCTGTCCTGAGGCCTGGGCTAAGGACTCTGCCCATTTTCTTGTAAGCCTGCCCTGACCCTGCAGCTTGCCCACACCTCCCCAGAACCTAACCTTTCCACGTAATCCCTTCATGCAGTACACCTCATGGGTGCCTCTGCTTTTCACTGACTTTGGACAATTTCTTGCTATCACCTGGTCTATTGTTGTTATATAATATCTCACTATACTATTTAGCTCATTTACCAGTATTGCTTATCCGCTTGTACTGTATCCTCTTGTGCAGCCAACTGCTACCTATTATGCCCTGCCACCATTTAGCCTCTGCCTGCCCCACTTAGAAAATCGAATTTAGGCATTGCATTTTGTTGAACTGCTACCTGTTATGCCCTGCCACCATTTAGCCTCTGCCTGCCCCACTTAGAAAATAGAATTTAGGCATTGTATTTTGTTGAACTGCCACCTATTATGCCCTGCCTCCGAACTACATAGCACTAGTCGCACGATCCCCCTTTAATTTCTGACACACACACACACACACACCCACTCTCCACGATCATGATGCCCAAGAATGCACCTCCCAATCATAGCATAGTTTCTCTCCCGCACTCTCCCTGCTACACTCCGCTCAGCCAGCCTAACAGCCATCCTTATAGCCCTCACTATAATGGCCTCTATGCCTCCCCACATATACCCAGCACACCTCACCCAGCGCCCGGCACTAAATTCACATGCCGCAGCACCAGACTACAACATCACACAGTCTCGGCTACCTAGCCTAGCTACCAGACTCCGCAATCTCAGAAATCGATCACTTCCTAGGTATTTACTCTGCTCACCCACACCCATCACAACTAGAAACACCAGATTAGGCACCCGCACTGCACCACTACCCCATGCTAAAACGAGCATAGGCACTGCCCCTCTCCCCCCACGACCCTAACATGCCTCTACACTACTTCACATTAAGCTCCTCACTACCACACACCACAACAAGCACACTTCACCCCATACTAGTACAAACAAAAACATCAAAGGCACGCAACACCCACCTCATAAATGTGCACTACTGAATGTACGCTCCCTACCTGCACATGCCCTCGAGATAAATGATCTACTATCCACACTTAATGTGGACTTACTTTGCATCACCGAATCCTGGCTCAATGATGCCTCCTGCCCAGCCATCGCACCAGCCCTACCCACAGGCTACACTATCCTTAGGCAAGATACAAATGATAAGATTGGAGGGGGAGTCGCCCTTATCCACAAAGACTCACTATCCATCAGATTAGCAGACCATAGTACGTGGGGTGGTAATGCTGATATCCTATCAGCCAAGCTTACGCTCTCCCCCAATAATCTAATCAACATCCACATCCTATACAGACCTCCCGGACTCCCATGTGACTTCCAAGAGCACCTCTCCCATCGACTCAGCAACAACATTAAAAAGTCCTCCAAAATCCTTATATTGGGAGACTTAAGTTTAGGATACAATGATCCTAAGGATAAATCTGCCGCAACCCTAGCTAAAGAACTTGCAGACTTAGGTATTTCCCAAAGAGTCCTCACCCCTACTCACTCCAAAGGCCGCACCCTTGACTGGGTCATGGATCACAACTGTGCATCCAACATTACCTCAAACACCGCCCTTCCTTGGACGGACCACAAATGCATCGAATTCCTCATCCCCACCAACCCTAAACATAAGACTCTCTGTCATGATGCCCGCTCCCGGGGAGCCGGTTCAAGCCCTGCGTCCCCGAAAGCGGACATCCAGTTCCCAAGGAAAGACCCAGCAACCCCATTTAGGGGCCCTTTGGACAGTATCCTGGTGCCTATGGTGCCAGGCTCATAAAAGACATCAGTCCTGGCGCAATAGGCGCCAGGCTCATTATGGGAGTGCTTGGGTGCACTTACCTGATGCAGACCATGCTGCAGGATCCCGGCCTCCTTGAGGCCTGAAGGGAACTACTTTACCTTTGGGATTAATTTACCATCCGGGCGTGTCCGGGGAAGGATACATACCTGATTGGAGGAAGGATACATACCTGGAACTTCTTCCAAGGCTATTTAAACCCCACCCGAACAGCCACACGGGCTTCGTGTTGTTCTGCATCTAGCAGCTGGACGCTCACCGTGTCTGCTCCTGCATCCTGACTTCTGCCACGCCTGCCAGCATCCTGGATCACCTGCAAAGGAAGAGAAGAAGAGAACAGAAGAAGGAAAAGTCCTTACCTGCTAAATCCGCATCCCGGAGACATCTCGCCGACAATCCTGAAAAGGAAGACTTTTATTTAAAAGCTCATCGCGACGATCGCTGCAGCGCCGCTTTCCACTCACCTTTACAGGGCGCCTCCATGTTCAGCAGCGACCATCCGGATTCGCAGTCACACCCCAGCACCTAGGGAAAAAAGGCAAGAACAAAAGGTGAGAGAGAAGGGAATAAGGAAAGCTAAATCTCCATGTTAAGACTTACCTGTTGATTCATTCCCTCTTCATTTCGGGTCCGCGCCGCATCCTGGCATTTCCAGACCCCGGCCCCTAAGGGGAAAAAGGAAATCAGCGTTAATGAACGAATAAAAAGACATTACCAAAAAACGCTAATTAAAGACTTACCTGATTTCTACAAGGATTTCACCTCTCATCTCGGGTCGGTGCCTGTTCCCCGGCATTCCGTACCCTGGCCCCTATGGGGAAAAAGACACTAGCATTAGTACATTAATGCAGGGACACAAGGGGAACCTCTTATCAAAAAACTTACCTGGAAGCCAAGCAAGTTTGGTTCTCACCAATCCGAAAATCCAGTGAAGTAACTGGATACCAACGCGCCCCTGCATCAGAAGCAGAATGGAGAGCTCGTCCTTCCAGACCCTAAGGTGAGACGCTACGGGGAATCACAGAAGGGTTTCGAGGAGGGTGAGAGGGGAAAGTGGGAGGCCGATTGCATTACCCCGCAGACAGTTAATCCCCTATTTTTGCCTACAGAAGGATACTTCTGCGAGCCTGACAAGCCAGATTTGGAGGCCCGGTCCAGACCGTCTTCCGAACCCTGCGCATCACCTTAGAAGAGGTCACAGCAACCCAGACTAGACCAGCGCCTCCGTGGGAGCCAGGTGAGCGTTACACTCTCACCCACGCACCACCTGCCACAATAAGAAGTTCTAAAAAACTCAACGCAGACAACTTGTGTCCCCACCTTAAAAGCCCCTGCCTAGCACCACTTTTCTCTCAGGACCCAAATATACTATCAGCTATCTTCAATGATACTCTCACCAATGCCATAAACTCTATAGCCACACTTGAAAGCAAGAAGGAAAAAAAATAATTTAATTGTAACTCTTGGTTCTCGGAAGAACTCCAAACCCTCCGAACTCAAAAGCGCCAGTGGCAAATGGATCCGAGTGATCTAAATAAGAGCCTCTTCAAACAAATAGTCCTCCAATATAAAAAAGCCATTTTAGCAGCAAAATCCAACTCCTTCAATGATAGGATCTCAAAGGCCAACTCCCAAACTAAAGAACTATTCGCAATCTTTAATGAATTAGTCACTCCTCCGGCTACCGATGACGAGATAACTAAAGACAAAGCCTGGAGTGCCAGCATTCAGTCCGCCATGCTCAACAAAAAAAACTCCTCCAGAACAAAATCCAAAACCACTGCAAAGCCCTCCCAAACCAAAAAACCAACCGCCCTACACAAGACAAGTGTTGTAATCTCAATCACGCTCAATTCTCCTTCAGAAACGTCACTGAACCTGAGGTCCTTAATCTCATCCAAAACCTCAAACCATCCCTCTGCAAAACAGAAATTTGCCATCCCAAAATCATCAAGAAATGCGCCAATGACCTAGCACCCCTGATTACTGCCTTCATTAACGCATCTTTCCAAACAGGAACTGTCCCAAACAATCTCAAGGAAGCCTGGGTGCGGCCACTTCTAAAAAAGGCCAAACTTGACCCAGCGCAATCCAACAAATACAGACCGATAACGACCGTCCCATTCCTCCTAAAAATCCTGGACAAAGAAGCTCACATCCAGATCCAATCATACATAGAAGCTAACTCCATACTAGGCAAAAGACAATCTGGCTTCCGTGTCTGGCATGGAACAGAATCCACCTTATTAGACCTAAAAAATCAAATCTCACAGATCATGGACAAAGGCAAACCTGCCTTGCTCCTCCTCCTCGATCTATCAGCTGCTTTTGACCTGGTAGATCACCAAACACTCACAACCCACCTCACCCATGCAGCCCATTTCTCCAATCAAGCAGCATCCTGGATCACTTCTTTCCTTGAAGGAAAAGCCTTGAAGGTCTACTCCGACACAGCTAACGCAGATCCTACCACTATAAACTGCGGTGTCCCCCAAGGATCTTGTACAGCCCCCACCCTCTATAACCTCTTCACAAAACCCCTCTTCGACCTACTTGACTCCATGGGTGTTGCATATACAAACTATGCAGACGACACTCAAGTACTTTGACCCCTATCTGGACTCTATCACCAAGACGCCACGGCCCTTCACAACATCTATGCCACTATCCAAGCTTGGATGGCAATCAATGGCCTCTGTCTTAACGGGGAGAAGACAAACAAACACACTATCGAAACTAAGCCCCCAATACAACAACTTCAACATAGACAACTCAACCATCTCCGTATCATCCTCTGTCAAGACTCTAGGTGTTCATATTGATGCAAATCTATCGATGAATAAACAAGTCAGTGCCATAGCCTCTGCATCAGCGTTCAGCACCAAACTCATCAATGCCATTAAACCCTACTTATCCACGCCCAACCACTTGGCCATAGCTAGAGCAACTATAGGAGCCAAACTCGATTATTGCAACACCCTTCTAACTGGCACCTCTGCCAAAAACATTCACAGACTGCAAACCACACAAAACAATGCCCTCAGAGCCGCCATGAGCATCCCTAGAAGAGACCATGTATCCCACGCCAGACGTGAAGCATGGTGGCTCCAGGTCAAAGACCGTATTACTCTGAAAATCCTTACCATCACTCACAGGTGCATCAACAAAACTGCTCCAGCATACCTATCTGAAGCAATATCAAGGACCACATCCACTCGCCCCACCAGAGCTCTGTACACCAACCAGCTACACATACCACGCATAAAGAGAGCCACAGCGGGAGGTCTAGGCTTCTCCTATATTGCACCGAAACTCTGGAACTCACTCCCTGCCACCCTTAGAGCTGAAACGTCCATCTCTGTCTTCCGCAACAACCTCAAGGCCACTCTCCTCAACTAGCAAGTGGAGGACCGCCTCCTCCACTTCTGCCATGTATATTGTAATATAACACAAATGTAATATGACTATATTGTAACCTGTATATATATTGCTAATGACCATGTAACTAAGTAACTAAGCTTTGTACTGTAACAAGTGCCACGATGTCCTCGGGCTGTTGTGCGCGAATAAAACAAAACAAATTTGTTAAACAGGGATTTGCGGGCAGAATGGTGCACAAATCCCTTTTTTTGGCGCAAATAATCCATGAATTACTGTTTTAGACTCGATGCATGTAAAAACAAAGATATGCATTTTTTAAAAACATAATGAGGGGACGAAAGACAACAAGTTTAGATATTGTAAATAGCAGTGGAATCTACAAAACACTTGATGGTCGGATGTGTTGAGCTGAGAGATCAAAGAACGGTATACCTTCATATATGTGCGTGCACCATTGAATAACAACATGGAAGATTGGTGCATTACTGCAACTGAATATAAAGATTTTGTACTAAAATTTGTAAAAACTAAATATAACAATAAAAAAATAATAATAATAAGTAGATGAGTTAAAAAAGTAATGTTATTCCACGTTCTTAGGAGGATTTGTGCCAGGAAGGAAGTCCATAAACACAATGGATTCTATCTGCAGGGGCTTAGATGCAGTATTATGCCAAACAGAGGGAGAAAGGGGGAGAAGAATATTCTTCGCCTCCTCTAGTGTAAGGATGCTGAAACATGATACTCCGTTAATGAGCGAGATAAATACAAAATAAAAGTGGGAGAGATATTTTGGTGGCTAGGGATGGATTCTCAAATAGTATGCATAGTGAGAGGTTGTGGGTCATGCAATAATATCGACAAGATCCTCTCACCAAGTAAGTTGCCCTTGTGCCCTCTTCCAATCCCTAAATGGCCTTTGATTCATCTGGGAATTGACATTTTATCATTGTTTGGGCAAGAACAGTATATTTATTTTTGGTATTCAGTAATCACTTTTCCAAGTGCCTAAAGTAGTTATTGATAGAGTGACTTCTAATATTAATATGGTCTACCTGTATACAATTTTCAAAAGGAAAGGAAGCCCCAAGTGTGTTGTAAGTGACAATTGACCAAAAGTTGCAGCAAAAGAAGTTATACCGTTTTGCACACAAATGGGGTTAAAATGGTAATTTACATCCGTGTAGGAACCTGAAGCTAATAGTATGGTGGAATGGATGAACAGAGTGATCAGCAGATGTTTGCAACAGCCATTAGCGAATGAGAAGAACTAGAAGGAAGCATTGGGTGAAACTTTGTAGGTAACACCACTGCATGACATAAGTTTCACCTTTTAGGCTGATGAGGGGTAGTGAGCCCAACTCTTTAGTTTTCATCATCCTGGCTCACAGAGAAGATCGGGATAAGGAAGGTGGATGAACGTTTTGTAGCAGACAACATTTATTCAGCCCAGATAAGCATAAAGAATATCATGATTCTAAGTTGCCACTCAACAGGAAGGCAAGAAATATTAAGATCAACATTGTAGATTTTGCCTGAGTTAGACTGGGAAGGCAAGGAATGAAAGGCATGTCCAAATATTCAAATTCCATGAGAGTATTTAAGTTGTTGAAGAATGGAAAAGTGTGGAATTTGAATAAGGCTATTTTGTGTGGCAATAGTAGTAATCAGGGTAGGCCACATGACGGGCTTTAAAGGAGTTTTGTAAATAGACTCAGTTGGGTCTGGAGTAGGTCTGGATATAGAAGAAGAGATTGGAGGTAGTGAAGGAGGACTGGACCATCCCAATAATGTCGATGGGGATGAACTAGACAAATGTGGTATTTCCTTGCATGGAGGAATACCGCACCAGGCGTCTGAATTTGTTAAGACGACTGGAAGCATACCTAAAAGATTCCAAGATTTTGAACTGTACAAATAGTTATCTTACACTGGTTGTCAGCCCGCAAGATAGATCATTGTCGTTGTTCTACTTTGTAATGTTTTGTTCTGCTTATAAATTTGTGATTTTTTTTTGTTCTATTTTTGTAATGTGAAGAGTTGCAAACGTTCTCATTATTCTTAAGGGAAGTAGGGTGTGTGATAGCCAGAGCTGGAACCACTAGAGTTGTTACTCAGGGAGTGCCAGGTTCTAGACTGCTGGGAGTCTCAAGGGAAAAACAGAGGAGGGGATGATGGAAGTGTACCTGCGGCATGGATGGTCTAAGAAGGTTCTCTGTCTTTTTGACTATTAAAGAAGCATATTAAATCACTTACCTATGCAGTCACTTCAAGGGCATTGGGGGCCGGGCAATGTCCATGCAGAGTACTGTGGGGGTCTCCTGCACACACATGTAAGCCCCAGTATGGGGGGGGTTGTTCATGAAGGTCAACAATGTCGGTCTAGATGTGCAGTGAGCCAGGCCTTCGCACTGTGGAAGGCAGGCCCAGGAAGGAGGGCTTAAGAAAAAGCATTCTGCGGCAACACCATATGAATCTTAACTCACCTCTATCTTCGGAATGGCATTACAGCACTGTGAGTTTGTATTGGATAGTTTTACACCACAGTCTAAAAACAAGAGTGGAGCATATTTTGTTTAGACTGATTGCCATTTAGCAAGGTTGTAGGAGCTGTGATGAATTAGGGATGATTCCTCCCAGAAACCTGGGCTGGTACCCTCCTCATGTGGCCAGGGAAAGGCAGATGCTTTCCGATCCTGACCCAGAGGGTGGTGTTCTGCAGGAGGATCACATGGGGGGGACAGACCAGGAAGACTGGGACAGCCCTCTCTTTAACTATCCCCATAATCCCACACTTTTGATGGCTGTTTGCCAAACTGCAGAAGTTGAAATAACTAACTTTGTTGAAGGGAACTACAAGTCCCCGATTCCCAGAAGTACTGGGATGAGGAGGCATGCAGTTGAAACAGTCAGGCAATCAAGCCTAGCAGTCACTGCAATAGTCAGGCAAATAAGCCTAACAGCCCACACCTGAAGGAACCTGGGAGGCATAAAAGCCCCCCCTCCCAGGTGCAGGCAATAGGTAGGAGTGGAAGGAGCTGGAACGTTGGCTGGAGTGCAGGCTGTAGCAGTAGAAGCAGAAAGAAGGCAGGAGGCTGGCAAACCAAGCAGAAGTGGGAGAACAAGAGGGATGCTGGAGCATGGAAACAGCAGATTTCACCTGCGTGTTCTGAGAGAGTCCTGATCCCCCAAACTCTGAAGTGCAGGAGAGATCATTTTCCCCATCTGAGCCTGATTGCCGTGGTTGCTAAGCTGTGGATGCGCAGAAGACTGAGGCAAGAAGCAATTGTCAAGCTGAGGGTCTCAGGAGTAAGAGGAACTTCCAAAATGTATGGCCGGCCCGGAGACACCTGTTCAGGAGAAGGGTGTGGGAGCCAAAAGCAATGGAAGTTGTGGTGGAAGTCGGGAAAGTAATGCGACCCGCATCTGAGAAGCCGGTGAGTGAAGCACATCGCTCTAACAAATTGCAGTAGCCTTGTCGGTAACAGTATCCATCTCCGTGTTAATTCTCATAAGACTATATGCAAGTAGAAGTTGTTTGTTGCACCTCAAATATTATGAACAATGGAATTGTAGTACTCGTGTATACTGTGAAACATCTCTTGCTTGTGTGAGAAGTTAAAGTTACTGAAATCCATTGTTCCATTATTTAAAGACTGCTGCTGTCTGAAGGAGTGGTTGCGTGTCTCTAACTAAAGAGAGGGAACGTTGTTAAGACCATTACGAATACCTAACCCTGACAATACATGTGTTACAAACTTTAAGCATGGTTGCGTGTGCTTAATTGAGATTCTCAAAGAAGGCCGGAACGCTATCCGTTACCTTGACATGGGAATACATTGACATATCCACCTTTAATCCTTAAACTACATCAAAGAGAAGTCGCGTGTGCCTAATTGTGGTTTCTGCAGAAGGGATGAATCTCGTACTCTATCTAAAAGTTGCATACATTTCATTCATGAGAAGTTAAAGAGCATACAACTGTTGAAGAGATTTACAAGCATTGCACGAGCCAAGAGGCACCCAGTACTAACAGGGTAATCAAACCTTTTCAGAGTTAAAGAGCAATCCAGCAATACTGTGAAGTTACTAACAGTTAATTGGCCTAAAACATTAGTGTAAGTATTACCTGAAGCTAAGAGAGTGGCACTAAGTCTTCTGGGTATTGGGTTGGGCTGATAGCTGTCGGAAAGATGCTGGTGACGTTGGGGAAGGGGAATTGGCTGCTTGTAAAGACTATCTTGAAGCAGACAACCTGTAATGCCCAAGACTGTAGAAGCCTGAGAGAAGGGAGTCAAAAAGGCAAACCCAGGTTGTTGTTGTTGCAGATAGGAAAGAGAGACAAAGCGGCAGCCCCTTTTGAAGAAGGTTTTTTCAGCCTTACCTACCTGAGGAGGTTGAAGTGCTTTAAAAATCTATCCTGTCGAAGTCTGTCTAAAAATCACTGAAGATGTGGCAGTAGTCCAAAGTACTGAAGCTGAGGCGGCATATTGGGTTGTCAGTAGATGCTACATTGCTCTTTTCTAAAACAAAGTGAAATACTGTGGGAAAAAGGTGACTGTTCTCATGGTGTAGGAAGTAGAAGAATAGTTATTGAAGTGGAAGCAGCAGCACTGAGACGTCATCCTGATAAATATACCATTGTGAATGCTAAAACTGTAATTCAAGAGATCCCAACTGTTAACCAAGAATTGTGTATCATCGACAGTGTGGATATTGCATTTTCTTTTTGAACTGTGGCAAATCTTCCCTTGTATAACAAAAGCGAACAATCCCACCACTAGCTACTACACAGGTTATAGATGGACAACTCTACACGTTATAACACACGGCTATTTATATCCCATGTGTATAAACCAAGGACCAGAAGCCATGAAAGAACATATTTTAATTAATATATCACAACATATTGTTATAAAAACATGATCACTAAAAATAATACAAAGTAAAAACAATTTGCAAAGTTAATTCTCAATTGTGTTTGAAGAAGAAGAAAGATACAGGGTGCATCCACCCCTTTAGTATTTCTGGATGGGATGCAACTTTTCATTGAAACCAATGTGATGTTAGTAACAGAGGTGACTTCTTTTAAACCATGTATAGAACGATATTTTAACATGGGGCGTCAACTCGCTTAAACCATGCGTAACACAATGTTTTGACAAGGGACGTCAACACTGAAATGTGTTTCTGGGAATCTTCCAGTGGAAATGACAAAGCATCATGGGCAGGATGACCCTGTAGGCTATTTTGCCTGAAGTGGAAAGTGGATAATTTCACCCAAGATTTGTTACCAGTGCAACCTTTGTTAATTAACATTTATATTGACTTTGAAACATCAACAACTGAGTTAAAACATTTCTTTCTTTTGTTGAACATTTGCAAAAGTGACTTTGAATCCTGGGGTAGGGAAATCCCCCTGGGCATAAGAAGGTCGTTTAGGAACTGTAAATGGTGCTCATATCATGCTTAATCGCCAGATCTTTTCTTTATGTATTTGTGGCTTAGTGGGAGGGCCAGTTATCCTGTGTTAGAGTATTTTCTACAGGCAGGGAATTACTCTGTTGAGTAGGGACAGCAAGGCATTTTGACATATTTTCTTTTATAAAAAGATTGCTTATCTTGAAAAATCCTCAAACATTTGTCAGTCTCGCATTACTGACCCCTCACAGGGAACTGTCTTTTAAAAATGTTTTATTAAATGAATAAAATGATGCAGGTAATTCCATCTCTGAAAGGGAAATCTGCTGATCCGATTCCCCTTTCATAAGCTAAATGACAAATGCTTAGTGTGTAACTGTGTCCTGCTGCATCAGTATCCTGCTTTGCAGCGCCTGCTCTACCAGTTGCACAGAGCAGGTTCAGAGGTCACAGCTGCCCATTTTGAAAGCTGCAGCGACAGCCAAGACTCTGCAGCGGAGTGGCATCATTTAAGATATGCACCCATGTACCAGACTTATGATGATCATAAATAGCCCATGATGGGTGCAGGGTAATCTCTAAGAATAAGCCTATAGCTGTGTTAAGGCACAGTGCATGACACTACTTATGATCATTACTACCACATTCAATTTGATATCACACGTGTCAGCTCCTGTGAGCCATGCTCAACTTTGAAATTTGATGTGTATTTGTTCCAGACAAAGCTCCCTCTGCCCACTAACAGTACTGTGTCCTTGGGAGATTGCCTCTTTCTTCCTTTGTAAGGGCAGGTAACACCGTTTCCCCAGGGACAGCCACTATACAGGAGGTAGGCCTAGGATCAGGAATCAAAGGGCATACCCTTTCACAAAGAGCTAGGCCTCACACCGGGGTGCTGCATTTATAAGGGCCTTTGAATCTATTGAGAAGGGAGATGGTGGGGTTAGTGTAGGGAGGGAGACAGCTGTACCGTTTGGGGAAGATTCTGCCATCTTGTTTCTCTCTGTTTCTACCTCTCTCTTTCCTCTCGCCTCCACTTCTTGCAACACAAATCACTTTAGGTGTGATGTCAGAAGGGCAAAGTCCACTCATTCCAGGAGCAGGGATTGAACCACTTAGGCAGGCTATCTTCAGACCAATCGTCTGCAGTCTTTTGTCTTTAAAAAGAGGGGCTCTCCCGCCACTTTTTTTTTATCATCTTGGAATCGTCTTTGGGCTCCAACATTTAAAGAAGATTTAATTGGACCTCTGTTGGGAGAGTTGATCTTTCCAAAGTCCTGCGCCAGTGAGGTGAAGACTATGGGCCTCATTACGAGTTTGGAGGCAGCCATGGAGCTATTAGCTCCATGGCTGCCTCCAAACCGGGCTCCTTTACTGGGTTCCTGCAATGGGGACTTACCGGGTCATTCTGACATAGGAGGACCCGGTAAGCCTTCCTTGCAGGAACCATTCCCCATTCGAGCCCCCATAGGGCTCAATGGGGATGGAGGTAACAACGGGCACATTATAAGTGTCCCGTTGTTACCTCCCTCTTCCCCTTGCGGGACCCGGAAAAGACATCTGGTTTTACCAGACGTCTGATCCGGGTCCCGCGAAGGGAACCTCGTAATACGCGCTCCCAGAATGAAGGGGGTCGGTCCCGTACCAGCCCCCTTCACTCAAGGAGCGCAAGGGTCGTAATGAGGCCCAATATGTCCAAGGCAGAGGGAAGCTATATCCCCTAATCATCCCCAGGGACCATTGGGGGTGAACTGCTGCTGGAGCAATACTTGCCTCTCTGCCAGCCACTGCAGTACCCAGGAACTCACTGTGTTGCAGGAACACCGCAGTTGTGTGCCAGGACCCCACGGTGCTGCCTTTTGCACTTTCCCAATATTCAATTTGCTCATCAAGCACCAGCAAGTCTGCTTTGGCACTGCTGAACTGCCAAGAACTGCAAAAGGTACTATTGACTATTAACTCCCCTCTTGGTCCAGTTCTATGCCGTAGAGACTAATTTGGTCACCAATTGCCTTTTCGCATCCAAGAAACATATCAGTTTTAAAGAACATTGTGGTTTTTACTTGCCTAAGACCCCTGATTGATTACTCAGATTGCTGCAATGTGCTATCCTTACTTATTCTATGTTCTTTCCGCAGGGGTGGGTTTTGTGTAGTGTGTATCTATTTAGTTATTTTACAGATGGTGTGCTTTTATTAAGTATATCTCTATTCTTTATAGAACCTTGATTGGACTGTTATGCTTTGCTGTTTGGGCCGCTACTGAATCACGTTCACACCTCTCTTGAGAACATAGCCTTACCTCGGCCCACGTTACCTCAAAAGGCAAAGGAGGTATATCTCTTAACTGTGACTGTTTTGCCTTTATGATTGTGTTGGCTCTTGGTTTGTAGAAGAGTGAGGGCTAAGTGGGCATTTTTGCCCCTACCCATTGTGAGGGGTCAGTAATGCGAGGTGGACAACTGCTTGTGGTTCTCACAGTGTTAGACATTTTATTGATAGCAAAAAGTGCAAATAAAACCTAACTAAACCTACTCTACCAAGGAGTTCCCTACCTAGTCTAGGTTCTAAGGGAAATTCTCCTAGCATACACACAACTGGCCCTCACACTAAACAAAACCTTCAAAGTAAATCATAAACAACATAAATAAATGCTTACCAACTAACCAGTGACTTGACTAACCTTCACCTGTCCTGGGCAGATCCCTTCCCCTGGAACTTCCAAAGTCAGTGGGCCTCATTAACACCTCAGCGGTAGACGTGCCGGTAAACATGGCACGGCTGCCACCTGAGTTGTCTTTTTCTGGCGCCTGGCCTTGGGGGAATTACTGGGGCATTACAGCCCCTGTGGTCCCGGAAGCCAGGTGCCGGAAAAAGTAACCCCCATTCCAATTCGAGTCCCATAGGATTCAATGGGAATCGGAGGGCGGGAGCACCGGCACATGTGCAACAATGCCGGTGCTTTTGTCAAAGTCTGTGAGTGGGTGGCGTTCCAGAAAGGCATCCAGCTCGCAGACTTGTACTCTACCGGTCCCAGTAAGCCTACCGGCACCATTGTTACCGGAGCAGCAGGGTTGTAATGAGTCCCAATGTCGCCAAGTGTTCACAAAAGTCTTGAACCAGTTCTTTAGAGTTCCAAAAGAAACGAAAGTTCACCCAAACAAAAATCCACTAGTAACAGTTCTTTATTAGTTTGTTGAAAATGTGCCCTTCCAATTCCAGCAAAGAAAACATCACCAATGGTAATCCTGGATAACTTCTTTCCACGATGGACTTGACACAGTTCACAGACAGAAGTACCACTTGTACTTCAACAACTGGCCATATGTTTGTAACTTCTGCAGCGTCTTTAGTATAACTTGTCAGGATGCTTCTTCTTATGCTGTTTCTTTCCTCGCACAACCCCCTTCTACTACTTTCACTGTGGAGGCAGGCTGCTTTCCTCCACCGTGTACTACTGCTTCAACCATCTTCAATACAAAATTCTCTGACAATATTATCGACAACCATAGTTCTGTTAGTTCCGCTTCAACTTGGTACTTTATGATTGTTTGACAACTTAAAGACAACACCCTTTGACCTCCGCAGGTAGTCAAAGCACTCTTCCTTCCTATGCCATAAGAAAGGTGCAGCCTCTTTGCCTCGTCTGTCTGTCTTACTGCTACCAATATAATCTTCCTTTGCTTCCAGAGTGTTTCTCTCACAGCTTCAACAGTCTCAGCATTACAGATTGTTGATTTGAACTTCTTACAAGCACTCAGATCCCCTCCCCAACTTTATGCACACCTTCCTGTTTCCAGTAGCTACACCAGAGCTGTATTGTCACACTTCAGCTTCGAATAACCGTGTCACCCTTGTATCAGAGGACACTGGGCCTTTAACAACTTTGACAACTTCTAAATATAGGTGATTAGATTTTAATAGGGCTTGTTTCACCGTAGAAAGGATTTGCCTACTGACTTGGGTTATATTTGCTCTTCACTTTACTTCAGCAAATTCTACAATTACAGAATACTTGTTCTGGGTGTTACAACATTCAGGCATCACACAAACTTATTTAGGTACACACAACCACTCTTTGATGGAGACTTTTTTTAACTGCAAAGGACTGTAAGGATTTTCTTTCCCTTTCATTCATATGGAATGATACTTTGACTCTGATCAGGAATCACAATTAACCATACACAACCTCTCTTTTATGTAATCGTTCTTGTGAAATCTTTCAATTTGTGAAAGTAAGCTTTAACCTTCCGAGAGAATTAGAACAGCATTCTCCTTCCTAATTGGAGATAAGCCACCCCTCCAGTAAAGTTATTTAGTTAAATAATGGAAAATTGAAAGCTTTTCGTTTACGCAAGCACTCTGACTTGCATTAAATGTACCTGTGGTACATTTTCTTTGTTGTTAAGACTTTTCACAGCAACAAACAACTTCTACTCACTCCCACTTCTATGCGAGTTATAATTGAGCTGGTTACAGTGACCGGTAAGCGGTTTTCAGTTAATCGGAGTACAGAGCTTCACGTACCAGCTACAGAAACACTGTGGTTGTGGGCGGCTTCCACTTCCTGACTTTTTTTCCTGCTACTACTAATTCAAGCACACTTGGCACCAACATCCCCCTGTACTCTGTAGCATGGTCCGGCCTCGACCACAGGGAGTCTCCTTCACTCCTCTGTCCCTTGGCTTGCTTCTGCACCTCGGCCTCGAGTTGCAGCACAATCTCAGCTCTGCAGTCACAGCTACTAGGTGCACACGGGAAGACCTTTAACTTCAGCACGTCTCTTTCAGTGCAGCCACGGCCAGGCAGGGTTTGTGAACACAGGACCAACTCAGAATCTACAGGTGAAATCTGCTCTCCTCTCGTCCCGGTGTCCCTTAAGTGATCACATGTCCTCGTGAACTGCCAGCCTTGTGCTCTTTTCCTTCTGCTACTACTGCCACCCTTCCAGCGCCTTCTCCAGCTCCTTCCCTGCTGCAGCCTTTTATGCCTCTCAGGTGGGGCAAATTACTTCAGGTGCAGGCCCTTAATGTTAATTGCCTGACCCTGGCAAAGGCTTTTAGGCCTTCTTGCATGTCCTTTACTTCTACATGCCTCCTCAGCCCTCTTCTTCATCTCAGTCCATGTGGGATTCCGGGCATGTCATTTAAAAAGGGGTTCCTTCCAGTCTTCCTTATCTCCCCCCCATCTGACCCTCCTGCAATACACCGTACCCACGGTCAGGATCAGAGAGCACCTACCTTTCCCTGGCCATATGAGGAGGGTTCCAGACCAGGTTTCTGGGGGGAATCCCATCAGATTCTCCACACCATGCTTGTACTCCTGCAGAGCAGAATCCAATTTGTCACAATCCTGTTTACAATAAGTTAGATGTTGGCATTGAGGGCCAGAGATGTGCTTCGTTTGTGGTTGTGCATTTTTAGGTTTGGCTGTTAGGTGGCACTTTATAAGCTGAAACTATTCCATTGGAGAACTGCTAGTAGGGATGAGGGATGTGAAGAAGAACACACAGGTTGTGGGTGTTTAGTTATATTTTCACCCATTGACAGCCTATAGCCAGGGTAATCCCTATGACCTTCCCCATCCTGCCCAAAAAAAACATCCTTCTTGGATCGCTTTGAGCTAGATGTTTCAAGCAGTAACATCAAACCTAGTGCTGTATGTGCCAGCAAGTATTATTTCAAAGCAGTCTTTAGAGAGTTAATGGCTTAATTGCAGCTGTAAACACGCGACCAGTATAAGAAAATTGCCTTAATAAAGAGTGCATTCAGCCATTCGACTTGTAAGCAGTATGTTTGTCATTTCATAATTGTATAATTATAATTGTTCTTTATAACACACTTAATACCAGTGAGTGGTTTCTAAGCACGCGGTCAGGATTTGAACCTGTGTTGCGCTGCATTGTCTTGCTTCCAAGACAAGCGCTTTGCCCCTGAGCTATCCTTCCTCCCCTTTTACTAAAGTCCTGTAAAAATCAAGCATTTTTGGCTTATGTATATGTATGTGTTTTTGGCATTTGGTGAGTTCAGTTATGTTAATGTTAAAGGTATTTGTACCGCGCACATCTCCACTGCAGTAGTCACCAGGCGCTCTGGCAGATTTGAAAAGGAGATTGTGAAATAAGGGGAAGGGAAGGGAAATGGGGGTTAATAGGGTGTAGTGGGAATAGGAAAGTGAGAGTCGTTAGGTCCTGTTGGCCGCTTCAGTTCGGTTTGCAACGTTCGCTGAGCTTAAGTGTGGTTTTCACGTTGGTGCCAAATTCCCATGTGCTGTTGTGACTATGTGTTGTTAGTCTGTTGTTGCAGCGCGGTGAAGTGTGTGCGGATTGCTGTGCAGAGAGGTGGTTGTGTGATTTTCTGTAGGACAGGTGTATGCAGAGAATCATGTCCCCAGTTGCTCAGACCATATTGTAGCTGTTACCATCTAATGGGCAGCTGGTACCATTATGGCAGTGCCTGGCAACTGACTTTTCCATGCCTAAGTAAAAGCCAAAACAATTGGCTTGGGCAATGCTTGTTGTTGATGTATTGATTGTGGGTGTGATTGGTTCTACGTACTTAAGTATTGTGGAATTTACCAAGCATCCCATTTGGGAGGGTTAATGGCTATTTTGGCCGTTGATATGCTTGTGTTGGTATACGGAATCACTAGGTTGTCAGTGCTTACCAGGGTTCAATGTGTTCCGGTAGGTTGCGGAAGCAAAATAGTGCAGAGTTCCATAGCCTGGTACGTTGGACGGAAAGAGAAGCAATGTTCAGGCAAAGTTAATGAATCTCAAGATTTTGATCGAATTCTATCATGATAACCAAGTGTTCCCATGTACCTGTGGTTCCCTGACAGCATTTGTAGGGTTCCACATAGGGTTGACAGCTGACCTCTGCATGGTCAATGTACACAGCCATAGTCTACTCAGGTATCCTTGTTTCAACATTACTCGTGGTCACCTTGTTTCTTTTAGCAGATTCGGGTCCTTCTTGCATTAGAGAGCGGTGGGGGTGTCCCCAAATATGAGCAGGCCGCCTGAAATTTACAGAACATAGGAGCCAACATTACAAGTGTCATCAGTCCAGTCCCAATTCAGAAATATGAATGTGTAAGGGTCTCTTCTTCTGAAACTGCCATAAAAGGACTGTCAGGGCTGGTGGATGGTCTGTCACCTCTAGCTTGATAACTACTTAGTGCCTTGTTTTGTTTGTTGGATCCTCAGGTTTTTATGAGGATCCACCAAATCCACCAAATACTGTTTCTCCTGCTCAGGGCAGACCTTTTCTATCCCCTCTGCGTCAGTGCTTGCCTATATTTGCTAATGACCTTGCTATTCTCCTGTGACGTTAGTGTCTTTTTAGGGAATTTTGTGACAACATTTTGGAATGGTCAGCAAACAGCCTCTAATTCCTTCAATATGCAAACCATGCAGGCCCACCACCATTGTCTTTGTTCTGTACGTGCAAGAGGGCACTGTAAAGGATTAGAATATAAGACAGAGTGAAACCGTACTGTTAATTGAGTGGACCTTGTTTTCAGAAGATTTCTGAATTTGGGCACAGCATTTCAAATTCTCTGCAGAGGCTGATCTGTGGGGGTTAGTACATTCAAGATGTCTGCAAATAGGAGAATGTGAATATTATATTCTCTTATCTGTGACTCTTTTAAAACTCAGTAAAGGCCTGTCCATTCATAGATGCTTCAATGTCTCCCAGACAGTTACTTGATTGACAGAGTAAACCACATGTTTTAAATATATAAATACTATGAATATTGTTATACTTACACACATAAAGGTTGTGGCAGGATTAAGTGTAAAATGAAAGGTTTTAGAAATGAAGACACTGCCTCATTATGAGGTTGCCGGTCCGGGAACTACGGTACCGGTAAGCTTGCCGGTACTGTAGCTCATAGACCAGCAAACTGAGAGTTGTGCACGCGGGTGCCTTTCTGCCCGCCAGGTCAGACCTAGCGGGCAGAGCTGCACCCGCAAGCACAGCATGCCGCCTGCACAGGCACCATTCATCAATGGTGCCAGTGCATGCGGATTCCCCATTTCCATTGAGCCCTATTGGGCTCAATGGGAATGGGGAAGAATTTTTTCCAGTGCCCTGGAATGGCCAATTACCGGGTCCGCCGGTTTGTAATACCCCGGTAATTGCCCATTCCAGGGCGCCGGAAGAAAAACGACTCCAGCGGCAGCCAGCTGTCCGCCAGGGTCCTAATAAGGCCCACTTAGTGGTATCCCAGCAGTAAATCTGATGAGATACCACCAAACTGTTTTACCGTTAATGACACTTGGTCAGACGGTATTACTGCCAAATTACGAGTGGCGGTGTTAGTCCCCATTAATGGAGAACTCAATGGGGATTTCGGCAGTATTACCACCGCATTATACCCGCACCGCCCAACTTCTAATGAGCCCCAATTGTTTTTGAATGGAGTGAGAGATAGAACGAGCTGACATGAGAGGGTGGTGTCTGGAAGCATACAAATTATTGGTGAATTAAAAATATCAACCATCAATTCAGAATAATATGCACTAGCACAAGAAACGAGGATGGAATCAGAAAAATAAAAAAAAGGAAAACTATTGGATGAAATGTGTAAGAAGGAGTAGAGAATTTGAGAGTGAGGTCTGAAAGAAGGGTTGAAGTCTGTGAGGAGGTTGTGTTCAGGGCACATGGAGATGCAGCCAGACTAGGAAGAGGCGAGTCTTTTCTAAGGGACAGTTACCACATTTCTGATCTGATTTATCTGATGGGTTCAGATAATCGAATGGAGGACTTTCGTTTAATGTGGAATTAGGGTTGGAGGCCGTCCATATATGAGGCCATATACCTATATGTTAATCATTTGATACAAAACAGCAAAAAGTAGGATGAATGGTAGGAGTGATTGAGTATGAGAGGAATTTGTAGATACTTGCTTGTGGAAATGTTGTAGTATTTTATATGAATTTGATATGCAAATAAAAGTTTTTAGAAATTGACATTTGAACATTTATTGGTATTTATTAAATAAATAAATGTATTGAGATGCTATTCCCGGTTCCATTGGTCCAACTTTTGTTGACTACTATATGACGCCTGAAGGACCTGGGACTTTAATCAGGCACCCCTTTGTTTTATACTATTTCACATAAATAATTAATTGGAATATTATTAGGACCTATATATACCTTTTTGAGAAGTGGGTCTAAACATTTATCAGTGTTCCAAATAAGGACAATACAATTACAAAATACATTTTAGAACTTCAATTATTATAGTTGAGCACCAGAGAATTAATAAAAAAATATATATTGTTTTTCATTTTAGTCTAATTTATTAATTTTCATACATTTATGTAAACGTATACATTCACATTTTGAAAATGTGCGCATTTTGGTTTTAGTTTGTAATGTGCAATACATGGCGCTATTTTGCCGTGTTTGCACATCTCATTTAGATTCATTAGGGATTGCTCCATTTACAGAGTCTTCTAAATTTGAAAAACATTATTTGAGAATCAGATTTGGGAATACACTCTAAATTGTAACAGACCTGTGGGGATTTTAATTGTATTCTCTTTTGATTCCATGGTGCTACAGATGTCATGATTATGCAAAATTTTATGTTATTAATGATAATGACATGATGTATTTATATTTAGTTATGGTTAAGTTGCTAAACTCATAGGAAGAGCACTTTTTCGGCAGCTTATAACTTCGCTCCCCCTGGACGAATCCTCACCAAACTTTGCAGAAAAAGTATATGGGCGGCTCTGAATTTTTTCGCCAAGTTGGGCGAGGTTTCGTGCGGGGCGGAAAAAGTTATAGGGGGGTCCCAACATTTTTTTTTGCCATAGACTGAATGGGGAAAAACTTTGCGCACGGCTACAGGTCGAACGGCTGGACGGATTTTCACCAAACATGCACCAGGAGCGGAGGCTTGGGCCAGAAAGCGTACTTTTGTGTGTTTGGTGGAAATCGGACCGGTAAATATTTTGCAAAACACTGACATGTGCATCCCAAAAAATGTGTGATATCTGGGTCTGCTCCGCTGACCCCTTTCCCTGTTCGCTCCGTGCACAGAAGTGTTATTGGATCGCGGTACGGCGTGGGGTCGGAGAAGTTTGGACGCAGCCGTTGGTTGGCTGGAGGGAAGCATGCTGTGCGTCAACCTTTTTTGGGAAAGCCGCCATGTTGTATAGCAGGACAGCGCGGCGGCGGAAGGGTCTGGGAAATGTACCGTCCCCATTGTGTTGGCGGCAATAAGAGTATGTGATTGAAAGTGCACAGGGATCAGGGATGCAGGAGAGAGTGTCTTGTTTGTACATTATGGTAACTGTTGCAAGTTGTTAGAGCATACCTCAATGGCGGTGCCCTGTGATTGGAGATGCTGCAGTGAAAGGTCACGCTCTATGGGCACTGGGTGCAATGCTTGTATGCTTGTATACTTGTATACTGTCAGTATGTTACAGGGTATGGTTGATGGGCAGCTTATATGTGCTTGGATAGTGTGCTGTGTGCACACTGCTTGCATTATGGGCAATGTTCTAAACCTGTTGTGTTTACTTTGCCAGTGAAACTATCCTTTGTAAGTGGAAGTGGGTAAGACAATAGTATGTGAATGAAAGGGCGTAGGGGCGCCGGAGACAGTGTAATGTTTATACATTATGGAAACAGTTGTATGTAATGATGTTTATGTCCATTGCAGTGTTGAGGTTGATTAGGAGTGCTGGTGCCAGTGGTGCATATGTGCATAGTGGTAGTTGGTGATATGCTGACATGTATTGTTGAATTACGGTGGGGGGAATGTGTGCAAGGAGCAGACCCACTGGAGCAATGCAGGTTTGGTAGTGTATGAGGCACAGGCTGGTGATCTTTGGAGAATGCGTGTGGAGCCCATTGTCGACGTGCTACAGTAGCACAAGTGAGTTACAAAACATGTATTGTGCATTCTATGGTTGTGGTGAGAGTTGTAACATGCTACAGTATTTGGTGTGCGGCAGCAGATGGTACAGTGAGAAGTTGGGTAGTGTGGCCACAGGGTGCAGTGCGTACGTAATGTGAGTACGAAAGTGGGTATGGTTGTATGTGGTTGGTTACTCAGCTGTGTGCAGATTTATTGAAGTGGGCCCAATGTTGTGAACGTGGTGTGCATAGGTTGGCAGTGACACAATACCGTGAGAATAGTAGTGTGTTGGGGTGGTGCAGGCTGCGCTATGTTTGTGGCTTCTGCTAAGTGTGACACATTTTCGGGAATAGGTGTTTTACGGTTTGGGGGAGATGGGTAGAACCGCCGCTACGTATGTAATGTTTGTGCATAATGTTAGGTGCCCACATGGTCGCTTGCTTGGATTTGTAGTGTTGCAGTGGGTGTGGAAAGGGTTGCTATGTTGTGTGCATACCTAAAGGTGTGCTGGGGGCATGTCAGGATGTGTGTGGATGCTGCAATAGTGCCTTCTTTAGCTGACATTTCTGGTGCAGGGGCTTTGCAATCAAACGGAACGTGTACCGAGAGTGTTTAACGGCAAATAAGGAGTGGTGTATAGAAATGACAGTGTGCAATGCAGAGGTTTTGTATGTGATTGGTGCATGCGTGCTTTGAAATGTGACAGCACCCAATTTCGGGAGTGCTGCAAAAAGTGACAGTGCAAAGGGAAGAAGTATTGTCAGAGCTTTACTGGGACGTGGCCCTCACTGTAGATGGGAAAGTGCATGTGCACATCCTCCCGTTATGAGCAGGGTGGAAATGGAACTGTGGGAAATAGGCAATTAGGACTTTAGGGTGCGGTTCACAGGAAGAGGCGGTACCATTTCGTCACACTGCTGTGTCGTGAGGGTGGTCTGCATGGAGAGACGCACAGTGTTTATCGTCGGTAATACCTTTGTGCGCCATTTGCACAGGTGTTGCATGCAAAGAGGCGTTGCTGGTAATTTCAGGTTGGAAGGAGTGGATGCTTTCTCGGCCTGTCAGGGTGACTGCAGTTTCGGCGGGATGGTTCGCCTTTGCAGATATGTGGCGCCCTTCACAAATGTGGACTGTGTCGTGGTGCATTATGGAAGTGCATATTTGGGTTACATGTCGTGCCGACGATTAATCCGTCTACTGATGAGGTTGCTGACCACAGTAATGCATATTTTTCCTACTGCCAAGGTGGTTTTCTCATGCATAACACCAAGAGCAGTGTGGGTCCATGACAGTGTAATATGTCCCCAGCCAGTGGTCAGAAGGTTTGTTATCAACAGAATTATGGGTCAGTTTATGCAGACTGCTGGCATGTTCTCCACTCACTATGAGATCATGAGGTCGCAAAATATGCAGTGGTTCCGAAGAAATGGTATTTATTTGAGCGCCATTGGCAATGCCATTTTCTTTCACACTGTGCAAGAATCATTGACCAGAATGTTGTAAAAATGTGAAGACAGGCAAACAGAAACGCATATAAAGAGAAAATACCCCAAAAAATTGCTCGCACACACGTACAAAAAAAACACTTTATACATATGTGCTGAAAGACTGAATCCCCTGCCCAGTTTCATATTGTTTGGCATCCCCTCCTCCCCCCACCTTCAATGTCACGAAAAGGTAGTGGATTACGCGGTACTTTCAGGATGGCACGTGCCACATCCTGGGTGGCTATGTGGATGTATGCGGATGGAGAAATTGTGCACACTTTCATTGAACTTTGTACTGGACGTGCTTTAGAATGGCACGACATTTGTACTGTAAATGTGTAATGGTGCATTTCAAGTGATGTACAGCAGTGACAGTGTTCGATGATGGCGGCTTTAATACAGTTGGTGGATGCGTGTGTGCCTATTTACCAGTAACCTAATGAAGTAGAGCTGAAGAGACTTTGGGAGGCGCATGTGGCAAAATCTGCCCTTTACACCACCTTGCCCAATTACCATCGCAGTGTGGGGATTAGCCAATCAGGTAGTGTGTGTGGTTAACAGGAAGGGGAGGTGAAACAGTTGCACAATATACTCTGTGTACTGAGGGAGGCTGACATGGTGAAACATATTGTGTTGCCTGTAGGTGATCCCTTTGTAATAGATCTGCACAACTATGCTCTGCAAAGAAACTTTGACAGCAATTTTGGTTTGGAAGGAGTGGAAGCATTGTGCAACGCTGTGCGTGAGTGCCATTTCTTCCATATGCATGAACTTTGCAAAGACCTTGCCACGTTTCCAGTAGTACATGTTAGCGTAATTCATTACTGCGGCATGCATATGGGTTACCTGCCTTGCTTACATTTGTTCCGAAGACTGAGAAGTTTGCTGGATGTCGCGAGGACGCTTTTTTCCACCGTCAAGGTGCTTTGCGCATCTATAATTCTGCAAAGAATATGGCCTACTGCTCATGGATGTTGTTCCGATCCAGACGAAGGAAGGTGTCTCATCAACAAAAGCATGTACACTTTTTTGTCCATTTGTGAAATGTTCTTCTGCAACAATTACCTTATTACTTGTGGAAATGCAGAGTGTTTCCAGGAAAATGGCATTTTGTTGTCATCCATTGGCAAAGCAGTGTTGTTTGCTCGTCTACAGGATGCGATGAAGAGTTTACTGAACTAATGTGTGTAGAAGACAACACAAAAGCTACTGAAAACAGACATAAAAGGTGTTTTTGTAGAAGGATCTACACAAAAAAACAGACTCTTTTAAGAGTAGCCCCTTACTATGTACTCCCCCGTCCCTGGTTGCATGTTATTCCCCCACACCTGCACGCAGCACGAAAGTCACATGCAGGAATTTTGTGGGTGGCGGCCACGAAAATGGAACTGTGGGGATTGTCCAATGAGTTGCTTAGGATGTGCGGCAATAGGAAGAGGGACAACTGCTGCACTGGGGACCGGCCCTCAACTTACTTGGGGACCTGCACCTGGCACATTCGACGCTCCTCACCATGCTGGCCTATGGAAATGGGACTGTATCGATTGTCCTATCATGTGCTGCTCAGGCTTTGCATCAGACGAAAGTACGCCAATAGAAAGTACTCCTTCAGCTTAACTGGGGCGCAGCCCTGTCGGTACTTGGAGAAAGGCGGGTGCCACATTCTGCATTTGTGAGCATACTGGTCAATAGACATGGGACTATGCCCTTTGGCCAATCAGGTGGTCAGGGTGTACATTACAGAAAAAAGCACCAATAGTGGAAGGAGTCCTCCTACTTCACCGGGGTGCCTCCCTCACGGTGATTGGGGAAATGCATGTGCCACATTTTGCCCATGTGCCACATTTTGCCCATGTGCCACATTTGGCCCATGTTGGCCAAAGAAAATGGGACTATGGCCTTTGGCCAATCAGGTGCTCTGGGTGTGCGTCACAGGAAAGGGAGGCATTCACTTTTCCATAGCTTTGTTTACTGCGAGGCTGGCAAACATGGCAAGACGCACAGTCTTTCATCGTGGGTGATTACTCTGTGGAAGATCTGTGCATGTATGACCTCCAAGAAGACTTGTCTAGCAATTTAGGTTTGGAGGGAGTGGACGTTTTGTGGAGTGATATGGAATCGTGCTGTTTCGGGGGACTGCTTTTAGAATGTCGACGCGTGGCCTCTTCGGCAACTGTACATGTTGTGATTGTGCACTTTGGAGGCTTCTTTTTGGGTAACATGCCTTGTTCCCGTGTGTTCAGTCAACTGAAGATTTTGATGAAAGCACTGCAGCGCATTTTTCCTACTGCCAAGGTACTTTTCTCATGTATACTGCCGAGAATTTTGTGGCATAATTCCAATGCTTCTTGTCGCCAGCCAGAGGTCGGAAGGGGTCTCATCAACAGAAGCATGTGTGACTTCTTGAGTGCTGCTGGGATGTTCTGCTGTGAGAATGAGTACATTGGTTCATGATACATACACCTTTTTAAGGGAAATTGCATGTCTTTGTCGGCCAGTGGCAATGAAATGTTTGTTCACAATCTGCAGACTGAACTGAAGACTCTACTGTAAGAATGTGAGCAGAAGTTGAAAACACAAATTCACGTATGAAAACTCCAAAAAAAGTGTTTCTAGGGAAGCACCTTTTAAAAAAAACAAAGGTTCTTTAAGAGCCACCACAACCAACGACGTGCGCTCCCTTGGTAGAAAGTTATTCCCCCACTCCCGCACGCGTGCTGCACGAAAAGTCTGCGAATATCGCGATAGCTGCAGGGCGGCACGTGGTACATACGCCCCTTTTGCAGATGATGCCCATAGAAATGGGTTTGGAGAGGCTACAGGGTTGGGCAATAAAGTTTGTGGGTGTGGTGTGTATGGACCGATGGTGCTACATTGTGTATTTGTTCACAGAAATGCAGAGGGTGCTGTTATGGCTGTGTCTTTTACGAGGCACAGCGTGCAGATTTTAGGGTATGCCGACATACATTCAGTGAAAGTGAATGCAAAACACTGTGCACTCGCTACTCACTTACTAATCTATGATGTGTGCTATGGACTAGGTACAATGAAGTGCCTGATTTTGCTTTGTGTGTGTGATACGCAATCATGACAATATTATTGTTGTTCATTGTACAGGGAACATTACACAGCATGTTAAGCAAGTTTCAGTGCCATTTGCGATAAAGGAGGCACTTGCCAAGTTCATGCGTTTCTATCCAATCTCTTTCTATCGCAGTATGCAGCTTCCGATGTGGCAGCGTCATTTTCTATTTGGTCCGTCAATGGAGACAGCGTGGTACATTTCAAAGAAGTGTATTTGTGCATTTCTTTGTCATGTGCCAATGGGATACTTCGCCCATGGCATTATGACGTTTCACAGCACGAATACCTTTCCCTAGCTAAAACATTCATCTTACTGTGCCAGCTATCTCGACTTCTGCACGCCCCATCTAAATTGCCTTGGTGCCTTTCTTGCGAGTAGTGATATTTTCTTCTAGTAAGTGTTGCGCTGTGACTCTCTTGAAAATGCTCTGCAACACATAAAGACATCTCTTTGTACAGCGCACTCCTTTCTAACCGACTGAACTACAGTGTTCTCCACAATGCAACGCCTCCCACCCTGCATGCGTGCATTGGCAATTCCGTTGTTCGTCTGTGAAAGGTGCTTTCTTTTTTTACCCTTTTTCGTTCTCCAGTGCATCTTTATTTATTTTCATGTTCTCACACACGCCACAGAAGGAAAGACCGGAAAAGTCAGGTACAGAAGGGGCAGCACCTGCCTAGATACTATAGGGGACATGCCGGGAGACGGAATTATTGGGTGGCCCTCAACTATATAGGCGGCGGTCATTGTAATGCTCCTGTAACGACTGTTGCAATGCACTTCCAAGTACCTTCCCTGAGTACACTAGTGCATTGCACTACATGTACAATGCAATGCCCTTTGCCGGCTAAGGGTCTGTAGCACAGCACATGCTTTGGAAAGGTTGTTTTACAGCTCCACTGCCCTACAGGAGTGCCCCTCTTGTTGCCCGCAGCAGATGTAGCAAATGCTGTACATGAAAGTACCCAACGTCATTCTTTAAAAGGGGGTAGCTGGCCCACTGCTCCTTTTTCCTTTAATTTGAGTTGTCGTCACATGCAGTACAAACACTTTATGCTATGCCATTACTGTTAGTGGTATCATTCACGGATATACATACATTTTGGAATACAAGCATGTTTACAACAACGCCAACCACTGCTTCTTTACGTATACCACTGTTAGTCTAGAGAAACACCCTGCCAAGGCATAGATGGTATATTATGTTGGCCGAAAACCAACCGCATCATATGCCCAGCACCACCAGAACAGACCTGTCTGCATAACCATAGAGCGTCCATTTTAATGACCCAGAATCCACCATTTTGCCATTTTGCTTTCTCTTGCTTTTCTGTTCAAACGCTTTGCAAAAAATGAATTTAATCACGTTCTGCTCCAGCACAGACAAGGCCACAAGTTACATATGAGAGACCGGCCGAGACAGAAATACATTGTTTTCCTCCCTCACGAGTCCTTGAAGGCTAGCTGAGAGGCATTTAATCACTAAGCCAGGTGCCAGCTGGTCTAGCTGAGACCGCAGGAACTATAGAAATAGACAGTTAGAGGCATGAATTATACTCTCTTTCATGGCCCCCCTTACTGGGCCCCTTTAGATCGAGCAGACCTCTAGCTCACGAATAGAAACTAGAAGATAGCAGGTCTTGGAATGTGTCTCTTCTACAAACACAATACGCTCACTAAACAAGAGCATTATGTTCTCTGTAACAAAGAATAGTGTATACGCCTTTGCAGATTGCAACTGTTGCTAAATTCATGTCTTAGAAGGTGTCATACTCGTCACAATTGTCAATCACCAAACCCTTGCTCAGGAAGATACATTATGGGCAGTTTTGATGTGTCACAAACTGATAATATGATGGTCTTTTTGTATATATGTCTCTGTTGTAGAATCCTCGCTCTCTTGCATCACACGAGGTCTGGGTGACACACGTTGCGACACGTGAGATCCAGTCGGCCGACTGAGACTATTTGCTTTACAATAAACCCTTGATTTTGGGACTTGAGCTTCGTGTCTGGCGTATCAATTTGTGTATGGTGATTGTGCCTTGTTTCCATACGTGAGGGTCTTCAGGGCCTGTCAAAAAAAAGGCTCCCGAATAGGGACCCTCCCCCATTTGCTCCATCGTGTACGTTGAAATTTGAAGAAGGCGAAAAAAACGAATTGAGGACGAGGCCGTCGAGCCGGGTTCGAGATGTGTTCGGGGCGTCCCTGTGTAAGTGATGAGAGACTCCTTTGCAGATCTGTACACAGCCAGTCCCTGATAGATGCGCCTGCCCAGAGAGCAAGAAGGCGAGGGTCCCGAAACGAGGTAGATTGAGCCAGATACACAGTCATGACGATCCTTGGTTGTGTCTGTATACGGACGAATTGCGTCTTGAGAGACGAGTTGATTGATCAGGTGAGTCGTGCCCCCATTCTTAAACAGCCCTGATATTGGTTAAGAGTTGCTCTTGCAAGATCAAACGCCCAGGGTAAGGTACGAATAAGATCAAACATGCCTGGGAAATTGTCTTCCAGTGTAGTGGGATTTTTCCACTGCGGTAGACCATCTTTGGAAACTGGCCAGGCTGCGCCACCCATAGGGTCGCCAGCGTTTGAGATGTATGTGAAGTATGGAATGGGCGCAATAATGTTTTGTGAAATTTGGCATAGGCAAACCAGACACGTAGAAGATTTGCAATGGCCGAAAGATGGTAGTTTTGAGATGCCGCGAATAGAGCATTTGGAATCAGTACTGCTGCGCAAGAAAGCCCGCTCTGTGACATTTGACGTCATTAGAGACTGGAGGAAAGAAGCTAACCTCTGTTTAAGAAGTAGAGAGAAACATGCGCATAGGCACAAATCTAATGCAGACAGAGCGCTAGAACAGGAAGAAAAACAATGGGATGAGGATATCAGGAGGGCATATAGGAGTCTTCAATTGGGCATAGAAAAAATATATCCACATTTAAAATAAAAAAAGGCAAGAACGCCGTAAAAGTAAAATTGACACAATTGCACAAGTGCCCATTGCTCAGCCTCCGTTGCCAGCCCCCCTTCCAGTTGTTCCATCTGCACCAGCCCCTCCTGAACACGTGATCCCATTTCCCCCTCAACCTACCGAGCTTGAATCAGCAGTTATCAGAGAAGGCAGCGCTGGAGAGGCGGGGCCTGCACAGAGAGGGACTAGAATAACCCATAGTGAGGTCAGCAGGGAGAGAAAGAGAAAGCTGAAGGAAGAGGCAGAAATGTACATTGAAGGCAATGATGAGAAAAACAGGTATTGTTGGAATGCGTGGGAGAATATTTTATGGAAAGATGGAAGCAATTAACTGGTATGGTGCCACCGCAGAAGTTGCGGGATTTGAATGCCTTTTCACGATTGAGAGAAAGTGATTCAGAAAAGAAGGAGTATGTGGACAGGCTATTTGAGTTTAAAGATGAACTTGATGAATTATATTCAAGCATGTTTTCTGCTCCTGGGTTTCGGTACAAAGAGGTGAAGAGAGGGAGACAAGGATCGGCAACATATGTACAGCGGAGATTTTGCCCGCCATCAAAACCGATTCCGATTAGTGAAGAATAGAAAATATGTACGCGAGACGTGCTTAGATGGAATCTGGATGCTAGTATTCCTATATTGGAGGTGTTGAACTGTATATGATAGAGATGCAAAGGAAAGCATTGCAAGTAATGGCTGAATACTTGCAAGATAAATATGTTGAGAGGAATGACTGCTGTCCCTCTGAATTAATGACAGTATATAAGAGAGTGTGTTTATATGAAACTGGAAAAAGTGCTCTATCCCTTGATCTAGCTATAGTGCTTAATAGAAGAGAGAAAGGAGAGAAAGCCAATGCGATATTTCCAATGAGAGAAGTCCCTCCCACTTCTGTGCCGAAAACAGAAATCCCTGGTGTAAATGGACAACCAGCGCAAGTAACAGAAGCACATTACACAGCACAATATGTACATGTCCCTTTCTCTAGACAAGAGTTTAATAATATAAAACAAATGATCCCTGATATAAGAAAGAATCTGCCAGGATTCTATAAAGAAATTGAATCCTATTTGAAATCGTCCATTTTTAATATGAGCGATATTGACCTATTATTCCCTGTAATTCTCCCAGGAGATATATGGAAGCAAATTAGGAATGTAGATGATCATGAAAGTCTGGGTGCCACTTGGGAACATTTAATCAAAGAAGATACAGACAGATCAGCAGGTGAAAAGCCATCATAAAATATGTTAGCATTACCGGCGCAAATAGTACAGAAATTCAAGATTATAGTACCAGAAAGAAGAATTATATGGGACAAACTAACTGCATGTGTGCAAGGCAAAGATGAATTGGCGACTGAATATTTTAATAGATTTGAAGAAGTGTTTGCAGACTTTAGTGGTCAAGACTTAAGTAGTGAACCTGGGAAAAGACTATTTGTTGACAAATATGTGAGAGGGTTGTTACCGAAAATCCAAAATTTGATAATGACATCTGAAAGTGTGTGGCAAGCAAAATCACAAAGTGAAGTGTTGCACATGGCACAATACTCTGAGAATAGAGTAAATTCAGAGAAAGACAAAGAAGTAAGAGATAGAGTGAATCTAAAAACAAGAGTGTTACTACATAAAGTAGCGAATAATAATAGGGGCAGAGGAAATGCACAAGGGAGAGGGAATTATTCCAACATGCACGGAGGCCCAGTTGGGCTAAATCAATGTGCATATTGTAAAGAAGAAGGTCACTGGCGAGCACAGTGCCCACATTTGCACAATAGAAATGGGAATGGCCCAAGAAGACAGAACAGAGGTCGCCCGGGAACAAATGGGCAAAATAGAAACACTGGTATGCCACAAAATCAGAATTACCAAGGAAACAACAACTAGAATCAGAGCCAGAATCAAAATCAGCAAAATGGAGCAGGAGATGGAAATGTTTTTGATACTCAATCAAACACATACTATTATGGTGACTTTACATCAGATGATGTATTGTTCCGCTAGGACAGCCCAAGACAGGGGTCTATTCCCGTTGATCAGAAAGGACCCTACGTAGAAATGAAAGTTGGGAATAGAGAGCACACCTTTTTAGTGGACACAGGTGCACCGAAGTGCTCAATAGACCATCACTTGCTTCCGGAGATTCCACTGTCAGGGCAAAAGAATGTTTCAGTAGGGTTCGCAGGCACCCCAGTAATTAGCTCCGTGTCACAGTCAGTGCCTATAACACTGCATCCATTCACAGAGTCTTGTCCGTTCCTTTTGACACAGGATTGTGGCGAGAATCTATTGGGTTTAAATTTGTTGAAAAAATTGAGTGCGGTTATTCATTGTTCTCCTGATGGAGTGTTTTTGACAATTTCACAGCAGAAAAGGCCAGTGTCCCAATTCTTGTCCAGACCCCTGCCAGCAGAGTTGAGTAAGGTACCAACTTGCATATGGGCAATGAATGATAATGATGTTGGGTGTTTGAAAATATTGCCGATGAAAGTTGTTTTGAAAGAGGGAGTCACATTGCCACGTATTCCGCAGTATACGATTTCGGTGGAAGGTGAGAAAGAATTGAAATGCATTGTTTCAGATCTGGTTAAAAGAAACATGATTGAAGAAATAAGTGGTAGCACCTGCAATGGTCCGATTCTCCCAGTTTATAAAAAAGGAGGTAATGAGATACCATATGCGCGCTGAACAAAGTAGTGGATCCCCAATTTCCATTGGTCCCAGATGTCACTACCATTTTGACAATGATTCCAACTTCGGCTTCATATTTTAGTGTAGTCCATCTTAAGAATGCATTTTTTAGCATTCCAGTACATCCGGATAGCAGATATATATTTGCTTTCACACTAGGAGGGCTTTCTTTCACATTCACACGAATTCCACAAGGTTACACCGAGAGCCCAAGTATCTCTAGCAGAGCATTAAAAGAACAACTAGATATGCTAGAGCTACCAACGGGTTGTGTACTATTGCAGTACATCGATGACTTGTTGATTGCTGCTGACTCAGAAGATATTTGCAAAGAGGGTACGGCCATGTTGCTGACACATTTAGCATTGCATGGACATAAAGCTTCATTGAAAAAATTCCATTATTGTCGAACGGAGGATGCCTATTTGGGCTATGTACTTTCGAAAGAGGGAAGAAGACTGACACCAGAAAGGATAGAGAGTATCTCTGGTATGCCTATTCCAAAGACACAGAAAGGAGTCAGAGCCATAATAGGCATTGCTTCATATTGCCGGCAGTGGATACCAAGCTTTGCTATGATTGTTAAACCAATGGTGGCATTGACATTAAAGGATGTTGCTTTGCCTTTACCATGGAGTGAAGAATGTCAGAATGTATTTGATCTGCTCAAAACTGCTTTTTGCTCAGCTCCAGTTCTGGGCACACCAAATTATGAAAAGGATTTTAAATTGTTTGTGCATGAGAATGACGGATGCGCGTTGGCTGTATTGACCCAGGAACAAGGCGGAAGAAATAGACCATGCAGTTATTTTTCTTCTGCGCTGGACCCTGTAGCATGCGCTTTGCCACGTTGTTTACGAGCTGTCACTGTGGCTGCTGCGTCATTAAAACAAACCGAGGAATGGTTTTGGGTCACGCCTTAAATTTGATTGTGCCTCACACGGTAGACGTTCTTTTAAACAGAACGCAGACGCAACTTCTCACATCAGCTAGATTGACTAGATATGAAATTGTCCTGTTTGCACCACATATTCAAATTCGGAGGTGTTGCGCTCTGAATCTTGCAGAGTCATGCCCCCTCCCAATGAAGAAGCGGGTGAGAATGAATCACCACCCCATGATTGTTTAATGGTGACTGAGGAAGAAACGAAAGGGAGAATTGATTTAACAGACACCCCACTGAAAGAGCCAGACGGAGAATTGTGTTGTGATGGTTCCTGTTTTAAATGGCATGTCAACTGCTGCCTACGCCATCACGACACTAAAGAGTATTGTAGAGAGTAAAAGAATTCCATACAATTCAGCGCAGGCAGCAGAGATAATAGCATTGACAAGAGCATGTAGAATTTCTGAAAATTTGAATGTAAACATATATACTGACAGTCAGTATGCATTCGGGTTGGTGCACAATTTTGGCCGACTCTGGGCTGAGAGAGGTTTTCTAACGTCACATAGAACTAAAATTCAACATGGCCCTTTGATAGCGCGATTGTTGTCTGCACTCACGTGTCCAAAGCGACTAGCAATAATGAAATGCGAGGCGCATAAGAAAATAACATGTGACGTTGGAAAAGGAAATGCATTTGCAGACAAAATTGCAAAACAACTGCCACTGACTTGCACACGAAAATGTTGATAGTACAGTCATAAGAAGTGCCCTGCATGATAGAAAATGGGATTGCCACAGTCAAAGAAATGCAGGCGGAAGCAACTGCTGACGAAACAAAAGTGTGGGCTGAGGGCTCCGCAGAGTTCGACGTAGAATGTTGCTGGGTGGACAAAAAGAGTAGAAAGTGGATGCTGCCCAACTCCTACGTAACTGCAATGGTCACCATGGCCCACAGCCCCACGCACGAATGTGCGAAAAAAAAGATTCAGCATCTGACTGCGGTATGGCAGAACCCACACATTAGGAAAAATGCTGAGAGACTAGTTCATAATTGTATGACCTGTTTACAACATAATATTGGGAAAGGAATAACCATGCCAACAGGTAGTTTTGGCCCCCCCTCTATGCCTTTTGAAGTGATCCATTTTGATTTCATAGAAAAGAAAGATGTCAGAATCTTAAATACATCTTGGTGGTGGTCTGCGCATTCAGTAAATGGGTGGAAGCATACCCACTCAAAGACTCCACACCAATCAGCACGGCAAAAGTGATGCTAAAAGAGTATTTCTCCAGGTTCGCCTTCCACGGGTCATATGGTCAGACAACGGCCCGCATTTGGTTGCTGCAGTGATATTACAGATTTGTGCAGGCCTTCAGATTGATAAACGATTCCATTCCGCCAGGCACCCGATGAGTGCTGGTCTTGTTGAGTGTCAGAACAGCATTCTAAAGAATAAAATAAGTAAAATCTGTGCAGGGAGTAATTAAAATGGACAGATGCATTGCCTTTAGCTTTGTTGGGCATGTGCACGTCTGTGCAAGCAAGGACTGGACTCTCCCCATACGAAATTGTGATGGGGAGACCTGCTAATGTTTGGTGTGCACCGCAGCCTAGGCGTCTGAGTGAAGTGGAATACCCTGTGCTTAGTACATATTGTGACATTTTAACGCAGAAGCTCCGTTTGATTCATCAGCAGGTGCAGGAGGCTCTTCCTGTCAGGTATACAGGCCCGGGGCATTGTCTGCAGCCAGGCGAGTGGATCCGGGTGAAACGTTTCTAGCCAAAATCATCAATTGCACCGAGTTGGCGGGGCCCTTGCCAAATTCTCTTGACAACACAGACTGCAGTCCGCGTGGATGGTCATAAGGCGTGGATCGATGCAACCCACACAAAAAGAATTCCATCGCCATTGAAAGAACTGCCTTACACCAATGACGAGAAAGAAACAGCTGCCTCTGACTCAAAAGACACCCTTGCCAGTTCTCTGCCACAAATTCTGCATGAGCCTGAGAGAAAGCCTGAGAGGATTGCTAAAAAGGAGAAAGGGCTAAATGCGCCCCAACTTTGGCACATGCTGAAATAAAGCCTGCATCATCACTTGCTGCATCACAGGCTGCCACTGAGCCTGCATCTGGAAGGGCATCTGCACTGTTCATTCATCACACTGTACCTGGAGCAATGAGGTACAACCTGCGCTCTCAACATCGAAAGTGATCGGATCTTCACATTTTTAATGCTGCCTCTATTTCCCATCATGGATGAATTGGGAATCGTAGGCCTAGGGAAGTGGAGCGTGGGGGCTGTACTAATCTGGGAGCTCTGGAATGCGGCTTCCCGGTGCTATCTTTGAAAATAAAAATCCATTTGTCGATCACCCCGTGCGAACAAGCGGGGCGCTTATGGTAAAAAGGCAATTGATGTTTTCTCTGGAGTCTTTTGAGCAATGTGTAAAATCACAATAATCTTGCCACACGTTTAGCAATCAAGGCTGCTGAGAACTGGCCTAACCACTTTGTTAACATATTCGAACATATTGGTGTTTCAACGAGTGCTGCTGTGAGAAGTATTCACGACGAACATTGTTGGAGAAGAAGAATCACGCACGATGCCCGTACTTGCTTCTGCCCCCTCCTGCACCTACGCCGATGATGTAATAAATATAGAGACTATAGAGAAATGTAGAAAGAATTGCTGTAAGAAAGTAATGTTAATGATTATGACACTTCTGGGTATTCTATGTACGATTATCCCAGTATTATGGTATTTGGAGAGCGTGCACCCATTGAGTTCTCTTTTGCCGGCCGCAAAAGCACCTGTCACAGACAGTCCAGCCCATGTACTCTCTTATACTCTCCCTCTAATAGAAGAAAGACACAGGGAAGGTTATAGTAATTACACATTGCTTTTGATTATGAATATGACTCACTCAATCTTGAACAAGACTAACTACTGGGTCTACACGCATTTACCCCAGCATGATGGAAAAGGAATAGGTTGCTATGTACAGCCATTACCCCTTAATACAGCACGCTATACATCACTAAGTGCACTCTTTTATGGAAAGTGGAATAAGAGTGACACAGGTCAATTAGACAAGACAAACATAGAAGAATTTGAAAAAGTGGTATTAAAACCTGTAGGTTGCACCATATTTAACAAAGCAAGATTAATCAAACAAGTAGTAACGCCAGTAGAAAGACTGTATGTGCCTTATAGGTCAACTGTAATAACGTTTCACATGAACCCAGTAGGGAACAAAGATGTAGTGCCCCTGTCATATACAATAAATTACAATCCTCGCACTGTTCCATTTTGCTTACGAAAGAAAGGTTCCTATCCAGTAGGGACATTTGATAGATGCATGAATATTGCAGTACTTGAGAGAGAAGAAGAACCGATATATGTAGGTGACCCTGTTTATTTTGTATGTGGAGAAAAAGCTTATCCCTGGTTACCTAGAAATTGGGGTGGAACATGTTACTTAGGAATCCTTTTCCCTGGGGTATTCCTTTCCCGAACATCAGATATATCACAATTATCTCGATCAAGGCCTCGACGGGATGATGAAGCAGGATTTATTGCGGGAGACATAGCAAAATCATTTATACCATTTTGGGGCCAAGCTATAAACTCGTATAATATAAGAAGATTGTCAAGAATTCAAGAAAAAACGATAAATGGAACAACTGACATACTGTATAAAATCGTGGGGTCAGCGTGCTGCCTATTTGTAAGTGACTCCTCCCCTACGATTTTTGAGACAGTAAAGAAGTTACACGTCCTGAGCTCTGACCTTCACCCCCCCCCGACAGGTGGTTGGGAACTGAATATAAGTTCCTGGTTTTGGGAGATACTACACTCATGGGGATGGAAACTACTTGCAATTTTAGCAACAGTACTCGGAATCTTCCTAACATGTTGCTGTTGCATACACTTCCATCCAATTATTTGCACTGAAATAAGTGATGAATGCATACACATGATGACAGAAAAAAGAACTTCCAAAGTAGATGCGAATGCAAATAACGAAACGCAAACTATGAAAGAGTTTATGTTCATTGATATTGATGATGATGATTACAGTAGTATGCCTAGTTCAGAATTAGATACTTGGTCAGAGGAAGATGCGATGTATGGTTGATGTATTTGGCTTTTGGCCAAATGGAGGGTTTGTTAGTCTAGAAAAACACCCTACCATAGCATAGACGGTATATTATGTTGGCCGAAAACCAACCGCATCATATGCCCAGCACCACCAGAACAGACCTGTCTGCATTTATTCTGTGCAACACAGACATAGAGCGCTTTTCTAACCACCAGTAAGATTGTTTGCACTGCGCATATTCTGCTGTTTACTTAATTGCCTTTTCATGCACTAGTATGTGCGTGAGGAAGGTGCACCAGGTTTGCAATTTTGCAGCCTTACTACAAACTGTCCCACTTGCAGAAACATGTTTTCTTCAATTGTATAACCGGCACGCAACCTGTTCATACTTTCCGTCACACTGCTGAGTACACACACATTGTATCAATTTCACGGGTCATGGAAAGGGAAGCAGCAGATAAATCAAATTAATGCCACATTTAACACGCCCACGTCACAGTGCAGGTTGCTGTTCTTTGTTTACCAGTGGCCGTTATACAGTTAGGAGTACTTTAGCCACACATTGCTAAGTTTGCAGAGCCACCCACGAAGTGGACAGCAATACTTTAAATGCGTTAGCCCACTGCATGAATATGTAGGGCTGGTGACAGGGGCGGTGTTATCATCATACAGTGCATGACCTATGCATGGGTCTAGGTGTGCAACGTAAACACCTAGACCCATGCATAGGTCATACACTGTGTGCTTCCACAACTACTTAAAAGTGCATTTGAAGAGGTGGACATGCGGTCACTAATGGAGTCCCAAGAATACTTTCCGTGTAATTGCACATATGCCAACCAGGTGAAGTCTACATATGTTACTAAAAACGTTTTCCCTTTACTAAAAAAACTACCCTAAAGCAATGTTATGCTTAAAGTGCCCTACTAAACACCTATGAAATTCACTAACAAAAAACTTTGTTACAGAAACGTTATGGTTACAGGTAAAACCGAACTCCCCCCCCCCCCCGAAATTCCACTGTTATGGTAAGCTAAACAACCATAACTCATGCCACCAGTGTGCACCCATGACATCAAAGATGACATCACAAATCTCATTCATGACATCACTGATTACATCACATGTGCATTTCGTTTTAATAGGAAGTCTCCACAAGGGATTGTTATCGTAATGGTGGGAGAAAACTATCAAAGAATAATGGTAAAACTATCATAAGAGAAGTAGGTCATGAAGGAATGCATTGCTATACACACCATTGTATTACACACTTGTTCGCTGTACATGAAGGAACTCATGTGCAAACGTGTACCATGCCTCATGGAAGTGTAACCTTCAAAATCTTTCCATGTTACACAGTCAAATCATGAATGCATTCGTTTTAGAGTGCCGGGTACTGTGAAACAAGTAAGAAGTAGCTACCATTGCCTTTATAACTACATAGTTGCACTACTGCACAGAAACCATAAAGACACCACAATGCATACAAACATGACCATATACAAGGGAATTAAAGTAAACTAAAAAAAGGAGCAGTATTACCAGAAACTGTTCGTAACATAACTGATTATCTTTGTGCACAGAAACCAGTGCTGTGTTTTATGCTTTCCTCTTCCCCTATATGTATATGTATCATATGATGTGAGTGAACCATAAGGAAAGTACTGTAAGAACATATGATAAGGGTGCCGTACACAAATATAGAACCTTTTGAATTGTTTATTCCTGAATGTTAGTGATAAAAAGCACCTGCCCCACTTATGGTAGTGAAGAATACTGAGGGAGCCACACATGTGATGTCATCAGTGATGTCATGAATGATATTTGTGATGGCATCTTTGATGTCATGGGTGTTAGTCCTTGGAGTGCACACTGGTGGCACGAGTTATGGTTGCTTAGCTTACCATAACCGTCGATTTTTCTTTTTTTTTCGGTGTTACCTGTAACCATAACTTTCCTGTAACAATGTTTTTCCATTGAATTTCACAGGTTTTTTATTAGTGCAACTTAACCATAACTTCTCTTTAACAACGTTTTTTGTTAGTGAATATTACTATATTTACATTTATCGGTTTATGTCCTTTAGATGTAAATGATAAATGATTATTTATTGGCACTGTGCACTTTGTAAAGAATCTATTCCTCTCCTCCATGTTGTAAAGAGGAAAGGTATACTAAAAGATGGCTGTCACATTATACCAATAATATACACAGAGCCAAACAACATAGAGTTGTATTTTGCTCTTTTTAAGTGGAGATGTATTGCATTGTTTAGTGTGAACAAGTGCCCACTGGGGGCATGAAACTCATAGCTGTGTTTTCTTTCCGTGTGGACATTGGGCCGAATAAAACATTTTTTTTATCAGACTTATAGTGTCGGCATACCTCTCAAATCACATTCTTTTGGCTTGTGCCACCCACCCTGAAAGCAGCTTTCTCACCCACCAATCGCTCTACCCTTCCATATAAATGAATGGGCTTTCACCCGCCAAAAGGAAAATCAGGTGTTTTCACCCACCATGGGGAGAGAAAACATTGAGAGCTATGTGTCTGTAATGGTACCGCCGTGTGTATTGTGCGACCCAGGCTTCTTTGATGTCATGTTCTTGGTTTTTGGATAAGTTTGGCAGTTGGCATTCCGCCCGGGTCAACACCCACAATTCTTTTAATATTTCTCCATGAAAATGCGCGCGGCATTGTTTTGTGGAACCCGTGTCCACTGCTGCATGGGAAAGCTTATTTAATCAGACTGGAGGATACCATGCTTGCTGGGATTGCCCGGCATCTCTATGGTGAGTCATTGCAAGGGTTATCACAGTCAATCTATACAGTTGAACTCACGTTACGTGAAAACGCACGGTGAGTGCCTTGGCATTTTTACACCAGATAAGCATTGGCTTTCAGCCCTTCCTCTTTTTTGACTGAGCATATTCAGACTATTATAGTTTCAGTCAGTGGTGACACATGTGCATGCACCAGTTGGGAATTATTTATTGCTTTATAAAAATGCAAAACCCGAGAGAAGCAGCAAGGCTCACCAGGCCATATTTTGTTTGATGAGCAACAGACTTTAACCAATCCTGCGATTTCCAATAATGGTAACAAAATCAGTGAGGATGTTGAGACCTCATTGCTTAAACAGATAGAGAAGCTGCAAAAACGAGACATCTCTAAGTGGTGGGAGGAATACTCCCTACAGAATTACCTGGATGTGGGACGTATACCACATGGTCTTCGCATTCGATGACCAGGACCCAGCAATGTTGGAGGAGTGGGCCCAGGCTACTAATGACTGTTCAGCAAGATTCTTGACCTCTTTGGTCAAATTTGCCAAATCTGATCTCAGTAAAGTATTACTTCAAATTGAAGAAATAGATATCAAATTGAGAAGTATACAAACTACAGCGACCAGTAATAGGTTGAGGGCCAGTATTGATACCAGTCTTCTTGCTTATGAAGAGGTATCAGACAGATAAAGATACGCACATTTCTGGTTGACAAGATGTATTATCAATCTGGCTGAGTGTATACTTTTGCGAAAAGGTTTGTTTCTCTGAGGCAACAGGTGAAAAGTGATGGCACAGCAAGTATAACATCAGCTGATTGCCTTATGGTCTCAGAGCCTGATGCCTTTTCCAGTGATAATGATGTACCATATATAAGGCTGAATTTTTTAGAAGAAATGCGGCTACTTTGCATGAATGGCAATGCTCAGAAGGGGACAAGGGACCCCGCAGAAGAAGAGACAGAGGCTGGAATCAAGCGTCAAGAGGTCGAAGACTCATAGAGTGGGATGGGGAGGATGATCAGGAAACAGCAGAACAGAGGTTAACACCTCTGAAAATCGAGGCAAGAACTGAGTGCTTCCGCATCCATGCAAGTGGGTAATCTGTCTAAATACATTTAGACCCAGAAGAAAAAAATGAACTTCTAAAGTTGAGCCTGAATTTTTGTTCATCTGCCAACTTCGATTACACTCAAGCTAGATTAGACTTTGATAAGTGGGTTTGAAAGTTAAAACTGACCAAATATTTTCTTTCCAATCCTAAAAATAGTGGTTTCTAGATCTATTCATCAAGGCATAACTGATTTCTCGATTGCTGATCTGCCTGTGTTGGGAAATATGGCAACGTTGGCTGACATTCCAGTTGATGTATCTAATTTGGATTTATCAGAATTGGATATAAATACAGATTGGTTTAAGACTAGCAAGATCCGACTGAAATCTAGATTTAATCTGCTCATGCCAGTTGGGTGTTTGGAAGCATTTCAAGATTTGGTTATAGCGAAAATATTGAGACATATCAGATCCAATTCGCCTCACAATTTGACTATTAAACAAGAGAATTCTTTGTCTGATTTTGTAATAGTATGCCAGAGAACAGGGGGAGCTTGCATCAACAATATCGCAAGATAGCAAAGATAGCAAAGTATCAAGGGCCCATCAGAAACCTTCCCCCCATCAATAATGGAAGACTCAGCCATGGGGCAAGGTTTACTGTCTTTTATTCTCCAATAGAGAGGGATCATACAGGAAACCACAAATCACCGGCAATCTCAGCTTCTGAGCCTGTTTCATCCAGTTGTGTACATTGGCGAGGTCACGCACATTAACACCATCCCCAAAAAGCTATGGGAACCCCCCATTTGTTAGCTTGTGCTTACTACCTATGGAACCCATATACATCTGGATTCCCACTAGTCTTCCCAGGTCAGGTGGCTTTGCCTGAGACTTCCCCACAAAACGATCTATTACTTTGTTGCAGGGTCGCATGAAGACCATTGGCCCATGCAACATTCTACACCCTCCCATGATCAGAGCATCCAGATTGGCTACAGCGTGTCCCCGCCAGGCCTGGGACCCTGTTCCGTTCACAGCGCTCAGTGTTCCTTTTCAAGGTAATGAGAAAGGCTATGTGCTCCCATTGTTGGCACTGGTCTGATCACCTAGTTTGAGAGAGTGCCTGCAGGTTGCAGCTTTGGTGGACAACGCATGTATAAATCTTTTCGAAGGGATTGTGTCCTCCGACGTATTCCTTATCTTGATAGATTACTTCCAGCTTGCTGGCCTCAGATAATCTTTTCAGTAGAGGGTGCTGCGCGTCGACGTCCCTCGAGTTGGTGTCCCTCGACAGCCTCCGTATCGGCGCTGACATCATCGTGTGTATAAATAGACTTGCGCAGCGTCCGTTGTTCAGTTCCGTTTTTCCGCGCTTCGTGGGCCTCAGAATCGTGTTGCTCAGTTCTTTATTTAAGTATATTCTTATTATTCCTCGATGGCTTCCTCTTCCGAACCGTCGACCCCATGGTCCGGCTTCAAAAAGTGTCGAGATTGTGGGAAGAAAATGTTGTTGACGGATCCTCACAAGATCTGTTTGTGGTGCCTGGGATCGGAGCATCACTGTTCGGAATGCGAGGACTGTATGTCCATGACGGCAAAAGCCTTGAAGGAGCGTAAGGGGAAGCTAGAAAGAGGTAAGGCTCTTAAAACTTCTACTTCTTCGAAAGTTTCCTCGGCAGAGTCGAGACATTTCGTCTCCTTGCCGTCACAGGAAACATTCCTGCTCAAGGTCTCAAAGCGGTTTCCATCAGCCTTCGAGATCTAAACACTCGAAAAAGAGACGTCGTAGATCTCCCTCTTCGTCTTCTTCCACTTCCCCACAAAATACAGCTCTCCAGCTAAGTGGGAGGAATTCTGCAAAAAAATGCTTAGCGTCTTCGAGAAAGCGGCCTCGACCCCCTCGGAGACGGCTAAAGGTGATACCCTGGGTGAAAGACCCCAAAAATCAAAACGTCATGAGTCGTTGCACCCGGCGAAAGAAACTGCCGAGAGCGTCATGAACCCTCGAGCAAAGGCAGTAAGACCGCATCATCGACACCGTCGTCGAAGGTTCCTTCAACTCATAAATCTGCATCATCGACGCCTTTGTGGAAGGGCCCTTCGACACACAAATCGGTCGAATCGACGCTGTCTTCGACACTGCTGTCGACACCGATAAAGGACAGACCTACTGCTGTTACTACATCTCTGTCAGTAGACGTACCGAGGGCTTCAACCATTACCTCGAGGATGTCGTCGATAACCTCGACGACTACGAGTAGGATCCCGATCCTCTCGAGTTCTTCGAGGCCTCTTCATTCTTTTTCGACGCCTTTTCCGGTTTCGTCGAAGCCTTTGACTTCCGTGTCGACAACTTCGACGTTTTCTCAACCGGTGAAAACAAGTTTGGCCCCTTCTGCTTTAGAAATGGGTTTTAAACCATACCCAAGGTCAGATTATTTCAGAGCTTTGTCCTCTATATAGGAGGAAGGGGAGGATTCTAACCATGAAAGACCCTTTGGGTTACAGAGGACCACTACACCTATACCAGAGGAATTTATCTCTGAAGAGAATAGATTGAAGGGCCTTCAAGACTCTTTGCATGAGGGAAGTGGTTTAGATACTTCTCCAGAAGTAGAATTCGCTAAACCAGACCCTGGGGAACATGCTGTGACCCCTTATAAGGTCTTAATGGCCAGAATAATAGAGTTGATGGGGTGGTCTACACCTTCACCTTCTTTTCAACAGGACGATTTTACGGACATTTTACTTAAAGGCCCACAGGAAGATCCTGTGGTTCCCTTTCATACTGCATTGCAGAGAAAAATATCTGTCAACTGGGAAACCCCTGAGGTTATCCCGGCAATTAACAAAAGACTATCTGCCAAATATAGGGTATCTGCTTCTGACCCTGAATATTTGAGCAAACACCCAACCCCAGAGAGCTTGGTTGTACAAGCAGCAACTTCATCGAACAGTGGATCTGCATACCCTACTATTCCACAAGACAGGGATGATAAAAGGTTTGACGCTATGTCAAAAAAGGTCTTCTCGGCATGTAGCATGATGCTTAAATCCATGAATGCTACTTGCACGCTCTCAAGATTCAGCCATACACTTTGGGAGTGTGCTTCATCTGCGGCTGACTGTCTCCCGGAAGGAGAGGAAAGGGAAGCATTTATGAATATCATTAAAGATGGTAAAGACACAATGTGCGAGTCCCTTCAAACTGGCATTGATTCTGCTGACAGTATCAGCAGGGCCATGGCGGCAAGTACTACAATCCACAGATTTGCGTGGTTGCGAAAGTCTGGTTTTCCTCCAGATGTACAGGCCAGACTTTTGAATATGCCATTTGACGGCACTTCTTTGTTTGGTAAGAAGGCTGATGACAGCCTAGAGAAGTTACAAACATCCAAGGCAGCAGCAAAATCTCTTGGAGCTGCAATCCGTCAAACTCCGGATCCCCCCTCAGGAACCTCTTGGAGAGGTAGGTACTTTCGCTTTTATTCCGCATTCGGAAAAGGCAGAGGACAGCCGGCTCAAAGGGGCCAAAAACGATTCACCCGCGGTGGACAGGTTAAAAGTACAAAAGCCGCAGCAGCAGCAGGTGCCTCCTTGCCCTCAGCATCTGCATCAGCCGCCTCTAAACCACTCTGAGGTCGCTCCTCACAAGACACCAGTAGGGGGCAGGTTAACTCAACATCTGACGTAATGGCAGGCTATTACTTCAGATGCTTGGGCATTGGAGACAGTTGCCCAAGGTTACTGCCTGCCTTTTCTACGCACCCCTCAGAGTCATCCACCGGGGAACAACTCTTTGAAGTTTCCAGATCCGCTCCTTTCGCAGGAGATTCTAGACCTGCTAGAGAAAGGTGCCATAGAACCGGTACCTGTAGCAGAGAGGAACAAGGGTTGGTATTCCCCCTATTTTCTAGTACCGAAGAAGGACGGAGGACTGAGACCCATCTTGGACTTACGAGAATTGAACAAATTCCTCAGGAAGGACAAGTTCAAGATGGTGACTCTCTCAGATCCTTCAGGCCCTACAGCTTCAGGACTGGCAGTTATCTCTAGACCTTCCATCTCAAACACAGGAAATTCCTTGAGGTTCGCAATTGGCAACTCTCACTATGAATTTCGAGTTCTGCCATTTGGGCTGACCTTTCTCCCGAGGGTCTTCACCAAGCTAATGTTGGTAGTGGCTGCAAGTCTAAGGAGGAAAGGGATCCACGTCTACCCCTACCTAGACGATTGGTTGATCAGAGCAGTATCTTCGGAACAAGCTCAGATCCAACTAGATTATGTCTGCCACTTCCTTCACAAACTGGGCTTCTCCCTCAATTTAAAGACGTCACAGATGATACCATCACAGAGACTCCAGTTTATCGGAGCGGCCCTGGACACTTCCCTGGGGAAAGCCTCGCCACCAGAGGTGAGGGCTCAAGATATTCTGCAGATGGTCACCAAGTTTCAAAATGCCCAACGTCTCCCAGCCTTCGACTTTTTGAGGTTGCTAGGCCTCATGGCATCCTGCATCTTCCTGGTGCCAGAGGCTCGCCTGAGAATGAGATCTCTCCAATGGGCACTAAGAACCCAGTAGTCGCAATTCTCAGGAAGAATGACAGATCTCCTTCAGGTCCCGGACAAAATGGCTCGAGACCTTCAGTGGTGGGCCTGCCAGAAAAACATCTTGAAAGGAGAACTGTTTTGGCAACCATGGCCGGAGATAACACTAGTCACAGATGCCTCACTCACGGGGTGGGGAGCCGTAGGATCACTGCCACTGTGCAGAGAGGCAATGCAGCTCTGGTTTTGAGCAATTCAAGAAGGAATCTCTCTATCGGCAGTTCACCTAGCCGGAGAGAAGAACCTGACGGGCGGACGCTCTGAGCAGGCAGGGCACAGCCTCCCACGAGTGGGAACTAGTTCAGGAAGTCCTTCAGGAGATCTTTGCCCTTTGGGGAACCCCTCAAGTGGATCTGTTCGCCACCAGTACCAACAGGAAGTGCGATCGGTTTTGTTCAAGAGAATTTCCCCAGAGAGGAGCTCTAGGGGACGCGTTCGTAGTGGACTGGGAGTTTCCACTTCTGTACGTGTTTCCTCCAGTCGCTGTCATTCCTCAGATGATCAGGAGGTTGAGAAGATTCCGGAAGACTATGATCCTAATTGCCCCAGACTGGGCCAGGAGAACGTGGTACCCGGACCTTCTGGACATGTCCATCTGTCCTCCGATTCGTCTTCCACACAGGGAGGATCTTCTCTCGCAGAAGGGAGGTCAGGTTCTCCATCCAGACATCAGAACCCTCAACCTTCACGCTTGGTTTCTAAAAGGTTGAGATACAAGGATTGGGACCTCCCAGATGACATCATGGAGGTGTTGCTTTCGACTAGAAGGCCAGCAACAAAGACTTTATACCGCTGCCGTTGGAACAAGTTTTGCAGCTGGTGTAGAGAAAAGAATATCAAACCCTTTTCATGTGGTATACCAATGGTGTTATATCTTTTTTGCTCTATTTGGCGAATTCAGGTCTTCAGGTTGGTATGATCAAGGGCTACCTCGCAGCGTTGTCGATCTTCAAGCGCACTGCGGAGGAGCCATCATATTTCAAATGACCCCTAGTAATCCAATTTCTGAAGGGGTTTACTAATGTCTATCCCCCAAAGCCGTTCCAGGTTCCCTTGTGGGACTTAAATCTAGTCTTAAATTTCCTGATGAGTACTCCCTTTGAACCACTCCATTCTTGTTCATTAAGATTTCTCACCCTTAAAACAGTCTTAATAGTGGCTTTGACATCTGCCAGAAGAGTGAGCGTATTACAAGCTCCATCTTGCAAACCTCCTCATACAATTTTTCACAAAGACAAAGTTGTCCTACAAGTGAAGCCTAATTTCCTCCCAAAGGTAGTCTCTGAATTCCACATCACTCAGAGGATAACCTTACCCTCATTCTATCCTCCTCCCCATCCTGGGAAAGAGAAAGAGAGGCTACATAGACTGGATCCAAGGCGAGCCTTGAGTTTTTATATCAGCAGACTTGCTAGGATTAGGCAAGCAGACCAACTGTTTACAGGTTATGCAGGACACAAATTGGGATTGCCAATCACAAAACAGACCATTTCCAGATGGATTATTTTAGCCATTCTAGAATGCTACAAATTGGCAGGGAAAGAGCCCCCTCAACACCTTAGGGCTCATTCAACCAGGGGTATCGCAGCCTCTTCGGCCCTCCAAAGAGGGGTACCGATTCGAGACATATGTGCGGCTGCCACATGGTCATCCGCATATACCTTTACAAAATTCTACAATCTGGATTCCTCCTCTAGCCAGGAGACAAGATTTGGCAAAGCTGTGTTACACTCTGTTCATTCTTAAAGGGAAATATTTCAATTTTACTCCCACCTCCGTTTACACACCACTGCTATGGGAATCTATCAAGATAAGGAATACATTGGAGGACACAATCCCTTCGAAGAACAATTTACTTCTTACCTTGTCACGTTCTTTCAATTGGATGTTCCTCCGACGTATTCCTTATCGCCCCTCCCATCCATCCCCTCAGTAAAACTTCCCTTGTAGTTGCAGCTTACGCTCCTTAAAGGTCAATAACCAAATCATGCACAGCTACTCTTAAGCTTCAAAACGGAACTGAGCAACTGACGCTGTGCGAGTCTATTTATACACACGATGACGTCGGCGCTGATACGGAGGCTGTCGAGGGACACCAACTCGAGGGACGTCGACGCGCAGCGCCCTCTACTGAAAACATTTTCTGAGGCCAGCAACCTGGAAGTTATCTATCAAGATAACGAATACGTCGGAGGAACATCCCATCGAAAGAATGTTACAAGGTAAGAAGTAACTTGTTCGTCTGCTTCGCTGGGAACAACTCCTCTTCTCACTATGAGTAAATAGCCATTGTTCGGCTCTGCTGGATCACGTGTTTGATGACTGCAAAACAAAGCCTGTCTGTCTGCAATGATGAGGATTTTATTCTGAATTTCCCAGGTGGCTCACTGCCTCGGGAATCAGGAATTTTCCACCTGCCCTTGTCCTTTGGTGCAAACACCATCTTTGTACTTTGTGCTGCATGAACTGCACCTCTACCTCCATGTATTTACAGCCATGGTTTCACGTGTATTCACTACAGTCATTTTTTGGTTTCCCTATTCATTCCAATATCTTCTTAGATTCATCATATGTCCCTGTAGCTCCTTATTATTAGTTGCGATAAAGCAGTTGCAAACTCGGTCCATGTATGTTTGGCTTTCTTGCATTTCTGCATTTGGCTAAGGAAGAGGAAAAGCTCTTGACAGTATGTACATGTGTCCGTCGTCTATCTACAGAAGAAGTTAGCACGTTCTTTGTGTATACATGTGTGTGTCTGCATATCTTTGTGCAGGAATGTACATTTGCTTCTTGACTAATTCTGCTATGTTGTGTTGTCACTAGTGACTGTAACGCTCACCTGGTATCCACGGGGACGTCACTCAGCCTGTTCTGACCTCTTACGACCTTGAACCTTTCCCTGGAGTCTACTCGACTGGATACTGGGCCTTGTTTTCTTGAAAAGTGTGCTCTCCGTCCTGCTTTCAGCGCAGGGGCGCGTTGATTGATGCGGGCTCGTTGCTGCCTAGTTACTTCACTGGCAAGAGTCAGAGGTAAGTATAATGAGTCTTTTGAACAGATCTCTAACTTCGTTCATTTCCTTCCTTAGATGATGGCCGGCGTCCAGGGATGGCGACGTGCTGCTGAGATGAGTAGCGCTGAAGGTGAGTGAGAGTGCGATGCGACCCTTTTGTATTTGTATTGAACTGAGTTCTTTTTCTGTGTCTTTTAGGTGCGCAACGTTTTCAGCATGGATGCCGGTTATGAAGAAGAAATGCGGTGAGGAAGCGCGGTATGCGGCGCCTCTAGATGGTTCCACGCTAACCTGGAGTGTATTTTCCCTCTTGCAGATGGATGAGAAGTTCCGGAGACAGAGTTCCCTCAGAGCGGCTGGGATTCAGGTAAGGGTTTGAAGCTTGTACAGTCTTTAGAAATAAGCGTAGATTTGCTGAATGCTTACTAATGCCTTTTTTCTGTTCTTTTCCCTTTTCCTTAGGAAGCGGCGTGCCGGGATAGGAATGACACCGCCGAAGATGCCCGCAGAACAGAAGAAGTGATGAATGATGGGCAGAAGCGCCGCAAGGTAAGGCTGTTCCTAACGATGTTCTTGGTCTTGCAGGAGCTGAGCGCAGAAGAAAGATGCAGGCCTACTGGAGACCAATCCGAACACAGTGAGTGTCACGCTGCAGGTGCAGAAAACACAAAAGATGTTTCACAGCCTGGCCGCGGCTTAACTAGTCTCTGGGTATCCTAGGTGTCTCTGGGCTGAACCACACCCAAAAGACTAGACTGCACATGCAGTTCTGGGAACCGAAATATGTGGGGGCATCCATCTTGTCCCCATCAATGCACGACAAGTCCAATCCCCAATGTTATCCTATGGGAGTGAGTGAGTCTGGTGCCACAAGCGCCACGTCTGACTCCAAGTGGGTCTTTGGAGGGATGGAGAGGCCCTTGAGGGCCATGTAGGTGATCATGGCCTGGCTCCAGCCTGACATCTTGGAAGGCTGGGGACATGAGGGGTAGGAATCATGACAGTGACGTCATCACGGCTGGACTTTGTCATCAGTCAATTTTTCCTATCGATGAGGCACCTGTCTCCTCAAAGCCATCAACTGGATACGGGTTAAAAGGTCGCCTGAGAGAATATCTCTTTGCATATGTCGGATACATTGATTCGCCTGGTGATTGGCCGAACAGCGAATTACATCTTTCGTTCCTCATTCTTCGGGTTGACTTTCGCATAGGGCACATGCAGGCCATTCCAGGGACCCCCTCTTCAGTCCCCCCTCTGGTTGACCTGTCAACCATTTCTCCAAACCTATTCACCTTCAACTTCGGGAGCCAAATCTTTGTCACTCCCCCTAGGTGTCCATAAAATCTTGCATGGTCATCAAAACTCCATGCCAGGTAACAGCATTCTCCTCCAGTGTTGCACAAAACCCATTTTCCCAATAGTCTCTTGAGTCGTCGGGGTCATCGAATACTACTCCACTCGAAAGCAGAGGACAATATGTTATATGTGCTCTCAGGGTGTGTCAAGCTACTATTATCTTGTCATCTTCAGAAGTCTTTTCTACCAGTACTTTCATGCGTACAGTCTTTTCAGTTGTTTGTCAGCATTGTGTGATGCATACTCAGATGACGCAGAATGTCAGCAACACTTGTACTAATGCTGCAAGTAATACTTTCAGTCCATTGGACATCCATGTTGGTATCCATGTCCTTAGGGCCCAGGTACCTGCTCACCCTGCCACCCTCCCGCACTGCCTCCGGGCCACCCCTTGCACTGGAGTCTGTATTTGTACCCATACAGCCCTCCCCCTTTTTCTTCCTGCACTATCAGACCTACCCTGTCTGCTGCCTTAAATCTATCACTTGCAAATTGCTGGCTGCACTACCACTGTTTGTTGCCTCTATTATTTATTTATTTATTTATTGTTATTTATCTGTTTCTCCTCTGCTTTGCACTTTCCACTCCTCCCTCTTCCATGCACTTTTCCCATCCCCCTCTCCCATGCACTTGCGCGTTCCCAATGTCACTGGGCCTAGTAAGATTGCTGTTTTGGTCTCCCCTGTTTCCCCGCCCTTGCCTTGTTACGCTCTGAAACACTTGCGTATGGGCGCGATAGGAATAAAATATCATATCATATCAATATGTATGATATCCAGCCTTCATCCTTTCCTGCAGCATCCGTTTCTGGTTCCATTTTGGAATGCATTTGTGATAATCTGGTAACTGCTTCAGTGAGTGTCCCATTGTCTTCGTCATTCACTGGAACAAATGTACAGCAAAAAGACCCGGTCTTGGTGAAAACCCCATCCTCCATGACAGTCAGGAGGTCCAGAACATATCTATTATGCAGAGCCATTAACCTTACTGCTTAGAGCTCTTCGTTTATAGCATTGAAGCCCTTGATGGTCACGTTTATTGTCTGCATCAGCTCCCACCTTGTGATCTGGAGCCATTTTGCATTCGTGTTGGTCTGTACAGCAGGAACAATGGACATGAAAAACATTTCCGTCCTGCTGAACAACCTGTGCTTGGGTGGTATCTCATCTAGAGAGTTCTCCATTGTTGATGATATATAGTTTCCTCTTGTCACCCTTATTAGCTCTACAGCTCTCTCCTATCTTCTGTCCATTTTAGGGAACTCATCCATTTTGATGTTCTTCTGTGGTACTACCAGTGCTGGGGCGTTGATGTGCACCAGTGAGCACACTACTCCCCAGTTGGGTGGTAACTTCTTGTACGCCTCAGATCCGCAGGCCCAATAATGAAACATTAATATAGCTGTTCCAATGTTCATGCCTCGAACCTTGATTGTCTGTTTGCATTCCTTGTTTTCTCCAACCTTTACTGGACTGTCGTTTTGAAAACGTAATGCTGCTCCTTTGACTGATACTATGGGCATGGGCCCAGTCTCATTGTCTACCCAGGTTAATAGCTCCGCACTTGCCGCCCATTATTTTAAGCATTTGTCATTCTCTTCTTGTACTATACGAACTGGAACTGATAGGAGTGTATTTGCTTTGCTCCCCATCACTCCTTCTTTCCATCCATCAGCTGTGTATACTTACCATACACCAGCATCTGTGGTCTTTCACAGCATCCTGGTTCTCCCCCTATTTCTGCTGTTGCCCTCTCGGGACAGGGTAACTCCTTTAATGTTAGTGCTCTTGTCTATTCCTTTTGTGGGCCTTCAGTTATGTATTCTATAGCCTGGTCTTTTTTTCCCAGTAATTGTCCATCATGTCTAGGGTTTTAATATAGCTGACTTCATAGGGAAAAGTTGTCTTAGACATCGACCTTAATGTTGCCGTCTTCCCTTGGAACCTTCCTCTGGTGGTACACATTGATAGGTACATGAAAGATTGTGCTCATGCTGCTGGAATTTCAGTTGCCACATACGTTCTGGAGGCACTCATGGCATAGGGGATGAGGGAGCAGACAATGCAGCTCTCTCCAGTGGTTTGTTTGCCTACTTTGGTCATGTGTTTGTACCACATCTTATGAGATAATTGGGCAGTATCAGTTAGATGGGAATCAACCCCTCCTACATCTACATCAGCACTGCACCTACTTCTCTTTACTATTTTGGCAGTGCCTGTCGCCTGACCTGACATGGTAGCCATACCTGCCGCAACAGGGATTACGTTAGTAGGGGTCACAGCTTGCTCTTCTACTATCGTTGTTGATGATATATAGTTCTTCTACAACAAATGACAATCACCATAAAATGAGGGTAAATATGGGGAGAGAAAAAAAGAGCACAAATCAGCATTATCACACTTTAATAATGGTACCCATAACTTACTCCACTTCAGACTCTTGTGTAGCACCAAATGTAAGGATGAACCACCTGGAATTCGCTTGAAATGAATTATCATGTGGTTAATACATATTAGCTCAAGCTCGCTGGCATAAAATTGTGCAAGTGCGATAAAAAAGAATCGTTCCCACACAATGCATATTCTAGGGTCACAAATTATTTGCAGTACCAAGGGACTTCCTTGGCAAAGACAGGGGTATGTTTGGGCTAAGTGAATCAGGAAAACATGGAAGAATATACTGGGAGATGGCCTTCTTTCTCGTTCGGACCATCTAACAAAATAGAGAAAATGGCCCTGATAGCATGTGGGGTGAGGGTCCTGGGGAATCATGGGATACGAAAGCAATCAGAGTCACTACTTCCATGATGAATAACTGTAAAAAAAAAAAAAAAGAAGAACAGTGTGCCCTTACTCTGGTTGTGTAGGAAGTCCTTTCCCTATCTCTTTTGCTCTGGAGCGTGTGATCATTGGTTGGCCTGTGCTGGGTTGTGATAGTCTTTGCTGATCGTCTTGTTCTTTTTCTTGCAGTCTTGCCCCACTCCTCATCTCTGCAAGGAAAGGCTGCTGCTCGACAGGGTTTCACATCCTCAAGGAAGTTCCAATCCTTTTTCCTGCAGATTTTGACGGCCCTTTCACTTACTTCCTCCACAGTGTGAAGTACTGTGAACCTGGGTTTGTACCAGGTACGGACAAAGTACTGTAGTAGCAGAGAGTCTCCTGGGTAGAGTTGTGGTGACATGAGATGATTTTCACTGATCTCTCTACTGTTATCTTCTTCGCTCTTCTGGGACCTCTCCCGTCATGCCTGCAGTTGGCGAGAAATAAAAGACGTACTAGCCATCAAGGCAGCAGTGAAATCATACATTTCCTTGCCCAATACGTTGGGCACAGACTCTGCATCCATTAATGCCCTAGTGGGAGAAGCCAGGGAAAGTTGCATGCCACCTCATGTGGGATAAAGTGGTGGTCGTACCCTGGTTAGTTGTGCAATGCGAACAAAGCTGAAAGCAAACAGTGGAGCCAACTTTATTCAAGGTTGCTTTTATTTTGGAGATGGTTTCCTTGAGCAGCCCGTTGAGTTTCTTGCACCTCCGTTCTCTGCGGATTATAAGAACAGGAGAATTTGTGTTGGATCCCTAGCAAGGTTGCAATATGTTGGAACATTTTGTTGGGGAAGTGATGGCCATTGTCAGAACGCAGGGCCTTACACATGCCCCATCTTGGGAAAATCTCTCTAACTAGGAATGTTACCGCTATAATGGCCATCAGGATGGGAACAGGGACTGGCTTCGATCTATCTGGAAAATGGGCTCACAATAACTATCATGTAGTGGTAACCCTGCCATACTTGGAGCAAGTCGACATGAAGGTGTTGGAATGGACCCAGTGGGTGAGGTATGGCTCCTCTCACTACCCTCAATGTATGGCCTGCTGTAAAACTCTTGCAGACAATGCAGTTGGTCATAAGCTCTGCCACATGTTCCACCAGATTGGGAGAAAACCAGTCTTCTCCAATGTGAGCATAAGGTACATCCTTCCCCATATGGGTAGGATTTTGTAGTTGTGTCAATGCTGTGTGTAATAAGGATAACGGCATTCACTAGTTTACTCGTGTTTTCCTGTCACCATGGGGCGTCTGAGGCGGGATATATAGCACTCCCTTTTCGTCCATAACTCCTTTTCATCCTTTGGAGAATTCCATTATTTTGCACCCTTCCTTCAGTACCATAGTTTGTGCATAATTATGTGCTCGGGATGGGGTATCTATGTCTAGGATATCCTCGAAAACTGCTGAGTGCTTTGCTTCTACCTCTGCTGATTCGTTGCCCCTGGAGACGGGATCCTCCCCCCCTCGTGTGGGCCTGGCACATCGCGACCGCTATCGGAGCGCCTCTATCAATCTACCTAATAAGGGCGCATACTGCACTGGTGTGCCGTCAGTGCGTCAGACGCCCCTCCTCAGCCAGCCTGCCAGCCCACTGTGAACTGTAGACGTCACATAGGCTGAATCCGAATACACTGTCACTTTCTGTTTTTTACTCTGCTCCAATGCTGATATAAGGGACACTAGTTCTTGAGCCGGTGCTGAGAAATGTGACGGTACGCGTGCGCTTACTACCACTTCACTTATCCCATCTGCCTTTAGCCTCACCACCGCCATCCCAGTATGTCTTTCTCCTGTGGTCTGGTCAATTGTCGATGAACCATCAATATAAAGGACTTCTCCTGCCTCAGGTGGCTTCCCCCTCACTCTCGGAATGTTGTCACAGCTTTCTATGTTTGTGGTACAATCGTACACATAGGCCCTCATTACGACCCTGGCGGAAATCGGAAAACGATGGCGGAAATGCAATACCGCCATCGAATAGCGCTCGGTGCGACTTTGACCCGTCACCGCAAAGTACGAAGCCATTAGCGACACCGTAGTGAACGCCAACGCTAACTGCACCAAGCACGCGCGCGCGCGCCATGCGAAACCGCAAACACCACCATGGCGCAAGGGTACGCCAATTCCGACCCTAGCGGACATGTACCTAACGCCATCAGGCATGGCGTAATGTACCATTCCGCCATGGTGAGAAGTACGGCATCGCGAATCAACCGTAAACGGCCCCACTGAGTGCCTGTACACCGCTCCCTGCCCACAAAGTACAACTCCCCGTAGGTGCAATGAAGTCACAATGCAACCATTGAAATGTACAAGTCACCCATGCATGGCAACGAACAAAAGAAACACAAGAGGGGCCAATGGGAGCTGCAGGGCACAGATGGCACGAATACAGAAGCCATCCCGATGGACATGACCACAGTCCCCCACCAAGAAACGCACGCAAACACAGGCACCTGTGACCAGCAATATTCCGAGAATCACATCATTCCACCAGTCCACCTGGCTGACCGGCATCTGTTACACAAAACCCAATCCCCCGCCCCTGAGCATGACAACATTCAAACTGTCATATTGGCAGCCCCCATCCCTGACCTCACGGGCTTAGTAGGCAAACGCGCCCAGTACAGTACCACGCAACTAAACTCCGAAGCTGGAACCCAATGCAGATCTCCTCACAATACATCGCCCCCCAAATAGGCATATGCCACATCACTTGCAAAGAAAAACGCTACACGGGCCAAATCAGAATAGAAATTTAATGCACATCAAAGTCACCAAGCCCATACAGCCATCAGGCCATGACCTCCAAAACACCAATCACCATTGTGGGCTGCATCCGCAAGAAATGACCAGCCACTACTTGTGTGTCGCCCTGTTCCCCCATGGTACACAGAGCCACATTCACGTACGAAAAGGCAACATGGAAGCGCACAGAACCGCAGGGCCGTCCCAATGGGGAGGCACTAGTCCAGCTGAAAGGCCGAAATGTTGCTCCGAGCCACCAGTACTGCGTAAGGGCATGTGGGCCATTGGCGATCGTCCCATAAGATCGTAATGCTGCTCCACTGATTAACACGAAGCAGCAGGTGTCGGGAGTAAAAGCCATCGGCAGGAGTGGCATACAGATGGCAGTGGCAAAAGGGGAGGAGATACCTGTCAACCAAAAGAAAAGAAAAAGAACAGAATGGCCATCAGAACTACATTCCAACAACTCACTTCAATGATCACACGAAATCCACAGCCATATGCATGCTAGCCCACTCCAAAGGATCATCACCACCCCAAAACCACTTGCGACTCATAACCATCTATATCGAGGTGCAAACACCATCACAAACGAGTGTACCTGTGCATGCGACTGTCAAAACAGAATCCATCAGATGGGAATGTTAACGTGCATGGACACAAGTGTCTGAGGGCGCGTCGAGACAGGGAGGGCTCAACAAGGCCAGATAGACGATGGTCCCACTATGGCAGCCCTGCATCACATAGCGTAGGGGAGGCGGATAGATCCCAAGAAGCCCTGTACATGGCAAACTCTGTATCAAATCACCTGCCCATGCATCCATTCATCATTCCCTCATCCCGGGATCAAAACGCCTGAATAATTACTCACATAACATTAGAAACATCCATTGAGTCTGTGCGTTATGCAGCCTGCAAAATCCACAGTGCCCCAGCCCGTGATTCCAGTGTTGTGAAGTAACATGTATTTGGGAACGGCCGGCCTCATCGCCCACGTAGCTATTGCGCATCCCAAACTATTCATATCAATCATTGCTTCCTCGCCATGGGCCCTGTCTCAAGGACATTGAACAATAGAACGTTATATTTGCAGTCAGACCTGTGGGCATCTCCTCGCCGCTAGCTGGAAACCGAAAGCGCCGCCCTTCGAATTCCTCATTTGCAACATCACGTCGAAAAGGCATCTGTGGCCGTTTGAAATCACTAATTATTCCATCGAGTGCGGCTGTGTGTGAAAATGGCAACTGCCTTCACCCACAAATGGGACGCCCCGCCCGTCGTTGCAACTCGGTACAGTGATGCATGAGGGCCCACCGTTACTCGAGTACTACGTTCCACTGACCCTTCACAAGTCTGTTCGCGACTGCACAGATAGTATGTGAAACAATGGGACCACAGCAGAATGAACATATCAACCAATCTTACACGGCCATCGGGTGCAAATACATGATTGCAATAGCAAGATGCCATTCCCCGAATTGCAGCGTTGTGCGCGGGACGTGCTCGGCCAAAGGGGAGAGCAGTTTGCACAGGTGGAATTAATCACCACAGGTGGAGGCCATACAGCCTGAAAACACATAAATTGCACAGCCAGTCTCCTCCCACAACCACACCGAAATGCTACCGGCAGGACTCGCGATGTTGGCCCTGGGGGACCTGATAGCACTGCAAGTGCTCCAACTCCAAGAAGAAGACGAACACCAACTACAACCAGCCGCACGGAGGAGACGCAGGAGGAGGAGGAGGCCAAGGCAGGGCCAGCAAGGCCCACCAGCACAGCCACTACCACCACGCAGGCAGCCCGCAATCCCACGCCTCCGAGCACATCCGTTCAACCTCACTGATGAGCAGATCCACACCCTCTACCGTCTGGACCGGGACACCATAGCCGCCATTGTGGACATGACACAGGCTGACCTTGTCAGCATGATAGATAGCCCAACCGCCATCCCACCCCTACTGAAGGTGGTGTCTGTACTACACTTCCTGGCCACAGGCACCTACCAGCACACAGTCGGACAGTTGCATGGCATTTCTCAGCCACTGTTCTCACGGACACTATTGCAAGTGCTCGATGCCCTCCTGCAGCACGCAGACGACTACATCTCTCTACCACGCTCGGAGCAGGAAATTACCAACACAAAAGTGGGATTCCATGCACTTGCCGGCATACCGGGTTGCATTGGTGCCATCGACTGCACCCATGTGGAATTGGTCGTCCCACATGCCATGGAGGCCCAGTACCGCAACCGAAAACAATTTCATTCCCTGAATGTACAAATGGTGTGTGACTCCAACAGGATCATTACACATTGTTGTGCCCGATTCCCTGGATCAACCCATGATTCTATGGTCTTGAGGAACTCTACAATACCACGCTACATGGAGCGACACGCAGGGAACAGATCCTGGCTACTCGGTGAGTCTCATTACATGCATGATTATGTGGGGTATGTGAATTGGCAATGACCTGGCAGGAAGGGGTGGGGGTGTGCGTACGTATCAATGGCATTCCACATCATACGTTTCTCGTCCACATACAGGTGATGCTGGATATCCACTGAAGAGATGGCTCCTCACACCAGTCCGGAACCCACGGGACCAGCATGAGGAGGACTACAACCATGCCCACTCACGTACCCGTGTAGTCATTGAACAGGCATTCGGCCTACTGAAGACTCGTTTCCGCTGCCTCAGCAGGTCTGGCGGGGCACTCCTGTACCGCCATGAGAAGGTTGCAAAGATGGTCATGGCATGTGTCATGCTCCACAACATGTGCGTACGTAGAAATGTGCCCATGCCCCCTGACGCAGAACTGCAAGCACCTGATGATGGTCATGATGAGGGTGGGGATGTGGCAGCACCTCATGGAGTCTGCGAGGCACCGGAGGCCCGTGACATTCGTCAGCATCTCATTGATGTATGCTTCTAGCACTCACGCCTGGTGGCTGATGCATGGACACGGGACTCGTGGCACTGCGTGTGTCTGGGACATGCACAATATGGACTGTACGCCTATGATGGCCTAGTACACAAAGATCAATGTCCACACATCTCATTGGTTGATCGTGCACTTTTTATGGCATATGTGATGTCATGTTGAACACCCTATCGACCCGCCACCCAAGTGAGCCCAACACACCCCCTCCACCCTCCTACCTCCCCCCCGAACACCAGTGTCCAAAGATGCTCATTGTCAGTGGGCTGTCGCTATTGCAAGCCCCCTCTGCGGGTATCAGGGGCACCCCTGCCTGTGGAGCGCAGGTTCCTTCCAGATCTACGTTGGGGGCTGCCCTGGACGGAACTTGCAACGGATGATGTGTCTGCCTGCTCACGTCCATGCATGTCCCTAAGGGTTTGCGAGAGCTCAGTGAGCACACGGCGCACTGCGGCAAGTTCGGCACATACGTCTTTGGACGTCGCATGCAGTTCCCCCCTCAGGCTCTCGGTGCTTCTCTCCATTTGGACTCTCAGGCGCTCGGTGCTACTCTCCATTTGGACTCTCAGGCTCTCGGTGCTACTCTCCATTTGTGCCCTTAGCGTCTCTGTACCTCTCTCCATTTCTGCCCTAAGTGTCTCAGTTGATGTTTCTATGTCTGCCTTAGTGCCCCCACATTCATCGGCATGGTCCTTGAGGAGTGTGGCCAGTTGCTGCTGTTGTACGATTAACTGGTCGAGGGACTGTTGCCTCTGCTGGGCCATGCCCATTTGCGGGGGTGCCACAGAGAGGCTGTTGTCCTCATGTTGCCTTGCCACAGGGCTTGTGGGGGATGGCCAGTCGTCGTCTTGTGGGTGCCCCTGCGTGGTATCCTCATGTTGTACGGGATGGGACAGACAGGGGGATTGGGACAGGTCATGGATGGATCTGACTTCGACATCCCCGTTTTCTGTGTCCGAGCATGCTGCCATCAATGGGGTGTCACCTATGGTGCTGCTGCCACCAGAGGCAGTGCCTTCTGTGGCATCCATTGGGGGGACCTGTGGTGGTGGTGTTGTGGGTATGCTGGCTGCTGGGGTGCCTGTTGATGTTCCCTCCTCTGTGCTGCCACCTGATTTGTGCTGCTGCCGTGTCTTGATGCGTGCAGCTGAGGTGGAGGGTCTTTGGCCGTTGGTCTTGGCCCTCTTTGCAGGTGTGCTGGTAGGGGTGTCCTGTAGCTCGTCGTTTGGATCGGACCCTGTGGTGGAGTAAAGGAGGGCGAGGGTTATTGATGGGTCTGTGGGAATTGGAATGGCATTGTATCACATGCTTTGGGGTGGTACCTGAGGGTGATTTGGGTCGGGGCCTTGGAGGTGCTTTAATTTGTGTGTGGAGTGAGGGTGCAGTTGTTTGGCAGCCTGCAGTTAGGGTGTGCCTGCTGCACGTGTAGTGCGTGTATTAGGGGTTTTTAATTATTTATGTATTTATTGTGGGTTTTAACGTGCGCTATCAGGCCGATGTGTGTGGACGTTCTCCTGGACATGTGTTTCTGTTGCACTATGTGGACGCATGGTACTTCACATGGATGGACTGTGTGGATTTGGCATTGTTTTATCGGGCCCACCTACCTGAATCTTCGGATGTCTGCACTCCTTTCTCCATCCCTCCGACTCCCTCTATGCTCTCCATTCCGATGGTGGAGGCACAGATTTCTTCCCAGGGGGTCAACTTGATGGGTGATTCTGGACCTCCCCCGGTGGCTGTGGCAATGTTGCGGTTGGCAGAGAGTATGCTGCGGACGCGTATCCGCAGGTCGTCCCATCGCTTGCCGCATTGCTGTGGGGTGCGGGGTGCGGTCCCCACCGCACTTACCCGCTGTGCCACCAGAGCCGATATGGTCTTCTTGTTTGCAAGTGCCGTTCTGGTCATTTGCGTGGAGAAGACGACGGCAGCATTCTCCTGGAGGGTCTCTGTTAGCACGGTGAGTTCCTCACGGGAGAAGTGGACCTGCCGCTTGCGGTCGCACGCTTTCTTCGCTACTTTTCCCATTTTTCTTGGTTTCGCTAGGGTGGGTGACGGGTTGGGGTGTGTTTCAGGGTAGTGATTTTAGTGGTTGTGTGGTTTTAGTGGTTTTATAGGTGTACGGCGGGATGTTTCCCGTTCCGGGCCCATGTTTTTACTTCCGTTTCCGTATATTTCCGGTCACCGTACTTTCCGGTAGGCGCACACTGCGGTGACCGCTAAGAGGGGTGGCGGTATTGCACCTAGGGCGCCGTACGGCGGCGGTGTGGGCCGTTTTGGGGTCATTTCCGCCATCACGGACTTTGCACTTCCGCCGTGGCGTGGTGCTCGTGCCCGATGGGTCGGAATGGGCCGCACTTTGCTCCTTCGTGCAATGGCGGAAACGCTATTTACGCTGTGGCGGTCCGGTCAGTCACTTTCCGCCAGGGTCGTAATGAGGGCCATAGTCTCCCTCCTCTAGGGGCTCTATGGGCTCGGCGACGAATATCAGTGGGTTCACAGCTCGATATCGCAATATCTTTATAGGTGGATTGGACAATATTATCTCGTACCCTGAAACCCTTTGTGTAGTCAGTGTACTCTTGGGTCGTTCGAGTATTGCAAAGAGAGCATGCTCCACAAACAGAGTGGTGCTGCATCCCATGGTAATGCTTGCTGACTTCTCTACTGTAAATGTAGCAGCAGCCAGTGCCTGTTCGCAAGAGTAATGCCCTCTCATTACTGAGTACAAACTCCCACTATAATAAGCTAATAGTTTTGACCCGTTGTTTTTTGTGTGAGTACTGCAGTCATTACTACTCCATTGGAGTGCAAGAACAAATAATATTTGTTTTGATTGTCTGGGATCCCTAACACTGGAACTGTGCATATTGCTGTCTTCGGCTGCCCAAATGCACCAGTCATTTCTTCTGTCCACTGTAATGTGCCCTCCCCTCTCTGTGCTTCTTTTAGTGTGCTTAACAAAGCCCTTGTATATGTACTGTAATGGAATACCCAGGCTCTGCAATAATTGCAGAGACCTAAAAACTGCTGATTTTGTCTTATTGTCATGGTGTTTGGTGTCTTGCGGATGGCCTCCGCCCTTTCTGGTGTCACTTTTTGCCCCTCTTGCGATATCAATGGTCCAATGTATAACACTTGTTTCTGGCAATACTGTAATTTGGCTTTGTCTTCCTTGTACCCCTTCTCTGTGAGTACGGTCAACATGTGCACTGGGTCATTTCTACACTGCATTTCAGATTTGATGCTAATGATCATGTTGTCCACGTACTGTACAATGACAGTTTCAAATTGTACGCCTATGCAGGTGGTGCCAGTGAATATGGTTGTGCGTGGCCCTGCATCTGGGGTGTCTGCACCATAGGCTTGTATGCCAGTGCGTGTGCATCTGGGGTCTGTACCTGTCACTGTGTTTGGTCTTTGGCATAATAGCAGTCTGTTCTGTCTGATATGTGGGCTGGTATTGCATTCCGCCATTCTGTTGCATCCCTCCCCTGCTGCTACACACTTGAGAAATATGCCCCATCTGTCCACACACCCAACACTGAGGTGGTCCTCCCATTGGTCTCTGATAGCCCACTGAAGACCCCTCTTAGCCTTGCTGTATCTGACATCCATACCCCCTTTCCCTAGGTGGTCCTCCTCTCCCTCTAAACCTGTGGTGCATGTCACCCCCCCATGAAACCTCCTCTTGCGGGTGGCAGTCTGTACTGCGCATGCAGCGTACCTGCTCCTTCTCTGTTCACATCGCCCCTTCCATAGTGTATTTTGACAGTTTCTTCTGCAATAACTTGACCTCTTCCTTCTTTCTTTCCTCGTGCTTCTTTCTCGCATTTTCTTGCATTAATCTACAACCGTGTGCTATAGTGAGTTGAACTATGGACCACGGTTTAGCCTCTAACCCCACTAACCTCTTGAGCTGTCTTTGCACCTGCTCAGGTAACTCTTGACATAATATTTGATAGAATAATCCCACTGTTTTATCCCACATTTCCACGTCTCAAGACTCCATTTCTCTTGAATAGTGTGAATATACTGAAGGGGGTCTTCGTTTTCACCCATTTTGTGTGCCATAATCGTGCTGATGTCCAAAGTGTCTGGATAATGCGCCCTTAGAGCGCGCCTCACACAGCCACTCAGCAATTGTTAAATGGTGAACCATCGTGCACCGTATTCTGTGCGGTTACTCCTGGATAGCCGGCCCTTTTGCACACATCGTCCGCAACCTCCCCAAGAATACCCAAAAGTAAGCGTTTCATGTCACCCACCACTAGCGTCACCCCTACTGTTAATCTTTCTATCTCATATATCCATTTCCCAGATCCTGGGGTCAACAAAGTTAACTTACACCTCAGGTTATCCTTGTCGACCTGTTGCCTTGGTATATATTGAGGTTGTCCCCTCCCTTCTCTAATAGTGGGCACTGCATCAATCCTACCTTTCCACCTTTTCTTTAGTGGCAGTAAACGCCCTCATCAGTTCTCACCTCCTTCATGCAGGGAGATTTCTGAGCCTTTGCTTGTATGGGGTAACACTGTTTGAGCGATATATCCCTAGAATGCTGCAGTCTTGCCCCTTTGTCTTCCCTTAGTCCATCTGCGCCTTTATCATCTCCCCACATTATAACTCGGTCTGCGCTCTTTCCTTGAGAATGATGGAAGGACTGCCCTACCCCCTTGTCCTCACTCTCCACTAAGTCATCATCGGACCCTGTTTCCCCATCAGCACTGTCAAAGTGCTCCTGGAAGCTGAGTCTCTTCAACACTTTGCCTTCCTGCAGCCTCTCTTCTAGGTTACTCAGGCTTCTGCACGCCCCCTTATGGAGGAAGCAATGTCATCTCTGTCTATTTGTGGGGTAGCCCTGCTATGTTTCCCGCCTCTGTCTCGCTCTCGCCTCCCTTGCGCCACTCCCTCTTCATCGCCACTAAAACATACTAAATCCATCTTTACTTGCACTTCTCTCACAGAGCGCTTATCCTCTTTCCTGTGGCGTCGCTCTCAGGAGCTGCTCCACTTCCAACTTTCTCTTGTTCTAATTTATTTGCACTTGCCTTTCCCTCTCTTCTTCTGCCCTCCTCCTTGCTATGTCCTCAAGCACTCTCTGTCTGAGCACTTCCCGCTCCCCACACACTTGCGCTTCTGCCTTCTGCTTCTTTCTGCATACTCTGTCGTTCTCTTCCTTGCAATATGGAATTGGTATACCCTGCCGCCGCTCTTTATTACTTCGCTGGATATAATCCATGTGCCCACGCTGCTTTGCCTTTGCTTTCATGCTCAGGAGGAGGAGAAGGGGCCAAGGGCTTTTCCCCAACAGCCTCTTGTTTGCTCACCATCCAGTGATGCCGTGCCACGTCCCCCTCATCGTCCTGAAACATTTTCCCCAACTCAAATATAGCCATTCATATGCTCAACTTCTTCCCCTTGTAAGCCTTGTGTATCTGCGTGTGTAATGGCTGCCACACACATTTGCAGAAGCTCCCTTCTTTTGGCCAGGGCTTCAGCAGCTTGCCCTTTGTACTTTGTGTCCATTCTGCAGTATATTTACAAATCTTGTCCTTGTAGCGTGGAAGGGACTTGCACAGGTGCTGTATGGGTGTATCCCCCATATTCTTACTAAAATACATCACTTCAATAGTTACTTGACCGCAAGTCAGGGTTTTCAACACTTCCACTTTTATCATACACACTTGCTTTATTTCACCTTACCAGGTGTTTAAATAGCTCTCCCAGCCACAAAAATCACCAGCCTCTCTGACTTTCAACCAATACCCTGGAAGTGCTCCATGCACCGACCCTTTGCAATTCCCTGCCTCAAAAGGCACACCCACCAGCCCTGCGCATGCGCCTTCTGTGCACCGCCCCAAAACACGTCAACAAGTTAACCCTCTATTGTCGTTTACAACCACTGAAAAAGTTCTGCACCCCTCATGCGCTCCAAGCCCTTTACACAAAAAACCTGATCGGTGACGTCACCTCTACAAAACAGGAAAAAAAGAGAAATCACCAACAGCAGCCCTTTCACAGGCCCTCATTACGACCCTGGCGGAGTGGGTTTACGCCAGCGGTATTCGCGGCGGACCCGTCCGCCCTACTACGAGATCCCGTAGCGCCATGGTGAGTTTTCCGCCTGGTTTTTCCGGGCGGAAAAATCCATGGCGCTACGGGACCTCGTCGTTAATTACGCCACCGTAATTTACGGTGGCGTAATTAACTCCTTCCCCACTCCCATTATACCCTATGGGGCAAAAATGGGAATGGGGAAGGGTAAAATGGGGATTGGGGATTTACCGCCCCGCCAAGGTCGGAATGGGGCGGTAAATCCGCCAACCCCCATGGCGGTATCGGCAGCTTTCCGCCGTGCTCCATGGTGCATATTGCACCACGATCTCCGCCAGGGTCGTAATGAGGGCCACTGAGTTTACCACAACATTTCCCAACTTCACTGACACCAAAACAAGGACAAACAACATATACACAGCCGTTTTCCTGCCTCCTAAAAGAGGATACCAATATTTCAGATGTTCAATCTGTACATACAGAGTCGCCTTGTAGATAAAACACCTTCCCGAGACTTAACTAGAAAAACAGCTTCCGTGATTCAAGCAAGCTTCATCTGCTAAGCCCTATACACAGGGATTCTGTCATCCATGACCCGAGCTACTATGCCCAACCCACGGAAAATCCTATATTTACATAACTTCTGTCAAACGTCTAGGCCAACTGCCGAAACTGGTCACCCCAAGATCGAATGTCCGCTAACCACAAACAATTAACATCCACCTTTGCTTCTTACCACCCCGAGGTACTCAACACCACCCACACCCAACATTGCATAGTGATTGGCTGAACAGCGATTTTTCGGGTTGACATTTGCATAGGGGACATGAGGGCCATTCCAGGGACCCCATCTTCAATTTCCAAAATCTTCCTGATGTAGTCATTAAGTCCTCTGATAAGGGGTCTGACAGTGTCCTTATGGACCGTGTTCACTATATTCATGAGGCTAATAGACAACTCCATGATGATAGTTGTTACAAGAAATTGGAATGCAACCCATTTCCCAATATCATCAGGAGTCTTTCCACTTTATTGCAAAAGTGGTCGGATCTTGGCATTCTGGACCCAGATATATATAAATTTCTTTTGCCCTCTGCTCATGTCATCTCCACCATTTATTTTCTCCCCCAAGATTCACATGTCCCTCCATAGACCACCAGGAAGACCAATAGTCACACTTTCTGGGTCTGTATTAGAGAATATGGCTGGTTTCATTGATGAGACCTTGAATCCGCCGACCTTGACTTTGGCTTCTTTCATACAGGATACAATGGATTTTTTATTCCATACTAATGGTATACCATGGGAAGATGGCATGCTATTGGCAACCCTTGATGTTTTATCATTATATACCTCCATTGACCATCGTGTTGGGCTAGCATCATGCAAATCCTTTCTTGATACAAGGTTGCTTAGTTATCTCCGTCATACTGAGATGATGGATTTTTGTCTTAATCATAGTGATTTTCTTTTTAATGATTCCTACTATCACCAGGTTAGGGGGACTGTGATGGGGGCTAATTTTGCCCCCTCGTATGCCAACCTGACCATGTGGTGGTGGGAACATAACTTTGTGTGGAGCTCCGCCAATGCGTTTTACACTGACAAGGTGTCCCGCTGTCTTCTTTACATCGATGACCTGTTCATTCTATGGAAGGGCAGCGAGGCGGAGTGGTTGGACTTTAACAATCCTAAATGGTAATGATTTGAATCTGTTTGACAGAAACACAGAGATACGGATTTGGTCTTTCCGGATGTGAAGGTACCCAAAGGGGAGATTGGCTTGCACACCACTGTGTTCTGTAAGCCAACTAGTTCTAATCATCCATTATCAGCTGGGAACAATCATCCTAGGATCTACATTAATAGTATCCCCTATGCAGAATTTGTTGTGTGGTTCCGTCGCAACTGTTCAGATTTGTCTGACTTTGACATTCAGAGTACTTCGGCTACATCTCGTTTTGCCTCAAGGGGTCATTAAAAAAACCAATAGAACGCGATTTTTTAAATGCACGCAGTCTCAATCGAGACTCTCTTTTGACTGCATCTACGTCTAGTACCAGCAAAACCGATCAAGAAATTCGACTAATTCTTACTTATGGTTCTGCTTCAAATCAGATCTAGAATATAATTTCCAAATACTGGCATGTGATCTGAGCAGATAAGGATCTAAACAAAGTTCCCCCAACCCTCCCCTGCCTTACCTTCAGTAGAGCGGTGTCTTTGAAAGATAAACTTGTCTCTAGTTTCCTAGCTCTAGTAAACCACATATGTAACTAGCACATAATACATTTGGGTTTGCTGTTTGCTAAATGCACAAGATTGAGGTGTGCGAGTACGCAACATGCATGTCTTCTTTTAAACATCTTGTAATTGGGACTACATTCTCTATTCGGAGCAACATTAGTTGCAACACTGATTTTGTTGTTTATGTTGCCCCTGTTCTAAGTGGTATGTCGGGAGCACGACATGTAAGTTGAAACTCGGGATTTCACAACATGTCCGGTGTGAAACAGACATGGCATCACGAGATGACGCAGACAACAGATTTCAAATTCAACAGTAGAATCTTAAGTATCAGGGTGGTGTAAGGTCTAACTTGCCCTATAACTATGGTGGGAATGGCCCTACCTAAGGAAACTAAGGAAAGTCTAAGTCCAAATAAAAGGTCTGTCTGTGTCAAAACCTATGCTTCCCTTATGTCTAATACTAAACATAGTGTAGGGATATTCTAAATTAACTAAGCAGTGTTCAAAATGAAAATATGGAGGAGCTTCTAGCTCCTTACCCCTAAATTCAGGATACAGTTGTCTCAATTCCTTGTTCCAAATATTCCACCAGGACCCAGGTTTCTCTTCCTCAAGTTCAAATCACCCTTGGTTTTAATACACCATGTTCAACTGAGTTCACACTATTCCAACAGGAGCTCTGGGTTCCCTTCCCAAAGCTTGAAGTACTGGTTCACAAAACGGTCTCACAATGTTCAACAGGAGCGTAGGGTTCCCTTCCCCAAGCTTGAAACACTGATGCACAAAACAATTGCATAATATTTCTTGTTTTAAGGTTGCTTTAATAATTCTTCTGGATTTGTTGGGGCTCCCTGGTCTAGGCGCAGTTGACAGAACGCAGGGTTCACTCACCACAGGTCACGCAACCAGTTGCCCATACCCAAGCTTTCTGACATCTTTACTTGGGTGTGTGTGGCTGTTCGCAATTAGTTTAAAGACTCAAAAGTTCATAGGTTGGTCATTTACCTTCTTTGGCATCTCTTCCTTTCTTGCCCAATTTCCACTTTGTCAGCTTTCACTAATAGCCTTTTTTTCAATTTTAGCTTTAGCAGCTCCACATTGTAATCGCATTTCGCTTTCCTCCTTTGCCTCTAACTAACAGCCTAATTCTTAGCACTGGCAGCTTTTGTTGCTTTCCAATTGTCCTTTATTGTTAAGAAGCTTTTGAAAACGTACGCATTTCTCATACGTGACCCCTGTGATACATAGTTTCTGTATAATCGATTATTAGCATTGCATTTGTTTGTTTCATCATTACACTTTGTTTGGGGACTTTCAAGAGCGTGCTGACTGCGTGCGACCACTCCAGTAGCTCATCAACTTTCATATGTGCACTCACTGGTCGTGTTGCTGTTTCCTTCAGTTTCCTCGCTCACCCAACTTCTTATTCTTGAGGTCAGGGTCTCGCCCTCTGCCCCTCAGACACTCCGGGGTTGGTTTCTCCACTCAGGGCAATGAGCACTGTACTGCCATAACACGGTTCCCTTCTCCAGACTTCGCTGGCTCCCTGGAGACACAGCTCCCTTGCCACGCTTCTGCTCTCTGCTTCACCTTGCAGTCTTTCAGCATCTCAGCGTTCTATTCTCCATCGGCTCATCATGGATTGCACTGGCCTTCCTGCTGTTCTCCCCCCAGTTTACTTGTGATCCACCTTTTACACACCTGAGCCCTATCAAGGGGTTTCAGGTGTGATTCCTTGGCCTGGTTTGCTTGACTCCATTTAGACCAATTACTGCCTTGTATTCTTTAAGATCCCTCTTCTTCGTCCCAGTACTGTATTGGTGTTTCCTATAGGAAGTCTGCGTTACTCTTTGAGGCTTCTTCCTCTTCCCAGTACTTTGTGCACATTCATGGGCTAGAATAGTACATGAACCGTAATATCCTATAAAGGCTCAGGGATGGTAGGGTAGGTCGGTGTTGAGAAACAGGGGATACCATGTCTCGCCCTCCTCAATCCCCAAGGACCCTCCACTCAGGTGATCCTCCTTCGCTTGTCCCCCCCTAGGGCCAGGATCGAAAGCGATGGCCTTTCCCTGGCCACCTGAGTAAAATATCCCTGGGGAGTACTTGTGAGAGTGCCTTCAGGTTTCTCACATACCCTTCCCCTATGCGGGTTGGACCTTGATGCTTCACAGTGGAACCTTGAGAAGTAGTCCACGTTAACTTGTTCTCGACCCATTCGATGTTCTACTGAGAAGCAGTACAGTTGGCACGTAGTAGATGGAATCTGTACAAATATTCGAGAAAAAAAACGAAAGTGAGAAAATGCTGAAAAAGGCGTTAGAAACAAAATGAAAGGAAAGAAATGTCATTTATGGGAGTGAGGGTTCCAGGGGGTGTCCCCCACTCCCCTTGATGGAGTTTCCGGGCCTTGGGGGTTGTGGGGGTGTCCCCTGCTTCCCTAAAAAGGAAAGCCGGGACAAGCAAAAGAAAACAAAAGGGGAAAAAAGGAAAGGACCCTGCGGCGCCAGTTCCCTTCCATGTGCGTGAAGGGAACCAGCATCGCAGAGGGATGGCGAAGGCGGTGGCGCACTTCACTGTGTGGCACCAGAAGGTAAGTAAGGGGGTGGGTGGGAGCGGGTAGTCCAAAATGGCCGAGGGAGAGAAAACTGAAAGTTATGTTTGAAAAAAATACTTTCGTTTTTTTCTCCCTCTGTCATTTTGTACTCGTATATTTCTCAGTGATCCCTAGTAGATAGTACTTAAAATGTAGGATCACCCATTTTATTGTCAGTGCTTCTAACTCAATGACCGAGTAATTCCTCTCCTTAGGGAACTGTTTCCCCCAGATGTACAATATCGGATGTTCCAGTCCATCATGGTTTTGCGATAAGGCAGCACCTAGTTATGTTAGGGAGTCATCTGTTTGTAGGTTGAATTCCTTAGAGAAGTCTGCTACTTTTAAAATGTGACTTTGCCATAACATTTGTTTTAAGACATCAAATCCTTTCTTACTGACCGTACATCCAGAGTTGCCATTGGACATTTTGCAGCTGACACCATAATAGTACCCATTGGAGTCCCCCAGGGATCCTGCCTCTCCCCCACCCTCTATAATGCATATACTAAACTCCTATTCTCAGCCTTAGACGATATGGGTGTCATCTACACCAACTTTGCGGATGACACACAGGTCCTCATCCCTATTACAGGCGACTACACCCAAGACACCCTCACCATCAATAAAGTTTACTCCATAATCCAAAACTGGATGGCCCTAAACAGTCTCTGCCTTAACAATGAGAAAACTGAGGTCCTCATTGTGGGTTCCCAAAAAAGAATAAGCACCCTCCACCCGGACTGCGCTCACATTAACATTGACGGTACATTGATCCCAGTACTCAAACAAGTGAAAACGCTAGGTGTCTACATTGATGCCAACCTCTCTATGCATAAACAAATAGCAGCCCTCTCCTCCTCCACAGCCTACACAGCAAAACGTATTGCACTCAGCCGCCAATTTCTCACCCCCATAAATTGCATCACCCTGGCTAGAGCTCTGATTTTAACAAAATTAGATTATTGCAACATCCTCTTCCTAAGAACCTCCAAAACCAATTTAAACAAAATCCAATTATTACAGAACAAGCCCTTAGAGCGGCTTTAGGGATAAAGAAATCTGAACACATATCTAGCACTAGAAGAGAAAACCACTGGCTGCCAATTGAAGCAAGGATCATCGTCTACAAATGTACCACCAACAAAGCGCCTAGCTACCTCAACAACTCCATTAAGAAAAAAATGTCATGCAGGACTCTGAGATCCAATTAACTGGCCCTCTTAGAAGTTCCTCAATACAAATACAGCAGAGCAGGTATGCTCTGTAAAAGTCTGAGTTTCAAAGCTCTAGCCCCATCGCACTGGAACGCACTACCCCTGAGTATCAAAAACGAGGACTATTTACTAAAATTCAACAAAGCACTGAAAACCAGGTTATTCAATAAATATTTACTGCTTACGTCCCACCCCCCCATGACCAACTACACTGCTTGGGGTCACCTGCAGAACTGCAAATAGTGTTGAAACAAAATGTGAATGGCTACCTGACCAATTGGAATATGGTATAAGTAATCTGACTATATGATCTTTTGTAACCTAAGTAGAAAAATGTGTATTTGTTTGTAACTGCAACATTGTATAATAATGAGATAACTTACCTGTATCTTCGCCGTGATACCCCAGGGTCTGGGCGAGTAACAAATGCAATCAATAAAAATAAATAAAAGGTGTTATAACAAATCTCATTCTCTTCTGGAAGTCTTGCTAGAGAAGTTTGGGATGAACTGGCAGTAATAAACTATCAACCCCAGAAAGGCTCTCAAACCCTTCTTAGTGTTTGGTGTGGGAGTCTCAAGGACAGCTCTAACTTTTTCTTGTTGGAGTTGAATGCAAAAAACCCTAAATACTTGAGAGAAGATTGGGCTAGTTCGCATTTTTTGGGGTTGGCAGTGAGTCCGGCTTTCCTTAGGGCTCTCATGACTGTATACAGGTGATATAGGAGGTCTACGCATGTCCTACTATGGATCACAATGTCATCAATATTTGCTCTGTAAAAGTCTGAGTAGGGTTGTAAAATCTTGTCCATTAGTCTCTGGAATGTTGCATGAGCACCATGGAGAACAAATTGTAGTACTTTGAAATGGAACTCCCTATAGGGGTGGAGAATGCAGTTTTCTCTTTGTCAGGTCCAAACAGTGGAACCTGTCCACACCTCTTCGTAACATCCAATGTTGATAAGTAGACGGCATTACCCAATCTATCGATCAAGTCGTCGATACGTGGCATTGGGTAAGCGTCAAAGGCAGAGATGGTAGTCACCTTTCTAAAATCTATACAAAACCTCTAACTTCCATCATATTTGGCCACCAAGGTGATGGGGGAGGAGCAGGGGCTGGTAAAATCTCAATTATATTAGCTTTGAGCATCTTTTCCACTTCTTTAATGATGACATCCTTTTGGGATTCCGGTAAGCCGTATGGTCTTAATTGTACCACCTTGCCTGCTTGAGTACGGATGTGGTGATATATACCCTTCATCCTTCCATGTTCGACACAGAATACATCTGGAAATTGACCCACAAGATCAAAAAGGTCTTGTTTTTGGTTATCTGTGATATCAGGGATAATTAAAGTCATGTTTTCTACACCCTCGGGTATCAGACAAGATAATATGGTGGTGTTGGACTCAGAGAGGTTTCCCTTCCACTCTTTTAAAAGATTTATGTGGTAAACCTGTGTCTTTTGTCAGCAATCTGGTTGAGAGATTGTATAATTACATGGGCCCATCTACTCTATTACCTCATATGGCGCATGCCATTTAGAAACTAACTTGTTATCAAATGTGGGTAGGAGCACTAGCACCTTTTGCCAGATAGAGAAGGATTGTAAGGAAACCTTTTTGTTATAAGAAGTTTTGACCATATGGGTGTGTACCAGTGACCTAACAGTAGCCATGTGCTCTTTAAGCCTGGTTGTGGTTTGAGAGAGTGGTATTGGGGCCTCTTCTCTTTCCTCCCATGTCTCCCTTATGTCTAGGACGTCCCGGGGTTCCTGCCCATGAAGAAATTCAAATGGGGGGAAAACCTGGTATTGGCAGGTTTTTTCCTGATTGCGAATAAAGCCCATGGAATCATCGGGTCCCACCTTTTCCCATCCTGATCCACCAGCTTCCGTGGGATGGTTTTAAAAGTTTTATTAAACTCTTCTACGAGACCATCCATTTGGGGATGATACATGGGTTTCCACAGTGTGGTGATCTGTAGTAACTCCTTAACCTCACCCATAAGTCTACTCGTGAAATTAGAGCCTTGGTCAGTTAATATTTCTCTGGGGAATCCAACCCAGGAAAAGAAGGGGAGCAGGTGTTTTAGAATCTGCTGTGTAGTTTTGCTTCTTAGAGGGAAAGCCTCGGGGTACTGAGTGGTATAGTCCATGATTACCAATAGATACTTGTTAGCCATTTTTAAGCTTATAGGGGACCTATGATAACCGTCTCGATCCTCGGGAAAGGTATTTCAATAATGGCTAATGGATTTAATGGAGTTGGTGGTGTATATGTGCACTTGTTCTTTGACAGATATCACGTGCCTGAATAAAATTCTTAATGTCTGCATGGATCCCCAGCCAATAGAATGTTATACTTATATGGGCCTGAGTTTTCGCCTGACCCAAATGGCCCCTTGCTAGGTGTAAGTGGGCTAGTTCAAGAACCACTTGCTTGTGGCTTCGAGGGACAACTAACTGGGTTTTTGTCAAGCCTTCTGTCATAGTGCTGCCTATGAGAAACCTGAAAGTGTTTCCCTAGCTAGCCCCCAGGGACCAGTGAGTGAGGATCACCTAGATGGGGGGTCCTTGGGGAGTGGGAGCCGGACAACGATAGGCGAGACACGGTATCCCTCACTCCTTTCAACACCTTTTCCCCATCCTACCACATAGGACATTCCAAAACACTGCCCCTCCCCTTTTCCCACACTTTTGCACAATACGAAAGACAATGGACTAACATCAGGGCCATTTTCCTGTTGTGTCCCAATACCAGGGTCAGCGAGGAGACCCCCCAACCCCAGACGAGGAGGCGGCCCTTCCCGTCCCGCGATCCACGCGGCAACTCCATCGCGCCTGGCACCGCCTGAGGCCCACCGTCCATAAGAGTGAGCGCTCCCCTCCCCATCCATCGACACTGGCCATTGGATCTGGAGTTGGGCGGCAGCTAGGCCTCCCCCATTTAACTCGTCCTCCAAACTCCCGGCACTGAACCCGCCACAGAAGGTTGGGCCCCCACTCGTGGGGCGTGTGGCCTCCTCTGTACGCCTTCTGAGAGACACTCCTGGGACCCAAGATACCCCTCCACGCAACCCCATCAAGGCCCACGAGTCAATCCGCATTCACTCCGGCACATTGTGGAACCCGCACTGAACCTGAGGTCTGCATGGAACTGAACTGAACGCAAGGTGACGCATCTGGAGGGTAGAGCCCCTGACCCCAGGGCGTGTGCCTCCTCCCAACGCTGGACTCTCGGTACCCTGGACACTCCGGAGATTGCCCTGCGATGCACTCCAGTACTGGATCATTGGCTTGGTGCTGAGGGTAGTGCCCCGCTCCAGGGGTGAGTGCCTCCTCGCACCAACACACCGCATGAGCACCAAATCTAAACTAGCCAAATACGCCTACACCCCGCCGCACTGCGAACCTACAACTGCCCACACAATGTCAGCGGATCCCTCCGAAACGGAGGCAGCGGCTTCCAAAGGGGACATAACCACCCTCCTCAGCGAAATCAGAAACATGGGCGCCAACTTGGGTGGCAAGATCAATAAAATGACCCAGAGGGTGGACAATATTGAGGAGAGACTCGAAAGTGTCGAGAACAACCAAGCCTCAATTGACACACTGGAAACCCAGCTGGACCTCCGCATGAGCAATATAGAGAAACGAGAAGAAGACATCCAGCTGAAGATAGACGATCTAGAAAATAGGGAGAGGCGTAACAACCTGTGATTTTTTGGGATTCCAGAACGGGAGGGGGAAACAGAGGAGGACCTCAAACACACAATACATGACATCATTAGAATCCTAACCGCAGATGAGAATATCGACGAACCCACAATCGAAAGAATACACAGAGCGGGAGGCCCACCAGGGGGTCCGAGATCGGTCCTTGCCAGGTTTCATAGATATCAAGACAGAATGAGGATTCTCACTAAAGCCAGATCAGGCGACACCCTCACCCTTGGTGGAGCCCAAATAACCATCTTCCAGGACCTAGCCTCGCTCACCTTAGCCCTGCGTCGCCTGTGTAGCCCGCTAACCAGATGGCTCTAAAACCAAGGCACGAGATATAGATGGAGCTATCCCTTCTCCCTAACGTTTGAACATGGCAGTAGGAAGATAATACTCTGCTCCGAAGAAGAGATTCGTGATTGCATCGCGGATCTCCTCGGCACCGGCCCCAAAGAGGGATCACAAGACGAATCATAACGAGAGGGAGCGCAGCGCAGCGGGGACCCCGAGGCCCGAGAAGGAAGAAGGTCAAAGGAGCTAGAAAATACAGACGACCCAACGACACGCCGGAAATGCCGAATGAAGCGGCAGGCACGTATCTTCCGACCCCGCGCTGCATATTCAGGAATCATGGTCTCGGAGTCCCTCCGTCACGTTGGAAACCGCCACATCACAGCCACCAGAGCCGGCCCGTGACGAGTCTGTCTCCAGACCCGGGACGGATGACCGACTGGCCGTAAGAGAACCCAAAACCGCATGTATCACTACATTCATTATTAAGTGATAATAGTTGTTGTTGTGTGTTAAGTTGTAATTCGAGTTGACATTTTAAGAATGGTGTGGGGGGGCTCAAAATGTTAGTGAGATGACACTCGTGCTGGGGGTCGCGTGGTTACGACCCTCATGGGCGGTCCGATAGTAGGCCGGTTGCAAGCACCTGCCTCGCCTCAGACGCCATCAATCCAAGTTGAAGTTCCTTGTAGAGGAAATGTTGTGCCGGAAATTGCCGACAACGGGCATTGAGTCCAATGCCCGGGAAAGGGGGAGGGAGGTGGGAATCCAAAACGTTCTGAAGTCCCATTGGATATGGGACAACCATAAAAAAGACTTTCTCTGCGGCGAGTTGTGACACGTACACAGGCGGTGTGACCAACAAACTCACAAGACTCACCACTCATTGGTGGACATGACGAATCAGGTGACACGCATGGCACACTCAGAATCGGCACGCTAAATGTTAAGGGACTAAATTCCCCTACCAAAAGATCGCTAGTTTCCCCGAGAGTTCAAGAGGGCCAATCTAGACATGCTCTTTCTGCAAGAAACGCGATTTAGTAATGGAGAGGAGAGGAGGGTACTCCACCCCAAATGGGGCACTGAATACTGGGGCTCCGGCCCGCTTAAAAAAGCCGGGGTTGGTGTTCTCATCAGTAAATCAATTCGATTTGAGGTCTTGAGGTCCTGGTCAGATGGGTGCAGTAGGACGCTGGTGCTAGTTGGCAAGATACAGGACACCATCATCACTCGCGTCTATATACGCGCCTAATACCGGACAGTCCCGGTTCCTTCAACAGGCAATCCCCAAGGTCATGAATGAGGCAGAGGGTGAAGTAATAATAGGAGGTGACCTCAACAGGTGGATGGACCCGGATATGGACAGACAAGCAGGCACCCCGTCCACAACCCCTTCACAGGGCACCGGACACTCCCGGATTGTAGATATGATGAATGCCTACAATCTCACGGATGCCTGGAGATGCATGAATCCAACCCGAAACAGCCTTCACCTTCTACTCCACGCCTCACGCTACATTCTCTAGAATTGACTACGTTTACATAACCGCAGCAATAGCCTCAGCAATGACGACAGCTACCATATCGCCCATTACATGGTCGGACCATGACATGGTGGTGGTCACTATAGATCAGATCGCTCTCCCTCGGCGGAGTTCCAAATGGCGATGTAACAAAACGCTTTTCAAGGACAGTCTTTCGAGAGCAGCTGGAGTTGGACATCACTCAATACTTCGAGCAAAACAACGTGGGTGAAACTCCCATCAATACAGTATGGGAGGCAGGTAAAGCCACATGGAGGGGACTTCTCATTAGGGAGGGAGCAGTGAAAAAACGGGAACGCCTGCTTATAGAAAACAGATTGTGAAAGGAAATTGCCCAACTTGATCTCGCAGCCCAATCGGCAGACTCCGAAAGACCGCAGAAGATCGAACAAGCCAACTCCAAAAGAGAAGAACTACGGCATCTGGAAAAAAATAGCATTATTCACAGACTTCAATGCCTGAAGAAAAAAAACTACGAGCATGGGAACAAAACAGGCGCGTTACTCACTGCAAGACTCCGAAGCCAACGCCGTGAACGATGGGTTCCAACGGTGCACGATACAGGTGCACCCCCAGACCATCGTCCCCCCAGTATCCCTGAATCCTTCACCAATTTCTATGAGAGACTTTACACTTCACAAGATACAGGCATAACAGACTATCTGACCAAAGTAGCCATGCCGACCCTCCCACTGGAAACAACGCAAGCCATGGAAACCCCTATCACGTGAGAAGAAATAACAGACGCAATCAAAGGAATCCCGATGGGGAAAGCACTGGGGAACGACGGATACACCGCAGGGTTCTACAAAACTTTCCAGAATGCACTCCTCTCGTTTATGGTGGTCCTCTTTAACAACATCCTCAGCACTGGTGTGGCGCCCGACTCCTTCTCTGAAGCCCTGATAACGGTAATCCCCAAAGAAGGAAAGGACCCCAAGCAATGCGCCTCCTACCGTTCTTACTGCGAGGCTTGAGGCACACATGCCCACAATAATTCACAACAATCAAGTAGGCTTCATCCTAGGTAGACAAGGCGCAGACTCCACCCACAAGACCCTCCACCTCATACATGAGGCCAGAAACCTGCCAAACGTACCAGCACTGTTTTAGATCGATGCAGAGAAAGCATTCGACAGACAGAATGGCACTTCTTAGAGGCCACGCTGGAAAAAATAGGCCTGGGACCCACTCTCCGACGAGCAATCAAGGCAGTCTACACAGCTCCAAGAGCCGCTGTAGCGGTGAACGCCCAGTACTCCCGCTGGTTTCCTCTCAGGAGAGGAACGAGACAAGGCTGTCCCCTCTCTGCGATTCTCTTTGCGCTCTCACTAGAACCCCTGGCCCGAGCCCTCCGAGCGGACACCGCCGTTGAAGGAATGCAGGTGAATGGCAGAGAATACAAACTAGCCTTTTATGCAGACGACATCTTGCTCCACGTGGTAAACCCACTCTCGTCAATCCCAAGGGCGATACACCTCATCGAAGAATATGGGACACTCTTCGGCTTTAAGATAAATAAATCCAAATCCACTCTCTTCCCGCTCCATGACCCATCCCCAGAGCAGCAACATGACCTCGAACGCCTTGGCCTGATTGTTGGAGGCCCCACATTACGATACCTGGGCATCAACTAAACAAGATATCTAACAACTCTATGAGACAAACTTCCCGCAACTCATAAGCGCTCTCAAAACGGACCTCGCAAAATGGAAAACCCTTACCATTTCCTGGATAGGCCTCTTGAACGCAATTAAGATGGTGACCCTCCCACGCTTCCTATATCCCTTCCAGGTCCTCCCCATTGCAATCTGGACCACTTCTTCAAACAGACCAAGAAAGCCATACTGGAATTCTTGTGGGACGGAAAGAAACCTCGGATACCATATGACATCCTGATACTCCCGAAGGAGATGGGCGGAGTGGGCCTCCCGGACATCGAACGATATTACCAGGCGACCCAACTTAGGATCCTGATCCCACACCTGCGGGTTCCCAGAACGAAACTCGCTACACGCTAACGTGACCACCCAATACTGGGCACCATGTGGAACATCTGGAGGAAAGGGAAAGGGATGACCGGAATCATGACATGGCCTTCTCCACTAAGTCCTCTCTGGTCCCCGGGATCCGAGAGGAAATCAGCGAACACGCCAGATATCAGACCTGGTTTGATGCCGGCCTGGAGAGAGTAGGCCAACGGTGGAGAAACGGGAACTTCATCTCAATCTCGGAACTGGAAGAGGCCTTTCAAATCCATCCAATCCCAATCTTCTTGTATCTACGATTAAAAGGGGTCATGTCAAGGAAGGAATGGAAGGAAACCACACGACGAGAGCTGACACCGTTCTAATCGATACTGGACACGACCAACTCATCGAAAGGTTTAATAGCGAACATGTACCAAAGATCAAACTCCAAGTCTTCGCCTCAAAGAGCGATGGGAAAAGGACTTTAGCAGAGAATTCGAACAACACACCTGGGACAAAATCTGCGAAACACCAGCCAAAGTATCAATCGCCACCCAGTACAAATTACATGCCCTGAAACTGCTCCATCGCTGGCAGTATGATCCTTGCAGACTCTCGAAAATGTTCCAAACATCTAGTCCAAAATGCTGGAGACACTGCGACATGAACGCTGATTACTGGCATATGTGGTGGAAGTGCCCCAAGGTACGCATCTACTGGTAAGAGGTCCTGGGGTGGATTAAGCAATTAGATGGCATAGAAAGAGTCCTATCCCCTCTCCTAATCCTATTTGGCCTTGAAGAAGAAGAAGACAGAGTGGTACGCGTAAAAGGATTGATATCTCCCCTCCTGTTGGCGGCAAGATCTGCCTAGTCATCAAATGGAAGTCCCCGCGCCTACCTGACAAAAAAGACTGGCTGCAAATCGCTATAAATATATACACGATGGAGAAAATAACCGCGGCCCTCCATGGCAAGGCCGCCCGGCAGGAGGAAGCCTGGATGGACTTCACTGAACAATATATTACAAGTACAGTCGCTACCGACTCACAGCTCTAATCATAACACCACTCAACGGCCCATGTCCGTATACCGAATAGCAGCTGAATAGCCATCCCTGTCACAACCTTCGCATGGAACCTATGACATCGACAGAGATCAATGTCACACCGCCACTTAAGACAATTACAGTTAACGCCGATATCCGGAAGTCGTCAGAGATTGGACATGGGCGGGGGTTCGCACTATACATCCATCGAGAGTGGACATGTATGTTATTATCGGTTTGCTATTGAAGTAGATCGCAATGATCTTGTGATGTAACCAAGTTTGCACAGTTATGCATTCACCTGACTGTTCACTTTTGATGTAAAAACCCAATAAAATTCAATTTGAAACAAAAAAAAGATATTAAGGTCAATGGGCCGTGTTCGTTCTCGCAGAGGGGCGCCTATAGGCTATTTATTTAATTTTTTAAGGGACTTAGGTTTAGTCACCCTAAGTGTCCTAGGGTCATCCACCTCACTGATGATGCCCAACAGGGCTGAAACACGTTTATGGGGTTGCTGTTGGTACTCTTGTTCAGAAGGGAATTGCCATAGCATTTCGGTGATGGACTGCCCATGTGGGCGGGACAAAGACTGATATGCAAATGGATATTTCCCATCTGTGAAAGGTACAGTGAGCTAAAATGTGGCTGCAGGCTCTAGAGTGGGTACCATCCCATAGAACAGGACATTTTTGCCGTGTTCGTTCTCATAGAGGGGTGCCCATGACAAATGTTTTGATATATTGCATCATAGATAGTTTTGTTGGGGGTGGGGAGCAACTGCAGGTTAGAATTACCAGGTTGCAAGTGAACAAGGATAGCCCCCAAAACATTTTGCTAGACCAAGGGAAACAATGTGAGGGTGAAAGAATTCCAGATATTTCAGAGCTGATTTATTTTTCAAAAAGAATGCAAACAGATTGTGACAGACTTAAATGCACTTAAACGAGAGCATGCAGAATATTCCCCACAAAAGCATGAACTCCAAAGAACTGTTGATTAACAGTGATCCGAAATAGAATCCTAATTACACCATATTATTCGATTAAAACACAAGGTGAATGATTTATACCTTAAGGAAAGCAAGTTTCAAACCAAAAGAAATGATTAGTCTACGAAATTCCAAGAATTTATGAGTAACCAGGTACAAATGGACACTAGGTGCACTCAATTATCTATGGAGGCTGAACAGCACCAGACATACATTGATCAATTGAATTCCAATATTAGGTGAAAGAACACAATAATCACGTTGCCAAAGAATTTGAACTGCTGAAAGGGGAATATAACTCACTTTAGGCACATTATACACAAATAATTCCCATTAATCAACAACTGAACTTACAAGCTTTGCGGGATAAGATGAAGAAAATTCCAATTCTACAACCACAATGCTTAAATGGCAAAGTGGATTCGCAAGGGCGGCAGAGAGCCGCTAAAACCAGTGAAATTTCCTCTTCTGTGGATGACATTTACAGCCTGAAAAACAGTGAGATGGACTAGATGGGGTACTTGAGAAAAATGCACTGGTTCGACACCAGGAAAAAGATGTTGCTAAGCAGGACATTTCGGCACCGTCAGTTTGGCGTGGGCGATTTGGCGTGGACATTTCGCTGCAGGAGCCAGTTTGGCACGACCTGTTCAGCACAGCCAGTTCCGTGCAATTGTAGTTTTTTTTAACATTACATTTTTAAAACAATAAAAAAAGGAAGATACAATTACGGCCGTTGCGAACCCTGGCCAAGTAACTGGTGAATTTTAAAGCAATAAGATCTCAATAGCCAAGTGGTAAGCGCTTCGGCATCACAACCCTGCTGGTCAGGGTTCGAGACAGCAAGGGCTTATTTAAAAATAATGTATTCCTGCGCTGAAACATGCTGGGGCAAAAACAACCCCGCGCTAGACTGGTCGTGCCTAACAGGACATGCCAAACCGGCCGGCACCGAAATGGGGTGTACCGAGATGTTGTGCTTGACCTCCCATTCGCAGCCACACAGTGCCACCTAGTGGACAAAAGTGGAACTCAACTGACACACAGTTTCAAAGTGAAAATGGTGGAAGTTATTACTTATGCCCAAATAAAAGTAATACTTATAAAACCACACAAAGGAACCCCACAAATGGCAATGACTATATCAAAGCCAATATGCCAGACTTCACATTTTCAGAAAAATACAAAAAGCCCCATAGTGGTGGCAATATTAGGTCTAAGAAAGATGATGAGGAACACAATACTGACCATGAATTAATTAAGAGACATAAAAACAAAAATAGACAGTCATACTGTATGGAATCAGAGGAGGAATATGATGAGAGGCAATGGAAAAGGGTAGACTGCAAAAATAGAAATGGTAAAATAAACATGGATCTCATAAAAATCATTAAATCTCTAAGAAGTTAAAGACTTTTTCAAAATCATATAAAGATGCAAGCATTGAACAGCATTTTGAATCCATACAGCCTGCATACAGGACACTAGATATTCATGGAGATAAAAACAACAACATCAAATAATTGAGTTGGACAGTGGATGAAAACCGGGCTGCATGTTTCAATAGTCTGTCAGAACACAATACCAACATTTGAAATGCTTTTAAAAAAGAATTGCAAAGGCATTTAAATCCATGCTGCTCAATTCAAGAAGCAAAACGTGTTGCCTACTCTATGGTTTGTGAACCAAATGAATCCCCACGTTCTTATGAGTGATCTGAATTTAGACATTGGGCCTCATTACGAGTCCGGCAGTAACCGTGCTGGAAATTCCGGCAGGTTACGGGCGGACCTGTATTACCATTCCGCCTCCGTGATTGCCGGCATCACCGGGGCATTACAACCCCAGTGACCCGGTAATTCCGGAGGCGGAATTCTGTTAATCCCCATTCCCATGGAGGCCAGTAGGACTCCATGGGAATGGGGAAGTGGAAACACCGGCACCATGCTGTAATAGTGCCGATGTTTACATGTCCGCCTGCAGGAGGGTGGTGTTAAACCAGCCAGGTCAGACCTGGAGGGAATGACACCTCCCGCCTGCAGGACTCTTTGTGGCAGCGGTTTTACCACCACCATTCTTTCTGGACCGGCAGGGTCATAATGAGGCCCATTGAATCATTACATTTCCGTATTTCATACTTCTACCTCCTGCAAGTGGAAGTCATACCACAGCTCGCTTGAGATTACCGTGAATATCTTCCAATAAGGTGAACTGAACAGGCAAATTTTATAATAATTATAATTGGTTATTTCTTATGCGCTTTATACCCAGAGTTTTCTAAGTGGGGACCCAGGGATCGAACCTGCGTTGCTCTGCATCGTCTTGCTTCCAAGGCAAGCACATTGCCCCTGAGGTATTCTCCCGAGCCAAAAGAATGGGTAAAATAAAATGCCTAGCCGAGGGAGCAAAGTTATAGAGGTAAAAGTCATAAAGAATCTAGCTTTAGAAAATAACAAAGGCAAGAGCAATACTCACAAGGGTTAATAAAATGAATTTCCCCATGAGAATGTAATTCCCGACAATACTGGGTCTTCCACAGCTACATTTCAGAGCATTGATTTAACACAACCTAATTATATCAGTCCGAGTATAAAAGCTGAAGCCTTATTGTTGGGTTTTGTTATAGCCCATTTGAGCAACGCAAATATCAAATGCAGGCTTCATTTAATGAACCAAGAGAATTAGGTGCAAAACCCATGTTTCTAATCTCTCCAGAGAGGCTAAGTTAAACTGACATGAGAGACACAAACAGGTTGCCAGATGCAAATATGTCATAAAGAAGGGGAACACTCAAGAAATTGCAATGGTGGGCACAATATAGGGTTACATACATATACTGGAGCTGTCATTCAGATATGAACCTAGAGAAGATCAGAGATACCATAAGTTAGAAAGTCAGGTGAGAATGCTGACTGAACAAATCAGAAAGTTACTTAGCAGCACACAAAACCATGCACCTACTGATTCAGCAAGTTAAAATACTTTAAAAGCCACACAGGACTCTAAGTTAATAGTTTAAGAACCACTTGATTAAAACTAACCAAATCTACGGAAAAAACAATCCAGAATTCTCCCCATTGATGCATTTACAGTTGGCATTGTTGAGAATCATATACAAAAGGGGGTACCCCTGAACAAAACACCAATAATGTAAAACTAGTTAGACAAAAGGAGAAGATCAATTCTGATCTAGAATGCAACCAAGTGAATTAATTCATATCAGAAATAGAATTCAATGAAAAACAGAAATCAGAAAGGGAAGATACAACCTCACTACCACCTGGACCAAAGTCCAGAAATAGGAGTAAAGTTACCCTTGATAGCACAGAGTGATACTGTGAGCGTGCTGTAGTACCTGAACTAAATAACATCAAAGTGCAACAATGTGAGAGCATAATGCAGTGTAACTCCAAAGATATCATTGGTACATAACAATGCTCGAACAACTGAAGATAAATTGGTAACTGGTGGTATACTTTCTTTACATAACTCAGAACTGGCACCATCAGAATAGATAACTCTGTACAAAACAACAGGTCTGAAGGTGAAAAACATAAGTAAAATAATGCTGAATACTGAAAAAGAACAGATCTATGTGTATTATTGAAGACCAATACATTATTTAATAACAAGGTGGGCTGTTACTACTCAGGATTTACTCAATGGGCTGTACCCATATAATTCAGAGGGTTAATAAAGCATCATGCCCATGATGCTCTTACTGCTGGGCATAGGGGAGCACAAAATATGATTGATATTTTGAGGGAATTTGTATATTGGCCACAAATGTCACACAACATCACCTTGTATACCGGGGGATGTTTGGTGTGTGCCCAATTCCCCAACATATAGAGCATCATTACATAAAACAGGATTGACATTAGCATGGTCAGATTTACAGGTGGATTTTATTGGTGCTGTGCAAATATCTGCTGTGGGAGTAAATACATGCTAAAAGTAGTATGCATGATGACCACGTGGGTTTAATGTGTCCAAGCTCCCAATTGTTCCTCAGAAACAGATGCAAAATTGATGGTAAGTAACATTTTCTCTAGATTTGATTTACCCAAAAGATTGCTAAGGCATGTTAGGATAAGAACATATCTGTAAAGGAGTAACAGGTTGGTGACTACATTTTCTGATTCCATTTTGCCAAGAACAGATCGAAACCATCAAAATTTATGATAGCCTGGAATGGACCATTCAAGATCAATGATAAAATATCTCCAGTCATGTGTAAAATCTTGGTAAGAGATGGTGACAAAGTAGCCAAATAGTTTGTGCATGTAAATCAAATCAAGCCATGCCACCAAAATCCAGGATTCAATTGATTGAGAAGTCATATAAGGAAAATGTTTGTGCTATCATTTCCACTTCACCACATATGGTATCCACTTACTTAAATCCAATGCTGATGAGTTGTTCTGTTGCTGAATCTTGGAGAAAGTTGATGGAGAAATAGGAGGAGGAACTGCGATGTGTAATTACAGATAGTGAATGGGGACAAATGTGGCATGCGTTTTATAAAACAAATTGGACCTAAAGTTGAGAATCATGCATCAGAAAACTTTAGGGTGTCTCTATTGGACACCAGTACGCATGTGTAGTTCTGATCGACAATGATGTATGTTGGGGATGTAGAAAAGTGAAGGGCACACTTATTCATATGTTATGGAACTGTCCTAGGTCATCAGAGTTCTGGAGGGATTTGCTAGACATATTAGATACAATATTATTGATGAACTTCCCCAGGATGCCCCTGCAACCTCTATTGTTATCAAATAAGGGGTGATGTGAAATTGCTTTGCAATATAGTCAATGAATTGACAAAGTATTAGTGATAGCAGCAAAACAAATAGTGGAATACAAGGAAAAAACGCAAGTTGAGAATTGGGTGAATGATGTGCTGATATTGTCTGAGTCTGAGAGAATTATGTTTCAGAGATAAGATCGAGAAGAGAGATACTTGAATCTCTGGACACCTTTTAACAGCTTATATGGTGGATGAATATTTGATTGGCTTATAATTGATTTAAGTTATATTGAGTCAGTGAAAGGACTCCTGAGCAATAAAACAATGGGATTCCCCCCTTTTTTTTTCCCTCTCGTCTTTGACACTGTTTTAATGTTTGTCTTGTGTTGTTGTTAATGTACACAGTTGATTTATTATTGATGCGACTATGTTTATGGAAACATAGAATTTTGTTCTGATCCATGTAATCTACAATTGATTCAATAAGGTTAATGTTTGACTTGATATGGTTGCTTTTACAGAAATGTATGACTTAATGATTATATTGTTTGACATGTTCACTGCTATAATCTTTTATCTTTTCTCTTGAAAATATTAAATAAAGAGTTTAAAAAAAAGAAAAAGGCATGCCTATGGAAAGGATATTGATACCATATACTTTTTAAAACATTTTTTTTATTTTAATTGTTTAATCAAAATAGATTTTTACAATACAATACACAAGCATTGCCGTTGAGTAGGTTTCGCTCTATGTATTCTAACATTTTAGCCAAAGCAATTTGCCAGGTGGTTTTATCGCCTCCAATGAGTCTGCACCACCATGTGTTTTCTTCATGTAGGATGTCAAAACCATCCAATTGCCATAGGTAATGCTGTCTGCTGGTTGCAGTAGCAGGACATACCATGAGTAAATGTCTTATAGTCTCTTTTATGGGATATATGGTGTTGTCGCAGAATCTACAGCCGTTTGTTTGCACTTGTCCTCTAATATGTAATATCTCATTTGTTTTTAGTAGATTAAGTCGTGCTCGTAAGATTAGGTTTCGAGCCTGTCTGTTCGGAAATTGCTTTATGAAATTTTGCAGCTCATTTCTTTTCAGCGTGTTGGGTGGCAAATGAGAGGTAAGCTGTAATTTGGCAGACGTATCTATTGTCCTTGCCCAATCTGCATCTTTAATTTTTCGTAGCACTTTACATGGGTTACCGATAAATTCTTCTTCGTCAGATGCAATTTCGTGTAGCACCGCAAGATTTTCCTCTTGCCATGCCATCAGCATGACACAACCTTTGGTGTCCATTTCACGTTTTATCATGTTGAATATCTTGTTGCTGCTGTCCATTCTGGTCTTTCTGAAAAGCATGATGGTATTGCAGGTCACTGTGCATTCCAATGACTGGAGACTTAGTTCCCGACGAATGGCTGCCCCTGGTGTAGAGTTGGGTAGTTTCAGTATTTTACACCAGAACAAGGCCTCCAGTTTTGCCCATATTCGCTTAGCGATCGCGGGCATTGCTTCAGACCCATATGTAACAGCCGGCACAACCTACACTTTATAGAAGTTTAGTGTTGGCACGAGTGAGTACTTTCCGAATTTGCTGTCGATGGCCTTTGCTTGTGCCGCTAGTTTGTTCATCTTCGCGTATAATTCGGATTGCATTGTGTCTTCTTGACATGAATTGTCCAGGAGTACTTCAAGATATTTAAACGTGTTCACAGTCTCAATTTTTGTTTGACCCAGCTGCCAGTTGAAGTTGCTAGGTTTTTTATTATGATTTTGGAGGATCATGATTTTTGTTTTGCTTATATTGATTTCTAAGTAGTTGTCCATAGCATATTGTTGTAAAGTGTTGAGTTTGCGTTGTAGCCCTATTTGCGTCTGATCGGATATGGTGAGTTCATCAGCATACAGAATGTGCCCAATTTCCGTTGTTCCAAGTTTCGGTGGAAAAGCTCTTACTGTTTTCGCAATTTCTTGCATATCGCCGATGTAGGTCAAAAAAGAGCGGAAGCCAGCGGACACCCTTGTTTCACTCGACGTGTGCTGTTAATTTCATCTGACAGTTCGGCTTCACGAACCATATACTTTTACACATAAGTAAGTAGGTTCCTGAGGCAGTTCTGACAATACAACAGTTGGGAAACTACATCTGTTGCGGGTGACTAGGAATGTTCCAAATGCAAGAGTGTGAGAGATAACGTTTTAACTGTATTTTGTCTGAAAAAAGAAACAGAAAAGGGAAACAGTTATTTCAATTAATACTTAACCTGTCTGTTTTCCTATCTATCCTAGAAATATCTCCTAACTCCATTTCCTCCATAGCACACCAGATCCGAGGAGGAGAGCTGGAAGGACAAGGAGGAAACTGGAAGTGGGATATGGTGGAAGATCATCCATCAAATAAAAAAAAATATATATGGAGGGTCCTAGTGGGTCCTAAAGGACAAAAGAACAATACAAGATTGACAGAAAAGGAAAAAGGGAAAATAACATTTAAAAACAATATGAAGACAAGTTTCATGGCAAACAGTTTCTTACCCAAGTTATTGTTGACTGACAATATAAGGGAGATAGGGTAGTAATTTGTCCGATAACCCATATTCCCTTTCCTACTAATGGTATGAATTCTCCATTATAAATTGCACCCCCTCTCTACTATTTCTGATAAAGCTCTCTAACATGAAACTCCCAGATCACTGATGGTACATTACATTGAAATCTAGGAAGTAATCTTATAACCATGTGCCACAATTTCCTCCAAAAGCCCTGCAATGTTTCAATTTTCTAACCTTGCTGTAACCATGTTTTGCCCTCTTACTGCCTTATTAATTTTAGACTTTTGGATTTGGAAATCATTATCAAATCCACTCGGGAAACTAGTTCATGTCTTCCCATGCTTATTTTAGAATGGGGTCCCGGCTCTGACATACCCTCATGCAGCCAGCAGTCTCTTAAAAGCATACATTATGCAAGAGAGGGGGACAAAGACAGTCGGCTGGGAGCAGTTTCATTTAATCACTTTCTTACAAGCTGAAAAAAGGAATTTCTCAAACCTGTTCTGCATACATCATGGTTTTATACAATGGCACAGATTACGCAATCATTTTATGGTAATATAAACCTTATATTTTGATAGGCTTTAATTGGCCAATTTACTTAAAGGTCAAACATCACTTGTCTTCTGTTGGACATAAATGCTTCCTGAGACAGATGATTTATATGCTAATCAGCATGACTTTCTGTTTTCTATATTTTCTAGATCACAAGACATATGTTGCAACTTTAAAACTGGACAGAACAGGTTTTGCAAATGACGCATGCTTCAGACAATTGCTTAGGTCACAGATTAAGCTGCCTAGTTCCTTATTGGCTAATCCCCCTTTCTTTTCTATTTCTGACTGTATGCCAGTTTTCTTTTATGAGCAATACCGTGAAAATCATATGTTCTATTTGATTCTGCTACATCACTGTACCTTGGCTTCTACCGAAAAACTACATTTCTGAGTTTTGCACTCAGCAATATATTTCTGTGATTCCAGCACTTCTAAATTGTTAGGAGTTTTTAAAGCTTGCAGCTTATTTGTAATACACGATGTGACATTTATTTTGGGGAAGATGGCTGCCTTTTGCTGACTTATATTCTACATCAGAAATCTATATTCTGGTATAATCATGTTGTGTACATTGCAAGCATGCCTTTGTTTATGCTGCCCTAAATAAGTGTGCAGTGTCACCTATGTTCTAATGTACCTACCTATAATAAGGGCAGCGTGGCTTCCTCAATGAACAATGTTTCCGACTTTTACAGTGTTGGACAGGTGGGCGCGATACATGCCCTTGAATGACAATCTCATCTGTTTGTCACCAGAGAGAGAGAGAGAGTCTGCTCCTTTTCATTCACCCCTCTAGTCGATATATTTGAACACATGCTTATTGTTTACCTTCCCACACATGCAATGTACCTATGCATCCCTATCTCAGTCACCCCCCACTACTCAATGGAGGAATTGTGGAAGACTAAAGAACCAACAGTGTTTCCAGTCATATTGTATTCTCGTAATCTATTGTATATGTATCCTTTTTTGTCAAAGGTGTGGCTTCTTTTGCCCTCTTTTATTATTTATGTATATGTATGTATCCCCAGAAAGTAAAATTCTTTACTTCCATCTTGTTCCCACCCCTGTTACCCAAATAAATGTTAAGGTACATGCACAGTGAGGGACTCTGCCGCTACGAGAATCGAGCGATGTCGTTAAACGACATTTATATATTTTCTTCTGAGGGGACCCACCAGCTCATTCATTTTTGTTCTCTTCTCTCCTCTTTTCTTCTTTTTTCCTGTAGCTAGTTAGTTTTTACATACACATTTGTGCACCTACTTTTTTTCCCTTCTCCACCCACAACATTTCCTTTGTCCCTGTCCCATTTGCCATCTGCTTGGAATCCATTTCCTGACCATCATTATTACGAGTTTGGAGGTAGCCATGCCCCTTATAAGGGCATGGCTACCTCCAAACTCTGGTCCGGCTCCGGGTCCCGCGAAAGGGGAATTACCGGGCCATTCAGACCTTGGTGAGCCCGGTAATTCCCCTTGCGCGGAACCCGGAGCCGGTATGTCCCCATTCCCGTTTGAGCCCCCTGGTCTGAACAGGCGTTCAGAGCGGCACCCGCGAGCAGAACTCGTTATGTGGCAGCATGGTAACAACTGCGCCGGTAGCACTACCAGTGCTGTTGTTGCCTTACCGCCACTATTGTAATGAGGCCCATTGTCTTCTTGAGTAAAATAATCAGTCGAGGGGACATTGTCATAATTGGGGACAGAAGGATGGGGAGTCCATAAAGAGGATTGTTTCTTCTTCTTCATTTCTTCAATTCAGCAACAATGGGCATCTGGCTGGGTCCACTATGCCCCTTTTCATGACAATTAGGGCCTTTCTCCCTGCTTGCAGGCTCATGTGCTGAGGGCGCTTGAAGTGCATGTGTTCCCTGTCCATCGGACATATACAAAACTGGGTGAGTTTCTTGAGAAATAAGTGCATTTTATTACTAGCACTTCCGCCTAAAACCTAACCATTACTACTTCAATGCTTCTATTTCTTTGAAGTATTCCTACCTCCTAAAAAATTTGCCACTAAATGTCCTCTTCTTTAATTTAATTTAATGGCTGCTTCTCCTCCCTTTTGTGTATACCTCGATGTCACCTGTGCTCATCTATGCTTTTACCTGGGTGTGCCTGTAACGTAGGACCAAAAAGCACACACATATTTTGTTTTACCCTCACTTGCCCCACCCGTTTCATAGGTTCACACCTCATTTTGTCCTTTTTTATGCCATGCTAAGCTCAAACATCATCTCCAAACTCCTCTCTTAATTGAAAAAGGAAACATTTCTCCTCTATGCTTGATAGAGCGTATTGTAAATGTTTGTGCCATTCTTAACACTATGGGGTTAAATTGTCACCTTCTTTATAATAAAAACAATAAAAGACAAAACGGACAAGACAAATCCAACAATAACAGAAAAGGAACAGTCTTCTCCTCCAGCCGCTCTTCTTCTTTCTTCTTGTTGCATCGATGGATAAACTGTCATTTACTTCCTGCAGAAACCAAATGGCGGCAAAAGTCATGGTAATCTAACAAAGAGAACTGTACTTCCCTAAAATAGGCCTTTCTTCCTTCTTCTGCATGGAGGGCACTGGCCTTGTCGCTTTTGTATTTCCTTGACATGATGATGCTGGTGTCATCTGTTTGTATCCATGGCTAGGTAGAATGCAATCTAATCTCATCTTTTTTAAAGTAGAAAAACGGTGCACTTGCTTGATGTTTTTTCTAGCTTTTGTTGGCAGGCCTACTTTTAGATCTCTTTCTTAATTTGACAAATCTTCTCTGTACTCTTGCCCTTGTAGTCCTTTTTCCAATATGGTGGGACCGTGGTCTCTCCTTTCTTTGCTGTGTTTATTCCGGTGAGATACAATTAACACTTATTGTTGCCCTTCCTACTCTAATATGCCTTCCCTTGATGCTGGAAATAAACATGGGCCCTATTTAAGTGCATGCAAGTTTGCCATATATGCATACAGGTTTTGCCTACCACTCTTTGTTTACAACATTTATCTGTTCATTTACTGAAGCATAACATATATCAACAATACTTACACTATCTTACATAATAATAAAAGGGTTACTTCACCTTCTTACATCCAGAGGTCTTCGCTACCTTCTTCACTAAATATGGCCATACTTATATACATATACTATTTTTAGCCAATAATTGATGTAGTAACCCTTTGGGAGACTACACAACCCTTGTCCTCTTGGTATTAGGTAACCCACCTATTTGTATAGGTCTGTAATACACAAGTTGGTAGTGTGACTGAGCAGCCAGTCCTATCTTAAGGGTAATTGTGAGCTGTAGAGCTGTAGCAATGAAATCCACCAATACAAATATCCAAATAACACGTACACTCAAGGGTTCTAGTTAAAATCATTATTTATTTATTTAACAGTTATTTTTAAATAAGCATTCTTTAAAAAGGGCAATGTGCAACAATAAAAATACACTTCAAAATACTTTCTCAGAATCAATACACAGCAAGTGGATACTTTTTAGAAATGCTTCATACACACTCCCTACACCCTGAAGTGACTTCACTAACTATGATAGTGATGGCTTTTATATATCACTTTTGTACTTTATAAATTCTGAGGTTGGTAGAAAGGAAAGGTTAGAGGAAGGAAAAAGGTTATTCAGGTTCTCGGAGCTTGTGAGCACTTTAAATCTTCCAATGAAGTCTAGATAAAAACCTTTCCCAGCAATATTAGTTTAAAACCAATGCATCACCTATGAGGAACAGTAAGAATCAAAGTCAATGGAATAGAAGAGTCTATAGGGAGCCAGGACAGCCAAAGTCAATTGGAGCAAAGTCTATGGAGCTGAGGCACTTCTTAGATAGTAAAAGTCTTGAACAAAGTTAGATAGTTTGTTGAAGAAAAATCACTGTACGATCAAAAGCTGTTACACTTGTGAAGGTTAGAGCTGAGATCAACTCTAGAAAAGCAGTTAATGTAAGTCTCAACTGAGAAGAGCAAGCTACAGACAATGAGGTAAGTACCCCAAAGTCAGAACATTACCTTTGGTTAGAATTAGAGGATCCAGCTGGTTCATGTCTGGTTGCAGTGATGCAGATCTTGTGTTCCTGGACCTCAGTTGTAGGGACAAAAGGGAGGACGTCTGGGGACTCCTGCGGCAGCAACTCGATGGTCAGCGGCAGCTGCGGGCTCTTTTTGGATCAGTGGCACTTTGCGGTTTCAGCGCTCGGTAAATAGAACCACCACGGATCTTGAACACCGGTTGGGCTTCCTTCACTCCATGAGTCCTGCACTCTGTTGAGGTGACTCGAGCTTGGGTCGCCCTGCTTCGGGAAGGTCCTCAGGAGACTCCTGGAGCTTTTGGCTGGCTTACAGATGTTGCACTGGACTACAGATTTCTTGACCCCTGGCACTAGGTTCCAGCAGCAGCAAAGAAGTACAGCCAGTCGGGGAAGGTCTTCCAGCAAAGTTCATCTCAGGGGTTAGTTGGTCCCACTAACCCAAGGGAAGAAGTCATCCTTTCCAGAGCTTCTCTTGTTGATCAGTAAAAGGAGTTTCATCACAGCAGCAGGGCTTCACTGGGTAGTTCAACTGTCCAGGAGGATGCAGCAAGCTTCGTTCACGGTTTCTTCGTCGGGTTGTTCTTCCCAGTGGTCGACTCTGTCTTCAGTCTAAGAAGCCTTGCCTTTTAAGCAGGTTTCTCCCATTCATGCACAGCTTAGCTGTCACTCACTTAGCAGGGTGGCTGTCCTGCAAGGCCAGCTAACTAGCCAATCAGGACGGGGTACATTCAGGTTTCCATGGAGGCAAAGGGCAGGGGAGTTTCGGGCGCCGCCTTCATTTCCGGCCCTTGCAGACACACTGGAGCCAGAGGCGGGTTTCAGTACTGAAGCCTGCCAAAGCCAAAATGAACAAACGGCTCAAACCTGGTTTGATGCACAGAGTAAAACCCAAGAAAGACCTCACAAACAAGAAATGGTGGAAAAAGAAGGCCGGGCCATTTTGGCACAATGGTCACCCATGGCTGCTATACTGCAGCTGAGGATTCAGCCTGCGGTAGAGAAGCACAGTGGTAGGAAAACTAAACCACTGCAACCAGCCATTTAATGTAGAATCTCCCCCGTCTTCTCTCTCTCTCTCTCTCTCTCTCTCTCTCTCTCTCTCTCTCTCTCTCTCTCTCTCTCTCTCTCTCTCTTTCTCTCTCTCTTTCTCTCTCTCTCTCTCTCTCTCTCTCTCTGTCTCTCTCCCCCCTCTGACTGTTGTACCATGCCCCTGTACTCCACCTCAGAAAACCTTCAAAGGCAAAGACCTCTCCACTTGGCAACTCTTAACGGCCGCTCAGCCAACAAACACATCTGTCTCCTTCTTGAAGACGTTGACCTCTACATTCTCGCTCTTACTGAGACTTGGTTCAATGCCAGCTCAGTCACTGCTTTTGACCCCCTCCTCCCTGATGGCTTCAAGATTATCTCTAAGCCTCAACCCCACCACACTGATGGGGGGGTTGCGTTAATCTTCCCAGAGTGGGTTCCTGCTTACATCTTACCTACCCAGTCCTATTCTTACTTTGAAAGCCTGGTTTGCAAGTTGGTCATCTCTCCCATCTTCACCCTGACCATTGCTACCATTTACCGGCCTCCAGGCGCCAACACCCTGTTCCTCTCTGAATGGGATGACTTCTGCTCTTCCTTACTTTCATCCACCTTTAACCTCCTCCTCACTGGGTGACTTCAACATTCAACTGGACTCCCCTGGCTCTGCATCCATTCTTTTCACTGACCTCTGCACCTCACTTTCCCTTTCATTCTCCCTTCTGGGCCAACCCACTCAGCTGGACACACTGGATGCCTTCATACACTCTGACCTCTCTCTCTCCCCCACAAGTCACCCCTCTCTCCTGGACAGATCATTCTCTCCTCTCCACCCACTGGGTGCCCGATGAGACAAGTGACTGCGGCTGCCTTTACCTTCCTCACCCCCCACATCTGACTCTACTTCTGACTCTGCCCTCAGAAACCTCCACCTGTCTATCACCAACACTCTTGACATTCTTGCACCAGTCATGAGGATCTGCCTGAAACCTGCCTCTAAGCATAACACCTGGTATGACACAGAACTTGCGGCCCTGAAATGAAAGTGCACAGCGACAGAACGGAATTTGATAACCTCAGGCTCATCCTCCGACAAACTGGCCTGCTGCCTGCTCCAAAGGCAATACAGACTCACCGTCAGTGCAAAGAAAAGAGCCTACATACAGGGACGGGTCTCGGGTAAATCTAACTACATGGCTGAACTTTTCAAGATTTGCAGGGAACTATCCGACCCTTCTGTGGTCTCCTCCCCCCTTCTCCTTCCGAGGAACTCTGCAATGCACTTGCCTCACACTTTGCCACCAAAATTCAGGACATCCTTACAACCCTTACTACTCTCCCTCACAAATCCTCACACACCCCATCTCCTCCACCCCCTCCCTCCACCTTCCTCCTTCTCCTCCTTCTCCCCTGTCACACCTGAAGAAGTTACCAGAGTTGTCCACTCCATGGAGGTTTCTTCTAAACAAGTCCTCCCTTGCTCATCCAGGACCATCAGGATAACATCAGCTCTCTTGCCCCGGCTGTCGCTGATTTCTGCAATCACTCTTTTGCCACTGTATCTTTCCCCTCCCCCTTAAGCACTCCCTTGTGCACCCACTCCTGAAAACAACATCCTCAGACTCTACTTGCCCTGCCAGCTACCGCCCTATTTCCATCACTCCTTTCCTGGGGCAGCTGCTTGAGATGCTGGCCTTGCCCCAACTCAACTCTCACACTGAACTTGTTGGTGGTCTTCACGACCATCAATCTGGATTCCAAGCATCCAGAGGCATGAAAACCGCTCTTACAAACACCCGTGAAAATCTGCTCTCATCTCTGGAGTCCAACTCCCCAGCTGTCCTTATCCTTCTCAATCTCTCCTCTACCTTTGACACAGTCAACCATTCCATCCTCATACAGAGGCTCCACGATACCCTCGGTATCTTGGAAGGGGCACTGGACTGACCAACCTCTTCCTCACTAACTGCTCTTCTCAAGTCATCCTGGGCTCCTTCTCCTCTCCTCTGTCCCTCTCCACCTGTGGTGTCCCCCATGGCTCTATCCTCTCCACCTGGCTCCTTAACATCTACCTTGCTCTCCTTGCACGCCACATCGCCCCCTTCTTCACGAACTTCCAATGTTACGCAGATGACACACAGCTCTTTTTTAAACTCCCTGCTGACCCTCTTGCATCCTCCATCATCCCTGACTGCCTATCTGCCATCCAGTCCTGGTGCGCCACCAACGATCTCTGTTTCAATGCCTGTAAAACTGAGCTCCTTCCCATCAGAACCCCTGCTCCCTCCTTCTTCCCCTCACTCTGGCCTTCCTCCTTGGGCTCTCCCCTGCACCTTCAACTGAAGCTAGAAACCTTGGAGTCATCTTCGAGTCCTCTCTCTCCTTAATCCCTCACACCCAGGACATTGCCAAGAAGTCCCACCTTCAGCTCTTCCTTTTCAAAGAATTTTACCTTTTCTCACTTTCCCTCAGAGGCTCAATGTGACCCAAGCACTGGTTCTCTCTAGGCTTGGCTACAGCAATACCCTTCTCCTGAATCTTCCATCTTCTACTCTGCAACCCCTCCAGCTAATACAGAATAGGGCAGCAAGTCTTATCCTTGGCCTTAAGCCCAGGGACTGCATCTCTCCTGCACTAAAAAGTCTTCACTGGCTCCCGGTTGCTGCACAGATTAAATTCAAATCCCTCTGCTTCATCCACAATGCTGTCTGTGCCCGGGGACCACACTATCTTCAACTTTATCTCACTAAATACTCTTCCACTAGACCACTACGTTCATCTGGCACCAACTTTTTGTGTGTAAAGCATTTTGCTAGACGGAGAGTAGGTGGATGTTCACTTTCCTCTGTGGGCTCCTTCCTACGTAATAGCCTCCCCCTCCATCTGCGGCTTGAGAAGCATCTTCTGAAATACCTGAATCTCCTTAAGACTTTCCTCTTTTCTTCCTCCTTCCCGTCTTCTCTCCTCTGCTAATCCCATAGTTGCTGTGATCGGTGTCCTGGGCCCTTCTGCATCCTCGGGGCCCTGACCTCCGACACCAATTCTGCCCTGCTCCTGCCTATCCGCAGCACTTGCTGCTGCACTCCCTCTGCCCTGGAGGTTCGCACTTACACCTCCCATGGCCTCAGTCCGTGTAGCACTCAACATATCTAGCACTTAATCTGTGGCTCAGCCATGAGCTCGGGCTCCCCAGCACTTACCCCCTCTTCCCTTTTCCTTGCTGCACCTGCACGCTCAGAATACTCACAGGGCATAGTAGGGTGGTACCTTCTACCCCCCCGCTCTTATATATTGTGTTTTTGTTGTATTTCCCACCCTTGCTCCCTCCCTGCCCTGTGGACGCTTTGAAATAGTATTTTCTTATTGTATAAGCGCCTAACAAGCAATCAATCAATAAATAAATAATAATAATCAATGAGGAGATCCAAACACTTCTTGTGTCCAGATGTACCTACCTTTTCTCTCTCTATTCATCTCTCGTTTATCCACTAGTACTTACCTTTTCTCATAATGTTTCCTCCAATTGTATCACTGTACTCCACTAAGGCCATATACAAATTCCTCCTGTGCTCTGTAAGGAAGACATGCTATCAAAGTAAGACAGATAGAAGTGACCACAGTTCAAGGGTGTTTATTAAACTTCATCAAGGGTGTGATAAACACCTATCTAAACCTAAATCTAAGATGGAAGCAAGCTACAACAATAAAATAATAATAATGCAGTCCTAGTGGAGTCTCATCAAAATAAAAGGGCCTATACTAAAAAACCTATTGCCAATCCTTACCGCTAAGTTACAAATAGTGTGTGGTAATGTTCATGAAAATGATAGAAGTGTTCACAAAATGATGAGTTAGGATGTTCAGGCTGTTGGCCTCCCTTCCCTATGTTTTCAGCCCGGGATAAGGCGGTTCACTCGATCATAGCACACTCTTGGGCTTTTTCATCACGAGGACACAGTTGTATTACAAGCCTTATGGCCTTCTATGCCCAGGTTTCTTAAGTTATCAAAAGTCTCTTGATCCAGAGGGTGTGATGTATCAAACAATCGAAAAAAAGTTCCTTTCCATGTATTCAAATAGGGCGATTCACTCGTCACCCTGGATCCCCCTCAGCCGTGCTCATATTCCTTTTGTACCACAATTATTTCCCAGGTGACTCACAGTTCACCACGGATCCCCCTCAATCGGGCTCAGATCCCCTTTTCACAATTAGTCTCCCTCAGCCAGGCTCGGACCAATTAAAGTTCTTATATCATTTCTCAGGTGACTCACAGTTCACCCCGGATCCCCATCAGTCAGGCTGAGATCCCCTCTTGACAATTAGTCTCCCTCAGCCAGGCTCAGACCAATTACAGTCTGTATTAGCTATCGAAGACTTTCAAATGTGCATAGGATTCGGCTTGACCCGTTGCAGGGCCACTTCGATTTCACAGTTCACAATTTTACACTCTCAGTTGGATACCTAACAGGGACCTTCAAATGAGCACCCATGGGGTGTTGGACCACTCTGTATATGGTATCCTGCGTTTCAAAAGTACAGTCACTCCTTGGATATTCAAATATATTTGAGTTGCTCATCACACACGTCTTGCACTCTGTTATTTGCAGATTTCTTCATACAATATTGCTGCTTGAAACTTTGGTTCTAACACATACCAGTCTGCTAATAGTCTCCCGGACTCACCGGCTGTGCTGACTTTACTGGAGCGGCTTTGTTGTAGGAGCCAAGGACAGTACCACAATGGCAATCGCTCCTTCTCCCCGCACCGACTATCGATGCGGGAGATCCCCAGGTACTTTCGACACACAAGGCACCTTCCTTCAGCTTTAATTCCTGGTCTTAAGTTTCTTATTCTCAAGGGCTTGTGAAAGTCCTCTGAAAAGGTCAAGGGCAATTTCCTCCTTGCAACCGTTTCTGGTCTTGCCGTCTTTCTCCTTGTGTTAAACTTCCATCTCGGAACTGCTGCTTACTTGTGTGTTTTGCTTTTCTAAGAATGTGCTTTCGTGCTCTGCCTTTTATCTGTGTGATGGAAGTCAGGTGTGTGGAATTATCAGTAATTGCCTGACCCTGCCTGACTCTTGTGTAGGGACATGTCAGGTATACGGCTCGGGTGTTAGTACATTTTCTTTCACAGTGAGCTGTCCGTGGGAAAATGTGTTGGGAAAGGGGCGGGAGTGAATTCCTAGGTGTCGTACCTAGTAGGATGGGCAGCCGGTGTTACAAGGAAGGCAATACTGTGTCTCACAATCCGGTGTCCCACTTCCACTCCCCGAGGACCCCTCATCCAGGTGATCCTCCCCCCCGGTCCACCCCCAGGAACTGGATCCAAAAGTGATGGTGCTGTCCTGGCCACCTGGAGGACAGATCCACAGGGACTAGTGGGTGAGACAACTTCATATTTCTCACAGCTCCAACAATGGCACTTTTATATGTAATATAAATCACATTTATTATATGAACTCTCTCTCTCTCTCTCTCTCTCTCTCTCTCTGAAAACACTTTGTTAAAGGAACTTGATGTTTAAGTTGCACTAACAGAAACCCATGAAATTCCGTGAAAAACCTTTATTAAAGAGATGTTATGGTTAAGTTGCACTAATAACAACTTATGAAGTTCATTGAGAAGACTTTGTTAAAGGGACGTTATGGTTACAAGTAAAACCGAAAAACCTCAGAAATGTACCAGTTATGGTAAGAGGAGCTACCATGACTTGTGTCAACACCATGCACTGCTAAGACTAACACTCAGGACATCAAAGATTACATCACAAATTGCATTGATGACCTCACTGATGACATCACATATCTGGGCCACTTGTTTTTGTTCACTGACATATCTAGGCCAGGTGGTTTTGTTCACTGACAGTCAGAATATTAAAATTCAAAAGGTCCTATATAGCCAGACATTAACCTTGTTTCATGTTCTTAAAGTATTTTCGTTAGGGTTTGGTCTCAGCTCATGGTGCACACGCATGGGGCAATAAGCAGGCCTCAAACACACATTTCATTTGTATAGATGAAGATGAACTGTAATGTTATTAACATTTTCTGGTGATGTTCTTTCTATCTACCTCAGTTTGGTTTCCCTCTGATTTGTATGCATTATGGGACTTCATATGCATTGTTTGTACTAGCACAAGTGTGTACTAAATCTTGAATTGTTAGCTATTTATTCAATGTTTAACATTACTCAAAACGCTGATAAGGTAGCATTCATTAGTTTACTATCCAACATTACAAGATAAAAAATATTGTACTTCTATGGTGCATGCTGCAGCCATTGCCTGTGATTATGTGTTATTAGGTTCCTGTATTAACAACAACGCTCCAATACAATGTTTTTTCAGATGAGTAAATTTTTTAAATAGATTATGTAGTTCATGATAGGTCTCCCGATCACCCTGTACATCTTGTTACCAAAATTATTAACACAACACATTTATAGGGACTTTTCAACAAAATTAATTTTGAATGTGATGTCATGTGAGTTATGGTTGCTTAGGTTACCATAACGGGGGAATTTCTGAGGTTTTTCGGGTTTACTTGTAACCATAACGTTCCTTTAACAACATTTTTCAATTAATTTCATAAGTTTTTATTAGTGCAACTTGTCCATAATGTCCCTTTAACAAAGTTTTTTCACTGAATTTCATAGGTTTTTGTTAGTGCAACTTAACCATAACATTCCTTTAACAACGTTTTTTGCAGTGAATTTCATGGGTTTTTGTAGGTGCAACTTAACCATAATGTCCCTTTAACAACATGTGTTCAGTAAATTTCATAGGTTTGTCCTAGTGCACCTTTACTCTGCTACAAGTCTCTTATGTTGTACAACCTCCCAATGTGGCAGCTATGGAGTCCGCGGACAGTGCGGTAGTTTGTGGACGTCAAGCAGCATTTACAAGCCGCAAAATCATAGGGGAGACCCAAGAAAGATGTACCCATCAACCAACAAACACATCTACCTAAAATCACAACTAATGTTTACAACATGCAAGTATACCTTTTTGTACAAATGCTCACGTTTAAAAATACAATTTTTATTTTTAGGTAACACACATTGCAATGGAATGCACCAATCACAAACTGTAACTGTACACTTCATATAATCTATTCACAGAAAGGGCAAGGACACTTGAATGGTTAGAAGAGAACTTCCCAAGAGAGGAAATGAGCAACAATAACATCTCCAATGGTATACAATACATATTTTACTGCTGTCAACAAATAATGTACTTTGGACACACCTTACTAAAATAATTATTTCCATTTCTCTTACAGTATATAGTTCTCATGATGAAAGCACACCCCAGTTTCATCATTTACAGCCCCTAGAATCAGAAAGAGAAGTCATATACCCAAATGTAAATACTGAAATCAAGAACTTGTCAAAAACATTGGATAAACTAAGTAATGATTTCAATGAACTTGTACAATAGGTCAAAAATCACCTGATAAAAATGTTTCCTTATCACTGTCCTACTTGCACCTGTACCCCTTGTCCCCAGCAATCATCCCCATCAAATTCTGAACATTGTAATCAAAGATGATTTGATGAAACCTCACTCCGTTCATCTCCTCATGATTGTTCTACACACATGCCTAATCCTCCGATTTATGTTTCCCACTCCGATACCACATCACTTTCTTAAATAAATATCTTTTTTGTGCTACAAATGTTTGGTTTATTGTTATGTGGTATTCCCTTATTTTTTTTAAACTCCCATCATGAGTCCTCCGACCATGCGGGTGTCTGCACTCAAAATGGAGGTGCCCCCGGACAGGCAGGATATCTGGACATGTCCGTTTTCACATGACGCACTTTTTAATTAGTCCGCAGATACCGCGCCTGTTCTATGGACACCCAGTGCATGTGCACTGACATTTTCCGCCTGCAGGGTGTCCAGGGATGGATGTCAGGCTGCAAACATCCAGGGACATTATCATGTGACCGTGCCCATGCGGCGAGACGGCGGTGTCTGCGAACGATGTCCGAGGCTGCTGGCAGTTTAAAACTGCTTTTCTGGCCAAAGTATGCTATTTCAAGGCAAACGTTTACCCTTGCACAGCTCCCACCCGCATTCTACGTTCATCTGGCAGTTTTTTACAACTTTGCAATGCCTAAAGGGGCCCACCCATTACTTTTCCTCATTCTCAATCTGGCTGTCTAGGAGAGAGCATCTAGAGAATAACTGCTTTGCAAATCTCTGAAAACCTGCTGCAATGGCATCTGCTATGGCCATTTTTCCTTCCCAACCACCCCCACCACCATCACCTCAACAACCTGCAGGGCCTCAAGAGGGGAACAGGCGCAGTGATACAGAGGATGATCAAGAAGAAAAAGAGGATGAAGTGGAGGAAGTCCCTGTCACCAGTAGTCAGAGTGAGTCCTGGGTGTGGCAATTTTCTACCACTATTGGAAATGTCCCAAAGGTTCATGCAAGTAAGATTTGATGCACTGAGTTCAAAGTTGTACTTAGTCGCGGGAAACCTGGCTTGTATTCCTATGTGACTACTTACATGAGGCACCACACCAAATCGGCCCACCGAAGTGCTCTGAGAAAGGCAACACCTTTCTCCTGTTAGAGCAGGTTGACTTCCTCTACCCCATCATCTTCATTTGCTCCTGTCACAACAAGGGATACTCCTTTGGGGCAGAAGATCCCAACGGCGGCTTCACAGGCCATACAAAACGCTGTTGACCCTTAGTTTTTTCGTGGGTCACAGTGCTATGTAGTTTTGGAGTGCTTTCGAGGCTGCAGTCAAGGAGCATGAGAAACACTGCCACCTACCTGATTAAGGCCCCCCCAACATCTTCCTCAATTCACCTACCCCTTCGTCCCTGTGGTTGGTGCCCCTTACCTCCCCATGTTGCCTTTCCTAAGAAATAAATACCAGAAAAAAAACAAAATTGAAAAAATACAAAAAAAGGTTCCTTTTGGTTAACTTTTCACAGTTAAAACATAGAAGTGTGGAAAAAGATCACAGGCTGCCGCACAACCTGCAAAGTCCATGGACAGTGCAGTATTCCGAGGACATGTACACAATTCTGGGTGTGGGAGGATTGTGATCATTGCAATTGTTTTGCGCTAAAAAAAGGTGGCTTTTAAAATAAATGTTTATTTGGGTGTTTGGCTTTTATATTTTTTTAAATGTTTGCTTTTACAAACTGAAGTAAGAAAAGATTCCACTGATTTTCATGATTTCTTCTCACTTTCACAGAAACTGCTTCAAAGCATATGGAATGTTTTCCACAAAATTCTGATTACCCACATCAGTTAGATGGACTCCATCTCTCCAGAAAATGTTGTCCCTATCAAATGTAATGTTCTCATTATGGAAGGATGTTATGCCAACATTGCAAATAAAATCACACACATCTTTAGTGACATTGCGCCTTGCTTTTTCCATTTATGGATCAAATGAACTGGAACGCATCCACATCTGTCTCTGGACAATTCGTGAAAAAATTATTTTGGATTTAGGGAACATTTCTTTCAACTTTTCCAATGTCTCCTTCATTGGAAACTGCAATGAGATTCCAGTCACGTTCACTAAACTGAAGCAACTAGTTTTATAGAAGCTTATGAAATACAGAACAACAGTCTTCTGTTAGTCAGTCAATTTATTATGATCATCTTTTATACAGCCATGAACATCAATATGCTTATTTGGATCATCCATTTAGGTCAAGGATTACGTTTTGGACCAGATATATTGATGATGTGTTACTAATCTGGAAAGGTAATCAAAACAATTTATAAGAATTTGTTAAACATTTGAATTCAAATGAATTTGGAATAGAATTTACTTGCAATAGTCATCAACAATGCATTGATTTTTTGGATGTAAGTTTATTTGTTAAAGAAAATAAGATATTTTCAATTACATTTAGAAAACCACTGAGGTGAATTCAGTGTTACTAGCCTCCAATTGCCATAAAACAAGTGTTATCAGAAATATACCCATTGGGGAGTATGTTAGGGCACAGAGGAATTGTAAGGAAACAGTAGAATTTGATAAGGAATGTGAACTATTGGATACGTGATTTAAACAACGTGGTTGTTCTAATGAGGTTTTGTCATTTGCAAGGAAAAACGGCAGTCAATTGAAAAGAATAGACTTATTGCAACCAAAAGAAAAAGAGAAAATTGATAAACAACAAGTAAGGATGGTGACACAATACTCAGCTATATGGTCTATTGAAAAAAACATTGGCAATTGTTAACATTAGAACCTGATCTTGTGAATTATCTTGATAGCAAACCTAACATTGTGTATACAAAAGCATCAACATTAAAGAACGTTTTGTGTCCTTCATTTTTAAAACCAATGGAAACCAGAAAAACATGGTCGCACTAGCCGTTGTCAGGTTTTCTCAAGTGCGGGCGTAGTACAATGTATTCTTACACTAAAGAATGTTGTAGCTTTACAATTAACATCAATGAAGAACTGATTATCACTGATTTCATTCATTGTAAGACAAAATGTGTCATATATGGAATCATTTGTGTTGGTGGGTTAATTTATATTGGAAGCACAATACAAGATCTTTGTGTGAGAATTAAGGAACACGTGAATATTTTGCAAAATATGGATGTACGATTACTGCTGGTGTCACATTGGCAACAATGTCATGAATTGGAGGACAAAATGGGAATCAGGTTTACAGGTCTTAAGTTGGCAACTAACAACCCCAGAGGGGGAATAAAGAAAAGACGCTAAGGAGATTAGAGGCCAAAATGATGTGTAAATACAGGACAATAATGTCAGGTTTAAACACAGACCATGAAATGGGTCATTTTCTATGATACAAATAAGTGGAAGTATGTCAATAATGAATATTGACTTTGAATTTGAAGATTGGATCGCAAGTTAAGAGCAAAAAGTACGAAAGAGATTAGAATTAATGGGCCCGGCCCTATTTGTTAGGAGAAATGATTATTAGCACCATTACTGGAAGAGAAGACTTTTTTGAGTAGTGAAATGGACCGGTTGCAGCACTGGTTGTATTACCGATGACAGTGGGTGCCTCAATTCTAGGTTATGATTTAGATTACCTGGCATTCATTGAATTGGTATGTATTAAACCATTGGTGGGATTCATTTGAGCTAAGGACCATTTCATTGGTCGTAGTAGGCGGCTTATAGGAATCATTTATATGCTCTTTTGGGCTTTCAAATATACTTTGGAGATTATTTGTAATGGTCGTAATTCTGGTTTAGACAATACATTTGTGATTGATTGATGGCCTGCCAAGATATCATTGTAGTCTGTCATTGTTCATCATGACAGTGAATTTTTTTTGAGTTTATTAAGTTCAAATTAGGAGGTTTTTAACTCATATGGCACTGTTTTGGTTCATTGATATGATGCTTCTCAGTGTCAGGTTTATGAGATTCATTTTAACTGTGATAGAAGTTCAATATTGATATTTGTCAACAATTGGTATGCAGATGAGCTTTTATGATAGGGAGGCAGCATTGCTATCTTCTGGCACTTTAGAGCACATTCAAAAATGCTTTGAATAACAAAGCGGGCCTGGTCAGTAGTAAACAAATAGGCGTGAAGTTTATGACGCAGGACGTTGCATCTGATGTCCCAGGTATTACTTAGAGTGCCGCAATCCAAAATGGCGGCCTCACGCCACACAAATTGGAAGCCAAACAAAAGTAGACCAAGCTTAATCAGGCTTTACCGATTGTGTTATATGTGAGTATGTTGATCAGGAAGAGAGCTTCCTATTTGAGTTTGATTTTAAGTACTTGGGTGTCAAATTACTGATTTTTAATATGGTTTACAGGTAGTGATGGACGGCAAGTTTTGACTGAAGATTAGGAGATGGCATAAATATGCATGTTGGCGCTGACCAATTAAGTAAGTCTCGAGTTTTAGAAGTGTAGATTCGTATTTGATTGAATATGAGGTCATGCCTTTAATTGCTATGATTTTTTTGTTTTGTAATTAGGACCAATTCAAGATTTATTAAGGCAAGAATTGTTCAAGGTACAGTTTGTTGGTTTTGTTCATCACTAATGGTCCAGAGTAGATGATAGGTGTTGGTTGGAATGTTCACGGGCAACACCCTCTTCATCAGGTGGTGGAACTAGGTGATGCACTGGTGATTTTGAATCAGTTGTTTAAGCCTATCTAAGGACTGGATAGTCTTGCAGACATCACTAATATGTGTAAAGATTGTTAGGAGCATGAACTAATTCACAATTAGTGGTGTATCAAAAGACTATCTTTTATGTTATGAGTGTGCATTAGATTGGTCTGATTAACTGCAAAATTAAGAAATTGCTAATTAAATCTAGCTATCATGCTGGTGAATTGTGACATACTGTAATGTCATTTTACTTTACACAATATCATTTTATGTTATTTTGTATTTTTTCTCCCCATCGCACTTTGTGATTCATTGCCAATTTGTCGTTTTGGTTGGAATAAACCACACCATTTATGACAATATTGTTATCCAAATGAATTATGATTTTGTTGATGTGTTATATTATATCAATAACAGCCCTGAGGAAGATCTGAAAAAGAATAGGTCGAAACACCTGTTGGCTGTATAACAGATGAATGTGGCTGTATAAAAGATGATCATGATAAATTGATTGAAGACTGTTCTGTATTTTATAAGGTTCTATACAACTAAGTTTATTTTGTTTTAGAATTGAAACATTAAGAAAAAATAGGATCGATTTATAATTCAATGGGCAAGATAAGGCACATGAGTTAGTCTCAAGTTACTATATCAATAAGTTGTGGTGACATCAGGCTTGGGGTCACTCTCTGAACTACACTTTTGCTGCCAACTGATCTTTCATTAAGTGACAATATTACGTTTTTTGTTCAGAGAGTGCAGGGAAGTAGCAAGCCGTGTATGAGATTACATTACATTCCCCAAACTGTTCCCGCCACAATGAATGATAATAATGTCCGAATGCTTCAATTGAACAATATTTGCACACATTGGGCGCAACACCACCCACTTCATGTCACGCACTCCGTACCAGAACACTTCCAAATCAAAGATCCAAGATTTTCAGCTATTCCACAATCATCAGCATGCCCCTTTACCCAGTGGACCCAAGAGGCCTCCACAACCAAAACACTCTGCCTGCTGAAAGACATTACCATGGCCATTTTCAATCCTCTCACAACTCCTACTAGCAAAACTCCTGCTACCCTCTCTTCCTGTACACCACACCCAGGAAACCTGATTGGCTGATCCCCCGATGACCACAGACACCTCGACTGTCTGCGGCCTCTGCAATCCCTTTTCCATGCCAGGCAACCTCAAAAGACTTGTATGTGGCATGTGCCGCCCGCGGATTACGTGGTGCCCACAGACAGAATGTCCAATTGAAGGGTGCAGCGAGGGAAGTTAAATACAAATTAAGTTATTTAATCTTTAGTGTTGGCTCTGAAAGAACCTTTTTTTGGGTGTGGAGATTTGTAAACAAACACCTTTTTTGGTTTTATGTTTGTTTTTCCTTACAGGAACCTCTTCAATGCATTCCTAACATTGTAAAGGAAAATTGCATTCCGATATCTGTGAAGTGAACTCCATCTGGACAAAGAAAATTCCCACCCTGAGGATTTATATTATCATTCTCAAAAGATGACGTTCCTGAAGCATACAAAAAAGCAGATACACCTTTATTGATTGTACTACTTACCCTTTAATAAGCTTCTCAATAAGCATATACTCTTTTTTAACCACTCTAGCAAATGCCATTCAGTGTGGCGTTCATCGCCTGCTCACATGAGGCATCAAACAATTAGAATGCCCTGCACTTCAACATGTTTCTTTCAACAAACATTTTGATGAAAGTAAAAAAAATGCATATGTGCATGTACAGTAGTACTGTGTCACTTTTCCATAAAATAAGGGAGAACCAGATAAAAAAAAGACCTGTACACCATTTTGAAATGCCACTTAGTGTCTCCCAGTTTAATATGCTGGCAGCACATGAATACATCCCAACCTTACCCATTCCATCGTATAGCTGCTTTCTTAGTCTTTCTTTTTTCCTTTGTATTCTGTCACTTCCAATTGACTTCGCCCATTATACAACTGAAACTACAAGTCCCAGAATGCAAAGAAAAAAACACAACTAAACTTCACAATTCGAAACTGCAACATGTATTTCAAATAAACATATGTAATGCTGTGCTTTTCTAAATAATTTTTGGAAGCCTTTTTAAGAAAGTAAAAAATTCCATATCTGCATTTCCAGCGGCTCTGTGTCACTTTTTCATAAAACAAAGTAAAGCAGAAAAAATGGATTTGTACACCATTTGTAATTGGAGGTCAGTGTGTGCCAGTTCAATAAATTAACAGTACATGTATACTTCCTAACATAACCCATTCCAATCTTCAGCTGCTTATGCAGTCCTACTTTTTCCTCTGCATTCTGTGGCCCTCTATACAACACTGGCGCTAAACCATGGCGCTATTAGCACCATGGTTGGTCCCGGTGTTGTAAAGGGTGCGCCATGGTTCAATGGGGAATTACCACCCCATTCCAAGGTTGGCGGGGCGGTAGTTCCCCATTGAACCATGGTCCTTCCCCATTCCCATTTTCGCCCCATAGGGCTCAATGGGACTGGGGAAGGCGCTAAGTACGGTACCGCAAATTGCGGTACCGTACTTAGCACCAAGGTCCCTTTGCGGGTCCCTACTTTAACGGCTGGTGTAGACCAGCAGTTAAGGTCAGGTCCCGCAAAAGGACCTCGTAGTAAGGCGCTAATGGGTTAACGGCGCCGCAGCCTTTTACGGCGCCGTTAACCCATTAGCGCCAGGGTCGTAATGAGGCCCTGTGACTTGTACTCCAACATTTACAACGGTAAAAGTGGAACTACAAGTCCCATAATGCAAACAAAATCTCTATGACTACATAAGCACCTAGAGATTATAATGCATCATGTTGGCATGTTGCATATACTCCTAACAAGTTAGACTTAAACACACTAGCTGTCATGTACAAGTGTACTACAAATCCTTTCCATCAGCTTTTCTTTGCTTTTACAAATTGCTACAGAGCTTTGGCAAATGTATATACACATTTCTTAAATTTCAAAAAAATGCTCCTAAAAGCAACCATTTTTAACCATCCAGCAATTTTATTAACTTTTCCCCCACCACTCCTCCTTCCATTACAAATGTATACCCTGCCATCCTAACAGTACTTCACCATTACCACATATGCCCACTAACTTTCTTTTACAATTACAGGAAAGAAGCACATCGCTGCAATCTACAACCGAAAAATGAATACCCTTTGCATCTGCCAAAGTAAGTCCATTAATGGACCAGGTATCTGTATGTTCTTATAGCAGCACAGTGCCACTATATATATTACCGTAAACTATTTTTTTCAAACCAACAGTTCTTTCATTCTAGCTTATTATAATCTACCATTCGCACTCCTACTATTCCCCATCTGCACACCACCATTGCAACACCCGCTCTGTTCCTCAAAACAGCACAATAACCATACAGATTCCATCACACTACCACTGCCTTCCTCACTAACTTAACACCATCACACCTCTGTACACTTGTATCCAACAACCTTTCCAACCACACCTAATATACCACCTCACAATCAAACAGTACTCTAGTTATCTCTACCATCACACCCACACATCCATGCACTATAGATGCAAATGCACTGCACAACTTCCCACAACAACCTTTCTCTTTTCACAACAGACACAACAAAATGCCTACTAAACAGCAACTCCCTAGAAAAGAAAGAGAAGTAGAGCAGGTAAGACTAAAAGTACTCCACATGGTCATCCACCTCTAAAACTATTTATAGAAAACCTTAAAGCAAAAGAGCTAGTAACCTCACTGAACAAAAGTAAACCAACCACGACTAAAGAAGGCAAGGGCTCTCTTGCAAAAACAAACAGTAAAACATTATGTGCAAAGAAAAGCAGACCTACTAACAAACCCAATCCTCTATCTACCATTTTAACATAGTCACGGTAAAGCCACCCAACAAATGATGTTACAAAAAATGTTCCATCATACGGTTCTTCACAATCTTATAAAAGCACCTGAAAAGTCACGGTCTTCCCTTAAAAACTACAGCAGGAGTATCATCCTGCAAGGTCTAACTGACAGTGATTTTCTACTGAAAAGAAATGTGTTTATATTGATTTTAAACCGTATGAAACCACTAACTAAATTAATCAATAAATTAAAACAAGTACTTCTAAACATGTGCAGTGTCAATATAGAGACCTTTTCAAACTTCTGTGATGGTGAATGGATTCACACAAGCAACACAGAACCATACTTCAATGAAGAAGCTTATAAAAAAGAACAACAAAAAACAATTGCCATAGACAATAGTGGTGAAGTGTATGAAATGGTGGAACAAACGATTATGGCAAAAGTAACCCTTGTAGAAATATATCCCCCAACAAACTTTGAACCAAATACTTCTTTCACCCAAACAAACCATCCAGTGTACAAATGGAAATGCAGCTCAATGTGTAATGTACACCAACAATCCTTTAAATCTTTACGTCAGTTCCTCCATCACTATGTCAAACTAAAAGACAAAAGTAAAATGAAAACTTTACAAACCATAAACTCCTCTCCAGTAGGCACCCACACTGGTCAGCGAGGACATTCATTAGCCTGCATTTTAGGAACTGCTTGCAAAAGCACTTTTCACCACATCAAAATGTTAGCAACACACCATTCTTGTGCAACGACATACTATGCAAAAAGTCCTGCTCTAGAAATGCAAAATTTAAATAACATTCATTCTCGTACATGGAACAGCCAAAGAACTCCTTCAAGAAATAAAACACATCCAACGTAAATATTTTAGAACTGAAGGTGACTTAGAAAATTCTGTACCTTCAAAAAGCATTATCGAAAACCTCATAAAGAACTATATCCTAATAAAGAAATAAAAAAACAAATAGCTAAGTTTCAAAACACATCTGCTGAAAAACCAGACAAAATACGTGTCTGTTTCCGCAGAACGTTTTATAAAAAGAGCAGAAAAATAGTAGATCTAGCTTACAAAATAGAAGACAATGAGGAATCCCAATGGTTCCAATTAGCTTTATATCTAACAGCAGAAGGTAAATACAAAATAACTAACCCCTCAAGAGTGTGCACGTACTGCAACACAAAGCTTGACAATAACCAAATGCCATCACATGCTATCACTAATAACTTAAAAATATTCCCACTTCCAAACGTTCTCCAACAGTTTAACTCTACAAGAGCATCATAATGGAAACAGTGCACCCCTTTAAAGCTATAAAACGCCTTCAACCAAAAGCAGCCAAATTTCCTCCATCCGAGCTACTAAAGGACATCCGTGACGAAGTAGTATATGTACCATTGGACCTAAATGAAAAGTTTCAAACTCTAGGACTACAATGGCCAATAGATTAATCTTTGATTGAACTAGTTAATGGTGTACCAACAAAATACTAAAGAATTTGGCAACAACTTGTTGACTTAAACAAAGTTAAACAGGCCCTACAATATCTAAAAGAAAACAATGAATACTACAAAGATATAAACATAGAGGAAAACCACAAAGAATCAACCCACATTATTCAAGAGTCACCAGAAACTGGCCAATTTCAACATATAGATACTGTTACAGCAGCCATCATTTTAGACCAGTATACCATTCACCCACTGCACTCGAAAGACACAATTGATGATGCATTAGAAACATATCAAATGGATCAAGCAAAAGGATCCCCAATGAGCAAATGGGAAAAAAGTGTAAAAGCACATTCTTTTACTCTACTCTTTCCTACAGAAAAAAGGAGGAAGATACGATGAAAGGTCCATAAAAATTAGTGCATCAGAATATCGCTCTTTATGAATGTATTCTGAAGACCCCAGATTGAGGCAAAATGTGGAATGCATTTTCCATCTCCTCTGGGAAAGTGAACGAGCAACTCTATGTTATGGAGTTGCACACACATTAATAACAGGTTCTAACTTTTTAAACATATCTGCTAACAAACTTCTTAAAAAAAATAAAAGACAAAGGTGAAGTTCTGCAGTCAAGTGTCACTAATCTTTTGGCAAACATGTGTGGTACAAAAGAATACTGTTCTGACGTCACACCGATGTACGTTGTATGCTAAGGAACCTAGGCCCTCCCGCATGGTTTGTTACTTTAAGTTGGGCAGAGTACGCATGGGATGACTTGCACGACTTCTTACGCACTACACATCAAAATAAAGACCGAATAGACATAAAAACACCCGGAGAACTCTGTTCTCTTGACCCTCTAAATGTTTCAAGGTACTTTCACCATCACTTCATAGCTATGCTGCATTTTATCTTCAATAAAATGACCCCTCTGCTCGGAGAAGTGCAACACTTCTTTTGGAGAAAAGAATATCAATCCAAAGGAGGACCACATGTCCAGATATTTTTGTGGATAAAAGATGCTCCAAAATGTGTCCCATGATTGTGATGCCACTGTTTTACAGTTTATTGAAAAATACAATACCTGCAACATCCCTTCAGAAACCAGAGAAAGTGACCTACACACACAAGTGTTGCACTTCCAAAAACATAAATGTGGCAAATAATGCCAACGTAGATATAAAAACAAAGGGAAATACAATACCAAATGTTGCTTTGGCTTCCCTAGACCAGTGTGCAAAAAAGGACAAGTAAATAGCTTGATGTCTTCTGTTAGACACAGCGTAAAAGGCAAATCCCCTACAAATACATACAACATTAAAAGGGATGAAGCATCCAAGTGCATCAATGATTACAGTGCAATCATTGCCCTCTTGTGTAATCCAAACATAGACATACAATACATTGCAGACAATTCCACTGCAGTTGCAAGATATGTCACCAAAGCTGAGAAAACAGAGCTAAAGGTCCTCTTGGATTACATATAATCTGACAAAACACTATCACAGAAATTGTACAGCTTTGGTATAAAAATGCTCTCCCATAGATAATGCGGGTCCTAAAACGCTGCAGACCGTTTAACAGGTACAGTCTGAAATGGCAAATCTGAGCACATTGTCTGGCTGAACCTTGGACCAGCCTCTTCCCGAAAAAGAGTACTAAAATCCTACCTAAGATAGAAAACATTGCCACAAATGATCCATTGAGACATTTTAAAATAAGTTTACTTGGCACGTACTACCCAAACAGAAGTACTACTTTGGAAAACATGTGTCTCTACGACATTGCCCAAAACTACATCTACAAAAACAATATCACACCAAATGAAACAACTGGCAAATATTCAGTTTCAGCTTGTGAAGGAAGCCTAGTAAAGCTAGCTACACCTAGTCTAATTAATCATGTAAAGGTTATAATTTAAAAATCCACAACCTAGAGAACTGTACATGGCCCTACTCCAACCTTTTAAACCTAGGAGAAAAGAAAAAGAATTATTAGGTGACTGTGATTCATTTGTAGCTGCATTTAAAGCAAATGAAAGCAGTATAACAAATGACAATTTCAAACAATACAAAGAAATGTTGGACAATGAACGCCAACAAGAGGAATAAATTGAAGCTCAACTACACAAAGACACTCCTGAGGGCAGTCAACCTTCCCTTACAGGAAGCTAAGACCCACGTGGAGGACCACTCATTCTAAATGAAGCAGAAATAGCCATGGCTGAGGCAGAAAATACCATGTATCAATATAAATAATCTGGGGAGAACTTGTCAGTTCTAGAATCTCAGCTAAATGATGAACAACTCACCATTTATCTAGAAGTCACTCAAGAAATTGAGCATGCTTTTAAACATAAAAGTAAAACCTGTACCTGTAGAAATTATAAACCTCTGCTCCTGTATTTAAGTGGTGAAGCTGGTTCTGGCAAAACACTCTTAATTAAAATAAACAGCAAATTTCTACAAAACAACAACCTTTTGTCTGTAGTAACAGCCCCCACAGGTTTAGCTGCTTACAACGTAGGTGGTGTCACTTTACATCGACAACTTATCCTACCGGTAGAACTCCAAAACAAATGAGAGTACTACAAATTGTCAGCAACAGCTGTACCTGAGATATGCAGAATTCAAAAACAAATGAAAGTACTCCTGATAGAAGAAGTATGCATGGTGTCCAACCTCATGTTGGCTTTAATTCATCACAGAATGCAAGAAGTCCTAAGACCAACTACGAGGAACTGTGGAGGAAAACATGTTATTGTTTTTGGAGACCTCCTACAGTTAACAGCAGTGAAAGGGCAACCTATTCTAAAAACATTAGGACACAAATAATGCTCTAATGCTCTCGGCAGCATTGGAAATGTAAATCTCTGGCAACATTTTCACTACAGAGAACTAACTCAAAACATGCACCAGTCTACAGACATCACATATGCTAACATTTAAAAAATCATTAGAACTGGGCTACTAACTAAAGATGCAAAATCCATCTTAAATAGTAGACTAGCTAATTAGCTATATGGGTGAAACACATCTGCTCCCGATGTCATGGAACAATTAACTCAACAAAATCTAAAATGTATGTCCATAATGCCAACCCTTGCAAGCTGTAGGCAATTCAACGAGACAATGTTGAAAAAGAAAATGCAACATTTACTACATATCAGCTCCACAGACAAATTAGAAGTGCACGGCATGACACTTGCTATGTGTCAAAAAGCAGCAGCATGACTAAATAGCTTAGAAAAATCTATCACCAACAGAGCCATATTGGAGAAAATATTAAGTTTGTGTCTGAACTGCAGAGTAATTCTAAAATGTAACCTTGCCGTAGAACAAGGCTTAGTCAATGGAGCAATTGGGACAGTTGTTGGCTTCCAGACATATCGGCATGACAACAAAATTCAGTTTGTCAAGATCCACATTGACAAACTTGCAGAGGTTAAACAAATTGGCGAACAATGGGTCGTTTCCTTCTTTTCAAAGACATGTACGTAAGCAGAGAGCAATTTTCTCTGTCACTTGCATATGCTGTCACTATTCACAAATCACAAGGTCTAACCCTAGATCAAGCATTGATTGACAATAGCAGCACAGTCTTTAAAGAGGATATGAGTTACGTAGCACTTTCACGTCTGTGCACACTCAATGGTCTATTCCTAGTTAACTTTGATGCAAACAATGTCAATGCTGACATTCCTTGCATACTGGAATACAACAGGGTACGAGCAATATAGACCCCCCATCTAAATATGTAATTCAGACAATCGTTCCACCATACAAATAAACTCACACAGCCAATATATCATACTAATGCTTCTAAGATACAATGCAGATGGTACCAAAAATAACGTCAAGCTCACAGGCTTCACACACGGCCAAGTATCTCTTGGAAAGAAAACCTTCACAACAGTAGGTATAATATGCCACGCTGGTGCCGCAAATACTTCAGGGCACTACAATGCAAATGTGAAAAAAGCTTATTGGTTTGAATGTAACGATACCCCTGTAACCCCAAAACATAGATTACCAGCAAATTTAACAAATGCCCACTTAATATTCCTTCAACCCAAATTTTGTCATTAAACTATAGCATAATTTTAGTTAGAATACGCCAGCAAGTATCTAACTGAGAGGCAAAACATCTTCTAACCTCTAATGTAGTTACAGTACGCCAACAGGTATCTAACTATTTCAAGCATTCCCTTAATTACACATACTTCAAACATACTATCACACTTACACTCACATAACTAATCATTTTCTTTTTATCCAGTACAGATTTTTTTCCCCAATGACCCAATGAAGATGTAATGTGAAAGCAACAGTGGTGTGTCACACAATAATGTTGTAGCAAACATAGCACTTAAAATGTACCATTTATGAGGGTCTACAAAAGAAAATGTATATTTATTGAAAACTGTATGCCACAACAGCTTTTGAACTATCATGTTTATCCAATTGTACTGGGTTTTTTTCTCCACAGAAAAGAAACCACAGAAGGCAGCTGCATGATGCTACAACACTAAGTAGCCACAGTAATCTTAATCAACTACATAATCTGTAGCACTATCCTCAATCATACTACAATCATAAGTACCCTATACAATTCAATTACATAATTCCTCCATATTACAAACACTTTGTACTCCCACTACATTACATACAATTACTGTACACATATTCCTACTATGGTGATTCTGGCCATACTTCTGTTACATTACCTATAATTACAATAAACGGATTACTACTGTGGTGATTTTATCCAGTGCACAGATTCTGGCCTGCGGCCATGACCCCCAGAATCTGGCCACTGACCACAAAACAATTTACTGTATAACAAGTATGTGTCATACACGGTCATCTAATAAAACTCACCCCCATGCCCCTTGCAATCGAAATGGTGTCCGCGGACACCGGAATTGACCGCGAGCCCGGCGGCCTTTCCAAACCCTTTTTTCACCTATGAAAACAGCTCTACATTACCTTCATTCCACTTCTGTACCATGTCTACACCCTCTTCCAGCCATCAAATAACCCCAAATGTCTATTCAAATCCGCCCGTTCACTGCAATGTTTGCCAACTACCGCATTGTCCGTGGACAACTACAGCACCTGCCTGGCCTTTTTCAACCTACAAAAACAGCCCCATATCATCTTTTTTCCACTCCCCCACCCTTCATAGCCCTTCCTTCCACCACCAAATGACCAAAGAATTGTTGTTTCCAGACTTTTTCCCCACCGAGCTGTCCACGATCTGCTGCAACTGTCCGCAGAACCAACATGGTTGGTGTTTCCCAAAATTGTAACGCACCTCACACACTTCACCATGTTCTTTTGACTTACTCTCATACATTGTTCTGTCCACTGGCAGGAGTCCTTTCATTGTGTTTTTCGTCCTAACCCCTCATTCTTAATCCTCACATTTGCATGTTACTGTTTGTCTTTTTATATCTTGTGAGCCCTCCCATATAATTTTAAAAATGCTCCAAATATACTACAAAAATGATATGCACTTTCTTTTTCTCATACGTTGTGTTTAGCAAAACATGGCATTACTATTGCTTAAGTTAGCGCTATACTTGCATTGTGAAAATATTGTCTATTATTGTCGGGGGTATATACATGTTCAGTGTGTGTATGTCCTTGCCCCTCTTTATGGCCATAACATAACAAACCCCTAACCTAATATGCCTATGTGTTTTCCCAAATCTTGTGCATAATGCCTTCTATTTCCACATCTCCAAATTCCCCATCTCTTCACTGCTTCTAATAAAGCAATCATCATGAATATTACTGATCCACAACATTCTTAGTACTTGTGCCACATCTTCCTTGTTTTTGTTTGCAATTCTGCATGTCGAGGCGCAGTTCTTATGTATGCCAAGTTCAATTAATCCTCAAGAAGCGTAGTTTGTGTGGGCAATAGCCTGCCGAAAGTCATTGTGCAGAAAAGCCAGCACCGATTGCCATTCTGCCGAGAATTTCGTTTGTTCCCCTTTTATTGAATATGTGATCCATTCTAGAGAAACAAAGTTCCATACTATGGTAAGCCGTTCATGTGGGGGATCTTTAGATTTCCAATTTTGCGCGACCATCAGTAGAGCTGCTAGACTTAGGATTGTATATGCCTTACGCCTATGTTTCGGCCAAGGTTTTGCTGTTCGGGTCCCCTATCCCTAAAAGACCTTCTTTAGGTCCTCTGCTAGCCTGTGTTCTGAAAATCATTTGGATATTTTTATTTTTACCAACCCCCAGTACCCTACCAGCTTTGGGCAGCCCCATCAGATGTGTAACCAGTCGTCTATCCCCCCCACATTCCATCCAACAATTCTGGGACATGTTGGCATGCATCTGATGTAGATGCACCCGTGTATAGTGCCATTGTGTCATGATTGTATAGCAGAACTCACTGTATGGCGCATGTGAGCTTGGGGATGTCTGCCCATAACTGTTCCCAATCTTCCTCTAAAATGACCTCTCGAAGGGTGGTTTCCCATTTGCGCTTGTACACGTTGTGTGATGGACGCCTCATCTACCCTTATTTTATACAAATTGGAGATACAGGGCCTCATCACGACTTCGGCGGTAACCCTTAAATCTGGTGGTAGCGCTATTACCGCCGGATTTAAGGGTCTGCCGAATCAGGGCTTCAGCGGATTTCACCCCAGCTCTGAGCTGGGGGGAAATCTGCCAAAAATTTGCGCTATTACCGCTGGTGGGAAATCCTCCGGCGGTATTAGCACGAAGATTCCCCATTGAGCCCAATGGGGAATGGGGATTTACATTACCGCCAAACTCGCGATCCGGCGCTATTAGCGCCGGGGAGTTCGGCGGTAGGGCTAATACCGTCCGCGCTAATAGCGTTACCGTTACTGCCCAAGTCGTGATGAGGCCCACAGTGTTTATCCCACAGACTAGTAACAAGGAACTTTTCAACCCGCGTGAGGGGTCTCGTAGAAGCCGCTTTGTTGGATGGGGCCATCAACCAGTGTCGGAGCTGGAAGTATTGAAATCTGTACCCTTCTGTTAGCCCCAATTCTGCTTTGCATTGATCAAACGGTTTGATATCTTCCCCCAGAAACATGTCCCTCATTTGGTGCAGCCCACTGCCTTCCAGCGAGGAATGGCCTCCCTCTGCTGTCCACTGGTAAATTACGGGTTGTGAAATAGCAGGGAAAAAGGAGAGGAGAAGGAGAAGGAGGTGGACCTATAATTGGTTGCGGTCCTATCCCATGTATCTTCTACTAGTCTTGCGATTGTACTAGTATGTATATTTCAAAGGGATTGCGTCCTCTGACGTATTCCTTATCTTTGATAGATCATCTCCCAGCTTGCTGGTCTCGGAAGAAATGTTCAGTAGAGGGCGCTGCTCGTCGACGTCCCTCGAGCCGATGTCCCTCGACAGCCTCTGTATCGGCGCCGATGTCATCACGTGTATAAATAGACTTGCGCAGCGTCCGTTGCTCAGTTCCGTTTTTCCGCGCTTCGTGGGGCCTCGGAATATCGTTGCTCAGTTTCTTCAGTCAGAATATACTTCATTATTCCTCGTGAATACCGACTCGTACTCAATGGCTTCCTCACCCGAATCGACAACTCCACGGTCCGGCTTCAAAAAATGTCGAGACTGTGGAAAGAAAATGTCATTGACGGATCCTCACAGGATCTGTTGGTGGTGCCTGGGAATCGAGCACCATTGTTCGGAGTGCGAGGACTGCATGTCCATGACGGCGAAAGCCTTGAAGGAGCGTAAGGGGAAGCTCGAGAGAGGTAAGGCAGTTAAAACTTCTTCAAAAGTTTCCACGGCGGAGTCCAGACATTCGTCTCCTCGCCATCACAAAAGACATTCTCGTTCAAGGTCTTGAAGCAGTTCCCATCACTCTTCGAGATCTAAGCATTCAAAAAAGAGACGTTGAAGATCCCCTTCCTCGTCTTCTTCCGTTTCCCCAAAAAGGGTCTCCTGCTCCACAAAACATAGCTCTCAGGCTGAGTGGGAGGAATTCAGGAAAAAGATGCTGAGCGTCTTCGAGAAAGCGGTCTCGACCCCCTTGAAAACTGCTGAGGGTGATACCCTGGGTGAAAGACCCTAAAAATCAAAACGCTGCGAGTCGCAGCACCCGGCGAAAGAAGCCAGTCAAGAGCTTCACGAACCCTCGAGTAAAGGCAAAGTCGCGTCTCCGACGCCGTCCTCAAAGATCCCTTCGACGGATAGATCGGCGTCTTCGACGCCGTTATCAAAGGGTTCTTCGACGCACAGGTCAGTCGAGTCGACGCCGTCTTCGACGCAGAGAAAGGACAAACCCACGGCCACCTCACAGCCAGTGGCCATACCCAGAGCCTCGATCACGAGAATGTCGTCGACAACCTCGAGTATAATTCCGATACTCTCGAGTTCATCGAGGACTCTACCACCTTTCTCGACGCCTTTTTCGATGGCTTCGAAGCCTTTAACGTCCGCGTCGACGACGTTGATGTTTTCTCAGCCAATCATGACGAATTTGGCCCCTTCTGCTCTTGAAATGGGATTTATACCATTTTCAAGACCTGATCACTCCAGAGTCTTATCATCTATTTATGAGGAAGGGGAGGATTCGGATCAGGAAACACCTTTTGGGTTGCAGGGATCTGCAACTCCTGTACCAGAGGAATTTACCTCTGAGGAAGGTAGGTTGAAAGACCTCCAAGAATCCTTACAGGAAGCAAGTGGGTTGAACACTTCCCCAGAAGTGGAATTTGCCAGACCAGACCCAGGGGAACATGCTGAAACCCCTTATAGAACCTTGATGGCAAGGATAATAGAGTTTATGGGGTGGTCCACACCCTCACCTGCTTTTCAGCAAGACGACCTCACAGACATCTTGGTCAAAGGTCCACAGGAGGATCCTGTGGTGCCATTTCATGCGGCTTTACAAAGGAGAATATTGGCAAACTGGGAAACACCTGAGGATCCTGTGGTGCCATTTCATGCGGCTTTACAAAGGAGAATATTGGCAAACTGGGAAACACCTGAGGTAATCCCGGCGGTGAACAAAAAATGATCAGCTAAATATAGGGTGTCTTCTGCTGACCCTGAATATTTATCCAAACACCCAACTCCGGAGAGTCTGGTTGTTCAGGCAGCTACTTCATCAGGTAGTAAATCGGCTTACCCTACTGTTCCACAGGACAGGGATGATAAGAGATATGACTCTATGGCCAAAAAAGTATTTTCTGCATGTAGCATGGCGTTGAAATCCATCAATGCTACTTGTACGCTCGCAAGGTTCAGCCACACACTTTGGGAGTGTGCTTCATCAGCGGCTGACTGCCTCCCGGAGGTAGAAGAAAGGGAAGCGTTCCTAAACATCATCAAGGATGGTAAAGACGCTATGTGCAAATCCCTTCAAACTGGCATCGATTCTGCTGACGGCATCAGCAGGGCCATGGCGGCGAGTACAACAACACAGAGATTTGCTTGGTTGCGAAGTCTGGTTTTGCTCCAGATGTGCAAAGCAGACTTTTGAATATGCCCTTTGACGGCTCTTCTTTGTTTGCTAAGAAGGAGGATGACAGTTTAGAAAAACTACAAACATCAAAGGCAGCAGCAAAATCCCTGAGAGCTGCAATCCGTCAGACACCATATCGCCCCTCAGGAACCTCTTGGAGAGGTAAGTCCTCTCGCTTCTATTCCGCATTCGGAGGAGGCAGAGGACAGCCGGTTCAAAGGGGTCGGAAAAAATTCACCCGAGGTGGACGGGGTAAAAATACAAAAGCCGCAGCAGCAGCAGGTGCCTCTTTACCCTCGGCATCTGCATCAGCCGCCTCCAAACCGCTCTGAGTACTCTCCTCACAAGACACCAGTAGGGGGCAAGTTAACTCAACATCTGGCGGAATGGCAGGCTATTACGTCAGATGCTTGGGCATTGGAGACAGTTGCCCAAGGTTACTGCCTGCCTTTTCTACGCATCCCTCAGAGTCATCCACCGGGGAACAGCTCTCTGAAAGTTCCAGATCCGCTCCTCTTGCAGGAAATTGTAGACCTGCTAGAGAAAGGTGCCATAGAACCAGTACCTGTAGCGGAGAGGAACAAGGGCTGGTACTCCCCCTACTTTCTCATACCGAAGAAAGACGTAGAGGACTGAGAACTGAGACCTATCTTGGACTTACGAGAATTGAACAAGTTCCTCAGAAAGGACAAGTTCAAGATGGTAACACTCTCTCAGATCCTTCAGGCCCTCCAGCTCCAGGACTGGCTGGTATCTCTGGACCTCCAGGATGCTTATTTCCATGTGCCAATCCATCTCAAACACAGGAAATATCTGAAGTTCGCAATTGGCGGCTCTCATTATCAATTTCGAGTTCTGCCATTTGGGCTGACCTTCGCCCGAGGGTCTTCACCAAGCTAATGTCGGTAGTGGCTGCAAGTCTAAGGAGGGAAGGGATTCACGTCTACCCCTACCAGGACGATTGGCTGATCAGAGCTGTATCTCCGGAACAAGCTCAGATTCAGATAGATTATGTCTGCCACTTCCTTCACAGACTGGGCTTCTCCCTCAATTTAAAGAAGTCACAGATGATACCATCACAGAGACTGCAGTTCATTGGAGCGGTCCTGGACACTTCCCTGGGAAAAGCCTCGCCACCAGAGGTGAGGGCTCCAGATATTCTGCAGATGGTCACCAAGTTTCAAAATGCCCAACGTCTCCCAGCCTTTGACTTTTTGAGGTTGCTAGGCCTCATGGCATCCTGCATTTTTCTTGTGCCAGAGGCTCGCCTGAGAATGAGATCTCTTCAGTGGGCACTGAGAACTCAGTGGTCGCAATTCTCAGGGAGAATGACAGACCTCCTTCAGGTTCCGGACAAGGTGGCTCGAGACCTTCAGTGGTGGGCCTGCCAGAAAAACATCTTGAAGGGAGAACTGTTTGGCAACCATGGCCGGAGATAACACTACTCACAGATGCCTCACTCATGGGGTGGGGAGCCCATACCAATGGCTTGACCATCAGCGGTCTTTGGTCTCCATCGGAGTCCAGACTACATATCAACCTGTTAGAGCTGAGAGCAATCAGACTAGTTCTGAAAGCTTTTCTGCCATCTGTACAGGGGAAAAATGTCCTGATAATGACGGACAACACAGTGGCCATGCACTACCTCAACAAAAGAGGAGGCGTAGGATCACTGCCACTGTGCAGAGAGGCAATGCAGCTCTGGTTTTGGGCAATTCAAGAAGGAATCTCTCTATCGGCAGTTCACCTAGCCGGAGAGAAGAACTTGATGGCGGACGCTCTGAGCAGGCAGGGCACAGTCTCCCACGAGTGGGAACTAGCTCAGGAAGTCCTTCAGGAGATCTTCGCCCTTTGAGGAAAACCTCAAGTGGATCTGTTCGCCACCAGTACCAACAGGAAGTGCGATCGGTTTTGTTCAAGAAAATTTCCCCCGAGAGGAGTTCTAGGGGACGCGTTCGTAGTGGACTGGGAGTTTCCACTCCAGTACGCGTTTCCACCAGTCCCTGTCATTCCTCAGATGATCAGGAGGTTGAGAAGATTCCGGAGGACCATGATCCTAATTGCCCCAGACTGGGCCAGGAGAACGTGGTCCATCTGCCCTCCAATTCGTCTTCCACTCAAGGAGAATCTTCTCTCACAGAAGGGAGGTCAGGTTCTCCATCCAGACATCAGAACTCTCAACCTTCATGTCTGGCTTCTGAAAGGTTGAGATACAAGGATTGGCACCTCCCTGATGACGTCATGGAGGGGTTGCTTTTGGCCAGAAGGCCAGCAACAAAATCTTTATACCGCTGCCGTTGGAACAAATTTTGCAGCTGGTGTGGAGAAAAGAATATCGACCCATTTTCATGTGGTACACCAACAGTGTTATCCTTTCTACTCTACTTGGCAAATTCAGGCCTTCAAGTTGGCACTATCAAGGGCTATCTCGCAGCGCTATTGATCTTCAAGCGCACTGCAGAGGAGCCATCGTATTTCAAATTACCCTTAGTAATACAATTTCTAAAGGGATTAACTAATGTCTACCCTCCAAGACCGTTTCAGATTCCTTTATGGGACTTAAATTTAGTCTTAAATTTCCTGATGGGTACTCCTTTCGAACCACTCCACTCTTGTTCGCTAAGATTTCTCACCCTTAAAACTGTCTTATTAGTGGCTTTAACATCTGCTAGAAGGGTGAGCGAATTACAAGCTCTATCTTATAAACCCCTCATACAATTTTTCATAAAGACAAAGTTGTCCTACAGGTGAAGCCTAATTTCCTCCCAAAGGTGGTTTCTGAATTCCAGATCACTCAGAAAATTACCTTACCTTCATTCTATCCACCTCCCCATCCGGGGAAAGAGGAAGAAAGGATACATAGGCTGGACCCAAGGCGGGCTTTAAGCTTTTACATCAGCAGCCTTGCTAGGATTAGGCAAGCAGACCAACTGTTCATAGGTTACTCGGGACACAAATTGGGACTACCGATAACAAAACAAACCATTTCCAGATGGATTATTTTGGCCATTCTGGAATGTTACAAACTAGCAGGGAAAGAGCCTCCTCAAAATCTTAGGGCTCATTCAACCAGGGGTATCGCAGCCTCCTCGGCACTCCAAAGAGGGGTTCCGGTTCGAGACATATGTGTGGCTGCCACATGGTCATCCGCACATACCTTCACAAGATTTTACAACCTGGATTCCTCCTCTAGTCAAGAGGCTAGGTTTGGCAAAGCCGTATTACATTCTGTTCATTCCTAATAGGAAACATGGCGTTTTAATCCCACCTCCAATTACACACCACTACTATGGAAGTCTATCAAAGATAAGGAATACGTCAGAGGACACAATCCCTTCGAATTACAAGTTACTTCTTACCTGGTAACGTTCATTCCATGGGATGTTCCTCCGACGTATTCCTTATCGCCCCTCCCATCCATCCCTGCAGTAATACTTCCCTTGTGGTTGCAGCTTACGTTCCTTCAAGGTCAATAACCAATTCATGTAAAACAACTGTTAACGTCAAAACGGAACTGAGCAACGGACGCCCTCTACTGAAAAAAAAAGTCTGAGGCCAGCAAGATGAATATGCGGAGGAACATCCCATCGAAAGAACGTTACTGGTAAGAAGTAACTTGTTCTTTGTGGCCGATCGAATCTGGTGAGCCAAAGTGTTTCCTCTAATGGGGACCTGACCACTGCCTTGTCCATCTGTATCTATCGTTTCTCAGAGTCCCACATGAACCAGCGTTTAATGACCCGCAGTTGAGCCTCCAGATAATAGTTATATAAATTTGTGAGGCCAAGTCCTCCTTTATGGGTGGGCGCCATAAGCATTTTCAGCGCTGTTCGTGGGACCTTGTTACTCCATATGAAGGAGATCAGTTTATTAAGTGACCGGAAAAAGTACTTTGGCACCGCAGTCGGGTGTGCTTGGAAATGATAAAGGATCTTGGGTAGGATTATCATCTTTGCTGTATTTATTCGCCCCAGCCATGAGACTGATAGCAGGCCCCACCTGCACAGTTGCTGCTTGAGTTTGTCTAGCAGGGGTAGATAATTTGCCTTGTTTAGACACCGTAGTGTCTGAGTTAGGGTGACCCCTAATAGTTTTACACCCCCCGGTACCCATCTGAATTGTGTAGCCTCCCTAACCCGTTGCAAATCTCCCCCCGCTACTGCAAGGTTCAGAATTTCAGATATGGTGGTGTTGATTTTAAGCCCCTCGACGCCCCTACATGCTCTGATTTTTTGAATGGCTGCCAATAGCGATTCATCCGGATTTGTCAAATTTTTCTCTGCTCTCCTCATCTGAAGTAAGTCTAGTTTCCCTGTAACATTTCTATAAGCCTTTTGTAATTTGACCCCTGAGCTGGTCTGCATTGTTAACATAATTGCCTTCAACTCCTGTTCCAATTCCTCTGCTGTGGCTCGCACTTGCTCCTGCGAAGGGCCTCCATCGCAATAAACTTGCCCCCACACATTGAAGTAACTGAAGGCACCCTAAGGGATGCCTTCAAAACAGAGGAGGTAGTAGCTTCGAAATAATCCTTAATTTTACCTTCTAGCACTGCACGCAGCACAGCGTTCGCGAGCAAGCCCTGTGGGAATCCACATTTCCAGAGTCCCCTGTTTTCCTGCTGGAGATTCACCATTATTGTGATAAGAGCATGATCGGACAGTGTAATACCATGCAGGTCAACCCTTGTGAATTTTCCCAAGCGTGTGATCCATGACCAAATCTAGTTGATTCGGGAGAAGGAGTTGTGCACATGCGAAAAGTAGGTGTAGCCTTTATCGTTCCCCTGAAGCGTGGCCCAGACATCTTTCAGGGCCAGGTGCTCGATTTATGTTTTGAGGGCACGCGATGGTGGGGGCTGGGTATAGTGTGCATTGCTGCTCCTATCTCTCTGAGAATCCCAAGCCAGGTTTAATTCCCCCCTCACAAGTACCTCCCCCTTCCCAAATAATTCTGGGTCAGTAAGGGCTGTCCTCAAGAAGCCATCCTGTCCGGAGTTTGGAGCGTATATGGAGGCCACTGTCAGCGTGACCGTCCCTATTTGGAGCATGAGGAACACATACCCCCTCCCTATCTGCTCGTGAGTCAATCACCCAGACCGATAAGCCCGCCCGCAGCGCGATGAGAACCCCTGCTACCTTTCCCTGGGCATTCACGTGGGCTATTTGGGGATATTGATTCAGCCTACATTTATGCCTGTCTGATTTCCTTATGCAGGTTTTCTGTAGCTATACCAAGTCTGGCTGTTGATGCGAGAGGAACCTTTCAAATTTCTTCCTCTTGATCAGGGTATTTACCCCCGTATATTAAGTGTCAGGCAATTGAAGGCGGATTAATATAGTTTGCGAGAATATTGCTGCATCTACGTCTCTACGATTGCTCGGCCATTCCGCTTCCCTAAATTATAGCATGCACAACCCCATCCCCTTTCTTTCCCTTAACTGTCCCCCCACCTATAACAAACCCCTTTTAACCCAACACAAACCCACTTCCCAATGCCCCCTGCTGCAAGCCAAAGTTACTAACAAATCCTCTGGCATACTACCCTTGGCTTCAGCGTGCAGATATATTAAGGGCCAACCTGTGAGGATTCCTAGAGCCTCTATCATGATTCCAAGTGGTTCTCCAAAAAGTAGACCTCTGAATCCGAGTGAATGCACAGAGTGACCAACGTTTGTTCGTCTGCTGATACTGTCATGTTTTAGTTATGCTTTCTATGCCACCAGATTGTCTACTTTGCGGACAGGGTCTGTGGAGTCGGCTTCATCTATGCCCCCACAATGACTGCGACCATTCCCATGATTTTGTCTTCAGGGGGAGCCCCTCCCCGGTTGTGGGCTCGGGTTGTGTGTCATCCTCACTGAGGTGCAAAACTTGGGATCCTTCTTCACTCGATGTTATACTGTGCCGTCGGCCCTCCCAGGTGAAAAGATGGCCAAAAGGGGAATGTCCACTTATATTTGATCCTTTTGGCTTTCAAGGCTCTCACCACCAGGCCCATCTCTCTTTGCTTCTGTAAGGTGGATTGAGCCAGGTCCTGATATAATTGGATATCCACCCCATTGCAGGTTATGGGCTCTGCTTGACGGGCCACATGGAATATCAGTTATTTTTGGGGGTAGCATGGTAGCGCTGCTATGGCGTCTCTTGGTATTGTGCCCGGTTATTGCCTCCTACAGCCTGTCCTGTGTACCCTGTCAATGGGGATATCATCCATCTTACCATCACCCAAGAGGTCTGCAAAACATTGTAGCACAATTTCCTTTAGTTCTGGGTCCCCCACCTCCTCAGGCAGGTTCCTTATGCGGATATTAGATCTTTGTGATCTGTTTTTCAGATCTTCGCATTGCAACTCAACGTTGCGGGATTGCGCAGCCAGGACTTCCAGAGCTTCATCTGTTTCCCGACTATCCTCCACAATGTCCTGAAGCGTCCTCTCATTAGTGTCCGTCTGTTCCTCAAGCATAGCGACATCCTTCTTAAGATCATTGATTGCTTGCCTTACTTCCTTTTTGAACATAGCGAATTGCGTTTGGAAGGACGTAGTAAGTCTTTTCTAGAAGTCGGGAAAACAGGCTTCCAAGTCTCCTTTGGTCATTGCCATGTTGGTAACGTTGCTGCTTACTAGGCCTGATGGTGGTTCTTGTGTTCGGCCCTATTAAGGCTGGGGGTCCGTGTCCCTGGCCCAGCAGTGCTCGTCTCGCAGTGTTGTTTGTGGGGGCCGCTTGCTAGGGGTGCCTTTCCCCTTGCCACCTGGCATTGAACTCCAATGCAAGCCACAGTTGTATCTGGCAACCTGCTGTGGCCACTCCCACAACCCGCACCTCACCGTATCATTGTGCCTGCCCGGGGGGGGGGCCTAAAGTTTACAGGCATGTCGATACCAGTTCTCTGCTGTTTGCAAAACTAATCAGTGTGTGCCAACCATACCCTGGCCTCCAGGCTCTCCGGAGCAATGCATTCGGTGGATGTCAGCAAGGGAGAGGAGCCCGGTGAGGCCAGAAACACCCCCCCCTCCATATCCTATACGGAGACACTGACCTTTGGTTGCCGAAATCTCCTCTTGTTATGATGCCCCTTTTCCAACGGATTTCACATGAGTGCTGTAGGGACAGTCAACAATCCTGCCCTCCCTCGGAAGGGCAGCCTTATGCTGAAGGTTCCCTAGAGTGGCAAGGGTTGCAGCACCGCAGTTATGTGGAGGCACCCAGGGGGGTTATGAAAGTAGTAGTAAGTCCTTGCAGGGCCTCAAAATCCGCCCAGCTACTCCGGCAGCAGATGTGTTCATGCTGGAGTAAACAGGTGCGACTGTGGGGTGGCCTCGCTGTTTTGCCTGGGCTAGTGCTTATGATCCACCAGCGGGCTCTCTCCCAACTTACAGTACACGGCCCCACTCCAGATCCAACGTCGGCTTATGTATCGCGGACTCACCCTGCTCGCCCTGCTACTTGTGATCTGGCAGGAGCGTCACCCTTCTCCCCCTCTGCTCTACTTCAGCCCCAAGGTCCAGCAGGCACTTCCTGGGATGCTCGGAACACTGATATCTGTGTGCCTCCAGTGCGAGCCGACCTCACGTCCTTTCAATCCACGCACCCCGTTATCACTGCTTGTGCATTGTTGCCCCTGCTTGTTCTGTTGCTCTTAGCAAGCCGCACACCGCCACCTGTGCCTTGCTTTATTGTCTGAGCCGCATTGGAAATGGAGCTAGCTGCGCTCACGTCCTCGGCGTCAGGCCGTCATCTTGGAATCCCCTGTTTGCAATTCTTAACTGCTAAATAAACTTCCATTATACAATCCGTCTTTTTGTCAAATTAATCTGTGTTCTTCACCGAGAGCCATCACTCTCTTTCAGTTTCGTTCCCTCCTTTTTGCAGCTCCTAGCTTGCTTGCACTTATTGGTCCTTTCTCATCCATAGGGATGTTTTATCTAAATAAAATCTCTATAAGTAATCTTAACAATCTACCCTTTATTCTTGAAAGCCATGCTAATCAAGGTGAGTGCTTCATAAAAAAATACTTCTTTTGTCCAATGGCACGCTCCTTTATATTACCAGACCTCAAAATACTAATATAACTTCTTGTGCAATCACATATTTAATCCCTAAAATAGTGCATGTTATCCCCTGGCCCCGTACTCAAATCTCTCCCCAATATATTTGTTAACATGTTACCAAAAATGTAATAATGTTAAAAAAAGGATCATGCTCCCCTATCCTATAGTGTTTGTATCTTCAGTCTTGTGCTAGTGAGAGTGCTCCCTCTCATTACTATATGTTCCCCATTCTGAATACAAATGTTTTCTTCAGTGCATGTGCATTTCATGGGGCTACTGCAAAAAGTGCTAATAATGGCATTAATTACTGCTGTACTCATATACATATTTGCTGTGCCTGGTATCAGTTGTTACATTAACCTTCTCTGTTCTGGAATTTTCATTTATAATTGGACTTTTATTCTCAGCACATGCCTGGCATGATGCGTGATCTGGGGAATATTATTTCAATGATTCTGTGCTATGCAGTGAGGGGATATACTGTCCCCCTCTTTTTATCCTTAGTTGCCAGCGTCCTCACTGTCTGGTTATTTGTAGCTCTCTCCTGTGCCTTAATTGCAATCTCTATCTCATTCTTGCTTTCCCATGCCTGTTTCATTTCTTACCATCATTTCTCTTCTTCTTTTCCTTCCTCAATCACTTTCCCATTTCCCTCTTCTGACATATTTCCTTTCCTTCCTATTGTTACAATTTCTGTGAAAATAAACTGTGCGCATCTGCTCTTCCTTTTTGATAATGTACTGACACATCTAAGAGCCCTTACAGTTGTTGCAGTCATTTCTATGCTACTCAATGCAAGGGTGTGAGGCACCTCCCTGTGCTCATTCATTGTATGTTGGAAAACCAATTTGCAAGGCACCTTTTCATTTTCCAAATTACTTTTCAATAATTTGCCTAAACTTTCAAAATAATTTATTTCTATTGCTCAACATGCCTTTCTCCCTTATCTGTGTAACTACCCTGTGCACACTTACAGCATATGCCTTTTAAAAATGCCTCATCTATTACTAATAAATATACCTACAATGTTTAAATGAGATTAAAAAAATCAGGGGGTGGTGGGGCGCTCTGGTGTGTGATAATATAATGTCTATGATCAGGTCCTTATAAAAAGTATCTGGCTTAGCTCCAAAAAATCCAAAGTAACTTATAAAAACTTAAAATGGGAAGTGGCCTGTGTACTTTAAAAAAAATAATCTAATGAGACCAATCTAATCCATACATGGGTAATGAATGGGGACAGATTCTAGTGTGAAAAGATGTTCTCCAAATATGGTTAATCATACATAACCTTTTGGCCAAAAAATACTCAAAAATATATACTGTTGCCAAATCAAAAAACAGGAGTCCATATATCCTACAATGCCATACATATCAATCAAAGGCGTCTCAAGGGCAGTATCTCAACATAACATATAACAACACTCAAATCGTTTTGTTCCCTTTAAAAACATCCAATCTCGATTTTCTTCAACTGTGGTTGTTAAATCAAACTAAAACTGACATCCTCTACTCAGAAAACACCATTATTACTGATATATCTCATACAAAACCTAAAAATGAAAGACAATTTAATGAGTCCTGGTTCTAAAATACTTTTTCAATGTTAGTGAGCCCCTACTCACTTAAAGCTCATGTTTTCAAAATATTGGACCAAACTCGTTCTAATACTCTCTCTGCTACAGATGTCAGTCCAAAATGACTTTGCAAGTATATACAACATATTACTTCATATAAAAAAATACAAATCTTGAAAACCTGTCTTTATTTGCGATCTACACTAATGATATGTTTGCCCACCTATATATCATCTTTAGCCCAATCACATGTACACATTTTGTTATGCTTCAGATCACACCCCTTAAAATGATTCATCCTTTTTAAACTAACCTACGCCATAGTCCTTTTTCTTCATATATTCAAAAATGACATCCTATACACAAATACATGTATGCCACTTACTCCCTGGCCCTCATTACAATACTGTCGGTAACACATGGCGCTATTTATTTTATTTATTTTTATTTATTTCTATAGCGCACCAGGCCCAGGGGCAACCGGGCCCATAACTTGGATACAACATGATAAGAGCATAACAAAGCAGTATAACAATGTTTTTACAGTAAAATTACAAGAATTTTGCAATCAGGAGAGTAGCAGTAAGAGGCTGAGCCGAATGCATGAACAGAGGTAGGTCACAGTGCAAATAGGGCAGTGAGCAGTGTTAGAAGTCTTGGGAGGACAGCCAGGCTTTGGTAAGGTGTTTGAATTTCGGGAAGGAAGGTTCTGCTCTCAGCTCATTAGGGAGTGAGTTCCAAAGTTTGGCTGCCAGGATAGGGAAGCTGGATCCGCCTGATCTTTGGAGATTGAATCGTGGGATGACAAGGCAGTTGGCTTGGGCCGATTTGTGAGGTCTAGAGGAGCTATGGAGGTCAAATCTGTTCGCCAAGTAGCAGGGTGCTTGGTTGTGAAGGCATTTATGGGTGAGAGCCAGAGACTTCAATGAAATGCGGTCTGGGATAGAGACCCAATGGAGGTTGCGCCTAGTGTCAGATATGTGCTGGCGCCTGGGAATGTTGAGGGCAGCTCTAATCGCATTGTTTTGGACAATTTGTAACTTATTTAAGTTACAGCGATTGGTGCCTAGGTAAAGGGCATTGCAGTAGTCGACCTTGGACAGTACAAGGGTCCTGGCCAAGGTCACACAGTTAGCTGTAGAAAGGAACGGGCGACAAGCAGTAATAAGCTTACAGGTGTAAGCTGCTGCTGATGAGACAGAGTTAGTTTGTCTAGTCAGAGATAAGGTCGAGTCAATGTAAATCCCTAAGGTTTTTGTGTCCTTCGCCATAGGGATGGTATTCCCATCAATGGTGAAGGACTTAAAAGCCGGGTCGAGTTTGGTGAGTTTTTGTAGTGAGCCAAGGATGAGGAGCTCTGTCTTTTCATCATTTAGACACAGTCCGTGTTGAGCCATCCAGGCTTGGATAACCTGGTAGATGGCGTTGATGGCGAGGGAATCAGTAGTGTATTCACCTGTGATAGGGATTAGTATCTGGGTGTCGTCCGCATAATTGGTATACGTGACACCCAGATGGTCCAGAATATCAAAAAGGGGTTTGGTAAACACGTTATATAACGTGGGTGAGACACAGGACCCTTGAGGCATGCCACAGGACACCCGAGCAGGTGGGGCAGCTGCTAGTGGAGAGAACACACGCATTGATCTATTATCGAGGAAGGAACTGATCCAAGTAGAGGCTTTGTCCGAGAAGTGAGCAGCTGATTTGAGGTGGTGACAGAGAATCTTATGATTAACAAGATCAAAAGCAGCCAAGAGGTCCAAGAGAAGTACTAGCGCAAGTTTGCCTTTGTCTTTGAGATCTTCGATCTGCGTTTTTAAATCGATAAGGGCAGTTTCAGTGCCGTGACGTGGCCGAAACCCCGATTGCCTAAGTCCTAGAAGTTTGTTTGATTCAAGGTATTCTTGAATTTGTAGGTACGCCGCACGGTCAAGGATTTTTAGTAGAAATGGGACTGTAGGTATTGGCCTATAGTTTGTAGGTATGCTGGGATCCAAGGTGGGTTTTTTCAGGAGCGGGATGACCCACGCATCCTTCAGGTTGTCTGGAACAATCCCAGAGCTAAAGGAGGAATTGATGAGCTTAGTGATGAAGGGTGCTAGGTCATGCGCTGCTTCCTTAATAATAGGCGCAGGACAGAGGTCACCATGGCAGTTGGAAGGTTTAAGGCTAGCGATGATCTTTTCCACTTCAGGAATGGAGAGAGGAGAGAAGCTAAAAGGAGTCAGAGAATCTGGGATGGAGTGGTTTATGGTGGGTATAAGAGTCGGTAGAGAGTTGGATTGGAAGCTAGTTTGTTTGTTATTAATTTTAATTTGGAGAGTGGCAATCTTGCCTAAGAGGGCCTCTTGGATTTTGGAGCACCAGGTGCTATCTTTGGTGCAGGTGTCAGGTGTAGTAACAGGAGTTTCAAGTTCTTTTAGGATTTTAAACAGTTCTTTGGTGTTGGATTTGGCTTGTTCGATGCGTTTATTGTATGTATCTTTTTTTGCCTGGAGTGTGGCTTCCTTGTAGTTAAGGGTGGCTAGGAGTAGGCATGATTTGTTGGCTGGAGAGTGGTTACTTCTCCAGTGAGATTCCGCAATACGTTTTTCTTTGCGTAAAGTTCTAAGCTGGGGTGTGAACCAAGAGTTCAGGTGGGCTCGAGGTTTGGATTTTCTCAGTTTAGAGGGTGCGATGGTGTCTAGTGCTTTAAGCATAACCTGATTAAAGGCGTCGACCAGGGCCGTGGGGTCAGAGCATGAGAGACCCTGGTCACTGAGAGCCGGGAGGAGTCTGTCGCAGGTGATATCACGTTTATTGCGGGTGGCCGTAGCAGGTGCAATGCTTGAGTGGCTGACGGGTTTGGACTCTATATTGAATGTAATTAGGTTGTGGTCAGTCCATGAGCACTGTTGGTTAGAGGTGATGTTAATGGGACAGTTATGGGCGGCTAGCCAATCAAGGGTTCTACCCTTGTCATGGGTGGGTTGGTTTATGAACTGTGTGAATCCAGCATTCGTGAGGATATTATCAATAGTCGTGGCAGCAGTGTCCTTGGGGTCAGAAAGACCTAGGTTGAAATCCCCAAATATTGTGACCTGGGAATTGGTTTTAGTGTTGAGAGTGATGATGTTGGAGAGGTCTTCCGCGAAGGTGGATAGCGGGCCGGGTGGTCGGTAGAGTAGATGGAAGGTGATAGAATGATTAGGGGTAACAGCCAGTTTGGCTGTCAGCGCTTCCAGAGTGGAAGAGTGGTACGTGGCAGAGAGGTGAAAGTTTAGAGCATTTTTATGGATGATGGCAATGCCACCACCTTTGGATTGATTGGAATTACGATCATGTCTAATAATGTTATATCCTGGCGGGATGGCGAGGGAGAGATGAGGACCTGAGGCTGAATGGAGCCAGGTTTCGGTGATTGCAATAAAGTCAAGATCGAGGTTGAGGATGAGGTCCGCTATTTCAAGGGCATGAGCTGAGAGTGATCTGGCGTTGATTAGTGCACCTTTGATATTGCTCAAGTTAGGGGAGCTGGAGAGGGATGGTGGAGGGTTAGACGTGGGTGTGGGGGTCTGGAGGGGTTTGCTGTGATGCGCAGAGTGATGTGAGGCGTGGGTGAGTCGTGCGCCAAGTCTAGCATTTCTCAAGGTGATGGAGCAGGGTATGTTTGGTAAAGGTCTAGTAGCGAAGTGTTGGATCCAGAGGGCTGGGTTGTTAAGGTAAGAGTTGGAGTGGTGAGCGAAGGATGGCATAGTTGAAGTGTGATGCAGGTGAGAGTGGCGGACAGGGGTGGTGGTGTGGTTAAATACGGTCCAACCAGAGTGCAGTATAAGGAGGAGGAATGTGAGCAGTAATCTAGTGGGTAGGGCACTGAACGTGTACAGGGGTGAGTATATAGCAGTTAGGTTGTTGGTGAAGGGCATGTTGACATGGTATAATCTAGGATCAAGTGGTCAGATAGTAGCCAGAAGGGCGACCAAAAGGCACAACACAATTGCAGTGGTCAGTTAGGGACCATAAGGCACAGCACAATTGCAGTAGTCAGTTAGTGACCATAGGGCACAACACAATTGCAGTGGTCAGTTAGCGACCATAAGGCACAACACAATTGCAGTGGTCAGTTAGGGACCATAAGGCACAGCACAATTGCAGTAGTCAGTTAGCGACCATAGGGCACAACACAATTGCAGTGGTCAGTTAGCGACCATAAGGCACAACACAGTTGCAGTGGTCGATTAGCGACTATAAGGCACAGCACAATTGCAGTAGTCCGTTAGCGACCATAGGGCCCAACACAATTGCAGTGGACAGTTAGGGACCATAAGGCACAACACAGTTGCAGTAGTCAGTTAGCGACCATAGGGCACAACACAACTGCAGTGGTCAGTTAGCGACCATAAGGCACAGCACAATTGCAGTAGTCAGTTAGCGACCATAGGGCACAACACAATTGCAGTGGTCAGTTAGCGACCATAAGGCACAACACAATTGCAGTGGTCATTTAGCGACCATAAGGCACAGCACAATTGCAGTAGTCAGTTAGCGACCATAAGGCACAACACAATTGCATTGATAGCGATCATAGGGTACAGCAATAAGAATAAGTGGCTAGTTATTGACTCTGTGGCGTGATAAGCAACGAGAGATACAGTGTGCACGGGATATGAATAGGCTGGGATAGCATAATGAGGTAGGGCACTGTGTGCAGCAAGGCAAGGTGGTACACAGTATGCAGTTATGGTCGGATGTACTTTACTGTGGGTGTGGAAGACCGCATTCAGACAGTGAGCACAGGCTAAATGAACGGGGCTGAGGAAAGAACTGCCGGTGAAAATCGCTTTAGTGACATACGATATTACAATGCACGGGTTTAGTGCCGCTGGTGCGCACATGGGATGATCCGACCGTGAGTGCACATGGTATGTGCTCCTGGTAAGTGGGCACTAAGAGAACGAGCAGATGGCAATAAAGTCACGTGGTGATACTATTATGAGGCAATGTCTTACACATGGATGCTGGAGCATCGACTCCAATGCAGGTTCTGGTGTCAGGCGTGCAATGCGTAGTATGCGCGGCTTGGCAGTGAATCGACGCACTGAGAAGGGCAATAGAGATACCTTGTTAAGTTGGGATCGGCATACGAACAGTATAGAGCAGGCGTAAAACAGGCATCAGCCTTCGTTCCTTGGGCCGTAGTGAACGTGGTCCGGCTTCGCCTGCCGGTGCCCAATGAGGGATAAGAGTGATCAAAGGCCAATCAGCGGATGCCGTTGGCTTGTGCAGGGAGCCTGTGTGGGAAAATGAGGCTCCAGGAAGCGACGGTCGGCCATGTTGGATGGGGGCACTTCCTCGTGCTCCGGAATGAGGCAAAGTAAACAAAAGAGGTGCTTCTTGATACCTAGAGATTCTAGGCATGTGGTTTTCTGAGCAGGGTGATCAGGAACAGACGAGTGCAATTATGAAATGCAGAAAATGCATTTTTTGAAAATACAGCGCAGGATGGCAGCGCTTACCGTAATGAAATCCTGGCAGGGAGAGGCTTCTCCTCGGTGGCCCCGCTGCTCCTGCAGGGTGGGGGCCGATTCAGAAGAGCTCCTGCTCCTCCAGCTGGAACAGGCGTAAAAAGCACCATGGTTGCTGCCGGTGTTGTAACGAGTCCGCCAATGTTCAATGGGGAATTACCACCCGATTCTAAGGTTGGCGGGGCGGTAATTCCCCATTGAACATTGGCCCTTCCCCATTCCCATTTTTGCCCCATAGGGCTCAATGGGACTGGGGAATGCAGTAATTACGGTACCGCAAGTTGCGGTACCGTAATTACCTCGAAGGTCCCTTTGCAGGTCCCTACTTTAACAGCTGGTCCTGACCAGCCGTTCAGGTGTGGTCCCCCAAAGGGACCTCATAATTAGGCGCCAAGGGGTTAACGGCGCCGCAGCCTTTTACGGCGCCGTTAACCCCTCAGTGCCAGGGTAGTAATGACCCCCCCTGTCTTTATTTAAAAGGTCCGCCAATACTGCATTTACACACCCTCTCTGTCATTCTCATTATATTTTTTTTCAAATCACCATTTCAAAACGTGTCATCTCATTCTCATATCCAAATTATCAACCCATAACTGCCAATTTAAAGCAAACTGAATTTTTCTTCACATTGTATTTCAGCATAACTCAATATATATGTCGCATAGCTCCTTAATTCAAAGGGATTTACATTACCTATATTTACATATATTACTATATATCATTGCCCAATCCAAATTGGCACTCACATGTGTGTGTGCATAACTTTGCAAATACTCCTGCTAATCGTTCAACTACAAACCCATTCCGCCACTTTTCCCCATATTATTTCAAAAATACTTTCAAGCAACCCAATCTACATTTCTAAAAATCTAAACCCTTCATATAATTTCTCCAAGTTTCTCCATAAATATTCAATTGTTATTTACCCCAAACCTACTGACATCTCTAACACAATTCCAACTAAACTCTTTTTCACTCTAAATGCATACTACTGCAATCAATGTGAGAAACTGAGTGACGACTGCCTTGACCGCCTGCGCTATCTTGGGTCCTGCGTCCTGGTCTTTTTATGAGTCCTCCTTTCGTGTCTTCCATTGAAGACTGTAGCTGTTATATGTTCTGCCACGTGTCTCTGCTAGTGAAGCAAAGGAATGTTATCTCTGCTTGGCAAGACCATAAAATATGGCACACTTTAGCTGAAATGTTCACATAGCAAAGGAATAGAAAATGGAGCACACTTTCCGCGCCAACCAGGGGTTTGTTTGATATTAGATCTGTAGCCATAATAAATAACAAAAATATCAGTGGTTTGGTGGTCTTCGGATTTCTTAGTGCTGTTAATACTAATGCAACGAATACTTCAAAAATTATTTTTCTTGATTCCTCAGTTTTGAATCTTCTACACGTATTTCACCATCAAGAAAAAGATGGCTCATCAGGAGGAATTCACATCGGGCGGCCACTCTTCCTATAAGTTGGATGGCCTTGTGAGAGTTATAGAGATCAAAAATGGTTTGGTTGGTCGAAAAACGAAATTGGAGAATGGATGGTGGACAAGTTATGGGGATGGCAGGGATGCGAAAAGTAATATACAAAAAATGCATGGTCTAAACCAATTGGGTTTAAGCCCTAATATGAAGGCTAAAGATTGCAGCTCACCTCCCTCGGGTATATCTGACTGGATTTATAATTCCAAGCATCTCGTGGTAGAAATAAATCGCTGATCCAATGAGATTCAGCATTTGCAAAATGGTGCCCTTGATAAGTACATGCGTGTGACGGCATTGGTTGGAATTATGTCTGCATGATGACATCATCATGTTTTGCAATCGCGAGTAAACAAAAGGTCAAGAAAATAAGTTTGCGCAATGACATCATCGCTAGTTGTAATCACGAATCTGTTAATTAGGGCCTCTAGTTTCATCAATCAAAAAGAGAAGTACACAAGACTATACAAAGTTATCTTGTCGGTGGGTCAAGTAATCAGTGTCTTTTATGGTGGAAACAGAAAAGCTTTTAAAGCTCATCCATAATTGCATTACAAGAAGTTAAAAGGGACAGCGTCTTGGTTCAATCCTGTGGAGCAAGTGTCCATGGTGGTGATCCAGAAGGTCGAGCGAAGGAGTGACTAATGTGATGAAGCCAATTCTACAAGCCCAGGCTAATTATGGCACTTTCAAACCAATCATGATCTGGGGAAGAGGGAGAGGCAAATCACCATCTTATAAAAAAAGGACCATATCCCTGCTGACTTTGAGATTGTTGGAACGGCATTCTGAGAGTTTGGTGTGTTTGAAGATATAAAAAGTGATAGCAAAATATGGCGGGGAGGTGAGAGGAGTTAGGGAGGATGGAAAGAATGGGTAACCTCTGGAACAAGATGGGTGGAACGAGTAAGAGTTTGGAAAAGGAGGGGGAAACAGAGCAGAAGAAGTAAGAGAATAGGGAGAACAATAAGGCATATGCAAGGAAGATTCCTTGTCTTTCTCCCGGTTCTCCTCCTCTCATCACAGAGATTACGGTTTTGGCCAGAAGCCAGAAATGGGATGAGTCAGGAGAAGCATGAAGAGGGCAGACAGAACCAGACTCTGGAGCAGAGAACCCTAACACCTGTGGTGTGCTAATTGCTGGGGAAAACCAGACAATGCGGTGTGTTCAATGCTGGTGAAAACTAGAGCCTATGGTGTACTTATTACTCAAGAGAACCAGAGCCTGTGGTGGGCTCATTACTTACACAACTAGAGGCAGGAGGGGGCTCTTTTCTAGAGGGAAATGGAAACTTCGATGTAGAGTTGAGCTTGTGGTGGGCTCCACTCCTAATGGGAACCAGAGCCTATGGTGAGGTCATGACCTAAGAAAACTGAAGCCTGAGTGTGTTCTCCCAACATGCTGACCATCACTTGCGGATGGATAATTTCAGCATGCCTGAACATCCACCCGGCAGGGGGGAAGTAGTTCTTGTCGACCAATAGAATACGACCAGGAGGACAAACCATATCTCAGGCGTGAGTTTGGGCAGGAGTTCCAGTCATTACTGCAGAGTTTGGCATGAGAGGAATAGCTGCTGAGTTGGAGCCGTGTGTTCAGCGCTTGTGACTTCCACTTTAACTGTTCAGAACACCCTTATAAACTCATCCCAGGTGCGTAGCGCCACGCGTGAGTTTTTGCACGAATTCCAGTCATTACTCCAGTCAGAGTCCAGGAGGAGTAATGGACGACTCTGATGGATTGGCTTAATCTTTGCGACCTAACACCAAAGCAAAGACGACGTCGAGAGAAAGCCATCCGTCAGCATTACTATGGAAGCATAGAAATAAGCACAGCTCCCGTGGACGCTCGGTAAGTGAAGCGAGCAGAATGAATGGTGAGTGCCGTACGATGCAGATAAACAAATATACAACAAAACATAGATGCACTGACTCAAGTGAGAGTTCTTTGAATGTTAATTCCACTGTGCCCAAAACTGACACTGACATCTTAGGCAAACCCTTGGTTGAGAGCACTAGTGAAGTTGCTCATATGAACGTCACAGATGCTGATTTGAGTGGATCCGGATTTCTCGTAGATACACACTGTGCAAAGTTGGACACCGCAACACAAAACACAAAACAACTTGGGTTCAACGGGCGGTCATGTCTGTCAGACCGACGTAACTCTACTTGAAAAGACTTCTGAACTTGGACAAAAGCTTGGACAAAAGGAAACAGAGACAGCAGTAATTGCATCAACCGTAACACATGCTCAGCTTTTGAAACAATTAAAGAAACAAACACAGATCAATATGAATCAGAACGACAATCAATTCGCCAATCAGGACTCGGGGAAACGAACAAAGATCACTGCTAATAAACATATACTGGAACCCACATAGAATCAAGACTGATGTATTGTTGAACAAAATTGTGAATATAATTGAGAAAGAAAGATCTAAAGTCGCAGAGCCGGGAGTGATTTTGTGTGACAACCTAAATATGAAATGTTTGAATGCCCAGGGACTTGAAATCTGAAAAGTCGGATGCAGGATAATGGGCCCAGATGGCCAATGAAAATAACTTAATAATGCTGAACGGGCAAGTGAAAGGGGACATTCCTGGGAAGTCAACTTGGAAAACGGAACGGTCAGATCTACAATAGACTACATATGGATACTGAAGAGTCATCTACACAAGATCAACTGTCTGGAGCTTATAACACAAGAAGCGAGTGATAACAATATCCTATGGCTGCCTTGGTCGAAGGAATCAAAAATTGATGCAACAAGAAAAGAAAACTCCCTGGAATTAAATCCCAGAGGAAATCGACTGAGAATAAGGAATAAAGATGTCACCGACGTAATGCATAAATACAAATGCTGATCCTGCATATGACTCACTCCTACAGATGTACGAAACAAAAACATCTTGATCACAACTGTCTCAACTAGTACCAAAGCACCAATACAGTATGGAACTGCCAGCTAAAAGAAAACAGCTGAGATGAGAAATTCATCAAATAAAGAAAATATTCAGAGGCGAAGAACATTCACTGCAAATTAAAACCAAGAAGCAACAGTACAGGCACTAGCTAAGAGTTTTCAGATTTTTAAGAGATCAAGATCAGGGGGAAGGGATGTTACGTGCAATGGCACAAGTAACATCTAGGAAGATGTAGGACATAATGTTGTCTCACAAGTGGAGTCACTGAACTATAATGGATGAAACCCTACGCAGAAGTATTTGGTAGTGGCGATGCAAGCACAAGAGTCATACCGTTAGAGAAAAACATCCCATGGAACTTCACGAAGGATGAAGAGCATATAGAACAGATGATTAAAAGACTGAAAGACTCAACAGCAGCCGGATGGGACATCTTAAACAACTTACATTTGGAAAAAAAAAGTGAAATGGGCCAAACTGATAAGTTTGATCTTCAGGAATGTTGAGGAAAAAAAACAAATTCCAGAATCGTGGACAAAAAGCATCACAGTGCCGATTTTTAAAAAAGACAGGAGAGATTATCCATGCAACTACCGGCAAATATTCCTGCTTGACACAATCAGAAAGATACTTGCTGCAGATCTTCAAAGAAGACTCTCAGAGTAGGCAGATTCAAAGGAAATCATAGATCCACGCCAGACAGGATTTACAAAAGGTACCGGTACGGACCTGAATTTATTCATGTTGTCACTGTTAAAACCTACTGCCATCAAAGCAAAGGAGAAATTACATCCAGCATTTATTGACTTAAGGCAAGCCTTTGATGGAGTTAATAGGCAGAAACTCTGGAACAAACTGGAAAAATGGAACTACCCTGAAGAACTACTACAGCCAATAAAAGCACTCCATTATAAAACCTCAACACGGATAAGGATTAATAACAAGGGATTAACAAACGAGTGAAACAAGGGTGTCCGCTTGTGGTAACACTTTTCAAGTTATACATTGCTGATCTACCTGGAGCCCTAAATCACACAAGACACTTCCCGCCAAAAATTAACAACCAGGAAATATCTATGATCTGTTATGCAGATGACATCGTATTACTTGATCGAACTCAAATCGGGCTTCAACGGCTACTATACAGTCTACAAAACTATATGACACAAAACGAATTAGTGATCAACATTGGATAATCAAAAATCCTAACAATAGGGGGAACCAAGAAATCCAGTGAGAGAAGATTTAACTGGAAAATTGGCGAGTAAACCTTGGGAAAGGAAACAGAGATTCTATACTTGGGAGTGAGAGTAAACCAAACAAACGCAAAGAAAGAGTGGGAAGAAAATCTTCTCTCAAAAGTACAAATGTTTCGTGCCCAAGGGTCAATTCTGAATGGAAGATTTGGCAAATTTTCTCTTATCCCAGTACGTTCATTCTTCATTCAGAAGGTGATTCCCATTTTAACATATGGTGGAGAAACAGGACTGAACATTTCGTGGAAACCATGGGCAAAACTTGAGGCACAATTCTGGAAGCCAATACTAAACCTACCCAGATGTACCCCTATAGCTGCAATCAGAACAGAGCTAGGGCTTCAATCCCTGTATTGCATAATAAAATGGAAACCCCCTAGCTTTACTAAGAAAAATCTTGGTGGAAACCCCAGTGTTGGGTTATCAGATACTTGCACAACATGATGCGGGGAAAAAGTGCTGACTTGCTTAACATGTTGAAAACAGAATGGAGGAAACAACTACTCACAGTAGATTCTACGGTGAAAGAACTAATTGAGAACCCAAACAGAGTGAAAGAAAAACTGAAAACAGATGACTGGATTCTCACAAAAGAAGCAAAACTCTTGTATAAGATCCAAAATGATGCGGCTAATGAGCACGGAAAGGGAGATACTGTGCTGCAATACATTAGAATATTCCCGTCCACGCACCTTCGAGGGGGGCTGATGCAAATCAGACTAGGAGTTCTTCCAACAAATGACTTTAAACATAAAACGGGCAAGTGTGGAATAAACCAAGGTTCATGCAGATTCTGCAATCATTTGAACATCCCTGAAACAACAAAACACTTACATGGTACCGTTCCACGTGAAATCTTTGAATAAATGGTGGGAATACTTCAGAGGCAGACTAAATTAGTGATTTACTTGTGCTGGAATAAACCTTTTGGACACGCTTTTAAAGTCACAACATACTGAAACAAATTAATTCAAGGAAATGGAAACATTGGTGAAAAGAGTCAACGAACACAAACGACAATGAAAGTTTAGGTTGATGTTGTGAAAGAGACGGAAACCCTGTTTTGTTTTCTTTTTACTTCTTTCTTTTTTTGAAGGGATTGGACACGAGATAAGAATAGACAAACGATACTTGAGGAACTGGTAAAGTGATAAAAGCTTTGGTTGTTCAAAATTAAATCACAATAAATAAAAATAAAAAAGTAAAAATATCTCGGGACATCATTACTGCCTCTACAGAAGTGTGGTGGAGGACTATGAAGTTACTGGCACTGTGAGGGACTCTCAAACAACGTCCAAGCCTTGGAACACCCTTAGCTAGCCACATCTGGCCTTGGACATTAAGTCCACTGACGTTAGGTGCGTTGCATGCATCCTGCCCAAAACCAACTGTCACCATTTCACAGGAGACTCCCAGCTGTTGCATTTACCCTTCCCTTGTAGGACTTCATCCAAACCGTGCCTAAAGAGAAAGAACGAAATAAAGGAATAATTAAAGCCAATATTCAGTGTGTATGCTGCAGTCTGTGGCTTCCAAAGATCGTGATACGAATTAAACCACTTATAGCAAAGAATGTATGTGTTTGTTGGTCAGGATCAGACTCGGGTTGTTACCAGTACTTTCAGTAAAGCCTTTTAAATAGTTTGTCTGCCCTCTCATAGCACACAGGTGCTTATTTGCTTATTCAAAATACAGGTCGCTTTGTTATATAAATATATAAATCTTCACTTTCCCCTCCTTCAGAGTGCAATGGCACATTAGACAGAAGATTTCCTGTACAAGGTGTGACCTTGACTCAGTTATAACACATGCTCTTCTTTTGTTCCATAAAAGGTGTCATCACCTATATTGATGACATCTTTGATTGTGCACAGCACTCACCATCTGGTGTAGTGGACGATACATGTGGAATTTCAGGTGCCGGCATCTTTGCAACACAATGCGCTTCATTACAACTGTGCCGGCCACAGAATGAACGGTGCCGGTAAGGGACCGGCACCGTTTATTCCGGCTGCCACATTCCGAGTTCTGCAGCGGGTCCCGCTCTGGGCGCCTGGCCAGACCAGACATGCAGAGCGTGACCCGCTAGCAGTACAGTATGCTAAAAACGGGCCCGTCATTAACGGGCCCGTTGTTAGCATCCTCCCCATATAGGGGCTCAAATGAGAATGGGGACGTACCGGTCCGGGTCCTGCGAAAGGGAATTACAGGGCCCTCCAAGGTCAGAATGGCCCAGTAAGTCCCCTTTGGCGGGACCCGGACCCGAGTTTGGGCGTAGACATGCCGCTAAAAACGGCATGGCTACCTCCAAACTCGTAATGAGGCCCAATGTGTATTGAAAATGTGGTTCTATGTGATTTTTCCGAATATTGACGCCCACATTCCAAAAAAACAGATTTATTTCAGCCGATTTGGTGCAACCTTCAATATTGGGACTTATCTGTATTGCAGGAGGTTTCACCCCCTTCCTCCCCTGATAGCCCTATCCATCGATCCCCCACCAGCCTTTACATTTCAATTCAGGGGGTTCACACTCTGAGCCCCCTTTTGCCCCATTAACATTTCTATTTTAGCCCCCACCCCTCCCCGCACAGTCACAGACGCACACACACACGAAACACACACACTCGCCCACCCGCCCCCTCCCTTCCACACAACGAACATTCAGCAACCAGCACGCAAACACACATACACTTTCGTCTTACCTGCTCCCTTCCCCTCCCTTCCACCTAAAAACATATCACACACAAACACAAAGACACTAACCTTCCTCACCCTCTTAACTTCCTCACCTGCAGCTCCCGTCTTCCGGGCCCACTGTGACTGTCAGCCCCTGCGCGCACTTGTGTGCGGCAGAGGTGTAAAAGTTAGATTTTGAAAGACTGCTCTGAGTGGTTTTAGAGTGTTCTTTCTAAATCGGTCTTTTTAATTTTAGATAACAAGAAAAATAACTTTTGACTCCACCCCAGAAAATGTTTCTATTGTGCTCAGCTTTTTTTGCTCTGGTGGCATACTGCTTTCAGATATTATTTAGTGAAAATGGTTCATCCCTTTAGATCTGCAATTAGGTCATTTATTGTGACAGTGAGATGGCTTTCCCTGCTTATTGCATGGTTGAGCAGGCACTTGTCTTGAGAGATGCAGAATTTTAAAATGAGTATTTTTGAATTAAGGCTAGCACTACAACATACACAATACCACCATTAGGAGGGCACAAAAGAAATAGAGATAAAAAGAAGGAGCTAGGGTAAAGAGGTAAAGAGAACATAATAAATAATGTGAAAGAATGATTGTGAACCCTATGGACAAAGGTAAATGTATAGTGGCCGGCACCATGGCCAATTAACCATTAAGAGAATGAGACTTAAATATCTATCAGAACTGTGTCACAGCAAAACATGTGGCAAAAAAAGATTTCCTCCAAGGAGAAATTAAGCTAGCAGGCAATCAGGCTAAAGCTCTATTTGACGTAGTGTCAAGGTTCAGGAACCCTAAATGTATGGCAGTACCGACTGCCGATTCACAGGAACAGGTTAATAAGTTCAATGATTTTTTTGAACAAAAAATCATGGACATCCAGAAGAGTATTAACGAAGTGAGGACTGCGGAAGAATGGGGAGGCTCTGAGGGAGAAGGGGTAGAAAACCAAGAAATTGAGGAGAATATTTGCTTCCAACCTATTGATAAGGAAGCAATACAAGCACTAATACTCCAACTAAAACCTACAAAGGACCTGGCCTTTCCTATGCCAGCTTGTACTGCCATTCGTCTGGCAGCGAATCTCACCCCATTTGTAACAACCTTTGTGAATAAATCCTTAACAGAGGGTTATGTCCCACGCTCACTTAAGGAAGCGTTGGTAAAACCTCTTTTGAAAAAGCCCAACCTGGACCCTATGGTACTCAAAAACAACCACCCTGTGGCCGCTGGCCCACTAAAATCCTGTAAGAAATTGTCTGCAATCAATTTCAGCAGTTTGTTGACAGTAGAGACATCTTAGACGAACATCAATCAGGGTTCCGCCTAATCACGGGACAGAGACCGCCTTATTGGCAGTCCAGGATGATTTGCTGGAAGCCGCAGACAGGGGAAGCAATACGATACTGTTGATGCTCGACCTGTCGGCAGCGTTCGACACAATCAACCATAAGATCATACTTCAACAGATTGGAAATATAGGTAGAGCAGCTAAAGTAGTGGTGGACTGGTTTGACTACTTCCTACAGGACAGAACCCAGCAGGTGACATTGGGAGCATTCCTCTCAGAGTTAATACAACTGAGATGTGGAGTCCCCCAAGGTTCAGCGCTTTCACCTCTGATCTTTAACCTATATATTCGACCGTTGTTTGATATCGTAAGGAAACACGGCCTACGATTTCATTCATATGCTGACGATACACAGATTTATGTGGAGACAGATAATCTATCTGAGGCATTTGAAGGGATAGACCGGTGTATGCAATATATTAAAAAAATTGATGGCCTGCAACCAGTTACAGCTTAATGCAGCCAAAACAGAAGTAATTTTATGTAGATCAGAGGAAAAAAACAGAGAGGAAGGAACAAACATAATTCCACAGATTCTAGGTGTAAACATCCCGTTTTCAAAGAGAGTGAAAAATCTCAGGTGTATCTGGCAAGAAAATCTGGCCAGCATAGCCCAGGTAGGGGCCAAAGTAAAAGCAGTGTACTACTCCCTGCGCCTGCTTAGGAATGTTCTCCCTTTTTTAACACCTCAAGATCATCCAGTGGTTGTGGGAGCTTTGGTAAACTCCCATCTCGACTACTGTAATAGTCTCATGACAGGGATTTAGGTGAAACAAATGTCGAGACTACAGAGGGCCCAGAATGCGGCAGTTAGGCTAACTGCCCATCTGGGTAAAAGAGACCATGTTTCCACATCCTGGAAAGCATTTCACTGGCTGACGGTGGAGGATCGCATCAAATTTAAGGTGGCGTGTCTTGTGTACAAGTGTTATCACAAATTCGCACCCAGATACCTGAATACGAGAATCCACCAGTACTACCCAACTAGAGACCTCCGATCAGGAGACAAACTCTTGGTATATGTCGCCCGGACAAAACGCACTTCCAAAGGTGACAGGAGGTTCTCTGTGTTTGGTCCTAAGTTGTGGAACCAGCTGCCTGTGGGTATACGATCATGCACTACATTGGAAAGGTTCAGAAAAGAATTAAAAAACCTTCCTTTTTAAATAAATCTAAGTATCCAGGGCATTTATAGGCCATCACAGCAAAATATTCAATCTTTAGCGAACATCTGCGCCCAAATGCAGTTTTCTGTCTGGTGCGCGTAAGAAATACTGAAATATCAAATATCAAATAACAGCTGTGATCAACCCATAACCACTGTGGCGGGTCAGAAGAAGGACAGAGGCGAGTTTCTTGCATTTGAACAGCTTTTATTATAAGGAAATGAAAAGATGTAACTCCAAACTATCCCTAAACTCTGGGTTTTCCCTACCTAACACAACTAACTAGGGTGCTTGTCATTCGTCGTTGAGTTACAAATCCTCCATCCAAATCCAGTCTATTCTGTGCCTGCCACTATTCACAAAAGAACCAAGGCACAGGAGAATGACTCCCTTCTCCTGTGTGCTGCTTCTCAGCAAAGCCACATAAGTAGTTGAGTCTTAAATAAATCTTAGCAACTACTTTCATAAGTTCATATAGTTCAGAAATAGGATTCTTCAGCTTTTCAAATGTTTACATGACACCTTTCTGGCATACTTTCTTTCTCTCTCTTGACTTAATCTCTTTATTATTCTTACTTCATATGATATGATATGATATGGCATTTATAACGTGCCTATACACAAGTGTTTCAAGGCGTGACGAGGCAAGGAAGGGGACCAAGGGGAAGACAGAGACAACAATCTTACCAAGCCAGGTGACATTGAGATTGCACAAGTGCAGGGGAAGGGGGAAGAGGGAGGGGGCTGTGCAGTACATGGGAGCAACAGTAAAATAAATAGAATAAATAAAGCAATAAGTAAAAGGTGCGGCCAGCTGGTGGAAAGTGCAAGGGTAAGTGCAGATATCAGGTGTCAAGTGCTGATAGGGGGCTGCAGGAATACACAAAAACAATCCCCAAGTGCAGGGGATGCCATAGAGGCAGTGGAGGGGTGCAGCTAGTGGGGGAGGGGACCTGGGCCCGAGATCAGAGGGTAGCCAGGTGACCAGTGCAGTTTCAGTTTCAGCAAGGAGTTCAGCAGGGGAGAGGAGGAGAGAAAGCGGAAGCCAAGAGGAAGGTTTTGAGGTGCTTCCGGAACGGGAGGTGATTTCCCTCAAGTTTCAGGGAGGCTGTTCCAGAGGGAGGCCACAGCCGAAGAAAGGGATCTACCGCCAACTCGTTGCTTGGAGAAGCGACTGACACTGAGGGAGTTGGAGGTGGATGAGCGAAGAGCTTGAGAAGGAAGATATTTAGGAAGAGAGAGTTGAAGATAATGAGGCCCCAAGCCCCAGAAGGCCCAGAGGGGTTTGAACTTAATAGATTTCAGTCCTGGAGAGATACGATCTCTGGGCTGAGGCCAAGGACAAGTCTTGCAGTCTTGTTCCGGATGAGTTGCAGAGGGCTGAGAGTAGAAGCAGGCAGATTTAGAAAGAGGCTGTTGCAGTAGTCCAGCCCAGACTTAACACAATGTCTGCTCTCTTTCCTGGCTGGGCCAGTTAACCACTCTTTGAACAGGTTTCTCACTTTCTTTATACGCTCCCTTATTAAGATTCCAGGAATTATCCTCACTTGGTTTCCACTCTTCAATGCTACTGCGACGAGTATGATTGTACAAGGAATGATTGTCACTTAACTTCCACTCATTGTTATCACTAGGACGAGTGTGGCTATGGCAGTAATGATTTACACTTGGCTTCCTCTTTTCACAGTTCATCGGGCCTCATCACGAGTTGGGCTGATGCCTTTAAATGCGGCAGTAACAGTATTACCACTGCATTTAAGGGCTGGCCCTATCATGAGTTGGACGCTCTATTTGGCTGTTTTAACACCAGCTTTTTTTCTGGAGGTGAAAGACATATTTAGAACCTTGTATTACCGCCGGCAGTATTAGGGCCGAAGATTCCCCATTGGGTCCTTTGAATGGAGATTTACAGTTAGCGCCCAACATGTGATCCGGCGGTAATACTGCCGGACCTGTGGGCGCTAACGATATTACAGTTTGGCAATATTACAGCCGGGATACCGCCCACCTCGTAATGAGGCCCATAGTCACATGAATCACTGTTGTTGGCATAAAGAAAATAATCTGTTTTTTCATCAAGAAGCAACACAATAAAGTCTTTGCCCCATCCAAACCCTCTAACACCCCTCCTAAGCTAACATATCTGCAAAGCAAACATAGCTACAAAGGTCAGATCCGCAAAGAATCCTGCTAAGAGAGCAACCTGCATAAATCAGCATCTAGTACATAAAATGGTATTGCCCCTATGCACTACCCTGTAACAAGCCTGAAACAACAGTGACCCAAGATGGTATGTTTTATATATTTGGCAATGAAATACATTTTGGTTAAAGTGCAGTCAATGAAGACCATTTGGTTCCTGGCAGTGCATGACAGTTCCTTTGTGGGTCTAATCCATAAACATTTTTTTTGTTTCAGTCCAGTCAATAAAGACAACTTGTGATTCCAATACAATTACTGATGACTTTTTGATACCAGTCTAATCCATGGACAAGCATTTTTGATTCCAGTCCGTGAAAGACCATTTTCAATTCCAGCCAATGAACAATTTTTGGTTCCAGCACAGTCATTGAAGACTTTTTGGGTTCCAGTCCACTCAAGAGAAGCTTCATTTTTGGCTCTAGCCCAAAACCTAGACTGAACACAGACGCTCAAGATGCCAGCCTAGTTTTCTATACAAATTAGCAAAAAAAAGAAGATTGCAGAAATCTAGAATGCGTTCTCATTTTTGTAGTATAAGACTAGCTACAAGACTTGCAGCCTGATTCATGGAATTATTTGCGTGAAAAGGGCAGATTTGCGCAACTTTCTGGCTGAAAATCCCTGTGTGAAGTATAGGGATTTTCGGGCAGAAAGTCGTGCAAATCTGTGTTTTTCACGCAAATAATTCCATGAATCAGGCTGTCAATTGCTTAACTGATTCCAATTTTTGGGATTTGCCAATTCTTTAGTAATACTAGCCATAGCTAAAATTTAATTTACACGTTGACTCTAGTTACCAAAACGCTGTCAGCGGTTGTATTTGTATACATTGGTGCACCATCACAGTTCACACGAGTCCAGTACCATGCACATGGTATGGTACAGTACACATGACACAATGCAGTGCCTGCTCATTGGTAAGACACAGTGCAGTACTTGCACAACATTTTGAAACATCCATATTAAGTCTTGGAAAGTTAGTATGAAATGTCCTGCAAAGCAAACATCCTGAAATCTAATGTCAAATACAATGAGAAGCGTATGCTGTGGTTTTGAGTAAGCTATGGAGTGATGCAAATTCCATTGTTCAAAGATCGCAAATTGAAATAAAATCTGTTCCGTAAAACAAAAAATATAGTCAAAAGGTAAGTATTTTGTAATTGATCTATTCAATAAAAGAATTGGGGAAAGGAGGAGCAATGAAAAAAGCATACACTTTTTTACTCCATATATTGAATTACATATAAGGTGTTAAAAGCATTGGCTAAAATACTCCTGCACTTAACTTGGGGTTCACATTTGAAGCAAATGTATGATACAATGTGGTAGAATGTTGACATACGCATACTGTGCACTTACACTCAAGCTGGACAGATAGCACAACGAGCTGAGCACCCGTTTCTGACATCTGTGTGCAGCCTACTAATGCAGGCTAAATAATATCAACTGTTATCTCAGCTCTCAGATGCCTGCGTGCTTGTAACACTATATAAAACTAGATGTTATTATGATGATATTATTATTACTGTACAATTGGGAGATGACGCCAATTAAAATCAGCACAGCACACGCCGCCAAATAAACATGTGAATGTGAGCACACATAGGCAAATGCATTTTTTTTTACAAAGAAAAGCCTACCTAAGAGCTAGGACTAAATTGGTCTATTATTGAAGCAAAAGCTATCATAGGTGGGAAGAAATGAGTGGCTTCACATTAGGTAGGGAATTCTAGGGAGTTCCTGTGCAAACAATGCACTAGGTAACTTGTATATATGTTATATGTGTGTTTCATTGAATTTTTACAATTGTTTTGCAACAAAGACTACTAGTCTGGCAAAGTTTCAATCACGTGTTACAAATAAAATTCAGAAGCAGCAGCCTGTTGCAAATCTTATTCAGAAATAACTGTCTATTCCCATATAACAGCCATCACATGTTTCGACCCCATAGGTTTTATTCAAGGCTGATCAATGAATGCATTTACATTCTTCAGAGTCATTGAAATCATTTTTGAAAATAAAATAGTGAAGAAATTAAAAAAGACAATATTTACAAAATATTCATAGAAGAAACAAAGAAAGAAAAACAAAAATGATACTCCATTAGTGAAGGTCTAGTATGTAACCAAATCAACGTTAGCAATTCAGTAGGTCATAATACATCTAATTTTGGTATATCTTCATATCTTCATCATTTCTGCCTGTGCACCTGCCGGTTTTCTTGTCGCTTGCCATCCATGTTGTGCTTGCAATTCTTAAAAACCTTTTTGCTATCATCTGTGTAGCTTTTGAGCAGTCTGTGTGTTTTCCCATCCAGCCCAGCCCCTTGCTGTTCCTGCCTTCCCCTGTCCCCATTGGCCACCTTCCTGTCCCTCATGACCGGAATCGACCTACACCAACAAGGTACATAGGGCAGCCTTGACCCAGCAGCAAGCTAAGTGCTGCAAGGTAAAGGACAGCTCCCAACCAAGCAGCACCACCACGTGTTTGCCTGCTTCGCCTGAGATGTCTGCCGCAGTCAACCAGCAGCAACTGATAAGGTAATTGTGGTGTGGCTGGGGAGTACAGCCATTACTGTAATCCAGTAAAACCCATCCACTCGTATTACCTAATATCAAATAGCCACATGCATTTAGCATATTTGTATATGGTAGCCTTATCTTGCATTTAGCATAAGTGTACAGGGGATGCCTTAACTTGCTTTTGGCCCATCTGTGTTAGTCAGACACATCTTGCATTTAGCCTATTTGTGTAAGGTTGCCTTATCTTGAAGTTTGCATAAGTGTGTAAGGTAGCTGTGAGGGGTCAGTAATGTGAAGCTCACAACTGAGTTTAGTTTTCTCAAGGTTTGACATTATATTTTGAAATGAAACAATATACAGACCCTAACTAAATTTACTGTACCAGGGGATTCACTACTTATTCTGAGATCTGAGGGAAACAATCCTAGCATACACAAAACTAACCCTCACACTAAATAATCAAAGTAAAACCACAATAACATAAATAAAAGGTTACCAAACAATGAAGCTCTTGGTTGACTTCTGCTTGATCTGTGCAGATTGCGCTCCCCCAGAAATGTCCAAAGTCAATTCCTCCCAAGGAAAACACATTCTCAGATAAATTCTTGAAAAATTCCAAAGAAAATAAAAAGTCGCTCAAACAAAAATCCACAAATAACAGTTTCTTCTTCTGTGGATGAAAAGCTAGCCTTTCAAAGTTCCATAAAGAAAAACAGCACCAATGGTAATCCTGGATGAAGTTAAAAAACAAAAATGCTGCTTCCACTTTAATAACAACTTTACTTTCTGCAGCGTCTTCTATACGACTTGTCAGGATGCTTCTTCTAAGGAAATTGCTCTCCTTGTGAAAATGTGCTTTATTCTGTGTTGCTGTGAGAGCAGGCCTCTCTGCCTCAAGGACTGCTCCTACTTCAACTTCTTCAACATATGATAACTCTGACAAAATTCTAGACAACCACAGTTCAACCTCTGCTGCTACAACTTGATATTGTGGAAATGTTATTAGGCAACTTAAACAAGGCTGTTTGGCGTCTACGGGATGGCAAGCACTCTTTTTTCCACTTCTACCAGAAAGGGCAGCCCCTTTGTCTTTCCTCTAAGTCTTGTAGCTACTGCAGAATCTGCTTCAGCTTCTGATTGCCAAAGGGTCAGCTTCACTGATGCACAATTATTTATTATTACAAGCAGCCAGCTCCCTTCCCCAGCTTCATATGCATCTCTGTGTCTCCTGGGTTTGCCCCAAAGCTGTAATGCCACTCTCCCAGTTTCATATGACTTTGTCACCCCTGTATCAGAGGACCCTGGGTTAGTATTAGCTTCAGAAATGTCAAGACAACAAGCTTTATATTATAGCTTGATACATTTCCCTTTGTTTGACAAGACTTCCCACAACTACGAAGACTTTCACTCACTTTGCCTTCGATGCAAATGAAGTTCAGGTGGTTACAGTTACCGGCAAGGAGTTTCTGCTGCTCTGGAGTACGGTCCTTCATTTACCGGCTACATTATTACAGAGGCTGCGGGTTGTCTCGACTTCCTGACTTCTTTTCCTCTGTTACTGCTACCACAGCCACTCCCAGGATCCACACCTTCCCTCTGCACAGGTGTCTTTGATCTGCCTCATCAATGGAGAGTCTTCCTTTCTCCAGCCGCTCTCGGCTTGCTTCTGCACACGGGTCTCGGGTAAAATTTCAGAGCATGCAGATGAAATCTGATTGTTCTTTGCTCTGGCGTGCCTTCCCTGTTCAGACTTGCTTGTGAACTGCCAGCCTCCAGATCTGTCTCTTCCCCTACCGCTGCTGCGGCCTCCCGGCTCCTGCTCCAGTTTCTCTGTGTGACACCGTCCTGAAGCAGCCTTTTATTCCCCTCTTGTGGGTTAATTGGCTTTAGATGCAGTGCCTCAATTTTAAATGCCTGACCTTGCCATAGGCTTGTCTGCCTGTTCTCTATCTCTGCATGCCTCTTTAGCCCTCTTCTCCAGCACAGTCCCTGAGGGATTCTGGCACATGTAGTCCCTTTCAAGGAATTTCAGTGTTCCTACTGCTTTGACGGTTTTAGCAACCATTTAATTTCCCTCAATATTTTTAGAAGAGAGGCTGTGGGACTTAGCCTTTTTAGAGAAAGTTGGAATAAGAATGGCCACATTTCCATCACCCCTTTTGGCATACCTTTGATCTTGGGGCAGATATATATTTTTAGGGAGACAAAAGATTGGTTCTTCCAATATGCCACTTTGTTGGGTTGTACCCTGGGAGTCTATCTCCTCAGCTTTAGTAGGAGGTTGAGATATTTTAAATTGACAATATGCCAATTTCTCATTTAACCCAGTAACAAAAGTGTTCTCTCTAGGGGAAAATACTGTGTCTCATCCTGTGCAATGGCCCCACCATCCTGGGCCTTGTCCCCCTCTCCCAGGTGATCGTTCCGCAGTACACCACCCCCACGATTGGGATCAGGAAGTATTTGCCCTCTCCTGGCCACCTGGGAGTAGACTTTAAGCAGGGTTTCAGTGGGGGTTCCACAGGATTCTCCACATACTCTTCCCCTAAAGACCTGACCTCCGGGTCCAAATTCTACCTTCCCCTACATTATGGGTACCCCTGTGGTTTTATTGGACCATTTAATGGTCTCGTTATGAACTAGACCACAATCATTGGATGTTTCTCCTACCTCTACCTTACCAGGTACGTGTGGGGATATTAATTCTTTTTTAATTTTTCATAATATGCTCCATACATTTTACATTTTGTTGAGTGATGTGCAGGACCCAGTCATTAAAGCATGGTACTTCCATACCTAGGACTAAGGCAATAGGAGGATCAGCTATCACTGTTACCTGTATAAAACAACTTTTTCCTAGAATATTAACATTAAGGACAGTAATGCCTTGTTTGTCAGGTTGCTCATGTACACAGTTCACCTCTCTATAACCCATGATCTTCCAGCCGTCTGGTAACAAACTAGCTTATCTAGTTGAGGTTTTACTTCCTGTGTCTAACTGTGCCCAAATGGTCTTATTTTGAAAGACCACAGGTATTCTGTAGCTGGTTTTGTCTCCAATGCACAACATTGTTTCTTTGATTTGTCTGCTTATCGAGAGTTGGAGTTCCTGAGGATATACTATCCTTAGAAATAATTTGACTCTTTTCCCCCCATTCGTCTTATCGGGAGTCTTCATTTCCCCAGCTTCCCTTGGCTTGCTTCTGCACAGTTGCCTCAGATAAAACACAGGACTTCAGTTCTGCATTCATGACAATTAGGCACACCTGGAAAGACTGCGAACTTTCTCCAGTCTCTTCCAATGCAGCCACAGCCAGACAGGGTTTGGTGAGCACAGCACTAACTCGGAGCCTACAGGTGAAATCTGCCTGTTCTTTGCTCCGGCGTCCTTTCCGGGTTAACACTTCCTTATGAACTGCCAGCCTACAGTTCTGTTTCTTCTCCTACTACTGCTGCCGACCCCCCAGCTCCTGCTCCAGCTTATCTCTGTGACACCCTCCTGCAGCAGCCTTTTATTCCCCTCAGGTGGGTTAATTGGCTTTAGTTGCAGACCCTCAATCTTAATTGCATGACCTTGCCACAGGCTTTTAGGCATATCTGCCTGTTCTCTATCTATGCATGCCTCTTTAGCCCATTCTACATCACAGCCCTGAGAAATTCTGGAACGTGTAGTCCCATTCAAGGAATTTAAGTTTTCCAACTACTTTGATGGTTTTAGCAACTATTTAATTTCCCTCAATATTTTTTAAAGAGGGGCTGCAGACTTAGCCTTTTTAGAGGTAGTTGAAATAAGAATGGGCATATTTCCATCATCCTTTTTGGTATACCTTTCATCTCGGGTGGATATATATTTTTAGGGAAGGAAACAACTTGTTCTTCCAATATACCACTTTGTTGGCTTGTACCCTGGGAGTCTATCTCCTCATCTTTAGTAGGAGGTTGAGATATTTTAAATTGACAATACGCCAGTTCCTCCTTTAAACCAGTAACAAAAGTGTTTCTCTCTAGGGATAAATACCATGTCTCATCCTGTGCAATCACCCCACCCCCTGGGCCTTGTCTCTGCCCAGTTGATCCTCCCACAGTACACCACCCCCAGGATTGAGATCAGGAAGTGCCTGCCCTCTCTTGGCCTCCTGGGAGGAGACTTTAGGCAGGGTTTCAGTGGGGGGATCTGCAGGATTCTCCACATAGCCTTACCATGCTTTTGGGCCATCTGTGTTAGTCAGCCACAGCTTGCATTTAGACTATTTGTGTAAGGTAGCCTTACCTTGCATTTAACCTAATAGTGTAAGGTAGCCACATTTAGCATAAGTGTGTAAGGTAGCCATATTTTACATTTAGCCTATTTGTGTAAGGTAGCCTTACCTTGCATTTAACTTAATAGCGTAAGCTGGCCATATTTAGCATTTAGCATACATGTGTACGGTAGCCATATTTTGCATTTAGCCTATTTGTGTAAGGTAGCCTTATCTTGCATTTAGCATGAGTGGTAAGCTAACCTTGCCTTGCATAAAATATTGTCAACTCTTAATCATTGTGCTTGTCCCCTGAGCCCCACAGCTCCTAACACACTCACACAATCAACGTGATTATGTGTGCATGGGATGTGCAGTGGTCCCAGGGGGCAGGCATGGTATTTTCTACTGGACACCAGTAAAAAGATACCATGCCTGTCCGCTGGGCCTCACAGCACGTACCACACGCACTGCAAGGCACTGGCGGGCCCAGGGGGAAAAACAGGGTATTTTATACAGGAAAATTATGATAGATGCCCAGTAAAAGAAATATCACCCGTCGCCTGAGCTCTAGAGCACCCATTTTTAAAATGCCTTTGTTGTACAATCCTCCTTCCCTCCCCACTCGCCAAAATCAGCTCTACGGACCAACACAAACACACACACACACACATTCACACAGCATTCACACAGCAAGCACTGTTTCATTCACACGAGCACCCATCATCATACACTCACTCATAACACAAGCATACACGTATCCATACACATATTTAAATAAAAAATAAGTTAACATAAACGTACATTCTGCCCCGGTCCTGAAGTGCCTCCCCAGAGCTCCAGCTCCTGCATCATGAGCAGGAATCGGAAAGGAAGACCTTCCTGATTCCTGCACATGCGTGCCGGGTCCTGAGTGTGGGTGCTGAAATGCCCTGCTCTAGCTGAGTATGTGCGGCTGGGAACTGAAATGGTAAAGGGAAACAGTTCAGCCAACCCAGGAGCACTCCCCCAGCTGGAAAAAGCATCTGACAGAGAATTCAGTGTTTCACTGAACTGGCTCCTCTGTTCCTCCATAATGGGTGAGGGGGGCACTGGGTCGATGGTCCCTCTCCCCCATTATCAACGTTCTGCCCCTGTCCTGCTTTTTCATTCCTCCCTTAAAACAAAATCTTTTTTCCCCATTTCAGGCAGGGGTCCTGTGCCCCCCAGTGGGGGTGCACCCCACAGCTTGACTACCTCTGATAGAGGAAGGAGACAAAAAAAGCAAAGAAGGTTCAGAGGGAGCTGTTGACGTGAAAGGAGGCAGGAGAGAAAACAGGAGTAGAGGAAAGGGTAACATCTGGTGAGGAAGATGTTGAGAGAAAGAAGTGGTGAAGTGGAAGGAGGTGTGGGTAAAAGAAAGCTAGAAGGAGTGGAGTAGGGCAAAAGAGGCATAACATCTGAAAAGGCAAACAAGTGAAAGAGAGAAGTATTTTTTATAACTTATTTTATTTATTTGTAACTTATATAGAGCTTTACACCATAGCGCTGAACAGAGAACACACTTAACAGTACAATAAAATGCAGGATTCAAAACTATAAAAAGGTATTCATAGTTCTCATTCTAAATGAAGAAAATAATTCTTAAGGGTACTGCAAAATAGAGAGTAAGAGGCAATAGAATGAAGAGATAGATGAAGAACATTCCAGTAAAATGGAGCTAGAAAAGTAAAAGAACGAAACTGTGATTGGGCACAGGGGGGCGAGGAACTGATATATAGAAATTGAAACTGAGAAAAAAGATCATGTGAAGAAGAAAAAAAAGACACAAGACAGAAAAGATAAGAGGGAGCACGGCCATAGAGAGATTTGAAGACAAAACAGAGAAAGTTCAATTTGAGGCGAGAGTGAAAAAAAGGCAGTCAAGAGTAGACAGTGGCAGAGAAATTGAATCACAAGGGAAACAAAGATATAGGAGATGACTAGAAGCCTTGAAGACAGACTTTAAAGGAGCCAAGCGAGAAACAGGGAGTCCAAAGAGTGTGGCAGACCAATAGAATGAACATGAAAAGTTAAGTGAAGAAATCGAAAGCTTAGGGACATCAAACGTAAGAAAAGTGTGAGATTTATGAATGTTGAGCAGATGATAGCGACAGGCACATGAGGTAATAGAAATATGATGAGAAAGGGATAGGTTAGTATCAAGACAGAGACCAGGATTATGAGCAGAAGACGAAATACGTAGTTGTGAAGAGGAAATGAGACAAAAGAAGGAAGAGAAGGAATAGTACTTCAGTTTTAGTATCATTTAGGACCAGAAATTGATCCGACAGCCAGGATGTTATAGCTAGAAGACAAGGGGTAAGGTTATTATGAATGGAAGAGGAGAAAGACAGAAAGATCTGGGTATCATCCGCATAGAAATGATGGGATATCTCAAAAGACAAAATTATAGCAGCAAGAGGAGATGTGTAGAGAGAGAAAAGAAAAAGTCCTAGGACAGAGCCTTCATGGATGCCAAGAAAAAGAGGTAGTGTGTCAGAAGAGGACCCAGCCCAAGATACTGAATATGTTTGGTTAGATAAATATGAGCAAAACCAAGATAAAACAGAACTAGAAAACCCAAGAGAAGAAATAGAACATAGAAGAAGAGTATGATCCACAGTGTCAAAAGCCGCCAATAAATCCAATAGAATCAGAAGAGAAGAGTATTTAGAGTAACACGCAGACAGCATAGAATCACAAACAAAAAGGAGAGCAGTTTCAGTAGAGTGGAAAGGGTGAAAGTCAGACTGGGAACAAAGAGTAATAGAGTTTTCAGTGACAAAAGTTGAGACCTGAGATTAGACAAGACACTCAAGAAGCTTAGAAAGATAGGGAAGAAGAGAAGTGGGTTGGTAATTAGCGAGAAGTGGGGGATCAAGGGAAGATTTCTTTAGAATGGGAAGAATGGAATAGTGCTTAAATGAAGAAGGAAAGGTTGAAGTAAGCAGAGAAATATTAAAGAGAGAGGTAAGATAAGATGCCAGCGAGGGATGAACCTTAAGTATGAGGAGCTCCAGGGGACCACTTCGGTGGTGATAGTGCGCGGTACAAATGTCCTTTAACATTAACATGAGTAAAGAAAGAATCAGATTAGAGGGAGAAGCAGTAGGATGGGCACAAGCAAGTAAAGAAAAAGTTTCAAAATTAGAGATCTGAGAAAAAGGTGAGATAACCGAGGTCAGTGAGGAGAGTAGGGAAGAAGAGGCAACAGTAGAGGAAGGAACGATGGCCATTGAAGAGTGGCCATCTTTGAAGAAAAATAAGAAGACAAATCAGAGGCAGTTAAGATAGAGTAAAGTTTATATTCGAGAGATGGGAGAAAGAGGACGAGATAGCGATTGAAACTGATGCCTAGGTTGAGTAGATTGAGATGGCAGAAGATCGGAATAGTATGAGCATTTAGCTGAAAGAAGAACATCATCACATAGAGTATGATAGGAAGAGAAAGACAGCTGATCTGCATCAGAAAAGGAGATATGCCACCATTGCTCAAAGCAGTGAAGTACTCGTCGCATAGAACGAAAGTGGGGGTAAGCCATGACTGAGATGGTTTCTGAGAGGGGCAAAAAGAAGTAGTGGGGTAGAGAGAATCAAGTTCAGAAGAGAGAGAAGAAGACAATGTAGTAGCTGCATCATCAGCAGACAGGGCAGCAAACGAAGGATGCAAAGGAAGATTCAAAACACAGGAGGAAACAAACAGAGGACTATTAAAAGCATGAATATCTCAAGGAACATATGTGTGTAGGGTGATGAGCATGAGGGTCGGGTTCTCCACCCGCTCTGTTATGCAGGGCAGGGAGGAGGTGTGAGGAGGATCCTGTTAAGATAGGCCCAAAAGGTCCAATAAAGGAAAAACCTCAATAATCAGAGTAACTCCAGGTGGACGAGAAAACCCAGCTTCATTCAAAACCAAACGGCCGGTGGGAGAGCGTCAGAAATACAATCTCAAAACTGCGACAGAAACAAAACTTTTATATCAAAAACTTGTCATAGATGACGTCACAGATGGTTATTATCATAAAAACATCTATTCTAGTTTTGGATTGAACATTAGAGTATAGGATATATGGTTATCTATAAGTGAACCTCAATACAACTGGGTCTTCTATAACTACCTCTTAAAATGATACAATTCTACTTAACATCTCATTGGTTGGCGTTATACTGCGCTAGATGATAAGAGGAACACAAGGTGATAGGACAGGTTTTAGCTCAATGGCCTTCACCACCTTCAAGTTGTGCCAAGTTATGTTGTGAGGAAGGAGAGATGGCGAACCACAATGATCCAGTTTAAAGAAGATACTCCCTAATCATTCCCAGGCCTGATGTTTTCACTATCAGTCTTATTCGTGGCTTTGGCGAGCTGCCCTTATGTCTGGATGTGCTAAGGAAATGGCAGGTGCTGTATCTAAATGGCTCTGGCATAAATTACCATTGTCAACAACAGGAAAACCACACTGTTTGCACCATGGATGGCTGAAGCATTTAAAGCTTGAACCTGAAAAAGAAGTGGAGATGAGTTACATACATTCCCTCTTATTTCAAGAGTCCCCCAAGGAATGAGATTGGGAGTAATTATATCTTGAGCGTCAGTTACTAGCAAGGCAGCCACCATCTATTGGTGTCCTGAATTGAGAGGAATCAGAGAATACTAGCCGTTGGGACACTTCCAGATAGAGAACAGAAGAGGAAATGCAAGAATTCCTTAAGTAATTGGGAATCTGCATCAAGTACCAGAAAAGACACAAAAGTCATGTTTGGGATAGAGCGGGCTCTTTCCCCTATTTAAGAAGACTCTTTCCGGCAAAAGACACTTTAACAGCACAAGACACTTTCCCCTGAAGAATGTCCTACATGTTTGTTTTATTAAGGACAGAAACTTGTACAAGTCGGGTTTTTTGGAAATACACTAATAGGGAATAGGCTGAAAGTAGTGAGGCATGGGAATCAGAGTGTGATGTGTACACATATTTGTGATCCTCGAGAAATTATTGCAACATTACTCACTTATGGTGTTTCTACTTGTGTGGTTTTAACATATTGTATGTGTTTTATGTATTATGATAATTTTTATGATTGTTTTTATGAAATGTATTGATGTTTAACTAATAAAATTTGTGATAATGCACTTCACTAGATGTGGGAAGAGTATGAGTTCACCTGATAAAATATAGGACTTTCTTCTTGTATATAGAAATTATATGTTCACAGAGTAAGAAGTCTGTAGATCCCCCCCTGTGACTTGGAAGCGCTTTGAGAATATAAATAAATTACCATTGTTTCAGTCAAATGGAAGAAGACCACTGTTTGGGACCTAATCTCATCTATTTATTGCATTTTCTGATGTTTCAACGTGCGTGTGCTTTCTTGCGGTGTCCACTTGGGGCGCTGCATATTCATTCGTATTGTAATCAATTGGCACTGTAGCTACTTGCACCTGGCATTCGGGGATATGTGTATTTCTCACTGCTACCATCTAAAACTAATTAACTTTAACAATTGTGCTGTTTGCCCTGGGAAACGTTATCTGTTGTGGTTTCCGCTTGCTATGCCGAACTCCCCTCGGCGCACTGATCTTAGTTACCTGGGGCTACTGTCTGATCTACGTGAGCCCTGGAAACTGTGTTAAGACATTGTATGTCAGGCTGCAGTATTTCACAATTGAGGCCTTGTTAGGTTTATTCTAAAATGGCAGAACTTTGGATTATTCTCCACCATGTTGTGCCCTTCGTCTCTTACATGTTAATGTTCTTCATCTCTTTGTATGCGTATTCTTCGTGTCTATGTGCAAATATTCTTCATGTCTACGTGTAAGTGTTCTTCATGTCTGCGTGCTCTTCATGTCTCTTGCATTTACTTCGTGTGTGTGTGTGTGCCACCATTTAATTACTCCCTACCTATGTGTATAATAAGTGCAACTACCTGCCGCCCTACTTGTGTCACACCATCTATTCTACTCTGAACGGCAGCTACATGTCTCTTAATGTTTTGTTAACGACCTACTGCACTTTTCTCAGCCTTTACTTTTGCTCGTGATCATGGTGGGGGACAGGTGGGGTTGTGGAGGGCGTGGCCAATACTGGTGCAACTCTTATCTCCATTACCACAATCCCCTGGTCAATACCCTGAATCGCTGGGCTAGTGGCAGAGGCTTGTCACATGCACAGTGCAACAACTTCTGGCCCATTAAGACATACCCAAGGTCCCCTATCAAACAGAATTGAAACACTGTACTGCACAGGAAAGCTAATACAGACCCTGTAGCGTGGAATATGCTGCTTTCTAGCTTGAAAACACATGATTCTTCAAGCGATAGAGCTATGACTTGCAGCTCCTAGACGTGTCCTGTTCCTTGCGAAAGCTGGGGCTAAAATGGCGCTAAACATGCAAGACCACTGCAGAGCTCATATGCCGATCCAGACACCTCTATCAGAAACACATGTGGTCCAATGTATATTCAAAAGCAAACAATCCTGCACTATTAAAATGTTTGAGACACAACTGCAAGCTCCGAAGGTGAGTCTGGTCTGGGCATAGAACATGGGGAAATAAAAGCATGCAAAGACAACTCGGCAGTGTAGGAGTTCAGAAAAGGAGGTGGTGCAGTTTGGCAAAGGCTAGGGATAGGAGAGAAAGGAGAAGCTGAGTGTAGAGGAGGAGCACAAGAGACAGAAAGGAAAGGAGGCGGGTGTAAGGAGGAGCAGGGGCATTGGGGGAAGAGTGTAAGATCTCAGGAGTAGAGAGTGAAAAGAGGAGCAGGGAAGGTGCACGGGAGAGTAAGGTTTCAGATAGAGAGGGTGAAGAGATGAGCACAGGCAAGGAAAGAGGTGCTAACAGGTGGAGCAGAGGTGTGGAAAGGGGAATAAGCACTGGAGACGAGGTGGTGAAAGGAGGAGCAGAGCAGAGGCATAGCCAGGACTGTCTAACAAGTGGGGCCTGAAGCTAATGTAGTTGGGCCCACCGCACTGACATTAACATATGTAAATGCCCACACAGCGCTGCTTAGTGGGTATTTAAAGATTTTGGACGGGCCTTACCCACTTACGCCCTAAACTGTCTAGGCCTCTGGAGCAGAGCAGTGGAAGGAAAGAATAGGAGTTGTAAAGCATGGGAAGAGATTTAAGATCAGAGGAAGGGGCTGGGAAAGGTGCAGACACATGCCCTGTGCCAAACGGGTACATGTGATTGGTGGGAGGAGGAATGTGCATGTGGCAAAGAGTCGAGGAGGTGCTTAAAGAGTCAGTGGAGAGCCAGAACCCCAGAGGAGGCGTAGTTAAGGAAGGGCTCCCTAGGAAAAATCTTACATTGGGGTAATGCAGAGGAAGGCCATGATAGCTGGGCAAGTAGTGAACATAGTTCCCTGAAAGAGATGTGTCTAAAAGGGACAGAGAGGCAGCTTTTAAAACCTCTAAACCAGCCTCCCTCCTAGTGACCACTGACAAAACAGGCCTCTCACCGCTATTGGTGGTCTAAGACTGGTGGTACCTCTGAAAGACTATTCAAGGCTGGTAAGAGATCACCAGCCTCGAATAGGGACAACAAAATGACTGAAGCACTTCTCTAGGCCATTTAGAGGAACAACCCTGCTAAGAACATGACCTCTCCCCCATCTAAGAGAATAAGAAGAACTTAGAGAATTGAGTAACGCAGGGGAGAGACCGAATACTAAAGAGATTTTTCTATTGGAAGAGGAAAGACTTGCTATGTTTTCAGCCCACAGCATTTTGTTTGAGTTGCGTCATCCTGATTTCATCTGGAGAAGAAAACCCCAACTGGGGAAGAGGCTTGTCAAAGACTGTTTTATTATATCCAAAGTAGCACTATTCAGACAAACCCAAGGAATACATTAAGACCTGTTGTCTCATCTAGAGCGGAAAGACATTTTGTCCTAGAACCAAAGGGGCCCCGGGTTGAGATGATGCATGTCAGGTTGAGAGGAGGCTTCAATACTGTCCCGAGTTGTGTTTTCCTTTCCTCTTGCAAAGCCCTTCTTTGTGAAACTTATTTAATAAATCAAAACACTCAGCCGAACTTTTAAAAATCTTCAAGGAGCTGGCCAAATCCTGCTCTAGTCTCCACCTCTCCTGGTCCCTCCCAGGCCCTTTCCATGGCTCTGGCTTCTCATTTCACCACTAAAACTCAGGACATCCTGTCTACTCTCTCCTCTCCCTCTATCATTCCAGTCCCCTCTCTGGCCGTATCGCCTCTTCCTTTCTCCTCCTTCTCCCTGTTCACTCCCGGTGATATTTCTAGCCAAGTCCGATCTAATAAAAGTCTTGTCAAATCAGGTGCTCCCCTGCTCCTCCAGAACCATTAAGGACCCTAACGACACCCATGCTCCAGCCTTGGCTGATTTCGGCAATCACTATTTTGCCTCTAGAACCTTTACCTCCCCCTTAAGCAATCTCTTTTGTACTCCCTCCTTAAGAAGACCTCTGCCGATCCTTCCTCTGTGGCAAACTATCGCCTGATCTCTAACACTCCTTTCCAGGGCAAACTCCTGGAAAGGCTGTCCATCTCCCAGCTTAATCTACATTCTGAATCTGTTGGTTGTCTCCATGACCACCAGTCTGGTTTCGGAGCAGCCACAAGCACGGAAACTGCCCTCCTGAACACCCGTGAAGACTTGCTTTCCAATCTACACTTAAACCTTCCTTCTGCCCTCATTCTCTTGATCTATCCTCTGCTTGCGACACGATCAACCAAGCCATCCTGCTCAATCAGCTCTGTGATAACCTGGGCATCTCTGGTCAGGCCCTAGCCTGGTTGACCTCCTTTCTCTCAGATCGACCCTCTCAGGTCCAACTTGTATCTTTTCTCTCTTCTGTTTCTCTCTCTACATGTGGTGTCCCCCAGGGGTCTAACTTCTCTCCCTTGCTCTTTAACCACTACTTGGCACCTCTGGCCCACCACATCTCTACCTTCTGTTCTAACTTTCAGTGTTATGCAGATTACGCCCAGATCTCCTTCAGGCTCCCCTCAGCCTCTTCTGCTCCTTCTCTCACACCTGACTGTATGTACCCAATTCAGGAATGGTGTGCCTCCAAAGATCTCTTCCTTAATGCCAGTAAGACTGATATCCTCCTCATTGGGACACCTGCTCCCACCTTTCCTCTCTCACTCTGGCCGCTCACCCTGGGCCCTCTACCTACACCTTCCTCTGAGGCTAAGAACTTTGGTGTCATCTTCGACTTCACCCTCTCCTTCTCTTCTCACATCCCTGACGTCTCGAAGAAGTCACACTATCAGCTGCATCCCCTCAGAGGTATTCTTCCTTTTCTCACTTTCCCCCAGAAACTCACTGTCTCCAGAGCCATGGTCCTCTTTAGGCTGGACTACTGCATCAGCCTCTTTCTGAATCTGCCTGCCTCTATCCTTCGCCATTTACAACTAATCCAAAACAAGACTGCAAGCCTTGACCTTTGCCTCAAGCCCAGGGATTGTATCTCTCCAGCCCTGAAATCTCTCCACTGGCTCCCTGTGGCTGCAAGGATCGAATTCAAAACCCTGCATCGTCCACAAGGCTTTTTGGGGCCGGGGACCACACTACATCCAACTTTCTCTTCTTAAGCATCTTCCTTTGCAAGCGCTCCACTCATCCACCTCCAACTCTCTTAGGGTCAGACGCTTCTCCAGGCAGAGAGTGGGGGGTAGATCTTTTTCCCAGCTGGAGCCTCGCTCTGGAACAGCCTCTATGCCTCTCTCAAACTTGAGCAGGACCACCTAAGGTTCCGGAAGCAGCGCAAGACCTTCCTTTTCGCTAGCGCTTTCTCTCTCCCTCTCCCTTGCTGATGTCCCTGTCTGCTGTGCATCCTGGTTACCTGGCCACCCACTGAATTTAGGAGACTAGGCTTCTGCATGACCAGTTGCCCTTGCACTGCCTCCCTGCCTCCCAGCCTCCAAACCACTTAGCGACTGTATCTGCAACCCTACAGTTCCCTGACTTTCTGCACTAATGAGCCATCTCCCTTGCAGCACTTAAGAGTCCATTTGACCTCTCCTCTCCCCTCCCACTACCCCCAGCACTCTCCCCCTCCTATCCCCCGCACTTGCACAATCTGAATGACACAAGGCCTAGTAAGATCGTTGTTTTGTCCTCCTCCTGTCTTTCCTTCCTTGTCGCACCTAGAAATACTTGTGTACAGGCACGTAATAAATGACTTATCATATCATATTGTTGCAAGGTCATTCACATGCCATGGCTGTGATTATCCCATCAGTGTATCGTAATAGTTGCCATGCAGCAATGATTTACTTTGCACCTAGAGACGTTCTTTGCCTGATGGGGAGAGCATCAATATCTATGACACTGGTGCACCGAGAATGGGGTTCAACCTAAGCCCAAAGACTAAAGTATGCATGTCACAGATCAAGCTTTTGAATTTATAGGTTACAAGGATCCTGCACTATCTACCTTGGTGGACCTAGGGCAACAAAAAGATTCTCAGAGGTCAGTAGTGCCCGAACTTCACAGAGGCCTCAGAGATAATAGATACCACATACCCTCTGTGACGGGCGACCACAGCATACAGCAAGAGAGGATGGAAGAACCATGGCCAGGAATGAAAATAGGTTCCTGGCACCCAGACTACACCATTTGTTGGCCACCTCAATTCTGTCCACTCATGCAGTAACCATGGGGACTACCGAAGCGATGGCTAAGCTGTCTCAGACTGGGCATGCTGTCCGAAGATCTAGGGCACAATGAACCGAATAGGAAGTGACTGGTAGCATTCTTGCCTTTAACTCTGAAGCTTCCTTTTCTCCCTTTGCCTCATCTAGTCCTTCTTAAGCCTGCAGGCATAAGCCCTCTTTCTTGGCACACACTTGCTACTATGGGCAACCAAATTTGACTTCTGTTCTCCAGAAAGTTAAAATCAAAGAACTCCTGTTCCTCATCTCATCTTACATCAATTTAATTCAGGGGTAGAAACTCCTACTATCCAACACAAGAGGTCAGTGACTCCCATCATCTCTCAGCTAGATTCCTCGATTACCCTGCAGCATGGAAACATAGGGGCATGGAGGAAGAAGGCTATTGAGGAGCAGCTCCTGAGAGTTCTGCACAGGAGACTTAAGGCGTGACCAATATGCAATGTGGGCCCCTGACCATTCATCATTGCCTTTAAGTCACAAGTGGGGTTCCCCGGTGAGTCTCTGAAACCCTGGGGATGGACTGATGCAACGTGGAGAGAAGCAGATGGACAACTACTCTCAATCTTGAACACTGTTCAGTAGAGATGTGCTTCTGTAAGAGTTTCCCAGTTGATCCAACTCCTGAGCCATTTCAGGTTGGTTGCAGGAATGGCATTTGGGGCAATGGCCAAGGCTTAGTTACCAGCCCCCTCCACCTATAGACCAATGGGTAGTGTGTTGCTAGAATACTTTGAGCACGCTAAAGGGGCATTTAGGGTCAACTTTAAAAAGGCCAGTACTCAGAATGTGATTCTTGCAAAGACTTCAATATGTATCAGAAGAGAGTGTTCACGTTTTGTCTTACTTGGGAAAAATTGCCTTTTTCCATAGATTTCGTGACTTGGCCCTAAAAGAACAATTCCTCTGTGGATTGATGGGACCAATTAAGGTACTGCTGTTGGACTGTGGTCTCCTATGTTTGCAAGGTACTTTTAAGGCAAATGTCTAAGAGGGAAATTGGGAAGGATAGCTCAAGAGCAACGCGTTTGTCTAGGAATCAAGACAACGCAGCGCAACAGAGGTTTGAATTCTGATCTAGCACTTAGATACCACTTGTTGGTTTTAAGCGCGTTATAAAAGAACAATTATTTTAATAAAATGCTTGGTGTACCAGATGGAAAAAATAATCTATAAGGTAGGGTATGCCCGTAACCTGAGGGCCTGGGGAACATAGTATATAAAGGGAAAACTTATACGGGATAATACATTCTGCCATTATATAGTAAATTATTCTGTGTTAAAAAAAAATACCTACAATATAATGCGATGGAGGGAACATAAAAACCAAGAGGGGTCCTGGGAGTACCTCTGGCGGACATTAGTCCCGGTTACAAGAAACGTACCTAGAGTCTTTAGCTCACTATCTTTCACAGAGAGGAAATATCTAAAACATATCAGTCTTTGTCCTGCCCTACGGCAGTCCAGCACCGAAATACTAAGCAATTCTCCTCTGAACAAGAGTACCAACAGCAACCCCAGACACGTGTTTCGGTCTGGTTGGACATCATCAGTAGGGTGGAGCTGTGCCTCTCTAAGAATAGTCAGCAAGGGGTCCACGTCTGGATTGCCCTAGTAACTTAGGGTGAGACCCAAAGTTACTTAAATTTTCAAAAAACAAGGGGGGTCCTGGGAGTCCATCTGCCGGACATATGTTTCTGTTATGAGAGACTTACCCAGAGTCATTAGCTCACTATCTTTCACAGAGCGGAAATATCTAAAACATATCGGTCTTTGTCCTGCCCTAGGGCAGTCCAGCACCGAAATGCTAAGCTACTGATGAGGTCCAACCAGACTGAAACACGTGACTGGGGTTGCTGTTGGTACTCTTGTTCAGAGGAGAATTGCCTAGCATTTCGGTGCTGGACTGCCCCAGGGCAGATCAAAGGCTGATATGTTTTGGATATTTCTCCTCTGTGAAAGATAGTGAGCTAAAGAATCTGGGTAAGTCTCTCATAACGGGGACTAATGTCCGGCAGATGGACTCCCAGGACCCCCCTTGTTTTTTGCATATTTAAGTAACTTTGGGTCTCACTCTAAGTTACTAGGGGAATCCAGACGTGGACTTCTTGCTCACTATTCTTAGAGAGGCACAACTCTACCCTACTGATGAGATCCAACCAGACCGACACCAACAAAGCCTGCCCTTACACTCTCCAGCAATCTAGGAGCGCTGTTTCTAAAGGATATCCCGCCGTTTGAATGAAGCCGTAAAGAAGGCTGTAGAAAATGGCCGTAATTTATAGCAGCGTGTGTAGAACGTGATGTTGTCATCACTCTTGCTGAACCGCTCATATTGCTTGGAAGCAACATCTGTATAGAATATTAAAATGGGAATTCTCTCAGGCGCATACTTCCACTCAATGTCCTGAAATCCTTTAAATGAAAGTTCGATATAAAATAACCGTAAGACGATGCAGTGTATGTTTGAGTGTATAGGTGCCGTCATGACGTCATTGCGTGGAGCGTGAGTGGCGTCATTAATATGGGCTAACTGCAGGTAAGTATAGGTGTATAGATTAGCACCCGGTTTTGTAAAATGGCATTCACCCTTCAAGGCCTTCATAGAGAATGTCCCCATATCATATGCATAATGGCAAGAGATAAACAAAGTTCTGCAAGTGAATGCTAAGTAGTAGTGGTGTGAGTCAAATCAGATGAGCTAATTGTACATAAGTGTAGGGGTGTTGGAAAAGCACCCGTTTTTTTACAATTCACTTTAAAACGGCATTCGGCCTTCATTGAGGATGTCCCCCTATGATATGCTAAGTGGCATGAGAAAAACGAAGTTCTGCAAGTGAGTACTAGGTGGCAGTGGTGTGAGTCCAGTGATTTCAATTCCAAACCTACAACACAAGTCTGCCCTTATATAGGTTCACATTCTAATGACCCTCCTTGGGATGGAGTCCTATCCTTACCAAGACACTCATGTATAGCTCGAATGGACCTTTATAATTACACAGTTAATCACCCAGATGAAGCTGAACTTCGAGCAAAATTGTCCACTGGTACGCAATCTATAAAACTGTGCAACTGCTGCCTTCTTATGAGCTCACATTCTATATCTGCTTTACCTCACTAGTAATGCTCATTACCAGTAAACTGCCATTTCCCCCATTTTCTAGTTATGAGTACATCCTACAGTTACAACACAGATATCCAAATACAGATCGCATTATATGTAATCTTCTGTCTCATTAGAGAGTGCACAGTATTATGCCTTCATCCAATCAAAAATTTTAAAAACGACCTAATGAGTATTGCAGTGCCTAAGTTGTCTGTTAAATTGTATTTACTCCAGGGTAGGTTTGTAGTGCTGTGAATAATATTTGTATACATTGTCATAAAAAGGGGCCCAGATAGAATTCCAAGTTCATGCCGAGTGGCGCCATCGAATCCAAACAGTGGATCCAAAACAGCTCTCTTTGTGATAGGCGTCTAGCTAGGTCACCTCCTCTTGGGAGGGGATGTATGACTTCCAGTATGATGGACCTCAGTTGTGCCGTGATATGTCTATTATCCTTGAAATGTCTATAGGCTGAGGATTTCAAATTCGCAGTTCTCAGATTTGACTTGTGCTCAGTCCTTCTTCCCTTTGCCTTCGGCGTCATTTTACCAACATCATATCTCCAGCAGGGACATCTTAAGGCATAGATAACATTTTTGCTATCACACGTTGCGTAGTCCTTAAGTTTAATATTTTTCCCATTGTTGGGATGTCATATATATTCACCTTTTATTATGGTGGAGCAGTGCATGCAAATGTTCCACATTTTCGTTTATGAAGGATGGTTTGTGTTGTCTTTCTTGGTCTTTCTACTTTAACTAGAGTGTCCCTCAAGTGCTTGCCTCTTTTATAGGCCAACATAGGTGGTTCTGGGAAGAGTCGTCGTAAATTAGGGTCATGCCTGATCAATTCCCAGTTTTTATTGATGATCTTCTTCACCTGATAACTCTGCGAGGAGAATCACAGACTATCTATCAGTCTGGTGTTCTCTTTCTTCGGGATTCCTTTCAGGAGTTCTAACCTGTCATGTTGTTCAATTCTTAGTAATGCCCTTTGCAACACATCTTCCGGACATGTTTCATATTCCTTCTCTAGGTTCTCATTGTTAGAAACAATCACTTTTAATCTCAAGAACTGGCTGCACAGTAAACTTTCCTTCAGATGTTTCGGGTGAAAGCTATTGTAATGTAGCGTGTTATTCACATCTGTGGGTTTTCTGTATATGGCTGTAAGTAGTTCAGTTCCTGTGTAAGCCACTGCTACGTCCTAAAAATGGATCTCAGGATCCCCTACCTCCATTGTAAATTGGATCCGATCATGGCAGCTGTTTAGATAATCAAAGAATGGTAGGAATTCTTTGGTACTGTTCCAAATGCCAAACACGTCATCGATGTAACGTTTCCAAAATGTTATTTTAGGTGTCCATGGTTGTGTGTCCAATACCTGTGTCTTTTCAAATTGGTACAGAGAAATGTTTGCATAACTTGGGGCTACTGAGGAGCCCAACGAAGTCCCTGCTATCTGCAGGTAAAATTGTCCTTCATATCTGAAGTATTGTTCAAGATTAATTTAATCAATTGTATCGCACACACCTTATGTGTTTGTATATTCTCATGTTCCAATAGAAACCATTACATGGCATCAATGCCTTCTCTGTGAGGAATGGAAGCATACAAACTGTTGACATCTAAGGAGAAAAGTATCAAGTTAGGTTCTGTAAATTGTAGTTCCCCTAGCAGTTGTAAGACGTGAGATGTGTCTTTAAGGTAGGTAGGTGTGGCCTGTATTAGGGGTTGTACAGCTGTGCCAAGATGTATGGCCAATGGGTGAAATACAGTTTCCGTGCCTGTGACCATAGGTCGGAATGGTGGATTGGTCGCATTTTTGTGAATTTTGGGGAGGGCATAAAAGACAGGAGTGACTGGAATTTTTTGAGTAAGAAATCAGCTGTACGATGAGTGATCCAATCTTCATCTCGTGCTTTGTTGATTATGTCTCTGATTAGCTCTTTTGTAGGTGTGAGTGGATCATTATCTAAGACCAGATAGGTTCTGGAATCTTGTGATAAGTCTAAACAACCCTTATGATAAAAGGATGTGTCCATGATGACAAGGGCTCCCCCTTTGTCTGCAGGTTTCATTGTGATGGAGATGTCTTCAGCAAGCTCCTTGAGATGTTTGAGTTGGTGTCCCCTAATGTTCGCCCTTTGGTGTTTGTTATAGTTAATCTTCTTCAGATCCCTTGAGGTCTTGAGTTTGAACATGTCTATTATCGGGTGGTTAACTTGTGGATGGAAGGAACTCTTGGATCTTAGCTCCAAAAACTCTGGGTAGCTTGTCAAAAAACACTTTAAGTTCCATCTATCTAATCAGTTTGAATAAATTCACCTCTTCTTCAAAACACAAACTGTTGTTGTACGGGATAAAAGATAAGCCCAGATTAAGAGTATCTAGCTGGGTTTTGTTCATATTATATATTCAGTACTAAGGAATCTGTTATTTGTTCCGTGGTCTTTGCTTTCGTTTTCCCTCTTCTGGTTTTCCTCTTTCTAAAAAAAGGAGTCTGACTACCTAAACCCTGTGAGACTGAAAGTGAGGGTTTCACAACATTGTTCCTTGTTGAACTGGCATAGCACTGGACCAGTTTCCTGCTTTACTGTTTGTGCTATAGTTCTGCTCCGTTTCCTATTTGCTCTAATCAGTGCCTTTAAAACTGCCAGATCTCCCATTTCATTTCCATGGCGAAACTTTCAGCCAGTCCTATTGTCACAGATGCCACAGAAGCACACAGAGCCTGGTGACAATGCAAGATGTTCTTTATTTAGTATGTAGAATCCTAAAGTCCAGCTGACCTGGGGGTTTCTGGGTAGGTTTGGCGCTAGAGCCAGCCCTCTCTATTTCCTCTTCCTTGGGAGGCCAGTCACAGCCCTGATGTCCGAAGTACACTGGTTTGTGCTGTAGAATGGTAACCCCTACTAACTATGATCTTTCCTTGTCTACTTATGGCCTCCCTAAATGGATGGCTCTCTGACTCCCTCAGGGACTTTCTATCTCTCCTTACTCTAGCCTCGCTTAGTGTATGACAGGGGTTCGGGTCTGTGCCTTGCACTCACTCGGTTGGACTTGTTCAAAGCCATCCACGCTCACCCTGCCCTTGCCCTTGCTCTCCTACCTACCACTCTCCTCTCTCCACTCTACTGCTAGACTACTTTTCATCACCTCCACCTTTTGATGTTAATTCTACTCTTGACTTCTTTCACACCACTTCTCTCCTCCCACTGTTACTGCTTCCTAACGCTATCCCTTTCTTCACATTTGTATCTCGTTCATGCACATTCACACTGTAGTCCTTTCACCACTCCCACTCTAATACCACACAAACTATGCAACCCACAGTTTCTTCACTTGTCTCTCAGTCCACCTCCTTTCTTGCCCTTGACCTCCCTCACACAACCCACACTGCCCCATTGCCATCCTGGTGTAAGCCCCACCCCCACCCCGGGATAGGTCCCCTCTCCCTATCCAATGTGGAGTCATTGCCAGAACTTGGGGCAAGGAGAAAGGGAATGAAGGTTGGAAAAGAAGTCCAAGCCCCACTCGCTTCTGCTATAGGGCACTCTTACTGGCCTTCCGAGACATTGGCAAAGGTTTCACCTGTCATGTGTCAGCGGGCTCACCGGAGACAGTGGTCCCATTCCCTCTCTGGGCTGTCACTGATCATGCACCCTGCCCTGGCTGATGGTGGGCACTGTATGGCTCAGAATACAGCTAAGTCAGGCAGCAGCAACCCTCTCTCTTCCCTGTTGCATCGGTGTCCTATGACGTCGGTTCCTGGTCTCTGGCTGCGTTGCGAGCTCCCCCTATTTAGGACGGATCCTGTCCCTGTGGCCCAGGTGGCCCCATCCAACTGCCAGAGCTATTTCCGCGTCCGAGTCTTCCTGCCACCCAGACATTGCGACTACATCTTTCCTCCCGGTAACCCTTGGTCGATCTGAGGGTCTGCAACATGGTCTCCGCCACTGGGTTCCTGGTGGCTTCTGTGTCCAGGTGAGGAGCAAGACCTCGAGGAAAGGAGGGATTTGGGGATCTAAAGCCATGTACCCTGGCATGTGGTTTGGGAAGGTATATGGTTAGGTCTCCCCCCAGACAAGGACAACGTACTGGCCAGATCATACTGTACTATTCACTCTGCTTTACTCCTTTGCTCCTGCTTTGCCCCACCACTCCTCCTTTACTAAGGTTCTAGTTCTGTGTATTTACTGTATCTATTACTCCTCTTTACCCCTGCAGGTATTTTGGTCCCTTGTATACCCAATACTGTATTGACTTGTCTGCCCGTTCAAATGGCCAACTCTCAAGTTGCTTTCCAATATCTGCCACTTGTGAGAGGCATGCGTTTCGTCTTTTCCCAAATCAGTCAGTGCACTATAATAATTGATGAGCTCATCTGGATTCACCTTCCTGGGTCTATGGTTATCAACAACTCATCAGCATAAAGCAGTGCCTTGCCCTCAAAATCTCCCTCCTCCCCCTCGTGTCTTTCTACCTGGCATTGCCTCTAAACGTAATAGCAAGGGTCTCAATCGAAGGAGGATAAAGAAACATTGAAAAGGGGCTAGAGTTTGTCTAGGCCTTTAACAGTTGGGAAGTCCTTTGAAGATGGGCCATTCACATGTGTGCCTGTGCCTGATCCTATGTACAATGCGTGTAGGCTGTTTAGTTAAGTTTTTTCTAAAGCGTATCACCCCTAAGTAAAACTCACTGTTATCGAAAGCCTTCTGAGCATCAGGTCTACCACTATCCACCGATTTATTCTCCTCCCAGCTATCGGAATCTCACCTTCAAATTGGCTCATACTAACGTGCCCAAAACATACATTTTCCTCGGTATCTTAAGTCAGAGTTTTCTTAGGATATTTGTGGCTGCATTTATTTGGGAGAAACGGAAATGGCTAGAACAGTGGAAGTGGTCCTTTCCTGGATGAGAAATCAATGGGACATCTGGCTTGAGTTCAGAGAATAGTAGATTTCATAAATGCTCAGGCTGTGCATGTTTTGCAGTAGGGCGGCAAAGCAGGCACCATAGGTCTGTGAACGCTAACAGTTTAGGGTAGACATAGGCATTAGTGGGACTTAAAGTGCCTTAACTTGAATTTCTGGTTCCGGCAACTGAAAACATTATTAGACTCAGCTCAACCCGTTCAAGCATCTGTGTCATTGTCTCGCTAATGGAATCGAGGAGAATTGGGAGATTTCCTATTCGACACACATGTTGCTTGAATCCCTCGATCCTCTTTGAGTCAATTAATCATTGATTCCTGATCTGCCTGTAGATTCCAGGCAGGTAACACAGAGAGCGGCAGGTAACACAGAGAGCGAATTGGGTTAAAGCTTTTTCGAACAATAGCTACATATTGTTTCGAATTGGCGTCATCTTTTTTGAACCCAAAGAAACTATTAATTCAAACCACGTCGATTCAGCTCAGCCTTGTATGGGAAACTCAAAGTGAATAGCACCTTTCCTGTTTCCCGCGGTTGCCTTTTGATGGGGGCACAGAAATAGGCAGACAAAGTGGGAAGGACCTAGGCTGCGTGTGCTGTAGGAGTTACTTGTTTGTGATTTGTTTTATTTTGCAAAATGGAAACAGGGGAAAGGACTGGGAGAGCAGCAGTAGAAGGGTGGAGTTTAATCTGCAGAGAAGGGTGCTTTCCTACACTGCCCGAACCCTGCAGACCCTGGGTCAGTAACAGCAGCCACTACCTCAGGCTCTAGAGGTGAAGCAGTGGCAGCAGCAGCCTTCACCTCAGGCTCTAGAGGTGAAGCAGTGGCAGCAGCAGCCGCCACCTCAGGCTCTAGAGGTGAAGCAGTGGCAGCAGCAGCCACCACCAGCCACTCTTTTGCTGAAGCAGAGGGACATGGGAAGACCCCAAACATCAGGAGAGGCGAATAAAAAGAAGGGGTTCAGGGCATGGTGATAGTTAAACACTGCTCCACAGGAGCCCCCAAAACAAAAAGACTTCAAAAGGTGGTGTGTGACCTCTGTGGAGAGGTGATAGGCTGAAGCAAAGGCCCCATTTTCCCACCAAAAGCATGCTGCAGCACATGGGTAGGGGACGGGATGTCAATGTCACTACAGGTGCCTCAGCAGCAGCCACACCTTGCACCATTCCCACCTTCAGAAGAAGATGGAGAGCAGCCTGCTGCAAAGCCTCTTTCCCCAGAAGGACATGGAGACTGCCAGCTGTACTGGGATTTATCCCAGGTATGCAGAATGTGTCATGCGGCACTGTTGGAGGCAACAGTGAGAAATGGGTGATGTCAGGGTGGCACACCTAATGCACTTTCAAGCTGCCACATGAAAGACCCACCGGAGCAAAGATGAGTGCACAATTCTCTTTTTTTCACATTGTCATTCCCCAAATGTTATCCTTCCCCTGAAGAAAAGAAAAGGAGAACATCTAGAAAATCCCACTTTAAAAAAGCTAAAATAATCCTAGTTTACACAACGCTTTAAACTGGGTTCCTCCCACCTCTAAACACTGTAATAATTAAGCAATAAGCCCCGAACAAGGGGGGCATTACCACTTCAGGTAATGCCCTGGGCGCCCATAGTTACAGTCCCAAGCAGAGTTACAGGCCCCTCTGAGGGGCTTATTGCCATTAGTGCCCCAGACCACAAGACTTGGGTACTAAGAGCATTGCTCTCTGACATTCAAAGCGGGGGGCAGAGACTGGGGAAGAACCCCAACACTCCCCCCTTCCTTGGAGGCACAGAGCCAAACATCCAGCCTCTCTGCCATCCTCAAGACCACCAACATCCTGGGAATAATGAAAAGGAATAATTTCTCCAAAAGGTAAGTTGAAATGCTACCGTTGTATTTTCTATTATTATAATATTCTATTCTATTGCAGTATTTGCATTGCGTGCAGAGATAAACTGGAGGTACTGCCAGTGCAGTAACTCCACTCCAGGATTTATTGATAGCCGCTTCTGTGCTCCGCCATAGAGACGATATGACTGAGCAGCAGAAGCTGGCTTACACACTACTTCCTCGAACTAAGCACAGACCTGCAACCAGGCCAGTCCAGCGCCCCCGCAGCCGCCCCGAGAACCCAGCCCGCCTAGCGCCAGCAACACACTGCATGCCCCTCCCACCAACAGCCATCCCACGACCGCCCCATACTTATTACATGGACAAATGTTAATGTTAATGTTAAAGGACATTTGTACCGCGCACTATCACCACCGTAGTGGTCCCTTGGCGCTCTGGCGGCTCTGAAAGAGGAGGGGAGGTTGAGTTAGTGGGAGGAAGCAGGAAAAGTGCAAGAGAGCAGTGATGTGCTGTTGACAGCCTCAGCCCGGTGGGTCCGTTGGCTGGGCTTGGGGTGTTTTGTGGTCCGTAGTCGTCGTGTGCTGTTGTGCAAGTCTATGTGTGGTTTGTTTTGTTGTTGCATTGTTGTGAAGTTTGTGCGGATTGCTGCGCTTTAGGTTTGTGGTTGTGTTTGGTTAGAGATTGAGAGGTGTATGCAGAGGGATGGAATTGTCAGTTGGTTAGTTGGCATTGCTGTCCTTGCAATGGTGGGATTCCATCTAGGTGCGGCACCTGCTGACAGACACTTTTCTGTCTAGATTTGACGCGCGCTAGGTTCATAATTCTAAGTGTGGCACATGCTGACAGTCACATTTCTGTCTAGATGCGACGCAAGTTAGGTTCAGAACTCTAAGTGTGGTGCATGCTGAGAATCATATATGCTAATAATCACATTTCTGAGATTCCATCTATGTGTGGCATATGCTAACAATCACATTTCTGTCTAGATGCGACACAGGCCAAATTTGAGAAATATCCACAACCCACGTGTCCCCATTGCATTCTGGTATTTGTGGTCCCCATGGGGAGGGGTTAGCAGGGTGCTGGGAGCGCCCAGAGCCACATTAGGGGGAGGGGAAAGGTCGTGAGAGGGGGCCACTCTCCCTAGCACTTCTAAGCAATGGCACCAACATAAACCGGAAACTTTTACAAGAGTTACACAACAGAAATGCCCGAACCGTGGTGAGTGGAGGGAATCCTTTTTCCTCCCTGCCTGTCCTGAAGGTTACAGGGTGTTGGCCTGCCTGTTCTGTGCTTATAAGCACCCTTTGTGGGATGGGCTAAGCGTCTTTCCCCATCTTGCCCTTTTCGCACCTTGGGTTCCACCCCACGCCCCCCTCCGCCATGTCGGCCAGTCTGGTGGGGGCTCCCCATCTGCTCTTAGCTACGGAGTATGGGGGAGACGGGGGCTGGGGTGGCCTGGGTGATGCGTCCCCCCAGGCCTCCCTTGGCGCGTCCCCTGGCTGACACCAGCAAATAATGTGATGTATATTTTCCTTCACGAATTCTTGAAATCAGCTTTGTGTTTACTTCTGTTGTTCCCATTGTACAGCCCCTATACAGTAACAGAATATTGCTGTGTGTGCGCCACAGAGAGGACTCTGGCGGGACGGTGCAGCTGTGCGCCTTAGCCAGCAGAGGGTATATGCTGCTCGCGGGAGATTGCCCGGCACAGAGGTTCGGCCGGTCCTGGGCGCTCATGGCTCCTGTCTCCTTCCAGCGGCGCTGGACGACCCTATTTTGTATGTAAGAGGAGAGGGGGCTTTTAGGACCGGGCTGGCGAAGGACGGCAGGCGTTATTTTTGGCCGCGTCACCTCCGCCTCCTTACATTTGAAGGGCGGACGAGGGGTAAGGGGGCCAGAGGCGGATTCTGAAGGGCCCAGCTCCATGCGCCACCGGCTGCGAGTTGAGACCACCGCCGGCCATACCCCAGGTACAGTTCCCGCCGCCCTCTTACTCCAGAGACAGTGCTTAGTTACTGCAGGTCCCGGTGCAGCCGCGTTCCTCCCCGCGCTTTCCTTCCTCCGCCAGTCACACTGCCCCAGCCGCCCCCGCCCTGATTGTTACCTCAGGGGGAGGTAGAGGTCCCGCGCCTTTTTACCCAGGCACAATACCCACCATGAGTTCAGTACTCACGCATGCCTAGCCAGGTGCATTCTTTGCAGTACATCCCAAAGCAGGCACAACGTCACCTGCTAACATTCCAATCCCAGACAGGGCTCCCCAGCACCAGCCATACTCCTCGTAGTGCGCCCACAATCTGTACTTTACCAGGTGTGTGCTGACACCCGGCCCTAATCTGTTTGCAGTGCAGCACCTGTGGTAGGTCTTAACCCAGGTATGCTTAGGTGCTAAACTGCGTACAGAGCATACCATCCGCCCTCACCCCAGTACAATGCTTGCCACCAGTCTTAATTCACGCACAGCACAGGGATGCCATTTAGTTGATGGGCTGTGGGAAAGAGGTGGTGGATGGTGAGGTAAGAGAGCAGGGCCCGGATTGTTAAAGTATGAGAAGGCGGTTTTAGGTGGTGGTTTGGGTTTGGTTGACTGTCTGGAGGGGTGCGATTGGGAGACTGGAGGTTGTCAATTGTGGAGTGGTGCAGTTTTGGCAGATTGCATGGTGGGGGTACATTTGAGTTGGTGTCATGGTGTGGTTCATATTACTGGCATGAATGGTGAGGCTGCTGGATAATGGGGCAGGTTGGTATGTTGGGCACTTTAGGGTGGAATTGTGGTTAAGTTTGTTGGATGTTGAAATGGGACTGAGTTGGTGCATTGTGAGGTTGGTGTACTGTGGAATGGAGCCTGTGGAGCGGAGTCAGCGTATTGGGTATGATAGGATTGTTGGGTTGAGTGTTGTTGATGGATGCTGGCATTGTCTTTCAATGGCGGATAGTGAGGTGCGGTTGGGTTGATGCAGAGCGATTTGTGGGATGGAGTTGTTTTTCTTTCGCCTGTACGGGAGGTTGGCTGATTGTGTGGTGGGTAAGATTGCCAGGTCATAGAGCCGCACGGATGCCATGTACTGCCTGATGTGCGTCAGGGCAGACAGGCAGAAGTGGCATCCCAGTGGGATCTGGGACAGTCCGCAGGACGCCTGCTCCCTCTCTGTGGACTCCTCGCTCTTCTTCTGGGATTAGCAGGCAGTTCAGCAACACAGGCAAAGCCGCTCTCGCGAAGTGAAGTTTGCCCAGGTCATGTGCACATAGTTCATCTCGTCTTGCTTTTTATATGCATTTTGAGAATTGTAGCCTTGCATTTTTTAATGGAAAAGACTAAATGTAATTACGAAAATACTAACCAGAGCAGGAGTGGGTGACCCACTCGCATATGACACGGGGCAGTTTACCAGCTCTGGTACTATGCACTCTAAAACCCAGGGTCAGGCATATGGAATATGACGTCCCGGGGCCGCTGGGATCCATACACAAAAGAACACAAGACCACCAGAAAAGCACCACAAAATAACCAACAATACATCACAGACAGGCCACAGCAGAACTGTCAGCAAACACCTCCTCTAACCCAAAACAAAGCAGGCACACCAAATGCATTCACATATCTCGCTCACACACACAACGCCACAGCACCCTGTGTATCCATACTGTACATATATTTCAAAGGGCAACAGTTGTTGTTGCCCTGTAGTTACGTTGAAAAGTAGGACCCGTTGACTTTCTGAACTTCTGTGGCCAGTGCATTTATTATTTATGTATTCATATACAGGGAGGGGCAATGCTCTTTTGATCATAAAAGATAAGAAATCAGAATTAACGGGAAGCACCGAGCTTCTTACAATGCTGTGAGTTCCATTGACATTCTGACCAGGTTGTGGAGGGGAGCAAATGGGGACATGTCTAGGGACAACACATGTCCAGGGTTGTAGAGGGGGCGTCTAGGGACAACACATGGGTGGACATTCATTGATTAAGGACAACTAACAGACATTTTTAAGTGAAGGTTTTGATTCAATTGAGCACATCATTATGACATATTCTGCAACATTTTTGAGGCCGGGGGCAAACAAGTGTAAACTTTGTTACAAATTCATCCATTGGTTCAAAAGTTCTTAAAAAATGCATGGTTTTTTTACAGTTTTGCATTAGTTTTCCCCTAGGGAAAATGGTACGTTTTTGAAAAGGTGCACAACCTAAACTGCTGGAGGTATTTTCATTATATATATATATATATATATATATATATATATATATATATATATATATATATATATATATATATATATATATATATATATATATATATATATATATATAAAAATATATATAGGGAGAGCTAGAGAGAGTCACGTTTTCTTGTACCGTGATAGCCAAGAGGAATATTAAACGTGTCGCTAAAAAAAAAGGCAATATAATACCTTAGTTAGGCTAACAAAGTCAATTATTTGCAAGCTCTCGTAATCTTCAGATCACTTCCTAATGCTGCTATTCCAAAAGCCCCATTCTTCCTATGCCTGGTGAATGTGAAAATTACAAACACGGGCAAATAAATGGCATTGTTAGTCTAAGCAATCATCCTAAGGAGAGAGATAAAGTGAGAAAGAACTTGAAATGGGCAACTATCAGTAATATGGATATATTTTACTGAGTTGCCCTGTGCGCAATTTGCTAGACAAGGGGAGCAAAGCTTGAGTCGGCTAGGATGTTGCTCACACCCCAGAGCTGAAATGCACCCTCTTTTTACTTTTTTACTTTGTTTCCCTTTACTGCAAGTTATGTCACATCAAAGGTTAGGTCATTAGACAGAGGAGAGTCTCTTAGTGGTTTTTCCATTTCTTGAGTTTGTCCCATCCCTGCTTCCTAAGAGCTCTCACAAAACTGGAGGCTTTATCAAGGAAGTGTGGCTCAGAGGCTTTCCCCAATCAAGTATTCTTCAGAGACATTCACCAGCCTCGTGGATTTGGCAGCCAAGCAATTTTCAGAGACATTCACCAGCCTCATGGCTTTGTCAAGCAGGCATTCTTCAGAGACCTTCGCCAGCATTCTTTAGAGACCTTCACCAACCTCTTGGCTTTGTCAGGCAAGCATTCTTCAGAGACCTTCAACAATCTCTTGGCGAAGCATTCTTCAGAGATCTTCACCAACCTGTTGGCTTTGTCAGGCAGGAATTCTTCAGAGACCTTCACCAACCTATTGGCTTTGTCAGGCAGGAATTCTTCAGATACCTTCACCAACCTCTTGGCTGTGTCAAGCAGGCATTCTTCAGACACTTCCACCAACTTCTCGGCCTTGTCAGGCAAGCATTCTTCAGAGACCTTCACCAAACTCTTGGCTTTGTCAGGCAAGCATTCTTCAGAGACCTTCACCAACCTCTTGTCTTTGTCAGGCAAGCATTCTTTAGAGACCTTCACCAACCTTTAGGCTTTGTCAGGCAGGCATTCTTCAGAGACTTTCACCAACTGCTTTGCCTTGTCAGGCAAGCATTCTTTAGAGACCTTCAACAACCTCTTGGCTAAGCATTCCTCAGAGATATTCACCAACCTCTTGGCTTTGTCATGTAGGCATTATTTAAAGCCATTCACCAACCTGTTGGCTTTGTCAGGCAGGCATTCTTCAGAAAACTTTAACTACCTGTTGGCTTTGTCAGGCAGGCATTCTTCAGAGACCTTCACCAACCGGCTGGCTTTGTCAGGCAGGCATTCTTCAGAGACCTTGGCCGACCTCTTGGTGTTGTCCCACCAGAGCCACTTAATGCAAGGGGTTCCCCAAGAGAACTCATCCAGCTAATTCTCCACTGCAGGATGGCCTCCTGATGCTTCTGGTTCCTTGTAACAGTGTTCTGCCTCTGCTCCCTAAAATACACTATGCATAGAAAGCTCTGCACTTCATTCCTCCGCTTCGTTTTTTTTCTTCCTTAGTTACTTCATAATTCATTTTTGCAGCGTTATTTTTCCTGTGTACCGTTATAAACACCAAGTTCCTTCATGCCCCCTGTGCTGGTCTGTCAGCCTCCCAGTGACTTTCAGTATGTGGGCTATCAGGTTTCTCCCTCTTTTCGTTGAACTCCTGACTGTTACCCAAGTTCTCACCTCTGCTACTCATTCACTGAGGGCAAAAGCTGAGGGAACTCGTGAGTGGACGGCATCTGTCCACTTTTATTCAGAGGGCGAACGCTGCCACCTGCCCCATCTATGTTTTTAAATGATTTAAAAAAAAGGGTCAACCCACTTGCAGTAAACCATGCTACAGCTGGGATTCAAATCCAGGCTGTGCGGTTGTAAGTACAGGCATTTAGCCACAATAACACACACGTCTCTCATTAGGAGACCGTAAAATGACTCACACTGACATTCTGATATTCAGGACATGTTTTGTTACATATTCTTACATATAAAAGGTGATACCTTTTATACTTAGCCAGCAATGTTATACGAAGATATGTTCTCTTAGCAAATGCTTATTTGCCCTGTGAAATTTCTTCAATTGAGTGAGACAAACAAAATGAACATTGCATATTTCACTCTAGGATATGTTCACTTCCTGTGACATCACCTCCCATTGCATGTCAGAGATCAGCCCACTTTGTTTTTGTTGAGACCTGAGAGCCCTACATTCATTGGTGCTGTGCTTTCCAAGCATGTGCTGGTCAGAGGCGTTGCTAGAGGGGGGATGAGGGGGCTATAGCCCCAGCTCATTTGGTTGTAGCCCCGGATAGAAGCTCAGGGGCTACAACCAAAGCTCTAGCTAGCCCCGAGTCCTGGCATTAACGTAGCCCCGAATCTTTTCCAGACCTAGCAACACCCCTGGTGCTGGTTGTTTTTCCCTTTCTTCAGCCTGTTAGCCAAATCTCTCTTTCCCACCTGTTTCCATTTCTCTATACGCTTCCCATCTCTGTCTCATCTGGTCACATTCCTGGTTCTATTGCCCATTTCAGAAATCCATCTCTCTCGCTCTATTTTACTGTTATTGCGGGTTCTCATTCCAGTTCCCTGGCTCTTTTACTTGAACTCTTACTCAGTGGTCGAAGTGTAGAAAAGAAGTAGCGGAACTATGTTCCCAACTGGCCGGCCCCCGCTTCTTACAATGCCCATCACCACACCCCCTCCCACGCACAATACAAACCCTCACACATATGCCCCTACTGTTCAATGAAACGTTCCGTGCAAGTTTCAACTTCTTCCTACACTTTTATTTTAAAATGAAACCATTCCAGAATGGTTTCTTTTAAAATAAATGTATAGGAACAGTCAAACTTAATAGTAAAAAGTAGAGGAGCACCATTCCCGCGCACTTCGACCGCTGCTCTTACTCTTATGCTGGTTGTCCAATCGGTTTCCTGGTTCTCTCTCATTTCATCCGAAACTCGTCTTCCTCCTTTCTTGTCTGTTGCTTTGCTGTGACTGTGAGTCCCCTTATGTTGTTCCTATTCCTTTTTTCTGGTTATATGTTTTGAGATACAAGCAGCCTCTTGCTGACTGCAGTATAGATCATCCTCCACGTCCAAATAGTGCATCATAGGGACGGTCTTCCAGGGCTGTGCTTTCTCACTGTGATCGATGGAAGAATTTCCTTCTTGGCCAACCTACTGCTTCCAGCTCAAATCGGGTCCTCCGGTGCAAAAGCTAGTCTCCCCCTCCCCTGACTTGGATTCTTTCCCAGAAGGAGTAGGTGATTGCAGAGTCTGTATTTGGTGTATTTGGTGGAGTTTCCGCTCTGTGCTCTAGAGTTTACCCCATCACTACTCTGAGTTGCAGGCCATGGCTAGCCTTAGTGAGTACCACCCCAGCAAAGTAAATCACCTCTAAAATGCATCCAAGCGTCAAGGTAATGGCAAACTACCACCTTCCTGATTTGGCTAGGACGCACTTCCTTCTATTGTCACCTCTGCTATGAGGCACCTTTCCTCTGGGTTACTGAACCTTTTGGCCAGTGAAACTGGCTAGGAAGTATCTGGTCAGCTCAGGCCATTAAGAAACTTCCATGGCGTTTCTAGCCTCTGTGTCAATTCAATGCTAAATGTAGTAAGTAACATGTGTCTGGGGTTGCTGTTGGTACTCTTTTTCAGAGAGGAATTGCCATAGCATTTCGGTGCTGGACTGGACAAAGACTGATATGCAAATGGGTTTTCCCGTCTGTGAAAGGTACAGTGAGCAGGTTATCATGCCATGTTCTTTCTGGAAAGGAGCGCCTGCTACCTTTTTTGAAATAAATGTAGTAAGTACATTGGGCATCCCCGGGCACAGAGGCTGGGGCCCTCCTCTAGCCTTCTCAATGGGACTAGGGGGCAGTCCACCCCACACCTAACCCATGCTATCACTGGGATATAGAAGCCTAAATTGGCTTTGCATGGGCGGTTTCCTGTCATCGTATGCAAGCAGAATCTCAGGGCTTTTTTCTAGGTGATTGGCCGCCCCAAATCATTCCTCTGAGTCCATTGAAAATATAACCCCTGTTTAGATGGAGAAAATTGGCCTCTTGGTTACCACCGGTCAGGTGGGTGTTGATTGCTGAGATGTGTTTAAAGTATCTCTGTAGTTTGGCAATCCCTCCCTTGGACCCAGCTGCTCGGCTTCAAAGGATTCCTTAATTGTTTCCTTTGATTCTATATGTACCAAGCGAACACCTTAGCTAAATGACTTGGATCTAGAACTTTAGATTCGATAACGTGTTGGTGTAGGTCAAAGTAGCACCAGTCTAACAAAATCCCTTGGAAAAGACTTGGGGGGTAATTCATGGATTATATGAGCCGAAAAAAACGGGATTTGTGCGCCATTCTGCCCGCAAATCCCCATTTGTTAAACAGGGATTTGCGGGCAGAATGGTGCACAAAACCCGTTTTTTTTTCAGGCGAAAATAATCCACGAATTAGCCCCTTCAGGTCCTGCTCCTTGACTTCACTTTTTTTAAATTCTTCAAACCAAAACGTTTCATCTCTCCAGCTGTGCAAGAGCCTAATCAGCCTTTGACATTGTTGAAGAGACCTAGTTAACCATTTTAGCCAGCATCCATCATTTCTTCATGAACATCTATTTCCTCTTCCTTCAACTCTAAAATGGCAGTGTCCACTGGTAATGTTGCCATCGCCACCAGCAGTGTCTCCACAGTGACTGCCCGCATAATTCCATAGTGATGCAAAACATAATACTGTGGATTTCTAGTGTTTCGTGTGTAGCCCATGGCCCCATGACTAGTGCAGCTTCATGCTTGTCCCATGAGGGCATACTTAGAAAGACACAGACACTAGGGCAATAAAGGTTTTATTAAATGTGTAGTGTGTCTATTTATTTAGATGTCTTGTGTGTGTTTGTGCTTCGGTTTAAAATGTTTAAAGAAAGGAAGAAAAAAGGAACAATAGAAAATAACTCCCCTGCCCAAGAATGGGCTGTTGGGCAGAGGATAGAAAAAAGAATCCAGAGGGATTTAGAAAAAAAAAGACAGCTAAATAAGACAGTTGGAGAAGAGCGGGATAGAGAGAGACTTACCTAGGGGGCTGTTGGCTCGAGCGGCCAGCCAACGGCCTTAATCCATCAAATGGTGCCAGGCGGCAGGTGGGGATCGACCACTGGGACTAATCCGCAGGGGCCTAGCTGCTATGCCAGGGGGCCAGATTGGACGGGTCCACAGACATATGTGGCCCAGGCAGCATGTCAGGGGCTGCCTGGGCCTTGACCACGTGTGGGGCACGGCCCAGACAGGGATGCCCGGCCATGCCGCCAAAGACCCGCCTTGTGGCCAGCGAGGCAGGGCCTTCCATGAAGTCCTCCCAGCTGCGTATGCACGCTGCTGCCAGCGAAGTGAAGCGATAGAGAGAGCGGTAAAGTCTGCCCAACCCGGGAGTAGGGAGGGGTGGAGGAAGTCCCTGGCTGCTCCTTTGGCTGGCGGTGAAGACGACAGCGTCCCCATTGCCATGGGGACGCTGCCAATCACAAGATGGCCACAGCAACATGGCAGCATCTACATGACAATGCAGATGCTGCCAGAAGTAAAAATGGCACAGCGTGCCCACGCAGAGTATAGCATACATGCCGCAGGTGTGGCAGTGATGTCAGGTGGGCCCCCAGCCAGTGGGGCTCACCGAGAGTAATATGAATACCGCAGGTGCGGCATTGAAGCATGGGCAGACCACCACTTGTGCAGGTGTTTGCCCAGGACTAGAAAAAGAGACACAGGCTGTGCAGTAAATGTGGATGGGTCCCAACACACACAGAGGCCCACCCAGAACCTTCAAGAGAGAGCAGGCAGCAACGTGAACACTGGTGGCCCCACATTTCCGAGGGGGCCACCTCGAAGAATGAAGCAGGAAAGGGCCCCACCATGAGCCATTTGGGGGCCACCTGAGGAATGAAGAGGCCCCATTACGTGTCACCAAGAAACAGGTGAGAGCCTGCTGTCAGCCATCACCCATCGTTTTTATCATGAGCAGCCCTGCACCCACTCACGCAGAGCCAGCGCCCATGAACTCAATGTACTGTAAAGGGGTGAATGGCTGCAGCAGTCACCCCATTGTGACATAGTGCCTTACATGTTTATGTTGTATGTAAATATATATGCATATCAAGTTATGTGTATAGCTAATTATTGTCAAGTGAAATTAAATGTTACAGGGAATGTTAAGTAGAGTAAATGGTAAGCAGGACATTAAATACATATGGGCAGCAGTTTAAGAAGGGGTGGAGCGGGCCAAAGTGGGTGGGGGGCTGCTGAGCACCAGCAGCAATGACTGCTTGAGCTTACGGCTCAGCATCAGTCTAGAAAGTATCCTTCTGATCTGTGAAGCAAAATGTGGAGGCCAGCATTTGACTGCTTTGGGGTGCAGCTATCACATTTCCGATTTTCAGCTTCTTTGCGCCCTGGAGCGATGTTTTGGGCGATGGCAGCCAGCGAGGTGTGGGGAAGCCCGGCCTCCCCTGCTGTCTCTACGGCCGAGCGTGGGCACCCTGATGTTGCGCCAGGAGAACAGCTTCTGGGGGGCGCGCTGCACTGATTGCGGCTGCATATTTGTTAAGCTCGTAGGTCGCGAGCTTCCATTACTGTGATCATCCCTGAAGGCGGGCTTGCCTGATATTCTGCCCCGCTTGCCGAGCGAAGTGCGGCAGCGGGGGCATGCATGCTACATTTCTGAGTGGTGGCCGCCATTACCATTGTGGCAAACACAGTGCTTGATTGGGCAGTGTCTCACCTGCGAGGGACACTGTGACGTACAGCGGAGGCCGCTGCTGCTGCCGCCACACAGAGCGTTTACATCCTACACACTATGGAGACTGGCAGTCACGTGAGGGGGCTCTGCGCGGCTCCATTGAGGGCTGAAGCTGACCAAGTAGGCTGTGCATGCTGTGGTCTTTACTGGCTGTGGCACGATCCCCAGAGGGCTGCGGCCATTAATCAGGCTCACTAGGCGAGTGCCTGGGGACCCCGGGAGGTGTTGTAATCTTTTTGCCCATTTGGAGTCACATTGTGGGCACAGCTTGACTGCGCACTTACTGGAATATCTATGGAAGGAGTGTCCCTTGCGAACTGCGGTCATTAAATGGAGTGGATATACTACCATACAATAACCTACAAAGGGCCTTCCATTCCGAGGGCACAGCAGCACTCTTTTTCTGTTCACCAGTAATTACAACCGAAGAAACGGGAAGAATCAGGGGCCCGATGGACTCCTGGCAGAGAGGCCCCTGAGATGCAGGCTCTTGAGGGGTGGTCCCATGGGTGGCGCCACCACGTATCCCTTTATGACAACGATACAAGCAGGGTTTGCCTCGGTCAATACCAAACTTGATGACATAGTGGCCAGCATTGGCGCTCTGCAGTCTAAACTTGATGAAGAAAGTGGCCGCAACAGAGAGGTAGAGGTGCATGTGGGTGACCTGGAAGACAAGGGGCCTGATTTGGAGCTCCTGACAAAACGTGTGTGGAAACATGTGACATTCTCCCCTCCAGTTTCCAGCACCATTATTCTGAGGTGGGTGGGAATATTGGAGGGGAGATGTGTGTTCCAGCAGCAAAAGCTGCTAAAATCACACAGTGTGGGGGGAAACATGTGCCCCGGTGACATAGACAGCCACTTTTCTAGTTTAAGAACGTTTTCTTAAACTTTCATTAAGCTAGAAAAGTGGTGATGCAGTCTAAGAACTTTTGTCGTGCTATACCAGTGCTGCTGGGATGTGTGAGATACCTAAAGTGTCTCCCTGACTAGTCCCCGGGGAACTGTCATCTAGGTGGCCAGGACACGGCCCTCGCTATTGGATCCAGTTCCTGGGGGTGGATCAGTGCGGGAGGATCACCTGGATGGGGATTCCTGGGGGAGTGGAAGTGGGACTCGGACGAGTGAGACACCGTATCGCCCTTCTTAAAACACCTTTTCCCCATCCTACCACATAGGATACTCAGAAACTCTACACCCCCACTTTTCCGACACAAACATTTTTGCACACGACAAAAGACAACGGACTAACAGCTGAGCCGTTGACCTGACATGTCCCAGCACAAGGGTCAGGCAAAGTCAGGCAGTTGACCAGAATCACACACACCTGACGGCCCTTTCCCTTCCCCACATGGATAAAAGGTGGAGCACGAGAGCACACTACGAGTAAGGCAAAACGCAAGACAGGACAGCTATCCCAGGGCGGTAGTTCAAGAGGAGGAGAAAGGCGGTGAGAACCGAAGGGGCGACAGCGAAAGAAGCAACCTTGCCCTTTCTGATTCAGACCCACAAAGCATCTGGGGAAGGAAACATAAGACTGCGAACAATAGCCAGCGTGTTTTGCAGCAGATGTCAACGGTACACAAAGACCTCCCACACTGAAAAGCAGGACAGGGAGAGACGCTTGACTCCAGAGACAAGAAAAGCTAAGTGGTTCATCACAGCTGGTTGAGTCGTGGGGAGAACCGATAAGAAACCGAACTGTGCTGAACGAAAGTGGCAAATAGAAAAATTTAAAGAACTGTTAACACCTTAGGGGAAAACAAGCTGCAGAGGGGTTCGGCATCACATGGGTGTTCACCCGAGAGACTCTGGTTGATTCTCCTTTTTGTTGAAACTACCGTTACCAGAAGGCCTTAGGAGAGCCGTCAGGAAATGGTCAAAGTGGTCCCTGATGTGCACGGTTTATCGCAACCTCGATCGCGTTACCGCAGCACCCCTTCCATCCCTGTCTGTTGCTCTGCCCATCCCTGGCTTGTGTGGCCCCTCGCATTCCCTTGAGCGCATGTGCATCCGCCCCTCTCCTTCCTTGGCGTTCCCCCATTTCGCATGGTTCCACGTGACCCACGACTGCCCTGGCCCCTCGCACCCCACTTCCTTGGTTGCTCGTAGCACACATTGTTTGCTTGTACATTCCCTTGCAATACCTGATTGCATGTTCCAGTGCCTCTCTCCCTCCCTCCTGTGCGTCTTCGTTCGTGGTTCCCAGGCGATGGTCGACTGCGTTGGTTCCTCACACCCCACTTCCTTGGTGTGCGCACCGCATGTCCTTTGCCCGCATGTTCCCTCACAATCTGTTGATCACATTTGCCCTGCGCACTTCCTCTCCTGCTCGGCAATTCCCTACACGCCCACCACTTAGAGTTCTTGCACCCCTGCTTACCCCACTTCACCCTCCCCCCTGCTGCCTCTCTGCCCACGGTTTTGCTCTGTTTCTGCTGTGCTCTCCCCACTCTATGGTCTCTGTACTGCTGTATTTGCTCAATGTCTCTGCCTCTCTTTCCTTCCTCTAGGTCCCTCATCAACTATCTGTTTTTTTGCTCTTTATACTGTGTACTGCTCTTTGTTCTGCCTTGCTTTTTTTCCCCTCTAGGTCCTCTTCCATCGTCCACTCTGTTGCTACTCTGATCTCTCTTGTGTTGCTGTGCTTTTTCTTCCTCTAGGTTCTCTTCTTTGACTGCGCAGGTTCTTGTTGCCTGGCTAACCTGGTTGCTGTTCTGCATACTGCCCTTTGTTCTTTCATGCACTCTCCTGAGCTCTCCATCTAGTTAGTTTAGATATCTATTTTACCCCTGTCTTGTCCCGTCCCGTCTCTCCTGCTTGTGCCCCCTGTGTTCTCCCCCAGTGTCCCTGCCCACTTCCCACCCACACCCCTCCCATCCCTCCTCTTCACAATCTATGGTGCTCTCTGTTTCTCCTATCTTCTCCAACTGCTTTTCTATCGACTATCCTACCCTTTTCACTAAGTCTGGTAGGAGGGAGTTCAAAAAGGATATCCTAGTCTCCAACCCAGGCCTCCCTATCGCTGATACCTACACCAGCACTTCCTGCAGACAGACCCTCACCGACAACCTCTTTGTCATTCCTTCACCAGACCTATGGACTCTTCATATGGTCTCTGTGCTCTCTCCTTTCTCTTCCTCTCCCAGTAATGGTGGCACCCAGTGGGAGGCCCTCCTGGCTTCCTTCCACTCCTCTAAGGTCATCCTTAAGGTTTACCTGAATGGCACCATTTTGGTCCAGGGCCCTCAGGCCAACCTCCTCCTCTTTGATAGATGTTTCCCACGCCTTATCAATTTCCTCTCCCGCTGTCCCTTCTCTCCCTCCTTCGGCTTCCTTGTCTACACCCTCTGCCACTTCTATGGCAGCCGGTGGATAGCTCAGGGGCATCATGCTCCCCTTGGAAGCAAGACGACACGGAGCACCACAGTTTCGATCCCCGGGTCCGCGCTTAGAAACCTTTTAACCTTTGGGTATTAAGCGCGTTATAAATAACCTACCATATATCATGGCACCCTCTTTCTCCTCCTCGACTACCTTGCCCTCTCCTCCTACCTCTTCTGCCCACCCTCGGGCTCCTTCTACACCTACGCAGGGAGTACTTCTGATTTGTACCCCTCCCCAAAGTCTTTCAAGGATGGCAACATTCTCCACCACGCCACTCTTAACTCTCGCTCAGCTGTCAAACACTCCTCTGACATCTGCCGTCTCCTGGAAGAACTCAACCTTGATGTCTTTGGTCTCACCGAGATATGGTTCGCAGCCAGCTCTGTCACAAGCTTTGACACCCTTCTCCCTGATGGCTACAAGATCCTCTCGGCGCCCAGATCCAACATTTCTGGTGGGGGTGTAGCCTTGATCTTCCCGGAGTGGATCCCTGCCTCTATCATGCTTATGCAGCCCTACGCCTCCTTTGAATGCCTGGACTGTAGGCTTTCTCTCTCTCCTGGCCACTCTCTCACAGTGGCTACCATCTACCGGTCACCTGGCCAGATAACCTCCTTACTCTTTGAGTTGAGGGACCTCTCTTCCTCCCTCCTGGCCTCGACCACTCAAACCTCCTCCTTGGAGACTTCAACATCCACCTGATTCTTCTTGTCCCGCTATGGCGCTATGGGTCTAGGTCGGTCTCTCTCTTTCTCTCTCTCTCTCTCTCTCTCTCTCTCTCTCTCTCTCTCTCTCTCTCTCTCTCTCTGGCCCAACTCATTCTGCAGGGCACACTCTTGATGTTCTGATCTCCTTTGACCTCCCCTCTCCCCTCTCTCTCTACCCCTCTCAGGCCAAGCCAACCCCCACACTGCCATCCACCCTCTCATTCGACCCATAAAGTGTGGGTCATTTGAGGCTTTCGCCAAATCTTTCTCTCCCCATCCTGCACCTCTGGCTGACTCACACCCTGACACAGCCCGTTTGATGCACCACTCTGCTATCTCTGACACACTCAATGTACTTGCCCCTGTCATGAGGATGCGCATGAACCCTAAAGCCAAGTGAAACTCCTGGTACGACTCAGACCTCATCACCCTTAAAACGCAAGTGCAGGGTGGCTGAGAGAAACCTAGTTGGCGTCTTGTACATCCTCTGACAAACTGGCCTGCCGCCTGCTCCAAAGGCAATACCGACTCACTGTCCTCACCAACAAGAGAGCGCACATCCAAGGCTGCTTCTTTGCGGCACCCAACAACTCGGCCAAACACTTTAAAATCTGCAAGGAGCTGGCCAATCCTGCCGCAGTCACTACCTCTCCTGTCCCCTCCCAGGCCCTCTGTACGGCTCTGGATTCTCACTTCATCTCAAAAACCAAGGACATTCTGTCCACTGTTTCTTCCTCTCCTGCTACTCTCTCCTCTTCCTCCGGCCCCCCTGCAGCCACCCACCTTTTCTCTGCCTTTTCTCTCTTAACCCCGGAAGATGTTTCTAGACAAGTCCGCTCTAGGAAAACCTTGTCAAAACAGGTTCTTCCCTGTTCTTCCAAAACCATCAAGGACCACATTGACACCCTTGCCCCAGCCTTGGCCAACTTCTCTAACCTTCCGTTCACCACTGGAACCTTCCCTTCCACCCTGAAGCACTCTCTTGTGCACCTTCTTCTCGAGAAGCCCTCAGCCGACCCCTCCCTTCCGGCTAATTACCGCCCGATCTCCAACACTCCTTTCCTGGGCAAACTCCTGGAAAAGCTGGCCCTCTCCCAGCTTAATCTTCACACTGAATCTGTTGGTTTTCTCCATGACCATCAGTCGAGCTTCAGAGCAGCCAGAAGCACGGAAATTGCTCTCCTAAATATCAGTGAAGACCTGCTCTCTAACCTTGATGCTAATGTCACCTCTGTCCTCATCCTACTTGATCTCTCGTCCACCTTTGACACGGTCAACCATGCCATCCTGCTCAACCAGCTCTGTGATAACCTGGATAATACTGATTAGGCTCTGGGCTGGCTGACTTCTTTCCTCTCTGACGACCATCCCAGGTCCAACTTGGGTCCTTCCTCTCCCCTATTTCTCTCCGCCTGTGGTGTTCCCCAGGGGTTTAAAGTTTCCTCCCTGGTTGTTCAACCAATACCTGGCACCTCTCGCCCACCGCATTATTGCTTTCTGCACCAACTACCAGTGCTATGCGGATGACACTTAGCTCACTTTTGCTTCCCTCTGGAACGGCCTCCCCACCTCTCTGAAAACTTGAGCAGAACCATCTCCGGTTCCGGAAGCAACTCAAGACTTTACTCTTTGCTTCTGCCTTCTCTATTCCTCTTCCTTGCTGATCTCATGTCTGATAGTGCACTGGTCACTTGGCTACCCTCTGAATCTCGGGCCCAGGTCCCTGCCCTCCCAGTTACACCCTTGCACTGCCTCATGGCCATCCTGCACTTGGGTATGTATCTGCAACCCTACAGTCGCCTTACCTGCACTTATCAGACACTTTTTGTCTGCACTTATCCATGGCAATCCTGTACTTGGGTGTGTATCTGCAACCCTACAGTCTCCATACCTGCACTTAGAAGACACTATTTGTCTGCACTTACCCTTGCACTGCCACCTGCTGGCCACACTGGTTATTATTTTCAATGTTTTGATCCTGTGTCGCACTACTTGTTTTTTTATCTTTATACAGTGTCTTGCACATGCACCTCCTCCCCTTCGCCCATCACCTTTCCCCTTCCATCACCCCTGCACTTGAGCAATCTCAATGTCACTGGGCCTAGTATGATCATTGTCTTGTCCTGCCTTTGTTTCCCCTCCCTTGGCTCGTCGCGCCTTGAAACACTTTTGTATAGGTGTGTTATAAATGTCATATCATACAGGGGTCTAGCAAAATCCCCTGTACACTTGAAAGTCTTTGACTGACAAAAGATTAGAAAATTAAGGGAAGTGAATCCCGCATAGTGGGAAAGTAGAAGGAAGTAGAACCAGACGGAGGCTGGCAAACGTGAACCCGACGGAGGCCTGCAAAGAGGGGTGAAGCATGATGCCCCAATGAACATTGTGTTGACAGGAGTGAACCCGGTAGAGGTATGTCCACAGTGGATTGTCTAAAAGGACATGAAGACTTGTGAATGCCACAGGTGAAATTGTTTCGGGGGAAAAGCCGCAGTGAACCCGACGGTGTCGTAAATCTCCCCCCGTCTCACCTGGGATCGCTTCTTTCTCTGTTCCGCGGGAGGATTCCTCTTGTGGACGGATCGGGTCTTGTATAGACTCGCTGGAGTCTCGTCCGGCTGCAGAGCGCGTTCAGAGTTCCGGGAAGGCCGCTGTTCCAGGATGTCCAGGAAAGTAGGTAGCGGTCGCTAAGAATGGGGATTCCAGGAGTCGAATAGAGGGAAAGGGAGAAGGAAGGAGGAAGGAAACCAGGATCTTGGATAGAAGATTCGCTTAACAGCACACACACGTCAAGTCACTACCTAATGATAGCGTTGAGACGCGCGGGGCCGTGGGGGCGTAGCCAATTTATAGGACGTGCCGTGTGCGACGTGAAAGCTGGTGTGAGGCAAGTCGCTTGTTGCGGCCATGTTGGGAGTAACAAGGAATACAAGCCCCGGCGCGATAAGGACCAGGAGGTCCAGAAAGGGCAAGTTCTATGGGTCATGACAGACAGAGGGAGGCAAACATTCGAGAAGGGTCTGAGCCCAGAAGAGGGGGATCCAGGGGTGAAAAGTCTTCACCCAACGTACCCACAGAAAAGAGCTTTTTGTTTGTTATTTTGAACACATCAAGTCTTCAGAGACTTTTTGTAGAAAAGAGGCTTACCCACCGAAGGTCCTGATAACGGAGAACAGAACTGCTCAGGAGTCCCGCCTTTTCCTGTGCTCAAAAATTGGGGAAGTGAGACCCTCGGCTACCACATCCTGACTTATCATTTGTGAACACTTCTTTCTTTCTTGTGAACCCTATCCCACACTCTTTTTGTATTTAGTTGTAAGGGTTGGTAATAGGTTTTTCTGATGATATAGGCCTTTTTATTTGACAACATGCCACTAGGACTGCCTTATTATTATTTGATGGTCGAGGCTTGCTCCCATCTTAGATTTAGGTTTAGATTAGGCATTTTCCAACCTACCTATACAGTTTAATAAACACCCTTGAACGTGATCACTTGTGTCTGTATTTACTGTTGCCACCATGAGTTCCTTACAGAGGAGAATCCCCTCCACGTGGCTGTCCTGCATTCCTGATGGTTGCTAGGGCTGTTGTGAAGTCATAAATCAGGTGCATGCAAAAGCCAAATCTTTCATGTCCCTGCACCACATTCTTTCTTCATCAGAATATGGTGTTTGTAAGTAAAGTGTTCCTTCTTGCACCTCAGAATCAGGCCCAAGGTGGGAGCACATATCCATGATCTTCAGGCTTTCAAGTAGGAACTGTTGGAGATACGGACACAATGTGACAATTCAGAGTCCTGTTCGCACTGAAACAATGTCAGGATAGTTGGGATACCTGAAATAAGCAGTGAGGGGGATTTGGGGGGGCCTAACACAGTCTCTATTCTGTGATGCACAATTCTCTGTGGAGTTTTTGGTAGAAAGGGTGCATCGAGCTCTGGTTTTGCTTCCCGAAGTTGAGGGCGCCACCTTGCACAATCATTGCCAGACTGCTAAACTATCGTGATCGTGACTTGATCACGAAATTGGTGAGAGAGATAGGTTCGCTACAGTATGAGTCAGCTATAGACCACATTTATCTATACTTTCCCCTCACTTGAACCCCTCCTTTGTGCCACTCTGTATCCTAACCCCCGCTGTATATCTGTTCTGTTATAACCTCTGTAAAGCACTCAATTATGTATCAGTATTGTTGAATACCTCGAAGCTAGGTCTGCGCTCAATAAATACAATCATAATCTATACCCATCACCTACTGCAGAAACCTGCTCTACTCCCCATCTCATGTCACTCTCACTTGGCACCTGGAGTGCACAATTCCTCTGCAGCAAGTATTCCTACAATACTGACCACTTTGACTCTTATTTGCATTCATGGAGATCTATATAGCACTTTCGCCACTTTATGACAACCAGTACAATAACTATGGAACAATGATGAATGAGATTAATATAGTATGAAAAGGTGTGACAAATTAGAGTCTGCTCAGGAGTACAAGGATGAGTAGGGGTAAAAATGCCCTCTCAGCCCTCATACCTCTACAAACCAAGAGCCAATGTAATCATAAAGGTCATAAAGGTAAAACAGGTACAGTTAAGAGATATACCTCCTTTGCCTTTTGCAGTAACGTGGGCCAAGGGAAGGCTATGCTCTTAAGAAAGGTGTGAATGTGATCCAGTTGCGACCCAAACAACACAGTTCAAAAATAAAGGGAATATCCAATCAAGGTTCTATAAAAATATATATATACTTTAATCAAACAAACCATCTGTAATAGTACTAAAACAATGTACAGAATCCACACCTGTGGAAAGACAGAGAAAATGCAACAGACTGAAGAAAGTAGCACTCCAAACGTGTATACAGGGGTGATAGGCAAATTACCAACCACAAAAAAGGATATATGACTTTGGGTGAAAGAAGGTGCAGTACGGGCGTAACCAGTCTCTAGGGCCCAAGGGGTCAGTTAGTGGTCAACATTACCTTGTTTCAGTTCTTCGGTGGATTGACGGTGTCAAACCCAGTTTCGAACATTGATGTGAGCGGACAGAGCTCAGTTCAGGTACGGTGGATTGTATGGGCCCAAACAGCAAGCAGGCATTGACCAGGGGTGAATGTATTCACTCTGTGTGGCTTGAAGGGGAGCTCTCAGCGATGTATGTGGGGGCATTCACCAGGATCTCTTCCAGGTCGGGCCGGGTCAGGTTGCACCTGCTGGGAAGTGTCGACGAGTGACACTCCAAGAGTGCGTCCTGGTGGGAGACAGTCATCGAAATGGTGATCAGGTTGCTTCAATGTGCGGGTCAGTAAAGCAGCAGATCGAGGGCTAGTCATGTCCTGTGTCCACCAGTTAATTGATTCAAGCCTAGCAGATAACGGGCTCAGCAAGGGCACGATGCAGCATTAAGCTGGTTTGAGGTGCCGATGATATATTTAGAATGGGGTGGGGGGTGTGCAAAAGACAGACCGGCATATTCTCTCTGGTTCTATGGGCAGTGAACACAGTGCAACATGTTTGGCAGAACAGGGAGCTTCAGCTGGTCTGGTCTTCAGGATGCTGTGAGGCCTACTCATGGAGACTCAAGGACAGGATGCTTATGTGCTGTAGCACCTTGAAGCATTTGTTGCGCTAGATGGAATTACCATGCAAAATACTTTGGACCCAATAGCCAGACAGACTGAAAGAAGATGGTAAAATACTGCTTTAATCTCTACAAGTAAAGCAGGGCGAATATACACTCATCAACTCGTCTCAAGCAGGATCACACTGTCTTATCATTCGTTTTTAGCTCATATAATAATAGATGTGTCATTTATGATGTCATCCTACCTGGCAAAAAGTAAAAACCTATCAAGGGGTGGGATTGGATTAGGAGATCATCTCTACCTATAGAAAATGTGCATGTTAATCTATTATTAGTGGTTTCTTATCTGTGAGACACACCCTGAGCTATTTCTAAACACGTGGTGTTCAGCACTCGTCATAGCAGAAAATGTAGCAGCAGAATAATACTTTGTAACGTATGTAAAAGTGCATAGCAGGCTATTCTAATTGGTTGGTAACCTAAATCCAACCTTGTACATTCGGTTTGGCTAGCAACACGTACATAGAAACGAAACCCAGTTGGTTGGAGATACGTCAGTTCTTCCTTTGTCTCCCAATTAGGCCATCCTCTTTCATTGGTAGGCCTCATGCCAGTGCCTTCTATTTGAAGGTTGGCCTTGTCAGTCTGCACAGCCTCGGGACATCCAAAGGCGTGTAGGTACACTGCTATCTTAGCTTCAGGTCTAATGAATAACCCTTGTTTGCGAGCTCTTCATCACGTGTTGTAAGACCATGAATTCGTCCATATCAACAGGGTTTTTATCCTTTTTTCATTCCATTTTTGCTGGGTGCAGTTCTTCTTCTGTTCTTTTGAGACTGGTTCGCTGTATCCCATATTGACTTTGTGCCTTTTAATCACCCAATATTTGGCATCAGTAAATGTTTGTGTACCTCCTAATCTTTAGAAAATATGTCCTTGCGTATTGTCTGCTCGCGAACTCCCTTCATGCTTTTTTTCATCTCTCAAAATGGATTTTGCAAAAAAAGTAACTTCTTCATCATTTTTCTGTATTAAACTCTGGGTTTGCATTTTGAGGTAACTGGGGGGATTTATATGAGCCGTCGTCCATCTTGTTCTGATGTTAGTCCTAAAGGTTGAATTATATACCTGTCATAAGCAAGCTTTTGTGCATTCTTTATACCTTGCATTTCAGTGTATTTACAGTTTTTGACCAAGGGGTCATTTAATTCTTCTTTGTATTCATAAGTACTGCATCATAAGGTATATGGTTCTATTTCTACTTCAGTTACATCGTCAATCTTAAGTATTTTCATATTGTTTCAGCATAGGATCATATATCTTCTTTCAGACATTCTTTTGCTGATATAAGACTTTGTTTAATGTACATTTATGTTGCACATAATTTTATTCATGGCAGATTTTCGACAACTCAGCAAGAAACATCCCTCTTGGTAAGTTTCTTCTATTGTTTCCACGTGAGGTTATCTGCTGAATGGCTGCCTGAGTTCATATCATTTCTCATACAGTCGACGTGGTATGGACATGTCTCATAAACTTGTACATGGGTTCCCAATTGTAGCACCTTATCTGTTACTCCAATAGGGTGGCAGTGATGGGGTGTTGGCTAGGGAGGATGCACCCACTTGCTCCTCTACATTCCCCCCTCTGGTCGCATTCTCGACCAGACTATTTGCCTCCTCTTCTGTAAGTCCTGCTCCATCTTCTTCGATCATCTCATCATATTTTCTTTTCTTCGGAACCCATATTTTTGTCACCCACGCCAGCTGACCCACATTCTTTATATGTTCATCCACATTCCAGGTCATCAATCGACAATCTCCTGCTGGTGCACAAAATATCCATCATCCCACATATTTTTTCTAATCCTGAGGATAACAGAACTTTGTTCTAGTACCTTCTTCTGTTTGCATCTGTTCTCCAGTATGTTTGTTAATGTCAATCATTATTTTCATCCCACTAGCTTTTTTGGCTGATTTCTGACATAGTCCCAAGATGATCCTAATGGGACAGAATCCCAACATTACTAATGGTAATTCCAACCAAGATGGAATCCATCCAATCAGTGATGAAAAGCCATCATCTACTGCTGTTTTATCAGTTTCCATTTCTGTATACAAGTTTGTCAGCATTGTAATTGTTTCTGTCAACGTCCCATTGTCTCCATCATGAGCAGGTGTGAATGTACAGCAAGAAGGTCTGACCTTGGCTTACACGCCTCCTTTCCTTGCTGTTAGATCCAGAAAATAGCTGTTCTTGAGAGTCATAAGCCTGATGGCTCTCAGTTCTTCCTTTATTGCATTGAATACTTTTATTGTTACATTGATCATCTGCAACAATTCCCATCTTGTATTCTGGAGCCACTTGGCATTTACTGCCATTTGAAGTCCTTGTATGAATATAGTTGTCATTATCATAGCAGTTTTGATGAATAGTTTGTATTCATCCAGAATGTTGTCCTAAGCCCTTAGAGACTTTGATGAGAAGTAAATTTATCTTTTTAGTCGACGAAGATGAAGTGATCTTGTCCTTCTGTTATATACATACATTTTCAGGAACTCTTCAATATAGAGGTCACATTGGGGAATCACTAGTGCTGGGACATGTACATTTACAATGGAACACACTCCTCCCCAATCCTTAGGCAACTGCACATAGGCTCTGGATCCACAAGCCCAATATTGATCCATTAGAACTGCTGTTTATCCATTCATCCCTGGTACTTCAATTATTTCTGTGCAGCATGCAGACTTCTTAGGTGATTCCTCACAGGATGCCACACAGGCATTAGTGCCAGAAGAAATGTGGGTACAACAATCCTGCAAATAGGGGGATCCAACCAGATGTTAGACTAATACTGCAGAATACCACACGGGCATTAGAGCCGGAAACATTTTGGTTCTAGAAAATCTGCAAATTTGAGACTTTTGACCAGAAGTTACATTTGCAATTCAGGAGTATATCTACCATTAATTTATAACATGATTGCACTGAAAGGAGAGCCTAGCCTTGAGAAAGACATTTCTGTCGAAACACGTGTTGGCTGTTCAACCAGGACTAATGGGGAATACATTTAAGAATGAAGATTTTCATGCCTTTATTTATGAATAATATATTCATAACAATATCATATATTTTATCTAGAATGTATCAAATAACTTTTGGGGATAGTGTGAAGGGCAGTGGTACAAAGATATCTTACACGTTTTATGGCTTAGGGTTTACCTGAAACCACTATCCACGCAGCTGCCCCTGTAATCTCGAAACTTTAGGTCCCAGCACAATTGGACATCAAATAAACCTACTCGACATTCTATAACACTTCAATTATTTCTTCACATCCTTTATTTTTCCCGAACATATACCTTTCCATCGTTTGTTTTAAGCAGGTTGATGCATTCTTCAATTGTGATATATGCATTGGTCCTGCTTTGTTCTCAACCGAGCTTAATAGTCTTACATGCTTGGCTCATGATTCTAGGCATTCATCATTCACCTTGTCAATTCCTGTTTTTTTCAATAAGTGTGCACGGCATGATAATAAACCATGTTCCCATCCAGTACTAGTTACTACACGCTCATACACCCACAGCTGTGTCCTTTCCCAACATCCTGGTTCTCCTGATTTTTAAGTCATATCAGAACAATGAATCATCTTCATATCAACAACGTGTATCTTCTTGTTTTTCCATCCTAATCCACTCTCCATGTTCTTTGTCTTTACATACGTGTCTTCATAGGGAAATGTTTGTCTTGATCGCCATCTTAGAATTGTCCACTTCCCTTCAAATTGGCCTCTTGTAGTGCAGGCTGCTAAATGACAGACATTTGGCATCATGTGCAGACATTTCTCTTGCAGTAAATGTCCCTGACGCATTCATGTCATATGGTATTAAAGAACAGACATAGCTACTTTCTTATGATGTTCTCTCTCCCACCTCTTTAATGTGCTGATACCATAAATTGTTTGCCAAATGAGCCGATCTATCTAGATATGAATTAATACATTCATTATCTTCTCCAGCATCTCTTTTCTATCGGAAAACGGACTTTTTAACATCAGAACGTAGCATGTTTTTTGGTCTTTTAATCTGGAAAATTGAACTAATGGGACTGGTAGGGGATGTCTTATTTCCTTTTTTCTCACTGATTATGATATTCTTAAGTGCCAATGTTATAAGGAGAATGGTCAAGATCAGAATACCACAGGAAATCCACAAATTTGAGCTTATGGCCCTTTAGTAATGTGCAGGCAGTGGATGGGGATGCAGAATAACTCTGACTCCAAATAATCAAACCAACTCAGGAAGATGGCAAAGATATTGTTTTATTAACAATTATCTAAAACAGGGAGCAACAACAAACATCAATGGACGTTCACTCAGGTTCTTAATGATTTTCTCATAAAAACATCCTTATATACAAAATATACATCAGAAGTGACATCATACTACATGGCAAATAATAGAAAACCTATCAAGATTTGGGATTGGTTAAGGGAGATATCAAAATATACTTTCTATTGGGACTAGGATTGTGATTGGTTGCCCACTATTAGGTGGACAACGTATGCTTACCTCTAAAATATATCATCTTCAACACTATTAAGTACACAGTTTATCATTGGTCTTCAAACTATAAGGCCCTTATTTATACGGCCCCCTGCAATTGGTTGGCATGCTCGTGCCATGTCTGGAACATTCGGTTCACTTAGCAGCACGTAAGCTCAGACCCAGATGCCAGGAGGTGGACTTGACTTTACCTCCCCACCCAATTAGCCCAACATCTGTCATCACCCAGGCCTTCTGCCATGAAGATTGTCTTTGAACATGGCCTTGCAAAATATCCTTGTATCTGGGAATATATGGAAGTGCAGGCACTCACTATCGTTGTTCTAGGACTACAAGCTCAATTCTTATCCATCCTTGGCTCACGTGACAGCAGACCATGATTTGGTCCTTGTTGCAGCATTTAAATGTCTTAAGTGAATACAACTTGGCACTCTTGGTGTTCTTTCTTTGCACGGGATGATTCATCCTTCACACATTCACTTCTTTCAAGAGTAGATAACCGACCATGGCTGCTTCAGTTTTGATGCCAGGCCAGATATCCTCACCACGCGCTTCCACGATCTCAGCTTATTCTTGCTGCAACACAATTCTCGACCTTTCCTCTCCATAGGTCCTGGGTTACTAAATTCATGACACCGATGTTCAGCACCTATACAATGGCGGTTTCGCCTGCAGTCTTTTCACTACATATAACCAGCTTCCATGATGACTTAGTCTACTTGCGTTTCAGCGTCTGTACAATTATTGAACGGTTGATTTTCTGCAGCGCTTCGCACACGTGCAATCTTCTTTTCGCATATAAAAGTTGACTCGATTCTTAACTTCATCATCAGTTTCTGTAAGATTCATGCATTCTCTTCAGCCAGTATTCTCGGGGCCTCACGCATGTTTCCTGTGACATCACTAGCTTCTCTCTTTGCTCCTTTTGATAATCCTTCAGGGAGTTCCTCCCTCAGATTGTTGTCTCTTTTTGGGAATACATTAGATAGGGTTTTCTCAGTGGCTACCTTCTTTCTAATATTCACTGCAGTATTGACACAACTGCTGGTGTCAAACATGGCACGATCTCAGGCTTTCAACAAATAGGAGGTGGGGGGCCGGATTTCCTGCAGAGGTATGGAACTGCTCCTCTACAAATTATTCTTTGTTTAGTACATCTTTTTCATGAAGCTACAGTTCTTACTTCTTGAAACAGTTTCATAGTCATCATCTTGTGTTTGCGTTATGTTCATTTTTATTGTTTTAACTGTAAGTCACGTTTAATGCAAAAACTGTAAAATGATTTCCAAAACAATTCTTAAAACAATGACACCATTTTTTGGATCCCCGAAAAAAGTCACTATATTCATGTTCCTTCTTATCAATGTGGGGTAAGACTGAAGTATATAAGAGAAAACAGCAAGTAAGAATGTATGGACAATTGGCAACATAAAAACTTAAATATTGGGTACCCTCTTTAATTATTCCATATTTTCATGTTTTGCTTTCTTTATCCAAATCTTAAGTCATCAATCTTGTGGTCATCCTTTGCTGTCCTTCTCTGTGAGGACTTGCTTCGCTGGAAATGTACGTTTCACTATGGACACTTGCTTCACTGGAAACGGGTACAGGAGAGGTCAATGTTACTTCACTTTTATACAATTTAATATTGTGAAGGTGGATCCAAGCCCCCTTCCTTTTAACTTAGCCGCAGTAGGGCTTATGTCCCCCACCTCAAATGGCCCTTCAAATCGAGGGTTACTCCAGGTGTGTACAAATTTGCATACTAAGTGCTTTTAATGCATTTCCCAAATTGTTAAGATGATTCTCCTCTTTGTTTACATTTGAACCCTCCTGTTGGTGCTTGATCTGTTGATAAATAAAATAAATACTTTGAGTCATAGTTTTTGAATATTCATGTATTCTATCGCCTAGTGCCCTTGCTACACTGTGGCCATCTGTATTTGCTCTTGTTGGGGGGGGGGGGTGAGAGGAGTCCTTATCCGGTATCCAATCACCAACTCATGGGGCGTTAAATGGTGATCTGAACCGGGTTGATTTCTTAATACATCTAATGCAAGAGGTAGGCAATGTAGCCAACCTTTCTTTAGTGTTAACTTTAGCTTTGTGATCCTCTCCTTCAAAAGTCCCTTTAATCGCTCATTCCATTAGCTTGTGGGTGATAAGCATACGCAAATGTATGCTTAATGCCCAATAGTGAGACTATATTTTCAAAAAGTGTGTTCACAAAATGTGGTCCAATAACAGATTGCAAAACTTCACACACACCCCATCCTGGGAAAACGTCACAAATAAAAAAACTTTGCGGCATATCCAGCATCAGAATGCGTGCATGGTCCTGCCTCAATCCATCTGGAAAAGGGACAAACTACAACTGTCATGTATCGATAGCCAATTCATGTTTGCAAAATATGCACATAGTCTATGTGCAAATGTTGGAAGGGTCTATTAAGTCTGGGGATTACTCTTCTCACCATTCGCAGGGTGTGCCCAACTGTACATTTTTGGCACACAATACAATTTACAATGAACTGTGCCACATGCTCATCAAGGTTCGGTATGAACCAATCTTCTTCTATAGTAGCAGCTAGACTCTCTCGAGTCATATGCGTGGGATAGTGGAGCTGCTCCAATGCTACTCTCAATAAAGCTAGAGGCATTACTGGCTTTCCTGTACTATCCTGCATCCAAATTGCCTCTGTGGGTGATAAGGAACACCCCTATTTTTTCCATAACTCCCTTTCTTCCTGAAATGCTCACCGTTGTATATCAATTAACTGTACAATGGACATCATATTAAATCCTTCTTTAACCAACATGCCTCACCCTTTTGCTTTCTTCATATTTTTTCACTTATCTTCATACACAGTTGAGTAATATACAGCACGTTTAGCCTCTATGTCTGCGGCTTTGTTTCTGCAAGAGAATCAGTTTGTTCTTTTTTAATGCGCTGCGCATTTTATGATGGCTATATTTGCTGGAAAGCTTAAGGCTTCAATAAGTTTGTCTTATAGCCCCGCATGTTGCACTGGAGTGCTGTGCTGTCTGCAGGAGGAAGCCCCTCCTCTTCCAATGTGCTAGACCTGTGTGTACTGTTGACGTTACATAGGCAGAGTCAGAGTATACCGTCACTTCCTCCTCCTCAAAACATTGCAATGGATCAATAAGCACCGCTGATTCTGCAGCCTGCACTGAATAGGTTGACAGTAATCGTCGATTCATTAATACTTCAAAAATGACCTCTCAGGTCGCCTTTACAACTGCTTATCCCGAATGTCTCACCCCAGTTTGTTGGTCAATCTTGGAAGAACCATCAATAAAAACCACTGCCCCTTTTCCCAGAGCATTTTCTCCAACATGAGGAAAATCAAAACATTCAGTGAATGTAACACAGTCATGCACATCATCATCATCATCTTCTCCCACTGTTTTAGCTATGAATGTTGCACACCTTACAATTTCAATCACCAGGTTTGAGTTAATTACTTCATACCCCAATGCCCTTTGAGTAGTTAACGTGCTCTTGGGCTTCTCTAAAATTGCAAATAACGCGTGCTCCGCAGAGTTATTGAACATCCCATAGTTATACTTGAAGCCTTTTCTATGGCAAATGTAGCGGCCGCCAAAGATTGTTCACAAGGGTAGTGTTCCTTCATAACTGTATTTTAAAATCCACTGTAATAGGCTAATGGTATGTAACCATGTCCCAATGTCGTCTTTTGTTTAAGGATGCCGTCATGACATCTCCATTTGAATGTGAAAATAAGTAGACTTCTTCACTATAATTTGCAATCCCTAATACAGGAGCTGTACTGATTGCATTTTTTAATTCACTAAATACTTGTCATATCGTCAGTCCACAGCAATTTAATTTTAGCCACCTGTGCTTCTTTAAGCGCTTTTAAAAGCTGTCTAATATATGTACCGTAATCAAAAACCCAAGCCCTGCAATAATTGCCTAAACCCAAGAATTGCTGCATTTGCCTCACCGTATTTGGCTGCACGGGTTGTCATCATAGCTTCTACTCTTTCAGGTGTCACTCTTTTTCCTTCATACAATAATAACTGTCCTATGTATAATACTTCTTCTTGACAATACTGTAATTTTTCTTTGTCTACTTTGTATCCTTTCTCTGCGAATATCATCATAAGTTTGACAGAGTGTTCTTTGAATTTCTCTTCTGTCTCACTACACAATAGAATGTCATTGACGTATTGAATAAGTGTGGTTTCGAGCTCACCATTTCCTAAGTACATCTGAAGGATTCTGTTAATAATGGACGGGGACTCACAGTTCCCCTGAGGTAACCTAGTATGTTTCAGGTGAATTGTTCTACACGAAAAGGAACTCAAATCATGTTAGTCTTTGTGTAAAGGAATTGCGGAAAATTTATTTTTCAAATCGACAACAGTAGAATACCTGGCTGTTGGTGGAATATTCATATATTGTTGCAGGGTTTGGAAATAAAGGAAACTGCTTTGACTACATGGTTTAGAGGGTGAAGATCCTGGATAAATGTCCACAACCCCTCCCCTTCGATGTCTTAATAGGGTACACAGCCGTGTTGCACAGTGAATCTGATGATACTAGAATGCCTTGTTTCATTAGTGCGGATATGGTTTCAAATATCCCCTCTTCTGCTTCATTCAACAGATAGTTTTGCGCGTGGCAAAATAGCTCCTGGTTTAAGCTTAATCTTCACTGCTCCTACTCCTTTCAATAAGTCCACGCCATATGGACTTGTGGTCCATAAGATACATAGCACTTTTTCCATGTCTTCCTAAAAAAATGGCGGCTTAATTTTCATCAACGCCATTCTCTGTGGTACCTCTATGCCTTCAACCTTAATCCAATAAGGGAGACTTATAAAGAATACCAATTCATCGTCTGAATATTCGTCCTTAAATAGTTACTCATCTGTCAGATCAGTCAAACTATATCTTTCATTGTGGTCTATGACTGTCCTACACCCTCTTCCCTCATTGTCAGTCCTAGAGGGACTCCTCGTAAGGCTTTTCTTCCTGCAAAAGCTAAGATAAGTTCTCTCACATTTATATAATATATTCTGGGGGTTGAACACACTATGCCTTTGTTAGTAAAATATATCGTCATGTTAAGTTTTGTCATCAAATCATACCCTAATATTCTCACTGGTGTCTATCTAGAATATAGCAATGGCATAGACATGTTATGTTCTCCTATAGAAATAGGTAATTCATCTGTAAATGGAACGAAAGTCATCACCCCAGTAAATCCTTGAGCCTTCATGGCAATGTCTGACATTGAAAATGTTCCCTCACTGACACAGGAACAAGTCTCTCCTGTGTCTACAAGGAATGAATATGTCTTGCCTCCTATCGTCACCTTAACCCTTGGTTCCTCTTGGGGGTCAGGTGTTACCGATAGTATTGAACACATTAGGCCATCCTGTGGGCTGTCCTGTTGTGGATATAATGTCATCCCCGGTGCTGTAAAAGGATTTCCTCCAACCAGAGTCACACTCCCCAATTTGCGTTTGAATATCTCTGTAGCTCCCGTATCCATCTCCCATTGTGATGTGCATTTGGAATGGATTGTGTCCTCCCACGTATTCCTCATCTTTGATATTCGATATCCAGCTTCAGCTGCTTCTGAAATGCATTTTCGGTAGAGGGCGCTGTGCGTTTATGCAGTCAACTCGATGTCTCTCGAGGGCCTACGTCTCGAGGATGATGTAATCGAAGGCATATATAGCAAGCACAGCACCCGTTGGCTTCAGCTCTGTGTTTCCGCATAAGCTATCGCTTTGAGAATACGGTGCGCTTGTTTTTTTTCTTTTTATTTAAAAGAGTTGTTTGTAGTTTGATTAACACACTTTTACAACATACAACATTACAATCCAATACAACTTTAAAACATATGTAAACATAGATATTTCATCATATATATAAAATGTCCATACACAAGAAAGCAGAACAGAAAAAGAACCAAAACCTAGAAAAATAAAGCAATTTACTTTTTTTTTTGCTTTTTATTGAAATTGTTTTAGTTGAAACCTCAACTTTTTCAAGATATCAAGTCTGTTAACACGTGTATTTTTAGATTTAAAAAAACAGACAGCTCAATAATTTTAAAAAATCAGCATTACACACTTTAGAGTAAATCAGATATAGCTTGTCTTAAAACCACAAATGAAATCAATTAATTAGCATAAGTCATTCGTCATATAAAATCATTAAAATAAATAGTGCAAAATCATCAGCGATTATCGAGGTATCAATTTATTTTCCAAATTCAATTCACTAAGAAACTGTACAGTAGCTATAATTAATGAGTCCTTTGATGCATTGAATATTTCATTCCATAAATGATCTCTGGTCAACATCACTCTGTTCTTAGAATACTTAAACAAATGTTTTTTGTTTGCTCGACTAGGGAGTGACACTCCGTGATTAAGTGATAAGTATATTCTTCATTCTTAGGTATGCTACAAAATCTACAAGTGAAGCTTAGTGTTGAATCTTTAGAGTATTGTGCAAGTTTGATTTTGGTTGGTAGTAGGTTTAGCCTAAAATGTAAAAAAATATCAGCATAAGATCTGTCAGGAAAGGTAAGGATATATTTAGGTATATCGTTCAGTGCTTTGATCAAAAAAACACCTGCTTTAAAGGCCGTATTAATACAAGAGAAAAGTGTCTTCAATACTCAATCATGTCTAAAGAGCTTAAGCTTAGCTTTGTGCGGAAGTTCTAAATGTTCCTTGAGAGAAATATCCGCATCCAGGAGTAATGTTTTGCAGTGCTCTGGCCAAGTCGATAGCGCAGCATGGTTTACGGATTCAATCATCTCTTTTATAGTAGGGAATATGTTTTTCGATGGATCTGTTGCGAGGAGCACCTTCCGCTATAATGACAAGATGGACCAAGAAACAACGATAGGTAGAGATGACAGACCTAGTTCGTAACGAATTAAGGCTGTTGGGCAGCTTAATGGGACAGGCAGAATTGCTTTCCAATATAACCCCTCTAGGTATTCCCAATTTACTTGCTTGGTCATAATTTTGGTCTGTCTCCAATAAGTAATTACAGGAACGGCTTTCTGTAAATAAAACATTTGAGCCGGTATCAGGGCCGGGATCAGGGAAAACAAACCATACTTTCTTTGTAATGCTTTAGCTTGGGTTGTTAGGCGTTTCATCCTGCTAGTGAGTTCTTCTTTATATGGTTTGTCAGCCAAATCTGAGTTGATGTTAACTCCAAGATATTTGTATTGTTTTATTTTGTCGAGAGGGATTTTCGAGATGGACCAATTCAATTTGTTGTTTATTTTTTTCGCTGAATGGTGAAAAATTAAAATGTTTGTTTTTTTGGTGTTAATTTCAAGTTTGTTTACTTCAGCATATCATGATAGTGCAGCTAGTTTCCTCTGTAAACCTGTTGGGGATCTGTCAAAAAGAACCATATCATCTGCATATAGTAAGTAGGGGATAGGTAAAGACCTTAGATGGAGTGAATAAGACTGTACTTTCATTAGTTCTTTAAACACGTCACGAATATAAAAATTAAAAAGTATTTAAGCAAATAGACAACCTTGTTTCAGCCCAGGGTTGGTTCTAATTGGATCCGACAGAATACCATTGGTTGTGAGTTTAATTTTAATGCTCGTGTTGGAGTAAAAATGTAAGATCAAATTGAAGATGTAGTTAGGGCAATTGGCATTTAAGAATTTTTCCCATAGTAATGAGCGAGAAATAGAGTCTAACGCTTGTTTGAAGTCCACTAGAGCAAGATATGTTGGTTGTTTCTTGTGGATCGCTTGCGACTTGACTGCAGAGACGATAAGTAGGTTTAAAGCAGTACCAATTCCTGGTACAAAACCAGATTGATATGGATCCATTAAATCATGTTCATTAAGCCATTTTGTAAAATCCATGACTACTAGCCTTAAAGCAATTTACACAATTCAGATAATAATGTTGATCACTCTGGAATCCATTTTGTTTTAGCAATTCCCCATTAATGATCTTAAAAAGAGTAGTGAGTGCTAATACAGATTTACATGAATGACCCCACATCAATCTCATCCAACACCGTTCACGTACGCTTTGTGTGGAGCCCAACAAAGCACCTCCCATTTTTGCGATACGATGAGTTTCAAAATGAATGCAGTAAATTGTAAGATGTTTCAATGTTTCTTTTTTCCCCATTTGGTTACAAAAACTACATGCATCGGTCTCTTGAGTTGCACAGTCTTTAGCACATTTCGCTGTTTTCTCCCTCGTATGAATATGGTTGCACTTAAATCTTAAATATAGGTCTCTTAATACGTGACATGGAACTTTCAACAGATACAATCTACGATGCATCCGTTTTGTTGCATACCGTGATGCCTCATAGTACAGTTTCTTTATTTGTATATCAGTAAGCGTCCTAACCCAATCACGCTCAAAGAGCCATTTTTATTACTAGGGTGAGACATAATGCCAGGTCACACGGATTCAAACCCATATCATCAAGCAATTTGAGCATTGAGTCGTAAAATAGTGCCACCGAAGGTGGATTTCTTGCTTTGATCATGGTGCGAAATTCTTCGTACAAGGACTCTTCATGGGGATAGAGCATTTTAGCAAGGTTTGTAAGTTGGCACCCGTGATATCTGGCTGTTAGTGCGGTTAGCCCTAGTTCCTGGCGAAGCACACGATTGGGAAGCAAATTAGCGAGGTGTAAGGTGTGCTTCCACAGTTTGCCTTGTATTTGGTCGAGGATGATGTCAATATTTAGTAAACATAAATTTAACCCATATAATAAGATTGCTTCTACCTTTAAGTGTGTAGAACTCAAATAAGGGAATCATAGAGAATTTACAAAATTTCGAGTACACCATCCTCATCTGCGTACCTAGGGCATCTGCTTTGGCTTCAAGATTTTCCTTCCACATTTTCCTTGAATTAGAGTCGGTCACCTCATAGCCAAGGTATTTGAGTGAAGTGTTTACCAAGATTGGCACTACATCCAGGTTCCACACTGTGGTGTGCATCTGTTTTTTAGGTTCTTAAAGATTAGTATTCTTGATTTATTTATGTTACATTTCAAGTTAGGCTTATATAAATAGTCTGCAAAGATGGCAAGCTTATTCTGCAGCCCATAGGCTGTTCGATCAAATATTAAAATATCATCCGCAAAGGCAAGCCTTGGATTTTGAGGTGGCCCAGCCTTGCTGGATATGATACTTCACTAGACCATATATCATCTATATCACAGAGGTAGATGTTAAACAGGGTCGCTGCCAGGTTGCATCCCTGCTTAACCCCGATCTTTGTGGGTATCGGCTGTGTAGAAGCACCTGAGCCATCCAGCGTTACCAAGTAGGAAGTGTCATGATGTAATCTGGCAATCAGTACTATCAGATGTAAGGGGACTCTCTTTCGTTCTAGTTGTTCCCATAGAACAGTGTGTATTACGCACTCAAAAGCTGCCGAGAGATCGAGTGACGCCCAGCATCCAGCATTTTGGTTTTAGCTAGAAGATGGGCCACAACTGTAGCATTCAGGGCAGTGCCCATTTGGGCACGAAAGCCTATCTGCAATCGCAACAATACCTTGCATTGGCGTAGGTGGATCTGAAGCTCACGTAGCAGAAAGATAGGAAAAACCTTTGCTCCCGCGTCTATTAGAGCAATTGGCCGAATGTTTTCAGGGTCAGTTGTATTTCCCTTTTTGTGTATTGATACTACAATGGATGTTACCCAGGACTTTGGAATAGCAGAGGTAGTTCTAATTTCTTCATATTGAATTCCCAAAATCTCAGCCCATAGTATGGGATTCCTTTTTAAGACGCAGGACGGAATGCAGTCGAGACCAGGGGCTTTGGCGTTCTTTAATTTGCTGATGGCCCATCTGATATCATCCGAGGAGCAACCTAATGGGTGGGTGATCTTAGATGTAACAAATTTAGAATGTCCCTTAGAGAATCTCACGGGGAGCTTGAATTTCGTCCTATAGAAGGTTGTCCAAGCCTCTGCATTTGCGGCAAAGAATCCATGTGTGAGTCTCTTCAGTCGGGACTGGATTCTACTGACAGCATCAGCAGAGCCATGGCTACTAGCACCGTAATATGCAGATTTGTGAGTTTGAGGAGGTTGGGTTTTGAACCGGATGTGCAATCCAGACTCCTCAACATGCCCTTTGACGGGTCTCACCTTTTTGGCAACAAGGCTGACGAAACCTGTGAGAAGTTGCAGACATCAAAGGCGGCAGCCAAATATTTAGGTGCCGCTATTAGGCAGCCTCAGCCCTTTCGCCCCAGTGGACAGCCTTGGAGGGGTAGGTCTTTTTGCTATTACTCCTCAGTTGGAAGGGCGAGAGGAATGGCTGTTCAAAGAGGCCAAAGAAGATTCCCTCGTGTTGGACGAGGGAGAGCTGTGAATCCTGCTCAAGCAGAGGCATCTTTACCATCAGCCACTGCATCAGCCACCTCAAAACCTCTCTGAGGTCTTGAGTCACAGATCACCAGTGGGAGGCAGACTGTTTAAGCATTAGAAGAATGGCGAGACATTACTTTGAATGCTTGGGCGTTGGACACCATAGGCCACGGGTACTGCCTTCCTTTCATTCAGAGACCTCAGACCACTCCTCTGGGGAGCCACTATTTGAGGATTCCAGATCCGCTCCTTGTGACGGAAATTTTAACCCTGCTAGAAAAAGGCACCATAGAACCGGTGCCTGTCGCAGAGAGGAACAAGGGATGGTATTCTCTGTATTTCCTAATACCCAAGAAGGATGGAGGACTGAGACCCATCTTGGACTTGAGATATTTGAACAAGTTCCTCAGGAAGGACAAGTTCAAGATGGCCACGCTTTCTCAGATCCTTCGGACCCTCCAACTCCAGGATTGGATGATTCCATTGGACCTTCAGATACTTATTCTCATGTGCCAATCCATCTCAAGCATTGTAAATACCTGAGGTTCGCCGTTGGTGGTTCTCATGAACAGCTTCGAGTTCTGCCATTTGGGCGAACTTCTGCCCCAAGGGTTTGCCACAAACTGATGGGGGAGGTGGCAGCGAGTTGCAGGAGAGGTGTGGGGGGGTTCACGTCTATCCCTACCTGGACAATTGGCTGATCAGGGCACATTCTCCCGAACAAGTCCTGCATCATCTCAGCGTGACCTGCCACTCTCTTCACAGATCTCCCCAATTACAAGAAGTCCCATATGACACCTTGTGAAAAGCTCCAGTTTATCAGGGCTGTAGTGGATACATCCTTGGGAAAGAGCTTGCCACCCGAGGTGAGGACTCTAGACATTCTGCAGATGGTCACCAAGTTTCAGAGTACCCAGCATCTCCCGGACTTCGATTTTATTTTTTTTTGAGGTTGCTCGGCTTCATGGTATCCTGCATTTTTCTGGTGCTAGAGGCCTACCTGAGAATGAGATCACTTCAATGGGCCCTCAGAAGACAATGGTCCCAGTTCTCAGGAAACATGTCGGACCTACTTTAGGGTCTAAGCAGGGTTGCACAGGATCTTCTGTGGTGGGCCTGCGAGGACAATGTTCTGAAGGGAGAGCCCTTTTGGCAACCATGGCCAGAGATAACAGAAGTGACGGACGCCTCACTGACTGGGTGGGTAGCCCACACCAATGATCTGACAGTCAGCAGGCAGTGTTCTCCATTAGATTCCAAACTACACATCAGTCTTTTGGAGCTGAGGGCAATCAGACTAGCGCTGAAGGCCTTTCTGTCCTCTGTGCGGGGAAAGATGTCCTGATAATGATGGGCAACACAGTGGCCATGTACTACCTCAACAAGAGAGGATGTGTAGGGTCACTACCACTGTGCAGAGAGGCAATGGATCTCTGGTATTGGGCAATTCAAGAAGGAATCTATCGGCAGTTCGCCTAGCCGTAGTAGAGAACACGGCGGCAGACGCTCTGAGCAGGCAAAGCACAGTCTCCCACGAGTGGGAACTAGCTCAGGAAGTCCTTCACTGTTTGCGACCAGTGTCAACCGGAATTGCGAACTGTATTGCTCCAGGGAAGTTCCCCCAAGAGGAGCTCTAGGAGACGCGTTTGTGGTGGACTGGGAGTTTTCACTCCTGTACTCATTTTCTCCAGTCACTGGCATTCCTCACATGATCAGGAGGTTGAGGACGTTCGGGGAAAGTATGATCGTAATTGCCCCAGATTGGGCCAGGAGGATGTAGTATCCGGACCTTCTGGACATGGCCATCTGCCCTCCAATACATCTTCCAATGAGAGAGCACCTTCTTTCGACGGAGGAGGGTCGGGTTCTCCATCCAGAGGTCAAGACATTCAGCCTTCACGCATGGTTTCTGAAAGACCGAGATAAAAGGATTGGGACCTCCCGGATAATGTAATGGAGATTTTGCTTTCGGCCAGAAGGCCAACAAGAAAGTCCTTGTAGCATTGCTGTTGGAACAAATTCTGCAACTGGTGCAAAGACAAGAGTGTAGACCCTTTTCTGTGCAAAACACCAGAGGTATTATCCTTTCTTCTATCTTAGCCAATCTGGAGATCCAGGTTGGAACTATTAAAGCTATTTAGCGGTGCTATCCATCTTTAAGCGCTTGTCAGAAGAATGTTCATATTTCAAAATTCCACTGGTGATATAATTTCTAAAGGGGCTCATCGATGTGTTCCCCCCCCCCCCCATCTCCCTTCCAGGTTCCAGTTTGGGACCTTAATCAGCTACTATAATTTCTAATGTGTGCACCCTTTGAACCTTTACACTGATGTCCATTAAGATTGTTAACTTTTAAAACCATTCTCTTGGTAGCTTTAACTTCAGCCCGTAGAGTGAGTGACTTGCAGGCACTTTCATCCAAGCCACCCTTTACTATCTTCCATAAGGATAGGGTTGTTCTGAGGTTAAGCCTTCATTTTTACACAAAATCATTTCTGATTTTCACATAGGGCAGGACATTGTTTTACCTTCTTTCTTTTCTCCACCTCATCCTGGCAAAGAGGAGGAGAGATGAGATAGGTTGGACCCACGCAGAGCTATGAGCTTTTACATATGTAGGCTATCAAAACTTTGTATTGATGATCAGCTTTTCATAGGCTATACAGGCCACAAACTGGGTCAGGCTGTTACTAAAAAGACCTTATCCAGGTGGATCATTCTGGTAATTTCGGAATGCTACAGACTGGCAGGCAAGGATCCTCCTGAAGGATTAAGGGCCCATTCTACCAGGGGCATGACTACCTCTACAGCCCTGCAAAGGGGTGTACTGATTACAAATATTTGTGAGGCAGCGACGTGGTCTACTATTCACACATTCACAAAACATTACTGCCTTGAGTCTTCCCTCGGTCAGGATGGAAGCTTTGGGAAAGCTGTCCTGCATTTGGTTCATGAAAACCATTAAAAACGAAATTCCACCAAAATCAAAAACTGCTTTGGGAATCTATCAAAGATGAGGAATATGTGGGAGGACACAATCCATTCGAAGAGCAAGTTACTTTCCCCTGGTTACGTTCTTTTGACTGGATGTTCCTCCCATGTATTCCTCATCGCCCTCCCAACCTACCGCATAGTAGAATTTTGCTATTACAGCTTTCGCTCCTTCAAACTTGAGTACGGTCAATCCCATGGTTATGCAGGTATTTCTAGTGTAAGAAAAACAGAACTGAAGCCGACGGCACTGTGCGTGCTATATATGCCTTCGATTAAATTATTCTCAAGACAGAGGCCCTCGAGGGACACAAGACGACTGCATCACCCTCTGCTGGAAAGAAAAATGCTGTAGCTGGATATCGAATATCAAAGATGAGGAATATGTGGGAGGAACATCCAGTCGAAAGAACGTTACCAGGGGTAAGTAACTTGATTGTCTGTTGCATTGGCATATATTGTACCCGTTGAGTGGGTGCCTGCTGCATTTGAATGGGTGGTTGCTGTTGCTGCCCTTGTAATGATTGCATTTGCTTTGGTATTTGTTGGAATTGATGTGGTTGTGACACTTGTGTTTGTGTTGGTGCTTGCAAAAAATGCTGTGGTTGAGGCGCGTGAGCCTGATTTCGCGTGTGATCTTGGGAATAATATCCTTGTGAATCCATGTTATATTGTGGAGCATATCCCATACCCTCTCTTTAAGATTTCCAATTCTGCTGTGGCATAGCTGCTCCACTTCTACAAACTCTAGCCATGTGCCCTCATTTTCCACAATTCCAACATATCAATGATTGTCCACTATTAAATCCTCCACTTCCTTGAGGGTTTTGAAATCCTCCTCCTCAAAGCCCATTCCCTCTGCCTCTTGGCATATCATTATTCCCATTCTGATCTTGAGTATTTACTATGTTATTTTGCTGTGGGAATTGTACTATTTGCGCTGTGCTTCCTTCATTGCTCGTCAGCACTGCTCCCTCTTCAATATACTTCGATGATTTTTTATGCACCAACTCCGCCTCTTGCTTTCTCCCTCAGCTTTTTTCTTATCCTTTTCTTATTCTACAATAATGTACGATTGCCAGTTGAATCTCTGACCTTGGTTTTGCTTCCATTCCCACCCGTTCCTTTAACTGCCGTTGTACTGGTTCTGGCAGCCCTTGACAAAATATGTGGTAAAATAATGTGACAGTTTTATCCCATGGTTCATGCATCTGCGCACTCCATTTAGCTTGAATAGCCTGAATAAAAGAAACGGGTCCTCATCCTCCCTCATCTTCCTAGTCAATATCTCCCCAATATCCAATGTATTTGGATATTGTACTCTAAGCGCTCACCATAAATCTGCTCTACAATTATTCAATGGCGCTCTAACATACACTGTACTTAGTGCAGTTACTTTTAATTATTGGTGTCTGCTCTAATCTTTTCACAACTTTTCTACTGCTCTTCTGCACTTTTCTAATCTCTCCCTTGGCTCCACTTAAATCTGTAGTTCATGCTTTTATTTATGTTCTTGGTCAACTGGCTCCTCGCTTCTCGATCTCTTCCTCTCCAGTTCAACTTGTTTGGCTTTCTTTACATAAACATCTAAAGTTTAATTTCTTAAAGCATGTTATGGTCTTGCCCCTCCCTATCTTTCTTGCTTGTCTCTTTCTATCTTCCTTCGCGTCCTCTTCGGTCTGCTTCTCATTTCCGCCTTGTCGCCCCCTCTCCTCCTTGTACCCAATCTCGTTTCTGATCTTCTTTTCTCCTTGCACCTTTGAATTGGAATAAACTCCCTCTCTCTCTCCAATCTATTACTGTTTACTCCTCCTTTCAAGCTCCTTTACGCTCTCACTTACTTTGATCTGGTTAACAAGGACCTATTGCAATTTTGAAATACTTTGTTTTTAAATATTGATCCTACAGTCTGTACTGGTTTAAATGTTATATAAAGAATGTTATGTAAAGCGCTTTGGTGTAAGGTGCTATATAAAATAAAATACAAAAATACAAAATAACGTTCTTGTGTTTTTAACATCTTTAGACTGTCTCTTTTACTTCTGTTTTGATTTTATGTAATTCTAACTTTTTGATCGATGTTGATCCTTTTGTCAAAATGTGGACCGAAAAAAAAGTTGTATTTATTTATTTTAACTTGATCTATTCTTCCTTTGTTTTTACCATTTATTTTAACAAATTGTGTATGCAATCATATGTAACCCGTTATATATGTGCACTTGTAATATATATATTCCCTTTTACATAAGTATTTTCCCACTACCCTAGTGGGTGTATTCTCCTCTCTTTTCACCCTTTTTATTTACCCCCTCTGGGGGTTTGACACTCTCTCTTCTAGCTGGCTCTGCCAGTAGGAATCCTTAACGTTCTGCTATAGAACTATATAGTGTGTGCCCTTTCCGTCTCTCTTGAGCCTGTGAATTTGAGGTATCCTTATCTCTTTTTCTTCTTATATTCCCCACCAATCAAGTTTCTTTTGATACTTTTTATTTACAAAATAACATAATTACAATCCCTCCCCCCAAATGCTTTTACCAACTACAATGGTCAATTTACGACTGGTCCTCAGCTCGAGTCCCCCGGCATTGACTCTCCCGTAATCAACCAGTTCGTCTTTCATCCGCGGCGCACTTCCCGGGGAAAGAACAGGAATTTCTTCAAAGGGGGACCTGCCGACCATATATCAATCACGTGCCTTCAGTTATAGAGCGCCGTTCACCACAGGAAGCTCTGCGCTCATCTGGTTTATGGCAGGAGTTGTCGATTTTCCAGGAACCTGGATCTGGGTTCTAGATCTGAGTTGTAGGTCATTTAGACCAGAACCATCTGTACTGCTACCAAATGTGCTGTAGCACCTTGAAGCATTTGTTGCGCTAGATGGCATTACCATGCAAAATATCTCACACCCAATAACCGGACAGACTCAAAGGAGATGGTAAAATACTGCTTTATTGTGTGCACCTCTTCAACCCAATTAGTCAAAATTCTGCTTTATTCTCAAGAAGCAAAGCAGGGCGAATATACACTCATTTACTCGACTGATGCAGAATCATACTGTCTTATCACTCGTTTTTAGCTTATATAATAAAAGATGCATCATCTATGACGTCACCCTAGGTGGCAAACAAAAACCTACCAAGGGGTGGGATTGGATTAGGGGATCATCTCTACCTATAGAAAATGTGCATTTTAGTCTCTCATTGGTGGTTTCTTATCTGTGAGATACAGCACGAGTTTGTGAGATACACCCAGAGTTATTTCTAAACATGTGGTGTACGTCACTTATCATAGCAGAAAATGTAGCAGCAAAATAATACTTTGCAACATTGTATGTAAATGTTCATGGCAGGCTATTCTAATCGGTTGGCAACCCAAATCCAACCTTGGACATTCTGCTTGCTAGCAGCACGTCCATAGAAACGAAACCCAGATGGTTGGAGATACATAAGCTTCTTCATCATCTTTCCATATTAAATTCTGGGCTCGCATTTTGAGGTAACTGGGTTGATTTACATGAGCCGCCATCCATCTTGTTCTGATGTTAGTCCTAAATGTTGAATATATACCTCTCATAAGCAAGCATTTATGCTTTCTTTCTACCTCGCATTTCAGCGTATTTACAGTTTTTGACCAAGGGGTCACTTCATTCTTCTTTGTATTCGTAACTAAGTATATGGTTCTATTACTACTTCAGTTACATGGTCATTCTTAAGTATTTTCATATTGTTTCAGCATAGGGTAATATTTCTTCTTTCGGACATTCTTTTGCTGTTATAAGACTTTGTTTAATGTACATTTATGTTGCGCCCCATTTTATTCATGGCAGCTTTTTGACAACTCGGCAAGGAACATCCCACTTGGTAAGTTTCTTGTATTGTTTCCACGTGAGGGTCTCTTCTGAATGGCTGCCTGAGTGCATATCGTTTTATCATACAGTCGACATTGGTAGGGACATGTCGCATAAACGTGTACATGGGTTCCATAGTGTAGCTCCTCGTCTGTTACTCCAATAAGGTAGGGGAAAGGGGGTGTTGGCTAGGGAAAATGCATCTACTTGCTCCTCCACATTTATGTTCAGGGTCTGCTCTCCCAGTTTTCGGAGATTCTGGCTCAGAGTGGCAGGTCCTGGTCCACAGCAAAATTCAGCCCAATTTGCCCTGGAAGTGGACCGCTCCTTCTTCACCTCAGCCGAAGGGCTTTGAAAAGTGCAACTTACCCAAACGGGGTACAGTGAGACCTTCTCATGTGTTGTTCCAGAGAGAATCAAAGAAGTGGTGGGAGACCCCTTCTTTTAAAGGCAAAAGCCTGCAGGTGATTGGTCTAAAGCTAGCCTACCTTAGTGGTCCAATTCCTGTTCTTGAATGAAGTGGACTTTGCCCTTCTGACATCACACCTAAAGTGCTATACTCTAGAAGAAATGGAGGAGACAGGAAGGAGAGAGAGAGGCAGAGAGAAACAAAATGGTGGAAGTCTTCTTCCACTGAACAGATTGCTCCCTGACTTCCCTAGCCTGCCCCTTCCCTTCTCACTAGGATCAAAGGGCTTTAGAAATGCAGTACCCTGGTGTGAGGCTACTCCCTATGAATGGGTGTGCTCCTTTGATGCATGGGCACAGGGCAACGGTCTGCTGTGTGGCTATCCCTTGCAGAGTGTGTTACTTACCCTCACAAAGAGATCAAACATTGCGTACTGCCTTGGAAATATTCTTAATCTCCAGAGTACATCATCTGTCATGGAACAGTAAACCTTTAAAGACAGGAACTTCGGGATAGTGCTCTCTCGCCTCGACCTGTGAGAGTGAGATTAAGAATATTTCCAAGGCAGTACGCAATTCGAAATAAACTAACATGAAGGAGGATTGCTGACACTGAGTGAGAAGACGTGTGCGCTTGGTTGAGTGCCATGAATAAATTGGGATGTGGAGAACCCCTCTCAAATTGGTGAAGGATACTTTGAACCCTACTCGGTTTCTATGGGAAGGATTAATATCCCATATTGGGTCCTGAAGAAGATTGCTTTATCGAGAGGACGAATCACGGCAGTCCAAATAGACAACCAAAACATATGTAGACTTTATTAATCTGTGGAATTGAATAAACAGAGATAGTTCCATCGGCTACTTATATGGAGGACTTCTGTATTGTTAATAAAACTGTATGTTGACCTAGGAGGTCAACACACCAAGTATGATTAATACATGTTCTAATAGCAGTGAATGAATGGTAGGAGTGAATGATTATGTGTGAGTTGAATCATGTTTTAGTATTGAGATGTTTTTTAGAATTGATATTTTATATGCTAATAAATAAAAAATTGAATCAAAAAATTACATTTATTGTTATTTATGAAAAGATAAATGTTTGTGATATACCATTAATATTATATGATATGATATGGCATTTATAACGCGCCTATACACAAGTGTTTCAAGGCGCGACGAGGCAAGAGGGAGGAACAAAGGGAGGACAGACAACGATCTTACTAGGCCAGGTGTCATTCTGATTGCGCAAGTGCATGGGAACGGGGGAAAGGAAGACTGCAAGGGGGAAAGTACAGTACATGGGAAGTGGAATAAATAAGATAAATAAAATACATAAAAAAACAGGCAAGTGCAAGGAAGAGCGGACAAAGTGCTGGAAAGGGGACTGAATGGATACAGAAAACAGTCCCCAAGTGCAGAGGTTGCCAGGGAGGCAGTGCAGGTGGGCAGTTGACAGGGCCTCGGCCAGAGATCAGAAGGGTGGCCAGGTAACCAATGCAATTTCAGTCAGGAGTTCAGCAAGGGAGGGGAGGAGAGAAAGCAGAAGCAAAGAGGAAGGTTTTGAGGTGTTTCCGGAACCGGAGGTGGTTCTCCTCGAGTTTCAGGGAGGCAGGAAGGCTGTTCCAGAGAGAGGCCTCTGCCGAAGAGAGTGATCTGCCACCAACTCGTTGCTTGGAGAAGCAACTGACCCTAAGGGAGTTGGAGGCAGATGAGCGAAGAGCTCGAGAAGGAAGGTATTTAGGAAGAGAGAGTTTAAGGTATTTTGACCCCAGATCCCAGAAGGCCTTGAGTACAATGCAGAGGGTTTTGAATTTAATCCTCCCAGCCACTGGGAGCCAGGGCAGAGATATCAGTCCTGGAGAGATACGATCCCTGGGCTTGAGGCCAAGGACAAGTCTCGCAGTGCTGTTCTGGATAAGTTGCAGAGGGCGGAGAGTGGAGGCAGGAAGATTTAGATAGAGGCTGTTACAGTAGTCCAGCTTGGAGAGGACCAGGGCTCTGGAGACAGTGAGCTTCTGGAGGAAGGATAGGAAAGGAAGAATACCACTAAGGAGGTGAAGCTGGTAGTTTGACCTCTTAGAGATGTCAGAGATGTGAGGGGAGAAGGAGAGTGCAGAGTCCAAGGTGACCCCAAGGTTTTTTGCCTTGCAGGTGGGAGTGGGAGGAGGGCCAAGAGAGGCCGGCCAGAAAGCTGAAGGGAAGGAGGGAGTGGGTGTGCCGATGAGTAGAATCTCAGTTTTACTGCCATTAAGGCAGAGGTCGTTGGTGGCACACCAATCCTGGATGGCAGACAGACAGTCAGAGATGAGGGAAGGAGAGGAGGAGGAGGAGGAGGAGGCAGAGGGTAGCCTGAAAATGAAAATTCCCTATCCCACTGGTCCACTCCTGTGTTTATTGTTGTTGATGGCCTGAAGGACCAAGGTTTAGGCACCCCTTTGTTTATAAATATGTTTTTGAAAGTAGAACATGATCAGCAGATTACCGTTTCAGAGATGGAATTACCAGTATAATTTTATTAATGAATAAAATCAAGGCTTTCACAACGTTGAGAGAGAAGATGACCTTTAAGATGCGGATAGAATTTGTAAAGAGATTAGTAAAAGAGCAAATATATAGTGTTTAAGAGAAAAAGATCAGAAGCGAGATTGCACACAAGGACTGAAAGAAAGAGCAGAGTCTAAGGTATGTAAGGAACTCATGGTGGCAACAGTAAAGACAGACACAAGTGCTCACAGTTCAAGGGGTTTGATTAAACTAGATATGCCGGTTGGAAAAACACCTAATCTAAACCTAAAGCTAAATTGGGAGCAAGCTACAACCATCAAATGAAAAATAAGGCTGTCCTAGTAGCGTCTTGTCAAATAAAAATGTCTATACAAAAAGAAAAAACTATTGCCAGTCCTTATAGTTAAATACAAAAAGAGCGTGGGATAGTGTTCACAAAATGATAAGTCAGGATGGGGTGACCAGGGGTCTCTTGAGCACAGCACACTCTCGAGCTTTCCCAGCATGAGACGACCGTTCCGTTCTCAGCTCTCAGGACCGTCGATGGTCAAGTCTCTTTTGTCTTAAAAGTCTCTTGCCTTTGCGGACCTGACGTATTAAAAAAAACAAATCAAAGTTCGTTTTTTAAATGGACATTGGGTGATGACTTTTCACCCTTTTATCCCCTCCTCTTCTGGGCTCACACCCCTCTTGAACGTCAGCCTCCCTCTGTTGGGTTCACTATGGCTTTCCTTGCATTCACAAGTCTTAATGTCTTTTAAAATAGTTTACTGTGGACCCCCCTCTGTCGAGTTCACCTTTGTCATCACACTGTTCATCAGGACTTTAAGCTTCGCCTCGTTCCATCGGCAACCATCTGTCGGGTTTACTGTTGACAACTTTTATCAATCACTCAATTTCTTCTACTTTCTTATGATTCAGTATTCACTTCCCTTAGCTTTTCAACTTCTGGCAGTGAAAGACTTTCGACTTTACAGAGGAATTTCCTAGACCCCGGTATGACCACTTAGACCCCTTTCTCACCCTGTTCCCACTTTTCCCAAGACCTTCTGGTAACGGTAGTTTCAACAATAGGGTAATCGCCCAGAGTCTCTCGAATGAGCACCCACGTGGTGCCGGACTCCTCTGCTGCTGGTTCTCCCCTCTTATTAACAGTTCTTTGTACTTTTCTTAAATGAGCAGTTTGCTACTTTTGCTCAGCACAGTTCGGTTTCTTATCGGATTTCCCCTCGACTCACCGGCTGTGATGAACCGATTGGCTTTTGTTGTCTCTGGAGTCAATGATGGCACCATGTTGGCAAGTGTCTCTCCCTGGCTTGGTCATCAGCAGGGGAGGGCCCCGTGTACCGTTGACTTCTGCTGCAACACACGCTGGCTATTGTTTGCGGTCTTACGATTCCTTCCACGAAGGAGGGCTTGGGATGGAAAGGGCAAGGGCGCTTCTCTCCTTGTCAACATTTCGGTTCTTGCCGACTTTATCCTCCTCTTGAACTGCCATACTTTGATAGCCGAGTCGTCGTGCGGTTTGCCTTGCTCGTCCTGTTCTCTCATGCTCCACCCTTTAACCCAGTGGGAAAGGGCCGTCAGGTGTTTGTGATTCTGGTCAATTACCCAACTTTGCCGGACCCTTGTGTTGGGACATGTCAGTTAAACGGCCCTGGTGTTAGTCCACTGTCTTCCATGGTGTGTAAAAGTGTTTGTGTGAAGAAAGGGGTGCAGTGTTTTGGAATATCCTATATGGTAGGATGGGGAAAAGGTGTTGGAAGAAGGGGATACCATGTCTCCCCCGTTGGTGTACTACTTCCACTTCTCGAGGAACCCCCATCCAAGTGATCCTCCTTCACTTTTCCACCCCCAGGAACTGGGTCCAATAGCGATGGCCGTGTCATGGCCACCTGGAGGACAGATCCCCCGGGGACTATTTAGGGAGACACCTTCAGGTTTCTCACAGGTAAGAGGGCAGGAGGGAAAGTAAGGAGAAATCCATGATGATAGAGCGAGACCATGGATACATTTATAGAATATGCAGAGACAACGAAATAGAAGACAAGAATCAAAAGGGAGACAGCAAGGAGAGAATGAGCGGTAGAGGAGGGATGGGGAAAAAGTGAGAGATGAATAGTAGAATTAAATACAAAGTGAAGAGTGGTCAGATGAGATGTGGGGAGTCCGACTAAGATAGTAAAGTAATAGTCAAGGTGGGAGAATGCAAGAGAGAAGTGGAGTTATTTAGCTGCATCAAAGTAGAGAAAGGGCAGCCTCTACTGCTATTCTTAATATGAAAGACAGTCCTGAGCCAATTTAAAAATGTGCTAAATTAAAAAGAGAGAAGTCTCAAAAAGAAGAAGAAAGGGATAGGGAAGGAAGGAAGGAACAGAAGAGCAGGAGGATAAGCAGGGAGGGAGGATGGAAGCAGGGAAAACAAAACCTCTGTTTTGGTCGGGTTACAATGGAGTGAGTGAGAGTTAAGAACTGAATAGCAGAGAGAGTGCAAGAGAGTAGTGTGGAGAGTATGAGTGAAAGACGATAAAGAAAAAAGATCTGCGGGTCACCCCCAGTGAAAATGAAATAACTCGAGGTCTGGCACACTAAGAGATTATGATGGTCAACATAGTCATAGCAACATTGAAATTGAACTCCGAGCTTAAAGGGGGACGGGGTTTTAAAACTGTCTCTTTGGGGCAAGGTGAACGCTCTTAAGATGACTGTAGCCCCGCAGAATTAATTACCCCTTCCAATGAGTCCACGCTTCTCTTAAAGAGGGATGTATATGGAAATAGGTTGCTTTCATTCAAAGCTCAAGGGAGGCAGATCCTGTTTTCCTGACAAAATGGTCTAAAGTGCTGGGAAAGGACATCCCTGAAGGTCAGTGGAGTGAGTTATGTGAGAATGCAGCATTGTTTTCACTCAAGTGGGGGGATAGGGCAATGCAGATCAAGCTGATGAAGAGACTATTTGGACCCCTGCTCATACGGCTGAAATTAATCGAGTGACTGGAGCATATGCTCTGGGAGTGTAGCCAAATTAGTAATTTTTGGGAGGAAGTTGCATTAACAATGAATACCATTCCAAGAACAGGCATAGCTTTTACATTTGAAACTTTAATTTTATGGGGGAACTCTTAAGTAGAGGACTTATCATTCCTGCAGTGATGTTGTGCATTTAGAGAAGTAACAACAGCGAAAATATACCATATTTCAGTGCTGGAAGACGACAAAGTCACAAAGGCTTAATGGTTTAGGAAATGTATAGGATATCACGGATTGAAAGGGCACTTTCGAAAATAACTTTTTGAAGACATTTGGTCACGTTTCTTCAAGAAAGTGACATAACTTTACTAAGACAAGAACGGGAACAACTGAGAGTGGTGGCATGGTGAGGGGGCTTGATCGCTGTATGGACACCAACGGTTGTTTCATTCATCCACTAGATAATTTATGCAAATCTGTTATATAAATAAAATGTGTGACTGAAAATAAATGTAAAAAGCAAAAAGATCTGCAGATCGTAAGCGTAGAAGTGGTAGGAATGATCGTATTAGGAGATAGGAGCAGAAAGGAATATTGTAGAGAGGGGAACATGGGGACCTAGAACAGAGCCTTGGAGAAAACCGAATCGAAGTGGTAGAGAAGACAAAGTATTTACAGAGTAGAAGGACGGATCTGGAAAAGCCAAGAGAGGTGATCATAGAAATAAGAACAGTCTGACCGATAGTGTCAAAAGCAGCAATAGGAGTACAAGAATCGATTAGAAGGGGTAGGAAAGGTTAGAGTGATTATGGGTGCAAGATAAAGGAAATTATGATCAAGTAACTTGCTATGAGGTTACATCATAATCATCAGATGAGTACTTGGGCAATCATAATCCGCCATTGCATACAATGCAGTAAGAAACAGCCAACAATAACCTCTTGGTGCACGTGCCTCTTGTTACCTCTAGGCTGTTACCCACCTGTTGAACAAATAGGAGTACTTCGCTTACAGCTACCTAGAGGACACCCTAGCAGATACCATGAATGAATTGTGTTAGTGTATATAGAAATACACTCAATCTTATCCCACACGGGGTACGAGCGGCACTGCGCTTAGCTCTGGCACTGGTACACTTGCTGATAGGATGAAACATTCAATCTAAGACCAGAAACTAACAGATTGTTCTATAATCTAAATTTCTAATCATTGAATAACATTTATTTTGCTGTTTGGACCTGTTCGAACCAGGAGGACCCAGGGCCCGACCCCCTGTTCAGACAGAAGGTAAGCATGCACCAACATGTGTTACTCCCTCTGTCCCCACAGGCCCTCCCCACCCCCTCGGTCCCACTCTGGTCCCCCCCGGATGTTCCCTTGTGCCCCCACCATTCTTGCACACAGGTGTTGCCTGTTTTTCTTGATTCTTCTACCCTGCTCCCCCCTCATCTACTTCTGCAGGAGTCTGTCCTGATAAATTTTGGTTTCACCATCACTGTCTTGTGGCCAATGCTGGATTTGACTTTTATGGACTTCATTCATGGTGCGTCACCCTTTCTCAACTCTCATGCTGGACTTCCTTTGCATCTTGTACTCATGGTGGCCCTGAATCTTGCTGTTCCCATCTTCATCTTGTATCCTGGCTTGCAACATTATGTGTTACTACTGACTTCTCCAATTGTATTCACTCTCCCCTCTTGCTTCTCCACTCTTTTGACTGCTAACTCTCTGTTCTCTCGTCCTTTCCCTTCTCCCTTTTCCTATCGGCTCCCCTTACTTTCTTCTATGCACTTACTCTATCAGAATTGTCCCTGGACCTAAGTATTATAGCAACCTTGTCTGTCTCCTCCCCCACTCCCTTACTGTTTTTTTCCTCCCCACCTCCCGTCCAGCACTATCTGAAATGTCATCAGGCCTAGTATGATAGTCGCTTGTTCTGTTCCTCCCCTACCTTTCTGCACCCCTCTCCCTCACCTCTTGTTTTTCTCCAGCTCTACCAGAAATGTCATCAGGCCTAATACGATAGTTAATTTCACATCCTTACTGTTCATGGCCTGTAAGAACGTCATTGTATTTTCCCTTGTTCCCTCCCTTGCCTTGAAGCGCTTTGAAACACATTGTGTATAGGCGCTATACAAAGAAACGGTCATATCATACATTATAATTAAAGTGTAATCAAACAAACTTAGTGTTGGGAATTAACCTGGCTAGAGCCGATACTGTGTTACTAGTCGAGAGGAACCAAAATGAAGTATGAAGCTGGGCACTACAATACTGCTCATATGTCCAAAAAATATGTATTATTTCTTATAAGAATAAAACAACTTTAGCCTGGGGCTACCAGTTATAAGGAGGTCCTATGGCATAAGGACAAAATAGTAATGATCAAAAAGATAGAGTTGATCTACTCTATCAAAAACTGGTGCTCTCAGTTGGCCCTAAGGAGGGCTGCACTTTTAAAGACTCCAATACGTGACCTTTTGTTAAAGTATTTGCAATCAATTATCACCATCAACGGTAATTCATTCCAGGAAATGGTTATTCACATCCCTTTTGCGAAGCTTTTTATAGGAATATTATTGTAGAATCATATTCACTGAGGCTGCGCCAAAATTAGTTTAGATTGCATGTACAGATGCCAATGCATTTCGGTCACAAAAACCTTCATCAGGGCGGTACATTCATTCTGTTATCAATTAACATTTACACGTTTTTCATAATTATAAACCATTAAGTGACCACATTGTTACAATTGAAAAATGTTTTTCCACATACCATTTCCCAGTGTCCAAAATGATGATAACATAAAAAAGGGGAAAGAGAAAAGAACAACAAACTAATTGTCAATGACTTTGTGTACTTTAGTTCTAGCTGATAAGAAAAAAAATGTGGGAATAGATCTCATACCTTAAGTGTCTAACGTTTCTCCACCTTGTGTGAGAAGCAACAAATTGCAGTGCGGGCTCCTGTAAAACCCACAGAAAAGCTCATCAGTAACATACAATTGAAATTATAAGCCGTAAATGCAAAGAGAGCAGAGCCTGCCTTACCAGATGAAAAATGCTGCGTCAATGGAAGCAAGTGTTAGTTTCAGTATTTAAATGTTCCCATGGTGACCAAACGGCGTCGTGTCGAGGCACGTACGCCTTGGCTCCCACCCCGTGACATCACGGAGGGCGGGAATATCACCATGGAGAAACACTATAATCGAAACATGGATTGCTCGTTGTTGAGCGGCTTCGGCTAAAAAGAAAATGTAATTCAAAGCAGGCACATTTTTCAAGCAGCTTCTGCTTGAAAAAAAGGGATTTAAAGCAGGCACGCTGGTAAAGAAACCATGATGAGGAAACTGTGTACCGGCAGAGCAGATAAATAGTTTTGTGCCTTAAAACCTCTTTAAATATACTGAATTATACATGGAGATGAACACACGTTTAAATTGCACGTGTTAAAGCAAAATATAACAACAGTGACTCTGATCTGTGTGTCTTCCAGAAAAATGACTCAAAATAACATAATGATACAATATACACAGGACACTGGAGGCACAAAGCAGAACAGGAACTCCCCTGGCGCGTAATGAATCGCCCTCAAGGGGCGCGTCACAATGGTCAATGTCTCTATTTTCAAGTAATTAACAATGCTAATTCGTAACAGTCTTATATCAACATGTAATGTTCGAATGTCATTCAAAAACTTAAAAATTGATTAAAAAACACTGCGATTTAGGAATACCCTATGTGGCATTATTGGTCATACCCTTGATACCATGGGAAAGTGGCTGTAAATCATCGCAAATAGCAAATTGTTTGTAGTTTATCATCACAAGTAGCAAACCCTAGTCCAGAGGAAGCCATGGTTTGGCGAAACAAGTGGCATGTGCACCAAGCGGTTAATGTAGGCTGTTTATTACTGCATTATATGCAATGGCTGATTATGATTGCACAAGTACACATCTGATCATTAGGATGTAACCTCCTAGCAAGTTACTTGATTAAATAATCAATTCTAGTAAAACTAACAGGGAACAGAATCATTTTTGAATGATTGATCACAGGCATTGAGTGCAGAAGTGTGAGAGGTTGCCCTTTCATTTCTTGTACACATTTTCAGACCGGCAGGTGTTACGGTCATCCCCCCACCTGATGCCGACAGTGCCTAGTTTCTGAAAGAAAAATTATTACTGCCGTGGACAAATAGATTGGCGCAGTGACACTTGCTAAGCAACACCACCCATTTCTTTTTTTAAACAAAGTTTATTTTTGGGTCGAAGGCATACAGGTAATTTCAACATAACATTTACCATCAATTATTATCTTGGTTCTGCGTCTTACTTGCGTTCATACCCTACAGTTCGTAGGAGTTCGCTTTGTCTTCAAAGATTTTCAGTTTTCAATGTTTCCCTCCCTGCTCACCCCTTCCCTCCGTCCCCCCTACCCCTATAAATCCCTCTCATCCCCAACTTTAACCCCTATTTTACACTTTAGAATTCAGTCTATTTAGGATCTTTTCCTGATGTTTGTGCCACAACGTCTTTACGTCTGGAAGGTCCCATATGACATGCGTGTTCCGGAGTAGGCGGGGTTTGAAGAAATGAGCTTCTCTGTCCCGCACATGTTCATGGAATGGATTCCAGATAGTTAATAATTTTAGATATTAGCACATATCTTCTCCATATCCATTACCCCCCAGACCTTGATCCAGCACCATGCTGAGATTGGGGCCTCTTTGTTTTGTGCAAGGGTCATTCTTGCTGCTGATAATAGGTGGGTAATGAGCTTGGCTGTCGTTCCTGGCATTGCATATTTACCTTCTGTAGGGACTCCTAAGAGAATTGTTTTCGGAGGTCTCGGCAGTTCAACCCCTGAAATATCATTATGTGGCTTAGTATTTCATTCCAATAGGCAACAGCTTTGGGGCATGTCCACCACATATGGAATAGGTCTCCCTGCTCACCGCAGTTCCTCCAGCAGTTTGGCGAGTATGACTTTGGGATTTTATGAATGTGGTTCGGGGACATATACCATCTGAGGCATAGTTTGTAAGCGGATTCCTTTATCGTGGTGCATCTGGAGGTGCCATGTGCACGTGCCCATGTTTGGTTCCATTCCTCCTCTGTTAGTGGCTCTTGCATGTCTCTTTCCCAGTTCATTTTGTATGTGAGATTTTCGGTCGGCTGGTCGTTGGAGAGCAGTCTGTAGAGTCTGGTGATCCCCTTCGCCGTATTACCTTCCTGCAGAGACAGTTTAGGCCTAATGGCATTCTCGTGCCCGCTCTTAACCGTTGGGTGGGTTATCCAGTGCCTTATTAGTGCATATCTATAACGCTCATTTTCTCCTATATTGAGTTTCTGTTGACAGTCTGTGAAGAGTAATGGAGAGCCGTCTTTGTACATGTCTTTCAAGTACATAGTCTCGGCCCCTGACCATCCCGTCCAATACATTTGTTGAAGACCTGGTGTGAAATCTTAGTTGTGCATCAGCGACGTATATGGGCCCATTCCGCTCGGGATGCGTTTCTTTTTCCGGGCTTTATCCCAGCTTTGCAGTTACCCTTTCGTCATTTCTAATAGCGCACCCCTGCTCTCTCGGTTTTCTTTTCTCAGGCTCAACAGGGTTATTAGGGGGGCTAATGAGGCTGATTGTTCGATTATACACCATCCTTTTTCGTTCTCTGGTTTTGCCCACCTCAGCATTGGTGTTAGTTGTGCTGCCAAAATGTATCTGTCCATTTCTGGGACTCCCAGGCCGCCCAGGAGGGGGGAGCGCATTAGGATTCGTTTCTGGATCCTGGGTTTCTTACTGTGCCATATAAATTTGAATATCGCGTTTTGCAACTCTCTGACCTTGGCTGGCAGTATGGGCACCGGTATTGAACTTATTACATAAAGGAGACGAGGGAGGATGGTCATTTTGACAGCTGTGATGCTGGCAAACCATGACAGCTCCTGAGATTCCCATTGGAGCATGTCTTCCTGTAGCTGTTTCCACAGCAGGATTATGTTTGCCTGATACAGTTTGTGTGGTTCTCTAGTAAGATGGATACCTAAGTATTCCAGTTTTTCCCCCACCCAGCCCATCGGGAATGTCCTCTCCAATGTCTTGGTCACTTCTCTCCTTGCTGTTATGTTCATGGCTTTTGATTTGGAGAAGTTTATAGAGAACCCCAAGAACTGTCTGAATTCCTCCAGTTGAGCCATCGCTCTGGGCATCGTATTTTCTGGGTCTCCCATGAAGAGCATAATGTTGTCCGCATAAAGTGCTATTTTGTGGATTTCTTGACCAATCGTAACTCCTCTAATGCTAGCATCTTGTCGGAACTGCATTGCCCAAGGCTCCATCGCCATCGTGAAAATCAGAGGGGAGAGTGGACAGCCCTGTCGCGTGCCCCTTGTGATCTTCACAAACTCTGTACTCTGACCACTGATCCTGAAACTTGTTGATGGGTGTTGGTAATTGCCGATCACCATCTTGGTAAATTCTGGGCCACAGCCGAAGCGCTCCAAGATCAGTTTCAGATAGCACCAGTCCATGCTGTCAAAGGGCCGGTTAGCATCCAGAGCTGCCACTGCAAAAGTCTGTTGTGTTCATCGCCCTGCGTCTATGACGTCTACTGCCCTTCTGACATTATCTTGCATGTGCCGGTCAGTGATGAACCCCGCTTGGTCATTGTGCATTATGTTCGGCAGGATTTTGATTAGGCGGGTTGCTAGGATTTTCGTATAGATGTTTGCGTCAGTGTTCAGCAATGCTATGGGACGATAGCTCTCACAGTTGTGGGGATCTTTACCTGGCTTCAGGGGCAATATAGTTATAGACCTCCCCATATCTAGCGTGACCTTCCCCTGTTCTCTGATTGCATTATATAATTTTGTCAACGGGCCGAGCAATTGGGTGCGGAATGTCTTGTAATAGCCATTGCCAAGGCCGCCTGGACCTGGAGTCTTATTCGCTGGTAGTGCTGAGATGGCATCGCTGATCTCTTGCGCCGTAATTGGATTCCCAAGATTCGTTCTGTTTTTCTCTGCAATCTGGGGCAGCGGGAGTGTGTTGATGTAGGTGAGTTGGCGTTCTGGGTCAAGGTTCTCGCTATTTAAGAGTTCCTCATGAAATCGCTTCATTATTTCTTTTTTGTAAAGCTCTGCCGTGTGTGGTTTTCCATGGACCTCGTTTAGTTGTGCCATGTAGTTCTGGGTTTTTTGCTTTCTCAATTTCGCTGCCAGAAAACGATTCGCCTTGCCCCCATGGATATAATAGGATTGTTTTGTTTGTAGCAGTGACTGGGCGATCCGGTCTGCTGTGTGATTCTCCAGTTGAGCTCTGATTTTCCGAAGCACTCTTAGGGATTTCCTCAAACAGTGGGCTTTGTGTTGGACTCCAGCTGCTTTCACCTCTTTTTCTAGTTGGTTTGCACCAATGTTCTTTCATGGTAGTATGCCGCTGCTTGTGACATGAATTCTCCCCTGATCACCGTCTTTCCAGCATCCCATATTACTCCCCGCCCCAGGCCGTTTCCCCTTTGTCGTTTTCTTTTAAGTAGTTGTTGATGGTGGTCTCCATATGGGCCTTTAGCGCTGTGTCCTTCAGGAGGATTTTGTTTAATCTCCAGGGAGTTTTGCTCTGCTCCCTTCCACCCCCCCTATCAACACTCACTAACACTGGCGCATGATCTGAGTGATATCCCTCTCTTATTTCTACTTCCGTTATTTGCGGGACTAATGTTGTGGATACTAAAATCATGTCTATCCTAGAGTATCCAAGGTGGACGGCTGTGTAGTGGGTGTACTCTCCCCTTCTCCGTGGAAGAATCGCCAAGTTTCAATTACTCCTAATTCTCTGAAGAAGCGACCCAGGGCTTGTCTTTTTTTCTGATCAGTAGTTTTAGGGGGGGGGGTGTTTTGTCCAGCATTGGGTCCATAACACAATTGAAATCCCCACCTACTATCAGTGGGCCCTCTCACCAGCTCCCCAGTTTTCCCAGCAGATCCATTATGAACACACCTTGGCAACTGTTTAGAGCGAAAATAGATATGATTGTGTACAATTTATTTCCCCTTTATCAACCCTTTGAGCCCCAAGTACCTGCCCTCTTTGTCTTTACGGGTTTGTAGTTTTTTGAAGTCTAGCACCCTCTCAATTAGTATAGCTACTCCCCTTTTTTTTCTCTCCACTTGAGGCAAAAAATAGTTGGGGGAAGGCACGATTGGCCATTCTCTTCTCGTCTTTAGGAAGGAGGTGTGTCTCCTGTAGGAGCCCAATCCCCGTCTGCAATGTTTTCAGCCTGTCTAGTATCACCCATCGTTTTATTGGCAAATTTAGGCCCTGTACATTCAGAGATATTACCGTTGACTCAGCCTTTTATGTGTAGGAGAAGTTGCGCTGTTATAAGCTGGAAATGAGGTGCTCCAGTGACTTTCACTTTTACCTTTTCCTTTCCCTGGGTCTCTAGCTTGTTCTGTCGATGTGCCTCTTGGTTCCCTTGCTCTTCCAACAGCTCTCCAACTCTCCCCCTTTCTTCCCACTTATGAGATGTGTTGTTCTTTTCCCTCCGTGTGGGTTTTGTATGTTTGTGTGTTGTAGTCCTCCATCATTGTTCTACGGTTGTACATTCTCTTGTTAGTTGGTTCTCCTAGTGTTCTTCCATCACTAGTTATTCCTGGCTCTGTTGCGGGACCTTGGACTTCCCCGTTTTCTTTGACTTTCGCTTTTTTTATTCGATTGACCATTCCCACGGTTTACCCGCAGTGTCTGGTGGATTAAGATGTGGTTGGTCATTCGGATGATCCTGGTCTTCTTCTAGCTGAAGGATTGAACAGCCCTCCTTGCAGGTAGTGGTTTTCTGCTGCTTGCCCTCCCACGTGAAGGAGAGGCCTATGGGTGCATCCACCTGTATCGCATCTGCTTTGCTTGGAGTACTTTTGTTATTGGCTGCATCATTCATCTCTAGCACAGTGTACTCAACGCTAGGTCTTGGTATAGCTGAATGTGAGAGCCGTTGATTGTGAGATCATTGTGGGATCTTGCTTCTCTCAGTATGTCTTCTTTCTGTAGGACGTTATTGCTATTAGGACATCTCTAGGTCTTGCTCCAGGGTCATTCCGCTTTGGGCCAACTCTGTGTATTCAGTCAAACCCAATTTGGTCTGGCTGCATGTCCAGGAGCATGCTACTGAAACATTGTTGCATAGTGTCTTTGAGGTCAAGGTCTTGGATCGTTTCAGTGAGGCCTTTGATCCTGATGTTAGATCTTCTTGAACGGTTTTCAAGGTCCTTTGCCTGTAATTCCAAGTTGATTGTTGCGTTAGCCAGCTGATCTAGGAGGACGCTGTTCTGGTTAGATTCTTCTGCTACATTTGATAAGCCATTTTCAACTATATCTATTCTGCCTCCCAAGTCCGCCATTTCTCTGCTTACCTCCTGGAGGGAAGATTTCGGTTCCTCCATCATCTGTTCCAGCTGGTTGTGGAACGTATTCGTGAGTCTGGCTTCCATCCCCTTCAGACAATTTAGGAGTTCCTCTTTATCGAGAAGCCATAGTGTTTGGTGATGATGCCACTGCATGGTTGGGTCGTTCCAGAGGAGGGGGCGGTGAATCACTCTCCGTTCGTCGTCTCTGACCTCAGCACTTTTCAAGTTGGCCTACCTGAGTTTTAGTCTGTGTCCGGTCCTTCCCCTAACCCCTGGCATCTGAGCTGCCCCTTTGGGAGCAGTCAGTGCCACTCGGAAGCAGCAGAGCTATCTTCTTGACCAATGTGTATGTCTCCTTCGCCGCTTGGAACTCTTAGGCCGATTGATGTGCTTCTTTACTGTTCTTGTTGCCCCTTGTCGCGCTCTCTGGATCTCTGGAGCGCCTTGAGGTTGCGCTTGTTTACACTCTATTTACATTCTTAGTGCTAGCTCCAGGGGGGGTATTATGTCTCATGCCCCACAAGTGTCCGCTCAATGTACATGTCTGTTACGTGACAGGGCCCCGGGTTTATCTCAGTTATGTGCCTGTGAGGATATCAGAGCGTGTGTTTGGCCCAGCCCACACACCTCATATGTGGTCCGCAAGCCTTACAGGGAGCTCCCCTCGGCCCGTGCGTTCAGACCGCTCCCACCCAGCACACATGGTAGATGCTGGGGGTGGGGGGGACCCACATGCTGACAGTTGCCGCGTGTGTCACCTGGTCCAGAGTACGGTGAAGGCAGGCTTCCGATGCTGCTCCCGGTCACGTCTCAGGGCTTTGCCTTCCGCGGTTAGGTTCAGGGGTTCCGATCTTCTGTACTGCTGTAGCCTATCTGGACTTCTTGAGGTGGATGGTCTTGGTTTGCTCTGTCCAGCCCTTTGAAAGTTCTCAACGTTCCCACGCGAGGGCTACCGGAGCACTTCTTTTGTGGGTTACAGGTTTCTTTTTATTTGATTCGGACTCCGTTCGACCTTGCACTGATAGTATTTCCATGTGCACTTCTTTTCTCTGTCGAGGTCTGTTCCAGCTGGGTTACGTTTCTGGTGGTAGATTGTCAGTGTGCAAGGCCAGGCACCTCTCTTGGTTCTCCCCACTTTGTGGAACACCGTAGCATTTGCCTATGTGGGGACCGTTGTTTCACTCGTTATTTTCTTTAGCAAGGTGCAATCCCGCAATGCCCTTAGCTTGTCTGTGTCTCCCTCCTTCAGTCTTCTGTACTCCAGGCGAGATACGCATGGTTCAGATGACCCCAGAGTGATTCCAGGAATTAGGGGTCCCGCTTCTAGTATGACTTCTTTGTGCCAAAACATTTCACTTTCCCCTGGTCCGTTCCTGTACCTTCTTCTTTGCCCCTAACAGTCTTATGCTCTAGTGGAGTTTCGTGGGCGAATCTCGGTGGATCACGTTCTGAAGTCCCACTCCACGTTTTAGGAAGGCATTCAATATCCATGACTGGATCACTATGAGGCACCTTTTCAACCATGAAATGTTACGTTATGTTCATGTATACCGCACACTGCTACCACCCAAGGGCAGTCTGCAGGTGCTAAAATGTCTTCTGTGCAGCTGACTTATGTATAACGGTTTGTCAGCCATGTAGGGATGGGTGGAGATCTCTGGGTCATCGAGGTGGAACTCTTAGAGGCTCCATGTATACGATGAAGACGGTACAGAACCGTGGGCACCCCACATGTAATTGGGAATTCGGTTGAATGGAATTTCCGCATCTGAACCAGTTGGTATATGACTGATAGGTAGGATATGAACCAGTCCAGACACAGCCTACGAATCCCAATCGTGAGATCACCAGCATGAGTAAAGACATGTGGTTGACTGTGCCAAAGGCCACAGAGCGGTTGGGCAAGACTAGTTCTCAAATTCCTGCAGACTCGGACAAAAACACAAAATAGTAGTGTGGGCCAGTTTTTTGGGTCAAAGTAGGCCAGTTTGAGGAGTTACTTCACTATATGGTTAGTCATTTTGACCACTGTTGCTGAATTAAAATTCTTTGAATTGCACAATTTGCATTACATTTTATCAAAAAAAACTCTCCCTTGGGCACTATTCAAACAGTCTGTCACAAAAGGAATGAATTGCCATTTGCAACTCTGGACCACTTTTTCATTGGTGCCGGAGACAATTGTATGCCCCAGTCCAACCCTGCATTCCTACAAAATGACCCATCTAATTACACCTATGAATCGGTAATGCCCAAAGAGCAGGCTTCCCAACCAGTACAATACTTCAAAATGTGCCATCTAGTACACTTCTGCCAGTACATACAGGCACCGGTAGACTAGGGAGTTTGGTATTAAATGTAGCCTTTGCTGTCAGAGTACAGATGCTACAACAATCTGCCATGCATGTCCAAAGGGACCCTGTAGCCAAAGTGATGATATTTTATGAGGACAATTAGAAGGAAGGAACCCAGCCACGATGGGTCCGGGCCCAGAAGGACCTTGTTTCTTCTTTTGTGTTGATGTGATTGGACCACAGGAATGCCACACATGCCGAGCTTCCCTTATGGGTGATGAGGTGAGCCCAGATAGTGCAGAACTGAGCAGCTCAAATACGGAGACACTGTTTTCTCTCTGGGCATATGTTCCCCTTCTGCATGGCTACTCATGATCCTCCATGTGAGGTTTAATGGCCTACATAGCTTCTCATAGAATATGCATAAGAGAGCTGAGTAAATTATGCCTGCTGGGATATCAGTTTACTTCCATCTGGAGATTTGCAAGTGACATTGGGTGGAACAGGAATTCACAAGGATACCAGCCAGATCTAAACTGGTAGGCCACATATGGTACATAAGCCCGCCCAAAGCAATGCCAGTGTGTATGACTCGTACAAGGCCTTCCATCTATCACTTTGTGTTTTTTTATATGGATCCCCAACCGTATGCTCAGACTTGGGTATCTTGATTCCTACACCTAGAAACATTTCATTTCATGGATTAGGTGTAACCATGCAGAAACATAACATGTCTGGGAACCCTTGTGCAGAAGAGGAATGGCCTAGCATTGCGGGCAGGACTCGGGCGAGTTGCCAAAAGTCCTCTCCTGTAATGGCACAAATGGGCTAAAATAATTACGGCCTGGAAAGTTCTACAGAGCAATGCCAGTGGTTTTGATAAATGTATAACTTTGAATCTGTCACTATTGGTGCGAAGCAGAGTTTAAAAAAACAAAAAATACAAGACAAGGCCCAACTAGCGCGCTGACCACAGGCATTGGTCTGTGATGTCACTCGTGATATCATTTTCGAATTCAGCAGCTGGGTCAAACATTGCGTCGTATGTTTGGCATCCACACGCTCGGAAACTGCGTGTGGTTTTATCCGGTGTTCCAAAGCATCTTACCAATGGATCACTCGGTCGTGCTATGAGAAACCCAACTCTGCCAAAATGAGGAACACTGCACACGATTCTGGCACAGGGTTTCAAATACAGTGATTAGAAGAAGCTGTGGCGAGGCCCAGGGCAAAACATTTGGTGAGGCCCCCTTTTGATGTTACGCACTGGGCCAGCGGCGGCACCTTCGCAAACAGGGGACCCAAGAAATCTCCCCTTGAGTTTGTGTGGAGGAACCCAAATATGGTTTATTACTACAACTGCAAATCAACTACAGCAAAGTTGATTTCTCTACTGAAGAAAGGTTTATGCCAGACTAACTTTTGTATCATATGCATAAATATATATAGGATAGCATGATGGCATGTGGTGCTTGACGCCAGCATTAAGGAGCACCCTGCCCCAGTGTGCGCATTAAAACACACTTCATAAACAGTGACAGATAGATGGTGTACAGTGGAGGCTGGTGAATTTCTGAACTGAAGAGGCTTAAATGTTTGTGCCAATTATGCAGGATCGACAGAGCACAGTGAGGGAGTCCAAACCAAACAAGGTTTATTTGAGGGGGTTTCTCACTCCCAAGAAAATGTATGAAACACTGGGTCACAATTATGCATTTGACAGCTCTTTCATTGTAAAATTGGGTAGAAATCCATAGTTTGCAGTTGGTTTTGTATGGAAGCACATGGAAAAAACCCAATAGTTGCAAGTCACCAACCGTGCCCAGGAACATTTTCCAATACATTTCATGCTGCTGTTGCACACAACATATGCTAGTGTAAAGTGGTCAACCAACTCACACCCCACACCTCTACCCGGCCGCAGACAGCCGCCCAAGCCCATTGCCTCTCCCTTCCTAGGTTCAAACTTCAAAAAGCTGGAGGGGTGAATTTTCCGGTCCTAGCTACCAAATTGTGGAACACCTTGCCCAACCTTCTTAGAGCTGAACCCTCCTTCCAATCCTTCAAGAGCAAAACCAAACTGTGGCTTGCTGCTCAAGACAATCACGCTGCCGAAGATTCAACACCCTGATACTACCATTGCTTGACTTGCACTGTGATTGCCTAATTGTATATTACCTGTTTGTAATTCTGCAACCATTACTTTTAGTCCATTGTTTCTTCTAGTTTATCTCAGGCTAAGTATCTTACTCCACTGTAAATGTAACTGTAACCCCGACTGTACATTGACCACTTACTCATTTAGTGTACCTCATGCTCCCTATTTCATCCTTTTGCACTCTCTTCACTGATATTGTACCATGTACTCTTTGTGTATTGTATATTGTAACCATGTACTCTTTCTGTATTGTATAATTGTAACCTAAGATATGCGCCAAGATGCCTTTGAGCCAGGCGCGCTATACAAATAAACAAAATACAAATACAAAGATATATTCATGCAGGTTGTTCCCATGTGGTCCATGCAGGCTGCACCAATATATGCCATTATTACCATGTAAGCACTCCCAGCCAGTAAACATGCCATGCCACAGAAAGTATGTCCAGTCTGACTGTGCACCATAAGTGCTATTACTGGCTCCATTGGCCTAAATTCAATGTGGGTCAATTTAGCCAAGTAGTATGTTTGCTTTAACCTTGATGCATGGTCCTGTGCAACATGGGTAAAGTAAAACAAGCATTGGCAATGCTAACAGTTTGGGCTTTCATGTAGACATGGTAAAGGCACTGCTATATTGGTATTAACTGCCCCTTGATGGAAGCAGGTGCAAACTGGTTTGAGTACCTGAGCATCTAATAGCAGTGCCTGGCACATGCCTAATACTTGTGTACTTGTCAAAACCGTTGGCTTTGCCAATGTTGTTTTTAACAGGACTTCAGTGAAAGACACGTAAGGTGCAACAACATTGAGCGGATCGGGCTGTAGCCCCCTCCGAAATGTTGTGTTTTGGTGACTCGACCTGGCTGCATGGGCAGAGCCAGTCCCTGGCTAGGGAGGGCTGAAGTCCTCCCACTTTGAGGCAGAAGGCCTATTTCGATGTGTCGCCAGCCCGTAGCTCTCGTTATCGAGCGGCAGCAGCATCCAACATGCAGAGTACAAATGCCTATCCATGCGATATCAACAGACTAACTTTGATAAAGCCAAAGTCTTAACTTCTGGTCTCAGCTTTTAGATGGCACACCTCTCCAGCAAACAGCAAAATCATTGCAGGGCGGAGAGCAGACAGCACAGTCCCCCGTGTGATTAAAAGGACACAGGTGGACTGTGCTGCCTGCTAGTTAGGAGAGGGGGCCGCTAGGCCCCCCTGCAAGCGTGAGGCCCGGGGCAGTTTGCCTCTCCTGCCCCCCCCCCCCCCCACGTCGTGACGGCACTGGGTACTCAGCAACAAACGCAATGGGATGTGACGTCACCAGAAATCAGCCCGTCAAGGTGAAATATGCACATTTCATTACATTGGTTTTGCATAACTGCCCTAATTGCACAGGACGAATGGCATTTGCCTTTCATGAAATCAACACGCACACAAAACCAAGAGAGGGTATTGTCTTCTAATCGTGTTTTTGAAAACGTTAAAAGGTGTGCATGTTTTAAACTCCAAGAACCAATACAAATGTTTTCCCTGGAACATTCAGTACCGAAATGGGACATTTCACCTTTAGTTGCTTGTTATTTTGCTTCAGGTTATATAGTGCAATGGTAAAGTGTCTGGCCTGCAAACCTGACGACTGCAGTGCAATCCGTGAGGTTGACTAATTCATAAATTCACAGAAGACATTCAATGTTTCTCATTTTAGCTGGGGGGACTCCGTCCACCCACATGTACCCTTGACTTGAGCCCTGAGATGAACTATGCCCCGGCAGGGGACAGAGTAGGCAGGAAGGGAGCAATGAGCAAAACATTTTTCATGGGTTTCAGGCTTTCAGCCATGCTGGTGGACCGTCAATTTACAGTTTAGCTCCAACTACTATCTGATGGTAAAGTGGAGAAGTGTGATTTAACTTCACAAAGAACAGTTCCGAATGGAGAAAATGGTTGCAAAAAGTAGTGGAACTGTTAACAATTAAAAAGAAAAGTAGTGGAACGCCGATCCCAACCGTTCCCGCTCACTTCGACCACTGTATTTATCAAGTGATCTTATTTGCCTTGGTTTTGTTTTGCAGGCGTACAAGGTAGGACAAGTCTCACTTTAATGGATAGTGACCATGTTCTTTCAGGTTATGTACACACTTCCGGCCAGCTCCACTCTCACATTTCTTCTACCCACTTGCTGTTCTTACCAACCTGCCTATTTAGAGTGGGTGCCTTGTAAGAGGACTACGGGGGTGGAGTGGTAGAGAGGACCCACGCAACTTTACCTCTCTTCTATTTATACACGTGTGAACTTTCCATCTTGGAGACCCGGCTTGCCATTACGTTGATGTCAGAAATAGCCTGAGCTTCCCGGATGCAGACTGCGGACTGTCGGTCGCGTGGGGCTCTTAACCCAAATGCTGCTGCATTCTCCCGCTTATTGGGGCACATGCTACCCCTTGAGCTTGAACAACAGAGATCGGCTGAAAGGTCAAGGGATACAGCAGGAATAACAAACTTTTCGGTTGAGAAAATGCATTCCAAAATGCGCACAGTGATGCCTCAAAACTGCACACCAATCAGTGCTCGAAGTGGGCCCCCACGCCCCGGTCCCACAGACAACAACAGACAAGCTGCTCACTGTCCGGGCTCCGCACGTGCACTGAAGCACAGCGGGAACGCCCGTTTTTTCCACGTGACCAGTGGTCAAAGTGGGCGGAAGCGGTTCTCCTCTACTTATTTTAATTAAGTTTTACCGTTCCTATACTTTTATTTTAAAAAGAAACCGTTCCGGAACGGTTTCCTTTTAAAATAAATGTGTAGGAAGAAGTTGAAAATTGCACTTTCAGTGCACTGCACAGGATGTTTCCTTAAAGAGCAGGGACATCTTTTTGGGGGGTTTTTTGTGCATGGGATGGGGTGTGGCGATGGGGTCTGTGGGGAGCGGTGCAGGCCAGTAGAGAACATAGTTCCACTACTTCTTTTCGTACACTACGACCACTGCACGTGACAGTTATGTCACTCAGTCACGAGTATCTCTTAAAGTGATACACCACATACCTCCTTTTTCATAACAACAAAACAGTGTCCAACCACCCTCTCCCCCTCCCCCATACAATTTGGCACATCACAAAAACCCCAGAGTTAACTTTCAGCAACATTCACGATCAACTTGACGTGTCCACCATATAGTCTTTCAGGTGAGCAGGTTTCCCACGCCCACTCCGTTGTGGATATCACTGGCCATCACCCCAACTCGGCCTCTCCTCGCCTGCTTCCCCCTTTTCCAGGAGGACATGAGAGCGGTCACACCCTCCACCATCATCTGTCTGTTCTGCACACCACCTTCCAGGCGACCCACTTGGACTGATCTTCCTGAAGAAGCTGGCATTCCTCGTGACTGTGGCATTGCCGTTGGATGCTGTCACCATTGACCCTTTCACAGCCCCTATGCCCACGGGGTTGGGTTCATACAGAAGTGACAACTTCCATTATGGGTGCCGATTTCTCACTATTACTTCATCCCCCGGCACAAATTGGTGTGGTTTGAGTCCTCGTCAGACGTTCTCCCCTTCATTCCTGGCTCTCCCCTCCATGGCCACCGTGTCATCATCAATTTCTTCCGTTTCTCGGTCCCCAGTGTCTGGCAGCAGCCCCCTCGAGTCCCTTCTGAACATGGCCTCTGCCGGTGCAACCCCGGTGGCACAATTGGGAGTCGCCCAATACTCCCTCAGGAACCGGTACAGGGCCCGCTTGAGACGTGTTCCCTGGCCATTAGCAATGCGGAACACCTTATTGAGAGTTCTCATGAACCGCTCCACTTCCCCATTTGCCCTGGGCCACATGGGGGTAATCTTGCAATGGTGGATCCCATACTCACTCATGAGCTGGCTGAAACTCTCACCTTGAAACGGCAGCCCGTTGTCAGAGCAAACCACCGGTGGCAGTCCATGAGTAGCAAACACCTTCTCCAGGGAAGCTGCCACGTCGCCAAATGCCACTGACTCCAGGAACTCCACTTCTGGGTACCAATTCCACTTGTCAATCACTACCAGAAAGTGTGTGTCTCTTCCTGTTGAACCAAAATCTATGTGCACCGTCTCCCACAGTGGTTTGCTTCGGGGCAAGGACTCAATGGATGGCTCACATTGTGCTGGGGCCACTGCCTGGCACCAGATGCATCCGGCTACAAATTTCTCCACTTTTCTTTCCAAAGGGGGAAACCAGACCTTCACCCTCAGGCAGGCCTTTGTTTTGGCCATCCCCTGATGTCCCGGGTGGGCCAGCAAGATCACTTGCTAAATCTTGCTCGCCAGGACCACCATTCTGTCCCCTCTCAGCAGTAGGTCCGATTCAGTGAACGACAGCTCATCCTTCACCCTCCAAAGTTGTTCTTGGGTGATGCAGACCATCTGGGTTCTCTCGCCGAGTCCTTCCTGAATGGTATTGCGCTCCCCTTTCTGCAGCACACTCTGTAGGAGGCCAAAACACTCATCTTCCTCCAAGGCCTTTGACATTTACTCTATGGGGATGGAGTTCGGAGTAGAAGATTCAATGACCACCCAAACATGTTCTTCTGCATTCTCAGCCGTGCCTCTGTGGGTGCCTCGACAAATAGTCTGTTGCATTGTTGGCATCAGGTCAGTATACCAAAGAGACTCCATATTCTAGGAGAGCCAGCATCCACCTCTTTATCCTAGCCGGGGGCTTTGAGGACGCTGCCGCCATAATCAGCAGCAGAGGCTTGTGTTCCGTCACCACCGTTACAGACCTTCCCAGCACATACAAGTGGAAATGCCGACACACCCACAGCACTGCCAAAGCCTTGCGCTCGATCTGCGAATACATTTGTTCCATTTCAGAGAGCGCATGGCTGGCAAACGCCATCGGCCTCACTTCGCCCTGGGAGTCCAGATGTGAAAGTACAGCTCCAAGGCCAAACTGGCTCCCATCCACAACTATTTCAGGTGGAAGAGATGGGTCAAAGAACGCCATTGTGTCCTTCACCGTGATTGCCGACTTCACATCATCAAAAGCGGCTTGCTCCAGGGCCCCACTGCCAGATGTTATCCTTTCTCGTTAGGCTCCTCAATGGATCCGACCTAATGGCCGGATTCCTGATGAATCTCCCGCAGTACATCACCATCCCCAAGAAACTGCACACCTCCATCACCGTCTCCGGGGTCTGGCGTTCATAATGTCCGGCACCTTCCTTGGATCGACGCCCCGACTTCCTTTAAGACAAAACCAAAAAACGTGATGGTTGACTGGAGAAACTCGCACTTCTCCTTGTGTAGGGTGAGCATCATCGACTGTATCCGCTCGAGTGTCTTAACCCGCCTCGACATGTGCTCCACTTCTGACTTTGCGAACACGAGAATGTCATTGCTAATGTTTATGACACCCTCCAGGTCTTACAGGGCGCTCCATATGATGTTTTGGAAGACCTGTGCAGCTGCGAAAGCTGAGGTGTTTGTACCAGTACAATCCCTGGTGAGTTGTGAAAGTGTGATGAACCTGGACTCGTATTAGACAGCTGTACATGCAATGTTTGATCCCGACAGTTATCTATGGACTGGAGAGCCTAATGGAAATTGACCTTAAATGGTTGTAATTAATTGAAGGCAAATTCTGGAAAAGGATAGTGGGTCTTCCAGGAGGTGTCCCTATGGCTCGCCTGAGATTGGAGGTAGGCATGCAATCTCTTATGGTGCTAAAAAAGAGGGCTGCGTTATTCATAAAATTGATGAATGGCCCCTCAAATCCATTATTAAGTTCTCTGGGCAGTAAGATTCAGAGAACGGAAATTAAATCGGCCCTCAGTGGAGGAATGGACTTATTATTTAAGGAAATTGGCTGGAGCTCCAATTGGGGGAAAAGTTAACTCCAATCTCCGAAGGCGGCTCTTTAAACACCTGGACCTATGGGATTGGGGCAAAAATGTTAAACATCTGGGATCATTGAAAAGTTATAGGTTTGTAATAGATGTGCTTTATACCTATGAAAAGATCCAATCCTACCTGGCCCTCTGTCCCTCTAAAGCTCTGAGGCAATTTATTCTACTATGAATCAATAGACTTCCGGTGTTGGACGTAGTGGGCCTGATTAGGGCCATTCCTACTAAAGATCGTGCTTGCCGCATTTGTGGCAATCGTGCTGTACAGGAGACGGCTAGACATGTCCTCACCAATTGTAGCAGTATGGAGAAGGTATACCAGAAACAGCTTAGTAGGTTTGTTCATCGTCGATAAAAGCTCCTACTTTTTGGAAGAACTGTTTAAATACACAGAATGGGAGCAAGCATACAGCACTTTATAGGGTTTGCAAGGTGGCAGAGATGCATTTAAATTTAGATCGGGCCCATAATCAACCATCGTAACATCTGACTTAGCAGTCATCCAACAAATATATCAGGGAGCACTAATAAAGGAATAATTTGGATGTACCATTTGCTATGAACATGAACTTAGGCCCATGAAATAGATATTGATATTTATACTGATGAAGTTTTATCTGTTTTACTTGCATCCATATGATATATGAATCTTGATGGTTCCTATTGTATTTTATGGCATTCTATGGTATTTCAATGATGTATGCATTATATTCTGTAATCTGAATGAATGAATGAATGAATTGAATCCTATTTTTAAGATAAGATAGTGCAAGTTAAATTTTTAAGATGTTGTAAGTTGCATGTTAAGTTATGAATGTATATGTGTAAAGTTTTAATTTAAAACTAGAACACATTAAATAAAGTAACACCACCTGATGGTACCCGTCCCTCAGATCAAGCTTTGAGAAGAACCTGGCACCTCGGCAATAATGTCATCAATTGTGGGTGTCAAATGCCTCTCCCTCTTTATCACCTTGTTTGGCAGCCTCATGTCCACGCATATTCTAACCAACTCAGGCTGCTTAGGTTTCCTTGTTATGACAATGGGCGACACCGTTGGCCCTTCCACTTTCTTGATAATGTCTAGTCAGGTTCTCCAGTTCTTTGTCCAGGAGCGCCCATAGGTGGAACGGTCTGTGTTTCAGGGCAACTGGACAAATAGTTTCGTCAATATGTGTAGCTTGATTGGCTCTCCCTCCAGCTGCCCAATCCCGACAAACACACCTGCAAACCACTCCAGCACTGCCTGCACATCTTCAACAAATATGCTGCATGCAAATGTCATGATCCCCAGTGCCCCAGCACAACTCAACAGTGTGTTGTCACTAATGTCTGTAATAAAAATCCTGGCTTTGATCGCTCTGGATCTGTGTTCCACTTGAGATACAAATGCCCCCTTCAGGGGAATGGGCTGGTCCCAACTGAACGTTAATATGTGGTTCTGCACTGGAGGGTCATCCATCGCCTCATAATGTGCTTTGGCCAGACGTTGACAGACGCCCCTATGTCCACCAAGACAGGGACTGCTGAGCCATCAACTCGTACCGTACACTTTAGTTGTCTCTTAGTCTTCACCTTTAGCAAACTCACACTGGATATGAAGAATATGTTTTACTCCTCCTTTTCAATCTCCAGTTCTGCCATCTCCTCTTCTTGTTCTGCACATCTGCAAATGCCACACCTTCCACATGCCTTCCCTTTCGTCAGGCATTCCGACAGATGCAGGTCATATCCACACTGCAGGGACGATGCTGGCCCTCTTGCGCCCCTCTCACGTGTTGGCACCATGGTTCTGCAGGCCCCTCTTGCTCCTTGACCGTGCCCCACTGCACACACCTCATCAATTTTGAGGGTGCGTATCGCAGTGTCCATCTTGGAGGCACGTGTCTCCGCCACCTCATATGATCTACCCAGTTACAGAATTTGTGCTAGTGTTAATCCAGGTTCCTTCAGTACCTGTCGGTGCCACTTGCCAGATGCACACCCTTCGATTAATTGGTTCCGTATCATACCTTCCTCATTCTCCCACGCACAGGTGGCAGCGAGGCGCCTAAGCCGGGCATGAAACGTGTCCAATGGCTCATCGTCTTTCTGCTTGACATTACACATCACAAACCTCTTGTAATCCATGTTCGCAAGGGGCATGATGTGTTGCCTTAGGGCAGCCTTAGTGGCAGCGTACGTTCCATCGACCAGTTGCAATAACTTCTAGATCTGATGAACCGCCGGACCAGCTGCAAATACAAGGGTATCGCCCTTATTTCATCATCTGTCTCTCCTGTGGCCCTGAACTACATCTCCAGGCGCTCAACTCAGGAGTTCCACCTTGGATCCAGACTGGATGGCACCCCCGAGATGTCAAACTCTGGCATTGGATCAAGCGAACCTTATCGGTGTGGCACACGCACCCCGTCTGGGCCAACAGCTGCAGCCCCTCCATTCCGATTGTCCTGCATCATGTTGGTTCTAGCGGATGGGGCTGGGCGTCAGGCACCAGTTCTTGACAGGGGCCGCAACCTAGGCAGGCGGGCACACATGCACCCCCTTCCTGGCAGGGGCCACAACCCAGATGACACACTTGCCACCCTCATTGAGCTGTCTGGAGCCATCTTGCCGATGCCACCCTTCTCAATGGATGCAGAGAAGAGATTCAACAGAAATTGAAGAGAGGTGAATAAAATGCTTCCACCACCTCCTTCCTAGTCATGCACACCAGCAGGAACCAAAACAAAAATAGTGGCACAGGAAGGAAGAAATGCCTTTTATTACTTAGTACTGTGTCAATCACTTCTTTTTCATTGCTCAACAAAAACGAAACCATTTTTTTTCAGCGGGGAAGGCACACATGCACTCACATGAGGAGCCTCAACCTCAATAGACAGATCAAACAAAGAAAAAGGATTTGTCCCTCACCGTGATGCACAGGTCGGCTCTGCGGCCGATGAACGTCTTTCATTCATGCAGCTGCTCGTGTTCACCCCGCCGCTTGGCACGAGTGTCAGGTCTGTATGTTCATCACCGACTACCTCATCGCCAGTGTAGTATGGGCCCCGCAGTGCATGGCATGCGGCAGGCGCCCCCAGTGCCACAAGACAACCTGCTCACCGTCCGGGCTGCGCACGTACACTGAGGCACTGCTGGAAAGCCCTGTTTATTCCACGCAATGGAGTTACGTCACTCAGTCGCGTGCATCTCAAAGTGATAGACTTTTTTAAATTAAGATTTACTGTTCCTATACTTTTATTTAAAAAAGAAACCGTTACAGAATGGTTTCATTTTAAAATAAAAGTCTAGGAAGCAGTTGAAACGTGGGTACGGTATAAAAAAAACTTTAACATAACACTGCACTGAACGCTCACTTAAACAGCGGGCACATTTGCTTAGGGGTTTGTATGGCACGTAGGCGTGGCGTGGTTATGGGGTTTGTGGGGAGGGCAGGAAACCTAGTTCCACTACTTCTTTTCGTGCACTACAGCCACTGTCGTCAATGCTCCCTTTTCATATGTTGCCATGTTAGTATTTTCGGGTCCATATTGGGCTAAAGTGAAGCCGCAGCAGCTCTCAAACTTTGCACCATTTTCATTCACACTGACTAAAAGGTCACCCACAGTGCAGTCTCCACAGGTTAGCAAATGCTGGAATTATTACAGTGGCGGCTTTAGAATTCTTTTAATTGGAGGAGTGTAAATATTCCTGCCAGAGCGACTGAGCGCAGTGAGGGAGCATGGACCTACCAAGGAGGGTTTTGTGTGGTTTTCACCCTGATCATTTTTTTTAAATTGGATTAAAATAGTGCATTGTACACCACATTTTCTGTAAAAAAAAAATCTCTAAAAAGCAAAACATGTTTACACTGGCCGTGCCCATACATTCCCATGCTAGCAGTGCCATTATATGCCAGAATTCCGATATAACATATTCATGTTTACTTTGCACATAGTTGTAGTAATACTATATAAAAATGTCCACAAAGGCTCTGCCAACATATGGCATTATCCCCCCCCAAAAGAACATACTCCTGTTGGCTTTGCCCATAAAAATGTCATGATACAATAAGAAAACATGTCCTAAGTGGCTAGACACATAATAATAAGTCTTAATGTAAGAAAAGGCTAGACTGCCTGCCCCAAAAGGCCAGCCTAGCCACATCATCTTTTCTTTGATCAAACACTGGTTGATGAAAGCAATGATGATTTGTTTACTGGGCATTACTGCCCCTCCCAGCCCAGAACAAACAGACCCACGGATACACCCTCACTCACCCATTTACACACGCATCCATACAATCACTCATTCCAGACATTAAAATCCATTATATATATTTTTTTTAAAGAATCTTACCTGCATGCAGCTCCGTGCCACATTCAACTCTGGCAGGCCAACAGAGTCTCTGGCTCCTGCACAGCATGAACAGGAAGCAGAGCGCTTCCTGCTCATGTGCGCAGGAGCCATGGCACCAGATACGCAGCTCCCCAATCAGTTTATGTGCAAGGAGGCACAGGAGTGACCCCCCACACATATAAACATGCAGTCCCCCAGCCAGCATTCCCAGTGGGCCATGCAAGGTTGGGGAAGCACAACGCCTCCGGCCTTGCATGGCTCATTGTGCGTGTGCGTCTGCGGAACAGAACTGTCTAAGGGAAAAAGCTATTTGACAGCTGAAGCTAGCCCAGGAGTGCTCCCTCCGCTGCAACAAGCAGCAGAGGGAGCATTCCTGGGCTGGTGCAGTTGCACCACAATGGGCGAAGGTTCTGGTTGGTCAGTGCCACCTCGTCCATTACGGACGAGCTGACCCGGACCACTACCTTTAACGATATAGTCGATCACAGTGTAGCCACAGCAACCACCCTTTCAAAAGCAAGTGCATGGTTTCAAAATGATGTGTTTTATCTGCAGACTATCCAATGAAGATAAAGCGGGAAAGGTAACGGAGGGCCAGGAGATGTGGTGGTGTTCCTTCAGGCACTCGTGGCAAAGGAGCTTTTCACTGTTGCCACTTGACGGAGCCATATCTGTGCCAAATTTCCAGCTGATCTACCCAAGGAAGTGGCGTTACTTCAGAACTATCTTCAGTATCAAAGGTCTGTGGGTGGGGGACACCAACTGGTGATCAACCAAAACTGGAAAGTCCACAAATTCTTACTTTGGTGCTGCATAGCAGTTACCTTAGCTTCTTTTGGCATCAAAGCTTGTTGCATTCTCACAAGGTGCTCCAAACCACAGGTAGACAGCACGCTAAGGCCCCATAAAACACCAACACAAGAACATCTTTTGTAACCTCTGGTATCTTGCCAAACTACCGTGGCCAGTCCCTATACACGAAGCACGGATTCTTGGATTTGAATCCATACGAGCCACTTGCCATGTGCCGCTTCTTGGTGCTGGACCCATGCTCCTACTATGACACTCCTTCCCACACCCTGCTGGATGAGCGTTCTCAAAGTTCATTAAGGGCCAGTATAGGTCATCCATCCTAAGGAACAGAAGTACACATACATTAAAGGCTAGTCAGAGGTAAAGAAGGGGAGCCATAGTGGGTGTTTTCGTTATAGAACAGACATGGCTAACCATAGTGTGCCCCTCCCCCTTCTTGCAGATTCAAGACAATCCCTCACCATGGCAGGGCAAATAGATTAGGTTTTTATATCACTTAAATAAAGGGTCAGAATGCAGCAATGTTGTGGTTGAGCGGCAATACATTATTTTATAGTTATTTGGGCAGAAGGAGCAAACCGTGTGCGATAAATACTAGATGATGGCTTAGATCCGCTTCAGGAGGCATTGAAGTAAATAGTGCCCATTAGGAGCGAGGACAGGGGAAGCCCACTATGTCCTTCTGCCGACACCTTTAAGAACGTCACCTTGGAAGGACTAGAACACAGCCGTGCAGTGCCAGCCACCCCGACCAACCAGATCAACGGCTTCTTGTCAGACCTCAATCAAACCGTGGAGGAACAGGCAGGCATACCTGTGCCCTGAAAAAACGAACCACCAGGCATCAACCCCCCACCTCTTGGTGAACCCACAAACAGACTGATAATAGGCCCACTATCCGGTTACAAGAATAATGGCGGTGATAAATGTGCAGAAGGAGCTGCGCATCTTAACGGAGATGCACACTACTAACTGGGCACTCAGCACTGAAGCCACAGCTGTGCATTAGTCCATGAATCTGATTTCAGAACCACGGTCCAGGTACTGGTAGTCTCACACCCCGAGGAAGGCAATGTCCCCCTCCACCTTGTCCCAGCCCCCACCTGCCCCAGGGTGGTTTTGAATACCGATGCACGCACCATGGGACACTATGGAATTTCCACAGGTCGTTCCCAGACTAAGAGAATTGCAGTGGCTGCCCATCCCCACAAGGATACTCTTGCAAACTGCATGCATTGCATGTAAGGCAAATACTGTCTGAACACCAGCCTACCAAGCCACAACATTCACAGACTCAGGTGGGACTCACTGCTCTAGAAGCCAACCCATTGCGAAGCTTGAGACTAAGCTGCCATGCAAAGAGAAAGCCAGCAAACAAGCATTCTGTTGCTAGACCGCAGCCTAATGGAACAGCAACCCAGTCACAAACCAATGCACCTGCAGCTTAGGAAGGAACATCAGCATTGTTTTCTGGGAATACCTACGGGTCACTTAGGATCTGCTACTCCTAGGGATATACTACCTCTGTAGTATGTGTTATGTTAGGTTGATGGTATTTATATCGCCCACCGTCACCAACAGCTTTTGTCCCCAGGCGCTCTGGCGGATCTATAAAACAAGATGCAGGCGGGTAGGTTAGTCGGGAGTAGGAGAGTGGGAGAAGTGGTGTGCTGTTGGCGGCTTCAGTTCGGTATACACTGTGCGCTGAGCTTTGGTGTGAGTATCGGACTGGGCGACATCTTGTGTGCTGTTGCTGCCGGTTATGTGTTTGTTGTTGATGCAGTGTGGTGAAGTGCGTGTGGTTTGCTGGGATAGAGATGGTTGTATGAATTTTCGGATGGGTTAGGTTTTCAGAGATTTGGAAGTTGGATTAGTGGGGTGTGTATTCTGGTTCTAGTACATCATTTTTTAAAATTAAAATGATTTAGTTTAATTATGAACTTTTCATTTTGTGGTCTTTTAGATAGATATCTATGTGTCCTAGGTAAGGAAAAACCAAAGAAGAAGGTCTCTGTTTTTATTTATTTTCAGTTTCTGGTCTCTTATCCAGTTCCAGTATGTTGTTGAAATATTGTGAAATTGTAAAAAATAAGTTTGTTGGCTTGCCCATTCATTAGTATTGACCATCTTGTTTCAGCATTCATGTGTTGTGATGATATTCGAAAAAGGCCCAGAAGCGGGCTCTCTGCTGAGTGAGAGCTGTGCATGTCATCACCAGGTGGTGTATTGTTTCTGGTGTCTCGAGGTCTTGGCAGAACAGACAATACTGCTCTGTAGATGGTATCAGTCTTGACATGACCAGTTTAGAGCGTGTCCGTATGGTGTTAAAACGAATTTTCATGTAGATTGCTCCGATTTTCTGGTCTGGGAATGTTGACAGGTATTTGGGTAGCTCATTAATAGCCCGCATGTCAGTGGGGCATTGTATATTCATACCATATTTTTCCTTCATTGTTCCGGTCTTTATCCAGTCATTTTGCATGAGTTTTCTTTTGGCATGTTGTGGCCGTAGAGTTAGCATTTCAACTGAGATATCCTCGTCTGCAAACTGGTGTGTTAGTTTGTTTTTCCAGGCTTGTATGACAGAATTGTTCGTGGTGTTCCGGTGATATCTCAAGATTTGCATTGCTTTTGTTTTGTCATCAGAGAGGATTTTGCGATATATGTCAAATTGTTTCCATAGAACAATTGATGCTAATGACTGCGTCGCTATTTCATGCCTTATTCGGGGCATGGGATAGCTCAATGGCAGCTTTAGGATCTTGCACCACAAGATTGCTTCGCTTTTTGTCCAGTTGGTGTTTCTTGCAGTGAGCATGGCTTCGGTTCCATAGGTTATGGTTGGAATGACCTTCTGTCTGTAGTAGGATATTATTGGGCTATACGAGAACTTGCCATATTTGCGTTGGAGAGCACAGCCTTGTCTTGCTAGTGAGTGAATTTTCTCTTTGAGGTTTGTTGTCCATTGCTTTTCCGTCTTAGATTGGTTGATGGCGATTCCAAGGTATTTAAAGGTGTTGACTTCGTCCAGTTGGTTCCCGTTGAGACTGAAGTTCAAGGGTTTGGTCTTCTTAAGTCGCTTTTTCGCTATGGACATCACTTTAATTTTTTTGGCATTGATATGAAATTAATTTGTTTCTATATATTCGCCGAGTAGATTTAAGCTGAGCTGTAGACCGGATATTGCTTTTGTCGAGTAGAATAATGTTGTCTGCGTACATCATAGCTGGGACAGGTGTGGAATTGATTTTGCGGGGATTCAGGGCACTGTTTTGTAGATGATCTTCAAAGTCTGCAGTGAACAAGTTGTACAGTGTTGCGGCTAATGGACAGCCTTGCTTTAGGCCGTTCGATGTTTGGATGACAGGGGTGGTTGCATCCTCTTTGGATAGTCTTATCTTCATGGAAGTATTGGAGTATAGCAGTTTGATTGCCTCCAGGATCTCCGTCGGGCATTTCCATGCTTATAGTTTGTTCCAGAGTTTCCGTCTTGAGAATGAGTCGAATGCCATGTGGAGATCGATAAATGCTGCATATACAATTGTGTTGTTTTTTAGTGTTTCATGTTTGATCAGATTTAGTATGAGCAAATTGACATTTGTTCCTACGTTTGCTGTGAAACCGGTTTGTCTTGTGGCAAATCGGTTGGTGTCGGTGGCCCACTTGTTCAATTCTTTTTAGCAGCATTGATGCTAACATTTTTCCTGGGGGATCGAGAAGGGCAATGGGTCAGAAGTTGGCTGGGTCATTGCGTGGTCCCTGCTTGTGAATTGGTACTATTGTAGCAGTCTGCCAGGAGGGCAGGATATGATTTAGTTTGTTGATCAGAAAAAGGAGACTTCCCATTAGGTTTGCCCACGTTTGTGGGTCTTTCTTGATGGTAGCATTGGAGAGGCCGTCTGGGCCTGGGGCACGAGATATATTTAACTTGCAGATCATATCTATGATGTCTTGGTTGTATTCCTATGGGTGGGGTTATTGCTGCTGTCCTTTATTGGTCGTCTAACTGTTGTGTGTGGTTGGTGTGGAGTGCTCCCAGTTGTATGCTAATGAGCTTTGTATAATGTGACTAGGTATCTCTATTCTCCCCCTCTGGTCTTGGGGCTGAGGGTAGGATGCTCTTTATTCCCTTGCTATCTATGTTGACATAGGTCTGTTGGGAGTTAAGTGTGGTTCAGGGCCAGGGTGCTATTGATGGATCATCCTAGTTTTGCATCTTGGTCTGCCTATGTATTCAGTCTTTGTGTTCTCCCATCATGGTTGTCTCTCCATTATTCATTCTGTGTGTCATGGAGTGTCTTCGTTAGGTTCTGTTTTATATGATGATTTGTTTTGTATCTGGATCTGTCTCTAGTTTCCTGAATAGTAGGTGGTTTCTTGTGTTGCGTATGTTCTTTGGTAGGTCGGTCCAAGTTTTCAGTGCCTGGTGGGAGAAAGATGATCCTCTTGAGTTTTCTTTTATTGTAGGGTTTTGTTTCCAGGCGGATGTCGTTGCTTGATCTGAGCGTTCTTGTTGGTTGATGTACGTGTAATTTGTCTCAGGAACACAGCGCCTTGGTTATGTATTGCTCTGTGCACGATGCACATTGTTTTTAATTTTATTAATTGTTTTATTGGTAGCCAATGTAGTGTTTTTAGCACAGGTGTGATGTGTTCTTTTCAAGGTAGTTTGAGAAGTTATCTGGCTAACGCATTTTGTATGCATTGTAGTTTTTTTTAAAAGTCATTCAGGCATACCCAGGTATAGGCTATTGGCGTAATCTGCTCTGGACATGACCAGAGTGATGATAGTGTTTGTTTTGTTGGCGAATGACAGGAACAGAAGGATCCTTTTTGCTGCTCGCACAAGAAAAAGCATTTCTTGAGTAGAGCGTTTACTTGTGGCTCTAGAGTGCGATTGTTGTCCATCAGGCCCCCAGGTGTTTTTTTTTTTTTTTTTTACAAATCGACAATGGTGCTGGGGTTAAACCGAGCTCACTTGGCCAAGGTATGTAGTGGTTGTCTCCTCCGTTTTTTGTGACGATTATTATTTCTGTTTTGCATGGGTTGATTTTGAAGTAGTTCGAGTTCATCCACGCTACTAGAACCTGTAACCTCCCCTTTCACTTACCTGTAGGAAACCTAAATTACTTGCATAACACTCTACTGATTCCTAGCTAGGTTTTCGCTATGTAAACATAAATATAAAAATTAACAGCAGTTCAGCATCATTATGGAAAGTCAAAATTTCCAATATTGACAAGGATATGTGGAAACATAAGTGGTGATGCAGGGGTCTGCAGCCTGCGGCTCTCCAGATGTTTTGGGCACACTCCCAAGATCCACCACAATTGGCTAAGGTTCATGGGAGTTGTAGTACAACACATTTGGAGAGTCAAAGGCTGCAGACCCCTTGTCTATGGCTTCCAGGAAATCGAATGCTTAATGATTGGATGGAGGCTGGAGAAGCGTGCTAAGATCCCAGCATGGGCAATGCCGGTTTGACTCTGTTGGGAAAGGACTTCTTTTAGCAATACAGATTTAGAGCTTATCTGGCAGGAAGCCTTTGTGTTAAAACAGATGTACATATTGTAAGCCTTTTGAATGGTTAGCAAGTGTGGTTTATCCAGGTTAGTGCTGGATTGGTCCAGGATTTGAGGTTCTCTCAGTAAAAGCTTTCTGGGCTTTTAATAACTCAGTTTACCAGTATGTTCTGATGTATTCCATATCACTGAACCACTTTAGAGCTGTAGCATTTGTGAAAGGGTGCATCATGGCAGTGTATGCAGATACCACGTGGGAACCCAAAACCGTAGAGGACTTTTAGAAAGGTTACTAAAACGAGGGATGGAACCAAATGTTTAAGGTTGTTTGCTGCCTTTTCAAGGTCGTTTTTGGTTTATGTCTTATATTTGCAAAATGAGAGATGTAATTGGTGGGACCTGTAATACCTTAATACAATGGTCAGTAAGATGGATATTACCAGCACGAATTAAATCTAAAGCATGTGCCCAGTCACAGGTAACATAGGAGACCAAGCATACATTCTCGCCATTCAAGGTGGACGAGTAGACTTTGCCCAGAAACAGAAATTGCAGATGATAAAACCAGGACTGGAGCCAGCTAAAATGGAATGAACAATGAATGCTAAATTAAAGTGTACACTAGGACTCACCCCAAAACACTGAATCCCCTTTATCAACGGCAGTGTTAGATTGCTTGCACTTCAAATGGCACACACGGTGAACTGAAGATGGAAGCAATGCATTCTCTGCCTAAGGGAAGGGATGAGAAGTCTTGTGAAATGTAATCAGTGGCCAACTGCTGGAATAAAGACTAGTCCGGTACCAATGTTTCTATAGTGACGCAAAGACCAGGCTATTTGGGACTGCATAATGTTAAAGAGGGTGTTGGCGCACGTAAAGAAGTTATGCTCCAGGGGCTGGGAGGAGGGAATGGGGTGACCCAGAGTGCCGGGACCCGCCAACCTGCTCTGTGATGCAGGCCCAGAGATGTTATATAAGGATCACTCCCTATTCCCCCATCCCATGTCCATCATGTGTAGGGAAACCCCCACTGATCGGAGAACTCAGCTATTGCCCAGGGATTATAGGAGCAAAGGTGACATACAGAATGAAACGGAAGAAAGCCACCACGGACAGATGTGCAGATGAGACATTTTGCGCCAATCTGGAATGACGTTTGCTCAATACAGAAAAATTTGCAAGCACTGCTCAAGTAGAATGCTTTCGGCCACGCTCAATACAGTTTGCAGGGGCCCCACAGAAAGCGAGAGAGAGTCCAGAATCATATCAAAGAGACAATTCAGGGGGCAGAGCCTGTAGCCCTCAAGGAAAATTGACAGTGTGAGGGCAGCTGTAACAATACTTCGAAGATGACAGACGTACACTTTGCAACCTTAGTGAGCAGAGCCGGAAGGTAGTCTGCTATGGACGCCAAAACACTTGATGGACTAGTAGTTTGCCAGGTTTTACCCAGTTTATGGACACGTTCACCCCTTTCAGCCATCTGACAGCAGAGAGCCCTGGAGTCTGATAAGAGCAGAACACAGCAGGGAGGGGGGGGGGGGTGTTGGAGTTAGGAGGGTGCAGAGTACAGCATGGAAGCATGGTGAGGTGGAGAAACCAAGAGTGGAGGAAGGGGCAAGCAGAGCGAGAGAAACAAAGGAGGCAGAGTTGAAGGCAGAGCAGAAGAGGAGATGGAGAGGAGCAGCAGGGGGAAGGGCAGAGGAGAGAAGGCAGAAAAGGAAGACACACACTGGAAAGAACAGATAAGAGTGCAAGTGGGGATAAGCAAGAGGAGAGCAGTGGTGCCTGGTGAATGTGTTTAATTGTGGGGGTTCACATATTTCCAATATGTGCCAGAGGGGTCAGGGGGGAGAGAGAGTTCTTGAATAATGGGTTAATATGCTGCACTTTAAATCACAATAAGTGACCAATTGTATAAAAAACCAGACAGTTTACAATGTGTTGGTAGGGTAACACATGGCAAAATCCAACTGATGCAAGTCATCAACAGAACACAGGAGCATTTCCCAACACATTTTCGTAATTACTTTCGCCACAATATATGATGTTACAGCTAGCATGGAAATGTTTTTATACTAATATATGGCAGTATTCCCATATATGTACATACTAAGGTTTGCTTTGTGTAGGAGGACAGTAATGGTACCAAAGGAAAGCATGTCCACACTGTCTCTGCCAGTGTATGACAGTATGCCCACATAAGAACATACTTCTGTTGACTGCCATTTTAAATACCATGTCACAATATAAAAACATGTTGAAACTGGCTGCACCCAAATGCCAGTCTAGCCACATAACGCATCTTGCTTGCTTCATCATGGACGCTCAGTAAAAGAAAATGCCACATCACATTAGAAAATAGCTAGACTGGGTGCACCAAAATGCCAACCCAGCCAAATAATAACACTTATGCTTAGTTTATTACAGATGCTCAGGGAAAATGTCATGACAAAGAAATAGCCAGAATGGGAACGGCTGCACCAAAATTCCAGTCTAGCCACGTAATAACACTTACCACCCGGCAATGCTGGGAAAGAAAATCTCCCCTGGCCTTGCACGGTCCATTGGACATGCCCATTGGGGAGCAGACAATGTCAAAAGGGAAACCATGTTTGTGGCTGCCTTTTTTTTCTTCTTTTTACGGATACAGTATTGGCTTCTCTGCCGGTGACCTCCGCCCACCCCCCACTCCAAATCAACCATGTAAAATCCTGTGCAGAGTCCTTCAACCAAGCATTGTACATTTGTGAGAGCTGAATGGATTAGAAGTTTGGCTACACATGGTCATGGCTCAGCTATACTCTTCTACTCCCAAGGTGAAAGCAGTGCTCATGGCCAGATACAATTCGTTAAAGGTGCCTGCATTCACACTTGTATCCACACCAGAGTTCTGCCAGAAAAGTTTGAATGTGGTGGCACATCCGCGACAGCAAACAATTTAGAAATAATGCAGACATGGGGCCCTGGTCTCTTGCTCACTTGCCTTCCCTGCAGCCAAATTCACCATTTAAATGGAGGATCTACTTCTCTTAGCTGTAAAGACAAGACCCTAAACGTAGAAGGCACTGACCAGAAAACTAGATCCAACGAAGCCTTGCTGAAACCTGCAACCTTCAAGATTTTGCAGGATAACAAAGCCCTGCCCTGGTGACTGTGGAAACCATACGTCCATATACCAGGCTGTTAGAAGAATGCCAACCTTCCTTTACACCACAGCACGGATCTGGTCGAAGCCTTAGGAGCCAGAGTTTCCTTAGTAAATCTAGGCCAGATCTTAGCATCCTTGGGTTATCTAATGGAACCTGTAGTCGAGCAGTCCACGTTATCTATCAACAGGGGAGCGGAATAGATATGAACACAGGGAAATACAGTATTGCTTTAGACATAGGACTGCCCACACAGAGCTATATACGAAATTAACTCTTGTAAAATGTATGCAAGATTGTGGTTGCAGTGCAGGCAATAATGTGCGTTTATGAAGTCTCGGTAGGGGAGCATTCTTCCATCTTACCAGGTCAGGTAGGGTTAACTAGAAGGTCCAGGGTCAACTGGGCCCATAGGGTTTCTACAAGGGTACTATGGGACCTACATTCACTTAACAGTGGGTTGCTCCCACATAGGGTAGGAGATGCGAATGGTAATGGTCCTAGTGCTGCTCAGGCACCCATAATATAGTCTAGACCATGTTAAGAGAGACAACTTTAACAATGGGACCTTGCTTTAAGATAAGTCAAGCACTTCTCCGAAGGCGAGCCGAGCAGTGGAAACCTATGATCTGATATGCTCAGCCAGCTCTTGGGTCTAGCGATGGTTAGAGGGCAACAGCTGAGACGGTCAGTGATCCAGCAGCAGTGTTGGACCACTAGTCACAGATTCTTCAGTCCAACAGGGGAGTTTTGGAGTTATTGGCGATCGAGATGACGGTGTGTGGAGCATCGGTCTAGTGGAGGCAGGGCTCCAGGAGGAGGAGAGTGCAGAAAGAATCCAGCTGCAGAAGTTACGGTAGGAGATGTACTTTTAGGAATACAAATGTTGACTTCGGTGTCTCCTAAGAACTTTTCGCTCCAATTGATGCCTTTATCAGCCACACGTCTAGAAGCTATTGATTGCTCGCGCACTGTGTTGGGTGCTTTCACTTCTATGTTGGGTCTGCTCAGAGGTAGCAGAAAGACGCCCGGAGGGTGGGGTTCTGAGGGCTTGTGACTCCTATCGTCCAGAAGGGTCAAGGGAAGGGAGCACCACACAAGGTCTCTTTAGGGAAGTTACAAAGAAAAAACGCAGAGCAAACCTGCCAGGAAGGCTCTTGGCAGGGTGAAGATGTATGCAAGAATTAGATTTATGCAACATTTACTCACAATCCACTTTCTTCCATTCATCTGGACCTATCCCCAGGTGAGGAGTTAGGGCACCTGGAAAAACAGGGTTCATGATGTGCCATGCCACTGAGGACCTAGGGTGGGGCAGGGGATGCATATGGTGTTATCCTTTCTGTGAGGGCCTCAGATGAGGGCTCGTCAGGGAAAAAGCCAGATAAAGCACTTAGAAACTGTCTATGCTTGCGTCAGTGTGACAGCACTGGACCTTTGGTGTCACACTGAGCCACGGGAACCCAAAGGAAACCTTGTCCCAAAGAACGTCAGTGCCCCACTTGGGAGTCTACAATATGGCCAAAGGGAAAGTCCTTGACAGCTACCATAAGCAGATCACATGTATTGATTACTTGTGCAACCTACGCCTCTCCTCCATTTCTATATGCAGCCCAAAGTGTCCTTCCTGGTGTCTAGTATTTCCGTTCTAGTAGAGGAAACGTCTCCATTGTCAATCTGGCTTCTTGTGAGCCATAACATACCAAGAAGAAATCCAGAAAACGGCCTTACCCAGCAAACCATTCAGTCATCTCTGCCCACTTTATCACATAGCATGTAAAATTTCATTAACGGGTAAAGCCGCAACATTCAAAACAAATCTTTATTTTGTAATAAACGCATATACAAAGAAATAGTACACCAGGGGCAGCCCATTAGCCATGAAGGCAGTCAGAAGGACCCTAAGAGATGGAATGCACTGCCTCAAGTGGAGAATTGGGAGCATAGCATAGACTACTGTTTTGGGAGGGATGGGCCTGTGTATTGGTGTGCAGGCAATGATGAAATGATAAGAGTACACCAACACAGACTCGTTAATGCTAATAGCATATCCGCGTCCAGAAACAGGAGCACTTACAGATACATTAGGGGACAAGAATCCCAATTTACAAAAATAGGTGTACTGTGCTATGTATATGACGGAAAGACCGGGGGTTCTTACGCCAGAAGCAGCTATTCTGCAAGATGCAGGGAGCAACACTGGACTGGACTGACTGGAGTACAAGCAGAGGATCACAGATTACACTCCAGGTGCTGGTCCCATCAGCTACTTGAAGACAGAACATCCATATGCCACGCAGAGCGTAGGTTGGTCAGATATGGCCATCCTTGCAACGCCAAGCAAGCCAAGTAGTTTCATGCCCAAACGGAAAGGGACAGTAATTGACATCTTAAGGTACTGTATAATTCGAAAGGCCTTATGAAAACCACAAAGGGCCAAATGGGTTTTATACTGCCCATCAAGCACCCCAGGGCCATCCAGAATAGGTGCTGTGGTGCCAAGCTAAGCCATATACAGAACAAGCTGGGCATACGCTGCTCCTCCAGCCCCAGGACAGACCATGACATGCAGAACTCAGTGGATGTCCACTTTCTTTTTATTAATGAACTCTTTACTCTTCCAGGGGATGAATTGTAACTGGATTGTTGTCTGCCTGAAATAGAATCGGGGTGCAACCTTTGGAAAAGAACAGACTCAAATGGATTAGTTGCTCTTGGAATGGCCTATGGCTGCAGCCCCTGCAAACTGTACATCATGAAGTGGCTGCGTGCGACCCTTGGAATGCATTATGGACACAAACCCTGATAGAGGAACTAGACACTGGATTTCTATGCCGCTTTGAATCGGAGTAGGCCCACAGACCCTATGAGAGAAGAACCCCTCTAACTGGGATTTTTGGGATGACTTTCCAGAAATAATTCACTTGAGCCCTGAACAAAGACAGTTTCCCTTTGCAACTGTACTTCTAAATCTGCGCAAGCAGTGGGCAAGATATGTGTCGGAGAAGCTCGGCATTCTGGTGGCACAAGCCTGGCCTCTTAAAGAGTCCTATAAACACAGAATCAAAAGCAGCTACATTGCAAATAACTGCTATAATAACACAAAAGGTCCTGGGGCGACCTTTTCGTAGGACACAAAGCACAGCAGTGGCAAGAACAATTTGTCCACACAGTATAAAAATGTAGGCCGCTTTAAAGTGGTCTGACAAGACCCGGCATGGGTCCACCGTCGAAGATGCAGCCCTCGCTATGCAGTCAAGTAAGTCATCACCTAAGGAGGGTGGAGGTCATTGTGTAAGCAAAGCAGAGGTCATTGCAAGCGAGATGGATCCAATCATGGAGGCAAGATGGTCAAGGTACAGGAGAGCCAATGATCACAGATAATGATAAATGGGAGGTTGCTGTATAATCCGGGAAGATGTTGCATAGCAAAGGCAGGGAGAGCTCGAGATACAGGCGAGGTGGGAGTCTTCCTGCAAGGCCAGGTAGAGATTCTCGTACGGCAAGGCAGAGGTCATCGTACAGTTATGGCGAAATTCACTGTACAGGCGAAGCAGAAGACATTCATCGCAATATCCAGTTGTGATCCTGGAGGCTGAAAAAGCAATACATTCAGTCAATGAGAAAGCACAAGATGAAAGAATGATTCATCCCCACCCCCAAAATGGCCTTAAATGACTTCTTAATCAATACCAAGGAACAAGGCGAGAGCATGACAGGAATTAGAGAGGGCAGCCACATAGAAGGGGTTGGACCTAAAACATTTTTCAAAAGTGGCATTTGGCATATTCTAGCCTTCATCCCTTTCTGCCTTCCTCTTTTCTTACACACTCCATTCTCCGTTGCATCTTGCTCACATTCCCCTTCTTTTTTACTTTCACCCCAATTGTTCCCCAACCACCTTCCTCTCTCAGCAGTACTTGGTTCCAAATACACCTCAGTCCTCACATAGACTATAATTTTTCATAGAATGAAGAAAACTACTTCACTTGGTGGCAGATATGGGAGTCTGATGGCTGTAGTAATGTAGCTGGCGACCCCAGTTATTTTAAAAATGTTTTTAAATATGTTCAACAGGGAACAAAACATGTTTCCGCTACGGTTGTATCCGGAGTGCGTAATCAATCTGCAAGGTTTGTGCCCATTTTAGACAGTGGCCTGTGAAAGATACGAAAGGCATTGCTCTCCATTTTTCTCTGTGATTAATTATCCCCAATTCATTTGATTTTAAGTTCAGCATTGGACAGCAGCCGGATTAAAAGAAGCACCATTTACGCATATTAATACAACTCAAGGGTGTGGTGGTGCTTTAGCCCACTTGAGATATGGAAAATCGCAAGAACTCGACAACACCTGCTTGAATAGGTTTGCTTGACTTTTGTAGGGCCGAGTGATGAAGGCATGGGACATTACCATGACCCAATGATATGCAAAATCGGCCCTAAGCATGCCTTATGCAGACAGGTTGTTCTTCAAGAGAAGAGAAGCAGAGGATGGGGGCCACATGTGACTACCTACCCAAGAGGACTCTTTCCCTGCCCAATCTACTCTACTATCATGTGCACATTTCCACGGAAACCATCCACTGCACCTGGCAAACACGACCAAAGTGTCCCCTTAGCCAATATCTTGGGACTGTTACACGTTTGTAGGCAAGACATTCATACGATTAGGTTTGGGGACAGAGCGATACTGTGCAGCTTTAAGATATAAATCCCTGTGTTGACCTAAAACTTCAGATAATTTCTGGGCAATTAAGCTTTGCTGCTTGGGAGGACAGCTCAGGGGCAACACGCTCGCCTTGGAAGCAAGACAATGCAGAGCAACACAGGTTCGATCCCCGGGTCTGCGCTTAGAAACTTCTGGGTATTAAGCGCATTATAAAATAACCAATTACAATTACAGTGCCTTGTGCAACAGTTTCCCCATCACCAAAGGTTAGGTTTATGGCAGATGCCAAACCAAGATTCTCCCTAGATTGGTAAAACTGTAATCCAGAAACCTATGTGAATATCTTCCTGCTGAAGACGAAGGATTTAATCTGCCCAATGCAGCAGTTTCCTCTGTATTGTTATGACCTTCAGTGCTCTGTCCCAGCCACTTGCGCTGGCCATTGTCCACCTCCTTTCCCAGATGAGAAACACTGGTCTATGGAGAGGTCCTCCCAGCTGGTAACAAAGCTGATTAGGACTATGCTACTGCTTTTGGGAGTCCTAGGCCTAGCTCTTGGTTAGTAAGCCCCCACCCCCTTCTGGCCTGACAGAGCAAAGTCTCCATCTCCTCTCCAGTTTAAGCTTGGTCACCCACTTTGCTGTTACTGTGCTGAATTCCTGGACATGAAACATTCCTATCGTCTTCAGAAGGAAGTACTATGAATGGAATAATGCAACATCCTGCATGAAACCAGATGCGTACTGCTCCGATTGGGGGTGCAAGCATGGTAGCGCCGCAATAGCCAGATTCGTTGTAGCCTTTACAGCTACAAGGGTTCTGTGATTCTTCCAATTTCTATTACCAAGCTACAGACATAGCCTTCCAATTTTGCTGAGATAAAGCTCATGCAGAAGTCACCCGGGCACTGGGTGGATGGATATGGTCAGAGCTCGCCACCCGCCCCCCCCCTTATGAGACAAATGCACATACTTTAATAGGCTTTACATTTAACAATGTATAATAATACCCATTGCTGTTCCCATTTAGCACTCTGTGCCTTCAGAGCACTATAATAACATGTATTACCCAATTCTAGTGGCACTCACTTGATCGACCTCAGCAGGTTGAAAGGCGGAGTCAGCGCTACCATGTGTCTCAGAATGATGACGTTCCAGCAGGCCCTATGTCTAAGACGAGTGCTGAACTTGCTAGGAATTCACCAGAACTAAAATTGTTACAGTGGATAAACTTCTTTGAACCCTGCTTCCCTCTTTATTTTATATTTGATCATGACTGCCAATTTAGTAATATAAAGATTGGTTTAGAGTCCCCTCATTGCAAGATGCACAGGACTCCCATTTCTGGCCAGAGAGAAGTTGGTAAACAACCCAATGTGTCCCAGTCTTCATCTTGGGACCTCTGTGCTTCAGTGCATAAGAGCTAGGCTGTTATGTAGCATGTAGTATCTCCCACAGTCTCTATTTCGACCTTCAATTTACATAAGTGTGTTTAAAAGATTGTAACTATCACCCGCCACCTAAAGTGGCTGGGACAAATCTGGGACGAACAGCAGTCAGTAGCACCAAAGAAGTGATTCCACTGCAACACTTGTGCTAAAACAGCGATATGCACCCCTGACTGTTCTTTCACTGGAAATCTCTATGTGCCACAAACAAACTATCCGCATACATTGGTGGAGCCAATGTGGAGGATCTCTTACACTAACCACACGCGGGACCCTATAAAACGCACCCGATACCAGTCACCCCACCGTTGTCTGCCTCAGTGGCAAGCTTGGGGAAGGCACATGCCCCTTACGAACGCCTGCTGAAACGGACTCATAGCAAGGCAACCCCAGGGAACCCACAAAAATCATAGTACGCACATCCCTCCTAATATGACCAAACTGTAGGTGTTGTTGATGGACTTGCCAAACCATCATGCTTCCTTTCATCCTTTCCACATCTCTCATAGCCTTTCTTCCCTTTACTGTTCCAGCTTCCTTCCCAGATCTGCTTGGATTTCTTTTTTGTCAATGCACTCACTACTTCACACTGTTCTCCCCTGGATGCTTCATAAATAACCAAACCTGAAGAATATATGTTACGGGGAGAGGACAGCCACTACCAGCCAGCTTCCATGCATTCTAGTCTGGGGTGGAGGAGGCGGTACATATGGGTGGACTAGGATGTGTGTATCTGGAGGAGAGAGGTTTGTGATGGTGTGCATGGGAACAGGAAAGATGGGAATTGTGGGTGCTGTGTGCAAATGAAAAGGCAGGGCATACACCCGCATGGCTTCCCACCAAGAAGACCCAGCATTAAGTTGGACCGTGACACGCCTAGGACTGATATTACAAATTAGAAGGGATCAAATCAAACCAATGAACCCCCCGCCCCCAGCTCTACCGCCACCCACCCCACATGTACAGTAAGGGCTCATGTTCCTGTCGGCTGGTCTCACTGTCATTCAATATCCAGGCCCAAGGCGGCTCAGAATGAGCTGACTCGGTCATACCAGCCAGCAGTCTAGGAAAAGCTCAGTACGCCTGATGGTCTCCCTATCCACCCACTACGCATATAGCACCAGCCCATTAACACGGTTCGGAGATCGGTGGCAGGGGTATTTTAGATGGGGGTGTACATGTCTGGAGCTGGTTGGGCGTTACCCTGGGCCGAAAGACGTCAATGTTGAGACCCAGCACCCCAAGTCTTCAATCAAAGCATCAGAACAGTCGAAGAATCAAGTAAGAGCAACGGCTCAAAGGACCCTGCCTCCATCCGTCCCCCTTTCATGAGGCAGACTGCCATGCAATGAGATCAGCGACAGACCGAGTCGGAAGGACATGAACCTAACACCAGACTCTCGCCCACCCTTATCAAGAGACCTAATCAATGCCTAATACGCTTTTTCATAGTCTCCTTACTAAATGTGCGCACTTTTGGTTGAAATCCACCAATTACATACACTTATACGTGAAAGGGTGTATGTGGGGTAGGGATGGAAGGGTGCACCCCCACCCAATAAAAAAAAAAAAAAACACATGCACAAAAAACTCTTATTTAAGACGACCAAAAGGGTGGGTCTAAAGATAAAAAAATGTATAACAAAGAAATCTGTTGGGATTTTTTGCAATGAATTAAAAAAGAAGTAACGTAGCCTATATGAACTGGTGGGGGCACCATGTGTAGGCTAAGTTTGCAAATACGCTTTAGATGTATTCTGTGACATGCATGTTCAAAAGAGAGAGTAACCATGGATGGGAATCGGATAGAAGATAAAAAATAATGCATACGTCCATGAAATAAGAGCCTATTGCAAAATGGCGCAATATTTTGCATTGCCCTTTTTATTGCTAGAACAGATGTCATTTATTCCTTGTATTATAGAGCAATATCCACTGTAGCGTTGAGAAGGGATTACCCAGGGATACAAACTACAACCGTTGCATAATCCATCAATTTTAAAGAAGCAGAACATTCCTGGCAGCGCGGGGTACAGAGCGGGTTTACTTTAGAGACTTGGGTTAGATAGGATGGATATTTAGGCTGGAAGTTTTGTTTGAATTTGTAGAGGGCAGCTGGTTTTACTGCTAAACAGTGTTAATTGTTCCATGGATGGTTATTTAGCATCATCATGAATACTATATAACAAGCTATGCGGCTGAGCAATAGAACACCTCGGATTAGCAGACTAGCATGCTCCCTGTCAGAGCTGACCATTACCTGGTCTAATTAGGCAGACCGCTTGCATAATTAACAGATCCATGGAATAATTCTGAGTCCGGGAATAATCAGGCGGTCCCTTAACTTAACCTAGACATAATAAACACCCACTGCCATATTTTGGCATACACCTCACAACTGGTTAGACAAATGACAAGTCACAGACCCCTGGCATAAGTAGGTAGAGCTTTGGTCTAATTGAACAACCCTGCAAGGCAGACAATTTGCGTAATGGAGAGACCTACTGTATATCTAGCGAGACAATAGCATAACTGGGCAGACTAACCTAATTTAGTGGACTCCAGGTAAAATTGGTACATGTACCTCCCATCTTTGCCAATCTCCATAATTTGGTAGTTACCTGGTATAACTGGGCATATCCTTTCAACGGCTGAGCAGTCTCCTGGCGTACCGGAGCAGCAACCATAAATATATTGGCAGCACCCCGGCACATGGAATTAGCACCCAGGCAGATCATGGCAGAAACACCGGTGCCATTTTAAGGTCTGCCTTAGAAATGACAATGGGAAGTTTTCTGGGTCAGCAACAATGACAGACCGTGCATCTCTAGACACACCAAAGGCACAATATATTCTGCAACCTAAACAAAGTGATGGGTGGAACGTTTTAAATTAGTCTTAACCATTGGCATTGCTCTGGTCACCCTCCAACACTACCATTTTAGCTGGTCTGCACCATTGCAAAAGGGGAAAAGCCATATGCAAAGTAGTATTGGAGCTGCCATCAATGGGTACAGTCCAGCTTGATCTGCTAGGTCACGTCCCCCACGCAGAAAAGCAAGAAACAGGTCTGTGGATGCTTGTGGTCTCGTGCAGAAGGGATGTGACCCGGCAGTTTGGGTGGCACTTCCCATTTGTTGGGCTGAAAAACAATGGCCTGAAAGGTTGCTCCGAGCAACAGCAGATGTTGAGATTTTTACCACACACCTCTGCCATTTTCATGGTCTCCAGCCCCCACACCCCCAGGCGGATCTGAAAAGGAAGCAGGGTTATGGGGGGGGGTTGTTAGTGTGACAACGAGGTAGAGTACAAGAGAGCTTTTGCTGTGCTGTCGGTAGCTTCAGTTTGGAAAAACCTGTCAGTGTGTGTTGGGTTTGCGTCTGGGTGGCATAGGTTTGGTGTAGGATTGTTTTGTGCGTCTGTGTTGTAGTGCTAGAGATCGAGTGTGTTGTGATAGAGTGAAATGTGGTAGGGGTGTGCCGTTTGCTGTGGGATTTCGAGTTGGGGCTGCGGTAGAGGCGAGTGTGTGTAATGTGGTTAAGCAGTGTGTTTGTAGGAGAATGGAAAGTTTTAGTAGGGTTAATGGTGAGAAAGGACTGTGTTCTTGCAGGCTACATGGCTTTGTTAAGGCTCCAATTAGTTATAAACCTTCCAGACATGGCCCTTCAGTTTTGATAATGTATTATCCATGCAAGATGTTTGCTATGGCAAAAAAGTTCAGTTGTGCTCCCAGTGTTTCTAACAGACACACAGTTTTCCGATAGGATCATAAGAGTATTTCTTGTTGAAACCACTGGAATATTTAATTAGTTGTCTCGTAGTGGGGTTTTAATTCTATTGCTTTTTTAGCCAATGCTCAAAGTGCTCTTTTAAGACCTCATTATTAAAAACTAACTCTTAAGAGGAAGAATTCCCTGCAACCCCCCTAAATTTACGCCCATTTCTGTGCCCAATATGGGACTGTTCTTAGGGATGCATTTGGCTCCTGCCATTGCTGCTGGTGTCTTAGCTGTGCTGCTGCAACTCACTGCCGCCATGTTGAACAGCTATCCTCTGGTCTATGAGCCTTTAGCCTAGCTGCTGGCAGGATAGGCCCATTTCTGTGGCTCAATGGCATTGTCTTCAGCACTGTATGAGAACCCTCAGCGTGACCGTTGGGGGGGTGGGAGGGGCTTCCCTGCTGCAGGGGCTGCTTCCAGCCGTCTTGCAGCAGACTACGCCACTTAACTTAGCAAGGTGCATCTGGACCAGGAAGTGTACATCCTGGCCTGGTGTATGCCCGACAAAGATGGTATTTCTTCAGCAAAGTAAACCATCTTATTAAAAAAGCGAGGACGCAGAACATACATCGTCTTGATGGTGTAGAGGTTTTGAAAGTGGTTTCGCAGGGGTGAGGGTGATATTGTGTTTCTTGGATTGTATACCAATGTACGGATGAACACACGCTTTGAAAGCTTGATACATATCACGTCGACATGCGGGGGGGGAGGGGGGGGATGGTGACAGTGGCTAACTGGAGGCCAGTCCTATAAAAACGATGCTAAGAGCGAGTTCAGAAAGTCAGCCAGAGGGATGAGCATGCGCAGTCGACGTCCGTGTGGAAGGATTGTGCACCATAAATAGCCTGTGTCTCACACACTCCGTTTCCTTTCAGGGGGATAACATGCTGATGACGGTCACTCCGCTGCCAGCACCTAATGAAGCGGGGCAACTGCACCCGCAGGCACCCCCACCTCGCCTGCCCAAGCCAGGCAAAGAAAATATCCGGCTGCAGAAAGTCCTACAAAAAGCTGCCAAGAAGAAGAACCCTCCGCCAGCAGCAGCACAGCCGAAGGTATTCCGCTCGACCCTGTCCCCAGTAAGTGAGGCCAGTCCAGACCTCGAGCACTGGGAGCGTTCCCCACCTCCCCGGACCCCAGAAACACCCTCCTTCCACGGCCTCTCCCTACCACCCCGCTTTTTCATCAAGCCTGTTGTCCACCATGTGTCGTCACCATACCCACAGCACCGACCATTCACCTTCACCGTTAGCGAGCAGCGCAGCCTCTCCGAGTGCCTCCGGCGTACACCATCCCCACGGCCGCCATCACCCTCGATTAAGCCGGTCATTCCACCGCTGCAGCTTCAGCAGCCTCCAAAGAACAGGCCAACTGCACCGGGCTCAGGGCCCATTCCCATCCGCCTGGTACACTTTCCACTCTCCATCCCACAGATCGTGGAACCAGTGGCGCCGGCCAATGTCACACCCACTCGGCATACGCCGGTCTCTGAAGCCACATTGCAGGAGGTGGAAGTAAAGGACACACAGGCATTACGCTCAGAGGCAGAGTCCTTCAGGGAGAGGAGTCCAATCGCAGAGAGTGATCAGAAGATGACAAATCTGAACGCAATGGGTAACCCAAATATGTCGAGCCAACCTGAAACCAGCCACGTGGGCACACCAACTCTGACTACTATTAATACAGCCACAAACCATGCTTTGCCCAAGACTATCCAGGATGCTTTGCTAAACCCAACTACAAGAACTGAGTCTCATCCAGAGCTGGGACATGGGCCCAAGACTCCCAGCATTCAATTGGACACATTGTCACATCCCTCTGAAAACAAACCTCTGCCCCCAACATCAAACACAAGGCTGCTATCCCCCAACGAGCAAGGTAAAATAGCTACAAAAAAGCACAAAGTTGAAACGATGAATGTTAACAACACAGCGCCCAACAGTGACACTGCAACCACAACTGAGCCGTCAGCTGTACCACAAAAAAAGCCTGTGAGTAGCAAACCCAGCATCAGTGAAATTCCCAAAACAGAGGCCTTGCTAAAGCCGATGGAGAAGGTGAAGCCGCCACGAACCAAGCTGAGTGGCTGGTCCCGTCTCAAAAAACATCTGGTGGTGGAGCCCGAGGAGCCCCACTTCCCAGTCCCAGAACAGGAGGCCCCCCAGAGCAACGAGGCAGTACCTGAAGAGGGCAAGAAAGGAGGGGATGCTGGGGAAACAGCCAACAGCTCAGAAGGCAAGACGTCAAAGCCCAAGGAGTCCCGAGCCAACAGGATGTGGGATGCACTGCTTTACCAGATGTCCTCCTCTCCTAAAGAGGAGGAGGACAAAAGGAAGGAGGAGAAGGTGGCAAGCAGTGAGAGTAAAGAGGAATCCGCCAAGAAGGAGGAGAAACCCTCGTTCTTCTTCCGGTGCCGCCTGCCCTTGCTTCTGTACCGCCCACGATTCGATGCCCGGAAGCTACGAGAGGCAGCTGCCAGACCTCTGAGGAAGATCACCACAATGTTTGACCTGGGACGGCTAAACCGCAAGGCACCAGAAGAGGAACCAAAGGACTTTAACAGGACTGCCTCAGGCTGGCAGCTCAAGTGACCAGAATGGCAGCAGCAAGTGGGGGCAAAGGAAGAGAATTCTACCCCCTAGCAAAGCCCTACACAGTCTTATCCACCCCCATCTGAGGATGGCGTTGTGGGTACCAATGAAGAAACGATGCTACACGTGGCTGTGTCTGTTCTGGGAACTTTGAAGGCAATCAAAATAAATAAAGATGAAACATAGGTTAGAGGGAAACTTACATTAAAGGGTGGCAGGGAGTGGCTTGGGGGAATGGCCTGCCTTCTGTATTCATGCACCAGATGTGCATAAGTATATATATATATATAAACGTGTATGCCTGCAATTTGTGATAAACACAGAAATACATACTACGAACACAATGAGTTTGGGTAGGGTTCACATAAGGTAATGTATGAACACGTGGAGAGGGATCATTCAACCTCTGGGAACCCAGAGTACAGATTCATGTACCAACACCCCATTAAAGGACTTTTGGTGCAATAATATTGGTGGAAAACTCAACAAAACAGACATTGAATTAATTCTAAAACCACCCCCAATTGAGCTTCTCCTTTACAGCAGACATTATTGATCCATTACAGCATCATAATAGGATGCCAGCACATCTTGCTGGAGCTCATCCACTGCGACAACACAATCCGTGTCTGCATATATTAGAGATCATGAAGCCCACAGGAGACCTCCTCGTTTAGTCGTGTGACAGCATGTGGGCTACAAAGAAGATGAAGTACTTCTACAACAATGCGTACGAGTAGGGGGCGGGGGAGGAGGGGGGGATGTTGGGTTGCCGGACAGTACTATGCCTAAAAATACACAGAATGGTCCCTTAAGTGCACGCAGATGCGAGAATGTTCATAAAGCGGTTCTGGGAGCAGTGTTGTGTGGACCGTGGGCTTAGGAAACTAGAACATTGACTCTTGGGGGTGGGGGGTGAGCTGGGGAGGTAACCTTGTCGAAGTGCTTTCTGGGAAAGAGTTGATCAGCTTCCACAAGGCACACCTGCACACACTGTAGAGGAGGAGCACAGCAGCTTTCACAGGGTAAGTCATGGCCTGTTCCACTCCATGCACTCACACTGCACGAGCATTAGCAGGTAGGAAGCCTGCACCTGTGAAGGAGTGTTCCTTGCAGCTGAGATTCAGTACTGCAACTCCCACAGCATGCAGGGACTGCACCACAGTACACGTACACTTTACCGAAGAGCGTGATCACAGCAATGCATGAGTGCGCCCTCCTCGCAGAGCTTAAGCACAGCACTTTAACACATGCACGAGCTCCCTTTGCAGGAGAGTGTTAGAAAGAACTGAAACTCCCACACTTCTGAAGGAGACAAACACATAGGCGTAGTAGTGTCGGATAGAAGGACACCAACTCTCCTGTGAACTCACTGTGCACACCACACCAGCACCCACCTTCCTCAGGGGATCCAAAGGAGAGGAACCTCCCCAGGCTTATTTGGGAAAGCAGGGGGCAAATCACTGTCCAAGGACAGTTATTCCAGCACAAAGCTTCGGGTTTGGAGGAAGCCTGAACATTTAGAAATTTGGCAGGCCTAGCTCTTCGGGCGAGTATGCCCCCTATCAGAAGTCCACCTGCTTCCTGCTCACCGGCTTGGCAGGCAGTGGCTAGCAAATGCATGAGCAATAAGTCAATGGCAGCAGATATTACAAGCCTGCAGGTGACACTGATCAGACACCTTTGCAGGTTGCTTAATTCAGAATATGGCAAATAACACAGACTATGAACGCAATTCACAGATGGGCTTGCGGCCCGTTAGGGGTCCTGAGACCATGTCACAAAATAGATCCTCACTCTGCTGATGACATCGATGGAAGCATCTGCGCTATAGGGCCAAGCGGCTGAGAATAGGAATCGATGCTACAAAAAGAGAGATTGCTTCAGTAAGAGCGGGGCATGAAGGAGGAGGCAAAGAAAGTCAAGAGGTCCCAAGCCCAGAACATTAGAAACGTAGCTGGGCTGGATCATGGTTGTGCTTGGCCGACTGGTGTCTGAACCTTTCAAGGATGCTCCTGCAACAAAGGTCTGTGAAACACAAACAATACCTATGCACAAAGGTCTGTGAAACACAAACAATACCTATGCACAGCAGACACCATGAAACTACTCTAGGAAACAGGAATTTCTTATGGCCTGCATAGATGGCCTATAGAAACGATTTCAAGATGTTCTATTCCGTAGGATCGCCGTAGCCTATGAAAGCTTATCCAAGAATTACTGTGGCCATATCTTACTGAGATTCCCCACATTGTGCGTTATTTCTTATAGAATGATGGAAACCGGTGAACGAGCAATAGGATCTTCTACAGGAACAGTTCCACAGATATGAATAATTGCAGAGCAATACATTAGGTGAAAATGTATTTTATGGCGATTTCTTGTAAACCTACTGGATCCTGTGGCGGATTCCCACAGATTATAGCTGTTACCTGGGAATTTCCCACGGGACAGTTCCTATACGATACTATCTCTTTAATACTTTGCTCAATGGGGACTACCTATGCAGCAGATTATACAGATCCCCTACATGATTACTTAAGTTGAAGAAGACTACCTACCCTTTCAATAGATGTCCAATATTCCCACAGGGCCAGTCTGGCACACTGTTGTATGTGGACTTCAAGGCCATATTTTTAGGGAAGAACTGAGCCCCTTTCTGGAGGTAATTCACTGACGTTTGAATGCCTGTTACGCAGAGTACAGAACGGTCCTTTTGACAAGTGGCTTAAGAGAAAGTTCCATGTACAGAACAGGAGTGCGTATAAGCCGTCCACCCCTGAGGCCTTTCCCCATGCAGACCCACAAACCAGAGCCGCACAGAACAGAATTACAGGTACATGGTACGTTGCGCTTAGAAAAGCAAGAAGCTGGATGTTTATAGACGAAGAAAATGAGAAAGAAGAGGATAAGGCAAGAAAGAGAATGTGCCAAGAAAGTACAGATAAGGTGTGTCTACTGGTGCACAGTACCATGACAGCGAGGAGGGGGAGGGGGGGAGCTGATAAGACGTCTCTACTTCACGGGGACCCCATATTGCCAAACATGCATCCCTTCCACGATTAAGGAGTTTTGCTACAGCCAACACTCCAGAAATGGTCCCGACGTAGTCTCAACTGTGGTACTCTTACTCAAGGACAGAGTGCGTTTGCAAGCCCGGGCTGGTGTGGCACAACCTGCAGAATGCGCATATCTGACGGCAATCACGTGGTCGATTATGGCGCACAACCACAAACCTTGTAGGCAAAGAATTACTTTCCAATACTCAACAGTGCATGACGAGGCGGACAAATGAGAAGTCCCATAGAACCAAATGTAGACTTCAAGCTGCCTCCAGCTACACCACTGGGTGCAATGCGAGCGTGAACTGGGCGGTCCGCAATGCGACTTGCACCATGGTACAGCTCCAATTCTAAGGCAGTGATCTAAAAGGGCATGGGGTGCATTCTCAAAAGGCTGCAGCATCACGCGGCAATCGTGAAGGGTGTGTGACCGACAACTCTCCACCGTGCCAGCCTTTCAGATACCCAGGCCTATTGCAAATCTCAAAGGAGGTCCCCTACACCATGGTGTGATGAATGCGTGGTCTCGGGGTACAGAGCCCGTGCATTAAAGGATGTCAATTGACATCCATTAAATGGGACCGGGCGGGCTCCTTTCTTCTGACCTAATGCAGCTATAGTTAAAAGTAACCAGATTCATTTATTTCCACTTTTTTTTAAAAAATCCTTTAGCTCCGAGGTACACCTCAACAGTGGAATGCCAATACGCATTGCAAAGTGTGAGCTCATACAGACCAAGAGGAAGCAAGTTTTTAAGCGGGAACCGGTGGGGTGTTCTGCATGCACTCCATGGGAATGGCTCCTCCCTTACACCTAGGGCCATACACCGTTCACTCCCCACGAAGGATTGTAACAAGCAAGAAACAAGCTGCAAGTTTAAACTCACATGTTTAGATCTGCTGGGAGCCTCGTGTAGGGCACAAGGCCGGACCCCGCAGCATGCTTTACTCTGCCAGAGTATCGTGTTGAGGCAGGTGTAAGCAACACTGCGTTTCCAGTGCAGATGCAGAACACAGCACACAAGAGTGAACCCATTAAGCTACATTCTAACAAGATGAAGATGCAGTGCCGATGCAATTCGGACGCAGCGAGCAGAACAAACTGATACCATGTTCACTATAGTTGCAAATCAGTCCAACTGTGCAGCACGGACACACACTGTTAGTTACAAAGTCATTACACTACAGGCACAATAGAAGGTCAGACGAGTTGCACCTTGGACTGGAGCTGCACACTCCATTACTGAAGCACACCTAAGCAACATCGTGGGATACCGAAATGCACACAACGTATACCTTCATTAAAGTACACCAACCTGGAGCACACTGGCAACGCGCTGCATGCGATAAAGAATGCAATGCATTCTCACTGCAGACATGAAGTAAAAATACTGCAGTAGTAAGATATTAAACACGTTTACTAAGTACGGGTACCCTGCACAGTATGTCGCAACACACCAATCCCACAACAGCCATCACAGAGTTCATTTCCCAATGGTGATCTACACAATGTACAATTCTGAGGCCTCTTGGAGTTGCACTGTAATCCCACTAATGCTACCCCATACAAAGCTCAGCTACACCGCAGACTTACTCTGCAGGACACCAGATGCCTAATAACGCCAAACAAACTTTCTTACAAAGGAACACTGAAGTGCAGAGTAATTGCACTGTAGATCCACAGGAACGCCAAAGGTGCACTGCATCTATATGGAATAACATTGGGAATGTAATAGATGTAGAGAGATACTATGCTGAGCCCTAGAAATAACAGCTCTGCCAGCCTCACCATAAAAAAGACAAACACAACATAACACATCGCTGCAGGGACACACTCCCACCCCTGTAGTCCAACTGCCTCAGCTGTACTGAGAAATAGCTACAGTCTCACTAGGGCGGCGGATAACACATCAGCTCTGAAGGCTGGACAGTACAATGAGGTCAAGGAAGGTTTCTGTAGACAGTTAAAGCTTGTTGGAATAAGAGATCCCTAACAGTAAACTGAGAGATGCACGTTATTCTACCATCTATTTACAAGGAATAGTATAACAGTTTATGATGAGCTTGACCCTCCTCCCCACCCTCCTCCCCACACCGGAAAGGTCTTCAGCCACCAGGGTCAGGCACATCTCGCACACCTCATCAGAGAACTCTTCCATTGCTCGCATCGTGTGAATCTCACAACAATGCTCTTCCATCACAGACGCTCTGTACATGTAACAAGGGTATTCTAACGCGCCCGCACAATTCCCCAACGCGCTATCCCACCACAAGCCCCTGCACGTCTCACCAGCTCTTCCCGTAGCAACTTGAGCGGGCTATGGGAGAATCTTAGATGCCCCCAGGCCCCTCCTGGCCGATTGATGCCCGTGCTGTGCCTACTCAGATTTTACATGCATGGGCTGCACCCTTTTTCTCATCTATGCGATCTCAGAAGGGATTCTGGGACTGCTGCCGGGGTGAACCACTATTGTTTCCCCCCCTCCCCCTTTCCTTTACATTTTTTGTTGTAAAGACCATTTATTTCTGATAACGTCTTACTGACTGCGTCGTGCCATGTCCTGCCTGCAGCCACCACATAACCGTCAGGTTTCCAGGGAGAACAGTTAACAAGGTAAGGGGACACCAAACATCTGGAACTAGTGGCTGCTCTCACTTCACGGCCTACTGAGCGTGCTCCCAGAAGCTAGTGGGTGACTCTCAGCCTCCTGAGCTTCAAGGTATTCCATGGTTTATTTTTAGTAAACAAATAGATTTGCATGTCGTTGGTGGTCGTTTGTAGTGGCACAGACAATGTAAAAGCGATGGAATGGAAGGAATACCCATTGGCTACGAGCAGTTGGCTCAGGCATTGACGTCCATCACACATGATTTTCCCAAGGTGAATTTGGGTGCAGTTGTAACACTGTCGGATCGTAAAGTTGGGGCTGTGATGACCGAGGAGTGAAACACCCTACTGCGTGTCTTCATCATAGAGACCATACTTGGACCGCTTTACGTTTGTAGCAGATTTCTTTCCTAAAGTCAACGGAGGCCTCCCCCAGACTGGTCCCTCACTAAGCATGTAAGCATACCATACTTTTCAGACACTTTTACCCACCTAAAAGACGTGTGTAAATACTGTCCAAGGAAGTGCAGACTTTCCTTACTCGTGGTTGTGTGTGTAGTGTGATGTTTTTAATTCTAGTAATGCCTTGTGGATTAAACTGCCTTGTTTACGTGGTCTCTGTGTCGGAAGCATTCTTTACGCCCCAGCTCCACTGTGCCCCTCTGGAGGACAGCGTGTTATGCTCATAGGCTGAAAAGCGACTGGAGCCAGAAGACCTACACCAGACTCAAGATTCTGCAGTCTTCAGCCCGACCACTGGCCTTGGAAAATGTAAACTACAAAAGTTGGGGGAAAAGGAAGGCAGGCTTCTTGGCACTGCTGCTGGGGCATTAAGTGCCCGATGTGCTTGGATTTGGTTATTCGCACACAGAGAAGATATTGTTCCATCCACTGCACACAACCTCACAAATCACCATCACTAGAATAATGTGCATATGCAGAGGCTTCTCCTATTGCCCGCACACTGCACATCGAATCTGTGATCTTTATCAATCACACTGCACCGGCACACTGCACACTGCGCATCGAATCTGTGATTGACAATCCTTGTGGTCAAAATCTCCATCACCCACACTCCTTCCCCCTGCATCAGACACACCCTGTAGAGCAAAGTCCCTGCAACCTATACTGCTCACGTGCACATTTTCCATGGTGGCTCTCCATGAACTACTTGGTGTGCAGCAGATCCAACCAGGGACCTCAACCACCACAAACCCACTTTGGATCTGCTCAATGATTTTCACAGCTCACAGGCTGTGTAACTTCCCATTAACCCACACAGCCCATGGCATAGAGGCGCTTCTCGGAAACCCCCTCAACCCATTTCCGCATATCCCTCACATGCACCACCCTGTACACTTAAAATAACAATGATCTGACAATGCTTATAGTGCTTCACGACCGATTCATGGCACTTTTAAGTGCTGTAATAATACGTGGTGCGATACAATTAAATGCTGCTCCACGTTCCAGTCTTGGAAGGGTGAAGGGCTGAGTGGACCCCCGCCAAGGTTAGAACCCGTCACTCTAGGTTGCTTTCCGAGATTGGCATTTACATATTTCAAAACGAGCTAGATAATCCAATAGACTCAATCACACCTTTAAAGCCCAAAGTGGCTGATACAAGCAATGTTCTGTCTCTGCAACATCTCATTATACTGTGCAGTTATTCAACTTGCAGGCAGCCTTTGCTGTACACATGATTTCCCATTTACCCCTATTTTCCGCGGGTCCAAGTCAATCTCACCTAGTGCAGCATTGGGCCGGAGCCAACTACTGGTCTTCGTTATCATCCAAGTACACCTTTTCATACTTGCCGTGTCCCGTTAAGATAAACTTGTACTTCTTGTTGCTTGTGGAATTCTGAAAAGGAAGACGGGAGGCAAAGAGGGGAAGTGGAGAGAGAGAAGAGGGGAGACTGTCAGTAAACTGTGAAGCATGGGTTAAGTGTGCATGTAGGAGACTCAGCTGTGGCGGGCAGCCAGCAATTAAGGTGCAGACATGAATGGTAAAATAAGGCACATTTCTTTCCATAAAGAGTTCAATATTCTAAAGTTCCTGGAAGGTAGTGCTTCAAGTTGGGCATGGTTGTATATACTTTCAATTGTGAAATGGATCCCAAAGTCTGAGCAAAAGCGTGCAATAACATTATTCTGTAGTGGAAATAGCTGAACCGCAGTTCTCTGGGCGCCACGTATCATCTCTCCTATTTTGCAGAATGGACTTTTCCTTAAATTCGCCAACCTCTGCCCATGAAAGAAGCAAACCAATTCACCTCTCGGTGAAAGTGCAAACATGATCAGAACATTTCTGTCAATGAAGTTATGATATTTATTACGCACTTAATAACCAGAGGTTTCTAAGTGCAGACCCGGGTATTGAACCCACGTTGCTCCGTGTCGTCTTGCTTCCAAGGCGACCACGTTGCCCCAGAGCCACCCTCCTGAGATGAATCAATAAGTTTGAACCAACCAAGTTCAGCCAATAAGAAGGCAGCCACAGGAGGCACGCGCGCACTCTCGCCACCAAGTCTCTCCTGTTTGCCTTGCGTATCACACACAACAATCCACAATTCAACTAGAGCCAAGAAAAAGGTGAGTGGGCAAGCAGATGGAAAAAATACACCAACTCTGGTCTTCCTAGACATTCACCTGTTAAATCACTTCAATCCTCCAGTAGCTTCTGTTCCCCACCACCAGGGGAAGAGCTCTGGTGCAAAAATGGTAAACAGTGAGGCCAGGCCAGTGTTGCATTTCAGGTTCGCGGCCTACGCGCGGGGGCTGGCATCGCGCGTGTAGGCCGCGCGGCCCGTGGCGCAGCTCCAGCGGGAGCTCTGAATAACTCACACCCACGCTGGACCGTCGTTTGCCCGGAACTGCTCCCCGAACGCGGGGGCGGGGCTTTTATTAAGGACGCCCTGCGTCACCGCGTAGCGGGACGCAGGGCGGAACACAACATTCCTCCTTTATTATAAAACAAAACAAAACACACACAACTCAAACAGCCGACCAACGGCCAAATCCAGCATAACGCTCAGTCTTCAATACTCCGCCACCTTGCCATCGGGGTTCATGGCACTATTGCACCAGCTACCACACATAGTCACTTAGCTTGGCTGGCGGTCTCGTCGTGGTTCTCAGTCGGTATCGTCCTTCGCGGGGGTCCTTCCCCCTTGCTCCAGACTCGGTTCCATCGTCGCTGTTCGGGTCCTCGAGGCCAGGTTCATCCGCCGGTTCCCAGCTTCCATCCCGCGCTCCATCCTCCTCAGGGATGGCCTCCGGCTCTTCTTCGCAGGGTGGATTGTCCATGCCTTCCCGGAGCTTGCAAAAGTCAATGCTGATGGCCTCCCAGCGAGAGCGGCCCCGTTCTGCCGATATGATGGGTTCCGGGTCTGGCGGCCCCCCTGTTATCTGACAGGCTAGGCACGTTGTGATGAGTGTCTCGACCCGCTCCTCGATCTGGGGAAACCATACTCGGTGCCGAATGCGGGCTTTCGTCCTTACCAGTCCTTGGTGCCCCTCATGTGCTAGGGCCACTATCCTGTCCTGTAGTTTGAGAGGGATTACGATGCGGTTTCCTCGAAGTAACATTCCACCTTCCGTGACTGACAAGTCTTGCCGGACTGTGAATATGCCTGACAAAAACCCTTTTGCTTCCGCTGTTCTGTTGTGTGTATGTCTCATGAAAGTCTTCCAGTCACCGGACAGGATGGCATCTTTCACCAAGTCGCAACACGGGTCTTGGTGTGTTTCCGCCTCGATTTCCTCGATGCTCACCGCTTTGGGCTTCATTGCTCGCACCACTTGGCATATGTGTTCCTCTGTTTCTGTCGCTACTTGGATTTCTTGTTGAGTGGCCTCTCGCGGATGCCTGGATAGAAAATCCGCTGGGTTCCCGCTGCCTGGTTGGTAAACGAGGTCAAAGTCATATTGCTGGAGGTGCAATAACCACTTGGTTATTCGTGCCGGAGGGTGTGCTGAGGTTCCCATGAATATTGGTAGGAGGGGCTTGTGGTCCGTGATCGTCGTGAAGTGACGTCCATATAGGTAGAGGTGAAAATGCCGGCACCCCCACAGCACGGCGATGGCCTCCTTTTCGATGTGCGAGTACCGTTGTTCGGTCTCGGTGAGGGCTCTCGATGCATACGCGATCGTTCTTTTCTCCCCTTCCCTCGTGACTTGCATTAGGATGGCACCGAGCCCCACGGGGCTGGCATCTACGAATAGTTCTGTAGGCAGTTCAGTGTTGTAGTAAGCCATCTTGGTGTCAGCTGAGAGGGAGTCCTTGATGTTTTCGAACGAGTCCTGGCATGTTGGCCCCCATTCCCACTTGACGTTGGCTTTCGTAAGTTCCCGCAGTGGCTCAGATAGTGTGGCCAGGTTTCGGATGAACCTCCCGCAGTAGGTGGCCATGCCTAGAAAGCTGCGCACTTCCGTGGGTGTCATCGGAGGGCTAGCCGCCTGGATGTCTGCGACCTTCTGCGGGTCCGGGGAGATGCCTGTGCTGCCAAACTTGTATCCGAAAAACGTGATCTCCGTTTTGAGGAACTCGCACTTTTCCCGATGTATTGTGAGCCCAACCTCTTGTAGTCGGCCCAGGAGGGCGTGAAGCCTCTTGATGTGTGTCTCTTTGTCGGGGGCGTGAATCAGAATGTCATCGCTCACGTTGAGGACACCAGGGATGCCTCGGATGACCTCCTGGATGGTCTGCTGGAACACCTCCGCAGCTGATGATATTCCAAAGCTTAGGCGTTTATACCTCCGCAGCCCCAGATGTGTAGAGAACGTTGTTATGTATCGAGAGTCTCTGTGGAGCTTGAGTTGATGGTATCCCGCCTTTAGGTCAATCTTTGAAAATATCTTCGCCCCTGTGAGGTCAGCCACAATCTCGTCAATTGTTGGGGTTATGTGGCGTTCCCTTTTTATGGCAGTGTTAGGGAGACGCATGTCTATGCAGATCCGCACCTTTCCAGGTTGCTTGGGCTTCCGTGTGACTACCATTGGGGAGACCCACGGTGTGGGCCCTGTGACCTCCTCAATGATGCCCGCTTCCTCCAGTGCCTTTAGTTCCTGCTCCACTTGTTCCCTCATGTGGAACGGCGTTCTCCGGTGCCGGACGGCTTTCGGCTGCACAGTCTCATCAATATGCAGTTTGATGGTTTTGCCTCTTAGGCAGCCTATGCCTTCTTGCAAGTCCGGGTATTGGTTAAGCATCTGCTCGATCTCCATTTCTTCGTTGATATGGCAGACGAATTGAACCACTCCCAAGTCCTCCGCAGCGTCCCCACTCAGGAGGCTCTCAACACCTGCCTTCACAACATAGACTTTGGACCATAGTCTGTTCTCCCCATGTTCCAGTGTGGTGCGGAACCTGCCAATCACCGGCAGGGGCTTTCGACCGCCGTATGCATAGAGCAGAGTGTCGGTGCTTTTCAGCTCTGGTGGAGGGCTTAGAGTCAGGAAGATGCTCTCAGGCATTACGTTCACCGAAGCGCCCGTGTCGATGGTCATCTGAACGCACTGATTTTGGATGGTGACCATGCATTTGCGCCTTCGGGTGGCTTTTCCTCGAGGTCCACGGTCCTGGCATAGTGCAGACACTAGGTATACCTTCCTTCCTTTCCTGTCTGTGTCCTTGGAGGGGGCCTGCAGCATTGCCGAGACATCGTCCCCTTCATCCTCCGTAGAAGAGCTGGCCACTGCGACCCTTCTGGCACTGGCTTGCTTCTTTTTCTTGGTCGCGATCTTCTCCGGCTGGTTTTGCTGAGGCTGCATGGGGGTGTCCGTTGATCGGCATACTTTCGCGTAATGGTCCTTCCGGCCACATGCCCCACACGTGGTGCCTTGCGCAGGACAGTTGCGACGGCCATGTCGTGGGCCACCGCACCAACCACACTCAGTGGGTCCTGGAATACGCGGTTGCCACCTGTTTTGTCCGTATCCGCCACTGTTGTCGTCTCTCGAGGGTTGTTTGGTGGCGATGCGGGCCACCATAGCCGTGTTGAGAGCAGGTTGCAGCCTGTGTAGCGTGGCCTCCATGTTGGCCGCTCTAGTGTGTGCCAGTTCCCTCTGGCGTCCTAGTTCAAGGATACGCTGTAGGGGGATACCCTTCTCGCTGAGTATCAGGCGCCTCAGTTTTTCCGAATAAATCCCGTTGATGATCTGCCTCCTGATTTCCTTCTCCACATTTGTAAATTCACAGGACATGGCTAACTTCCTCAGGCGGGTGTGGTACGCATCAAGGGTTTCCTCCGCTGTCTGTAATGTGGTGCAGAAGAGAAACGTCTCATAGTCCGGGTTCAATTGAGGGAGAAAGTGATCGGTGAGGGCGTCTTTTGCGCTTCGGTATCCATCTAGGCCATCATCAACGTTCAGCGAATTGAAAATGCGCAGTACCTCATCACCCACACTGAGTAGCAGGTGTGCCTTCAGTTTCCTGGGCGCAGTGATCTCTTTGCACTCCATCGCCATCTCGAACTTCTGGATCCATAGCTGCCATCTGGGTCCGCATGACGACGGATCCGTGAATGGGTCAAACGGTTGGACCAGTGTCGACGAAGTGCCTTGGGTTCGAGGTGGAGGCGGCGTCATGGACAGGTTTGCCGCCATTCTGGACGGCGTGGAGGGCCCAGGCGTGGATGTGCCGGCCGCCATGCTGGCGTGTACCTGATCCGTGTTGTCGTGGGTGCCTCCTACAGCCACCGATTCTGTGCTGCGACGTCTACCTGCCTTGGAGGTGCCGCTGTGCCCAGGCACTCCCCACACTCTGTGGTGCTGCTCTCCTGTGGTGGATGGGAAGATCTGTGGTCTTGGAGGCAGAGCTCATTGGTATTTGAGAGAAAACGAAAAAAAAAAAAAAAATTTTTTTTTTTTTTTTTTTTTTTTTTTTTTTTTTTGGGGTGGGGGGTCACGTGTGTGATGGCACCCCCACCGGGTGTCCAAAAATTAAGCCGCGATGGCTGTGCGTCGTTGTGGTGCCTTCAGGGCACCGAGCTTATTGTGGAGCTCGTCTCTCCTCGTCGCCATTGTTGCATTTCAGGTTCGCGGCCTACGCGCGGGGGCTGGCATCGCGCGTGTAGGCCGCGCGGCCCGTGGCGCAGCTCCAGCGGGAGCTCTGAATAACTCACACCCACGCTGGACCGTCGTTTGCCCGGAACTGCTCCCCGAACGCGGGGGCGGGGCTTTTATTAAGGACGCCCTGCGTCACCGCGTAGCGGGACGCAGGGCGGAACACAACAGCCAGCTAAAACAACTTCAGATGTGGTCACAAAGAGCCTGCATATAGAAGACCCCGGAGCTCAACCAAAGCAACATCATGAACGTTCCACAGTTTAACCAGGAGTTCTCTAGAACCTGGGTCTGCAACCTTTGGCTCTCGAGATGTTTGGGACTACATCTCCCATCAGTCCTAGCCAGCAAGGCCAATGGTTAGGGGTCCAGGGAGTCGGAGTCCAAAACATCAGGAGCGTCACACGGTTGCTGACCCCTGCTCTAGAAGGTACCAATAGTGTGCCCCATTGCCATGCGAGTTAACACACTAACCCCGTTTGACTCAATGCCCACAGACGGCATGGAATAGAAAGGCACCCCCCCTATCCCCCCCTCCTCCGCCTCTAATTAACCAGGAACTGAAAGACGAACAGAAGGAGCCATTCAATGTCTATTCATGAACTTGGTGGGCATTGTTGGGGGCACAGGCACAACGAACATCAAACTTTCAATAGGGGCCAATACTGAAGCAAATAGTACTTTATGCCAGAACATCAGGTTGCGCACGCAGAGGCCTGCAGCGGAGAGCGGTGTGGGCTCTTTGCGTGATGCCTGCAAACGCTCACTAGTTATGGGGAATGTGAACGCGCCCTCGGGCGGCGCTCTATTGATCCGACATTCCTGGGATGTCAGGAGGAGGACCTTTTACTGAAGGGTCTGGAGGCTTTAGCGGGCACTTTCCTGTACGTGTGATATTTTGGGACCAAGGGAACAAGACACCAGGGGGCTCCGATGGCAGGCGTTCAGCCTGCCTCAGTGTGTGGTCCCTTCCCCGCACATGCCGCAGGATGCCGGAGCTTGGGTCGTTTTGCAGTAATAGACTGGCTCCAACAGAGGGCGCTGCAGGATTGAGCCAATAAAGCCTGTAATCGACCAGAGCCAACACAAAGCATTGATGTATGCCCCAATGTCTGGTCCTGCACATAATCGTTGCCTAATATACCGAAACAGACGGGAGCCGACTGATGTGTTACGCCCAGGAAAAGAGACGTTTGCAGCTCAGCACGTGCACGGACAGGCCAACTGGTGCCAAGCATAAACCGGGGGCCAGTGGCCACACAACCATTCCATGGGACCAGGTATAACTAGAGGTTCAACCTGCAGGCTACACACTGGCATTAGGGATTAGGACTAGAGGTCACATACAGATCGAGGTACGATTTTACTGACCGTAATGAGCCATGTGGACTAATTAATTGACAGCAGTCATATGCATGTGACGTGAAGGTCAAAGGTCTGAATCCCAGTAGGTACAACACAGCCTTTCCCCCATCCGGAGTTGGGCAATCCTAGAACCGCCCGTTCTAGCGCTTTTAGATGTCAAGCGATAAAGCACTATATAAACAACCGGTGATTAGGGTGGTCATCGTCACAGGTTCGTGGTTAGAGCAAACAGGTGGTGGTACAGATTACAAGTCGAGAGGTGCAGGCTTAAGTTGAATGGTGTCGGTGTCAACCTTTGGAAAGGGAGGTGATGAGCAGCAGCACCACCACCACCACACTAGCCCGCAGTGCCGGCACCACTCCAGCCTGCATTCTCCCTCCCCGTTAACATGTGGACAGTGGTGGCCTTAGCATCAGAGGAGTGAGTGCCCCTTGGAAATGGGGAAGGGGTACTTTGGCCTGTGGTGATCATGTGCATGAAGCACGAGAGGGATTTCTTTTAGGCATAGAAGGAAGACAAGTGCATTAGAACAAGCTCTCCTACTGTCCAACTCTAGGTGGCAGGTCCGAAAGTCCAGCAAACATGCCCACCTGCTTGACTCGACTCACACGATGCGGCCATTTTTTAGCTCAAGCCCTTGGCGGCCCAAAGCTGGTATCTGCCTGCTGTTACTGCCATCATGACAGATTCCTGGTGTAAATGACAGATTGTACCCTATATCGCCTGTGCAACACTATTGTTTGTCCGATAGGCAAATGATCCATGGAAAGAGTGGGGAGTGTTAGGCAAGTTTTCCCAATGTCCTCCGGAAGGTAAGACTTCACAAAACTATCCCAGTGGTTTGTAGATTCCCCCAACTCTCATGGAACCTTGGTAGAGTGGTGCAGCAGTCAGGCTCACCATAAGAGGATGATATGAGCTGTTAAGTACACTGAACCTAATTAGTAATGCACATCAAAGAAACACTCAATAAATGTATATTAAAATATATATTTACACAATAATCACCTTTAAGTACTTGGCACAATAAACCAAAAAACTGAAGAATAGTTTGGAATACTTTTCCAAGGCCACTGCTTAGTTTGTAGTTGCTACTGTTACAGCTCTTGCCAGTAATGCCGGTTCTATTGTATTATCGGTAATAACGCGCACTTGCAAATCTCAGCAGAAATACGGTAAAGACATTTACTCTGCATACATATAAGAAAGTGACTTTTGGGAAGGAAAATAGTTGGTTAGAGTTATAGTAGCAAGGCTTAAGGTTCTAGAAGCAGTTTCTTCGCCCAGCCAGTCTTAAGTTCCAAAACTCAAACCTAGCTGAAGGCAGTTCGGAGAGGGCTTAAGGTTTTGACAAGCAGCAGAATACAAAAAGTTCCTGTGGATACTTTAAGTCTTTAGGATGCAGCAAGATTAAACCAATGTTGAGACCCTGTTCAGGACTCACTAAAAAAGGTACACAAGCAGCAGCTTAAGTCCGAGGTAAGTTGGGGGCGGGGGGAGAGGGGGATAACCCTGGACATTTCGACGTGCACTCCAACGCTCTGGAGCAGCTTTGCGGATCAAGTTAAGTAATACCCTTTTCTCCACAGAACCTTAGGCTTGAAGAACAATCGTGTCTGGATTCTCCGACGTTGCAGCGCTGGACCCAACGTCCAAATTCCTTGGTCTGATGACAAAAGGTAGGACAATGGACGAGTTCTCCCAGTAGCAGCCTCCAGGAAGGACCTCTGGGACGGCTTTCAGCAACTGCTCGTCACTCTGTGGCTTTGGCACATTTTCTGCAGCACCAACAATGGACGCAGTTCGCCCTAACAATCTTCTTCAGTTCCTGAAGTCCTGCACTCTGTTGAGGGACTTGGCTAGGTCGGATTGCGTCTCTGGAGGTTCACCTGGAGCTCAGCAAAGAGTTGGACGAATTCGGCCTTTCCATTACAATGCACTTGGGTCTTTGGTCTCCTGGTATTGGGGTTCCGCATTCCTGGAGAGGCACAGCACCACGTGAGATGGCTTGGATTAAAGTTAGTCTTGGGACTTGTTGTTCTCACCCATCAAAGAGAAGGAGTCGTCCCTTTGGAGTTCATCTGTCGCACAGAAAACATGGTCTGGACAGCAATGGCCGCTTCACAGTGTTGCAAAGTGTCTGCAGGAGTCTCTGGTCATCGTCTTCTTCGGTTACTTCAGTTTCCAGTGGTTGACTTACCTTTCACATTTTTGCTGACAGATTATATCCATCAGCAGTGATTATTGGATCCAAGGCTTGAGCCTCATTACTCCATCTTCTCGAACTGCGTGTGTAGTCGTGGGTTGGATTTCTTCATGATCGGGTTGGACTTGTCAAAGTAAGGCTGGTTTTACAGGGTCTTTGCAGTAACGGGCCACGGTCAAAAGTGTTTGCAGTAGTGACAGCTAGTCTTCTGATCAGAGGGTTCTGGTTCTGATCCAGTCCTTGGCAAAAGTTATTGCTTAGCTTTACTAGAGGTTCGTCCAACATCTCGATGTCCAGTTCTCTGCGAAGGTCAGCTATACTTTTGAAGAGTGGAGCTCCAGACGCTATTCGCAGAGCCTTGTTCTGGACTATCTGAAGACTCTTCCGATGTCGCTCATGGCAGGTCATCCATGCTGGGGAGGTATACTTCAGGGTAGGTCTGATGATCGCCTTCTAGTCGTTTATCATTGTCCGGAGGAGCATGGACTTGGTCTTCAGGACGGGGTACAGCGCCGCCACCTTTCCTTATGCCTTCTGCTGAGTATTCTCAATAGGTCTTCCATAGTTGGTCCATGGTCACACCGAGGTAGCTCTCCCACCAGATTGTCTCCCTGTTGAGGCTGATGTGTGGGTGCCCCTTGCTCTTTCTGGTGAACAACGTGGCTGTTGTCTTGCTGTTGTTGAGCTCTATATGCCAATCACTGTACCACGTTGAGATGGCATGCAATAAAGGTTGCAGGTTCTTCACCTCACCTTTTATACACTTTCAGCACACACTCCTCTGCAATCTCTCTCAGCAATTTACAGAAAGGGGCAGGTGGCTGTCCAATCAGGACAGCCAGACCCCTAGTGGGAGCTGGTTCCATTCAGCCACTCGGGAAGACAAGGGCACAGGAGTGAAAAACTCCTCCCCCACTTCCTGCCTGCCCAGAAACACTGGAGCCTAGGTGGGGACACCCAATGGTTCCCACAAGAGGCAAAACACTCACACAGGCCTCCCCCTCCCAGGATGGTAGAAGGTCTGACAAAGATCAACCATGCTAGTAATGGTGAAAAAAGAAAGGAGCCACCAGGTTAGTACTCGGCTGACCCTATTGTGCTTAAAGTCTGCGGTAGAAAATTCACACAATAGTTGTTAGAATGCGCCCACTGCCACCAGCCATAACTAGAAGTTTGTCTATGTGATTACAACATCACAGGAGCAAAGACAAGGGGGATACTAAGTAACATCTTGGCACTCCACATAAAGAGGTGTGTTACAATCTATCAGACCATAACGTTTTAGGAGAGATACTAAGTACTGTAGTTACTCTAGGATATAGAAAAGACTCTAAAAAGGGTTCTCAGCAAAAATGCCCATGAGGAGCTGTGAGCTGCAAAAGTAAAATACAGATGCCTTAAAAGAGATATGGAGGAAAGTAGACTCCATAGGACAGTAAAACACAAAGGATTGTCCATTTAGGAGTAAAGAAAAAGCTCCAGGAAAAAGGTGCTGGGGGTCTCACTAGGAGAGGGGATTAAGCATAAACGTGATAAATCTCCCTAACAGGGAGGAAGAGGAAGAAGAGAGGGATGGGAACAAGTGGGAGGGCGGGGAAGAAGCGGGAGGGAGGGAGAAGGGGAGAGTGAAGAGGGAGGGACAACAGGGGCAAAAAGAGGAAGCAGCAAAGAGGGGGCGGGGCAAAGAGGGGGCAAAAGGGGGAGGGAGCGAGGCAGGGAGGGAGCGAGGTGGGAAGGGAAGAGCGAGGCAGGATAGGGAAAAGAGGGTGGGGAGGATAGGGAAAAGAGGGAGAAGATGGGCAGTGCGAGAAGGGGGGGCAAGGGTTAACAATTGGAGTGAAGAACAAAGGAGCCCAAGCCGCCATTTCCTCCAGGGCACACTTAAAATGCATTTACATGCTTTGTTTTGACAGGTTGCTTTCATCCTGAAGTGAACTATGTCCAGCAGGGGTCTTGCTATTGTTCTAGCCCTGCCCCCATTTGAGGCATTGTTAGGACTCACAATTAACAACTAGTTACGGTCACTCCAGAATCACAGGAGGGTCATAGTCTGGCCATCCTGAGCCACGAGACTCCACTCACTAGGACAGTTTCTCTCCTCCTTGAGATTTAAGGCGCTGGGGAAATTACCCTTAGCAAAGCAACAAGTATTCCCTTGCTCACCGAGTGGTAGCAAGGGCTCAGCGGGCAAGGACAACTCTTAGGCAGGCAGCCAGTTTTTTTTTGGTACAGTATAACATGCACAGAACATTCAATAAGGGATTGTCCACATAAGAGGTTATGAAAACGCTCAAATATTATGTAGGGTTAACCCATTAGGGTTATCAAAAATAGTCATCATCATGTGGATGATCTGGGTGCCAATTCTAGTTGTCATTATCCCAGGACTGCCATCAGATCAGAACCCTCTCAAATGAGAGTCAGTCTCACAGTGATGAAAGGGAGACCCAGATCAGCTTGTAGCTGGCTATGCGGGATACAGCCCCGGAGCTGCTTCTGCTGTCCTCCCGTGCCAATTATGAGCCTAAAAGGTAAAGACTGGGCCCAATCCCTTAGGACAACATTCAAAGTCAAGTAAGCACAGGTGTTCCCAACAGCTAGAAGTGAACTTTACATCAAAACTACAACAGTGGCAGTCCCAGTGTTGGGGAGATTTTTCCAGTCTTATGTCGAGTAGTGTGGCGAGATTTGCACCAAGGGAGAAAGCAGGACATCCACCAAGTGAGACCAAACCCCTCTCAACTGGCAACCTAGCAGAACAAGCTTCACTCTTAGGAGTGGACGGGTTGGCAGCTTGCTACAGTCCGGCCCAATGGATTGCACGAAAGAAGAGATCATACAGATGTACTGAAAACAATACACACTTTTCATTATAATACTACAAGCAAGCAACAAGAAGTTCAAATAAGTACTAGACAATATACAAGATCCAGACACTAAAGGGGCTAAGATAAGACCATTTCCAACCCTAAAGATAGTATCAGTATAATTATGTATATCAGTATAATTATGTAATGGCAAAATCCTATGCATTGAATCACTCAAGGAAGGAGGGAAATAAATTCCTAGAGAACAAGTACGTACAGCTAAAAAAAAAGGGCAGCTCAGATCAAGAACACCAACAAGACCATAAATTGTCAATTCAACATGTTTATTTGGGCATTATGTACACATAGGGGCCAGCTGAAATGCTAAACTGTGATGTCTCAAGAGGAAATGATAACAATAACCAGGATGGAGGTCTCCAAAGGAACGCCTTTCCCACGAGATGTAGGTAGTCCGGCCTTCAGACCTCTGTAGCCAATGTCCAAGTCTCTAGAGTTCACTGGAGGTTCACCTCACACACTGCAGTCTTACAAGGTCCAGGACCTCATTCTTTCGACCAATCTATATATAGGCTTTGCAGGGGCCCATGCCTATTGTTAGGGAGAATTCTCAGAAATGTGCTAATTCCCTCCACCTTAGAGACGTCCAGCAACTTTGCTGGATTTTGAGGACTTGATTTTTTAACCTGGAGAGACAGACCCCTTTTCCCACTCATCTATTTTAATGTGATTTCTGGACTTTGTGTTTCTTTTGGTTATGAAGCCTGACAAACTCCATAGGCATCAGCGTTTACAATGTGTCACACAGCACCTTTAGTGCAGTGACACAGGGAAGTCTTTCAGATTTCCCAAAGGTTTAAATACCTTCTCTGGGATAAACTACTGTTTCCCAGAGCAGTACATGACATTTGTAACTTTCTAGACCCAGCACACACTATCTTACAATAGGGTGCTGGAGGGGTTTGCTAGTATCCCCTTTTTCTAAACTTCTCATGTAACATTTTAATGTTACTGGTGGCAGTGGTTTCGTTTTAACTACTGCGATGTGCATTTACTGCAGGCTGTGTTCACAGCTGCAGTAAAGCACCCAATGGTGCATTTTTTGTCGAAATAGCCCCAGTCTTTTTTCGCCATTTCTTTGTGGTAAGGTCCGTCTTGAGATTTACTCTGAGCGTCAAACAAGGTTTGGTACCATTGTTCGCTTTGCCTTTCGTAGGATTCACGAGTGAAGCCCGCCTCTGGCTCCAGGGTGTCTGGGGTGAGCAGGAAGTGAGGAAGGTACCCGAAACTCCCTGTGCTTAGTCTCCTAGGAGACAGGAATGCACTCTTAAGCGATTGGCCGGCTGGCTGTCCGGCAAGGACAGCCACCCTGCTGGGTGACTGACAGCTAGGCTGGAATGAATGGGAGGAAGCTGGATAAAAGGTGGGGCTTTTTGGCTTGGAAGGCAGTGTCGAACACTGGACTAAGGAATCCGAAGAAGACCTTGAAGAGGACACTTGCTGCAACTCCTGGACCGTTGGTTTGCTCGGTGAAGCCCTACTGATGTGCTAAAACTCCTAATTCGTATCGACAGAGAAGCCCCTGCAAGGACGACTTCTCCATTTGAGTTGGTGGGACCAATCAACTCCAAAGTAAGCCACCTGGACATCCTCTCAAAGCTGGTCGAGTATCCACTGCAGTCGCTGCGGGAACCGGATAGCCAGGGTGAGGCACACCAGTTTGTGTGCTTTGCTTTTGAGCTGGCCAAAAGCTCCATGAAGATCCTCCGGACTCCCAGGAAGCAGGACTGAGCCCCCTCAGAGTGCAGGACCCCAAATGCTAGGAAAGCCCATCTCGACAGCCAGGAACCGCAGTGTTATTTGCAGTAGACGGGAGGAGCTGAAACACCAAACAGCCACTTGTTTGAAGTTTTCCAGTTGCGAGCGGCGACCGTCCCATTGCAGTGCAGGAGTCCCCAGAAGTCCTCCCTCTGTCCCCATGACTGAGGTTCAGGAACAGCAAGAGCTGCACAGGAATGGAAGTAATCTGCTGCACTTTTTCTTCAACCTCAAGGTACTGTACGGTCCAAGAGAACTTACTTCTTGTTGTGTGGCCACTTTTCCTTGTTGGAGACATGCTTGGTTGCATGTGTAAAGTTGCTGTCAGCTTCTTTACTTTACAAGCCTAATCCGCTTGTGGCCCTACTTTGATTTTGTCTATTCTACAAAGACTTTTACACATTGGAAACTACTTTCTACTACCTTTGACCTTGACTTTTGCTAACTTAACATTGGCTGGTCTGGCTCCCTGAATGACTCTCCTCTCTTCTGCTTATGTGTTTTGCCTTCCTTCCAGGAAAGGGTTAACTGACTTTGCATTGGGGGGTTGTTTTGAAAGTATTTACCTATGTTAGTACTCGTTTTATTCTGAACTCTCTTCTCTTTAACATTACTCCAAAGAATATTCTAAATGCAACAGTAATATATTAATGCCAACAGCACCCTCGCTATTGAAGTCACCTGAGGGTGTAGGTAGTGCCTGTGTGTCATCCCAAATGGGTATTTGCTCATTCAGATAGCTAAGAGTGTGTATTTGTGTGTTCCCTTCTGAAGAAAGCTTAGTATAACTGACTGGTAAATAAATTAATAATGGTTCACTCAAGAAACCTTGTGTGTAAGAGTTTATTTGAATACTTGTCACTGTGAATCGCTGTGTAACTCCCTTACAGCTCACATTGACCCCTCTCGAGATCAGCCTGGCTACTCGACCACACTACCAACCTGTGTAGTACAGACCTATACCAAAGGTTGGGTTCCCATTGCCAGGAGGTCAGGGTTGTTGTAGTGCACCCAAATGGTACTGCATAAAATCTTGCCCAACACAGTTTAAACAGCATCTCTCGTCACACGAACCATGGCGATTTCCTTATTACAAATAGGGATCTTCTCAGAAACGTCTGGGGGCCCCTGTAGCCGCAGGGGATTTTGTAACAGTGGGGAAACAAGAGCATCCACAGTTTACTAACTCTGGGGACTACTTTAATGAGCAGGTGATGGTTCCGGGCCCCCATTGCTATCCCAGTCCCTTCTCTAGTGTAAGAAATAGGGCTATCACCATTGTGGGGAACCCTTAAAACAGGTTTTTGTAGAGCTCTGCATGTCCTAAATAGTACTGTAACTAACACAGGTTATCATAATTAGTGGTTCAAAAGCACCCTGACTTGCTGTTATCGCACTCTAGGAACCTCTCAGAAGCATGCACCACTATCCAAGAAAAAACGAATTGACCAGAACTGCAAAGAACTGAGAAACCAATTTAGAGCTGTACAAAGAGTTTACTAAAGTCTTGACCAACCTCTCAATGGAAAAACAGAAAGGTGATGGCTGGAAGGTTTTGAATTAATCATAACCACGGGCAAAGCTCTGGGCTACCCTCCAGACCATCATTTTTCAGCCTGCCAAGCCATTACAGAAGGGGAAAAACCATATGCAAATCAGGCTTGGTCCTATTCCAAAAATCTCAATGGAAACATACCTGGCAGTTTGGGTAAAGAGGTCCACCCGGGTGAGTAAAAAATATACTCTATCAAAAAAGTTCTGCATTGCGTTCAACATACTACCATGCAAGTAAAATAAAACTATAAAACATATAAACATATATAATAAAACCTATATAAATACAGTTTGCAAACACTTAAAAGTGTTACCTACCACTTTAATATTTAACAAATAAGTAGGCGTATTCACTTTACAATACATGGCAGAAAGGGTTGTATATACACACTGTAAAACACAGGAACAATGCTTTCAAGGCCAATCACTATGCTTTTCAGAGTTAAAGTCTGTTGCAGACAGGTGGTCTTATTAAGCAGGTTTTTGAAGACATTCTATATAGGATGTTCAAAGTCAGTTTTCCATTTATGGAGAGGGTAAATGACCAGTCCCCCAGACCCTAGGTAGATGTAGAGAGGACTGCTTGACCCAAACTATGCAGCCTACATCGCGGTCAGGTAAACACTTTGCGCCCAATGCATGTGAATGGGGATAGAGGTACTTGAAAAGACAAGCAAGCTCAACCCCCATACTCAGACTTGTCAAACTACCAACAAGTCAGGACAGGTAATCAGTGGGGACAACGTGACTCACTGTAGACTTAATTGCTGAAGGCTCACCGGCTACGAGTTCAAGGTTTCCGCTGACAGATTGGCCAGGCTTTTGCAGATAACCCAAGATAGGTTCAAGACTTCCGAATTTCTGCCCCAGCACCACAGTAGGACCCCTCAGGAGTAGCAACAAGGAGCAGATGTGTGTGTGATCCAGGGCATGGTCGGCAGGCCTTCAAGAGCTACACAGACTTTGGGTTTCAGCAGGCCCTTCCTAATGGTGAGAGATGGCAGCAAAATGTTCAGTGACAGGGCAAAAAAGGTTAATGTGCTATGATGCAGTCCAGGACCGGGCAGGTGCAGGCCAAACACAAATCCATTGACAAGTTCTACCTTGGGGATGCATTGGATGTAGAGCAGTGCTTCATTCAGGCTGGTTGGTTCCACCAGCCCAGAGGCTAAATACACCGGGTTCTGGTCTTCCTTGTCAACTTGGAGGCAGAGGTCCTGTATGCAATGATTGGCCTTGTAGCAGTCCTCTGGCAGGCTTGGTGGTCCTTCGGGCTTCCGATACTTGGATCTAGTGGTCGACACTCTCAAATTACTCCAGGTCTTCTCCCTTAATCCAGAATTCAGGCTGAGAGGGGACTCCAGCTCAGCAGTGGACGGAACAAGCAACATTCAAACAGGTAGAGGCTGTCCAATCATGGATAGCCAGTCACCTCACAATCTGCCCAGCAACAGGACATATCCTGGCTAAGTTTGGTTTGGGACCAGCCAGTCTCAAATCCAGTTTCACCCAGCTCTCAGACAATCCACTGACGGGAGTCCTTGACCAGACTGCAGCAAAAGTGCATGCCATTCTATGGCAATTTCCAACTTGGAGGGTAAGAAAGATGACGAACAAAGAGGATGACATCATGAACAGGGTTCAAACCAAAATGAGCAACCATTTTGTGTATACGGTGCTCAAAAAGGCATCGTGGCAAAAATAAAAAAGGTTCTTGGTTGCACACTGGGGAAAGGGTAAAAAAATCATGTCACTACCAACCTGTTTAGTACACATTACAAATTTAACTGATTTTAAAAAAGACACAAAACATCCCTGCAGCTTTACATGTAAGGTGGCTTATGCTGTTCTTTTATAACGCGCTTAATACCAGCGTGGGATCAGAATTTGAACCTGTGCTGCTCTGCGTTATCTTGCTTCCAAGACAAACACATTCCCACAGAATTATCCTTCCTCCCCCAAAAACAAAGGTGTAAAGAAATGGCAGGAACATTCCATGCACTGGTCAGGATTTCATTCACCCCAAACTAAATAAACGAAGCAGGTGTGCTAGGCAAAGGTGCCTCACTGACTCAAAAAATTTGCTGGGATCCTGACAAAAGCAGATATGCTGGGGGACACCAATGCAGTCAATGGAGGAACGTTGTAAAATTAAAAGGTTTTCACAACAATAACATTACACACAAGCATTGGCAATGCCAACAGTTTGGGCTTCTGTGTAGGCATTGGAAAGGCACTTGCCAGGCACGAAGATAGTGGTAGTAACTGGCCATTGATGATAGCAGGCGCAAAATGGTGTGAGAATCTGCACATGTAATAGCAGTGCCTGGCAAATGTCTAATACTTATGCACAAGCCAAAACTGTTGGCTTTGCCAATGCTGGTCTCAACAGGACTTCAGTGACGAACATGCATGGTGCTTATAAATGGGCTTAAAGAGAGCTGACGGCAGACCTGGTTAAGACTCTTATTACAATGTTAGCGGGTTTAGAGCTCCAAATTAAGTCATTAGGTCTCAGAAGACTGCTTTGAAAAAAAATGGCAGGCCCTTCAGTGCAAAGTTTGATGGCAAGGCTGAATTAAAATGAGCTCAAATAGTTCTCACAAGGAGGTGTTTTGGGAGGGTCGGGAACTGGGTGGGAATGGCCATAGGGATTAGCATGGCCATGGGCTGCCAATTGTTGGGCAAATAACCAAACAACTACAAGCTTTGTGCCCCTTCTCATATGCCATTTCTCCACATCTGTACGCAAATGAATTTTAGGGGGTATTCTCATTTCTGTGCCAATTCTCTTCAACCTTAGAGACCTCCAGCTCCTTTGTAGGACTTTAATCCTCTAGTGAGAGCCCTTTTTCTCACTCTCTCATGTGTTTTGACCTGATTTGGATTATGCGTTTTCTTTGTTTTTGGAGTCTGACAAACTCCATAGTTATCTACTTTGTGTATGGTGACACAGCACCTTCAGTGCAGTGTCACAGAGAAATCCTTTAGATTTCTCATAAGGTTTAAATACCTTTTCTTGTGTGAAATATTGTTCCCAAGAATAGTAAAGTGAAATTTACTTTACTTACCTTTTCTCTTTGTAGGTCCAGAACACACCATCTTGTGCTGGGGGTTACCTAGTAGCCCCTTATCCAACCTACTCATGTAACATTTTTTATGTTACCCTCACTACTTTAAATGGCTGGTGGCAGTGGTTTAATTTTCCTACAATTGTGCTTTTCTGCCGCAGGCTGACTCCTGCAGGCTGACTCCTCAGCTGCAGTATAGCACCCATGGGTGACCATTTTGTCAAAATGGCCCCGGTCTTCTTGTTTCGCCATTTTCTGTTTGTGAGGTCTTTCAGTTTTACTATGCGTGCCAAGCCAGCTTTGAGCCCTTTGTTCGTTTTGCCTTTGGTGGGCTTCAGTACTGAATCCCGCCACCGGCTACAGTGTGTCTGGAAGGGCAGGAAGTGAGGGAGGTTCCCGAAACCCCTGTGTCCTTTGTCTCTAGGAATGCCCGAATGCTCCCAGTCTTGATTGGCTGACTGGCTGTCCTTTTAGGACAGCCACAGATGTGCATGAATGGGAGAAACCTACTTAAAAAGGTGAGGTTTCTTTGGCTGAAGATTGAGTCGACCACTGGGAAGAACAACCAGACGAAGAAACCGTGAACGAAGCTTGCTGCATCCTCCTGGACCGTTGAACTGCCTGGTGAAGCTCTACTGCTGTGCTGAAACTCCTTTTTCTGATCGACAAGAGAGGCTCAGGAAAGGAAGACTTCTTCCCTTGGGTTAGTGGGACCAACTAACCCCGAGACTAACTTTGCTGGAAGACCTTCCCCGACCGGCTGTACATCTTTGCAGGTGCAGGAACAGATTGTCAGGGGTCGAGAAATCCGTAGTCAAGTGCAACATCTGTAAACCGGCCAAAAAGCTCCAGGAGTCTCCCAAGGACCCTCCCGAAATAGAATGACCCAAGCTCGAGTGATCTCACCAGAGTGCGGGACTCAAGGGGTAAAGGAAGCCCAACCAGTGTCCAAGATCTGCAGTGGTGCCGTTTACCGAGCGCTGAAACCGCAAAGTGCCGCTGATCCGAAAAGAGCCCGTAGCTGCCGTTGACCATCGAATTACTGACGCAGGAGTCCACAGATGTCCTCCCTCTTGTCCCCACGACTTGGAACACAGAATCGGCATCAATGCAACCATACAGGAGCCAGCTGGATCCTCTTCTTCTAACCAAAAGGTACTGTTCTGACTTTGGGTTACATACCTAATTGTCTGTAGCTTGCTCTTCTCAGTTGAGACTTGCAGTAGCTGCTTTTCTAGAGTTGATTTCAGCTCCAAGTTTCACAAGTGTAACAGCTTGTGACCGTACAGGGATTTTTCTTCAACAAACGAACTTTTACTTTATGCAAGACTTTTACGATCTAAGAAGTGCTCAGCTCCATACACTGCGCTACAATTGACTGTGCCTGTCCTGGCTCCCTGCAGACTCTTCGAGTCTATTGACTGATATTTTCTGTCCATCAGAGGTTAAACTATTATTGCTGGGAAAGGTTTTGTCTAGACTTCATTGCAAGATTTAAGTATACTCACGAGAACCTGTTTAACCTTTTTCCTTCCTTTAACCTTTACTTTCTGCACAGTGCACTACTAATATATAAATGCCATTACTGTCCTTGTGAATGAAGTCACCTCCGGGTGTAGGAAGTGTGTAAAAAGCATCTCTAAAGAGTATCCACTAGCTTTGTACTGATTCTGGAAAAGTATATTTTATCGTTCCATATCTTGCCCTTTTTAAGAATGCTAATTTAAAATCTGATGTAAAATAAATATTTATAATTGAAACCTTGAGTATAAGCGTTACTTGGCTACTTGTATTTGTCGCATTACCAACTTGTGAAGTACAGGCTTATACCAAAAGGTGGGTTACCTAATACCAAGAGGACAAGTGCTGTGTAGTCTCCAACAGAGTTACTACGTCAATTCTTGCCTAACATGTAATAATTCTGGATTAGAGATATCGCAAGTGACACCCAATAGCCCAAACTAACAAGGACTGTTCAGTGGTTTTTTAGGCAGCAGAGGTACTTAAAACTTACACAAACCTACAAGTGAGCGTGACCCCTCTCGTAAGGCAAATGAACCTATGCAGCAGTCTCAAATCATGTTACTCCAAACACAAAAGATGCAGATTGAGCCATGGACAAAAACAGAGGGTTAGACATTTCGGCATTGGGGTCTGAACCCACCAGGAGGGTGCCTCCTCTGAAGAAGCCTACACTTACCCCTGATTTGGGAGGTGGAGTTCCTTTGGCAAATTGGTTGATGAGATCAGAGATGCCAACATTCAAGCCCTCAGTATCCTGAAATTACAGAAGGAAACACAAGTGGAATAAGAAAACATAAAAACGAAATCCGACCATGGTTGGGAGTCAGATTCACGCCAAGGCCCAATAAACTCCCAACAAGCTAAAGCCCCCAAAAGGTCTGTAGGCCTGGGGCACAGTATGCCGTGTGAGGCCCACCCTAAATAGGAGTGAAAGGTCAAGGCACGGCAGCCTTTCAGGGACAGTAACTGGTCAGAATTTCCCGATTCACTTATATGGGCGAGCACAGAATACACATTGTGGACATTTTCCATAGTGGGAATGCTTCCATGGTAAAACTAACCCAACCCCTCCACTCTCTCCAGCCATAAGCAGGCCGGTACAAAAGAACAGCACCTTGTATAGTCTACTCTTTTTGTATGCAAAGCTGTGACTGTACCCGCCATTGTGTTCTCTAGGTGTATTGATAGCAAGGGGTGTATTGCATGGGATATAAGCATCAAGCTGAATAGGCGAGTGTTCCATGCAGGATATACAATAGCCGCATTTAGAGTTGTGACTATACCTTTAATGGAGTACTCTGGGCAGATGAGGGAACAAGGCTGTACCCAACATGTGTTCTACTCTGGGTGTATAAAAAGCAGAGAGAACACATCTTATTGTGTATGCTCGGTATATGTTGAGCCACAACCTTTATAGGCATAGTGTATTTTATGGGAATTTCTAGGGCTGTGACTGCGCAATGCAATGCATACTATGGTTGAATTCAGAGCAGACACAGGACCTTACATAATGTACTCTGCACGAAGGGATGTAAATGCACCTTAAATGTGGTTATCTCAGTGTATTCGAGGCTGTGAGTACTTCTGTATGGGGGATGGGACTATACATCATATTGATTTATAGCAAACTGATTGTACATTGTATGTGTAAGTGGATATACATTTGATGGAGCAAACAAACTGAGTTTTAATAGAAAGATAACCAGCTTGATGCCATCCAGGTAGGCTTTAACACAACGCACTAAATTGGTCATTTACCTCCCATGTAACCTGTGAAGTGGCAGTACACGGATTGACTCCAACGCCAGCAGACCAGCAACAAGGACTTTTAGGTGACCTGCACCTGGTCACCTTTGAAGGGACCTTATTTCCTTTCCTTTTTCCCCCTCCTTATTTTTTGGGTTGCAGGGAGGGGGGTTAATATATCTAATCATACAGGCTTCCCATCTTGACTACACCAACAGTCATTGCCATGAAACTTTAATTAAAACTGGTGTATCCTACCTTGCTACACATTTAAAGAGGTAATATTCCTCAGTTTCAGGTTACCTTAAAGCTCTGCGCATCATCTAAACGTCCAGGCCCGCCATAAGGAACCTCTTCTATAGTAAGACTGCAGTATTATTTCCCCCTGCTCTACTACTTAGATCTACAAAAACTATGCTAACGTTTCCTTCTTCCAGGAATGACCAAGCTCAGAAAGGAAGGACAAGCGTTCTTTGTGCTTTCTCCCCATATGTAATTTCTGCATAAGGCTATGAAGCACTAATAATCATATTACACTTTGGAAGGCAATTTAGACATAGGACTTCCCACAGTAAAAATTGTGCAACAGTGATCGGCCATCCTCAACAAGCCATTTTATAATAGTTGTGTACTTAACACTATACAACGCAATGGTGTAAAAGGTGCGATTATTATTCATTACATGGTATAAAGCGAACATCCAAGAGGACAACACCACCCAGCATGATGTTCAATGGGAAGTAAGAAGCTAGGATTCTGCATACTACGATACTCTAAGCTGTATCATGAGCTGCAACTCTACAGTGCATGCTATGCTCCAGGAAGTGTCTGGTCTTGTACCTTGCATGATTGGACTTTTCCTGGGCTGGAGACGTCCCCAGTTTCAAAAAGGGTCTTCTTGTTGGCTACAGCCTCTACAGTACTGATTAGCTCTATGGAGGGCTGGCGTGACAATTTGTTTTTTGTGGAACTCTGCAATCAGAAAAAGGAAATAAATTAAATATACAACAATGGCACGCTGATTAGAATACAACTATCAATATTAAGCTGCACTGAATTTGTGTCCTGTGAAAAACCCATTCGGCCTGGAGAGATTCTGCAGACAAGATCATGAGAAGCCTTGGAAAGCCTTCTGGCATCGGCCGTTGCCCCAAGTTGGCAGATGCAACAGCCCGGGGATCCCATTTGGGAGGTGGATTTGGGCAAGCATACAGCATTTTAACCAGGCAGAACACAGAGAAGTCAGTTTATGCTAATTATAAAAGACACACATAGGATAAAGCAGGAAAGAATCTTGGCTTTTTCCAGAAGAGAGGTTAATAATTTTTTTCTTTATTTTTATTTATTTGTTTTCTGATCAATACATTGATCCTTCACAAGCATAGAAAAAGAGCAACAGTAAAATACAAATTCATGTTTACTTTTGAAAATAAAAAAAAATTAAAATTACCTTTTATCATTCAGAAAAAATTTACATTCAAAATGTACATTTCATCATACACAATGTTATTCCGATATTTCAATCAATTTTACAACCTGAATTTAAAGGATGCTCATTAGCGCTAATGCTTTTTAATCTCTATATTAAACAACCCAAAACATGGTACGAGGATTTCCACCTAAGATCAATGGCAGCCCTATACCATGGATTGTGTATGCGGATTATCTGCTCTTGATTGATAGAACTCCCCTAGGATTGCAAAGGCGCCTAGAGGCCCTTCAATCCTACATGTCCCTAAATGAATTAAGAGTTGATGTTAAAAAAAAATCAAAGATCATGGTGTTCAATGATAAAAAATCTAAAGCAAAACTAGAATTTTAGATGGTGACTAGATCAAGACCCTTTTCAATGCATTGACTCGATTATCTATTTGGGAGTTTGTGTAAACCAGATTGTGGTGGAAACCCAAAATCTATCTGCCGAGGGTATGATCTTGCATCAGAGTTTCGGGAATTTTTCCATGACTCGACAGATTACCTTTTATAATCAAAAGGTAATCCCTACGCTTTCATATGGGGCAGAGTCGGAGCTAAATCTCAGAAGGCAAATATGGGAAATCTTGGAGGGTGCATTCTGGAAGAGAGTCCTCCGTCTTCCCAAGAGACTTCTCATCGCATGATTTAGATTTGAACTGGGTCTTCTGTCTTTATACTCAATATCACTGTGGAAGTCCCCATCCTGTTCCGCAAAACCCTGTTGGCGCACACAGCACCCCAGCTGACTATCTTGGGATATAACGCCTTGGCGACCAACTTTGGCCCTTTCAATTCTTGGAAGGAGATTTGTGTTAACTGCTTGACAGAATTAAACTCCTCCACAACCCTTCTTATATCCAATCCTGCACTGATAAAAAAGAAACTGCAGGAAGAGGATTGGATTTTGATCATGGCGAAAAGAAATCGGCTGTTACTGATGAAGGACTATGTTCTGGAGCATAAGTCACTAATACAGGTTCCCAAATACCTGAAGAATTTCCCATGTCCAGCTATCTGAGGGAATTTTATGAGAATGCGCCTAGATCTATATCCTAATAGGAGGTGTTGGTGGCACGGAAACAACTAAGAGCTTGGTGACCTGTAGGTTCTGCTTAAAAACGGAAGAAAAACATTGTACTTGGGAGCTACAATTGCAACAGCTCCTACACGGACAGTAGATGAATCGTGGTCAAAGTTTCTAATGTGTGAAAGTCAGCTGTTGCCCTGGTGAAATGTTTAAAAGGACATTTTTATTGAAACATTGTGATGATTGTATGCAAGGAACTATGAGCCAGTCACAGCGGGATGGGAACATTTATAACAACTACCCGTGGCTGGCGGGGCGAGATATATGTTTAAAACAAATGATTAGTTTACTTCAAACCTTTAAAAATTTCTAATTAAAAAAAATATAATCATTGCAATTATACAAAAGATAAAAGGGCAACATTTCCTAAAATCATCCATTTCATTCATCATTTCTTAATACGACCCAACTCACCAAGCATCCATAGTCAAAAACAATTCATTACCCGCATGCACTCGATTCCATTCATCTTACAAGTAAAAAAAGAAAATAAATATCAGCTCAAAAACCGTGTCCTAGGATCTTTTAACATTGGGCATTCAACAACAATGTGTTTGAGAGTTTGGGCCACTGCAGGCTCCTTACAATAACCACAAATATTAAGGAGATTACGATTTTTGAACCGACATATGATTTCATCAGTGGGCAAAATCGCAGAAATTGATTTCTTACTTTCGTGCAAGGAAATTGGACTAAATATTTAGGCATGGTTCCAAGGCTTTATCTAACAATGAAAGTGTAGAATTAACTTTATAGCTTTGTACCTTTGTTATGGTGTTTTTCCAATCCATTTCCTTGACCCTTTTTATAACCCCTAAAGGGTTGGAGACCAAGTAATTCTGATGTTTCCCACATTGTTCCAGAATATTAACAGTATAGGTCTCTAATGCACCCAAAACGCTGGATGATTTAGCACCCATATCCTGGAGTAGATGGTTACACAAGGAACATTTGACAGAAGAGAAAATGCTTCCCACTAGTGAAATCACTCACCACTGGAACCAGACTGGAAGGTAAAGCAAACCAAATTCGTAGCGGATGGAGGCAGTTGGAACTGAAAGTGGTAAATTATAACTTTCTTCCAACCAAAGCTCCTTACCTTTCCCAGTGTAGTGTGAAAGATAGTGGATCAATTTCAAGGCCATACAAAATCTTGGGAATTAGCAGCATAACATCTCAGCAATGGTTTGACAGAGAATTTACAGTACCTTTAAAGAATGTTCTTATAGACCAATTGGGCTATCTTGCACTCCAATGCTCTGAATAATAATATCCCTATGTGTTTGCAAAGTGAGGCAAAACCCTAAAGAGGTAATCTCACGGAGCACATCACTTTCAATCCCCATCAATGGTCCATTTGAATCTACATCGATTTAATTCCCATCAAAGTGAATGATATTACATTTCTTTTGATTTATCAACAAATCATTCACCCTTGCGTATTTGCTCAAAGCCAATAGTAGTCATTGAACAATAATTGGGGTTGCTTCAACATCATCAGCATAAGCTAATCAATTGATGCATTGTCCTCTAAAATTTGGACAAATCAACCAACACCTTGCAGTGTCTCCTTAAGATCAGCTAAATATAAATTAAAGGTGCAAGGCGCCAAAAGGAGGCTGCCTTGCCTCAGGCCTCTTGTTAATAATAGTGTTCTTATATAGGGCTTCAAGCCAGACTCATACAGCTTCTAAGCGGTGCAATAACAGGAGTTATTACCCCATTTTGAATGGTACTTGATGTGCTGGCCACTGAAGGATGAAATTCTAAATTACCCCCGTCATAGGATTTGGGCTTGTGACATGCAGGCTGGTGCGTCAGGGAACAACGTTTTATTTGTGTAGCTATCCACCTTTTGGATGGCTAGAAAGTAAAGTTATGTTCTTTTGCAAGGCTTTTATACTATGCCAAATCACCACCGTAGTGATCTCAGAGCCCCTGGCTTGTCCAAAATGTTCGTCTATTGTGCCCCCAACAGAGGTATCCAGTGATTATGCTGCCGAGGAAAAAGGGGGCGGGGGAGGAAAAATGGCACAAGGGTGATAATGCCACAGACGTGGATCCATTAAGGCAGACGGTAGATAAGGATTGCATAAAGGAAGCTTTATTTCAACACGCTTTGAATCAAACAGACAGTCAACCCGAGGCAGTTTCAAGAGCAATAGGTTGTAAATAATAGGGTTTGGCTGTGAGATGTGCTCCAGGGTTTCCGACCCTAAAAAAAAAAAAAAATACTTGCCTGAACTGCCCAAAGAACACTGCGGCATGAGGGGAGGAGGGCTGACATCACGCAACCAGTTGGCACAAGAAAGTGGGGAAGCAGGTAAGTGGATTTTCAGGCCGGGTGTGGCACTGAAGGTGGTCAGGCAAGGGGAATGTAACCTGGATGTGGGTTGGGAGCACAAGCGGTGGTCAGGGGTTTTGGGCGTGCCAGCAGATCGAGGTTGAGACTGGGGAGGCAATGGTGGAGGCCTAGAGGCAATCAGTGAGAGACAGGGAGAGCAGGAATTTTAAAAATACATCTGAAATCCCGATAAATACTAAAAATCCAGTTCTTGGCCTAGAACTCCCTATACCCAAAAAGAGTCCAGGAAAATGTTCAGATGCAGAAAAGTACATCCAAAAGCCACTTTAGAAGAGTCCCATGGGGATAGAACGTGCCATAGAAGTAAGTGAGACAAAGTCAGCAGGTCAACCATGTGTATGAGGAAAATGAAAGCAAGTCTCTGTTACCGCAAGGTTTCAGATTGAACAGCAAACAACTTCAGTGTGGACCAGAGGAGACACGGATGAAGAGATCCAGGGGTCAGTGGAAGAACCAGAAGCCCCAGGAGATGCAGCAAAGCAGGAAGACGTCAAAGGTTAGTCCATGGGAAATGTGTTAGAGACTCCCTTCCAAAGAATCTCGACCCTGGACAAGAGGCACCCTGATGGAGGCAATCTCAAAAAATTGCCCACCACAGGACCCAAAAGGTACATGCTCACAGCTGTAGTTTTAGAAAATGGCCCCAGCAGCCTGAAGCATCCCAGTGAGTACAGGGCTTCCTTTCCAGGTCTTGTTTACAGGATGCCGTGCACAGGGACTTGAACCCCGAGCCAACGAGGAACCACTCATAATGGGAAAGAACATAAGGACCTTCCCACAGTGTAGTCTAAAAAGCAGTACCAAAACAAAAAAACTGCAAGGAAGACCAGAGGAAAGTAAAGAAACCCATTGTGAGGAACACATGGTGACATAAGACAGACGCAAGTGATCACAGTTCAAGGATGTTTATTGAACAATGTATTATGTATGCAGGTTGGAAAAATGCAGATTCTAAACCTAAATCTAAGATGGGAACTAGCGTCCACCATCAAATGAAAAAAAAAAGGAAGTACTAGTGCCGTTGTGTCAATAAAAGGGCCTATACTAAAAACCCTATTGCCAAACCTCACAACTCATACAAAAAGGTGTGTGGCATGTGTAAAGACTGGTAGGGGGTGGTCTGTACTTCTGCTCTCTATATGGTAGAGGGGAGGCACAGAGGACCCCATCCTAGATTCTCTATTCGGTAGCTATGGTCGAGCAATCAAGGCCTAGCTTCTCAGGAGGTGATGCATGCTGGTTCTTAAGTACAGTGTAGTCCCCAAGCCCCCACAAAGGAATGTCCACACACTGTATTGGTTAGAACACAGTCTTTATATAATCAATATTCAAGGTTATGTACACTTATCATAATAACTCACTTTGTACTTAGGAAAATCAACAATGGCAAATATATACAATTCTAAAGTGGTACCACCCTTTGGTATTAGATCTCATTAAAGTGCATCAACAATACTGTAACAATGTCACACAGATCAATAGTGAAACCAGCAATAGAGAGAGGAGAGAAAATAAGATGGTTGAGCAATAGGCAGAATACTGGCCCCTACCACTAGACACAGTTCTGTGTGGAGACCCCCCCCCACCTGGGCAACCTGTAAAATAAAGATATAGCACAAGCCCAGTCCATATATTGTTCTGCAAGTCTTATTCCCTCCTATAATGTTTTTACCCCGCCAATGTACCTGGTGGAGTCGAGTTCTTCGAAGAGGCGTCGACAGATCCTTCTTGAGCGACCCCCATTCAAGCGGGAGTCACGGATCGTCGAGAAGCGTCAAGGAACTCGGCGTTCGGCGGCGGGGAATCGACGGCCCTTCTTGAATGCCTTCCCTTTCAAGCGGGAGACACGGGGCGTCGAACGTCCGACAACAAACAGGGTAGAACAGCGTTGATGAGGCGGCAGCTTCGATCCAAGCGGTGCTCGTCAACGACGGAGCGTTGGCGTCCTGCAAGGCAGAGGCGTGCGGGGCACCTCGATGGCAACTGTTCTGGACTGCAAAGATTGTGAAGACGGGGTCCCAGCAAGGGCGTCGAGTCGTTCGAGTCTTTGTGGTCTTCGGGTGGCGGGAAACCCACCGTCAGGTTTCTCGTCTGCGCGTTGGTCGTCCTCGACTTTCTCCAGCAGGATAAAGCGGTCGATGGTGCGGACGAGGGAGTCCTTCGATTCAAATGTTCTTAGGCAAGGAGCGGACGGCTCCGGTCGTTGGCGGCACGGCGTCAAGTGGTTCCCACGGCTGGGCAACACAACTTCGACGGGCCTCCAGCTGTTACACAGACCTGCGAACCCTGGTCGACGGCAGTGGACTTCGACGGCGGCGATGTCCGGGTGCTTCACTTCGATCTCCTCGGCGGTCCCGTCTCGGGTCGGCAGACTTTCGAGGGTCTGACTTCCAGGGCGCTTCGGCGAAGATGTAGCGGTGCTCGATGATCCCTCGGAGCACGGGAAGAGGGCGCCTTACCAGGTCCTCTCTCGGGTCAGTCCTCGACGAATTCGGCAGCTTTCAGATCGGTCGAAGCAAGTGCAACAGCAAGTCTTCTTCTTCCAGCTGGGCGTCGAGGATCAGCAGTTCCAGTTACTCTTAATGTGGAGACTCAGCTCCTGAACAATTACCAGTGGTGAGAGGTCCCCAGATATACTATTCTGTCTCTCATCCACACTGCTGGCACACACTCAGCAGCCAATCATACAGAAGGGCATTCATGCAGTCAGTCAGCCAATCAGGCACACAGTGCATTCAGGCCACACTCCTCCCTTTCAGACACTCACAACAAGGAATGTGGATTGGGACAAGTACCCAGCCATTCAACACTACACACTGCATTCAGGCCAGTTTCGGGCAGGGCTGTCTCAGTCTTTGTCTCTCATGCCAGAAACCAGACAACCACAACAAGGAGTGTATATTGGTCACACACTCCATTCACCCAGGTCCCACCCACAGGAGGTACCCACAACATACAGTCACTGGGAAGGCTCCAGTCAGTCTAGCTGGGCCTTCACAACACCACCATATATGGAACTTCCACCCAACAGCCAGTCAGGGGGAAGGGATAGAGTCAGGGCTTCCCAGGACTTTGCGAAAACAAGGTAACAGGCAATAGAAAGCAAGAGGCCACAGGGGCCATCTTGTTTCCTATCAGGAATCAACTGATCCCAATGGCAGGGCCTGGGTATCCCAAAATGGAGGACACCCAGAGCACCTGTCAAATTCAACATGGAGCTGCCACCAGCCCATACCCTGCTCTGCGGGCCACCCACAGGTGCCCAAAAACATACACTAGGGGCACAGGTTTGTACCACTACCCATGGGTGCCATAAGGGTATCCCATGGGTCTGTTCACCAAACCAAAAGAGAGAGCTGCACTGCCAGGAGTCCCACATGGACTCCTGGGCAGAAAACACAACAGAACACACGATAAAAAACAGTAAAGGACAAGGATTCAGAGGCCCTGTCCCTCTGATGCATTTCCAGCATCACAGCATGATTCTCAGAAAAAGAAAGAAGTGCTCTCAAATAATAGTTCAGGATGCGATAGCCTGGGTCTTCCTTCCCCATGTTTTGGACATGGGGTAAGATGGGAGCTTGGAGTACAGTACATTCTCGGGCTTCTCCAGCACGAGGCGGTTCTCAGGACAATCGATGGCCAAGTCTTGTTTCCTGCAAAATTCTCTCGCCTTTGAGGCCCAATGTGGTCAAATAACAAAAACAAAAGTTCCTTTAACCAAATGAAAGTTTGTTGCAATGTTCACTTGGTAATGACTTCACCCCTAGGTCCCCCTCTTCTGCGCGCGGACCCTTCTTGTATCGTACTCCACAAATCTATGTGTCAGTTCTTTTCTTACTTGACGTTTGGATGGTGGCTTCCTCCTGGATCTCCCTCGGACGGGCTCTGACCCCTCTTGACTGTCAGTACTCGGGTGAGGGCTTCACCCCTGGATCTCCCTCTGCTGGGCTTGGACCTCTCATTACTGCTACTACTTGGGCGATAGCTTCATCCTTTTGGCATGCCTCCTTCGGGTTCACCCTTGCCGTCTCTTAACTTTTACTTCCACCTTTCTCAATCTTGAGGGGACAACCTTTCGCAGTTGGATCCCCCTTTGCCGGGCTCTGACCCCGATTCTTAGCCTCCCTTCACTGGGTTTACTGTGGCTCTCGATCAGAGTGATAGTGGCTCACCGCTGGTGTCCCCCTCTTCTGGGCACTGACCCTTCTTTTACTTTCAATGTTCTCCTCTTTACACAGTTCAATGCTTTCGAGGTTCACTTCCCTTTCTAAGTGCTTGTATATCAAAGTCTTTCAATTGTCCGGGGATTTTGCTCGACCCTCTGTATGACCACTTTGACCTATTTCGCTGGCCCATCTACGGCCTTGACAAAGCAGGGGTGGCACAGCCACAGAAAACTGTCCTACAGTGAAGATGGGGGTGGAGGTAACCACGGACAGCCCAAGGAGCATATAATGTGGGGTAGTGGTGTTGCACTACCCTTCCAGGCGATGGCATCAACCAACACCAAAGTGAAAGACACTGTAAGCAAATGGCAGGAAGCGGTGCTGAACAGTCTGGAAAACGTCTCAGGGTAGAAGTAGTGACTCAACACAGTAGCCAGGTCAGAAAACAGTGAAACAGATAGACAGACCTGTTTCTTCTATTTTCCAGGATGAAAGAGCGAACAGAGCGAGCAAGGGCAGGGAGGACCCTTAAGTACCACTGCAAAAAAGTGCTGGCCAGTCAACCAATCACAAAATGTGGCTAGTGAGCAAGCAATCGGGTGGCTAATCGTTCTTGTTGGCCATCAGGACTGCCACTCAGCCCAGATTACCTCAATAGGATGCGAGAGTGAGAGCCCACAGAGCTACAGGCTGCAAGTGGGCTCTCAAAGAGTCCCCATGGTCTGAATGGCCATTACCTTAAGCGGCGCTTTGAAACTATTCCGAGTATGAACTGCCTTACAAATGCTCAATAAAATAAGTAGAGGAAAAAGCGTTGCAAGGGGATATCAGAAGTCCCTTTTCCCACCAAAAATAAGATGGGTATCTAAAAAAAGATATATATTTTTTTTAATGTAGTTATTCACTCGTCTTTGGTACTCCTAGTCCATAGTCCCCTTTCCTCCATACTGATGGGAGTCTGGCCAACGGGGGGTCGGGATGGAACCAGAGCCTTTTTGTGTGCCACAAAGCGAATCATCCCTTTAAATAGGGCCTTCTGCATGGACTCTGCTGACCAGCTTTGATCACAGTCCTTTTTCTGCTCGTCGGCTACCACCAACTAATCGATTGAAGGAGAAAAAGGGCATGTGGACTAAGAGTACAGTAGTCACTTGTTCCATTGCCCCTTTTCCCATACTCATGGGAGATATATACCAGACAAAATGTAAAGGTGGTGGTGGTGGAAGAGAGTCTCAATAGCGACTTGAGAAAAGGTTCTGGAGGACAGCTTCACCAAACCTACCATCAGCTCTGGAGCGCGTGGCAAGAACGTAGAGTTTGCAAAAAGCAGAGAGCATGGACCATGTAACAGACCTGCTGACCACATCCCGCGGAACGCTATGCTGAAAGGCCACAGCAGTAGCTTTAGCAGTAATAGTATGGGCATTTAGACCAGTCAGAGGATTAGAAGTTGTAACAATGATTAATACTAGCAAACAGCCACATTGGATGCTCGAGTATCCAAAGCCAACTAATAAGCATTCAAGACTTCCTCTTCTGATTGGCTCTGTGTATTGTGTGGGAAGTCAGAAACAGCAGACGCTCTAAATTTTGCTCTAGTCTTCGATTAGTCTCTTCCTCATTAATATCTAACCAACAATTTATCTCTGCCTCTGGTTGATTAAACAGCATGGGCTGCTTCCCGATTCACAAGCCCAACCATGTCTTTTCCCTGGATTCCCAACCAGGAATCGGGGTGGGTCTCTCCAGTGATCATTATCCTTTTCTGGGTTTTCGGGTTTCTCACCCCTACTTGGCCAAGGTTTCTCTTGTCCATTCTTGGGCTCTGCTTGATCTCATCCTGCCATGGGTTTTGGCCTCTTACCCTGCATTTGGGTTTTGTTGCCCTCACCCTGGCCGGGTCGGTGTGGGGGGCGAGGAGGGGGGGGTGTTTTCAGGGACCCCACTTGGGAGTCTGGTTCCTTGTAGCCTACCTTGGACTATGGCCCCTTAACCTTCGGGCTCTCGGCTCCAGACATGCACTGCTTGTGAATGGAAGTTCTTGGTTCCTTGGTCAGAAGGCTTCACAGCATTCCGTGGGCATGTCCTTGCATTCGCTCACCATGCTAGTTGTTGGCCTGCCTCCCCCAGGCCGCACCACCCAGGAGGAGGTCTCTCTGCTGCTCCGTGGGGACTTGCTCTCCTCTGTGCGGATTGTATCTTTACGTCCCAGCAAAGAGGGTGCGTGTCCATTCTCTTCTTTTTCATTTCAGGCATGGGCGGTGTCTAAAAGGGGTCAGAAGACAAGCTGACTACTTGTAGGAGTCAGGACAACATTCAGTTCCCATATAACCAATGAAACTTATCTCTGTGTGATAGACTTAATTCTAAGGGGGCCCCAACCCAAAGGAGATCACACTTGCCCTGTCCATGTTATATTAAGCTCCGCAGACTCACCTTCCTAGTCCCAAATGGGGTGGCTCCCCCTTGGAGAGAGGGGTCAATTTTCCTTGATTCGGCACATTATGCAAAACATAAAGGCTCTCCTAACAGAACAATGAAGAAGAACATTGGCAGGGAACAAAGTTGGAAAAAAGGTTGGAAGGACAACCTCCACATTAATGTGGGAGGACGTCACCATAGGAAGAAAGACTGGGTGGCTTCTCAAAACAACCATACCTTTGTGAAAAATGGTGCAAGATTCAGTGGTAGAACAATGTGCATCTTGCTCGATGCTAATGTGAGGGTCACCAAACCGATGACCTTCCAAGAAAGAAGATACATTCGGAGGAGGCCAGCCACTCTAAAGGTTTATGGGCAAGAGCTGATAGAACATTGTTAAGTCCCATATAGTGTGAGGCACCTTAACAGGAAGATAAACCTTTAAAAGAACTTCCACATGCCTATAAAGGGTTTGATTTGAAGTCAAGAAGATGTAGTGTTTTGATAAGTTGCAGTACCTGCCAATTAGGGTCAACAAGCTTCTACCGAAACGCCAAATACGAAATGAAAGAACAAACATTATTCAGTGAACAAGATAAAGTGTTGATGAGGATCCTAGGATCTGTAGCAAAATGGACTCACTTCCCTCCCCAACTGCAATTGTAATCCAGGCTGCAAGGAAGTCATCCCACCTAATCAGGTTATCTGAAGATAAACCAAGTTGTAGTAAGGTCAATTCCACAGCAATCAAGTGGCAAGTTAATCAGTCGAAGGCAGAGATGGGGAACTTTGCCCTGCTATTGCTGGAGGTTGTGACAGTCTGTCAGGAGAATGGACCCTTATAGACAAAGCTTTGTGAGGTCAGAGAATAGAACTGGGATGGTCAGAAAGGGGCTATTCAAATGAGAGTGGTGTTGTTAGTTTTTGCAAACTTTGTTAGTACTCTGGGAAGCAAATGGGCTGGAGGAAACGAAGAGAAACATGAAGTGCCACTTAACCATCAGAGTGTCCCCTAACTAATGCTGTTTGATCCCACAACAGAATGCAAAGGGAAGGTATTTGTGATTTAGAGGGGTCACAAAGAGATCCATGGTCAGTTTACACCATTGAAGATAAATTTGAAAGAGTGCAGACTGTTTGATCTCCTATTTGTGATTCAAAGAATTCATTCTGCTGTGGTAAGCTGCCTCGATGTTGAGGACTCCAGAAATAACTATTCCTTTGATTGAGATCCTGGGTAAAAGTACCCATTCCGAGATCAAAAGATAACTAGTGGGGGAAATCTGGTGCCCTGTGCTTGATTATGTAGATCATGGCAGTAGAACTAGTCTGTATTCGAAAAGCTTTCCTCTAAAGACCTGGTAGTAGCGCCCATAGAGCATTGATGGTGCATGGTAATCCCAATAATTTTATGTGTTTTGTCTTCTCCGAAATTGACTCCAGTACATTAAGCTTTAGGTCTTTTAGGGTGGCTCCCCACCTGATGAGAAGTGAGTGGTGATGCATTCCTCATGGGGGCTCTTGAAAAGGAATCCTTTGAATCAGATTTGGTGAGTCAGTACACAATGTCAGATCCTGCAATATTGAGTCAGGAATCTGAATGCAATCTGATTGTTTTCAGGAAAATGGTTTCCAGGAGGCCGCTAGGTATATCTGTAAGCATCTCACTATCATATGACCCAGTGGTAAGCACAAGACATGGTGCCATAAAGTGTAGCAGCCTCTGGACTCACCAGGCCGAGATGGCTGGTCTGCTCCGAAAATATGCAACCGCGACACCTAGGTGCAATATGCATAACCGAGCAGGTCAATCCCATACACACTCCAGAAATGTTACTCTCTATTGGTACAAGAGGAGATTTCTTAAAATTGACAGAAAAACAGAGGTTTCACAAGGTGTTCACAAGCATTTGGCCGGAAGAGAGCACTACCTTCGTGGCAAGGTATTTGTATTTATTTTATTTATATAGCGCACCAGGCCCAAGGGCATCAGGGCGCATCACTTAGTTTCAGGCATGGTACATACAAAGCATTTGAACAGAATATACAAGTTATACAGGAAATATACAAATGTACAAGACAAGAGCAGGTTATAACAATAAGCCGTTATCGGATGACTCTAAGGGCAATGGGAGCAGAGTCACGGCAATTCTTGGGCAGACAGCCAAGCGTTGGCTTTGCGCTTGAAGGCCGGGAAGGAGGATTCAGCTCTAATAGGATTAGGTAACGAGTTCCAAAGCTTCGCTGCTAGGACTGGGAAGCTGCGTCCACCAGCTCTCTGGAGGTTGAAGCGCAGGATAGCGAAGCCGTTGGTTTGGGCACTTCTGAGTGGTCTTGCAGTGGTATGTGGTGTAAATATGCTGGCTAGGTAGCTAGGGGCTTGGTTGGCGAGGCTTTTGTGTGTGAGCGCAAATGCTTTAAGAGAGACTCTTTGGGAGACTGAGTGCCATTGAAGACTGGTCTAGTGTCAGAAATGTGGAGGTTCCTAGGAATGTTTGGAGCCACTGCAATTGCATTATTTTGGATGATTTGTAGTTTAATATTACATTGATTGGTACCCAGATAGGGGACATTGCAGTAAGCAATTTTGGATAGGACCAAGGTCCTGGCTAGTGTGGTGCAGTTGGCTGGTGAATAGAAGGGGCGGCATGCTGTGATAAGCTTGCAGGTGTATGAAGCCGCCGATGATACTGCATTATTTTGCCTGGGTGGAATCGATGTAGATACCAAGCGCTTTTGTATCCTTAGCCACTTTGATGGTGTTGCCATCAATGGTGAAGGATTTAAACGATGAGTCAAGTTTCCTAAGTCTTTGGTGGGAGCCAAGGATGAGGAGCCCAGTCTTTTCGTCATTTAAGCATAATTCATGCTGCGCCATACAGGCCTGGATGACTTGATAAATGCCGTTGATGGCTAGAGAGTCGGTTTTGCGGTCTCCTGTGATGGGGATAAGTATCTGGGTGTCATCTGCGTAGTTGGTATATGTGACACCCAGTAGATACAAGATGTCAAAAAGGGGGTTTGTGAACACATTGTAGAGTGTCGGGGACACATATGATCCTTGAAGGACTCCACAAGTGACAGGTGAAGGTTCAGCAGTGGCAGTGGGGGAAGAAGACCCTCATGGATCTGTTATCCAGGAAGGAGGTTATCCAAGCTGTAGCTTTGTCTGAAAAGTGGATGGCAGTTTTAAGGTGGCAGCATAGGATTTGGTGATTTACTAAATCGAAGGCCGCAGCGAGATCTAAGAGGACTAAGAGGGCCCGTTTCCCCTTATCTTTTAGGTCTTCAATCTGAGTTTTAAGGTCTAAATGAGCAGTTTCAGGACCATATCGCGGACGGAAACCAGATTGCCTAAATCCCAAGAGATTATTAGTTTCCAAATAATCTTGGATCTGCAGGTATGCAGCATGATCAAGAATTTTTAAAAGGAAAGGGACCGTGGTGATCGGTCTGTAGTTAGTGGGTATGTTAGCGTCCAAAGTGGGTTTTTTCAGGAGAGGAATAACCCAGGAATCCTTGAGATTGTCCGGGACAATCCCAGATCTGAATGAGAAGTTTGAGTGTGGTGATGAAGGGCGCCAAGTTTTGCAAGGCCTCCTTAATAATGGCAGCAGGGCATGGGTCCACCTGACAATTGGAGGGTTTAAGGTTGTTGATAATGTGTTCAACTTCAATGATGAAGAGGGGAGAGAAGCTAAATGGTTTCAAGGATTCATTGTTGGAGTTGATGTTAGCCTGAGGGGTATTATGTTGCAGGCTGGGCTGCAAGCTGTTTTTTTCCGTTAATTTTAGTTTGGAGAGCCTTTTGAATGTTAGCACATCAGGTGCTGTCTTTGGAGCAGGTGTCTGGTGGGTTGGCGGGGGATTCCAATTCCTTTAAGATTTTGAATAACTCCTTGGTGTTAGATTGGGCTAGTTCAATGTGTTTATTGTATGTCTCTTTTTTAGCAGAAAGTATGGCTCCTTTGTAATTTAGGGTAGCTAAGGCAATACTTGCTTTATTGGCTTCTGTTGGATTGCTTTTCCATCGTGCTTCAAGAATCCTTTTTTCCTTGCATAGGGTTCTCAGCTGTGGCGTGAACCAAGTGTTGAGGTGGGCTCCGAGGTTTGGGTTTTCTTAGTTTGGAAGGTGCGATAAGATCAAGGGCTTTCAGCATGGTCTGATTGTACCCGTCTACCAAGACAGTAGGATCAGAGCAAGAGGATGAGAGATCATCGAGAGCGGGGAGAATGAGTGGGAGTAGTTTGGCGCAGGTTATGTTATGCTTATTTCTTGTGGTGGCGGGTGCAATATTGGGAATTGAGTGGATAATTTTAGTAGGGATGCTGAAGGTGATTAGGTGATGGTCGGTCCATGCACATGGTTGATTGGATTCAACATTAGTGTCACAATTTAAGGCAGCTATCCAATTGAGGGTCCTGCCCTTGGAGTGAGTTGGCATAGTGACCTGTTGTCTGAAGCCTAGGTTGAGTAGCAGGTTGTTCACATCGTGGGCAGAGGCATCGTTAGGGTCTTGGTAGCCTAGATTGAAATCACCTAATACAATGATTTGAGACTTGGTCTTGGTATTGTCAGCGAGGATGTGGGAGAGGTCCTCAGCAAATGTGGATAATGGGCCATGAGGTCTGTATATAATGAGGAGTGAAATAGTCTGGTTGGGGGCGATGGCTAGCTTGGCTGTGAGCAATTCTGCTGAGGTGATTTGGCAGGGAGCGGTGAGGCAGAGATTAATCGAGGTTTTGTGAATAATGGCGACACCGCCTCCTTTAGATTGATCAGTGTTACGGTCAATTCTAATAATAGTGTATCCTTCAGGGATAGAAGAGGTCCTGAGGCAGCGTGGAGCCAGGTTTCAGTAATGGCTATGAAGTCCAAGTCGTGAGTTGTGATGAGGTCAGCCATATCGAGTGCGTGGGCCGTGATTGACCTAGTGTTGATCAATGCAGCCTTAAGATAAGGTTGTGGGGCTATGCGGTTGGGTACTCGAATCAGGAGTGAAGTCCAATATGGGTGTGGGTGCGTGGTGGTGGGCAGAGGCTGTAGGCTCGATGCGAGATGGTTTGGCCGGCAAATTGGTGTTAGTGGGACGGTGGGAGATGTGGGGGAGTCTAGACCTAGTCTAAGATTTCTCACGGGCACAATGCAAGGTTGGTTGGGAGTGGGCTCCATGGCGAAATGTTCGAGCAAAAGGGACGGCGAGTTAAGATAAGGGTTGGCAGGAGGGTCGACCGTAGTCGACGGTGTAAGGTGTTACTGCTGTGTGCAACACGAGGTGTCACTAAGGCGGAGCACGTGTGAGGTGGGATGCATGTTAGGTATAAATTGTGATGCACAGGAGGATGAGGAAAAGACGTGTGGGCAGGTCAGTGGTGAGGCTGCGGTAGGGGCGTTATAACAGAGTAATAGTGGTCCCAGCAATGCTGATAAACGGTGAGACATAGTGCAAGGTGAGTACAGACAATGGTAGAACTCTGGCCGAGCATAGTAGCAGGTATATAAGGGATGCAGAGTTGAGTCTGCAGTATGTGGTGGGTGGTACTGCATATATAAATTACCTATGGGGGTCAGCTAACAGTTATACCAGGTAGCAGGAGGAGTAAAGGCGCAGCATGGGGGAGTGTCTGGGTGGGCAATGATAATTTTAAGCAATAGGGCAGCCTAGGCGCAGTATTGGAGAAAGAGGCTGGACACGGGTCTCAGAGCATACATGCAAAAAATAGGACTGTGTGTTTGGATAACTACACAGTAGGCCCAATCATAGGGTCGGTACGTTTATCAGCGAAGAACCATAGACAATTATAAAGGCTGAGCAAGTCCGACTAAGATGCAGTGTGGGGGGTGACGGGCTAAGCATGGGTCTCAGAGCATACATGCAGCAATAGGACAGTGGGCTAAAATGACTGATCCGGTGGCATAATCACAAAGTCAGCACCAAAGGAGGGGAGGAAGGCAAGGCCGTAATGAGGTGCAGGGCCAGGCAGGTCACATGTGAAAAATGCCAAGTAAATAGCGTGTCCACGGGTATTAGCAATTTACAGCAGCACAGTAGCACAGGCAATACGCAACATGAAGTCATGGAAAGTTATAGAGGGTGGTACAGGGAGCGGTTTCAATGAGCACAGGGCTGAGAGGGGAGCAAGCGTGCGCAGCAAATGGGTGGGTAGGAAGTGAGCACGCATATATAGCATCTCCGGGGGGGTGGCGCATGGAGAATAGCTCCGATAGTAAGGCCGGAAGCAACAACTAGAACAGGTAATGTTACTGCAGGCAAAAAATGTTTGAAACGTTGGAAGGTCTTACGGTGGAAGGATCATGTAGATGAGTCTGTGGCAGTCTGGTTTGGTGAAAACTCTGTGTACGATGATCCAGATGGTCGCCGAGGTAGCAGGGGAAAAATGGGCATAGTGTCTGGGAGAACGGCGTGGAAGGCTGTGGACAGGGGAAGCCTTTGGGGGTAGTGCCTTTGCAGGGAGGGCCGGCTCTCGCCTGCTGGTTTGGATTGGGCACTGATAACGGGCCAGCAGCCAATCAGGAGCCACCCTGGTAGAGTGGAAGTAAGAAGGGTGCTTCTGATGGTCATTGAAATCTGCAGGCGGCCATCTTTGAAGGTGCAAGCCTCGTGGTGTGAGATGGCGGATTCCAGTTTATGTGGACATTGCTGGATGCGGGGGCTCTGGTACAGGGTTGCCATTACTACAGATCAAGCGGCAATCAAATTAGGGAGATCACGGTATCATCAGAAAAATTGAATCTAGATTTGGCAAGATTCGAGTAAATAAGCCATCCGGCTTACCTTTTAACAGCCTCGTGCAGGGTGCATTTTCCTGGCTGCTCCTGCAGTGTAAGGGGGGGGAAGCTCCTGCTCCTTCCATGGAGTTGAAACAATGCAGCAGAGGATCAGGTGGGGATATACATTGGACAAAGAGCTTATTGCTATATTCTTGAACTTGCATAAGCACTCTTGGTGCTGTAGTGAGTCCAAAAGGCAGTGCCTTCTGTTGGCCATGGTGTCTTCTCATGAGGTATTCAAATGGAGACATGGAGAGGAGCATATCTGAGGTCCAGCGCAAAGAACCAGTCATCCTTTTCAACAACTCCCAAGAACAGTGCTCTTGAATTGTTTTGTTGGAGAGAAAAAGATTGAATGAGGAGAGGTCTGGAATTGCCACCAGGCCCGCCTGGTTCTTCTTGGGCATAAAGAGTTTTGAATAAAATCCTTGACCACTCTAATTTGATGAACTGGTTCCATTGCTCCCATCAGCAAAAGGTTGTTGACATCCTCTAAGAGTAGGGCCCAGCTGACTCCAAAAGAGGGAGGAGGCAGGGGGGGAGGGGTGAACGAGGGAATGTTGAGACCATAGCCCTTGGATATCACCTAGAGGATCCAGGGGTCCTGGAAAAAAGCTTGCATGTGATCCAGATGAAAAGTAAGTCTGCTGCTGACTGGCGTTGAGTGGGGATCAGGGTTGAAAGCCTGCAATCCAAATGTTCGAGGGAGAAAAGACTGAAGATTATTTTTCATAAATAATCTTCAATCTTTTCTCCCCTGAACATTTACAACTTGGCCCCCGCCCACACCCACACACCCCTACTTACCTAGAGTCCCTGCAAGGCCTGTTCCCTTTCACTTCCGGGATCGGGAACCAGCGCTGCAGGCTCCCTTCCATTTTTTGGAGGATGGCTGCGGGACACACCCGTGCAAACCCCGCTCACAATATAGTAAACAAGGGTGCGGGGGACACCCCCGCAATCCCCAGCACCGAATGCGTGATCTGGTTGAACTTTTGGTCAGTTCGGAATTTTCAAAAGGCCGAAATTCGGCCAAATCATGCTTTCGGTCATATATTATCGGACATTCGTCGAGTGGACCTGCATTTCCCAGTCATTCTTTCTTTGCATCAGCAGCCGTTGAAGAGAAGCCTACAAAAAAAGCCATTAGAAGAAGGCTCTGGCATGCTTTCTTCTGTGATAGCGATCCGGGTCCGTGGACTTTCTATCCTGGCAGCCTCAAAAACCACTGAATTCTCTTTGGCTTGAGTCACAGTAATAAAGTGGACGATGAAAGGGCTTTGGGACCAGTTTTGGGTAAGGATTTGGTAGCCTACGTAAAAGTCTCATATGTTGAGATCCTTTTCCGTGGAGGAATGAAAGATATCCTGTCCATTAAGTGGGAGATCCAAAATCTGGTCCTGCATCTCCTGAGAGAATTTGGTAGAGTGGATGCAAACAACTCTATGCGTGTTGGTCCCCAAAGCTATGTGCAGGTTTGCTGTGTCGATGTGGTATACAGACACCTCTAGTAAATCCTGGGCTGACCTTGCCCTCAGCAAGGACTGCTTCTCTGCTGGAAGGAATCCTAGGAAATCGCTTAGATCTCTCTGCAGCTTCCGACTGCCACAGCCAGAACACCTGCAGTGGCTTGTCTGAAACGGAGAGAGGCGCTGGAATAAACCTTAGAGCCATAAACTTCAGACAGCAGGTCTTCTCTGCTGAGCAAAGAGGCTGGGGAGTACCGAAACCAGAAATGTTAGCATAATGGTACGCTGGTGACACCAGTGCAGAGTGTAGTGGAGGGTAGCTAAAGCTTTTCTGAAGGAAGAGGCCTGTAGCAAGTATGCAGTTTCTTGTTGGTAGGCTGCAAGGGGTGTGGTTTCTGCCATAACTTGGTTGACTCAGCCAGAACATCCTCCTAGATGTAAGGACCATGCAGATTGACCTGAATTACTACATTTTGCGGGACCAGTAGGCCAAAACACAATTTTATCGCTCCCATTTTGCATGCTTTTGAACTGAAGGTCACAGTGATACTTCCCACAAGGGGAAGCTGTTAACTCTAAACAAAGAGCGTAATGAGAGACAGGGGGCAGCCCCATAATGGAGTATGTGGTTTAGTAAATGGCGAGATCACAGAGAAACTGAAACAAGTGGTTATCCTTCTTACCTCAATAGCATGAGTGTACTGCTCCAGCCGGTCATCAATCTTTGAGATCGGGAGGGCGGGCTGAGATTTCTTTACACTATTACTGAAAGAGGGAACAAGGGAAAGCATGAGAAACAAAGGGAAAAGTAAAAGGGAAGAAAGATTGCAAGAGGAAGGGAATAAGAATTTAAAAAGAGAAAATGTTTGAACTGAACAAAAAAAAAACAGAATATCTCAAAATCCAAAAAAGAAAAAGAGAAACAAGGGGTACAAGGTAACATAAAATGTATAGGTTTAGGGAAGCCTTGCATGTAAAAAAAAAAAAATAAAAAAAAAAATAAATCGAACATTGAGGGTATCAAGAGTCGCTCTCTCTACACTTACCCCAGTCTCCACCGACCAGGTGCACTTGGACCTCCCCCTCCCTGTGACTGTCTGTGCACTTGCAAGATCTGTACGCACCATGCCTGAAGATAGTCCGTTCTCCCTCGTCTTCACCCCTTAATTGTACTGGTAAAACTGCAGAATCGCTGCAAGCTCTATCTGCTGTATCTCAAACTGTTAAATGTATTTTACGCACTTACTCTGCATGTGCAGACTATTTATTGTCTCCGAATTTCAAGGGATCTGAGCGACTCCACCCCCCACTATGTTACCACCCTCCTTGAGCGCTTTGAAACAAGTGCCTGTGTATAGGCGCTTTATAAATAAACAATACCATACCAAGAAAATGAGGGACACTTGAACATAAATCAAAGAGCCAGGGACGAGAGATAGGAAAATTAAGGGTTAAGGAGGATGGTGGAGGTATTACAGGGGACAAGGAATAAAGGAAAAGTGGGGGACAGAGATAGCATGGGTAGAGAATGGGGGCGGAGTGGAACTCAAATAAATAGGTCAGCCCAGAGTGAGCGACAGGGTCATTCTGCACTCTGCAAGCACCAGTCCAAATCTTGTGCAAAACTATGTAATGATGAGCACAGCATGAAGGGGGAACAGTGGCTCCTGAAGCATCCTTTCTCTTGGCCTGGCAGCTGACAGATTAAAGGATACCTCTGAAGTTGATGGGCGATCACAGTTAAAAAGGTAATAGTCTTGTATGAGAAGTAAACATGTAAAGTTCAGGATGTGAACATGTAAAAACCGTTAAGCTAAAACTTTGAAAGGGAAAGAAAACAACCCGGACATGCGGAAAACAGTCTAACGCGAAACTCAAAAGATATTCCAGAAAATGACTAAGACTAAATGTAGAGGGGCGATCTGGCCCAACAGTAGGGCAAATCAACAGAGCAGGTGCCCACCAGGAAGGTGGTACCTTCTTCTGAGTATTCCACAGGAGCCTGGAATCAGGGCTTATAGTCACATAGGGTCAGGGTAAGGAGCAGGAATACTGGGAACGCTGAATGGTGGCTCCTGTGGAAACAGGAAATTCACATGTAGACTATGAGCAAAACATTTTCCCCCTCTCCAGTGCTAGTGAAGAATCTTCAAGCCTTGTGATTCTTCACTCAAGAGCAACAAGGGTTTTCAGAAGCTTTGTACAACTTGGCTCCTTCTTCACTGGTAAATTTTATTTCTTTGGACAGGCGAGCATGCAGAGAATTTTGTATAAATCTAGCATTATCCTTTGGAGATTTTACCATGAACCAAACTAGCCCTAATCAATGGTAATGGACAAGCAAGGTATTCTTTGCGGTGCCAAGTCAGCACAATGCTCCAGAGGGTACAGACCCTGGGGTCAACAGGAAAAGGTCAGCTCAAGTGGCCCCATGACTGAAGTTAGGTGAAAGATATTTTCCTTGCAACACTGCCACCAGTGGGAACCTGCCAGCAATGAGGTCACTTTGGAACAAGCTAGGCCTAGGGCGGTTGGCAGGCATCTAGTCCCATGCACTACAAGAGAGTCGTCTTGTGTAATCTTCTGGTAAGCATCGTAAGACTATGATGTCCAATCTGAGCACTATCCCTTAGGGTTGTCAGAACACAGCAGAACAATGTCAATAGGAAAGTGGTCATCAAAGTTAAATGAAGATAAACCATACAGCCTGATTTCAATCTATGTTTGTACCGCCCACCATCAGGTAAGATGAGACAGGCACCAGGAATACCTATCACTACCCTTCCAACTGAGGACCTTTATACGACGAGAGGTGTGAAAAGGCTAGCCCACACAGATTTGTGCAGGTGCCTCCTGAATTATTGTCCCCAAACACACCAGTAATTGCAGGGTTTTGCAAGTGGACTGGTCACCCCCCCCCCCCCCAACCACTACTACCATCCAGCAAGCAATGCCCACTAACATCTTTCAAACATTTAAACGGAAAAACTTATGGAGAAGTCGAGGCCAAGCACATCTGCTTGAATTCTTACTTGAAAGAACAGCAGCAAAAAAAGAAGCTACAGCATTGTAGAGAAACGGCAGGCTCCCAATTTTTCATATCATACAGTTGATATCACAATAGCAACATGCTTTATAATAAATGTATATCCAAATCAGTCACCTTACTGCTGCATTCTATTCCCAGAGTACCAATAATCCTGATCTTTCTTCTTCTCCCTTATCACATGCTGCCACATTTGTTTCTTTCCCATGTCAACACAGATGAGACCCTTGACAGCCCCATCACCCATGTTTATGATCACAGTTCTTGTGTTAATGTTGACCTTAAAATGAACACCGTGGAAAGAAGACGTGGGACCATTTACTTTAGCTGCACGTAGTAAGCACTTAGCTCATGGTTGGTTAATAATTGCTTTAGCTAGGGGCATTCACAAACTGCTACCAAACGTTCCAATCATCTGTCAACAGTCCATACAAAGTGAAAAGAAAATCAGGGACCAGATGAAGCTGGATAAATTCTCAACCAACATTGCTGGTATAGAGGGTCTGAAAGGAGGTTTGGCGGGGGCATAAGGTTAGGAGAGTGCAAGCAGCACGGGCATGGTCAAGAGTGTTCTCAGGGGCTTTGCAATGTTGTGTAATACCCTCTTGTCTGCTCTTTCAGGTTGGTAAAGTTCAACACATATTGCCTACGCACTCAGTTGTTTCAGTAGTAATAATCCAAATTGGGAACCATAGACTTGTAGGAGTTAGAGAAGCACCGAGCTACAAAACCTCTCTATACTCACAATAGCTTTTGAACGCCCGCCCCCACCCCATCAGGCTTAGCTATATTGCCTTAATTGTGTCCCTTCTACACAAAATACCCACTTTAGTCTGCAATAGTGCAGGTATACTCATGCTTAACTCAAAAGAGAGGGAGTGCTTTTAACCTAGGAGGCACAAAACCTCACTCACCTCTTCTTGATGGAACGGTTCAAAGATTCGGTCCGGTCCAGGATCTGATGGAGCAAAAGAGAAGACATTAAGAAGAGGACGGTGGTCACGGAATGACAGAGAGGATACAAACTATTAAATGACAAATGACAGCAGTAAGCATTTAACCAACCCCAATAATTACCCAATGCTGAATGTAAATGAACGATCATGCAGTGTACATCTGTACTTTCCAGCTTGTGTGAGTGAGAGAAATTAGTACTAGACATAAAGGTTGAGGTTTAGTAGTGCCATGGTGGTGGACACCATTTTGGGTGGTGGGTGAGATACACTGTTGGACTGTGTGTGTAGAATGAGGCTGGTTAGAATGTAGAGAGGGTGCGGGGGTGGGGGGGGTTCAATGGGACACAACGCTTGCTATTAGGTATGAGGCATCTACCAGAGAAGTAAAGTTTTATTTTGGAATTGATAAGATATGTTACATGTATTATCTTGGTAGACGAGACCCTAATTGGAAAATATTTCATGTTATTTATAGTGATTTCCCTGATGAAGGACACAAGTCTGAAATGCATTGGCCACGGCTGCTGTTTCTGCCACTGAAGTAATCTTTGTTGAAGGAGCTTGTTCAATAAAGGATGGTCCATACAGATTTTTTTTGGAACTCTAAAATAGAGTTTAATTCGCCTTTAAAAACGATTTAGTAATACTTAGGTGGAACCAACAAGGGAAAACATGTTTGGCATCTAGCAGGGACATCCCCAAAACTGCCATGTGGGCCAATGGCTAGGGAGCTGCCTCTCCTAGTCCTAGCACACACAATCTTACAATAGGGTGCTGGAGGGATTACTTAGTATCCCCTTTGTCTAGTTTCTCATGTAACATTTTTATGTTACCCTTTCTACAATTAATGGCTGGTGGCAGTGGTTTACTTTTCTTACCATTGTGTCCAATTGCAGCTGCAGTAAAGCACCCACGGGTGCCCATTTTGTCAAAATGGTCCCGGTCTTTTTTCACCATTTCTTGTTGGAAAGGCCCTTCTTGGGATTTACTCTGAGCGCCGAGCCAGGTTTGGTCCCTTTGTTCGTTTTATCTTTGGCGGGGTTCACTGTTGAAGCCCGCCTCTGGCTCCAGCATGTCTGGGAGGGCAGGAAGCGAGGGAGGTTCCCGAAACTCCCTGTGCTTAATCTCCTAGGTGACAGGAATGCACCCAAAGGCGATTGGCTGTCTGGCCTCGGAGGACAGCCACCCTGCTGTGTGAATGACAGCTGGGCTGCGAAAGAATGGGAGAAAGCTGCATAAAAGGCAGGGCTTTTTGGCTTGGAAGGCAGAGTTGACCACTGGACGAAGTGTTGGGCAGAATTGCAGGCAGTACCCTCTGGGAACACCACACACAATTAGGAATACAGGTGTAAGCAAAAACCAACCTTTGGTATAAGTCTGTACCACACACTTTTGGTAGCGAGCTGAGCAGCCAGGCTTATCTCAAGAGGGAATGTGAGCAGTAGAAGAAGTTACAAAGAAGTATCACAATCGCAGTGATTCAAGTAGACACTTACACTCAAGGTTTCTTGGTAAAAAATACTTAAACATTTATTTACACAGTCATTTCGAAAACTTTCACTAGTAGAAATCAACTCAATATTAAAAACCAATATACTACATTATCAAACTCTTAGACAGTTTGCACTCCCCTGAAAAGGGAGCCAAATGGCACTTCAGTACTTTTAAATAGGAGTGAAAAGCATAGGTTTGTACAAAGGGTTAGAAAACACTTCTTTTAGATAATGCAAAGGTTCAATGTACCAGGAGGATCAGTTTGAGTCAATAGGCCAGCCCAAAGTCAATAGTCTAGTGTTCTTGAATAGGACAGCACAGTTCTGTTACAAATGGAGACGTTTTTGTAAAAGTTTTTAGAAGTAGTTTAGGTGATAAAGAAAGATATGCTGGGTCACAAGCTGATTAGGCCTGCGAGTGGTGGCAATAGGGAGGACGTCGGAGGACTCCTGCACTGCATGGGATTGTCGTCGGAGCAAACAAAATGGCGTCACTTCAGCTCAAGTAACTGTGGCTTCCAAACACAAACTGGTGTCCTTCCCCCTGGTTAACCTGAACAAGCTCCGAGAATGGTATTCAGGCGTTTGCCGAGTTGATTGGTCCCACCAACTCAAAAGGAGAAGCCGTCCTTGAAGGAACTTCTCTGTCGATTGGAGATCTGGCAATTCTGGGTTGCAGCAGGGCTTCACCGGGCAAACCAATGGTCCAGTGGTTGCAGCAGCCGTCCTCTTCCAGCTCGTCTTCGGTTCTTTCATTCCAGTGGTTGATTCTGCCTTCCAGTCCTGGAGACTCTCCTTTTAAACAGTTTTCTCCCATTCATTCCAGCCTACCTGCCACTCACCCAGCAGGGTGGCTGTCCTTGCGGGACAGTCAGCCAGCCAATCATGACAGAGTGCATTTGGGTGTCCTAGGAGACTAAGCATGGGGAGTTTCAGGCACCTCCTTCATTTCCTGCCCACCCCAGATAAACTCAGACACCATGGGTGGACTTCAGTCCTGAAGCCCGTCAAAGGCTCAAGAACAAAGGAACCAAACCTGGTTTGGCACGCAGAGTTAAACACCAGAAGGACCTTCCCACAAAGAAACAGCGAAAAAAGATGACCGGAGTCTGGTTTTACACAGGAGTCTTGGGCGCCATATTGAAAAACATGGCGGCCCCGATTTTTAGCCATCGGTGTTCGCAGTCGGGAAAAGCCATGGTAGTTCGTTATAAAACCACTGCCACCAGCCAATTCCATAGGAAAGGGTAGCTTTTGACAGCTACAAGAGTGTTTAGACATAGGCGATGCTAAGTAACCCCTCCAGTACTCTATAGTCAGATAGTTTGTGCTAGGTCTACGAATTTAAAAAGACTATTATAGTCAATTTAACTTTACATTCTCTGGGAAAGAGTAGTTCATCCCAGAGAAGGTATTTAAACCTTGGGGAGTCCAAGGGAAACCCCTGTGCCACTGTACTGAAGGTGCTGTGTTACAACAATAAAAAGAGGATGCCTTATGGGGTTATCTAGTACTCCATAATCAAAGAACATAAGAGTAAAACACACATCAAAATACCTGCGAGAGGGAGGAAAAGGCTCACACTTTCTCCAGGGGAAAAAAAAGTCCTCAAAATCCAGCAAAGTTGCTTGGGGTCTCTAAGGTGAAGGGAAATAGGGAGAATTCTCAGAAATGTTCCCAACACAAAGGAATCCGAAGAGGAAATTGGAAGAGACGCCTGCTGCAACTCCTGGACCATTGGTTTGCCTGGTGAAGCCCTGCTGGAGCTACGAATTAGTCGACTACAGAAGCCCTGCGATGGACGACTTCTCCCCTTGGGTTGGTGGGACCAATCAACCCCAAAGTGAACTCGTCTGGACATCCTCTCTGAGCTAGCTGTACTTCCATTGCTGCTGCAGGAACCGATTGCCAGTGAGAGGAACACCAGAACCAAGTGCCTCGCTTTTAAGTCAGAACCCGAGCTCCAGGAAGATCCTCCGGACTCCCATGAAGCAGGACTGACTGAGCCTGAGCCACCTCAGAGTGCTGGACCCCAGATGCTAGGAAAGTCTGAGAACCGCAGTGTTGCTATTTGCTATAGACGGGAGGAGCTGAAACCGCGAAGTGACGCTGAGTTTAAGTTTGACCTTTGCTGCCACCGACCTTCCCATTGTGTTGCAGGAGTCTCCAGACATCCTCCCTCTTGTCCACATGACTGAGGCACAGGAACAACAGGATCTGCAGAGCCACACAGGAACATAAGCCAGATGGAACCATTTCTTCTAACTAAAAGGTACTGTAATCCTAACAGGACTTACCTCTTGTTGTGTAGCCTTACTTGTTCTCAGTTGAGACTTGTCTTGGTTGTCCTTGTAGAGTTGCTTGCAGCTTTGCCCCTCACAAGCCTCCTAGCTTGTGGCCCTTCAAGTGAATCTTATTTCTACAAACCTTTCTAAAACATTGTGCAAGATCTTTATTCACCTGCAAAGAAGATCTTCAGCTCCCCTAGACTTTGTTCAACTAACATGGACTGTCCTGGCTCCCTGAGAGACTCTTCTACCTCGGACTTTGTGGTTTTGCCTCCCCCCAGGAAAGGGTCAATTAACTTTGTATTGGAGGGTTTTAAAAGTACTTACCAGTTTATGAATTATTTGTTAACCTTTGTTTTATTCCCATATCTAATCCTTTACACAAAACTCTACATTGCTCTAAATGTACCAGTGATTAATCAATGTCCACAGTGTCCTAGCTATTTAAGTCACCTGAGGGTGTAGGAAGTGTTTGTGTGCCATCCCCAATGGGTATCATCTGATTTAGAGAAACAGTCTGCTTTGAAGTGTACTTTAAGTGTTACATGTTTGCTCCCTTCTGAGGAAGGCTTATGTAACTGTTAAATACATCAATAATTGTTTAATCAAAAAACCTGGAGTATAAGTGTTTATTTGAATAACTGTCACTGTGAAAGTCTGTCTAACAACCCTACTGCTCAAAGTGACCAGTCTTGAGATAAGCCTGGCTGCTTAGCCACACTACCAACCTGTGTAGTACAGACCTATCCTAAAAGGTTGGGTTCCCCATTTCCAGGAGGTAAAGGTTGCTGTTGTCTTCCAAAGGATACTGCACACAAACCTGCCTAACATAGATGTAAAGTGGACAAACAATGGAGGGGCAGAGGAAGAGGGACAGAAAAAACAAAAAAGAGTGGGAGGAATAAAAAGGGAGGAGAGTAGAAGGAAGGGAAAGGAAGTAAAGAACATCAGGGTTAAGAGTACAAGAGCGTGAGAGGGAAAACTCGAGTTAAACCTGGGCAATGGAAGGCCCGATTTCCTGTTATTCTTCTTGTGTGACCCTCCACACCTAGAAGACTCCAGAGGCAGTAAGAAAGATAATGCGGTTGCCTATAGGCTCCCAGCACTAGATAGCCAGGTTCTAGATAGTGGGTTACTGCTCTCCTGTGAACACTTTGGGGATTAGGTAAATCTGGGCTGGGGTGATGGGAGAAAGAGAAAAAGGGAGAGAAAACGGGAAAGAAAGAGGGAGAGGTAGGGGGTGGGTGAGAGAGAGGGAGGGGAGAGGAGGTCCTTAGCTGGAAACTATTTAAATTCGTCATGAAAACCCTTGAACGGTCATCAAGAGTTGGTGTGTTCTTGAGGTCATCTGCAAGAGTTGGAAAAGGTTCCCCAAAGTCTGTAGGCAGAGGCACGATTATGAGAGAAAAGCCAAATCGCAGTTCGGCCCCATGGTTTGGAAGTGGCAGCAACCTCAGGGATGCCAGAGGAAACAGTCAAGATGAGTTTCAGTTTCAGGTTAGAGATCCAGGAGACAAGTAAAGTAAGGAGCTTAGTGAACACTGCTTCCAATCACAGTGGTGCATCCCATTAACCTTTGGGCAGCCCTCCCACAATCACTCCGAGATATGACCTTCAAGCTTTGCCCAGGTACTTTCCTGGGCTTTCACCTACAATGTAGATTCCTCACAAGTATCTAAATACTATTTAGATATTCAGTCAGATCAAATCCTTGTTATGTAGCCCCCCATCCTTCAGGGGCAGGCAGCAGCCATGACCACACACAGCAACATTTATGTTCAACTCATTTACTTGTGGCAAAGGTTTGCTGTGCGAACGGCTATTGGATTATGACATGGGGACTCCAGCTACAGCGAACTAGACTCACAATTAAGAACTGTCTGAAACTACCAGTGCATCTCACAAAATGGACTACTGTAGGGGTTATTTGCGGAGGGAGAAGCATTTCTTTTTGGTGAGGCCTGAGAACCCCATCTCTCCCAGAGATAGGGCTTCCCAGAATCCTGTCCCTTATGTCCCCTTTGATTAGGACCCATCAGCCTAGGTAAAAGGATGGCACACCCATTGGGGAAGAACTAAAATCAAGCCTTTTGCCAGAGGTACATTTTAGGATTTTCAACCTCAAACTGAATCAAACAATCCTTCCTTGCAATCCCCGTTGCCAACCTGGCCGTCCACCCTTGAGCTGCCAAAACCACAGCGGAAGCCCATTGCTATAACGTGGTAGCTAAAGGACGCCAAAGGGTGTATTCCACAGGAGGTAAAACAAGGTCTAGGACTAAAACTTCAGAAGAAAGAATGGGATCATTCTCATCTCCCTTTTACTATGGGACCCCTACAGTCTCAACATTCCAAATATTTGACTGATCTATCCCAAAATGTACCTCAAAAGCAGAAACAAATAATACAATAATTAGAAGTTGGCGGTTAGGCATGTGGGATGAAGACTATTGAGGAGAAATCCATTACATGGCAGGAGAATGCAGTCTATGTGAAACACACTAGTGAGGTAAGCCCCTTCACAGTATGCCTCAATCTCCTTCCCTAAAGGACACACTGACCCAAGTTTTACAATACACCTGGACTCCATCCCATATTTCACCTTAAGGCTCTTGCACTTGGTACTTCCCCCCCCCAGCACGCACATCGATCTAGCCCTCCAGATTTCTCCTACGTCAGTGACATACCTTATCCCCCTATATAGAGAACACTTTGAATCCTATCAAGCCACCTCCAAAGACCACATGTACTCTATCATGACCCTAGACTCTGAGAACACCACAACTCCTTCACAGAGCACTCAGTGACCCCCTTCTCGCCCTGGAGTATTTTCTCCCTTATTAAAACAATCCTGATCACCCACCTTGCAGAGTATCAGACAGAATTTATTTAAGAGTACCACTTCAATCCTACACAGAAGGTATCTTGCCTGCCCCCTCTTTTGCTTATTGAATTTGAACAGCACCACTGAGCCTCCCTCCCATGACCACATCCGAATGTGCACCTTGACTGTGGGACTCATCGGCGACAGAGGACGATTTGACTCATCCTCACTCCCAGAATGGCTCAGGGTCTTCGGTCGTCGGTCTGCAACCTCCAATCTTCTTCTCTCCAGTTCCTCTTCCTCTGCCTTCTGCTTTTGGGCCTGGCAAGGAAACAAACCAGGCATATTTATCAAAGGGCTTGGCCAGCGATGATGAGCTATGGCAAGGGATGGAACATGGACTGGTCAAAGGAGAAAGAGGCACCTTTGGTGGTCATAGCATCAACAAAATCCTGGATTTTCATTTAATGGCATATTATCTGGAAATGGGGGGGGTACATCTTGTGTATTGTGAACAGACCCTACTTATCACATTGGGTTCTGTAGTGCTGGCATCTTAACAAAAAATAATAATCAGATGCCTTCATTTATACCACTGATTCTTAAGAGGTTATTCAGCATAGTAACATTAGTGCTATATGAAAAAAAAAAATAATTCACTACAAATGAATCAACAACTGCATAATACACTGATAAAATGGCAAAGCTGATTAAATGAAAGGTGTGCATGAATTGGGAAGGTTAACAAATTAAGAGTTACGCAGCTTAAATTTTAATGTTTTAGTAAGCATTAAAAACAAATTATTTAAAGTACCCATTAAAATCTATAATGATCAGCAAGTATATGGGAGTTGTTGTTAAAGGAATGGTTCGGTCAGAAAATATTATTGGCCAAAAAGATGGCCAAAAAAACAACTATCTAAAATATATATTTTTTTAAGTCCCTATGGAAAGTATCGAGCAAATGAAGCTCAAACTTTAAAATTGGAAGCACTAGGGGGCATCCATTTTGAGATTACAGGCAGCCTCCTCGGCTCTGCCTTTGCAGCACTAAACAAGCAGCAAAAGCCCCCTACTGAGAGCTTTTGCTTACTGCAGCCTGAGCAGAGCGGAGGAGGCTGCCTTCACTTTCATTTTACGTTTTCTGTGCTCCCCAAGCCCAGGGAAGCACAGAAAACGTAAAATGAAGCTAAAAAGCCGAGGCGCACAAATTAAAAATATAACGTATTTGTGATTGCCGTGGTTGGAAAACAACGGCAATCACAAATACAACAACGTTTTTATTCTGACAGCGGCAGCTTTCGCATGGAGTTTCCTGGGCTCCCCCAACCCCGAGGGAGTCCAGGAGACTCCCAACGAAAGCTGCACCATTCAGAATAACAACGTTTTGGATTTGTAAATACTGCGGCATTTACAAATCCAAAAACGTTGCATTTCTAAACACTGCGGCATGGAAACACAACCGCGTTGTGTTTCTGCCTGCCGTGGCTATCACTTTGGGTCTCCGGTGCTCTCCGGAGCACCGGAGACCCAAAGTGATAGCCACGGCAGGCAGAAACAAAACGCGGATGCGTTTAAAAAATGCTGCAGTTTTTCTTTCTAAGTTTCTCAGGCTCCTCCGGCTTGGAGGAGCGCGATAAACTTGGAAAGAAAAACCGCAGCGTTTTGGAAACACAACAACGTTGTATTTATGTTTGCAGGTAGCTTCAGCTTGGAGCCCATGGGGCTCCAGGCTGAAGCTACCGCAAAGATAAATAGAATGTTTTAAAAGATGTGCTTTTATTTCTAAGTTCCTCCAGCCCGGAAAACTTAGAATAAAAACTGCAGCTAGTGCATATTTAAAAAAAAAAAAAAAAAAATAGCACTTACCGAGATGCAGCTGCAGCTTTCCTACCTGTAGTCTCTGGTCCACGTCCTCCGAGTCCGTCAACAATGAAGCAAAAGCCACCCAGTGGTAGCTTTTGTTTACTAGAGCTGACTGGCTTTTGCTGCATTAGTGTCGCAAACGCAAGCACAGGCGGCATTCATTTCACAAAATGGATGCCCTCTAGTGCTTGCAATTTTAAAGTTTGAGCTTCATTTGCTCGATACTTTCCATAGGGCCTTAAAAAAATATATATATTTTAGATATTGGTTTTTTTATTGGCCATCTTTTTGGCCAATAATATTTTCTGACCGAACCATTCCTTTAAAGGTTCTGACCTTGTCAGTAAATGTCTCTTTATGTCAGTCCACCACTGACAGGATGACTCCATAATGAATGGGAGGCAGCTCATGAACCCAGGCTAGACTTCAGTTCAACGAGACCATAGTTTCCACTAATTACTAGATTTTCATTTCAATTCTTTGCACCTTGCATTGCAGCTTCGGTCCCACTATTTCAGAATTGCTTCTTGCATTTTCAATCAGCTTTTTGTACTTTTGTTCTTGGGGAAGAGTGTGAGGACTACTTTATAAGGTGCAGTCTAGAAAGGCCACAGTGGCTTGGGAGTATGGGACAAACATCCTTCATGCATATTTCTACAGTTCAAATCTGTGGTAAATGCAGACTCAGGAAACAGGATTTTAGCCAGTATGACCAAATATGGACCTAAAAATGCAGCAACAGTGGGAAATCCACCAGCAGGTAATGAAACTTGCTTCTTACACACAGTCGGGCTGACCAGCCGACCAATCACTCTAGGAGGCTTAAAAAATGCCTAGGAAGCCAGCCAATCTGGGGTTGGTCCTGAAATCTACCACTTAACCCAGACAACCCCCACAGGAAAGATTGTGTGCACCTTTCCTTCCATTGGCATCACTGACACCCCAGCTACTCGCCATGGCTTAAAATCTATGCTGACTTTTGAAGGCAAGAAAAGCCAGTTTGCTTCACTATCCAGACACTTACTGTGGTGGCACTGCTCAGCCCCAAAAGGTCATCACTGCAGGGGGCTGGCCCCTTTCATGACTTTCCTCTATTGTTTAATGTATCACACATCACCTTACAGGAGAGTGCTGAAGGGTACTTTGTATCCCCCCTTCCCTTCTTTTCTGTAGTAACATTTTGGTGCCTTGTAGATCTGCCTTGGACAGGCTGGTGGCAGTGAACAGAGTTCTACTCTTTTTTGGGTGCACATTTGTTACAGCATAATGCCATTCTGAATACCATGTACTGAAAATGGTCATGCCGGATTTCCTGGGTATACCCGAAGTTATACTACTGGGTAATGAAGATTTGGAAGAGCTATATACATTGGGGAAAGCCTCCTCTACCTTAATTACCCACTTTTTGCTTGCAGCACAAATGATCTCCTCAGCCCCCCCGATATTAGAGAATGGTGGGCTAAAATATGGTTTATAGCGGCAATGTGTAAAATTGAGGCGGCCCACAGGGATGAGATCCCACATTTTTGAGTTAATGGGGCAATTTCTGCACCCTTTTTAATCAAAATGATTTCCTGGCAGCAAGCTACAAACCCCCATACGTCCTTTTTCTTTACATTGATATGAATAACTTGTGTATCCAGCAATAAACAACCAGATTTGTCGTCTCAAAGAGTTTTGGTATGTCAGATACCTCTTACCTTTGAAACCAAGAACTGAACAGTTGGCTATTTATAAACGTTCACCGTTAATTGCATTGAAGGCTAGCTGTCTACATGGTCAGGCATATGCTTTGGGAGGAGAAAAAGACTAAGGTGAAGGTCACGCCATGCAGTCCAAGCCCATTCCTTTGGCCATCTTTTTTCTTTGGTTTCCCTCCTGGCCCCTCAGACAGGGTAACACAATACAAGGGATACACTGTTGCATAATCGTGTGCTTGTGTGTGCCACCAACACTAGCAACGCCAAGTCTTGGTGAACTCATACCTCTCGCTATGAACCTTTAAGACCCTTGGACTGGTGGGACCAACCTTGACTCCTGCATGAGAGGCCCACCATCACAAGCTGTCAGAAATATCATGGGACCATCATATGGGCTGTCCAGCCTCTGCAAAGGCACTGTTGCTGAGCTGGAGTTTAGGACTCTGCAGGTCAACGACCTGTGGCCCAAGACCATCTGCCCTGCTTCGGATGCTCTCCAGAACAAAGGTCTTCCTGCAGTGAAGTATTCCTTGTTGTCAATAGTCTCACCTGCAGCCCCTTGATCGGGGAAAACTCCGCTGCTGCTCTTCTTTGCAATTTTGGGGGTAGGGGAGGTGGGGAGAGTGGGGGTGTGTGGGGAGGAGGGGTCAGCTCTGGTCCTGGGATTTGTGGTGGCTATAGTCCTCAAGTGCCTAGCCCATCCTGCCAGAAGAGTATTGGTAGTGTACTAAGAGAGGGCAGAACTGCCACCTAGACTGAACCAAACCCAGCGCTAACTTCAGCCACTGCACTGGAAACCCCTGGCCCTCTAGAAATGGGACCAGTGGCCATATGTGTCCCTTGTGATTCTGGGTGGTGACTCACAAAATAGGAGTGAGGGGCATGAGTTTGCCTATCTGTTTTTGTACTCATCCAACCCCCTATTCCATTTGAATTATATAGGCATACAATCCACTACCTAACTGTGGCTGACGTAGTCATGATCGGTGGAGTTCTGTCCAAGAATCCTCCCCAGGGTAGCCTCTAGTGTGATGGTATTGGGATAGTACCCCAAATCATTCTTTTCACTTCTAAACTACCATGGTGCTTATTCTATAGTAGTAGCCAACCTATTGACTTGACCAAACCCTGCTCTAGGAGGGCTTTAAAGACTTGCCATTCCCTGCTCAGGTACTTTACCTAGAACTTCTTTGATTTTGTTGAAGCACTAGGCCTACTTACTGTTAGGGAAGGACTGCTGAAGCTGTGGTTGCCCTACAATTATAAGGCGGCGGATGTAGTTTCAGATTTAAATGCATTATTTCTCGTTTTACTGCTTACAGTTTTCTTTGTTTAGTTGATTTGGAACGTTTATAAATTGTAAAGTGCGGGTGACCTCACTTAGAGATCACCAACAGTGCACATATATGTGCACACAAGTGTGTTTTGGTGAGATCTGCTTTGCTGCTACTTTACCAAATACATTCGTACAGTTGAGCACTCGTGTGTTGCCCATTTTATTTGAGTGATGTGTGCTGATAACTACTATTACACCCCACCCCCCGTCCAATATCTCCCAAAGTATGACTAACTGCTCAGTCTACGTTACCTTGATAAAAGTCAACTACTTTGTTTTTTAACTACGGCTGCGTATCAGAACCCATCCACAGGGCTGGTTCTGAAAATCCCTCAAAACAATATTTTCTGGCTTGCCCAGGTCCAGAAACTGGTATACAACAGTTCAAACCACCACAGAGAATCTATATCTGGGCTCAAAAAGATCCCACTTGTGCACAATGGCCATTTTCTGCATGCCTCATGGATCCCCTGAACAAAGGAAACCCTAAAACAAAATGGCTATGAGGACTTCTAAAAATACATTGGTACCCTAATGGCTACCAAAAAGGTACACTGGGCTACCAATGCAGTAAATTGGTTTGCTCCCCCAAGGAATTCCAAAGTAAATAACAGCTGCCACCAGCCTACCACCTAAAACCAATGTAGGAGAAGATCACCAAAGGGTACTATTTGGGAACGTAAAAAGCAACCCTGGGACTGGGAGCTGTATGAGCGACCAGGACCATATACTCTTAATGAGTGAATAAGGATTACAGCGGAAGGAGACTTCAATAGATCCCCCAAAAATAGCTCTGTGATCCAGAAAAGAGAAATAAAAAAGCAACCAGTGGTCCCTAAAACCCACCTACAGAATTCTCATAAGAGAAATTCTGTCTTAATAGATGCTCAGAGGTGCTGCTTGCAGGGAGGAGTATTGGGCTCAGTGAATGTTTGCGCCAAACTTTCCATTTCAAGCCGGTCAATAATTCGACTACATGTAACAGTCCCTGGCAGTGTGACACATGAAGGCTGAACACAAGATGTGCGAGACGGACTACAGACCATGAGAACAGGAACAAAGAGGGTTCAGGCGACTGGTGAAAAGGGACAGTAGTCTTAGCTTCAGGAAACAAAGTGGAACTGGGAAGAGACTGGCAGGGTTCACAGAAACCATTTCAAATAGCTTTATTACTTAACCTTCATGAATGTTGCTAGTAGATAAACTATGGGGAGTGAAATTGGATGAAGGTCATTTTAAATTTGTTGGCAAAGAAATGACAAATGAATGACGTGTCTGCAGATTTTCACGGCTGGACTGATTTTAAATAAGTGCTACATTAACAGGAAGGAGACTTTCCAGGAAGGAGACTTTCCAAGAACTCCATTACAGTGAAACAAGATACACAATTTTGGAGGAGTTTGCATGAAATGGCATCTTTATTTCCTCCAATGTATTTAATGTGAATTGTATTTTTAATAACGCACTCAATACCAGAGTTCGGTTTCTAAGCGCAGATCCGGGATTCAAACCTCCTTTGATCGGTGTGGTCTTGCTTCCAAGCCCAGCATGTTGCCGCTGTGCCCTGCTCCTAAATAAGGGTAATACCCAAAACAAACATATCCGTATGTGCATTCAAACATTTTTAAAGTGGTCTAATGCAATGACCTTTGTCCCGTTTGTGAAAAGCTTATACCAAATTCCAAAGTGGCACTTTTAATGGCCATTTTAAGGTTCTCCCACTTGCATTATGGGCAATTATTATGGAGTTGTCCTTAAGACCTGTGGGGAGGGTCTTCATGTATGTCTTCCGTGCAATGGTACCAGTGAATGGTATAGTATGGTTTATATACAAAGCAACTATACACAGGCAAGTGTTACAAAGCATGGTTTCGAATCCCTCAGAATCACCAAGTTCTCCAAGTGTTAGTGTAGCAGACCAGCCCAGACCTAACTCTCAGGACGTGAGAAGGTAGGAGATGGGGTTGGGGCTCTCTGGTTCAGTATATATCCTTAGCAAATACCATAGTGACAGAATGTTGACACTATTTTATGACAATCTCTAAAGAAAAGGCAAGAGTTCTACAACTACACTGGCCATTGTCTTGTGCGTATAGCTCAGGGGCAACGTGCTCAACTTGGAAGCAAGACGACACTGAGCAACACAGGTTCGATCCCCGGGTCCGCACTTAGAAACCTCTGCGTATTAAGCGTGCTATAAATAACCCATCATATCTCTCAGCTTAATCTTCACACTGAATCCATTGGTTGTCTTCATGACCATCAGTCTGGCTTCAGAGCTGCCAGACGCACGGAAACTGCTCTCCTGAACATCCGCGAAGACCTGCTCTCCAACCTTGATTCCAACACCTCCTGTGTCCTCATCTTACTTGATCTCTCCTCTGCCTTTGACATGGTCCACCATGCCATCCTGCTCAACAGTCTCTGTGATAACCTGGGTATCACTGATCAGGCCCTGGCCTGGCTGACCCTTCCAGGTCCAACTTGGGTTCTTCCTTTGCTCGATCTCTACCTGGGTGTTCCCCAGGGGTCTAACCTCTTTCCCTAGCTCTTCAACCAATACCTGGCACCTTGCCCACCGCATTGCCACTCTCTGCCCCAACTTTCAGTGCTATGTGGATGACACTCATCTCATTTTCAGGCTCCCTTCAGCCACCTCTTCTCCTCCTCTCAACTCTTGACTGTCCGTCTGCTATCCAGGAGTGGTGTGCCGCCAATGATCTTTGCCTTAATGCAAGTAAGACTGAGATTCTCCTTATCTGCCCACCCGCTCCCTCCTTTCCTGTCACTCTCTGGCCAGCCTCTTGGCCCTTCTCCTGCTCCCACCTGTGAGGCTAAAAACCTTGTGGGTCATCTTCGACTCTGCACTCTCTTTCTCTACTCACATCTCTGACGTCTCCAAGTAGTCAAACTACCTGTGAGGAGGTGCAGCTGATATTCTTCCTTTCCTCTCCTTCCCCCAGAAGCTCACTGTCTCCAAAGCTTTTGTTCTCTCTAGGCTGGACTACTGCAACAGCCTCTCTCTAAATCTGCCTGCCTCTACTCTCCACCCTCTACAACTCATTCAAAACAGGACTGCAAGACTTGTTCTCAAGCCCAGGGAATCTCATCGCTCCAGGACTGAAATCTCTGCACTGGCTCCCAGTGGCTGTGGGGTTTAAGTTCAAAACCCTCTGCATTGTCCACAAGGCCTTCTGGGGCTTGGGGCCTCAATACCTTCAACTCTCTCTTCCTAAATATCTTCCTACTCGAGCCCTTCGCTCATCCGCCTCCAACTCCTTCAGGGTCAGTCGCTTCTCCAAGCAACGAGTGGTAGATCACTTTCTTCGGCTGGGGCCTCCCTCTGGAACAGCCCCGCTGCCTCTCTGAAAATTGAGGAGAACCATATCCTGTTCCGGAAGAACCTCAAGACCTTCCTCTTTGCTTCCGCTTTCTTTCCTCCTCCCCCTGCTGAACGTCTGGCTGAAACTTTAAACTGCACTGGTCACTTTGCTACCCTCTGTTCTCGGGCCCAGGTCCCCTCCCCGCCCATTGCACACCTGCAATGCCCCCCTGGCAACCCTTTCACTTGGGACGGTTTCTGTATCCCTACAGCCCCCTACCAGCACGGACACCTGATGTCTGCACTTACCCTTGCCCCTGTCACTAGCTGGCCCCACTTATTATTGTGCTTATTTATTGTTTTTATGTATCACGGTCATCCTAATTACTGCACTTCCACTCCCCCCCCGCCCCCCAGCACTTGCAATCTCAATTTCACCTGGCCTAGTAAGATCGTTGTCTCCGTCTTCCCACTGTTCCCCTCCCGTGCCTCGTCGTGCCTTGAAACACTTGTGTATAGGCGCGTTACAAATGCCATTTCAAATCATACACCCATAGCTAAGTAAACTGTAAAATCAAAAAGGTCTCACAATTGAAAAAGCACAAGTAAATGTTTGTTTTAAAAACAGTTCAGTACAGAATCTTTGTTGGAAGAGAACATGTAGTGATAGGTTCACAACACACGTTTCCCATCTAGGGTAGAAGAGGCTAAACTAGAACAGTTGTGTGGGTTTTTTTGCAATATATTGCTGGACAGTGTTACCTGCTGTGAAAATGTTACAAGGAGAAGCTTCTGGAGTGTGGTGGAGGTGAAGACACAGAGGGCCCTTGGTGATGAAGAGGCAGACAAAAGATGTAAACAAATGAAACGAGGACTAACCAGCAGTGCCGCACAGGAGAGCAATACACTGAGTACCAAAGAGGAGTTCTACAGCATACAGTTGCGGTTTACCGTGGGGATAACTGTGCATGTTGTTTGGTGACCACCTTGGCTTCCAGCTAGGACAACCGGTGCATGATGGACCTCAAGACTCTTAGAAAGAGTGATCATTTTGAATGCAATTATTCCCAGGTCAAGCTTCTGACCAAGAGGAGTTGAAAGGGGAAGACGCTGTGGCCGGTGGCTGTCAGCAAAGCATGGTTACTCCTTCATCCTGTGTCTCAGGATGACCCTTCTGAAGATCGAGTCAGGCTTAGAATACCTGAAGAAAGAATTAATATTAAGTAAAAGCAGGCAAACTTCCCACCAGCGAGGTGCCAGCCATGAAAAAAGGACCAATAGGCGAGCTCAGCGGAGCAGTTCCAAGATCAAGAGCAGCACAGGTCTCTGGAGCTTCCAAGACTGGGGAAACAGAACCACGGTGCTTGTCCGAGGACCTGAGGGTTGGTTAAGCATTGAGTCCTGGCGAAGGGACTTCCACATCTGGATCCAGCAATGCAGGTACGATCAGGAGCTTCGGAGAGAAGAGTACTTTGAGCAGGAGCTCTGATCCAGTTGCTCTCACTAGAAACGGTGAAGAAACGCTACAGTGGGTCACTTCTGGTTTTCTGGAGAAGCAGAGCTGTGCTGATGGGTGGAGCATCGAAGGTCGTTACCATAGAGCTTTGGTCCTTCATTGAGCAGCAGACATTCATAGTTCCAAGCAAGCTCATAGTTCCAGCAGTACACCAGGTGAGTGAAGAATTATACCCTACAGATCGCTCACTGACACCCTGCCTAAAGTCTCCTCCCAGGTGGCCAGGGAAATGCAGACGCTTCCTAATCCTGACCTTGGGGGCGGTATACTGCGGGAGGTTCCCCTGGGAGGAGACAAGGCACAGAGTGGTGAGGAGATTCCATGGGATGAGACACAGTATTTGTCCTTTGAATGGAAGTGTCTTTCTGCACTGCCAAAACAGGTAATGGCATATCGCCATTATAAGTCCCTGACCCACATACAAGATGTGACCTGTGGGTGTGGGGGGATTGAATCTGTGTTAAATTTGAAGAAGCCTTACTAACAGAAAGCTCTTTCAAGGTATCGCAGGATAAACACCCTCCTTACTTCCAAAAGGTGTAATGTAAAAAGATCTAGCAAAGATCTAGCAAAGTGCCTTAAATCCAATATCTTCCTCTGTAACAACTAATTCTAACAGTCCATCTTTTAATGAGTTTTCTTTTTAAACCTTTTTGTTTCATTAGCTTGGTGACAGCATAAATCCCAAAATAAATAAACAATAGCAGCAATAACGCAACCCACGTTACACTGATGGTGTAATACATTAGGAGTGTCTGCAGAAGGTGACAACCCAGACTCAGACACTGCAGTATCCGAGAGATAGTGGCAGAAAGTCTGACTTAATGTCTTTAGGTCTAGTAAGGGGGTGAACCACTGTTTCAAATAGCTCTTTCTTGTCGTTCGCCCACGTAAGGTCACTTAACCAGTCTTGTACTGGGGGGGTACCAGCTTGCTTCCAGCTGAACAAAATCCATCTTTTCGCTAATAAAAAAATCATACATTGAGGAACCTGCGTCCCTCAGCCATTGGTTCTGCGATGCCGAGCAAAATGGCCACCTAAGAGAACGGCTCTGTGTGCCCTGTCACCTCAATCAAAATGTCACAAACCCCATTCCAATAGGATTGCAGATGGGTGCAGGTATAACGCATGTGTAACTGATTGGCCCCCCTGACCAGTGCACCTGGGACATCTGCCCGAGCAATTGTTACCAAACTGCTGGATCCTCACTGGGGTATTATAGAATATGTTCAGAACCATGAACTGCATCATTCAAAATTTTGAGTTGTAGGAGATTTCTTTTGGTCAGCTCACATATCGCAGCCCACTGTTTGTCTGTGAATACTATGCACAAGTCCCGCTCCCATTTCCCTTGGACATCTGGGCGCTTATGCATTATTGTGTTTAACAAACGATTATAAAGAATCGATGAAAATATATATGGGATACATTACTCACCGTAATCGTATTTCTGATGCTTGTATCTGCTTAGATTCACATGCTGTGCATAGGCCGACATCTAGTGGAAGCTGCGGAGTATTACAGTTTGTTTTTCGAAAGTCGAAAATGGGCGTCGACACAGGCGTGCCAGTAATACTATCCCTAGTGTGACGTCCACTGTACCCAAGATCCCTCACGCGTGTAGGATCCTCAGATTGTATTTTTTCTGACATGAGGAAGCATGAGGAGTAGCGTGAGTACAGATAATCCAAGCAGATAGACAGAAAGGTAAGACTACAAGCAATCATGCGCCTTCTCTCGGAGGGGAGGAAGGGTGGGTCGCATGTGAATCTAAGCAGATACAAGCATCAGAAATACGATTACGGTGAGTAATGTATCCCTTCTGAGGCTTGTGGAATCTGCTTAGATCACATGCTGTGCATAGATTAGCGAGCAGTACCAGAAGAAGGAGGTGGGATGTGAGAAGGGTCATGAGCAAACAGGTGTCTTAGAACCGCTTGTCCCACTTGTGTATCTGTCTTGGAATGAGTGTCAATGCAGTAATGCTGAGTAAAAGTGTGAATAGAGCTCCAAGTAGCCGCTTTGCAAATGGTGTCGAGGGGAACATTTGCAATGAAAGCCAGAGTGGCACCAATGCCTCTAGTAGAGTGGGCCCTTGGCGTAAAAGGCAGAGTCTTTTCAGAAAGAGAGTAACACAGCTGTATACAGTTGATAATCCACTTCGAGATAGCGCCCTTAGAGACGCGATCCCCCTCTCTGCCTGTAGCTACGGAGACAAACAGTTGATCTGTTTTCCTTAGCGGTCTGGTTTTATTTACATAGTATAGGACCGCCCTACGCACATGTAGGGTGTGTAGTTTCACCTCAGCCGAGCTTTGCGGGTTCTGGAAGAAAGCTGGAAGCTCGATGGACTGGTTTACATGGAACTTGGATATGAATTTAGGTGAGAACCTAGGGTGTGTGCGTAAAACCAGTTTGTCCTTGTGGATAGTAAAGAAAGGATCCTGCACTGACAGAGCCTGAATTTCACTGACCCTTCTTATGGAGGTAATGGCTACTAAGAAGGCCGTTTTATAAGTCAGGTGTTTGAGACTACTTTTATGCATGGGTTCGAATGGGGGTCCCATGAGCTTAGCTAGCACCACGTTGAGGTCCCATCCTGGCGGTGGGTTCGAAATAGGAGGGTGAAGTCTCTTTACTCCTTCCATGAAGGCTTTAACCACTGGTACTTTCCACCACGAGACCTTGTTATGGGATGTGGTGTAAGCCGAGAGGGCTGCCAGGTGTACTTTCAGCGAGTTAAAAACCAACCCTGCATCCAGCAGGTGGAGCATGTATGTCACAACGTTGGAAGGAGTGCAATCAACCGGGTTGATTTGTTTATTCTGGCACCAGATAACGAATCTTTTCCACTTATCAAAGTAACAGTGCCTTGTATTTGGTTTCCTGGACTCCTTTAGAATGTCCATACACCTTTGTGGTAATTTGAGATGTCCAAACTCTATGACTTCAGGAGCCATGCTGCTAGGTTCATAGAGTTGGGTTCCTGATGCACTGTTTGACCCTGTTGCTGGGACAGTAGATTGTACCAGGCTGGGAGTCTGATGGGTTCGCACACCGCCATCCTGCGTAGGTGTGGAAACCATGGTTGTCTCGCCCACATGGGAGCAACTAGGATGAGCGTCATCGATTCCTTGTTCATCTTGTACACCACCTTCCTGATGAGGAGTTGGTGGAAAAGCGTACGCAAACATCCCTGACCAGTTCATCCACAGGGCATTCCCTTGGGAGTCCGGCTGGGGGAACCTGGATGCAAATCCTGGGCATTGTTTGTTTTCGCTTGTGGCGAATAGGTCTATAGTGGGGAAACCCCACTGAGAGAAGAGATCTTCTACTACGTCTCTGTGAAGGACCCATTCGTGTTCTTCTGGGAGGGAGTCTCTGCTTAGAGTATCCGCTAGGGAATTGAGCTCCCCTGGAACATGTTGCGATGACAGGAAGATGTTCCGTTTGAGTGCCCATATCCATATTTTCTGGGCAAGCTTGGACAGATTTGGCGAACGAGTCCCCCCTTGCTTGTTCAGATAGAACATGGCTGTCGTGCTGTCCGTCCTGATCTGCACCGACAAGTTCAGTAGATGGGGCTCGAACGCCTTTAGCGCTCGGAATACTGCCAGAAGCTCTAGCAGATTGATGTGGTTCTTGGCTACTGAGTGAGACCAGAGACCCTGAGCTGTGTGGTGGAGATGGTGAGCTCCCCACCCAGTCAGGCATGCATCTGTAGTCACCATGGCTTGTACTTCGGGATCGTAAAAGGGTTTCCCCTTTGCGAGATTTTCTCTTGTCCACCAGTGTAGGCTCTGTACGAGTGTTGGCGAAACGACCACTAGACCGTCCCAATGACCACTTGCCTGAGACCACTGTTTCGCCAACCATTCCTGCATGGGACGCATGCGCAGACGCGCGTGGGGGACCAGGTAAATGCATGACGCCATCATGCCCAGTAACCGCATAGCTTTGCGTACTGTTATCTGTTGACCTGACTGATAATGCGGAATTTGCAGAAGTATATTCCGAATTCTCTCTTCCGAAGGGAAGGTCAATCCTTTCTGAGTATCTAGGATGGCTCCTAGAAACTGTTTTGAGGTGCTTGGCACCAGACTTGACTTTTTCTCGTTGATGGAGAAGCCTAATTCGTGGAGGAGGTCGATAGTCCTCTGAATGTTTGACCTGCAAATTCCTGGGGTTTCCCCCGTTATGAGCCAGTCGTCCAGATAAGGGTACACCGGGATTGCTTCCCTGCGTAGGTGTGCAGCCGCCACCGCCAGTACCTTGGTGAATACCCTTGGTGCAGAAGCTATCCCGAAGGGCAGTACCTTGAATTGGTAGTGGCGACTGTCTACCTTGAAGCGCAAGTACTTTCTGTGCGCTGGGAGCATGGAAATATGAAAATAAGCATCTTTCATATCCAAGGTTGCCATGTAATCCCCCTTTTTTAGGAGGGGGATTACCTCTTGTAGCGTGGTCATACGGAATTTTTGGGGCTTGACATACTTGTTGGCAGGCCGTAAGTCCAATACTGGGCGCATTGTCAAATCTTTCTTTGGCACAAGGAAGTAAGTTGAATAGATACCCTTGTTTACCTGGTGTCCTGGGACGAGTTCTATCGCGTCCTTTTCTAGCAGAATGGCGATCTCCTCGAGAAGGATCCTTTGATGCTCTAGGGAGTGCACTCTGTCGTGGAGGATGGTTCCGGGGACGCTGCAGTAGTTCTATACAATATCCTGCGGATACTGTTGACAGCACCCATCTGTCTGAGGTGATCCCTTCCCAAGCCTGGGTGAAGGTGGAAATGCGTCCCCCTACTGGGGTTGCGTGGCAAGGGACCCTGAACTGAGCGTCACTGTTTTGGTGGAGGCGTGCCACCTCCCTTGTTGGGGCTGCCTCTGCCTCTTCCACGACCTCTCTTGTTACCCCTGCCGTAACTCTGGGTAGACTGCTGGTTGTTATTCCATTGTGTACCCTGTCCCTGGGCATAGTTGCCTCTTTGTGAATTTTGGCCGCGTGGGCGACGAAAATTACTGTTCCCCCTCTGGTTAGGGGGTTTGTTGGTAAGCTGGCCAAGGGATTTGAGAGTCTCATATTCATCTTTGGCATTTTTAAGTGCGTCTTCGACCGCTTTCCCAAACAATAGGTCGGGTTCCACTGGCTTGTCTATTAAGGAAGCCTGGGTTTCTGTCTTGAATCCCGACTGCCGTAACCACGCATGTCTTTTGATAACAGTACCTTCTGCTATCAATCTCCCTGCGTTGTCAGCGGCGTCGAAAGTTGCTTTTAAAATGCAACCAGACACGGTTCTCCCCTCTGCCGAGATCCGAGCCAGCTGGCCCTTTAACGGTTCTGGAGCAGAGGCAATGAGCGCCGCGACTTCTTCCCATTGATGGCAATTGTAACTAGCCAACAGGGTGGTGGAATTCGCAATCCTTGCCTGGTAGGCGGACGTTGAGGCTACCTTCCTGCCAAACCCGTAAAGTTTTTTGCTCTCCTTGTCGGGAGGAGCTTCTGATGAAGATAAGGGCGTGCCAGCCCTTTTTCTAGTGTTGGTAACCACTAGGGAATCTGGTTTAAGATGTCCCCTTATATACAGAGGGTCAGACTGGGCTGCCCGGAAAATCTTTTCAATTCTGGGGTTGACAGCTCTGGTGAGGTTCGGATTCACCAGGGAAGGATCTATTCTTCGTTGGATGGATTTAAGGATAGGGATGGTCTGAGCGACCGGTCTTCTCTCTCCTACAAACTCCTCCGCGAAGTCCCTTTCCTCCTGTACACCGTGGGTGTCGATGTGGAAGTGTTCCGCTGCTCGAGCGAGAACCTCGTTAAGGAGGGGCTGGTTATCAACTGGAGAGTCAGTAACTGGGGCTTCGCTTTGTACTGGGGAATCTACTCTGTAAATTTCCTGCTCATCTTCTCCCTCCTCCAGGTCCTCATCCTCTGCATAGTAATCTGTCCCGGTTTGTTCTTCCATAATTTCAAACTCCTGGTCCTCTTCAGGGAAAACTTGTCCCTGGTAACTGGGGAGTGGAGTAGAATATGGAGTGGAGTAAGGCTGAACCTCGAAGGGTTCAGGTCTTTCGAACCGGGGCTTTTTATTTAGCGGGATAGGATCGGAGGAGCCTGAGGGTGTGGCCCCTTGAGGGTTATATGAAAGGAAGTGTTCTGGGTTCTTATCATAAAAATCAGCCAAGGAAGACATCCTAGACATAACCCTGTCTATGTCTTCACTGGACCATTCCCTGGAACAGGGTATTACTTTAGCAGGTGGTGATTTATGGGACTTTTCAAGGGTAGACTTGTGTTTGCTTGTCTGCCTAGGGTGAGAGGATGGCTTTACAGGGGTGGAAGGCTGTGCTTTCCGCTGTTTCCCCCCCTCCCCGTGCGTGGAAAAATGTTTTCCCTGTCCCTTGGAGGCCCCAGAGACTTTCGACGCCTGGCGCCGAGGGTCTGGAGAGGTATCTGTGTGCTTCGGGCGTGGGGCCTCACTGGTGTTAACCGCGGTCTCGGTAACTTGGAGCGCGGCCTGGGGGTGGAAGTCGTCTTCGTCTCCCGACGATCGAACTTCCGTTAATGTGTGTAGCGAGGCACTCTTGGCAAGAGTGGATGATTGCCTTGCGTCGTGAGGTGATCTCGATCGAGAGCGCCCAGAGGACACCGAGTCGGACCGTTCTTTTTGTGCCTCTTTCCGGGAAGTCGACGTCGTCGAGGTCCGGTTGGTCTTAGTGTGTTTAGTGTGTGTTAGGTGTGTAGCGCTTGCGTCGCCGGGGGTCTTCCCCATAGCCGCCCTGCCGGACGACCTTCCAAGGTCGGGGACCTGCGCTTGTTGGCTGTCTTTCGACGCCATAATGCCCTCGCCGTCCGAAAGTACGGCGTCGCTGCCATCGCTGAAGGCGCCCTCCGCTGCCATGGCCTCCTGCCTGGCGTGGTGGGCCCAACGCTTTGTCGAACGGTCCTTAAGTGTCTTAGGTTTAAACCTACTACACGCTCTGCAGTTGGCTTCGGGGTGATCCCTCGGCAAGCAGAGATTGCACGTGGCGTGCCTGTCGACCCAAGGGTATTTGCGATTGCACTTGGGGCAGAATTGAAAAGGGGTACCCTCCATACGCACCTTAAGGCAGCGGGCTGCTAAGTGTAGGAATATATAAAATGTAACTATATATCCAGAGTGAAGAGTATGTACCACCCCCCACTCTCCCTACTTGTAAGGGCCGAGGCCAGCGGCCTACTAGGCCCGGGCCGAGGCCAGCGGCCTTCCGAGGCCCAGATCCGTCGTGCAGCAGTCGACGGTCGATGACTTCTCCAGCCGTCGTCGAGGTTGAGGGTCGACGTTGGGGTGGGGAAGGGAATGAATAAGAATTATAATTATAATAACAGCAAAAGTATGGCTAAGGCCAGGGAACTCCGCAAGATGCTTCCGACCAGTATGGCGGAAAAAAACAATCTGAGGATCCTACACGCGTGAGGGATCTTGGGTACAGTGGACGTCACACTAGGGATAGTATTACTGGCACGCCTGTGTCGACGCCCATTTTCGACTTTCGAAAAACAAACTGTAATACTCCGCAGCTTCCACTAGATGTCGGCCTATGCACAGCATGTGATCTAAGCAGATTCCACAAGCCTCAGAAATATATATATACACACACACACACACACACAATTCTCCGGGGCTTATCTCAGGCGAGCTACTCCGGCCCCATCTGCCTGAACGCAGTTCTAATCTGCCAATAATGTAGCCTCTGTAGTAGGGACTCACCCATGTAATTTTTAAATGATTCCCAGTCTATGAATTTGCCTTGCATATACATGCACCCAAGAATGGCAACGCCAGCAGCACTCCAGCACCTAGATATGGAGCGATCCAGGATCAGAGACATTTCCGTATGGCCCCACACAGGAGCTATCTTTTAATGAGTTTGTGGGAAATAAATCTACCCCTAAAATCAACTCACAAGTTAAAAGAAACCACTTTGCTGGCGGGGATTACATGTCCCATAATCCCATGAGTACTCGGACGAGGAAGAGCGCTGAAGAGGCATGCAGTTGCCATAGTCAGGCAATTAAGCCTAATAGCCCACACCTGAAGGAACCTGGGAGGCATATCAGGCCCTCTCAGGTGCAGGCAATTTAAAGGAGAGGAGGGAGCTGGAACTGTGACTGGAATGCAAGCTGTAGCAGAATGAAGATAAGCAAGAGGATGGAAAACCAAGTAGAAGTGGGAGAACAAGAGGGGCGCTGAAACAGCAGATATATGCTTGTTACGAGAGGGTCCTGTTCCCCGAAATTCTCAAGTGCTGAGGCTGCACAGCGGAAGGCGTGCAGGAGAGCTGTCTTTCCCCATGTGAGCACGATTGCTTTGGTTGCCATGCAGGGGACATGCTTTAGACGGAGTGAGGAACAGTTGTCAAGCGTGGGAGAGGGCCTCTGTGGCCAGACTGGAGACACATACACAAAGTAAGGGTGTGGGTCCCTAAGAAGCCATAAGCAGTAAAAGACGCCGGGGAGTGAAGCACAGCATTCCAATACCTTGTGTCAGCATTGCCAGCAAGAGTATCCAGTTCCTTATTCACAGAGTATGGGTTAAAACCAGTAGAAGTTGTTCGTTGAAGCTGAAATACCCAAATAACGGAAATGTAGCACTCGCGTATAATGCGAAGGTCATTTTTACTCACGTGAGAAGCGAATGCTGCTTAAACCCATCATTTAATCTTTCCAAGACTGTTACTGTCTAAAAGAGTGGTGGTTTGTCACTAATTAGGAGGAGCGAGTGCTGTGAAGACCATTACCAAATTGACAATACATTTGCTGAAACCTTTAACTTATGAAAAATACATCAAGAAGTGGGTGGGTGTGCCAAATTGTGATTCCCAAGGGAGGACTGAACTATTATTTTCTTTAATGTGGCATATCTCTAATTTATAAGAAGTTAAATAGTATAATCTATTGAAGAAGAGAACAAGCATTGGCCAAGACAAGTCTCCCCCTATTATCAGTGAAACCAGCCTCTCTCAAAGTTAAAAAACAATCTAACTGTACTGTGAAGTTATTAACAGTTGAACTGGCCCAAGATACAAGTGTTCAAGCATTACCTGAAGCTAAGAGAATGGCACCAAAGAGTCTGGCCAATTACTCGGGCTGATAGCTGGCAGAATGGGCATGTAAAGTTGGGGAATGGAAACTGGCTGCTTGTAAAGACTATTTTGAAGTGGACACAACATGAAGTGCCAGAGAGAAGTGAGACTTACAGGCATGTGTTATTGTGGCAACCAGACGAGAGAGGCAAAGAGGCTGCCCTTTTGAAGAGAGATATTCAGAGGAAGAGCGCCTTGCCTACCTGAAGAGGTTCAAGTACTTTAAAGTATATCTTGTAAAAGCCTATCTAGAAGTAAAAATCACTGAAACAGTGGCAGTAGTCCAAAATGCTGGAGCTGCGGTAGTAGTCCAAAATACTGGAGCCGTGTCAGTAAATCTGGTTGTCAGTAGATACAACATTGTAGTAGTATAAACAAGGTGGAGTAATTAACCAAGAACCGTGTATCACTAACAGTTGGGAATATTGCATTTCATTTGAACTGCGGTAAGTCTTCTTGAGGAAGTGACAAATGGGTTACCATTTGTGCTATTTGGTGGAAGTTGAAAGTGGATATTTCACCAAGGAGAAGAGACTTACTATCATTGGAACTTTGCTTAACAATCCTTACTTTGAAGCATCAAGAACTGATTAGAGACATTTCTTTCTTTTGGTGAACATTAACAGAGTTGACCTTGAATCCTTGGGAACATTAGGTTATTCAGAAACTGAACGTTGTTGATGTCATGTTGTATTGCAATATATTTTATTTGTGCATTTGTTGCTTATTATGAGGGCCATTGTTCCCTTAGCTTTGGTTAGGCCGGGAATTCCTCAGCAGAGTAGGGATTGTGTGGCATTTATTATCATATTGCTTTTAATAATCAAATGGCCTACGTTGATAATTCAAACCGTTTTTATTACTGACCCCCTCAAAATAGGCATGTTGGTCCCTTTAATCGCCCCCAGAAGGCAGTGAGTGAACAATCACCCAATCCCACTCTAGACATAGTGGCAGACCATCTCTCCAAACAACATCAACTCGGAAAGGAATGGATACACAGTATCCCAGACAGGTATGTGTATATGCAAGACGGTACCCGTTCTATGAGAACTAGAACTCCCATTCTTAGCATGCAGGCATACAGTGGGCAAAGGCGTGTAACGGCTAAGACAGATACACAGACACTCTTGTGAACCCCCTCAGGTCTTCGAGGTAAAATAAGACTCCATTTTGTGAAATGGAGGTGGTGATCAAAAAAGACCCACCAAATCAAATGGATTCAGCCCAGTGCAACCATCTTCCACAAGCGAAAAAGCCACCATCATGAGAGTGGGGGACCCAACACAACACATTAAAGAATGCCAACAAATGGAATTTTACCCGAACAGTAATCATATAGGCCAACTTGAAGAGTGTTTTGCCAAAAAAGTACCTGCACTTGCCAGCATAAGCATTCTTTGCACAGTTTCTTCATTTTCATTCATTCATTCATTCATTCATTCATTCATTCATTCATTTCAACATCTGGTTTGAAGACAGCCACGCCAACTCCCAAAACTCACTAATTGAACAACTCAGCACCATGAAACTACGACAACTAGTCAAAGGAGCAACGCACTCGGCAGGACGCACCCTAGACGCAATTTTCGCCAAAGAAAATCTCATCACCACGGCACCACCGATACAAATACTGTGGAGCGACCATCTCATCATCCCATTCGTGATCACTCTGCCTACCCAAGCCTACATCCAACTTCCAAAACTCACTACCACCACCAAAAGAAACTGGAAACACGTCAAAGAAAGCAACCTATTCGAACAACTGGAATTAACGAAACCCTCAAATACAGAATTGGAGCTAGCGGACCTAGACGGGAAAGCAGAGATACTGCACAAATGGATCACAAATACAACAGACAAGATCGCCCCAGAAAAACCGTTCACCCCATCAAAAAAAAAAAAAAAGAGCAATGGCAAAATGGTTCACCTCACTTTTAAGACATGAAAAAGGAAAACAAAAAGAGGGAATTGGAATGGAGGAAAGAATACAACCCAAGGATAAAAACACTGTACCAGACACAAATCGGCACATGCAAGAAGGAAATTCAAAAAGCAAAGAGAAGACACTACGATGACAGAATCAACAATGCCACCAACACACAAAAAGAAATGTTTAGCATCATTGAAGAAATGATAAACCCACCAGGCTGCGATAACACCCCAAACCCCCTCAGAGAAACTCTGCAACAACCTGGCAGACCACTTCAAAAAAAAAAAATCTATGACATACGACAAACCATACAAAAGCGACCAACCAACCACAACACACAACCCAATGGACCTAACACGGAACCAAAGCACAAACTCCAAAATGTCCCTGAAATATCAGCAGAGGCATTCGCAATGCTGGTAAACGAAGCAAGAAAGCGGGATCACCCATGGACCCCTGTCCTCCAAGACATATACAAATCAATCCTCGCGCAAGGATCACCAGCAGAACACTACAGAAACCTTCTAAATCTATCACTATCAACAGGGACTGTACCGAAGATCTTCAAATCAGCATACATCAGGCCACTCTTGAAAAACGTAAGTGGTGACGTAGATGACCTTTCCAACTACAGGCCGATCTCTAACATCCCCTACCCAACAAAACTTCTAGAAACCTACGTATATAAACTAACCCAAGAACACGTAGAAAAACACCACCTGCTGGACCAAGCTCAAATCGGTTTCAGACCAGCGAGAGGAACGGAAACAGCATTACTATCCATCTGGGATGATCTCAAAACTAACGCAGACTCAAACACTACCTCAGCCCTTATTCTGCTCGACCTCTCCGCAGCCTTTGACACAGTTCACCACAACACCCTGACCAAAAGACTAGAAGACATAGGCATAACAGAGACAGCACTACGCTGGACCAAATCATTCCTAGCAGACAGAACAGAAACGCTATGGATAAAACCTTTTAAATCAACCCCACGAGTTAACGACTGTGGAGTCCCACAAGGATCCTCACTAGCTCCACTATATTTCAAAATCTATCAGACTCCGGTCATCAGAATCTTCAAAAAAATACATTACATGTTACAATTACGCAGATGACACTCAGATCATCTACAAAATGAAAGACACCGATGCCGACCACTCAACCCTAACCGACTGTCTAAAACTAGTCTTCAACTGGATGGATGCCAACAACCTGAAAATCTACCCAGGAAAGACAGAAATCATGATCATATCCAAAGACCAAGAGAACGAAACTACCATCCCATGGCCCACGGAAATGGGAAACGCACCAACACCATCGAAGGTAGTAAAAAATCTGGGAGTCCTAATGGACAACACCCTAACCCTGGAACCACAAATAAATGCAACAGTGAACAGATGCCATTTCCTCCTCCACACGGCGAGAAGAATTCTACCTTTCCTCTCCTTCATGCACAAACACTCACTATCGTCGCCCTAATCATGTCAAAAATCGACTACGCAAACAGCCTCTACCTCGGAATACCAGAATACCTCTTCAAGAACCTGCAACGGATCCAAAACGCAGCAGCAAGACTACTCCTCAAACTATCCAGAAGAGAACACATCACTCCAGCGCTAAAAACACTTACACTGGCTCCCAGTAAAACATTGCATCACCTTCAAAACAATGTGCATAACGCACAGGGCAATCAGTGGACAAGGAGCAGAATTCCTACAAAAGAAAATAACAGTCTACAAGCCAAGGAGACCCCTCCGATCAAGCAACAAAATCTGCCTGGAACTCAAACCACTCAAACCATACCTTAAGAAAAAACTTGGAGGCACCTCCTTCTACCACTTAACCACAAAAACCTGGAACAACATCCCAAAAGAAATAATAAACACTGAAGAGCACCTAAAATTCAGGAAATCACTAAAAACCTGGCTCTTCAACACCACAGACTAAATCTGGAAACCAAAACCAAAAAATAAAGGGTGACTAAACCGGAAAGGAGACAGACATCCCCGACCGAGAGGGTAACTCACACGACACCTGGACGGGTGACACCGGACAGACTGGAACACAGACGGCACGCACGGAGACCGAGTCAACTACCCCAGACAATCCCACCAACACCTCACCTGCCCTTAGTTACCACCAGGTACCATAGTGGTATGGAATTGACGAGATATTGACAATCACCAGAGGTTGACATTGGCAGATGCACTTGCCACAGGAGAATTAAAGGAGAATAAGGGGAGCACTGAGAGAGCATGTCAGAGGTGGGGGCCTGAAGAGTAAGGAACCTTATATGCCAGTCGGACCCAGATCTGGACAGAGCTGCATCAGAGGAGACCACGCAAACCGAGCGCCTCAAGTCAGGATAGAGACACAAACTAACCAACCCTACTAACAATTCCCTTTCTGTATACACCTCGCAAACTCCAAACCAAACACAACCAAACCTACAGCACAACAAACCACAAAACTTCACAGCAAGAATGAAACAAAAACACACATAATCATGCAGAACAGTACACAACGTCTACCGCCGCAAACACCCCAGGCCCAGCCAACGGACCCACCAGGCTGAGACCGCACATCACTGCTCTCTTGCACTTTTCCTGCTTCGTCCCACTAACTCATCCTCCCCTCCTTTTTTAGAACCGCCAGAGTGCCAGGGGACCACTCCGGTGGTGATAGTGCGCGGTACAAATGTCCTTTAACATTAACATTTTCATCTGTGTTAATGTTATTGGTTGGGACCTGTTTTTAGAAACTATAACTTTGACCCCGGACTCCAAACTATTGACTTCCCCAACTGTAAGTGTGTGGAGAAACTGAATGACAGAGGGTGATAGACAATAGATGGCAACAAGCTTATTATTTATATCACTATGGCTAAACCCAGGAGACCTGTATCCCAGCCAAAAAGTGCATATATAACTGCATACACCAGTAGGGAATTTGAGACATATTGTAACCTACAGAGCAATGCAAGACAGGATTGATAGCACATGCAAGAATTGCTCTGGAGCTTTTGTGACTAGTTGGTTCCTCAGTTCCTAGACTTTTCACACCCAAAGGAATGTCAGGTTTCTCAATCAAACTCTCCAACAAAGAGGATTAAGCATTTTCATGTGTTAATTAAATAAGACTTTCATTATTTCATCTTTGGTTTTATGCAATTTACTCTCAAAGATTTGCTACCTACAAAAGCTTACAATAACATGTTTCAAAAGGTCACCTAGTAGAGTTCATCTTCACACATTGTTTTAATTTACATGAATAAAAACAAAATGGAGCATGCGTTTACATAATTATTCTAAAACCAGAGCCTCTACTTGTTCAGCCTAAACAGTTATTGGTGAGTAGACCTCAGACTGTATCAGGGTAAATCATAGATTGGCCACAGTCAGAGCGAGCTTTAGAAAAATACAAAAGTTAGCAAATACCTTATTTAAAATTAAAAAGGGCTTCAGAACAGTAGCTTTTGCACAGGATTCTTGCTCTTTGGGCTACAAAAAAGGACTAACCTCTTCGAAGGCTCTCTGCTTTTCTTCCTCTTGCCGGCGCTCCTCTTGTTCCCGTAGATAATGCTCTTCTTGCCGTCTACGCTCCTCTTCCTGCCACCTGAGTTCCTCTTCTTCCCGCTGGCGCTGTTGCTCCTCCTGCCTGAGCTCATTCTCCCGTTGGCGCTCCTCCTCCTCCTCCTGCTGCTGCCTTCGCCTTGCTTCCTGCTTCAAAGCCTCCAGCTCAGCCTCCCTCTGGATTGTCCTCTCCAGGTCCCGACTTTCTTCATCTTCCTGGCTGAGGGAGCCCATCCCAAGAAGGGCCTCAGCTTCCCTCAGCCCGGCATTATCTTCCTCATTGGACACTGGAGAAAGCCCAGAGGATGGACTGTAAAGAAAAGAGACATGTGAGGTTGGACAGAAGAATCTGCATCTGTACAATGTGATTGTCCTAAGAAACGCCCCTATCATGAGTACCAACTCCACCATTGTTTCCCCACGCCTCCATTTTCTTCCACCTCGCCCCAGCTCCACAGTTCCAGTTAAAACACGGATCCCAAAGGATGAGAGATGCAACACAAAGCAACAAACACCCCATGGTCACTAGTACCTCATATTTTATGGTACCATACCGTTGACCCTTTTATCCATTCCTGCGGACTGCTGCGTTCCGAAAACCGGGTGTGAAATTGTTATGTTTTTATGGCTCATTAAAAAATATCAGATGGCAGGGTGGCTATTGAGACATTTCTATTTCATTGCTGCTTGAGCAGTAGCATTTTAATTAGAATTGTAAGAAAGGTTAACCAGTGCTTATAATCCTATCAGATCTCATTTACAGTGGTGAATGTACAAATAAAACATCTTTTTATTTTTGCTACTGATGTTTACCTTCTGCGTTTCCTTGCCAAAAACATTTTACATCCATCTTATGTTTCGGTTTTGTATGCATAACGGTCTGTATATTCCAGAAGCACCAGCCAGTCAGGAAATTAATATATTTTTTTCTAGCAAGATGCGTTACTCAAAGTGCACAAGCAATTTGATATACATCTGCATTACCACCACGCTGGCCGCATGAACACTTCAACATAATCCATTCAGAGGTCCCCTCATCCCCCCCCCCCCCACCTCAGTGATTGGGGAGTCCAGAGGGTACCGCCGTTGCTCCAGATAAGATTTAAAAAACGGGAGTATTTTAATCCCTATTTTTTTAAAGTTGTGAGTAAAATTATTTTTATGGGAGTAAAATGTATGCCCCATTCCCAATGAGAGTATTTTATAAGCAAGTAAAAATATGTTTCAACTGAAAAACAGAAATGTTTTTGCAATATTTATTTCTTTGCACCGTTATTCATGCACATTAAAAGACAATGCTCATAAATATAAACATATTTTAATCTTCATACATTTAATATTCTACAAGGAAATATAAAAAAAAATGCATGATCTGACATTTCCAGCGAGTTTCGTTTGTTAGATAAAGCAAGATTAACATAAAGGTCTCAATTACATTTAGACTTTCTACCCAATTTGTGATGTTAGTAAGGACGTGAGGAACATATGATTGAAAAAACAGGCCCTCAAGGATAAATAGCATTGATGGCCTGTTTTTTTCTTTTCAATCATATGTTCCTCACGTCCTTACTAACATCACAAATTGGGTAGAATGTCCAAATGTAATTGAGACATTTATGTTAATCTTGCTTTATCTAACAAATAAGGCTCGCTGGAAATGTCAGATCATGCATTTTGATTTTTTTTTTTATATTTCCTTGTGGAATATGTATGAAGATTAAAATATGTTTATTTTATGAGCATTGTCCGTCTGTCTAATTTTATGAATGCCAGTTCTTGATCGATGGTAAGTGTGGATTTTCACACCTGGCATTTATGAAGGAGGGTAGCTGTATTGTGGAACTCTCATTCTATATACGGTTGTATTTGTGTCCTCTCCCACACAGCCCCCTATACAAAAAGGACGTGGTAGCTCTATATCTATAAACTATGAACATCAAAAGATACATCTTACTTCTTTCAATCAGGAAGTTAAAATAGTAGCTTCTTCCTCTGGTACTACGTGCACAACTGGCCAAGCTTATCCATGGTGCTGTGAGGGTGAAAGCAGAGGTGCAAACTTCCACATGTCTTTCCCCATTTTTTTGTTTGGAATATTGGTACTCCCCCATTTATATTTTTGAGGAGTTTTTACCCATTTGTAGAAATTAAGTGGCCGATACACCCCTTATTTGTAGGGTTGGGAAGCGCCCTTTATTTCATAATGTGGTCGCTGGTCTCGTGCTAACTCTTCCTCTTTGTGGTGCACTTACATCACCAGGACACAGCTGCACAACAGTACACACAATTGACGGTTGGCGGGTGTGGTGGAGAAAGAGCTGTGGGAGCATAATACAAGCAAAGAGGGGAATATGAGTAAGAGAGTCAGAAATACAAGTAAGAAAAGGGTAATAAGTGGAGGAAAGAAGAGTGGCTTAGGTGGATGGTCACTGGAGAATAAAGACAAGAGAATAAAATAAACGTTGAGAGTAGAAAAGCAAAAAAAGCAAGAATACAGGGACGAAATGGAAGAATACAAGTAAGACAACTTGGAATAAAAACGGTGCCAAGCAGGGATATGGAAAATAAGATGGAAAGAGTGGAGTATAGGTTGGCGAGATAAGGAAAAAGGAAATAAGTACACGAGAGGGTACAAGGAGATGGAAAATAATGGAAGGAGACAATTGGGATAGTAAGTAAATACAAGTACTAAGAGGAAAATTAAAGTGTGATGCTGAGATTGACTGAACAAGCATAAAATAAATGAAGAGGCAATCTTGAGGAGGGGAGGCGGCAAGAAGGAATTGGTTAGAGTGGCTAATATAGATGATGAAATGAGAGTAAGAAGGGGAGGACGAGGCGGCGAGGACGATAAGAAGGGGACGAAGAGGATAAGGAGGGAAAGGGTGGGGAGGAAAACCAGCTCAAACAGGCAAAAAAGAGTGCAAAAGGGATCGGGATAGGATAAAAGCAAGAGTTGAAAATTATGTGAGAAATTCCTAAAAATGTAGAACTGACCTGCTCTTATATTCTCCAAAGGCCGAGCAACCGAGAAGGAAAAACATTAGAGAAGGAAGGGATGTGTAGGTCAGGGAAAGCCTATGCGGAAAAGAGATCACACTAATTCTACTGAGATCAATATAAAGCTCTGCCAGAGCGCACCAAACCTGGCCATCAGAACTGCCTGATATTCCTGACAAAATTCTCGCATAGACAGCTCTGTAAAGCACAGAAAACCTTTCCTCCAAGGATGCCTGATATTCCTACAGTGAGACTAACACACAGTTCCAGGACACACCAAACCTTGTCTCCAGTACTGCGTGGTTTCCGAGTACCAAGCCACAGAGACTGGTCTGCCAGTTCACATCAAACATGGTCTGAAGCACCACCTCCTATTAAACCACCACCCACAGTTCTGCAAAGGTACACAGCTGCTGCTTTCTGGGCGTTGTCTTTTTCTGCAATTGCTGCACTCAGCAGTGTTGAACAGTACTTTGGTTTGGTGTTTCACGTAGTGCTACCGGTTTCCTTTCAGCTTCTTCAAACAAGGCCTTCAGCAGTTCCTGCTAGTTCAGAACTAGGACACATCAAACTAGGTGCTCAGGGAATCATCGGTTATTCAATCAGTGAGGCCCACACAGCTATCCAGACTGCAGATAAGATACCTCATGCAGACCATCACTCTTGCCCTGTCATTGTAGTTTATTTCTTTGTTTGTTTCTGGCTTTCTTCCTTTCCCCACCCAACCACTTAGAAATTGGCTAAGGCAGTCCAGTGTCCCTTTCCTTGTGTCTTGGCAGCCTTCTCTCACTGCTTCCCTCTGCCTTCTTGCATCCACCTTCATCCATTCCTTGAACATCCCTCCTTAAAAACCCCCGCCCACCTATTCAGTTCTCATTGGTCCATGTTACCCCCACATCCCCACATGGCCGGCACAGCAGCACGTCAGAGGCCCTCCCAGAGCAGCCTTGCCCAGGAAGCCAGCCAAGGGCCAGGGGCAAAGATGAGCTCCCATCCCCTGTTTGCCCTGTTCAAACAGGGTGCCCCAACCAAGCACAAAACTGTCTGCAGCAACCTTCAGGTAAGAGACAACAGTTTTAGTTCCTTTACACAATATTAAAAACATAGCAGAAGTTAGGCGCCTTGAAGTTTGGTGCACATTACAAGTATACTAACTGTATCAAATGGTAGGTGCCTATCTAGAAGACATGACTATAGGCACACATCTAGACCATAGTCACTGCTTGAATTCAGTTCATTTCTATGCAATTAAATGAATCTAGGAGGGTAGCCAAGGTATAGCACCCAGAAGATTGTCAAAGGTAGCAAATACACTGCACTTAGATTAATTGCAAAGATAGCCAATGTATTGCATTTGGAAGATGTTTGAGGATAGCCACTGTGTGCACCTAGATGAACTGCGAGGATAGCACTTAGAAGACTCCGGGTAGCAAATACACTGGACTCAGATGAATTGTGAAGATACCTTATGTATTGCACTTAGAAGATTGAGGACTGCCAATGTATTGCAAAGATAGATAAAGTATTGCACTTAAGACGAATTGTGAAGAAAACCAATGTACTACAAGAGGATCTTGAGGGTAGCTAATGTGCTGCACCTAGATGAACTGTGTAGATGGCCTATGCATTGCATTTAGAAGACTGAGTGTAGCAAATACACTGCACTCAGATGAATTGTGAAGATAGCTTGGTGGGCTGAACTAGGAAGCGCCATGGTGTTGCTGCAACGCTCCATATAGCTGAAGTCCCTTTTTGGAAAGAGCGTGATTGCTAGTAGCACCCATGAGTAAGTGAGATCTCGGTGTGCCCCTCACTTTTAAACAACCTCAATTTTCCCTGTTCCAGACCAACTCAGCAGCTCCCTGCTCATTCCATCTCTCTCCTCCCTTCCCCGCCTAGTTCCTCTGTGGTGAAGGGTGGGCTGAACTAGGAAGCGCTGTACAGCCAAAAGAGGCAGGGCAGCCTTGTCTGGCCCGCCATCGGCTAAGGTCCAGAGGCAAAGGGCAGCTCCCCTCTAGACAGCTCTATTCCAGGTTTGCCTGTGTCTGCCTGACGCAGAATACCTAAAGCGACTGATAGGGTAAGTGTGGTGTGTGCGGGGAGTACAGCCATTACTTTACTCCAGTAACACACCATCATTCTTACCATCAAATATCCTATACCAAACTAATTGTGTAACTGGTATTTATTGTACTGCAAAAGTAGAATTTGATTGCTTCGCCATTGCACTGCCAAAGTGGAATCTAGCTTTTTTTTTTATTACACTGAAAAGTTGAATCAGAGTGGTTTTCACCTTTCTGTAATAGATTAATCTACTTCCTTTTCTAACAGTTCTCCCAAACTACTTCCACCCCTCTGCCCCACCCGCTAGGACACGAATGAATTAACCCAGATCGGTCTCCAAAAATAGACATCTTTGACTTTCTATCCACTGAAAACCCCAACATCCTATTCATGACGGAAACCTGGTTCAACGATGACTTCAATACCATCGCATACTAGCCTTCCCACCAGACTACTCCCTCTTGTACATAACAGGTCCAGCAAAGCGAGGGGGGGGGGCGTATTGGGAGTGGCCATCCTCCACAAGTCAGACCTTTCAGTAATATCCACAAGAACCTACCTTGCGGCACTGAATGCAAATATATTCTCGCAGAGTTCCATTTTGGCCCTTCCTTCTCCTATATCGGCCAACCGGCTATGACCAGAATTTCGTGGACTCCCTCTGGCACTCCCACTCAACCACGCTGATCCAGCAGCCTTCGCTCACTTTGCTAGTCAATTTTAGAATTTGATTTGATGTTCCTGCCAACCCTATGATCCGCTCCCTCACCGACAAGCTGGAAGCTCTCAGCCTATTACAACCGATATCCCACCCTATTCACATTACAGGGCACACTTTCAAAGCATTATTCTGCACATCGGACGTAGTCTCTCCACTTCCACCTCACCCCCTCATCTTGACTGATCACCAAACTATACTCTTCTTGCTTTGACACGACTGCCCACTCCTCCACTTCAAGCAAACATCTCCCCAACTACCCCCACTGTTAGGCAAAGTTTGTATGCAGTACCCTCGGGGAACACTACAAACAACTCTGACTACAGGTATAGGAATCCCAACCCTTGGTATAAGCTTGTGCTACACAGTTCTGGTTGCATGTTGAGCAGCCAGGCTCATCTCAAGAGGGGTCAATGTGAGCTGTAGTGGAGATACACAGAGATTTACAGTTACAAGTATTCAAATATACTCTTACACTCAAGGTTTCTTGAATAAACAATTATTAATTTATCAGTCAGAATAAGCCTTCTTCAGAAGGGAGCAATATAATAATAACACTCAAATACACTTAATATCTCTAAATCAGTAGATCCCCTTTTGGGATGGCCCACAGACGCTACCTACACCCTCAGATGACTTCAATTGCAAGGGCGCTGGGGACATTAATATACCACTGTTGCATTTAGAATCATATAGTAAGTCAAAGGAAAAGCTCATTTAGAACATACAAGAGACCACAAATATTCTTAAGCAGGCAAATACTTTTGGAACCCCCCCAGAAAGAGTCATTCAGTACAATGGGCTAGGCCAAAATCAATGGGCAAACGTCTTAAATAGGATGCAGCACTTCTGGTAGGTAAGTAGAAAAGTCTTTGCACAATGTCTTAGGAGTCTTTGAAGAAAAGAAGAATCAAATGTAGGGCCACAAGCTGATTAGACGTGAGTAGTAGAAGATGCAAGCAACTCTACAGTAAGAGGTAAGTTATCTCAGACTTTTTACAGTACCTTTGTATTGAATAAAAAAGTGCAGCAGGTGACTTCTGTTCCTGTGCAGCTCTGCAGATCTCACCGTTAATGGGCCTCAGTCGTTCCGGGCTGTTGAGATGGGCTTTTCTTGCTTCTGGGTCCCGCACTCTGTTGAGGGGGCTCAGGCTCAGTCAGTCCTGCTTCCTGGGAGTCCAGAGGATCTTCTTGAAGCTCTAGGCCAGCTTAAAAGTTAACGCACACAATCTGGTGTTCCTCTCCCTGGCTGTACAGGTTTTCAGCAGCAACTCTGTGGAAATTCAACCAGCTCCGAGATGGATGTCCAGGTGGCTTACGATTGGTCCCACCAACTCAAGGGGAGAAGTCGTCCTTGCAGGGGCTTCTCTGTCGATACGAATTTGGAGTTTCAGCAGGGTTTCACCGGGCAAACCAACGTACCAGGAGTTGCAGCAGGCGTCCTCTTCAAGTTCTTCTTCGGTTCCTTCATCCAGTGGTCGACTGCCTTCCAAGCCAAAAGCCTCGCCTTTTATTCAGTTCTCTCCCATTCATTCCAGCCCAGCTGTCAGTCACCCAGCAGGGTGGCTGTCCTTGCCGGACAGTCAGCCAGCCAGCCAATCACCACAGAGTGCATTTGGGTCTCGTAGGAGACTAAGTACAGGGAGTTTCGGGCACCTCCCTCACTTCATGCCTACCCCAGACACCCTGGAGCCAGAGGCGGGCTTCACGCTCGAATCCCGCCAAAGGCAAGGCGAACAATGGGACCAAACCTGGTTTGGCGCGCAGAGTACATCTCAAGAAGGACCTTCTCACAAAGAAATGGCAAAAAAAGAAGACCGGGGCAATTTTGACAAAAATGGCACCCTTGGGTGCTTTACTGCAACTGCGAATGCAGCCCGCAGTAAATGCACACCACAGTAGTTAAAACGAAACCACTGCCATCAGCCATTCAGTGAGGAAAGGGTAACATGGGAAGCTAGACAAAGGGGATACTAGGTAACCCCTCCAGCAACCTATTGTAAGATAGTGTGTGCTGGGTCTAGAAAGTTACAAATGTAAGTAAAGTGAATTTCACTTTACTGCTCTTGGAAACAGTAGTTTATTTAAGAGAAGGTATTTAAACCTTTGGGAAATCCGAAAGACTTCCCTGCGCCACTGCGCTGAAGGTGCTGTGACACACAAATGATGATGCCTATGGAGTTTGTCAGACTCCAAAACCAAAAGAAACGCAGTGTTCAAAAATCACAAAAAAATACACGAGAGAGTGGGAAAAACAGCCCACTCCTTCATTTCAAGCAAACATCTCCCCAACTACCCCCACCACCCTCTCTCTTTGGAATAAAAGCATCAGCAACCCAGACCTGGCCAATTCCTTACTAATTACAATTGATGATCTCTCTAACAGCAAAGGGAACCACTCCATTGACCTCTTCGACTAATGTCTGTCCGAAGCTCTGGTCCCCTCTTGCACCGACACATCCAAACGATGAAGCTCACACACCAAGTTGTACACCCCTTCCCTCATAACCTCAAGCATCCCCAAGAGCGAATTTGGAGCACCAAACCTACTCCACAAAACAAAATGGCCCTTGCAAGACTGAACAGGGTTTACTGGACAGAAATCAAGAAAGCCCAAAAAAAAAAAAAACAAACACATTATGGAAACAGAATCTCCAACTTCAACAATCCATGCAAGGAACTCCACAAATTCCTAGGGGAATTAAAGTCTGCTAGCACTCCATACAAGGAGCTCCACAAACTCCTAGGGGAATCAAAGTCTGCTAGCTCTCCTACCACTAACACAAGCTTTCTGAGATGAAGTATCCAACTACTTTCATAACACTGCACTCGAAAGACATCGCACCATCACTGCAAATCAAGCTCTGATCGCTCCCTCTACTCTCTCTCAAACTGACCCTTCACAGTTCTCCCCACCAGCCATCTCTTCGATCACACCCATTTCCCAGGCCAATTTCTACCACCCACTAGCACTTAACCGACCCTCGTTCTCCCCTGGAGACCTTTGCCCACTATCCTTTCTAAAAAAGATCCTTACCACCACCGGTGCAGGTGGCATCGCCCACTCCATCATCTATGACTCCCTCATCTGGCTTCTTCCCAGAGCGCTTCAAAACCTCTCCCATCAAATCACTACTAAAACAAACTCACGCTCGACCCACTCTCCCCATCGAGCTACCGCCCCACTCTCCAAAAACTGTGTCATTGCTCAACTAATGGACCGCACTGCATACAAGCAACTTGTCTTCTTCACAAAAGCCTGTAGGCTACTTGCTCCAGCCCAATTGGCGTTCAGACCCCCTGTGGAACGGAATCCTCCCTGATCTCCATCTGGAATGATCTGAACTGCTGATTCAGATGGTTGCACTGCACTCATCCTGCCAGATCTATCCGCGGCCTTTGATACCATCGACAACAATACTCAGAAACAGGCTGCTCACCCTAGGCATCAAAAGACTCAGCCCTCAATTGGATACCCTCATTCATTTCTAAATCGCTCGCAAATCATTCTACTTCCACCTTTCTCGTTCTCCCCTCGCCCTGTCACAAAAGAGGTCCCACAAGGTCTCCCCTCTTCTTCAACATCTACCTAATCCCACTGCCAGCTCTCATCTGCTCTCACAGCCTTACCTGCTACAATTCCGTAGACACCTAGATCATTTTAAAAATTCCAAAAGACAGCTTCCCCCCTTCTCGACCTTTGGACGACGATGGAACAACCATATCCTCAACCTGGGCAAATCAGAAATCCTAATAGGCAGCAAATCAACTCTCATTCCCCATCCTATACCTTGGCCACATTCCCTGGGAACCAAACCTGCCGCATCCACTTCCATTAAAAATTTTGGATGCACCATGGACGCAGACCTAGGTCTCCCTAAACACATCAACTCTGTATCCAGAACTTGCCACTTCCACCCTAAAGCAAATACTTCCCTCCCTCTCGTATACTCAAAGAGTCTCTGCAACACTGCCCATCATCTCCCACCTAGATTACGCCAACTTCCACTATCCTGGCATCCCAACATGCCAGGTCTGGAACCTTCAACAAATTCAGAGTACTACAATGGCTGCCTCCCTATCAGCCTAAGAGCAACCTTCAAAAACATGTGCGTCCCACACCAAGCCCTCCATAATACAGGAAAAGATCTTCCACTAGCAACCCCCCACAACCCTTAGATTGGGCTCGGTTTCCCCCTTAACACTCCACTAGAATCGGCAACTCAGCCTCGCTCTATCCTAGCTCGCACAATCTGGAACACTCTTCCTCGGCACATCTGCCGCATACAGTACTACTGTTCCTTCAAAAAAATCCTAAAAACCTGGCTATTTACCAATTGATCCTGAACCCATCCCTAACCTTCCAACTCCCAAACCTAGCATGCGAACATTAATCAACAGGTGGCGCTGGCCGCTGTCGCGGCAGCCCTGACTGCACTGCACTAGGCGGCACCAGACATTATCGTGGCAGCCCGGACCTCAAACACTATTCAAAACCAACCATGACCATTGCTCTCTCAAGCACCACTAGCTGGACACAGGCCATCATCTCGTTGTCACACCATGAAGTGTCATGAGATCGAATAGTCACTGCACTGGTCATGTACATGGAAAACAAGCAAATCACAATGAAAGTTGCGGATACAGAATGATAGCACCGCCGCATTCAGATAGATTGTGTTTTCGGGCAAGACCTTTTCCTGTGAGGAATCGCACACCAAGGGAAAGTCAGGTGGGGGTTTCTCGTGTATTGCTCCACAATGCAATCACAAACTTTCTCTGAATCACACAGATGTTTGTTCGTTTATTCTTTTGTATTGCACTCCAGACCCAGGGGTATCAGGGCACACAGGTTACAAGGATATTCAAAGCTTGATTACACAGTAAAGTGGCATATATACATAGTATTTTATTCTATACCTTACAGATGGTTGTGTGGGGTGGCTGGGTATCGCACCTTCATGAACCACAGGTTTGACTTCTGATGCTAAAGGTAACATTTGGGAAGGTTTAGTGCGCGCACACAATCTGAAGATTCACCATGCTCTCCACCTGGAAGAGCTTGAAAGTGCAGCCCATGCTCTACTGGTGGCCATCTGTGAAGCATAGCCTGCTGATGTCGCCAACCTTTTTGCCACAGACTCAAGAATTGACAGAGGATGACACTACCCGATTGGATGCACATACAACAAATCACCAGCCGAGTAACTTAGGGTTAGACCCAAAGTTAATTTATGCAAAACAAGGGGGGGTCTGGGAAACGCTCTACCAGCACGAACACAGCCCATTGACTTGTTCTTGGGTGGATGGCCCCTGGGAGAGTCTCAACCAAGTCTTTAGCTCACTGTCCCTTTCACAAAGAAGAAATTTCCCCACATATCAGTCTTTGTCCTGCCCAGGGGCAGTGCAGCACCGACATGCTAGGCAATTCTCCTCTGAACAAGAGTACCACAGCAACCCCATACACATGTTAGAGTCTCTCCCAGGGGTTATTCACCCAAGAACAGGTCATTGGGCTGTGTTGGTGCTGGTAGAGAGATTCCCAGACCCCCCCCCTTTGTTTTGCATAAATTAACTTTGGGTTTCACCCTAAGTTAACAGGGCGATCCAGACGTGGACCCCTTGCACACTGTTCTTAGAGAGGCAACAGTTTCACCTCACGGATGATGCCCAACAAGGCTGAAACACGTGTATGGGGTTACTGATGGTACTCTTGTTCAGAGGAGAATTGCCTAGCATTTGGGTGCTGGACTGCCCCTGGGCAGGACAAAGGCCGATATGCAGGGACATTTCTTCTCTGTGAAAGGGATAGTGAGCTAAAGACTTGGTAGAGTCTCTCCCAGGGCTTATTCAGCCAAGAACAGGTCATTGGGCTGTGTTCGTGATGGTAGAGAGATTCCCAGACCCCCCCCCCCCCCTTTGTTTTGCTGCAATAAACTACCTACCTCAGGCAAAAACTTTTTTGCAGGTATAAATGTCTGTTGCAAATCAACTTAATGTGAATGATTCACATAACGAGAGGTTGTTAGCTACAATTAAGTAATTACCTTTCAAACATGTGTCTATCCAGGAAGGAATGGCTGTTCTAACTCACCATAATGCGATAATGTAGATCAGGGAGAATGTGCCACTATCGGATATATGTTTCCCTGCAGAAATGCCACAAAAAAATGCTATGTTGCATATACTTTCTAAACCAAGTCTCAACACCGGCCCCTTGAACCAGAACTAAGATGACCAGAAATGTACAACATTAGAGAGCAACTGGTGCCAGATACAAATGACAATCAGGCGAGGGAGACAGGGGGGGGGGGGGAGGGGGTAATTTGGTGGAGTTGTATTGTTCAGATTCTAGAAAAAGGGGGCCTGTAAGCACCTCTTCTCAAGATGAGGTAGCTTAGTAGGCTTCTCAGAGCAAGGTTAAAGGTTTTACCAGCTTTGAGTTTTGTCCTCCTGATGTTGTGCTCCCTTATTTTTGTTATGTAAATAAGCTGTTATTATGCAGTTTGAAAGGATGCAGGGTTCTACTGCTGTGGGGCTATCAGCCCAGAGCTAGGTTATGTGCGTTGTAGGTATACAGTGTGCCCTGGAAGAGGCTCCTGTCTAGTTTCTTAACCCATCTTGCAACCATGCATAGCTTGTACGGTGTGTGTATGCAAGTCCAGTGGTTTTGTTGCACAGTATGCCATCAGCAAAGTCCACTGCCACTCTACACAATTATGTGCCAAAAGTGGTTCTTCTCTGCCAAGAAAGTAAAATACACAAAATCTAAATATCCGCCCCCCCCCCCCACAAGCCCCCAACCTGCAGGGTGCGGCAAGGGTCTGCAAATGAATTCATGCTTTGACAAACTAAGCTGTCCATTTGCCAATAACATCAGAGATTCCATGTCTATGCTAACAATATAATTAAAGAATAACCACCCAGCGCTCGATGGAGGTTAAATGGTGATATGCTTGCATCTCAGAAAGACAGAAATCATGCTTCTTGGCCCATTTATAGCTACGCACTGTCACAGAACTGGGGGCACTCAGTCAGAAAGTGTGTAACATGAAGTTTTTACATTTTCTCAGACCTTTCAATAGGATGAAAAAGCCACTTATCACACAGGTTCCACCACTTTGTGAGGGTCATCCTTCTTATTCCCCAGCAGCAGATTGCCATGGTCCTGGTAGTAGTCATCTCATGTCTCAGTAATGGAATCCTGTCCAACTGAGTGGGAGAGGGGTAATGGTGGGGTCCATCTTGTCCTGACATTTAGATGAGAGGAGAGATGGGAGTGCTAGGGAGAATTTTCACTTTCTGTGCCAATTCCATTTAACCTCAGAGACAGACCCCTAGCCCTTTGCTGGAATTTGGGACCTTTTTGATTTTTAACCTCGAGTGAGTGGGCCTTTTTGCCACCCACTCATGTTTTTTCCTTTAAAATTTTGTGTTCCTTATATTTGAATGGAGTCTGGTAAACTCCGTAGGCATCTGCTTTTTATATAGTGACACAAAGCAGCCTTTGCACAGTGCCACTGGACTCCTCTAAACAGTTAAATACATTTCCTTGTGTGAACTACAGTTCCCAAAAGTAGTAGGACAACTTTTGTCTTACTTACCTTTTTCCTTTGTGGGTCCAGCACACCAGGGCCATCTTAAGCACTTTTGGGGCCCTGGGCACGGACATCTTTCGGGCCCCCCTCTACCAAACCAAAGGAATCAAGAATACTGGTCATGCCCCCCACCCGTCACGCTCACAACCAATCGGTTGATATGCTCTCTCACAGCATAATAAGCAGGTTTACTCCCTTTAAGTCCCCTTAGCCTCTTCATTCGGAATGGAACAAGTAGCTTTGGAAGACCAACATTAGAGATTGGTATGCAGCCCGTGGTATTAATGCAGGACTGTATATAAAAAAGGTACATGTAACCCATAATATACAGAGAACTCACATTAGCTGCCTCATAGACTGCAAAAGTGTTCATGCATGGATAGAGACCACCAATTAGAAGGAAGGAGAACACTACACAAACGATAGCATGGATAGTGGAGGTAGATTAGAAGCTACCAGGACGGTGTCTTTATCCAGACAGACTGGGATTAGAAGTGGGATATGGTTTTCAAATAGTGTTGCCATTAGATATCAAAAGGAACAAATGCCTGTGGTGTGCAATATAAATATGCTCGCTATTAACACAGTGAAACCATGAAAAAGGCTTTTATGAAGATCATTCCATGAGAAGGCAATCACTCTGAAGGGCTGACAATTTTGAAAGGTTTAGGGACTGACAATATTGAGATCTTAAGATTAAATGAGATGCCCAGGATCACACATTGGTTAAGGGATGAAGGGGTGAAGCTGGGATTTGTGCCAACTATGCAATTTCTTCATTGGAACACTTTATTTTCCAGTTCTTACCCTGATCTAAAACAATCTCATTTTATTTTTAAAAAACGGACATGGAAAGTACACAAATCACATTACCAAACATGACCATTTTTAAACAAATTATTATAGAAGGGTGTTATGCAAAATCAGAATGATTCTAGCTTCATTCTCTCCATCATCAAGGGAAGTATATCAAAATCAGTATACCAATCTATGATTTAACAAATCAAATCTGGGTTGATCTTTCATATTTTAAAGCTTGAAATACTTCCAAAACAATGGCTTGTGACATTTTAATTTATGCACATGCATAACACCTTTGTTTTTTTTACTAAAAAACAAACCGTTTTTGTGTCAAACAAGCAGACCTTAAAATGCCCGAGGCCTGCAACATATGGTCCGCTCTCTTCAGTCTACCATCCCTTCCCCCAAATGGCCTACATAAGAAGAAAGATCAAGTAATAGGCTACACTATACAGCAGCATGCAAGAAGGCAAACCTCACAGAAGAAAGCACAGTAATTTAAAATAGATTAGATTTGATCAGGGTCACTGTATCGTCCGCTGGCAAATCCAGGATACAAGTATGAACGCTTTCGTTCCATAGTCTTGAATTTTGATACGCATTCACCGCTTGGACTAACAGTTTATGCCATCATTGGAGGCGATTGCCTAGGTTTTACAACACCCCATCTGAACAAACCGATTTGTAGACCTTCACCATACGGATGATATCGTTTTTATAGCAACCCCTAGCTGGTGTAGGTACCTTGCTGATAATAGCAGTTGTTGTTCTGCAAAACCAAGTACGTATGCAGGCAGGTTTATAAACTTCAGACAGTCTTGCTGGAATGAGACATTCTAATTGTGCATATTAACACATATCTCTGCAATGGGTGCTTCACACACTAAGCTAACTTCTGAGCCACTGTGGCACTCAATTTACCAATATGCATTTCACCATTGCCTATTGCACATGATCAACATAATTCCCAAAGAAAGGAAAGAATGCTACAGAGTTGTGCCATAAGGAACACATGAAACGATGTATAGTGAAGTGAACACAGACAGCAATACATGATGAATTGATCATGACAGAATGTACTTGTAAAAACAGAAAGGCAATGAGTTTAGTGCCTCAGCAGCACCCCATAAAATATCATGACATGTGTCATTTAAGACTGGTGAACAATGGAATCTTACTTCAGCTCAGCCACTCTTGTGGGGCACCCTCCAAGGTGGGGGCCCTGGGCAAGTGCCCCTTTTGCCCTCCCATAAACGTCTCTGCAGCACACACCACATTATGTGGAGTACTGGGGGGTTACATAGCAACTTCTTATCCCACTTCTCATGTAACTTTTGTTGCACTAACTAACCTGAATGGCTGGTGACCGTGGTTTCTTTTTACTACCTTTTGTGCAATGTATATGCAGGCCGATTTCTCAGCTGCACCAAGTAAAGCACCCAAGGGTGACCATTTTACAAAAATGGCCCAGGTCATCTTTTTTAACAATTTCTCATGTTTGCATTCCTTATGGGCTTTTACTCTGTCGTTTAGATTAGGTTTGAGTCCTTTGTGTGTTTTAACTTTGGCGGGCTTCATCCTGAAGCCCCTGCCAGGCTCCAGTGTGTCTGGGAAGGCAGGAAGTAAGGGAGGCGCCCGAAACTACTAGCCTTTGTTTGTAGGGATGCCTGGTCGAAACCAGTTCCAACTGTGAGAAACACCCCCTGTGTGATTGACAGCTTAGTCCTGTGAATGAATGGGATTTCGCATAAGGCGAGGGTTTTGGGATTACAGGCAGGGTCGGCCACTGGAACATAAAATCGGAAGAATGACCCAGACAGACGCCCGCAGCACCTTCCAGGTCCGATAAAATTACTGGTGAAGCCTTGCAGCTGTGCTTACCCAGTTTTCCCCCATCGACAGGGAAGCTCCACCAAGGACGACTTCCCCCCTTAGGCTGGTGTGACCAAGTAGCCTCAAGACCCGATTAGTTCTGGGCCAACCATTGTGTCGCTGTGACCTTCCTGGGCTACAATTTCCCAATACCTGCGGTACCTGGACCACCGACGAATGCAACAGCTTACTGACAACAAATTTGGCCAAAACTTCATGGGCATCTTAAAGGACCTCCAGAAGCAGGAATTCTTTGTCCAGTGTCCCCTCATCAGAGTCCAGGACTGAAGGACCAAGGAAACTCCAACTGGAGCCATTTGTTTTTCTTTGGCGCTGAGAAAAAGGCACCAAAACCACAAAGAGCCACTGAAACGAGTGGAATCCATTGCTGCAGATTCCCTCTCGAGATTGCGGCCGCAGAAGCCCGCCAGACATCCTTCCTTTCGCCACCACGACCAAGGTCCAGGAACAAGGGTCTGCATTGCTGCTTCAAGAAGCAAGTCAGCTGGAACATCTGCTTCAATTCTAAGGTACTGTGGGGCTTTGGGTCCAACCACCTTTAGCCAAATCTAGTGCTTCCTAGCTTGGGGAGTGCTCTTATCCATCCTTTTGAATTACTGCAATTCACTTGTGCAGGCCTAAAAGCTTGCGCACATCAGATAGGCTCTCCTGGATTTTTCTTCAATGAACTACTGACCGTTCAACTAATTTTTTCTAAGAAGATTGCATCAGAACTAGAATGGTCTAATTGACTGTCCAGTCTCCCTAAAGGCATCTCTTCTGAACTCTACTGGCTTTGGCAGTGTTTGTTCCCTTACAGGTTTTAATTGTTTGACACTATTATTGCTGGGATGAAAGATTTCTCCCTCCTAACTCAATATTGTATGGTGAACCATAAATACTACTAATGACCTTAACTGATGTCACGGTCTGCTGGAAATGTTTTAGTACCAAAAATAATTCTCACCTGCATTATTACTGCTTGAATAACTTGATTCTGAAATTCTACTTGATGTTACTATTAGTTGCTGCATAACCTAATGATTCTTTTACTTTGTGTATATATAAATACATACTTTTAATATAACATTTAAGGGTGTGCGTGTTTACTTGAATACTTGTGATTACTGATCTCATTGTACTGCTCCACTGCTCACTGTACACATTCTAAGATAAGCCTGGCTGCTCAGGCCACTCTACCAACTTGTGTAGTACAGACCTATGTTAAGAGTTGGGTCACTAATACAAAGCAGATAAGTCTTGTAAGGTCCACACCAGTTGGACTCTACAATATTTTACCTAATAGGAAGCAGACACACTGCCCATCATAGGTTCTCCCAGTTAGGTCCCAATATGCATGACCCCCAAATGCCTAAACATCTGCCAAGTCCTGAAGCCTCTAGCTGTAGCTCGTTTAAGGATGATCATGCTCACCACGTTGTACCATAATTCCATCCTTCGACCTCTTATAACTGGCAGCTAACCAGATTCTAAGCACTCCCTGTTTTTGTTAATGGGGAAAGGTCACCGTTTTGATACTGTAGCAGGTAAGAATGGTTCTGGTCCTGCCCTCTATTGAGGAACCAAGCCCAGGAACCACAGAAAAGTGCTGGTCACTCTCCATCACATCCCAGGTGAGCCACCATCAATTGAATGGGGAATTCCAAAATCAATTTGAAGTCGATCCACAGTAAAAAAATAAATAAATACAAATTACACATTTTGTAGGGGATTCATATATCTTTCCATTGGAATCCACTTATCATTCCTCATAGATCTTAATAGACATTACCTCATCTTCATTCTCGATTGCATGTCCTCAACACCCTCCTCAGGGCTTTCGTCCTTATGGTCCTGAAAGCGGTCTGATGGCTGAAACTCACATGATGTACCAATACGCAGGGCCGCGAACCCGCCACCAAAGGCCTTAAATCCTAGATTCTATTAAAAAAAGCAAAAGAAAAACAAACCACACAAAACATCAGTGCCTGTGGAAAGTAACAGATATTGGGAGGGAAGAAAAAAGAAAGTGGTAAAATGCAACGTTTTAAAATATTACAGAGTTATTTTAGCCTTTACTCCCTAATCATGTAGCTTTGAAGCACTGTAAATAACAAGATTGACTAACAACTTTCGAAGAAGGTAAGCTGGCACGACTACACATTTATCTAGTAACCTGCTGCTTGCACACAACATTGCTACATCCGATACAGTAACTTACTGATATATTTCACCAGCTCAAGTGAGACTACAGAGGCTATAGCATCTGTAAGTGCTTATGGGATGATCTTTTGGAACTTTAAATAAGTCAGGTGGAGAAGAAGTACCGCTTTAAATCCAAAATGACCCCAGAACCTACACCCGCCCACACAAGGCCATTACAATACCTTGTATGTTAAAAGAGCTGTTTTGTCGTCAGATTTTTATATACTCTGGCCTGGTGGACAGATGTATAGAAGGCCAACCTAGTATCGTGACAGGGACAACTATGGAAGTTGTAGTTCTACCAGTTCAAGGTAGCAAGTCGAGTGGTCTAGGCTAGGTCTCAAGAGGTGAGGAGCTGGCACGGGGGTCCACAATGAGCACACAGTGAAATAGTCAAGGAACACACTTAGTCAAAGAGGTATAAAAATACTTTTTTTTTCGTATGGCCAAACAACACGGATCTGTGTGAAATGACTGAATGCAAAAGGCTGACTACCAAAAGTCAGACTTTTTTTCTTCTTTTTTTTTCATTTTTCTGCAAATATATGTGTGGGGGGAGACTCCCCATCTTACCCCTATACATTTTTATTAACTTTACCCCCCCCACATATATATCTGTGGAACAATGGGGGGGGGGGAAATTGGACTTTTTGCCCTCTCATTCTTTCCAATTCCAAATAACAGTGAAATCTGACTACTAACAGGTAATATCACTCAGTACTAAAAATAGATACACATAAAATTACTGGAGTTGGGAAAAATACATATCAAAACCCTGAAAAGGAAGGTACAGATTAATATTAGCACGACTAGTCCACGGAGATTCAATCCTAACTTGAGAAGTCCATCCTAACATGTATGTGGCCTTGTGTTTTGTGAAGCTGGAAAAAAGATAGGGTCTCTGGGGTCCAGTGATCAGTTCCAAGTGTCAGGGGACGAGTTAAACTAGATTACAAATGTGTTCCCAATTTTGAGTGTTTGTGTAAACAAGCAGTGGCAAAGCCAAAGTAATCCAAGTTTCCAAACTTTTAATTAGGGAGTAAAGGGGGTTCAGGTAAGTATTGCTACAACTCACTCCCTGTACTCCCGATTCTTCACAGGACTTGGCAGGTGAATTGAAGAGGGTCCAAGGTCGCTTTTCCCACCGTCAGCCTCAGCCCTTGATTCCCAGTGGTTGCAGGTTCAAGCAGCTTGTCTAATGCTGGTGCAAGGTCTCCCAGTTGAAGAATGCAGCAGAACTCAATGCAGGAGCCCTCTCAGGAGAGGAATGGACGCAGGTACGTAATTTCGGATGATGGCCAACGATGCACAGCGACACAAAGGGGTTCACTTGCAGCAGTCAGACTTTCCCTCCTATCTTGGGTCCCGTTGATGCTAGGACAACAACATTTCACAGAGGCAAGCCTCGTTGCACGAGCTGAACATCTCCCAAATTTCATGCCTCCACTCAGAAGCGGGATGTCTGCAGCACAGTTGCCCAAACTCAGAGCTGTCCGCCATAGGGCGGTCCTGGGGCACTTCCTAAGGCTCTTTTTAGGATGTTGAAAATGGATGTTCCCTCCACTCCAAGAGTCACAGCTCCTTCGCAGGACTGCTGAAGATCTTCCACAGGACAGGGCTCTACCAGGGCAGCAGCAAACGTTGGTTGCCAATCCTTCTTCTAATTGATCCAGTCTCCTCACAAGTCTTATAGCTGGACAGGCGTCTTGGCTCCTTCTGTTTCTACCAGGATCTCTCTAGAGTGGGTGCAGGTGCCCTCTTCTTATCCTAAAAGCCAGCATCAGCTCCCAATAGCAGATCTGCCCCCCACACACACCCCAGCAGTGGTCCAATCAGGACCACTGGCAGTAAAACGCATGCAGAACACTGGCACCAGTTTGTGGATTGGGACCAGACAGTAACAGACCACTTCGTGGCAGCCAACACACATAGCACTCCAGTAGCCCGCCAAAAGCCTCTGCTTTCCCGACCACTGGAAGTACATAGAAGGATTTTCCTGGCCTCACATGCAAGGAAGGCGGCTAGAAGACAAGATGGCCAAAGGACAAGCTAAAAACATGGCCATGTTTGACGACTAACCACATTTAGTAGCCAAACGCGGTATAGCTAAAACGAAATGGGGTAAAAAGGTCACTGCTGCCACCAGCTTGTCCATTTGGCACACCTAGAGTAACCAAAATCCTCTGAGTGTTAGTCTAGGGCAAAACAAAAATGGTACCCCACTATACTGCATTGTAAGATGCATTGTACAATGATAAAAACGACAAGTGGTAAAAAGTTACTAAAAGTAGTAACAAAGTAACTAGACTAGGTTTCCCAGTACTGACAGCCTGAAGGACATGTCTTTTTCCCCATAACAGATGGGCAAAAGCCAGTGTAGTCAAGCTTAAGGCTTTATTGCACTGTAAAAACAACAGGTCAGCTACAAAAATAAAAGAACAACGTTTTGGGGGTCCATGGAAATGGAAGGAAAGGTGCAGTAAAGAGGAATCTTTCCTAGCAGTCAGCTTGCAAGCCGTGCCAATGGAGGACATCTTTTTTCCACATGAAGCTTAAAAACAAAATTCTTGGTTCTGATTTCCAAGACGAGAATGGGAACAGTTGGACCATGCAGCAGTCCCCTCACCCTCCCATTATTTTAGCACTCTTTCAGATATTGGCAAATGAGACTCGGTGTGCAGTCCATTTGCCATTTCTCAAGGCTTTAAATTCTAATATCCAACTAAATGGTGCAGACTAGTGAAACGCTAAAAAAGTAAAATTATGGGTCACCCAGCCAGGATACAAACCTTCAGACTGCAGATGCTCACTGTGAGAAACCAGAAGGTGCCTCACCCACTAGTCCCCGGGGATCTGTCATCCAGGTGGCCAGGACACGGCCATCGCTTTTGGATCCAGTTCCTGGGGGTGGACCAGTGCTGGAGGATAACCGGATGGTAAGACGCAGTATTCCCCTTCCCTGTAACACCATTACCCCATCCTACCCGATAGGTTATTTAGGGACTCTACCCCCACACCCCTTTTGCAACACAAACACTTTCTCACTGAAAGCCAGCTCTAAAAGGAAAACAGACTAACACCTGAGCCGTGTACCCGACAGGTCCCAATACTATGGTCAGGCGAGGTCAGGCAATTAGCGACAATCACTCACACCTGACTTCCATTACACTTCCCCCACATGGATGAAAGGCGGAGCATGAGAGTACACTCTGAACGAGGCAGAGCACACAAGGAAACAGCGGTTCCAAGATGGCAGTTTAACAAGAGGAGAAAGGAGAAACGCGGGACCCAGAAAGGGGTTGCAAGGACCTTGACCTTTTTGACAAGGAACTATTGAGTCTGTGAAACCTTGAGAGAAAGCAGAAGACCAGGAAACAAAGCTGAAGAACCCTGCATTGTGTGTCGAGGTATACAGGGCGCTCCCGTGTCAGTAATCAAGGCAGGTAGAATCTCCAGCTATCGTGGTACTGTCGTTGGCTCCAAGAATAAAACTGCTTCAATGAAAACACAGCCGGTGAGTTTGGGAGACCGATACGAGACTGGTCTGTGTTGAAGCCAAGGTTGCAAGCAGCAACATTGTATGGCAAGTGCTGGAACTAAGTATTGGGGAAAATGCTCATTTCTGTGCTAATTTCCTTCAACCTTAGAGACCCCCAGCTCTTTTGCTGGACTTTAGGACTTGATTTTGACCCTGGAGCGAGTGAGCCCTTTTTCTCACTCTCTCATGTGTTTTGATCTGATTTGGATTTTATGTTTCCTTTGTATTTGGAGTCTGAAGAGCATCTATCTTCTGTATGGGGGCACACGGCACGGTCAGTGCAGTGTCACACAGAAATCCTTTACATTTCTCTTAAGGTTTGAATACCTTTTCTTGCGAGGGCTACTGTTCCCAAGAATAGTGAAGTGAAGTTGACTTTACTTACCTCATCTCTTTGTAGGTCCAGCACACCCCATTTTATGGGAAGTGCTGGGGGGATTACTTAGTAGCCCCTTTTCCTACATACTCATGTACAAAATGTGTTACCCTCACTACTTTAAATGGCTGGCGGCAGCGGTTTTTTCCTATTGTGCTTTTCTACCACAGGCTAAATCCTCAGCTGCAGTATAGCACCCATGGGTGACCATTTTGGTCAAAATGGCCCCGGTCGTCTTTTTTCGCCATTTTCTGTTTTTGAGGTCTTAAGTGGGTTGTACTCTGAGCGCCAAGCCAGGTTTGAGCCCTTTGTTAATTTTGCCTTTCGCTGGCTTTAGTACTGAAACCTGCCTCTGGCTCCCATGTGTCTGCAGGGGCAGGAAGTGAGGGAGGTGCCTGAAACTCCCCTCTCCATTGCATCCAGGGAAACCTGTTTGCACCCAGTCCTGATTGGCTGGCTGGCTGGCTGGCTGTCCTTGTGCGAGTGACAACAAGGCTGTGTATGAATGGGAGAAACCTGCTTAAAAGGCGAGGGTTTTGGAACTGAAGACAGAGTCGACCATTGGGAAGAACTTCCCGATGAAGAAACCGTGAACAAAACTTGCTGCATCCTCCTGGATGGTTGAACTGCCCGGTGAAGCCCTGCTGCCGTGCTGAAACACCTTTTTCTAAAATCGTCAAGAGACGCTCCGGAAGGGACGACTTATTCACTTGGGTTAGTGGAGCAAGTAACCCCAGAGACAAACTTTGCTGGAATACCTTCCCCATCTGGCTGTACTTCTTTGCTACTGCAGGAACCGAGTGCCAGGGGTCGAGAAATCCATAGTCAAGTGCAACGTCTGTAAGCCAGCCAAAAGCTCCAGGAAGCTCCCCAGGACCCTCCAGAAGCAGGACGACCAAAGCTCGAGTCACCTTACCAGAGTGCAGGATTAAAAAGGAGCGAAGGAAGCCCAACCGGTGCGCAAGATCAGCAGCGGTGCGGTTTACTGAGCGCTGAAATCACGAAGTGCCGCATATCCGAAAAGAGTCCATAGCTGCCGCCGACCTTCAAACTGCTGCTGCAGATGTCCTCCCTCTTGTCCCCACGACTGCGGCCCAGGAACACAGGATCTCCATCGCTGCAAAAAGACAGAAGCCAACGTGACCCTCTTCTTCTAACCAAAGGTACTATTCTGGCTTGGGCTACTTACCTCAGTGTCTGTAGCTTCCTCTTCTCCGTAGAGACTTGCAGTAGCTGCTTTTTCTAGAGTTGATCTCCGCTCTAACATTAATAAGTCTAACAGAGAGTTTGTTGAAGAAAAATCACTGTAGGGTCACAAGCTAACTTTGTGCAAGACTTTTACTATTTAAGAAGTGCCTCAGCTCCATAGACTTTGCTCCAATTGACTTTGGCTGTTCTGGCAACCTGCATACGCTTCTATTCCATTTGACTGAGTCTTACGGTCCCTCATGGGTGATACATTGGTTTTAACTAATATTTGCTGGGAAAGGCTTTTATCTAGACTTCATTGGAAGATTTAAAGTGCTAACATGCTCTGAAAACATGTTTAACCTTTTTTCTTCCAACGAATTTAGAATTTACAAAGTGCCATAGTGATTCATAAATGCAATTACAGTCCTACTTAGTGAAGTCATTTCAGGGTGTAGGAAGTGTGCAAGAAGCATCTCTAAAGAGCTTCTACTAGCTTTGTGATAATTCTGAACAAACATTTTAAAAAGTGTATTTGAGTGCTACATCTATTGCCCTTTTTAAACAATGCTTATTTAATACTGACCGTTAAATAAATAATTATTTTACTAGAAACCTTTAGTGGAAGTGTTATTTGGATCCCACGAGGACAAGGGTTGTGTAGTCTCCCACAGGGTTACTACATCAATTCTTGCCCAACACGAACATTGTTAAAACGCGTGTGTTAAGAGACACAAATTTAAACTGCCGAGGAGTGATTGAACGTTAAAGCATTTGCAATACCTTTGACAGAGTGGTCCAGCACTGCATGGGTGCTCAATTGAAGGTCTCTGTAAGGTTCCCAGCTGAAAAGTAGATAAAGTTGATCCAAGCCCAAAGGAGGAAGATCAATTTAAAAAGTGTGAATCAAAGTGTTCCTGCAACGCCTCGAGTCATATCCTGTGCACAGTCGAATGTCTTTGACTACGAGACAGTAAAGAAAGTTAGTATATGAATTTGGTCTGAGCCTGACCAAGGGAGCTCGATTGAAAGCTTTGTGTTACAGTGGGTCTGAGCCCGGAGGAGGGGGCCCGGTGCGAATCGAAAATCACTTAAGTTGTACATGGGAATCTAAAAGGAGAAAGGAACTTTTAAATGTTTGTCGCATCAGGCGAATAAGAGACTTTGAATGGCAAAGAGACTTGACAAACAGGGCCCAAATACTGCGATTTGAACTGCATCCTCGTGCTAACGAAGACAGGGACTGTGATAAGCTAGAGTGTTCCGCCTTGTCCCATGCTTAAAACGTGGGGAATGGGGGCCAACGGCTTAAATATCCTGACATACCATTTCTTGATCACTTTTCTTTTTGCATAACATGGTTTCCCACACTATTTGCATTTAGAAGGAGTGGCAAAAGGTTTAGTAGTATAGGCCCTTTTATTTTGACTAAACACGACTTGGACTATTATTTGATGGTTGTAGCATGCTCCCATCTTTAATCTCCGACCTCGAGCTAGACGCTCTAGCCATTACTGAAACTTGGCTTCATGATGCCTCTGGACCAGCCATATGCCAGTCCCTTCCCCCCGGGTACATCATCCTCCGTCAAGATAGACCAACACACAAAGGCGGAGGTGTGGCCCTAATAGTCAAAGAAACACTGAAGGCTAGACAAATTAAATCCATCACATCTGAGAACTTTGATGCCCCATCAGTAAAAATCTCCTTCACACCTAACACCATCATGACAATGTACCTTATCTACCGGCCTCCAGGCCCACTCCTGAACTTCCAAGCCGACATCCTACACCTCATAGGTAACAACCTCACACCAAATACTAAAGCCATACTCATAGGAGACCTGAATCTCAGATTCAATTACACAAACGACAAACACTAAAACCTTTGCTAAAGCCCTTCTGGACCTACAATTCCGCCAGCTGCCCTAGCCAGATCTTAAAAAATCTACTTACTAAAGAGAGAATTTGCGCACTCCTAGAAGTCTCAGCATTAGCATCACCCATCTTTAATAACCCCAAAGAACTAGTCGAACTTTACAACACCACTATTAAAGAGTTCTTCGAAACAATTGCCCCATTAGAGACCAAAAAAGCTAAAAAACGCTTCCACGCCAACTCATGGTTCAACCAAGACCTGCAAGACCTAAAAACACTCTAAAGACACGCTCTTAAAAAATGGCAATCCTTCTCCTCTGCGTGACTCATACCTAACTTTGGTTAAAAAATACAAAAACGCCATAGCCAAAGCCGCTACATACAATACTCAAAAAGAACTATTCGCCATCTTCAAAGAGCTAGTCATACCTCCCACGTCCAAACACCAAATGGTCAAAGACGAGAAATGGCATTCAGAAGGTTATGCTTGACAAAATAGACCTACTCCAAAAGAAAATCAAAGCCAACCTTGACAATCTACACAAGTACCCCCACAAAACGCGGACCTCCCCTAACCCTGAGCACCCTATCCCATATGATAGCAACCCACCACCGCCATTTACCTTTAGAAAGGAAACCGCTCCGGAGGTCTTACTCATTATGAAACAAATAAAACCCTCACTCTGCAAAGGGGACATCTGTCCAGCAAACATAATCAAAGACTGTGCTGAGTCCCTGGCGCCGTTCATTGCAACCTTTATCAACGCAACATTTGCCACTGGCTCAGTACCCTCCTCTCTAAAGGAAGCCTGGGTTCGTCCACTGCTAAAAAAGCCCACCCTAGACCCAGACTCATCTAACAACTACAGGCCAATTACAACAGTGCCATTCTTTCTGAAAATCCTGGACAAGGCTGCTTATCTACGATACAAGCCTACCTTGAATCTCACAACATCCTAGGCAAGAGACAGTCCGGTTTTTGTCCACGCCATAGCACAGAGTCAGCGCTACTCGACCTAAAAAACCAACTCCTAAGAAATATGGATAAAAGGCAAATGTGCCATCCTCCTACTCCTTGACCTGTTGGCTGCGTTCGACCTAGTCGACCATAAAATCCTAAAGACACACCTCACTAATACGGCTCACTTCTCTACTGAGGCCACATGGATCTCATCCTTCCTGGAGGGCAGAGCTACGAGGGTCTACTCAGACCAAGCATCAGCCACTCCCTCCCCTATTAACTGCGGAGTACCACAAGGTTCCTGCACCTCCCCCACACTATACAACCTATTCACACTCCCTCTATTCAACAACCTAGAAGAATTCGGCATAACATTCACCAATTATGCGACGATACACAAATTCTTCTCCGATTATCTGGTAATTACGAGCAAGACTTAAAAACCATACAAAACACATATGCTATCATCCAGGCCTGGATGGCAGCCAATGGCCTCTGTCTCAATGGAGACAAGACAGAGATCCTACTGGTGGGCCTAAAAGAATCATTCAGTAAACTAGACAACAAATACAGTAACTTCTTAATTGAGAACTCTGTAATCTCAGTCTCCTCTGCTGTAAAATCTCTGGAAGTATACCTAGACTCAACCCTGTCCATGGACAGACATGTTAGTTACATCCCCTCCTCAGCAGCACTAACAACTAAAATAAACAATGCAGTAAAGCCTCACCTATCCACTGTAAACTGCCTCAACATCGCTAGGGCCACCATAGGTGCCAAATTGGATTATTGCAACGTCCTCCTACTAGGCACCTCTGCCAAAAACATTAATAGACTTTAAATCACACAGAACGCCGCCTTGAGAGCAGCCCCCAATATTTCTAGGAGGGAACACATCTCCCTAGCATGACAAAATGCCCACTGGCTCCCAGTCAAAGAGCGCATCCAGTTCAAGGCTCTCACCATTACCCACAGATGCATATCCCAATCCGCCCCCAGCTACCTTACTGAACGTATACAACCAGGCCAGATACTCAGACCCAAAAGGGACCTGTACGCAAACCAACTCTCAGTCCCCAACTTCAACAGAGCTAAAGCTGCCGGTTCGAGCTTCGAAGTTCCAGCGCCAAAATCTTGGAACTCTCTACCTCCCAAACTGAGAGCTGAAACATCCCTCATGGCCTTCAGAAAGGCACTGAAAACCACCATATTTAAATGAATCCCACTTAAAATACCACTGCAATGTGAATATTGGCTGTAATTTACAACTGTACCTATGCTCACTGTTCCCATGTAACCTCGGAACTTTAACCAAGTCTGTAACCATGTTCCCATCGTCTTCGTTATATTCACCTATGCCAAGTAAACTTTCTTGTAACAGCGCCACGATGCCCGAGAGCAGTCGTGCGCTTTAAAAATGCAAATAAATAAATAGGCGTTTAAACAACCCTTCAGAAGTTCAAAACAAAGGGGGGGGCTGGGAATCTCTCTACCAGCACAAACACAGCTCAAAAGGCCTGTTCTTGGGTGAATAACCCCTGGGAGAAACTCTACCAAGTCTTTAGCTCACTGTCCCTTTCACAGAGAAGAAATGTCCCCGCATATCAGCCTTTGTCCTTCAAAAGTTCAATAAACACCCTTGAACTGGGGTCACTTGTGTCAGTCTTACTGTTTAATACCATGCCTTCCTTACATCACTAATGGCCTTAAAGAATTGCTTGATCATTGAGGGTATGATTAGGAGAGGGGTGACAGCAGCATCCAGGAAAGAATACATACTGCAGGAAATATGACCTCAAACAGAACATTTCTTTCAAGCTCTGCAGGTTTCTTTCAGGCTTGCCACCACTAGAGATGCAGGGCATCCAGGGTGCGACAGAATTTCATCTTCCTAGGCACGTTACAACAATTTTTCTTACACCTTAGGTTTAAGGTTCAGGAAGATCCAACATGTAGGTTGCAGGCCGTCTTGGTATATGCTTGACCCTTGCAGGGGTAAATGTAGTAGACCACTCAAGGCTGAACTGTGAAGAGGGGGATCATGGTAAGGCAAGTTACAGGTGACATACACTAACAGAGTCCATATATTTAAAGAAAAATATGATCTTTACAAAGCTTATAGCAGAAAGGCAAATGCAGCATGTTACATGCGAGTAGCTTTTAAAGAAAGTCATGATTGTCCTAAAAACGAACACGTACATTTTCAGGAAACAGTACAGTAACAGTTTGCAATATTGTTCAATAGGGTTTTGGAATAAAGTTAAAACCACATTTTAGGCAAATGGGATAAACCCAAAAAGAAAGCTTACAGTTATTGTCAGAAGGTGCTGCCACCATTTAGGTAGAGTCAGCACAAGTCGCAGTTGTGCCTTAGATCCTATGGTTTTCTCTGAGTGCAATGTTGTTAAATGTGATAAAGCGAAGTGGCAAGCCTCAGATTGGAAGGAAAAGGAGTTGTCAATGTTGCAGTCCAGCCGAAAATTTGCAGGGTGTGTAGGTAGCGTAACCCTGGCCAATTAATCGGGTGCCATGGCCCTAGACAAGGTCGCTGAACTAAATAGGGAAGAACCAAATGCTGGAGATCAGTACCACTACTCCTGAAGTTTAGAATGTGCCCTCGGACACCAAAGCAGTGAACGCTCTGGCGCAGCCATTCCAAAGCAGGCCATACGATCCTTAGGCAGTCACTGTGTTGTGCACTACTTGCTGCCAGTCTGTTTGCAGGAGAGTTGGGGTCCCAGACACAAGATAGGATTATTGGACAGCTGGTGCTAGTCAGATCAGACCCAGAATCATGGGGTGAGAAACTTGACTGTGCTCACAGAGTCATGGGAAGGGGGTACCACAGGGCTTTCCACTCTGGTCCTGGAGGGAAGTCTGGGGCCCACATGACCCCAAACTACTTCACCAGATTGTAGAGTGCAGCTGCTTCGGAACAAGTCCCAACATTTAGTCCAGGTAAGGTACAGTTCTTGAGGGGCTGGACACCCATGCATACATCTGCCCATATCTGGCGATAGCTGCCATTAGCTCCCCTTCTAGAGTTTCAGGAAAGTCAAGGTCATGTAGGTCATCCATTGGCTTCCATGCTTACCAGGCGAACACAGCCTCATTCTGGAGACTTGCTGGACTAAACCCAGTATGTCATTTCAATAGGAACCTGCAGGGAACAAGCCTTTCTTCCCAGAGCATAAAATAGCTACAGAAACATGCAGCTTTGTAAACATTTACAAAAGGAACCCTAGCTTGCAGATTGTAGCTACTTGCAGCGACACATACGCAGACTTACTTCCACAGTGACCCTCAACCAGAGGTTAGTGAACCATGAGTGAAAAAGCTGAAGAGGAACTGCGAGTCTGATTTTTATCCTAACAGTGCACGACCCCACTCATGCATGAAAACCAGGACACAGAGTCGGTCCCGCTACCACACAGCTAAAACCAGTACAGGGCTCAAACAACCTGCAGGATTACTACCACAAGCAGTGGTACCCAAAGGCTTCAACTGCATGCCCCACCAGGAATACTACTGTGCAGGTAATAGATATATGCACTTCAGTACAACTGCTCTGCTCCATGTATGATGATTTGTCATTTTATGACATTTACCTTTTCCAGCGAATAAATATTCATCAGTGGACTATTGGTGAGGGTGGGCATTTAATAGCACTTTGAGATAGATCATTTAGCTTAAGCGGAGCAAGGTTGGTACCTACAGGGTCTGAAACCACCCTTCTCTAGATATAGCCTTGTTAGGCAGAATTCTCAGAAATGTGCCAATTCCCTCTACGTTAGAGACCCCAAGCAACTTTGCTGGATTTTGAGGACTTTCTTTTTTTTACCTGGAGAGAGCAAGACCCTTTTTCCCCCCACTCTCTCAGGTGATTTTGTACACTGCGTTTCTTTTGGTTGTGGAGTCTGACAAACTCCATAGGCATCATCTTTTACATTGTGTTACACAGCACCTTCAGTGCAGTGACACAGGGAAGTCTTTCAGAAAGGTTTAAATACCTTATCTGGGATAAACTGTTTCCCAGAGCAGTAAAGTGAAACTGACTTGACTTACATTTGTAACTTTCTAGACCCACCTCACACCATCTTACAATAGGGTGCTGCAGGGGTTACGTAGTATCCCCTTTGTCTCGCTTCTCATGTAACACTTTTAGGTTACCCTTTCCTCACTGAATGGCTAGTGGCAGTAGTTTACTTTTTACTGCCATTATGGGATTTTACCACGGGCTGCGCTCGCAGCCACAGTAAAGCACCCATGGGTGCCATTTTTGTCAAAATGGCCCGGTTCTTCTTTTTTCGCCATTTCTTTGTGGAAAGGTCCTTCTTGAGATTTACTCTGCGTGCCAAACCAGGTTTGGTCCCTTTGTTCATTTTGCCTTTGGCGGGATTCATGAGTGAAGCCCACCTCAGGCTCCAGGGTGTCTGGCGGGCAAGGAAGCGAGGGAGGTGCCCGAAACTCCCTGTGCTTAGTCTCCTAAGAGACAGGAATAGACTCTTAGGTGATTGGCCGGCTGGCTGTCCATCAAGGACAGCCACCAAGCTGGGTGACTGACAGCTAGGCTGGAATGAATGGGAGCAGGCTGCATAAAAGGAGGAGAGGCTTTTTGGCTTCGAAGGCAGAGTTGACCACTGCACGAAGGAATCTGAAGAGAACTTGAAGAGGACGCCTGCTGCAACTCCTGGACCGTTGGTTTGCCCGGTGAAGCTCTGCCGATGTGCTGAAACTCCAAATTTGTATCAACAGAGAAGCCCCTGTAAGGACGACTTCTCCCTTTGAGTTGGTGGGGCCAATCAAGCCACCTGGACATCCTCTCAAAGCTGGTCGAGTATCCACTGCAGTCGCTGCTGGAACCAAATAGTCAGGGAAAGGAACACCAGTTTGTGTGCATTGCTTTTAAGCTGGCCAAGAGCTCCAGGAAGATCCTCCGGACTCTCAGGAAGCAAGACTGACGGAGCCTCCTCAGAGTGCGGGACCCCAGAAGCAAGGAAAGCCCATCTCGACAGCCAGAAACCGCTGTGTTGCTCTTTGCAGCAGACGCGAGGAGCTGAAACACCGAACAGCCACTTGTTTGAAGTTTTCCTGTTGTGATCAGTGACCGTCCCATTGTAGTGCAGGAGTCCGCAGAAGTCCTCCCTCTTGTCCCCACGACTGAGGCTCAGGAACAGCAAGATCTGCAGAGCTGCACAGGAACAGAAGTCATCTGCTGCACTTTTTCCTTCAACCTAAAAAGGTACTGTAAAGTCCAAGAGAACTTAACTCTTGTTGTGTAGCCACTTGTCCTCGTTGGAGACTTGCCTGCATTTGTAGAGTTGCTTGCAGCTTCTTTACTTCACAAGCCTCATCAGCCTGTGGCCCTACTTTGATTTTCTGCTATTCTACAAAGACTTTTCAGACATTGGAAAAGACTCTACTTACCAGCAAGTAGTGCTTCAGTTCACCTTGACTTTTGCTAACTTAACATTGGCTGGCCTAGGCTCCCTGAATGACTTCTCTCTTCTGCTTACGTGTTTTGCCTTCCTTCCAGGAAAGGGTTAACTTCCTTTGCAATGGGGGTTGTTTTGAAAGTACTCACGTACTTAAGAATAATTGTGTGAATAATTGTTTTACTCTGAACTCTCTTCTCTTTAACACTACTCCCAAGAATATTCTAAATGCAACATTGATATATTAATGCCAACAGCACCCTAGCTCATATAGTCACCTGAGGGTGTAGGTAGTGCCTGTGTGACATCCCAAATGGGTATTTGCCGATTTAGATAACTAAGAGTGTTTATTTTTTAAGGGTATTTGTGTGGTGCTTTATATTGCTCCGTTACGAAGAAGGCTTATTGGTAAATAAATTAATAATTGTTTACTCAAGAAACCTTGTGTGTAAGAGTTTATTTGAATACTTGCCACTATGAATCTCTGTGTAACTCCCCTACAGCTCACATTGACACCTCTTGAGATAAGCCTGGCTGCTCCACACGCTACCAACCTGTGTAGTGCAGACTTATACCAAGGGTTTCTATTGCCAGGATGTCAGGGTTGTTGAAGTGCACCCAAAGGGTACTGCATACAGTCTTGCGTAACAAGCCTCAAGGAAGCCACACATGGTAAATTAGAGCTCATTATACACACACACACACACACACACACACGTGTAATCATCCAACTAAGATTCAATTCCGTCACTCTCGAAGGTGCCATGAAAGCCCAAGGGCGCAGGAGAGGAGGGTGGGGGCGGAGGGGGTGCTAAAGTCTTCTTAGTTTGGGATACATTTTTCACTGTGATATCTCCAAAGTGGCATTTCTTCATACTTGCTGGAATGGATGACTAAATGGCTTATACGGTCTAAGTGGTATTACTTACAGGTCTTGCAGTTTCTCCAGTCCATGGTCACTAGCTGTATACAGTGAGTGTTTTTAACTGGCAGTGACCTTTCTACAAGGCTGTAACTCATTCCCTTCATGAATATATTCTTTTGAGTTTCCGCTTGTTCTGTGCTTCGTAACATTTCCACTAGTATGCCAATTCTTTTAACCAGAGACTATCTAAACCTCAACACAGGACATCTTCACACATCAACCATTAAAGGCAAAACACCACACCATAATGCAACAAACAGCGAGACCAAATCGTTTGAAAGCCCTGCATAACCCTAAAGAACACGCCCCATCTTTTGACTAACCCTCTATTTCTCTCCACCTTACTCACCACACATGAAAACTAGCCTACTTCACACATCTTTCAAAAATGAATAAAGACCCCTCTCCCCGTATGTCAAACACTGCAAACGTACACCTCCAACTACAATTAACATACTCAGCCCCTGGCCAACACACGCTCACACTACAGGTACCAGGCTGCCCCTCTGAACACAAAGCCTTTGAGGTCTCCTACACCCACACCTAGAAAGCTTACACGCACACAGAGCTTGTGCTACTTCTGATCTGCAACCTCAACACAAAAGCACTACAATCTTGCCTTTCCCTCGTCCCCCAAATAATAAAGCCCACCTACTCTCTTTCAGACCCGCCAGAGTGCCCGGAGACCATACAAATGGCAGCAGCGCGAAGTACAATACTAATAACATACAGTCTCTGGGTTTTTACTATTGGCTTTTGTCGAGCATGTTCTATATTCTTTTGGGTGTGAATGGCATTAGATCAGTTCCAGAGCTCTCAGAAGTGAGCCCTGAATTTTGCACATCACATTTCTGTATCTGGTATTAGCAACCAGTGTTGCCCCAGTTCTCTTTGTGCATTATTGGGAGCATGGATTTAGTTGTGAGGAACATGTTTACAGGATAGTGGGCACATTTTCACAACTGCGATCCTTTCTGGGCCCCTGCATTTGAACAGGGCCGAGGCTATCACCATTCAGTAGACTGGGCACCATGACAGAATCAAATCATGTTAAATTCTAATTTATGGATACATTTTGATTAAATGCTGCACATTCTTTTGGGTGGAAAGTGGCCAAGAATCCGAAATTAAGATTGGATAAGCAAAAGCTAAAAGCAGCTCTTGCTTATCCACCATTAACAAGTGACCAGAAGATACCACCGACGAACGAAGAGCTAGTACATAGCGTTCCACAAATCAAACTTCCACATAAGATGCAAACATATCATTGTGTCCATTATCCATTCCCCTTTAAGATTTTTAATGTTGTACAGATGTATCCTAATGTTTATTTATAGATTGTAGCAAACGCACTTTGTTCACCATCATTTTGCCTGGGGAGCCAAAAATAGCTCCCGATAGTAGTTGGTGTTAAGCTAACAAGGCTCTTAGAGGATAAAAGTGTTAGGGAGAATTTTCATTTCTGTACAAAAATCCTCCCACCTTAGAGACCCTCAACACTGGCTCTTTGCTGTATTTAGGACTTTTTAATTTTAACTCCCGAGTGAGTGGGACCTTTTTCTTCCTCTCTCATGTGTATTTCCCTGATTTGGATTTTGCGTTTTCACGGTTTCTGAAGTTTGACAAACTCAGGCATCTGCTTTTTGTATAGTGACACAGCACCTTCACCGCAGTGTCACTGGGAAATAATTTGGATTTCCCTTAAGGTTTAAATACCTTTTCTTGGGCGAACTACAGTTCCCAGGATCAGTAAAGTGAAATTGACTTTACTAACCTTTTCTCTTTGTAGGTCCAGCACAGCCCATTTTATGTGGAGTTCTGGGGTGTTACTTAGTAGCCCCTTATCCTTCTTTCTCATGTAAACATTTTTGTTACCCTCACTACTTTAAATGTCTGGTGGCACTGGTTCGCTTTTTCCTACCATTGTGCTTTTCTAACGCAGGCATGGGTGAACATTTTGTCAAAATGGCCATGGTCTTCTTTTTTCAACATTTTCTGGTTGGGAGGTCTTTCTTGGCTTTTACTCTGTGTGGTTTGTCTTGCCTTTGGCGGGCTGCAGCCCTGAAGGCCGCCCCTGGCTCCAGTGTGTCTGGAAGAGCAGGATGTGAGGGAGGGACTCAAAACTCCCCCGTCCTTTGTCTCTAGGAGTGCCCGAACCAAACTAGTCCTGATTGGCTGTCCTGAAAGGTTATTGGGACTACAGGCAGAGTCGACCACTGGAAGAAACCTCCAAAGAAGAATCCGTGAAGGGAAGCCCGCTCCAACCTCCTGGACCTTGAATTGCCCGATGAAGCCCTGCAGCTATACTGACCTCCCTTTTTCACCTCGACAGAGAAGCTCTGACGGAACGACTTCTCCCTTTGGGTCAAAGGGAACATTTAAAACCGAGACGATCTCCACTTTGGCACAATCCCCGACTTGCTGTGCCTCTCCGTTGCTGCAGAAGCCAATACCAGGGGTTGAGTGCTCATAGTTGAGTGCAACGTTTTCCGCGGAATTAATCTGGCCAAAATGTACAGAAGCCTCCTAAGGACACTCCAGAAACAGAAAATCCCGATCCAGAGTGCCCTACCGAGGGAGCAAGGAAAGGCCAACCGGTGTCCATCGTTCTGCATCAGTGCTGTTTGCGAAGCGCCGAAACTGTGAAGTGCAGCTGAAACTAAGAAAACCTGTACCTTCTGACGACCTTCTCATGTACGGTCGCAGGAGCCTTCCAGATGTCTTCCCTCTTGTCCCCACAACTGAGGCTCAGGAACCAGGGTCTGCTTGGCCGTAGCAAGAGAGAATCCAGCTGGACCCCTTTCTTGTAACCCAAAGTACATGTGGGGGTACTTACCTTCTTGCCTTACGTCGTGCTGCCTCGCTTGAGACTTGCACCTGCTTACTTTCAGAGTTGATTTCAACTCCCTTTGCACAGGCAGCTTGTGCCCCTACAAGTGATTTTTCTGAACTCTCTAACTTTGTGCAAAACTTTTATCCAAGAAGTGCATCCGAAGTTTAGACTGTCTCCAAATGGCTTTGGCTGTCCCGACTCCCTAAAGGCACTCTTCTAAATCCATTGATTTTGGTATTGCTTACCCCCCCATAGGTTGTAGCTTTTTAAGCACTGTTACTGCTGGGAGATGCTTATCAAGACTTCATTGGAGGATTCAGTTGTCCTTGCATGTTCTGAGAAACTGTTCTAACCCTTTTACTTCCCGTAACTCAGAATAGTATATTCGTGTAATATATACATGTAAATACTATCCTTGTGATTGAAGTCACCTCAGGGTGTAGGAGAAATGTATTGAGCATATCCAAAGATTATTCACTGGCTTCAGTGATTCTGAAAAGTAATTTCAAAGTGTATTCATATGGTTACAATCCTTTGCCTTTTTTAATAACGCTTATTTAAAACTGATGTTAAATAAACAACTATAGCTGAAACCTTGTGTTTAAGTGTTACTTGGCTTCTTCTATTTACGGATTTCATTTGTACAGCTCTACAGCTCACATTTACCCCACTTGAACCTGGCTGCTCAGTCACACTACCAACTTGTGCAGTACAGACCTATACCAAAAGGTGGGTTACCCAATACCAAGCAGATAGGTCTTGTGTAGTCTCACATAGTGTGACTGCACCAATTCTTACCTAACAACAAGCAGGAGCTAGATAGCTCCCAGCTTCCCTCAATTTCGAACCCTGCTGCCAGGATGAGATTGACACCCAAAGGTTCAGAGTTATGCATGCGGTTTGGAGAATGGCTGGGTCTCAAAGCTTAAATCCACTCTACGGTATTGAACAAAATAGCACAAGGAGCTTCCATTGCTCTGTGCATAATTCAGATCTCATGAACTACAAAATACTGTGCATATCCCAACACTTTACTTTATGGGGTTGGAAATGTAACTGGTCATAGCTGTACCAATGCTGACTGAGCCACCAGATTTATAGTGCACATATTTCTGCTGTAGCAGAAAAAAGTGGGAAATATAGAAGCCACACTCGAGTACGGATAGAAGGTGCTTAAGGGAACCACAATTGATGATTCAAGGAGCTTGGAACATGGAATAGAAAGTGACAATGGGAAGTAACAGTGGTTTCAGCCGAGCACCCCACCCCTGCCCCAGACTGTACATGGGCAAGGTTGACATAGTACAGACGACACAGTGCACTGTTAGATGAAAGGACTACCTGCTGGTGTAATCCTTTGACCACCCTGGTCATTGGAAACCAGTTTCAACCAACTCTCCCATATAGCCAACTGCTTTTTATACCCCGACCCCCCATAAAAAGGGAGGATAATGAGCACATGGGAGTGTAATCTGGGTTTGTGGATGTGTGCACAAGTGGCAGTCCCAGGCGCCAGACTTGGCAAATGGAGGAAAGGACAACATACACCCAAGCAGTTTGCTGATCAGCATTGGAACCGGGCAAAACCTGGTTACTGCCTGAAAGTACAGATATCCCATGTTTTGGAGCCGAGTGTGGGTTGAGAGTTTGTGTCAGGGTTGCAAAGCGTTTACTGGGGCCTTGCTCTACATCCAAGGGGGACTCAGCAAGGGTCTAAGCATTGGGGTACACTAGGTACACCCACGGAAAGTGTTATTTTGAAGGGGGATGAAGGTTGCAGAGCATCCTATATTGGGCGTGCGGCACAAAAACCACATACTCTGACACACACACACTACGTCATAGAAGCAAGGAAGGTGAAGGGCAGGGGAAAACAAGCTTGGTTGCCATGCTTGTACAGCACATGCAAAACAAAAATAGTTGCTAAGAAGCAACAAATGGATACAGAACCCAAGGACATTTGAAAAATATGATTAAGAGAAGTGTTTTAGGAAGTTCTCACACCCAATTGCAAACCTCTGGAACACCATGTCCAAAGAAGTTAAAACCACAGAAGACCACATCACCTTCAGGAAACGACTCAAACCTGGTTATTCAACAGACAATTTCATCCGCAAGTGGACATCGGCAGCAATAACATTGGGGACCAAAAAGAAATACACTAAGAGACACGATCACAGAAAACAGCAGCAATATCTTAGAGGACCAGAACACTGCATCACCACCAACTCCTGCAGGGTTCGAAATGGAGAGGAGCTGGGAGATATTTAGCTCCTGCTTCTAGCAGAGCCTGATTAGTTTAAACCAATAGCTACTGGGAGCTACCTTTGGCTCCTAGGGCCAACAAGTGCCTTCCAAACAAGTAAATGTCACATTTTAAGTATTTGAGAATGTTAATAAAGAATTAGAACACATCTAATATACATTTAAACACAATGGTTCATACAAAATGTTAAAGGAGCAGTTCTGGTAGCTCCTGGTTTCCCCGTGGTAGATCCTGCCTACTGGGTGATGCCTGAGCTGGTTTTAACTCCTGTCCAATGAATCACAATTTCGAACCTTCTCCTGTTCACCCCCCCTTCCATGCCCAACATCTAGAGTGGGCTACGGAAAGAAGGTCGCCCAACCAAGGGACAGATTTTTGGGACAGCACCTCTCCCATTTATACACTAAGGAAACTCAGACAGGTAAACCATTAAAGAACCCAGCACCACCATGACCGGCCCAGTCACAACTAGGGACACCGCAACCTGCCCACCCATAACTAGGGCCGCCTTGATAACACATTCCCCCTATATTTAGAACTCCTGCTTCACATCCTTTTCGAGAACCGACCAAACATTGTGGTCCTCACCGAACAGCCACAAACAACCTGGATGAACAACAAGGAACACACTAGGTTCAACCGCACAACTGCCACTAACAGCAAGGGAAGTGAGACCTGACCGAGAGAGGAGGCGAGATGGACTGACAAAACCGTGGCCAAGAACACTGGTAGATACCATTTAGCGGCCACCAAAATGTCATGCCAGAGGCCCCACCAAATTGACAGACTTACTAACCCATCTCTTCTTCCTGCTACTCAAACATAACCAATGCCACTACACTATGTGTAGTGTGGCTAGCCCATATTCTAAACACGCCAAGAATCAATCCAATGTCCTACTATCTCTGATGTTCTGTAACCACACATAGAAGGAACCCCTCCGGCACATAGTCCATAATTTCATCAACCACACAACAGATAGTTATACTCCAGACATCCACAATTCTGGACCCTTATGGATACAACTAACAAGTGCGCACAACCACATTCCACCCCAACAATACACGACACACAAACCAACACAAGCACATATCCGAAGCACTGAGACTTATCCATATGGTTACAACACGCAAAACAACACTTGCAGACGCCAGGTGCTCCTGGTTCTGAACCTATCCTTTTATCCTATTCTCACTAAAACTCCCAGCCACTCACTCTAGCAGAGCCACATGAGCGCCTGGAAACTGCCCTCAAGTGGTAACATTGTGTGGTATAAATCAACATAACAACGTGGACTGAGGGGTTTGAATGCAGAGCGCATTTTCTTGTACATTATATTGCCATCTTCACACAAGACATTTTCCAGGTCTACCTGAGTGACTAACCTAGATATAGGTGGAGACACCAATTATTTAGAAAGTTACTGTAGGTTTATATGGTTCAGTGTAGTGGAGGAGGATGGAGCAATGCACTTGGTGTAGGCGGTGCATGTGCATGCTACTGCAAACAGCTTTGCTCAGCTGAATGGTGTCAGGCATGGAGCAGCCTTCATTTTATTAACTCCTCTCACGGACATCTCTCTTGTACTGCTTCGGATCATGTTCCTATTTAAGAAGCAGGGGCCACCGAGTAGGGCTGTCAAGGTTCGAATGGCTGCGGGTAGTCCTGTGCACAGACCATAGGAAGTAGACGAAAGCACAAAGGGAACAAGAGAACGGAACACCTGCTATATGTACAGCAGATTTTAGTCATGCCAACAAGGCATTATTGTATTGTGCTGTACTGGCGGTCAGAGTCTCCCCTCCAGGCTAAGGGAAGCGTCAGTCTCTCCTTCGAGGAGTGGCTGCTGTTCTATGCTGACGTAGACTCAAAGATATTAAGATGTCTCCAAGACCCAAACATCCCCATGTCAAATGGAGAGTCAGATATCTGGTTGCACAACAGGAAATCCAGATGAGACAAATATTTATAACACAAGGAGTAAGAAGGAAAGGCCAGAAGGTATACTGTAAACAGTGAGAGCGGGAGAGAAAGATTAATATGGCAGAGACACAGACAAAGACCTTGGGTAGGACAGGTCTGTGTGCAGTCAGCACTGCTGCAGTAAAAGCAGTTGGAATTGGAGACTTCCCTGCATTCACAGATGCTTGAAGAAACCCACTCCCTATATTCTGTGACAACAAAACACACCTTCCTGTGGAAGATGGGAGGCAATGCTCTGCTGTTTGTGTAGCTTTAGAGACCGGGCAAAATAGGTCAGTGAAGATCGCCCGAGACGAGGCACGTAGAAAAAAAAAAAAGTGACATGGCCAGGGAATAGCCTGAAAAGACAATGTCTCCCCCACATTCTAGGTCCAACCCTAGAAGGATGGATGCTACGCTTTGTTACATTCTCCAACTTCCAGTCCTACTTCCTTTAAATCAGATGGGATGTCCGTAGTGAGAGGAAAGACATTTTTGCATTGTATCTAGAAAATGGAACAGGTGGGGCTTTGCTCACACTCAGGTTGTACCCATCATCCATCTATCATTTCCAATTGCATCCCTCCCCATACCCTTATCGCAGGTTGGGGGAATGAGACATTCAATAATTAGACCAGCCCGCAGGGTTACTGTTTGCATGAAGTTTTTGTAAACAATGTTCTCCATCAAAGGGTATAATCCTCTCCGTCCAAGGCTCTTGTACCAATTATTGGTTTCAAAGAACCAGATAGTCGTCAAACAGGGAGGCAAAATCACAGACAGGAGGTGGTTTACCAGTAATGACACCGAGAAATGGTCCCAAAAAGCAAAACCTTAGGGCAAGAAAAGCGATTTCACAAATTACAGAATTTCTAAGAAGCTTTCTGCTGGTGCAGTTTAGCCAAAGCAAATCAAACGATGAAGTGTATGCTCTCCTCTGCCCTTGACCATGTGAACACTGTAGCCAAAGCTAAGATCTTTGTCACCATTTCAAGGGCAGGCCATTCTCTGCTCTTTATATTTGACCCGGGGTCTAAGAGAAGGAACTACACCTGCCAGTTGACGGAAAGATACATTTCACTCCGTTCACAGATTACATACTGCCACAAGGCAAAAGTGTGCATGTTCCGTCATGTGAAAAAGCTTTAAAGGGTTCTTACATCAACTCTACCAAGACTCTCCCTCTACACCATCCTGTCAAGAATTTTCCAATGAGTTTGCCACTAAGAATAAAAGATCTGGGCCTCCAATATTTGTTGCTTCACGAACAGGAGAGCGAGGCCAGAATGTTCCAATGATGGACAGTAGAAGTTCCAAAGATCATTGTGGGCTGCTTCTCCGGTTCACAAATTACAGAGCAAAACAAGAAGCAAACAAATTCCACTGACCCAATTGCCATGGACTACCCCATCTCTGGTAGGGTTGTGTAAACCTTTTTCTCCAAGCTTGCGGGTGGGATCAGCCTTGGGGTATATAGAGATTTGCAGAAGTCTCCAGACTCCACACGTTGCCTTCTGTGAGAAACCTGAGGGCATCCTCCCATCTACCACCCTTGGATCCTCTTCTCGGGTGGCTTGGGAAAGGCCATCACTTGAGGATCCTGACCCTTGGCGTGGAGAAGCAAGGGAGGATGACCTGGGTGGAGGGGATTTGGGCCAAAATGCCCTCAGGTGAGACAGTATTCCGCATTCCCATTTCATGAAGAGTCCTCTATCCCCGACGCAGTCGTGGGATATTGTTATCCCTGTTCCATTGACAGGAGATATTACCAGTCCAGAGGCATCAGGGAAAAGGTGAAAGAAAGAGGAATTAAAGGTGAAGTAGACGAAACATGGTATTGCCCTTTCCCTATTGACGACCAACCTAACACTCCCCAGCCTTTATAGGCTACTGTAACACCTCTCCTCATTTCCACACGTGACCTCCGACAGTACGGGGACGAGGAAGAGGCGACTAAGAGTAATTAGAACTTCATTTCACCACTCTGGTACTGAGATGAAGACGATGCCTGCAGAGTGCTTTGAAAAACAGGCATGTCCCTTTAACTATGGTCAGGAAAGTCGAATTGGGAACCCACACCTGCAACCTGTTAAGTAGTTGCAGGTGTATAAGGGGAGACCAGTGGAACTGCAGAGAGAGCAACAGGGAGGCCTTTGTGGGAGAGACCAGCAGGTGACCTGTATCATGAGGAGGCAGCCACGGTGGGACCTGAGAGGAACCCAGGACGCCTGAGGAGCCCAAGGCAAGTCGAGCCGTTAGGATGCCACAGGTGTGGGACCCTGCGTTACCCAGAGAAAGCAGCTAGAGCTGCGAGAAAGACATTGAGATAGAGACAGAGAGAGAAAGACAAAGGGAGAAAGGGAGAGAGAAAAAAGGGAGAGAGTGGGAAAGGGAGAACACTGTTTGCATCTGTGGCGGAGAGCAGAGCTGCTGGCGTGTGCTTTGAAGTGCCCAGAATGCAATCGCGGCTCACAGAGACTAGCCTGCTCGCTTGTGAATCAGTACAGAAGCAGCATAGCCGCCGGAGGAGTAACACTGACGACCGGTGAGCGGAAAGAGATGACACTCAAAGCCGGGGGTGCTCCTACGGGCTACGCTTGAATACCAAACTGCCGTATGACATATATTCACTTTTGCATTGAATGAAAACCTGAAGTATGCCTATTGAATCACAAATTGAATGAAAGCTCGAAGAAGAGTTAAATCATGCACATTCAACATCAAACGGAATGAAACCTTGAAACAAAGCAAAACTACAAACGTTGAATATTGAATTGAATGAGACTTTATGCAACAAAGCTAATAGTTGATGAAAGCTAAAAGGGAAAGTGCCCTTTTAAAGCAACCTACGGAAAAAAGTACAAGTGTGAGAGAGTACGACAGAAAGGTGGGGAATACATAAGACCACCTCAAAAGGGAACTCTTATGAATGGATACAGTGCTGCAAGGCCAAAGACGGGAAAGAGGTGTATGACACATAATGGCAAAGCTAAGAGGCTCACCAGGACAGTGTGAACCTGTATATAAAGCCAAGAGGCCGACAAAGAAAAGCAAAGTGGAGGAGAATTTGGACACTGGGGCAAATACAGAAGAACCCGTGTGGGCTGAAGAGCTTAGGTTTCCTGGGTGCACGACCTGTGATGGATGTACCATGCATTCGGACAACTGTGCCTAGACCAGAGAGCCCTGAATTGTGAAAGCCAAAGACATTGTGAAATATACCAAGAAGGAACACTAAGTAAGCTGGTGATTCAAACCAGGAGGAGGATCAAGATGGCCTGGAGATGTGTTGAACTTCTTAAGACTGAAACAAATAGCAGTTGCTGCATTGAAGTCTTGGGGAAAGGTAGCCCGAGACCTGAGGAACTACAAATGTTGTCTTGAGGAAGGAGCCTCAAGACCCTTTTCTTCGGAAGGGAACCCTGAGGATTGTGCACAACTGTATTTCCTTGAACTTCAGAGAGGTAATTGTGAGACTTTTGTGGAACTTTCTCGAACTTGGGAAGGGGAGCTGAAGAGGAAGCTAAGAGCTAGAAGAAGCTCAGACTTCGTGTTGAGCACCATGTCCGTTTATTGATATCCCTACACGTTGTTTAGCTTTAGTTGTGAGGGCAAAGATGGGCTTTGGACACAGACAGACTTGAGTTGAGCTCTTTGACTCAGAGTTTCCTTAGTTTTGTTCAGGTAGGGAAAAGCCACCTTAACATAGGGCAAGTTAGGCCTTCCACATTCCCGACTTTTACTTTAATAAACAATTGTGGTGAACTTTGAATATTTTGTCTGTCTTGCTTCATGATGCTTTCACCTGTTCTATTCTCCCCCACATCTGCCAACTTTCTATGGAGCTACTGTATTGAAAAAAACAATGCAGGAAATGAACGCACTAGACTAAGTCCCATTATAGAACATTAGTCTTGGGATATAGTAATGCTTATTTCTTTTGAAAAAGAACTTAGATACCATTCTTAGCTGTTACCTAGTTATCCGCAAGGAGTCTTGCTAAATGGTTACTCTTTGCAAAGTTACTCCAACAGAGGGACTGGCTGTGTGCCATAAACTCCGGGACATGCACTTCATATTCTTTGTTTGGTAACTTTAAATCATCTCTCTCTGGTTTGTGGTCAGAAAAACCCACTGTCCACACAAGGTCCCTCACCCCATCTGGCCTCCAATATGCCTGTCTCAAGGAGGACATATTTTCTATGGTCGCAGCTGGGGAAGTTGGAGACTTACCCACAATCTATGCAGATTTCCGAACAAGGAACTGGAGACCTCTGTGGTGTAAGTAGTCCAACAATCTACTAGGGGTTTCCGTTCGCCTTTAGGACCCAGATGTTGGCAACATCATTATGTCCCGTGGTGTAATAATTCACCAGGTCTTGTCACCCCTCACCAGGGGGGAACCCTTTCCTACGAGGATAGGGAGGTGAGGCGGCTACCAAATAGTCCCTCTAGGGGTAGTAATATGCGGGAGGACCTCATATGGAGGGACTCCCCTCTTGGGGATGAGGACATCCACCTGGAATCCACACCACCACCACTACAGCACAAAAACTCCTCCCTCATTGCCACTCTTTTCATCCACTATTGATAGTGAGACCATGTGCTATTGTTAGACAGTGACAGTTCCAAATGTGAAGTATACTGGGACGAGGAAGAACACGAGAAGCACCTGGAATGGTTATGTGGATAAGCAACCAACTTGAGGGTGTCGAAGAAGGAAGCCGATACAAAGTGGCATGGTTTTTGTTATAGGCTTATTTCTGTGTGAAATTTGGTCCTTACTATCCCCAACTTCTAAGAGGGGTTTCCCTGCCTCAAACCTCATACTAGAAGGGTCTGCCAGAACGTCAATCAATGAAAATTCCACCATCCTGTGTCAAAACCTACTTATACTATGCAATAAAAGGTAAACTAACAAAAAGAACCTTCTTTAACGAGAATGGCTCCCATCTCCTTGGGGAATGTTTTCCGCCGGCTCTACCAGAAATGTCGTCAGGCCTAGTACGGTAGTCGCCATTTCCTTCCCACTCTCCCCCTCCCTTCCTTATCTACGTCTTAACACTTGCACTATCTGAAATGTCGTCAGGCCGAGTATGATATACTGTTCATGGCCTGTAAGAATGTCGTTGTATTTTCCCTTGTTCCCTTCCTTGCCTTGAAGTGCTTTTGAAACACATTGTGTATAGGCGCTATATAAATAAACGATCATATCATAATGTTCAAAAGACAGTTCTTTCAAATCAAAGTAACCAGGGGAAATGACCCCTTATCCGTGGCCTGCGAGTTTCACCCAGTCCTTGCACAACGTTATCTCAGAGAAAATAGCTCCCTCCCACTGGTGTGGCACCTTGTACTCTTCAATAGAATTTGGGCAAATGACTCCATTCCCATGGTACTATTTGGTATACTTCACAACAATGTCAGGGGCAATAACTCGCTTCCCCTAGCTTCTTCATCTCTACTCTCAGTTCACGACCAAGAGAATGCCTCCCTTATCTTGGTATGCTTTTGGCAAAGATCAACACAAGTCCAGGGGGCGCATCTCTGGTTCAAGACTCAGTTCAGGCCCAGGGTCGGACTGGGACAAGAAATAGGCCTGTTCACCCAAAAAAAAAGTGGCCCACCCCTTGCCTCATGACCTTTGACCTCTGACCTCTGATGACATCACCGGACGTGATAATTTGACCCCACCCCAAAGTGACATCCCGGGAAGTGATGAAACATGACCTTTCACCCCTTGACAAAACAGGAAGTGGCATCAAATGGCATTGTTCCTAAGTACACTACGAACAATATGGCTACGATATCACTGTAAAGTGATACATATTTCATACAAGAATGGATCAACATATGTATCAATCTCTGTGTATAGGCCCATATTACCAAATTACTGTGAATGCAAGCAGATGTCCATGGCCAAATGATAATAGGTTATTGTATAGCATTTATACTTAAGCTCTTTTTTATAGAACAAATATGCATACAATATCACCCAACCTGTGTTGGTACTCATTTATCGACCTAAGGAGGATGAAAGGCTTTTTGGAAGGAAAAAAATATATATTTTTTTCAATTTATTTTTCCAAACTGGCCCAAGTGTGGCCAGAAACCGGCCCCCACTCCCCAGGGACGATTTCAGACCGTCCACGGGGCGAAAGGCAGAGGGGCCAATCCGACCCTGTTCAGGACCGGACAAATGCCACCCTTCTCTTGGTCTGCTTTCAACTTCTGCAACACTCTGCTGCTTTGACTGGTTCTCAACCAAGTCCCAAATATTGTCAGGGTCCCAGACCCTTCTCTGGTGCTCAGTCATTTTCCTTCTCCCTCTGCTGATGTATTCGGTTTCTAGTTCAGAGTTCCAGACCCCTCTCTGGTATCCAATGGTCTTATGCACATCACTGGGACTAGGAAGCATTCCCAGATGCTTCCCCCATCAGCGGTTCCCTTTGTTTCCCCACTGTGCCTCTCGTGCCCCCCTTTACCTTCACAGGGGGTCAGGCACTGCTCCGGTTCCCACCTTTGCAGTCTCTGCTTTTCTGTGGGACCTGTCGGTCCACCTAGCTAAGGTTACATCACCGCTCTTTTTCCAGGTCGGGTAGAGGGGTTTGCTCCTGCAGGGTCCCCAGTTGACGACTGCAACAATGAAGACCTCTGGTACTTCAGGTAGGTTCTTAGTCTCTTTATTGTCCTTGTCCTGTACTCCTCCACAAGACACGGGGATGGTAGGGGACTCAAGATCACAAGGGAAACACCAGGCTCATCCCCACACCCATCTTCTCTGCTCACAGCTTTCTCTCTCTCTGACCAACCGTCACCCAGCAGAACACTTCCACCCAAACATTCCACAAGCAGATGACCTCACACACACTGCTACAGACAGCTACTCTGTAAGCCAGATTACTACACTTCTCCTCCCCTAGGAAACACATAAACCAGATTACTACACCGACATGTGAATCGTCGTACTGTGACGTGGTTGAACTCAGGCGGCATAAGGCATGAACAAGAAACTCTTAAAGATGGTGTTGCCGTTGCGCGAGGGCAGAGTCAACAAAATAAAGCAACACGCAAGAAAGGACTCAGGGAAATCCATCACAGAAGACGAGAGTCTGAGTGCAGCACAGGAAGGTCAAACTGGGCATTTGAGCAGAAGCAGATCAGGTCCTCGAGAGGGAAGAGGCGAGCCAATGGATGCAAGTAACACACGTCCAACAGGTTGGAAAGGAGCACACACGCTGAGGTCAGAGAAGCACCATGGTGGTGGCATGACCCATAGCGGGTGGCCGGGATGGTCCTGGAACAACGCTGCGACATCAGCAGTAACCGGCCACGGAGCTGCGCAAGAGAACAGTGAGAAGAAGCGGACGGCAAGAAGAAAGACCTGCAGCATTGTGAAGAACCAGTGAAGTATTCCTGCAAAGCAGGTAACGGGAAAGACAGAAAGTCTGGGTGGGGAACGAGAGAAGGAAAAGTAGGTCTAGAGTGCATCGGGAGTCATCTCCCTCCTCACAGTGGGCTAGTCAATACCACTGCTGAAGTAGACTGGCAAAATGTTTACAAAGATACAGAGGAGCATGGGAAAGAGACGTTAAAGGGAAGCCAACTAAGGCTGTGAGCTTATCTACTTCCTGGAAACAGTTGAAGGGACTGATACAAATTTTCTGTCAAAGTGCTGAGGGATCATCATAGAGAACTAAGTAAAACAGGGGAAGGGAAGGGAGTCCTTCTCCTGGCCTTGTTTGAAGGTACTCAAAGAATTATTATCATGATAAAACTGAAGTAAGACACCAGAAGAAGGAAATCATTCTCCTGGTGAACACACTTTACTTTTGTTATGGACTTTTGGTTTAATCGTTAGGGTTAGATTGCTAGGTTTCTGCCAAAAGACAGAACATATTTTTGGATGGACATCCTGACCGGCCTCTAAAGTTTTCCTAGGTTAAGGCAGGGCAAGCCCTTAGAAGTAGGGAGAGATTGTTTTTTCTTTAAAAAAATTAAATGTTGCAGCCCCAACAACGACCCCCCCTGGTCGGTCTCCTTCTACACCCTCACAGTGGGTGAGGGTCCTTGGGATCACTAAGAGGGCACGCTCCGAACCTGACCTGTTCTGATGATTCTTCTAGACCTTCTTCCTCCTCACCTGTGTCGCAGGTTTCCAAATCTTCTGGACTGAGGTGGCGACGTGCCAGATAATCTCTCTCCTTTTTAGATGAAGTGTGCCTGTCACGAGAGGGAGCCACAGTGAATGCTCTAAAAACCAGCAGTCCTGAGGCTTCGTTCCCGTGATCAGGCCGTTAAGGGAAAAAGCTGAGGAGGCAGAAAAAACCCTTATGCTGCGATGAAGTGTTCCTGGGAAGTCGGATACCAAGTAACAGCTGAATGGAGCCGGCCGGGGAAGTCCTTAGAGGATCCGGACAAAGTTCCTCGTAACTGAATCTCCGCAAGGAGGGGCGGAGAAACAGGGAAACAACGAGAGTCTGCAAGGAGCAGAGGAGGGGAAAAGAAGAGAAAGGAGGCGGAAGGAGGAAAGCAGGAAGAAGGACTAGCCGCAGAAAATGCTGGGCGAGCAGGATAGCAGCCGGAAGAAGAGAGGGACCGACAGCTAAAGAAAGAGGAGGGTAAGCGGAACGCAAAGAGCGCAGACCAGAGGGTCAGAGAGCGGCTAAGCGCAAGCGGAGAAAGTGGAAAACTAGCGTTTGACCCAAAGAGAAGCGGAAGCCAAATTTCGGGGGTTGCAACGCAACGGTAGCTGGGAGAGGAATGAATTAGTACCTCCCAGCGGCCGCCATCTTGGGCAACAAGTAGACCCGTACAGCACGTATTGATGAAACATGTCAGAACTAGTGGTATTGCCTTGCGCGACGGACCCGCCAACGCGGAAGAAACCGCCAATCAGCTTGGAGGATGACAGAACCCTTCTCTGAACAGAAACACCTTTATCAATGTGGCTGAGGTAAAGAAAACTTCTGGATGCCAGCGGCTTACCATCCCTTGATCCGAGTCAGAAAAGTTTTCATCTACACTAATCATGGCAGTGCAATGTCTAACAGCAACATGCATTTATAACCTTTTTAAGTGGGTGCTGCACATATCTGTAGGAGTCAGAGACATGGAGTGTCTGAAACAATACAGAAATATGAATTGGACAGCCTCCCACAATACTTGTTAGATCAGGCATCCCTTTGAAACAGTGTATGGGGAGGTTGGCCTATGTCATATGCCCCTTAACGTCAGCGACTCAGCTGCAGTCTGACTCATGGCCCTCATGATGTGCGCTTTCACAACAATGCTGTCTCTTTGGCAACCTTTCGGTTATCTGTAATTCAGCCCCCTACCTTCCAGGGACAACGCTTATGTTTAGTCTGTTGGCATTATACACGTGAAAGGAAAGGATTCTCTTTCCGAGGTAGGCCCATTTATTTTGAATTGAGATCACAAGTTTGTGCAAGTGTTTCTACCAATTTCATTCATCCCAGAGGCGATTCACGACTGCAAAGAAAATCGACACTGCGCAAGCTCCTTGTGCCTTTCTTAGGGCTGAACCAATTATGGCTCTCACACCCATCTGTGTTGGCACAGATTTGATGCCAAACACTGGCAGGAAGGTGCAGAACACCCATATCGTCACACGTGACCCCGGTTCTAGAAATCATCAGTTTTGCTCCAGGGGGCTTTACAGCTGGATCTTTGTGCCGGTCTTAGGAGAACCTGAAGGTTCTCCCAGCAACTAAGTGTTCCACGAGGTGTTAATACAGAAGCCAATGGAAGCAGAAAAGAAGATGGGACCCTTTAAGCCTTGAGAATGTATTGCCTTTTGTTTCATACCTGGCCACCACAGCACTGGGTGAATTGTTGCTTCAAGACTTTTCAAAAATATTTCAATGTCTCCACTGATTCTATCCCCCCCACCCCCAAATCTACTTTACTACTTTAAAATTGCTCTTTCTGCATGGGTTCACAAGGCCTTTGTGCCTATGGCTTAATGACATCATACTTAAAGTATAGCTTTGGCAAATCTGACTGTTTTTCACTGGGATTCTTTGGAACAACGCCTCTTGTTGTTCATCTTTTATGAAGATCTTAACAGACTTAGGTTTATCAAGACATTTTTATGACCATTCTTTCCAAGTACCCATTTTGTCGAATAAAAATAACCTTGCGCAACACTAATGGCTCTTAACTTTCATTTCAGTCATAGAAAGTCCTTCCTCTCTTTGCAACATATGGACGCAATGTCCATGGCAAGGAGACCTCAAGACCTCTGGTGGCCATAGGCTTGCCCCCTGTAGCCAGGAGCGCTAGAAGATCAAAGCGATTACTCCTCTGAAGTGTACCCACTCTGTGCGTAGTGTGGGCATGCAAATGCAAAATGAAATAGGGCACTCTCACCAAACGTCGGATGATACCAAAATGCCCACAGCGATTCCAGGACACCTTAATGCCATGGAGTACTACACCTGTGTGCAAAACAATGCACGCAGTCACACATTGATTGATAGCAACGGGAATATTCCACCACACACACTGAAAATGTGCACCGCACTCATGCATCCTCACACCGGGGTACGCAACAATGCACTAATTTGTGCTGTCGGTACGTCTGTGTTACCGGTAATGGTTTCTTCTTGACAGGGAAACGTCAATCAAAAATTCCATACAGTAGTGCTTCTGTATTTCTGACATATGTTGGGTGGGGACACATGATTAATCGATACATCTGTTATAAGTTATCTAAATTATTGTATGTGTATTGCTGAAAATGGTATGCATGGTTAATTGCCACGCAATGAACAGACTACAGTGAACTGGAAGCCTAAATATTGCAGTACTGCCAGCAGGGACATCCTACCACGCTACAAAGCCATGCTGCTTTATGTAGCCTGCCTTACCTCAAGGGCCCAAGCTTTGTCCATACCACTCAAGGTAAAGTGCGGTGGAGCCCACAGCTTTTCCAAAGACCAGTTTGGACAAGCCAGGTTAAAACATATGTTTGCATAGCCGACTGGCCATTATGTACATTACCTCACTACTTAGTTTAGCAATGCTATACATTTTCCTTGGCCTGAAGGAAAGCGGACTGGGCGTAGACCGGGCCAGTGCTACGATAAGGCAATTACAAGCAGCTGTTTGGCACCACCAAGAGAGGAACCCCATTTTCCTCCTACAACATGAAATCTGACATTACGCTATGGTGGGTACCACAGTAGCACTTTGTTTGGAGGGTTTTGGGGGAGGGGGAATCTGTGCACTGGTCTTGGACGTAGAAGTACAAGTTACACCACATAGTGACTCTTGGAGGCCTACTTCCTAGTCGTTCCGATTTACCCTCAACCATTAACCCCACTCAATGTCCTTGCTAAGAAAGATATATGAAATGCAGCATGCCTTTTTTTTTTTATTTGGAATTTATTAAGAGCTTTACACCAAAGTGCTGTACAAAATCACTTAAGGTACAATAAAATGTGAATAATATCAACAAACAATAATGAATATGATTCTTACGGGCAGAACGGAATACAGAATAAGAGGTAATCGAGTGAAGAGGAAAAGGAAAAGATATGGGTGAGAGTGGCAAAGTCTGGCCAAGGGCAGACGATTGACTGCCCTGGAAAACCTCAGAACTGGTTTAGAAATTAGAAAAGACTTACAGGAACTGGAGTAAGTCCCTATGAATGTATGCGGCAGGACGCCCCAGAGTCTTCCCACTAATTGAGCAGTCCCTTTGGTTACCCTTCACGATTGGGCTGAGCAGACAGAAAGTAGCAAAGTCTGTAGGAATGGGGCTTTAGTACTGGAGAAAAAAAGTCACTACAGTGAGTAACTGGTTATTAGTATCATATTTGGCTTTGAGTAAAGCAATGGAGGGAGATTAGTAAAAGATGTGAGTGCAGAAAAAGGAATGAGGAGAGGCTGAAGGATTTAGAGCTACAGAAGCAAAAAGAAAGAGGGGGAATTGAAGAAATGAGAATTTTTAATGAGTGTTATGTTAAAGGATATGTATACCACGCACTATCACCACCGGAGCGGTCCCCTGGCACATCTGAAAAGCAAGAGGCCTCAGCGGGAAAAGGCTCAAGAGAGCTGTGATGTGCTGTTGGCAGCTTCAGTTCGATTCACACAGTTCGCTGAGCGTGGGTGTGGTCATGGGCGTAATTTTTAGGGGGGGGGGGAACAGGGGTGTTTGTCCCCCCCAACTTTCATGGCACACCGTTTTGTCCCCATTCATTTGACTGGGGCACCTTTTCTTCAGATGTCATGTCCCTCCCAACATTTTCAGCAAAGTTACTCCAGTGTGATTTTATTTGGTCGGTTGCTGTTGTGCAAGGCTATGTGTGGTTTGTTTCGTTGTTCCGGTGCAGTGAAGTGTACGCGGTTTGTGGTGCAGTATAGGTATGGTTGCGTTATGTTTTAGAATTTGAGAGGTGTGAGCAGGGGAAGAGATTTTTAGTGGGGTTTAGTTAGTGGTGGCCCCCCATCTTACCTCCTAAACTGTAGCCGCCTGTGATACGCATCCCTGCTAGTGTCACGTATTTTGCTTTTTGCGGATGGAGGGTCTCCCTCCTTATTCTGAGCAAGGTTAAGGGTTATCTGCAGGGCTATCTAGAGGCAGTGCCTGCTCCTCCCCCACCTAGTGTACCGGATGATTTCTGCACCCGTTTTACCCTATACTGGTGTGCACCTGCCACTTCTTTCCTCGGCCCCTTCGGGGGAGGGTGTGGGTGGGACATTTTCCCTGTGCTCTTGATCTACCTGGTCCCTGTGCTTTTGACTTCGCTCGCCACTCTCTCCTTCAACTCCTATCCCCTCTGTGGTTCAACCTAGGGCACTCCCATCTGCCTTTTTAGACTCTGTTACGGCCCTCCATGGGGAACCAGATCTCCCTCCCACCTGAAGTCTCTCTAGCTTCCTGTATACTTTGGTCCTCCATCTTGTGAGGAGTGCGTTCACTCCGGGGTGTGTGGACTACAGGCAACTCGAGATTTCCTGGTGGCCCCTTTGTGTGGGCATCCTGATTTCATCTACTCTTTCCCCCCCCTCTCGCATGCACTGCTCCCCCTTCCCTCCATCTCGCCTCATCCCCCCCCCCCCACACACACACACACACACACACACACACACACCTTTGAAGTAAAGAATTTGTTATAAGGCTTCTGGTTTCCTTATTTATTTTATTCAGATGAACTATTTTTGAATCCCTAAATAGGAGGGAAAAAAAAGACTTAAAATCCACTATTAGGTTCAATTTGGTTGCACATTTTCTAGGGGAAGATACCACAAATGCTACTCAGATGGGGTGGGCTTGTCCTCAGGATGGTGAACATCTAGTTCCCATCCCACCCCTGCAAAGCCCAGTTTCTGCAGCTGGGCACACACTTACCTGCTGATCTTGGCCCCCATGGGGGGCGTCCTCCAGTCGACCACTCATTGTAGAAACTCCTGCAGCTTCCTGGGCCGCGCTTCGCTGCTTCCGCTGTTCCAGCTTCAGGGACCAATCGCTGAAGCCCTCGTCCTCCTCCAGCTCTGAGGAACCTAGCGGCTTGAAGTCACACCTAGGATGGGAGAAAAAAGAAACATGCATGAATGGGGCGCGGTAAGCATTGGGCGGGCATGGCCAATGGATCAGAGACTGAATAGCACGCACGCGTACTGCCCTCCCCCGACCTTTACTCGCCCTCTAGGGCCAACAATCATTCATAACGACCCCTGCGCACAACTGTTTCCAAAAAGTCAACAGCGGATGGTAACGCGGACCTATTTCTCGCGGCAATTCCTTCCTCGAGGCAAAGGACCGAATGGGAACCGGCACCGAGCGGCGTCCCCACACCCTTGATGCTACACGTGAACCAATCAGAGGACCCGGAGCCAGATGTGCGTGGAGGCGCTTGCGTCTACCCGAGCAGTAGAGCTCTACGCTACAACAATGATGCCGTGAGTACGAGCAAAAGTGGAAAGAGTTGGGAAGTGATCCAGACACAAGGGAAGTGCGGTAGGAGGAGGCTGTCTAAAGCCCAGAACGTTACTCAGCATCCGGTTACTTCATGGCTGGCTGCAGGCCAACGAGATCGGGCTAATGTCCCAAAAAAACAGCCATCACCTGCGCGTCACAGCAGGAGACCGGGGCAGCTCAGGGTACCTCAGGTATGGGAGGGAACATATCCCGTCCGCAGGCGGGAATTGGAGGATTGTAAAATCACGCATGTTCCCACAAGCTAGTGAATCAGAAAGGCCGCAGGGGGCGGGGCATATTTATTTAATTCGTGGCACCGCGCGTGTGGAAATAGCGATTTGCTGTCACAGCTCCGAGTCTTAGAAAGGCCAGTCGGGCTGGGGCAGAGCAAATGGCTGCGACTGCCCACGTTTATCTGTTCTTTCACATGCGCTAAACTTGGGGAAATCCCTTCCATCACGCCAGTACACCGCAGCAGAGAAAGGCTAACGGATACAGTCAGGGGTCAAGTCCTAAATATTTAAGCGAGGGGACTCATCAACAAACGGGCGATGTGACGTTGCCAGAAATTAGCATATCAAGGTGAAATATGCACATTTCATTAAATTGCCTTTGAATAACCACTCAAACTGCACAGTACGAATGGCATTTGCCTTTTCATAAAATCAAAATGCACACAAACGCAAGAGCGGAAATTTTCTTCTAATAGTGTTTTTGAAAATGTTAAAAGGTGTGCATGTTTTCCAAGAACCAATACAAATGTTTTCCCTGGAGCTTGCAGTACCGAAACGGACATTTCACCTTTAGTTGTTTGTTAATTTTCATCAAGTTATATAGTTTAGGGGTGAAGTGTCTGGCCTGCTGCAAACCAGACGACTGTGGTTTTTGATGCCTTTGTGGTCTTTAATTCATAAATTCAAAGAAGACGATCAATGCTTCTCATTTAGCTGGGGGGGACTGAGTCCACCCTCTGAAAAAAGTGGGTGGACTCTGTCCCCCGCGTGTACCCTCGACTTGAGCCCTAGATACAATTCTAATCCCCAGTGCCCCACCCAGGACAATGTCTGAGTAGGCAGGCCAACAAGACGTGCATTCTGTGTGGCGGTCAAAACCCGTCTCTTGCAGGGACGCCAAAAACACGGTTTAGACCCCTGCTACAGAACAAGGATGAACACTAGACAATTGAAATTACGGTCGGGGGTCTGTACTATCCGGTCATTTTACTTTTGAGACTGTAGATTAGAGTATTTTTCATGGTAGCAGAGAGGGCCGCCTGAAGATGTTATTTAAGTACGAAGGAAATTGGTGCAATACAACCGCAAGATAGGCGTCTCTAGAAAATTATGAAGGCTGGGAAACCCACTGTTTTAGTTTTGCCATGTGAATTATGTACGGTAAAGTGACCCTACCCCACTTTCCGGGGACAGCTGGATGTCTTGACCAAGACCACTGTCCAGGCACAGCTGGATTGCCCCGCAATGAAACGCGCTTGTTGTCCACTCTCAGCAGGCCTGGACGTCCCCCACACAAAGTCAGACATGGCACCAGGCCCGGCTCCGAAGGACCATCCCGCCTCGCTGGCTCCCAGAGCACGCTCCCGCATTCCTGAGACATGAGGGAAGGGGGGGGTGGGGAGCAGATGAGGGGCTATGGATTCGGAACAAAAGAGGGGGTGTGGGAGGCGGTGGCTGGGCTTCTCTGTCAGCATTAAACGAGGTCATTCAAAGCATTGGAAAATGCAAACATTTTGTTTTTTTTGTAGGCATTTTAGGCACCGTCATAAAGATACTCACTGGGAATAAGACTGCATCAGCTGGCAAACGGTGTTGGTACCTGGGCATATTGTGGCAATTCCTATACAAAAGCCAAAACGTTTGGCTATGCCGATAATTGTTTTTAACAGGAATGCAGTCCAAGGTGATGGCACACTTGTTTAAGACTTGAGCCGTTACCTTATAGAAAACTAGCAATAACACTGGCACCCCCTTAAAAGCACGTAGCTAGCTCAAGGAGATGGGGAGTTGTGTATACGGTCTCACATTGCCATGGGTGGTCAATTAGGGTGAAGGGGGAGGGGGGAGGGGGGGGGGGTGAAGGGCAAACTTCCACAGGCTTCATGTCCCTCCTCTCATCCCATCTTTCTCCTGTTTTCGCTTCCTATGCCCATAGTTTTGGTTTAAAGGCAGCAATTACTGCACCACCTAATTGAAAATCTAACAACACTAATGTAGGGGTTTTGGTGAAAGAGTTAATGGGGGTCCTGCGTGCCCCCTAGGATTTTTGGACGCTGCACACAGTCATCAAGCCACTTCCGCCATGGGGACAGAGTACCCCCCCCCCCCCCCCTCGGTGGTGGCACTCAGTCTAATGTTGTATCCATGCTTGTCCACGTTTTTTTGAAAACACCCTCTTTCCCCGTTTTTGAACCTCCATTTTACACCCCCCCCCCCTTATTTTCGAAAACACTATTTTTCCTCCTACATAGATTCCTTTTTCTTTGTAATATACAGATTGGTTTTAGGAAAAGGTCTACATGCTTCTTTTCATTTGATTCCTTTTTAATGAAATTTGTCATTTTTTTGTTATAGGTTATGATATAGTTATGTGGGATTGTTCTAGATGGGGTCAGCATTGCCCAAGTTTTGGAGCCTGAGCTAAGGACGTTCTTTTGGCTAAACACATATAGCTATGATTTGCCCAAGAAAGCCTTTTTTGTACCAGTTTTGTCTCACTGAAAACTGCGTTACCTTTGGTTTTCCATAGACGGGGCCTTTACAAATTAATCCAAAAATGTGCGTTCAATTTTATTTTATTTATTGAACTGCTTTAAAGTGAGAATCCCGTCAATGAAAACTTTATCCACAGGGTGTAATCATGTTGCCGGGCTGAGAAAGTGCCAGTGGCTAGCAAGGAACTTTACATTTGGCACTGTGAATAAATGCAACGCGAATTACATGCACAGGCTTCATATGAAAGCTATTCAAGTATACATAAGTTGATAATCAACATAATGCACACACTTCCCCTTAGTGAAATGTTTGAACTAAATCACAGTGGAGTATTGTAGGTGCAGCACTTGTTTTAGTAGTTTGTATGGTTTAATAGTATGAATCCTACTCGACTTGATACTGTGCTAGCGTTAGTCCCGAATATGAAATTATGGAATGACGCTTAATTGGGCAAATTCTTATATTATAACTTTTACACGTGCCAATGTATACTTCCTCAAAGAAAGCCACTTGCCTACTTCTCTTTAACCTCCCAGTGTCATTCGAGACTGTAGCACTGTCTATCATTGGCATCTCTAGTCCATCGCCCAACTGGTCCTCAGTGAGTTGCTCTCCTTTGGTCCTTGGCTTCTTGAGTCTGTGACCTCGCTGGTCCTGGTCTCCTTTGTATTGTGGCCAGGGAGCCCCATGAGCTGTGTGGCAATGTGGGCCAGTTTGGGCATTTCCACATTAAATGCTGGAGTGCCATTTTTGTTCTTCCCATGATGGGTATGCAAGTGAAAATCTAGTACTGGCTCATGGTATCATGCATGAGACAGGCACAACGGGCAGCTTTGTCCTTGTGAGTGCTCCTTTGGTCTGTCGTGCTGGGGGAGTCATTCTCCTCTGGCTACCCTTCTGGTCCTTGGCAGGATGCTGTCCTCTGGTTCTTGGCTCATCTAGTCCATCAGACCTCTGGTCACTGGCTCCCCTGTGAGTTTCTCCTCTGTTCTATTGTTTGTCTGATGCTGTGGTACCTGGTTAGCTTTGTCAGTGCTATTAATGGTCCAAATCTATCTACATTATACCGTTTTCCCATACATATGGCACAACAAGGCATTGATGTAAGCACATAAATGTGACCAACTTTGAGGTTGCCAAAGTGAAAAAGCATGTCCTCAGTTATTAGGTGGTCTGTTGTGCAAGATATGGTAACGGCAAACACCTAAAAGTCATTGGATATCCCACCCTAACCAACACATATCTGTACACACTCCCACAGAAACAACACAGGCTGTACAATGGAATGCACACCAACAGAAGGCATGTGTCCACCATCACACTTTCCTAAATAGTACACTAGCTCACCACAGGTGCACTAACTCGATCCTCCACACTCCTCAAACACAACTCCGACAGACGCCACAATCGCAGACCATTTACGTTACCAACCTGGAGTGCACATTATCTACTGCTTCAGACAACTCTCAAAATAAATAACTTATACACCACAGAGAGCCCTATCTTCTCCTATTTGCACACATCACCATTGCTACAAAGCAATCTGATCCTGCTCCTAAATTAGCTCCATATCCCACTTCCTGCAGAACCTGAAATTCGAAGAAACAGTGAAAATAGGCTGTGTGCTATACAAGACAAAGGATAACAGAGGTTCACTCATTCTCCTGTGGGGGCATGTTGGGGAGAATTCTCAAGAATGTGCTAATTCCCTCCACCTTAGAGACCCCCAGCAACTTTGCTGGATTTTGAGGACTTGATTTTTTTTAACTTGGAGAGAGTGTGACCTTTTTTTATTGTGATTTTGAACACTGTTTCTTTTGGTTGTGGAGTCTGACAAACTCCATAGGCATCATCTTTTACATTGTGTGTCACAGCACCTTCAGTGTAGTGGCACAGGGAAGTCTTTCCCAAAGGTGTAAATACCTTCTCTTGGATAAACTACTGTTTACAAGAGCAGTAAAGTGAAATTGACTTTACTTACCATTGTAACTTACCATTGTAACTTTCTAGACCCGGCACACCCTATCTTACAATAGAGTGCTGGAGGGGTTACTTAGTATCCCCTTTGTCTAATTTCTCATGTAACATTTTATGTTACCCTTTCCTCAATGAATGGCTGGTGGCAGTGGTTTCGTTTGAACTACCAAAGTGTAACTTTACCACGGACTGCGTTTGCAGCTACAGTAAAGCATACACGGGAGCCATCTTTGTCAAAATGGTGCCAAGTCTTATTTTTCAGCATTTCTTTGTGGTAAGGTCCTTCTTGAGATTTTCTCTGCGTGCCAAAATAGGTTTGGTCTCTTTGTTCATTTTGTTTTTGGCAGGGTTCAGGAGTGAAACCCGCCTCTGGCTCCAGAGTGTCTGGGGTAGGCAGGAAGTGAGGGAGGTGCCCGTAACTCCCTGTGCTTAGTCTCCTAGGAGACCCAAATACACTCTGTGGTGATTGGCTGGCTGGCTGGCTGGCTGACTGTCCGGCAAGGTCAGTCACCCTGCTGGGTGACTGAGAGCTAGGCTGGAATGAATGGAAGAGAACTGAATAAAAGGCGAGTCCTTTGGCTTGGAAGGCAGAGTCGACCATTGGACGAAGGAACCGAAGAAGAACTTGAAGAAGATGCCGGCTGCAACTCCTGGACCGTTGGTTTGCCCGGTGAAGCCCTGCTGCAGTGCCGAAACGCCAAGTTCGCATCAACAGAGAAGCCCATGCTAGGATGACTTTTCCCCTTGAGTTGGTGGGACCAATCGACTCCAAAGTAAGCCACCTGGACATCCATCTCGGAGCTGGTTGAATTTCGACAGAGTTGCTGCTGAAAACCGTATAGCCAGGCAGAGGAACACCAGAATGTGTGCGTTGCTTTTAAACTGGCCTAGAGCTTTTGGAAGGTCGTCCGGACTCCCACAAAGCAGGACTGACCAAGAGTGCAGGACCCCAGATGCAAGGAAAGTCCATCCCAACAGCCAGGAACTGCAGTGTTGCTATTTGCGGTAGACGCGAGGAGCTGAAACACTGAACAGCCACTGAAAGTGAAGTTTGCCGGTTGCGAGTTTTCACCGTCCCAGTGCATTGCATGAGTTCCCCGACATCCTCCCTCGCGTTCCCGCGACTGAGGCCCAGGAACAGTGAGGCCTGCAGAGCTGCACAGGAACATAAGTCATCTGCTGCATCATTTCTTCATCTTTAAAGGTACTTGAAGAAAAAGTCTGAGAGAACTTACCTCTTACTGTAGAGTGCTTGCCACTTCTGCTCATAAGTCTAATCCGCTTGTGGCCCTACATTTGATTCTTCTTTTTATCAAAGACTCCTAAGAACTTGTGCAAAAACTTTTCCATTTACTTACCAGAAGTGCTTCTTCCTATACAAGGCCTTTGCCCATTGACTTTGGCTTAGTCTATTGAACTGAATGACTCTTCTAAAAAAAAATCTAAAAGTACTTGCCTGCTTAAGAATATTTGTGATCTCTTGTTGTTCTAATAACCTTTTTGTCTTTTACCAACTTTTAGAGTATTCTAAATGCCAACAGTAAGATATTAATGTCCCCAGCACCCTTGTTATTGAAGTCACCTGTGGGTGTAGGTTGTGTCTGTGGGCCATCCCAAAAGGGTCTTTACTGATTTAGAAACTCAGAGTGTACAGTATTGAAGTGTATTTGTGTGTTACTATTCTATTGCTCCCTTCTGAAGAAGGCTTTATAACTGACTGATAAATGAATAATTGTTTATGAAGAAACTTTGAGTGTAAGAGTTCATTTGAATACCTGTAACTGATTTGTGTAACTCCACTACAGCTCACATTTCCCCTCTTGAGATAAGCCTGGCTACCAAAATTGTGTAGTACAAGCTTATACCAAAGGTTGGGTTGCCTACACCTGTATGTTACCCTCACTACTTTAAATGGCTGGTGGTAGTGGTTTAATTTTCCTACCATTGTGCTTTTCTGCCGCAGGCTGAATCCTCAGCTGCAGTACAGCATCCTATTGGTGACCATTTTGTTAAAATGGCCCGTCTTCTTTTTTTCGCCATTTTCTGTTTGTGGGGTCTTTCTTGAATTTTACTCTGTGCGTTGAGCCAGGTTTGAGCCCTTTGTTCGCTTTGCCTTTGGCGGGCTTCAGCCCTGAAGCCTGCCTCTGGCTCCAGTGTGTCTGGAAAGGCAGGATGTGAGGGAGTTTCTCAAAAGTCCCCTGTCGTTTGTCCCAAGGAATGCCTGAATGCAGTCGTGATTGGCTGGCTGGCTGTCCTTTCAGGACAGCGACCATGCTGTGTGATTGACAGCCTAAGCTGTGCATGAATGGAAGAAACTGCTTAAAATGCGAGGGTTTTGGGACTAGAGCAGAGTCGACCACTGGGAAAAACACCTGACGAGAAACTGTGAATGAAGCTTGCTGCATACTTCTGGACCTTTGAATTGCCTAGTGAAGTCCTGCTGCTGTGCTGATTCAATTCGACAGAGAAGCTCCATAAGGGACAACTTCTTCCCTTGTTAGTGTGGCCAACTAACCCAGAGTCGAACTCCACTGGACCACCTTCCCCGATTGGCTGTACTACTTTGTTGCTGCACGAGTGCCACGGATAGAGAAATCTGTAGTTGAGTGCAACATATAAAATCCAGCTAGAAGTTCCAGGAGTCTTCCAAGGACCCTCCAGAAGTAGGACGACCAACTCGAGTCCCCTCACCAGAGTGCAGGACCCAAGGAGTGAAGGAAGCCCAACCGGTATCCGAGATCCGCGACTGTGCTGTTTACCAAGCGCTGAAACCGCAAAGAGCCCATAGCTGCCAATGACCAAGTACCGCCGCAGGAGCCCTCCAGACATCCTCCCTCCTGTCCAAATGACTGAGGCTCAGGAATCCAGGGTCTGCAACGCTGAAACAGGTCAGAATCCAGCTGGACCCATCTTCTTCAAACCAAAGGTACTGTTTGGACTTGGGGTACTTACCTCAATGTCTTTTATCTGTGCTCTTCCCAGTTGGGAATTGCATTGGCTTACCTGTAGAATTGATACCAACTTTTATTTTCACAGGCTTGACAGCTTGTGGCACTACAAGTGATTTTATTTTGTTTTTCTTTACTTTTTTTCTTTTTTTTTCTAGAAACGCTCTAACTTTGTGCAAAACTTTGATTCTAAGAAGTGCCTCAGCTCCATAGACTGTTTCAAATTAATTTTGGCTGTCCTGGCTCCCTGCAGACTCTTCTGACCCATTGACTTTGATATTGTTTTTCCCTCATAGGTGGTAACTTGTTTTAGACCAGAGGTCTTCAAACTGTGGGCTGCGCCCCCGCAGACCAGGCGGGGGCGTGAGAGCACAGCATGAAATATACAAATATATATTTTTCTTCTTCTAGATTGGAAGAAATGGGCAGGGGCAGCCCACATGATCAGACTGGACCATAAAACTGCCTTATGCAGCAATGAAAAAGTGGCCAGCAGTTGCAAATGGATATTCAGCCCTTTAGTCACAGACTGTTTGAGTAGTACCCAAGGGGGTGTTTTTTTGTTCAAATGTAAACCCGTTGTGATATTTAAAGAATATTTATTCAGCAACAATGGTCAAAACTACTAGCTGCATAGTGAAGTAACTTCTCAAACTGGCCCACATTGGCCAAAAAAGTGGCCCATTTTGACTGGCCTACGCTAGCATTTTGCATTTTTGGTAAGGTCATCGCTCTTCTGCCCTATAGGCTGGTCCAAGCCTGGCGGCTCATCAATAATGGGTGAGGGGGCGTCCACCCACTGGCCCCCTCACCCATTATGGAGGAGCCAAGGAGCCAGCCCAGTGAAACACTGATCACTCCCTCAGCTGCTTTTTCCAGCTGAGGGAGTGCTCCTGGGCTGGCTGAACTGTCAAAGGGAAACACTATTTGCCTTTGACAGTTCAGTTCCCCAGCCGCACATGATCACTGAGCCCTGCAACGCTAGGGGTGTTTTGCTTCGCCAGCCTTGCATAGCTCATTGGAATTGCTGGCTGGGGCACTGTATGTATGTGCGAGGGGGTGCTCCTGCGCCTCCTCGGACACACAGGCAGAGCAACCTGGAGCGGGGCATTTCAGCAACCACGCACAGGCCCCTGCAGAAGGTACATTTATGGTGATGTATTATTTTATTTAAATATGTGTATGATTTTGTTCTGGGACTGTGGTGGGAGCAGAATGGGCGTGAGCACTGGGATGGTGGTGGGAGCAGGGTGGGGAGAGCCCAGGGTCTGTACTGGGAGTAGGGTGCGGTGACGGCACGCAAAAGTTAATCTGGCACATTTGGGAGGGGGGGCCCAGGCCAAAAAAGTTTGAAGACCACTATTTTAGACTGTCATTGCTGGGAAAGGCTTGTCTAGATTTCATTGGCAGATTCTAAAGTGTCCTCACATATACTGAGAACCTGTTTAACCTTTTCCTTCCTTAAAACGTTTCTGCAGTATAAGTATATGTAAATGCCATTACTATCATTGTGAATGAAGTCCCCTCGGGATGTAGGAATTGGGTAAAAAGCATATCTAAAGAGTATCCACTAACTTGTTTGATTTTGAAACGTATTTTTAAAGCATATTTGTATTGTTAGATGAATTGCCTTTTTTTAAAGAACGCTTATTTAAAAATTGATAAATAACTATTTGTAACTGAAACCTTGGGTGTGTTACTTCGTTACTTGTATTTACAAATGTAATAGTTACAGCTCACGTTTACCCCTCTTGAGATGGGCCTGGCTGCTCAGTCACACTACCAACTTGTGAAGTAGACCTATACCAAAAGGTAGGTTACCTAATACCAAGCAGACAAGTGTTGTATAGTCTCACACAGTGTGACTACATCAATTCTTGACTAACTGTGGTGAACCCTCAGGCAATGGGGGGGGGGTTGAAAAGAGGGGGGCGGGACAAAAGAAGGCAGGGGATCTGGGGGACAGGTGCATACAGGTACATCTGGGGAGAGCTGGATCCAGGGAGCGAAGGGTCAAAACACAAGCCGAGAGCAAGAAGGAAAGAAAATGAAGAAATCACCATACAACATGGGCATAACCAAACCATTTGGGTCACATTTAATGCAGACTAACGGAAGAATATGGAATGGGTAATTTGTGGAAGTTTAGAAGCTGCTGCACAGGGAGGTGAGGGCTTTCTTTGGTGGGATTCACGAGTGAAGGACGCCTCTGGCTCCAGCGTGACTGGCAGGCCAGGAAGCGAGGGAGGTTCCCGAAACTCCCTGTGCTTAGTCTCCTTGGTTACAGGAATGCACCCAAAGGTGATTGGCTGGCTGTCCTTCGAGGACAGCCGCTGTGCTGTGTGAGTGACAGTTAGGCTGCGAATGAATGGGAGAAACCTGCGTAAAAGGCGAGGTCTTTTGCAAGGAAGGCAGAGTCGACCGCTGGACGAAGAACAAAAGAAAAAACTGGAAAAGCTTGCTGCACCCTCCTGGACCGTTGGTTTGCCCGGTGAAGCCCTGCTGCAGTGCTGAAGCCCCAAATATCTTATCGACTAGCGAAGCCCGGAACGGACGACTTATTCCCTTGAGTTGGTGGGACCAACTGACCCCAAGACAAACTTGACTGGAACCCCCCCCCCACCCCCTCCCTGCTGGCTGTACTACTTCGCTGCTGCTGGAACAGAGTGCCAGGGGACAGGAACACAAGAAACAAGTGTATCGTCTTTAGACAGACCGGAGCTCCAGGAAGATCCTGAGAACCCTCCCGAAGCAGGGTGACCCAAATCTGAGCCACCTCAACAGAGTGCTGGACCAGAGCAGCAAGGGGAGCCCACAAAGTGTCCAAGAATCACGGTGGTGCTATTTGCCAATAGCTGTCCACTGCTGCAGCCAAACTTCAAATAACAGTGCAGGAGTCCCAAGTCGTCCTCCCTCTTGTCCCCACGACTGAGGGCCAGTAACACAGGAACTGCAGGCCTGCAACAGAAACAGAAGCCAGCTGGGCTTCTTTCTTCAGACATAAGGTACTGTCTAACTCTGGGTACTTACCTCTTGTGTGTAGCTTGCTTGCTCTCACCGGAACCACAAAAGTGATGGGTGGAAGGTTTCGAATGAATCTGAACCACTGGCATTGCTCTGGGCAACCTTCCACACCACTGTTTTTTAGCCCGTCTGCGCCATTGCAAAAGGGGTCCAGCCATATGCAAATCAGTCAGCTGCCGCCACCAATGGTAGCAGCACAGCCTGAACTGCTAGGCCAGGTCCCCTCTGCACAGAAACACAAGCAACCCCAGACATGTTTCGGCCTTGTTGGACCGCCTCAGTGAGGTGCAGCTTGGTTCCCTATGGCGCAGCGAGCAAGGGACCCGCGTCTGGGCATACCCTCTCTCACATGGTGAGACAAACTGTGACCACAAAAGTGATGGGTGCAAGGTTTCGGATGACCCAAGCTACTCCTCACTGAGCCCCAACAAGGGCGAAACATGTTTGGGGATGCTTGTGGTCTGGTGCAGAAGGGATGTGGACTAGCAGTTCGGGCTGGACTGCCCCTTTTGGGGTGGGGCCAAGCCTGATTTGCATATGGTCTTTCCCCTCCTGTAATGGCTTGGCAGGCGAAGAACCGTGGTCTGGAGGGTTGCCCAGAGCATTGACAGTGGTTAAGGTTCATTCTAAACCTTCCAGCCATCACCTCTTTGTTTTTGCTCTCACTGGAGACTTGCATTTGCTGCCCTATGCAGAGTTGCTTGCACCTTTTGCTTTTCACAAGCCTCCCAGCTTGTGGCCCCAACAGTGATTCTTTTCTACAAACTCTATATATAACATTGTGCAAAACCGTTCTGCTATCTTCAAGAAGTGCCTCAGCTCCCCTAGACTTTGTTCAATTCACATTGGCCGTCTTGGCTCCCTGCCTACTCTCTTACCCTCCTGACTTTGACTTTATCCGTCCCTCCAAAAAGTCATACATAATTTACTTGCATAGCTGGGAAAGGTTTAACCTATACTTCACTGGGGGATTGTAAAGTACTTACCTGTTCAGAGGACTTGTTACCCTTTGTTTCCTTCCCAAACGTTTTCCCTTTTCCATAACTCCAGTATTGGATTAAGTGTTAAAGTGATATAGCTATGTCCACATTATCCTAGCAATTGAAATCACCTCGGGGTGTAGGAAGTGTGTGTGACATCCCAAAAGGGTATCTACTTAACTGAAATTGAAGGAGTGTATTTTATTGTTGCATATTGCCCTTTCTGAAGGCTTATTTTAAAACTGACTGTTAAATTAATAAATACTTATTTTAATAAGAAACCTGGAGTCTAAGTGTTATTTGAATACTTGTCACTGTGAACCTCTATGTTGCACCTCTACAGCTCACATTGACCTCTCTTGAGATAAGTCTGGCTGCTCAGTCATTCTACCAACTTGTGTAGTACAGAGCAATACCAAGGTTGGGTTCCCTATTGCCAAGAGGACAAAGCTGGTGTAGTGTCCCACAGGGTTACTACATACAATCTTGCCTAACAGCTCTCCCTCTGCGCCTTCAACTGAAGCCAGAAACCTTCGAGTCCTCTTCGACTCTCCTCTCTCCTTCCTCCCTCACACTCCGGACATTGCCAAGAAGTCCAACTATCGGCTCCTCCGTCTTAAAGGATTTTTACCTTTTCTCACTTTCCTTCAGTGACTAAAGCCCTGGTTCTCTCTAGACTTGACTATTTTAACGGCCTCCTCCTGAATATTCCTTCTTCCACTCTGCAACCCCTCCAGCTTATCCAAAATAAGGCAGCAAGACTTATCCTTGGCCCTAAGCCTAGGGACTGCATCTCTCCTGCACTAAAGTCTTCACTGGCTCCCGGTTGCTGCACGAATTAAATTCAAATCCTCTGCATCATCCACAATGCTGTGTGGGCCCGGGAACCACACTATCTTCAACTTTATCTCACTAAATACTCTCCCCCTAGACCACTTCGCTCCTCTGGCACCAACTGTTTGTGTGTAAAGCGTTTTGCTAAACAGAGGGCAGGGGGTCGCTCACTTTCCTCTGTAGGCTCCCTCCTTGGGAATACCTTAATGAATACAGTACAATTATCATATAGAATCATGACTTGGATAATGTGTATTTCAAGATGATGAGAATTTCAGATATTTGTTAATATATTAGTGAATTATGTAATGTCCCAGAAAGAAAAAACACAAGACGTTTACTCAATATAATTTAGTTGATTGTTTTAAAAAAAAAAAAAAAAAAAAAAAAATCTCTTTCAAACCTATCTCTCCTGATGAACCATTGGATCTAAAATGGGGAAACGCACACTGAGAGATCAAAACTTGTTTGGAAACCAGAGTGAATTGAAAAAAATAATAAAACTACTCTTTGGAACTATCGGCTTTTTCACATATGGAAGTATGAAATATCTTTTGAATTAAAACTTGTATATCACTGGAACAAGAACTTTGTCAGAAAATCATTTGCACTTTGACCCGCCAACAAAACCTTACACAATTTTTAACCAACTGGCTGGCGCATTAGAGCAGCATCCCTCCCTTATTATTGGCCTACTTATTCTGTGTGGCAAATACGCAAAGTGGGATCTACCTCTGCCAGCCAACTAGTGAACTTAAAAGAATAATTTGTGGAATCGCCAAGGGTTAGCTTTGACAGGCTGCAACCTCCCTTATCCTTTTTGGAATAGCCTCCCCCTGCACTTTGAGCAGGATCTTCTCAAATTCCAGAAGCTCCTTAAGACCTCCTCCTTCCCTCCTCTGCTAATCCCACAGTTGCTGAATCGGTGTCCTTGGCCCTTATGCATCCTCGGTGCCTTGACCTCCCACACAAATTCTTCCCAGCTCCTGTCTATCCACATCACTTTGCATCTGCACACCCTCCGCTCTGGAGACTCGCACTTACACCTCCTGTGGCCCAGGCCTTGTAGCACTCAACATTCCTAGCACTCATCCACAAGCTCGGACTCCCCAGCACTTAACCCCCTCTTCCTTTTCTGCACTTGCACGTTCTGAATACTCACAAGGCATAGTAGGTTCATCCCTCTCCCTTTCCCCTGCCCCTCTGTTCCATCCCTGTGGGCACTTTGAAACAGTATTTTTTTATTGTATAAGCGCCTAACAAGCAAACCATAAATGTTAGGACAGTTTTTCTGAAGTCCAACTAAGGGCTTAGTAAAACCATACACCTGAGGCAGTGCACAATTCCACTCTTAGTAGAAGTCTGTACCACCTGAGTATTTGGTAGTGTAGACAGAGCAGCCAGGCTTATCTTAGGAGGGAGAGAGGATTGTAGGAAAGTACAAAGAACCTGTAGCATAGAAATGATTAAAAAGAAACACACCCAGAAGTATTATAAAAAATAGATTTATTATAAATACAAATTGGCCAAGGTAATCTTGGTGGGCAAGTACTTTGTCATAGCATCATAATTGCAATGTAAAAACGCAACACAATGCTTGAAGGTACAGATACCAAAGCAAAACACCTGATTCAGAATACTAACAGTATTTTTAGGCAAGTCAGACCTAATCATACACATTTAGAATATTCAGGGGGAGTAAAACACAAGTTAGTTTGAGATTACATCACAGTAACTCATGGGTAGCAGACATACAGTGACACTCAGCGGAGAAATCGCTCCCTGTTATCATGATACTTTTCTGAATAGTGAAACGCACATTCATGGAACAGTATAAACGTATAACTACATTCAGGATAACTCTGTTGAACCAGGTGAGTAAAACCCAATGTTGTAATTAAAAATTACAGTTGCCTTTTTCGATCAGTGGAACACAGCCTAAGGTAAGCAATAACTCTAACTTATTTTAGGATGGCACAAGGCAGACCAAGGTTAGTAAAACCCACAATACACTTATTAAGAATTGCGCACAGCTATTAAAGGTAAGTAAAACCCAAGGCAGACTTATTCTAACAGGCTATACAGCTAGTTAGGGGAAGCAAGACCCAGTTGGTGAACTTAGATATTTATATCCTAAAAGTAGTAGTAAAGTGAAGCCAACAGTATTACCTTTGGGAAGAGGGGAACCTAATTCACAGGTGAGTAATTTAGCCTAATATATGCTTTTGAGAATGCAAAAACGCATCCAAAGGATAGTAGGAACTTTTGTAACTGTTCCTTTTTCAGAGAGCCAGTTACCAAACCAACTCTTTAACAAGTAAGTACTTTTTAAACACTTATTACATTTCAGAGCCCCAAACCTTAAGTCTTTCCCTATTCTTGAAGCATGAGTGTTCAGTGGCAGGAGGTGGTCACTGGTACTCTAGTGCTCAGCAGATCGGTCAGGATAGGCACAGATGTAGGAAAAGTCAGAGTTCCTGTGGAAGTCTCTTAAAAACCAGCAAGTAATTCACTTTAGAGTTAGTTAGGGTCCAGGGACTACAGAGAAGAGACCCTAGGAGGTTTCTAAGGGTGGGCCTGAGTGAACTGGATGAGAGAACTCCCAATCACATGCAACACCCCAAAAGCTACACAGGAATCACACAAGGCTTAAGGTATTTAATAACTCCAGCCAAAACAGTACCTCAGCACAAAAGGAGAGTTTGCAGCAGGACGCCTTCAGGATCTGCAGCCAATAACCTGGTTGATGAATACTTGTCACGAAGACTGAAGACCGGACAATGGAAGGGATTATGCAGTAGGGATCAACTGGGAAGGCTGCAAGCAAGTGTTTCTTCACGGCTGGATGCAGCTCTGTGGTTTTGGCATCCTTTTCCGGAGAAGACTGATCATTGCTAATCTGGTCCATCACTCTGGTTGGAGGACTTCAAGGACTTGCTTTGTGTCTCTTGAGCACCAGCAATATTAGGAATTCCTAAGACTGTGCACTGCCTGATAGCTCGAGGTCCCAGGGTATTGCATATTGCAACCCCTCAAGGTCACAGAATGATACTGGATGTTATGTTATGTTATTTTGCATTTATATAGCGCCTTATATACCATTGGTATGGTCTGAAGGCGCTGGTAGGTTGAACGCCCTTCGGGAACCGAAGTTCAGGTCAGTAGAGAGAGTAGGGGGGAGTCAAAAAGTGCGTGTGCGCACCATGTATGTGTGCAGCTGGTGCGAAAACAAGTGGTAGCTGCTTCTTAGCTGTAGGTGTGGTGGTTGAGAGATCAGGAGTATGTGTTCGCTCTGGTCGGCTTTATCCGGAACGAGTGTGGCTGCGTTAGGCCTGAGAAGAATGCCTGGCTGGGTGGTGAGAAACCAGCAATGTTTACTTAGAGTGATGTGGAGTAAGCGGGAGATGTAGTTATGAGAACAGTTATACCGAATGGTGTCATAGTATCTCTGTGTTCTAGATGAGTGGTGGTGTAAGGGAGAGAGTAAGCGTGGGGTGTGGCGTGATGTATGTTTTCAAGAGTTTCCTTCATTCCAAGGCATGTTAAGTATCGTCCGTTGCACATAATCGTCCGTTCCTCATACTCGACCGCTCCACACCAGATGCAGGTCTTCTTGAGTCTAGCGTATCTCACCAGACTCTGCTTGTCCTTTTGTGGATCCCTGGGTCGCTTGGAAGGAAGGGTAACGGCAGGCTCTGGTTACACAGCAGGCTCTCTGGTCGCTGAAAATCGACTCAGCCGGCTTTTCTTCAACTTTCTCTTCGGTTTTGGTTCCAGTGGTCGCCTACTTCTTCAGCTTCCAGGATTGAGCCGTTATACAGGAACGAATGCCAAAGAGACAGGCATGCAACGTTCATACCTGAGGGGGTTGCAGTCTTTTCAGGACAGCCAACCTCTCATTGGGAACTGTATTCCAGCAGGCAGGTTGGAAGACAAAGGACTGGAGAGTGTTGGACTCTTCCCTTGCTTCCTGCTGTCCCAGACACTCTGGAGCCTGGGCAGGCTTGCCCAAGGTCTCCCGCCAAAGAAAGATAAAACCCACACAAAGGAATTTCCCAACCTTACGAGTAGGGGAAGAACCACGAAAGGACAAACTCGAAAATGGCAAAAAAAAAAGAAGACTGCTGCCATTTTGGTAAAAAGGGCGCCTTTACTGCAACTGTGGAAACAGCCTGCAGTAAAGGTCCACCAAATTAGTAAAATGTTTCAATGCCACCAGCTTTTTGTAACAGAAATGATACAGTGCATCCCCTTTCTCATTCCCATTGTATCTACCGAGCACTCCACACACGGTAGCATGTGCTGGTCTCATTAAACTAAAGTTTAGAAAGGATAAAATAACCTTTCTATCCTTGGGGGAACTGTAGTTCTCACAAGGTTAGCCAGAGAAAATTAAAAAGGGGGCCCAAAGTGCAAGCCAGCAACAATAAAAAAAGGTATATGCCAAAAGGGATCAAATCTAAAAGACACCATGGAGAGTCTTAAAAATCACACCCATAAAGAGAGTAAAAGCTCTGATTGTGGAAAAAACGTTCCCACTCATGAGGTATAAGGAAAAAATGATCCACCAGTCTAGCAAAAAGTCCTCTGGGGGAGGGGTCGGGTGTCTCACAAGTGAGGGGGATTTCACACTAAACTGAAAATCTACCCAACACTAAACATGAGAGACTTCTTGGGTAACCTTTGTCTTCTGAGGCTTGTGAATCTGTGTATAGTCACATGCTTTGCATAGACTTTAGCGATCATGCAGCTGAAAATTGAGAGCTGTGTTGCTATTGCAGTTCACACCTGGTGTGTGGCAAAGGTTGACCCTTCTAAGTTGGAGCAGGGTAGAGCCACTGTCTACCATCTCTCTGCTTACTTTGAGGTCTGTGGTGCACAGCCCAGCAAATGTCAATGCTCGAGATTATCCAATGAAATGTTGAGAGGTAAAAACAAGAATTTACTGTAAGGGCAGGAAACAAATAAGAGTTTCTGATTACGTGAAGTGAAGTCACGGGAGAGCCAAAAGACAACCATATTGGGCTGTGGTGGCAAGTGTTTAAACAATTTTTATAAGTTGGGGGAAACCAGGGAAACGTCCCAAGTTTTCGCAAAAATGTATCGGCAGAAAATAACATTTTTACAAATATAGTACTGCTAAAGAAAACGAAGCATAATACTCACCTATGTGTCTTTAATAGACTATCATCTGCTGCTTTTTTCAAGTACGAGCAAAGATTAGTCCGGGACCATCTGGCAGACTAGTGTACACTCGGATCTCCTCTACCTGCCTCCTTTGCTTGGCAACCGGTTGTTACCACTTGGGACAGGGCTCTCCATAACCTGGGCAGCAAGATTGCAAGCATACACGGGAAGAGCTAATTCAGGTCCTACAAATGACTCCAGTTCTTTGTCCAAAGTGGTAAGGTGCCTTCAGACTCCGACATTTAAGATTATTAGGGAATGCATCCTTCTGCCCTCGGTCTGTTTAATTTCAAATTCAAAACCATGCTCACGGAACCATCCCAGGAAGATTGCTTTGTACAATAGTTCTCTCTACTTCAGCGTTGACATATCTGTACACTCGGAGAAGTGATCATGCAAAAACTATTGGCAAGCGAGCAATTTTCAGTCATGCTTTCTATAGCTTATCAAAGACTACCAACAGCTTCTTTAAACTTGTTATGGATCAATGCGAGCTAACCTCTAATCCAGGAAAAGATGGATTCTTAACAAAAAAAGATTTGATGCTCAAGCAGTTAAATGGAACCAGAGCTTAAACAAATACTACACAAACTTTATAAGAGTGCATGTCTGCACCCAAAGCTTTCTTGCAGCAATACAGCTAAGATAGCGGAGGTAGCGCAAACTTTGAAGGATGCAGGAAATAGCAACTTCAACTCCAAGGCGGCCAGCATGAGGAGGAGCAAAGCGCAAACGACACCGGAGCAACCAGGCAGGTACTCGGCCCCAGAGCGGGATAGAACCTGGGGCTCCTGCACACCGACTCCTCCAACGGCATCCCCGCAGCCCACCGATTTGATCTGGTGCACACCATCCCCATCCCTGTATGGGGAATCACTATTGAATGCTCCCGGGCCTGCGAAGGGAGTGGCTCGGTCCACGAGACACGCAGCGAGGGAGGAAGGAACACCAGCACATGAAAGACCACACCGGGGTCCCCTGAGTGACTCGACGGCGGCCCGGGCTCTCCGTGGGAAACCCTAAGGCTGATTTGGCAAGGGTGCTCCCCCGGAACATGCAGCACTCTAGCTGACTGCAATACTGGACTTGTTTGGCAATGCACCCGGGGCACTGAATCTACATGTAGCAAACTCTGCAGTGCATGTGGTCTGGCACACGACGGAGGGGTGATACTCAGGGGACAGGCACTGGATAATCTAGATAGTTGCACAATGGAGGGGATACCCCACATGAAGGCCCTCCAATTTAATGTCATGCCCCTTCACAAAATGCATGTCTCATAGAGGAGCTCACCAAATCCTCTGAACATCTGAATTATTTTTGAAAAAATTAGTGGAGAGCGACCTGCCCCTTGTGCAAGTCAGGTGCGCTACTCTCGGTCTCCCTCCTATAGTCGCACTATCAAGGCACCTGAGTGCTTGACTACCAAAGAATATCTTAGCAGGAACGACTGACCTGCTTCCCGAACCATTCTGGAATGCACCAGGCCTTATATTGGCGCTCTGACCAACTGAGAGTCAGAGGGAGGAGGTGATCTCATCCTGGAAGTCGACACACCGAGGTCAATGCGCCAGGCCCTGGGTCTGCATGATGTTTTAGATAACTACTATATCTTTGGAATAGAACGAAAGGCAGGACGATCAGAACCTTGAAAAGCAGTGCGACCAGTGCATTACAGGGGTGCAACTGGGCTCCTGGAACCATTCTGAAGCCAACCAACTCACGACTCTGATTCATACGGGACAGCGTCAGCAGTGCAGAAGTCCCTCCTTTCACGCTGTTAAGTGAAACGAAGAAACCCACATATGCTCAACTGGCTTCTGGTCCACATAGACGCCCCAAACACCTAAACACTCCTGGAACCTTTGAGACCATCGGTACTGACCATTGATACGGAGGGTAGGGTCCCTCCTGCAATACGGCAGACTCTATATGGACATTAAACTGAAACTAGCCAAGTACACCTACTACCCACCATCACCTGCCGCAGACACAAATGCAGCGAGCATGGAGGCCTCCGGTACGGAAGCAGCAGCGACGAAAGGAAACATTGCTGCCCTCCTGAATGAGATAAAGAACCTGGGAACCAAAGATGACACAGCGAATGGACAAGATTGAAGGCAGACTCAAAGGGGTGGAAAACAATCGAGCCTCCGTAGACGCACTCGAAACCCAGATGGACCTGCGAGAGATGGAGCAAAGGGAGGAGGAATTCTGCCTAAAAATGGACGATTTGGAAAACCGCAAGAGGAGAAACAGCCTACGCTTCTTTGGCATCCCCGAACACAAAGGTGAAACAGAAGGGGATCTCAGGAAAACGATCCATGATATTATCAAAATACTGGTAGCGGATGAGATCGATGAGCCCAAAACCTAGCGGATACATAGGGCCGGCGGCCCCACGGGTAGTCCAAGATCCGTCCTTGCCAGGTTTCACAGATACCAGGATAAAGCCAGGATTCTTGAGAAAGCCAAAACTGGGGGCTCAATCACTCTTGGTGGAGCACAGATCACTATTTTCCAGGAGCTATCGTCACTGACCCTGGCCCTGAGGCGAATTTGCGTACCCCTTATGAAATGGCTCAAGGATCGAGGAACTAGATACAGATGGGGATATCCTTTCTCCTTCTCTTTTGAACATGAAGACAGGAAAATACGACTGAAATCGGAAAGGGAGATTTGCGATTGCACCGCTGAACTTCTGGAAACACGTCCAGAAGGTGGAGACCGGGAGGGAGCAGGACAGAGGGAGAGACGTTGGGAACTCCAGGGACCACGAAGGAAAAGAGTTAAGAGATCGAGGCAATGTCACACCGGAAGAAGATAAATGAAGAAGGCGACCAGCTGGAGGGAACTCTGCACACCGGTTACTGAGATACAGGGATGGACGGTTCGAGAAGCCCCGAGTGATCTCAGCCGCTAGTGGTTCGGTCACAGATGGAACATATGCTATTTGAATGTCCCGTCCGGAAGTGAGAACGAGCGGCCTGCGGACAATAATGCTGCGATGGCGCACAAGACACCACATATCCTTCTAAAGTGTCATGTTATTTGTGGGGGGGACTGGGAAGGGGGCTCAAAGGTTGAGAATGGTCTTTGAAGAGGGACTGTGAGGAAACGGTTTCCACTGGTGGTCCGACATCGGATCAACATTTCCTCCCGATCGGATGCCATCAATTGGGCATGGGGGATATAGAGGAAGGAGCGGTGGAGGGTAATGGGGGGGGGGGGGTGGGTTTGGAACAGATTCCTCAGTGAGACTTGTAAGGGCACACGCATGGTTGTCCGACATCTCACTAGGAAGTCATTCAGTGTCGAAGGGGCCTCTGAAATGTATAATGACGAATGGCGTTTGATACAGGCCAATGGGTAAGAGACCTCCTCAGGGTAGAAAACTAAATGTTAAAGGTCTTAACTCCCTGACAAAGAGATCCTTAGTAAGCCGGGAATTCTGTAGGGGAAAACTGAACATCCTCTTCCTCCAGGGAACAAAATATGCTAGGAGAGAAGAACGGAAGTTCCTGGGGACGCGAACGGGGCTAGAATTCTGGGGATCTGGGCCTCTGAGAAGGGGAGGAGTGGGGATACTTATTAGAAAGGGACTGGGCTTCACGACCTCCAAGACATGGGGGTGAGGGGGAGTATTGAAGGGCGTGCTTTACTAGTTGCGGGTACAGTGGGAAAGGTAAATCTCACACTTGCAACCATATATGCCCCCAATACGGGGCAAGCAAGATTCCTGGCCAAGACCGTCCTAAAATTATGTTAGAGGCCACATGCCATGTCCTCCTCGGAGGTGATTTTAACTTGTGGGCGGACCCCAATCTTGACAGGAAAGTGGGTAGGATTGAAAGAAGAGACCCCACCGAGGGAGGCGCAGGGAGGTCGCAAATATGTTTGATACATATGGCCTGAGAGAGACACATGGCGGCAACTTCACCCAGAAGAGCCGGCGTTCACCTTCTACTCTGCCCCACATAATACCTTCACTAGGATTGATTACATGTACTTGTCGGAGCAGATGCATAATGCTACAATAGGGTCGACCATCGTCCCAATCACCTGGTCGGATCACAACATGGTTACAGGTGACATTGACTGGGATGACCTGCCTAGGAAAGGGGACCGATGGCGGTGTAACGAGACACTTTGGAAAGATCCAGTTTTCAAAACTGAGATGGAAATTGAGATTACTGAGTACATTAACACCAACAACACAGGGGAAGTTTCCAAACTAATAGTGTGGAAAGTGGGGAAAGCGACCTGGCATGGAGTCCTGATTAGAGAGGGGGCTAGCAAGAAAAGGGAAAGAAACTTGGTTGAAAACAAACTCTGAAAGGAGATTTGTCGTCTAGACGGGGAGGCGAGGAAAGACAAAACTGGGATAGCAGACCAGATTTTGGAGGCAAAGAAAAAGAGTGAAGAGCTTTGCCTTCTTGAACAGGGGATGATGGCGTGTAAATTGCAGCTCCTAAAAAAGAAGTTCTATGAGAAAGGAGATGAGGCAGATTTCCTTACTGGCTGCCAGGTTACGTGCCCAAAGGATAGAGCGGAAGGTACTGGAAATTGAAACCCAGGACACCTCCGGAATTTTTGCCAAAAAAGACATCTATGAGGCCTTTGCCACGTTTTACGAGACCCTATATAGATCAGAAGCACAATCCGAGGAGTCGGATACCGATCGATACTTGTCCTTTGAGAAAATTTCACAGATAACATGACGAAAGCCGTGCATTAGAGGGCCCGATAACAGAAGAAGAGGTTAAGAATGCGGTCAAGAGACTGTCATTGGGCAAATCCCCCGGGGAAGACGGCTTCACCTCCGGATTCTAAATCCTTTCTCTCCTCCCTCCTCCCCTTTATCGTAGAACTCTAATGAGATTCTAGACACTGGATTCTTGTCCGAGCCCTTGTCTCGCGATTCCCAAAGAAGGTTGGGATCCTAAGCAATGCGTCTCGTATCGCCCCATATCCCTACTGAATATCAATGCGAAAATATATACCAGAATCCTGGCACCCCGACTGGAGACGTATATGCCACGTGTAATACATACTGATCAGGTCGGCTTCCTTCTGGGCAGACAAGGAGCCGACACCATGAGGAAGACCCTGCACTTAATAAATGCATCTCGATCAATGAAGAATGACCCAGCTCTCCTCTAGGTCGATGCGGAGAAGGCTTTCGACAGGATTGAATGGGGCTTTTTGAAGGGAGTCCTCTGCAAAGTGGGAATAGGTCCGAAAATCGGGGAGGAATCCAGGCAGTATACACATCACCCAAGGCCTCAGTCTGAATACAGTAAATACTCCTGCTGGTTTGAATTGGGTAGAGGAACATGACAGGGATGCCCTCTCTCTGCAATACTCTTTGCCCTCTCTGTCGAGCCTCTAGCCCAGAAACTGAAAGATGACCCTCAAGTTAAAGGACTCAGACTGGGAACCACAGAATATAAAGTAGCCCTGTATGCGGACGACCTACTCTTGCATATCTTGAATCCTGTTTCTTCCATCCCCAGAGCAATCCAGTTGATTAAGGAATATGGTACTCTCTCAGGTTTCAAAATTAATTGGGCCAAATCAATCCTATTTCCCTTTTTAAGAGACCACGCAAGCAGACGTGGATAGACTCTTCCCCTCTGGGCCTCATCCTGGAAAACGTCCAATTTAAATACTTAGCTATACAAGTCACGAGAGACATAACCAAACTTTATGAAGCCAACTTTCCACTCCTCCTCCATAAGTTTCATGCGGACCTAGCCAAATGGAAGAAGCTCACAATATCATGGATGGGTAGACTTAATGCGATCAAAATGGTATGTCTCCCCCGTTTCCTTTATCCCTTTCAAATGCTCCTCGTAGAAATACAGTGGGCCTTTTTTGATGAGGCCAAAAGGGCCATTGTGAAGTTCCTCTGGGAGGTGAAGAAAAGCGAGAATAGCTTATGACACCTTAACATTACCTAAAACAGACCTGGAGAAATATTATAAGGCCGCACCGCTCCGAATTCTGATTTCACCCCCCCCCCCCCCACCTACGAAACTGTAAAGAACCTCAATGGGTTGCCATGGACAATCACTATCTATCCCCAGCGACAGTCTGTGAGTGGCTATGGGTTTCGAGAAACAAGCGATCACCCGATAATGGGAACCATTTGGGAAATATGGGGGATAGAAGGGATATGCAGCGAATCACTTCATGCCCCCCCCCCCCTTCCAACCCCCCCCCCCCCCGCTGAGTCATCTATGGGCCCCTTGCATTATGGAGCACATTCCTAACCTAGATAGATTTCAATTATGGTTTGAAGCAGCACTGGAGAGGGCAGGTCAGCTCTGGAAGAATGGGTCTTTACTTGCGATTCAGGAACTGGGTGAGAACCTCGGGCTGGCCCCCCTCCCTGTCTTCCACTTCTTGCAGATTAAGGGAGTCCCAACAAGGGTTGAATGGAAAGATAAATTGGACAGAGAACTCACTCCCTTTGAGAAGCTTTTGAACTCAAGAACGGAAATGAAAGGTTTAATAGCCGCAATATATAGGGAATTGGTTGAAGCTGAAGGGGGTTCCACGTCACACCTGAAAAATAGATGGGAGAAAGATTTTGGTGAAGAGATTGACCCGATCATGTGGAATAAGTTGTGCAGGGCTGCTCCTAAAGTCTCATAGCTAGCCAATACAAACTTTGTGTGATTTAAATTGCTACACAGGTGGCAATATGACCCCCCTCAGGCTCTCCAGAATGTTTCAGTCACTAAGTTCAATTTGTTGGCGCAAATGTGGTGGGATAACTGACTACTGGCACATGTGGTGGGACTGCCCCATAATTAAGGTCTATTGGAATGCTCTTGGGGTGGATCAAAGATCTCGATGGAGTCCCGAGGCCTGCAGAACCCCTGTTGATTCTTTTGAACTGTGTGAAGACGAAAGACAGAGGATCAAGGGCCTCGCAGCCCGCGCCACTTTAGTTATCAGATGGAAGTCTGAGAACACACCAGGGAAAGGAGAATGGATTAATCTGGCATCAAACATATGTGTTATGTAAAAAATCACTGCAACTCTGCATGTGAAATCAGCCTAATGTGACATGTTGTGGGGATACTTTGTAAGTACATGCCAGGAACTATTCAGTGAAATGTGAAGTTTAACAGAAGGTTGTACTCTTTCCCCCTGAGGAGAACACTCAAAACAGTTCTGTTGGAAAGAATATACATCATTACTCGGAGGCTGTTATGTCCCACCAACCCATGTCTATCAGATACGTCATAATGTGTACCAAACACGTCTCTATTTTCTGTTTTTTGAATATTTATACACTCAGAAACAGAGGAAGTAAAAATGTTTTAGGGAGGGTGGGGTTGCGGGGGGGGGGAGAAAAGTGTATTTTGAATAAAAGACGCGCTGTCTTATCTGGGGGTGAGAGTGTTTTATGCATATTTCACCTATTGTATCTGTTCTATGAACAATGTTTTGTAATGCCCCTTTTTCATGACCTTGAAAATGTCAACTTCAAATAAAAAAAAAAGAAAAGTAGCGTTGTATGGAAAAAATCAGCCCATACAAAGTAACTTCTAATGTAATTTAATGTAACTAGTACTACTACGCATTGCCCATTTTTCTGTTTTGTCAATTTGGAGAATTGACCTGCACATGGCCCCCACACCGCTCCTCTTGCTTTACAAAGCTGAAGACCATTGTTTATGCGCTACTTATCAGGCTACTAAAGTCAAGATGCTTGGAATGAGTTCTATACCAGACATTGTAGATAGATTTCCAGTCCTTCTGAATGGCTGAGGTCTATAACAGAATCCATGTGCTAATTAATATTAATTAATGTTATCGAGAGCTCACAGACGTACAAAAGATGGCAGCAAGATAAACTAGATTTCCCGTTCCCCTCCTCTCGTAAACAGGACCATGATGAGATCTAGATTATTAAAGTGGAATTGATTTATACAATTTGTAGTCAGATACCAAAAGTGAGTTTGAGTGCTGGATTGAAGCTAGTCTAGCAGGGTTCTGGCCATTGGAGACCAGATGCTGAATATCGGAGGATAATCGAGCACCTCAAAGACCTGCCAACAGTGATGCCTGCAACCTCAGACCCCCGTTGAAGAGGAGAAAGGGAGCCATCTGGATCACATGAGTGATCTCACTGAAAAGATCAGGCAGAATCTTCCTACCTGCCAGACAGGCAAATTACCTGGTACCTTGTGTTTGGCACAGGATGTGCAACTGGTGCACAACCAAGTCATCACTGTACCCGTTGATAAATGGTCTTCAGACTCCTACTTAGTGTGAGTCACCAGTGAGTGCCTAATAGAAGAGCAGCGGATTAGAGGGCACTGTCGTGTTTGCACCAGTTGTCACTCTTCCACCAGATCTGCTCTAGCCCACCCAAACAACTCTGATCATAAACTTTCCAAAAGCCATGTTGCTTCTTAGAACACAGGACCCAACAACACTTTACCTCAAGAGACCAAATAAAAGGGCCCTGGGTTTTTAAAAACTATGCTGATGGTTTTGGTTGTTACGCCACTCCATCTTGGTGGAGCATATCTGAATGCCGATGAGCAAGATGTTACTGCTAGTAGCCACTGTGACACCAACGCCCCTTCCAAACACCACTATGCAGAGGCCCCATTTAAGACTCACCCGGTGGTTCCCTACTCTGTCACTTGAGTCCTTTGCCCCTTTTGTCCTGGCGCCCAAGACCTATTTCAGACTCGCCCGTTGCCTTGTAACAGCCACCTCTGCCCTCCCCACGTGCCCCAAACAGGCAAGTTGTGCACTCTTGCCAGCAAAAAACTGAAAAGGCTGACTTGACTCCACCAACCACAACATACCCCGTGGCCATTCGGGAAGAACACACTTAGGGACGTGCTTCCATGGGTGGGACCTTCCCTGGTACCATAGAAGCTATGTATCTGTGTGTCCCTTTTTTTCTTTCTAATACCAGTGTATAGATGTTTAGTAAATACATTACGAAATATTCCATGTTAGACCTGGAATTCTTTCAATCTATAACTGTACCAAAAGCTGCACCTGTTGATTTCTGAACCATGAACACCTCCTACTTACGCTTTTGAGCTTAGCCTGCCCTACTTTAAGGTGAACCAAGGGGTACATCAAGGACGCACTCTGACTTGATTTTATCTGCGAAACTCGGTGCAATACAAACACCAAAGGACCTTTGCCGGGCCATTTGTTTCCTCTTTTGTAATCCGTCAGCTTGATTTTGCTTATCTGGGTTCCTGCTTTCCTGTGTCTGCATGAAACGTCTCACTAGCAAAGGCCTGACCAAGAACATCACCCCCTTACCTGTTGTCCAACACGTTTGACACTCCGTTCTCTACTGCTGGACTAGGCAGGCTTTCGTCCTCTTGGGATTGGCCCTGTCGCTCTCGCTCTCGCCTGCGCCGTTCCCGGGCTGCCTCCTCTTCGTCCTCCACACTCCACTGGGCCGTCAGCCTGTGAGGGGGCAAACAGGGTGAGACTTAATAACCAAGAATAGAAATGGGAGTAGGCAGAAAATCCGAAGGGAACATATGTGGTATCCAACAAAAAAAGAAGTGCAGAATTGGTTGCCCTTGCTTGTTTCACAGAGGCATTGGATCCAGTGAGAAAACGATACATTTGCTAAGACTACACAGTCAAATCTGCAAACGGAGCAGCACGAAATGGTTTAAAGAATGTTAAAAGTTGCTTCTAAAACTGTTATGCTGGGTTAGGGAGCTGTAAACATCTACAATACCTAACCTGATGGGAGATGGACAAAGCTTCGTCATAATGCACAATTTGTTTGAAGGAAACCCAAGTCTGCTGAAGACTCCACTTTAAATGGAATTGTTTTTTGTGGTGCGCTTGTACAACTTTGTAGCAGCATCTAAATGCATGTGTGCAAGGGTTACACAAAACAGTAAAGAGTCAGGCTAGTTTAGTTACAAAGGACGGCATAAGCATTAATACGTCTTCTGAGACACTGCATTCTACTGGAGAGACAGTTGCAATGACAGTAACTGTGAAAAATGTGGACGAATGACGCCTTGGATTAGATGGGTTTTGAGGAATTGAAGAGTGTCACTTTCAATTCTGACATGGACTGGATAACATTTCCAACAGTGCAGACCCAAGAGTTCAGCTACGGATCGGTGTGTGACAAGTCAGTTGAGTGGCTAGAAGATTCAGGGAGGCTGGCCATGGGTGTATGCCAGTTGCTGAAGGTAGAATGGTTCAGAGGCAGCCTGATGCCCTTCTGTCCAGCTCCTCATGTTAAAAGCATAGAATCTAAGCGGGGGCGTTCTTATTCAGTGCAGGTGCAAGGTCTTAAATGATGTGGTGTACCTTCGTAGGCCAAGAACGATGTGCACTGCATAGTTCTGTTATTGCTGGAGTTTGTAAGTGATACTGGCTGGAAACCAAATTTAGAGAGCATTGGACTCCAGTCACGAGGTGACTCTGTAACGACCAAGGCAATCTAGTGGAACGGTCTTACAACCGGGTGGATTCAGCTTGGGGGATGCAAGTGGTGGGCGGTAGGATTTATGACTGGCAGAAGACCATGTTTGCAGGGCCCATATGGTTAGGGTTTGGAAACCATTGGGTCAAATTGATGCATTTTACAAAACCCTTTTCACATGTTCACGGTCTAAATGCACCATTCTCTTCAGTGATGGCAGGAACAGCAATCGGAGCACAGAATAAAGCAGTAGTCTTTTAGAGGATGAGCCAGTTTCCCAGACTGGAGATTGATGTCGGATGTTTTCTTGCAGTCCTTTACGTTTAGGACCGCTAGTAGCATCCTCCGCATTGGCGCATACCAATTATAGCTGTGGTCGCACCTGTGCATAATCTGCCAAAAGTATTCGATGGATTGCAGTGACGCGGTCCTGTGCCCCCCAACAGTGTCCCCCAAAGGACTTCAGTCTTTAGACAGGGGAGAAGTGTAATTTAGAGGGACCCAAAGAGAACAAAGTACAGGGCAAATGGGCGAGACCGAAGCAACTGACCAGGGCAGAAATACAAGGAAGGAACATTTGAGGCAGAAAGTGATGAGCGATTCAGGACATATGGAGGAAAATGGTGGACTCGGGACTGCAGGGAGGGAGCTCGGGACCCGAGGCAAAAGGAGCAAGAACAATGTTGCTAAAATATGGAGAATGACCAGAGAGTGGCTCTATGGAATGGAAGGGGGGCGATTAAAAACCACATCAGTGCGCAAGCTGGAGTGGGTGTGCGAAGAAGGAAGTGCAGGCGCGGCAAGGAGAATGAGGGTGCGCAGGAATGGAAAAGATGGTTGCGCCCCAATAGAGCAGGAGAAATGGGAAGTCCAAGAATATAGCAGGATAGAGAAGGAGGGACCTCAAAAATAGAAAAGGAAGGGGCAGTTTTAAGTAAGGGGAAAAGGAATCTGATTATTCCTAAATATTTTTCAAGAAAGCCGTGACTGGCACAGCCTCAAGTATTCTTTCCTGAAAGTTTCTCATTTTTTGGCAATGTGAGATCAATGGTAGGATCACACCTAGCATACGGAATGCCTGTGTCACTGAGGATAGGTGCACCGCTTCAGCCGCAAAACTGCTTTAAGAAGCAAAATTGGAACCAGTAGCTAGGGGTCTGAGATTAAGGGCTAGAGCCTGGACACTACAAAGCGCAACATCTGGTTCTTTTTCGTTTGTGATGGAGTAACTGTCTGTCTAGTTATGGGGCTTTTGCAGTTTTAAATTCTGCACTGCATTCTGATACCCAGGAAGTGGGTGGATTTAAATACCCCCAGACTCAATATCAGTAATCTATTCATAACAAAATGTAAGTGGTATCTGCAACAGCGCCTCGATGCCCTAGGGTTTTTGTGTGCTATACAAATGCAATAAATAAAATACATGTGAAGTTGATCTATCATTCTCCATTGGAATATGCCAATTATTATGTAGTTTGTTTCTTTTCTCCAGATAAAGATTGTGCTAGCAAACAAAACGATTAACTGTAAAGAGCGTCTACTACTCGCAGAAGTAGCCCCCCTGGCTCATTCAGCAACATTGAATTCCCTTTCCCAAATATATACAGAAAAGATGTTAAGTGCAAATGTATTTAGTGTATTTAGTGTTCACGGGGATGGAACCCAACATCCGAGCCCACTCGTGCAGCCCACCTGGCAAAATCCCTTTATGAAATATAGCCAATCCGCCGCAGCGTGAGTGAGCAGACGTTAAGATGGATTTCTAAACTCTGACCTGGTGGGCAGAAGTTCAGAAGGCCAGCCTAGTTTCTTGGAACAGGGTAACCTCTGGACAAGCCAGACCAATCAAGGTAGCTTTGGCAGGCGGTCAAGACTAAGTCTCAGGAGGGGAGAGGGTGACCGAAAGACCTTAATGAGCACACAAAGCAAGGACACTTACAAATTACTCCAGGCAGGTGTTATATTAAAAATATATTTATTACAAGGCCTTTGTAACATTGACCATAGCAAAAGAATCACAGTAACACTAAGTAAACCAACACATCATAATCTATACATTATATATACAAGACCATTGGGGTCCAAAGGGGGAACTGCACGAAATATGTTTACAACCTAGAGGGGAAGGAAACAGGCAGTGCAGGTAATCTGTAGGCCCCTTTGACATCGACAATACACCCAACTAAGAGGCAGTCCAAGTCCTAAGAAGAGGGGAGCCTTGTGCTCAATAGTACATGCAATGCAAGCGCACGCGGTTGTTGCAATGGGCAAAATGGGGTCTCTAGCAGCTCAGGAATGTGGGTGAGGCTCAGGAATGTGGGTGAAGAATGGGTTCCCTCTATTCAAGAAGGCCCTCCACTTGAAGGCAGAGGCAGTTCAAGGGTTTGGGATGGAGTTGCTATTTTGCAATAGCAGTGGAAAGGAGAGGGGCCCTCAGGGGCCACTCATGCGTACAAATGGGCCCTTGCTCCAGGGGCTACCGGTTGGGGTATTGAGTACTCACCGGTCCCCGATGCAAGTGGGCCCAAACTTCGGCACCTCAGTCCACTTCGCTTGCAGGTTCGAATGCGACAAAAAAGGACGTCTCGGCACCTTTTTAGTTCCTGAGATACAGCGATTATCCCCAAAACGGGACAGTAGCGATTTCTCCGCTTCGGGTGGGTGAATCGTCCCAGTTTCACTGCAGCAGGCTTCAGGGGCAACAGGCTCACAAATGCAGCAGAATTGCAAAGGACGTTGCTGCGGCAGGGCAACAGGTTAACCGTGTTTACTCCGGTCCTGGCGCACTCGTCTCACTTCAGACCTGGGAATGCCAAGTGTCCGAAATTCAGTTTGAGGGTACAGTGGACACAGAGCAAGAAGTATACCAAGTTTTGAGGGCCTCCTCGAAACGACAGCTGGGACAGAGCAAAGGTCCTGCGAAAGCTGGCCAGCCCACTGGTTGGCTTACTTGCAGGTTTTGGTGAAGGTGCCGAGAATAGTTGGTCCCACTATTCCAGTGGGTCAAAGCGCCTTTGCAGACCTTCTAGGGCGATCAGATGCAGAGGGGTCCCACGGGACGACAGCAGGTGCAGGATGCCAAACCTTCCAGCGGGTCACCAGCGGTTCCTCGACTCAGCTTTGTAGTTGTAGGATACTTGGATCCTATCCTTTGTTCAGTGAGAACTCAGGAGATCGACATGGTAGTGGTGTTTTCAGCCTCCTCTTATCCAAAGTTTCCGTCGCGCCAAAACGGAGAGGACAAATGGGAGACCTGCTCACAAACACACACTCCATACGTGGACCAGTCACAGACCACGGTGGTCTCGGGCAGGGCACTCCAGACTCTCTGGCACCCAGGATGTGTATTGGGATCAGACATTTCAGCCCACATCCTGGAGGCACACACACACAAGGCATGCAGAAGTCTGCGAAGGCCTGTAGTTTCGCGGGAAAGTGCATGACCAAATGAGGACTGACCCGGGTTGACCAGACCTGGGGAAGGTGAAGGGGCAAGATGGCCAAGGACAGGACAAAGAACATCGTGGCCATTTTGGAGCCAGGCCACCAGTGCTGTCCATGACAAATCTGCACAGTTAATAAAAAGTCCAGTGAGAGTATCTAGGGCCTTTAGAAATGACTGTAGAGCCAAGTGTACTGTATGGTAAGATATGGCATGGTACACTTGTTACATGTTGCACAAAAGTTGCAACATGAGGTAAGGACTAAGGGAAACAAAGTCTCCCAGTACTGACTGTCTTAAGTGCATGTCATTTTCCCCATAAAAAGTGAGAAAGCCCAGAGGAGTGCAGCAGAATCTTAAATGTTAAAGGTATTTGTACCGCGCACCGTCGCCAGAGGAATTGGTCCCCAGGCGCTCAGGCGGATCTGTAAATGATAACGTGGGATGGGTTAGTAAGGTGAAGAAGGGAGTGGGGATAGTGAGGGGAGTGGTCTTCTGTTGGCAGCTTCAACTCAGTATACACCGGGTGCTGAGCTTTGGTGTGGGTATCGGATCGGAGTCAGTCCGCGTGTGCTGTTGTTCCGGCTTGTGTTGTTGCATTGTTGTGAAGTGCGTGCGGCTTGTTGTGCGTGAGATGGTTGTGTGAGTTTTTGAGTGAGATAAGTATGCAGAGTTTGAGGTTATGTTGGTTAGTGAGTTACTTGACCTTTAGCATGCTAACATTCACAATTCTGTCTGAGTGTGGCACTTGCTGGCCCTCACATTCCCATCTAGACGCGGCGCAGGCCAATGTTTAGGACTCCATCCAGGTGTGGGCATGCCAACATTCACAAGTCCATCCGAACGACACGCAGGCTGGTGTTCACAACTCAGTGTGGCACATGCTAGCATTCACGTTTCTTCTGGCTGTGCTTCTCTGGCAAAGTCAGTCAATAGTGTCTAAACCGCAGCAAAAAGTTTGGGGGTTGACACATGGAGGGAAAATTACATAAAATTATTAAATATTTCCTAACAGCAGCAGTGGAGGGGTCGGGGGTCTGTGCAATGGTCCCTAGTGTGGGGGGCGGGGTGAGGAGGGACTGGGGACCAAGGAATACAAACGCCCTGCTTTTTAGGTGAGATACTTGTTTGGCAGACAAGTACAGTCATCTATATGCCTGCATTCTGCATTTCATTAGAGGCGCGCTAGGCCAGTGTGGGTTTTAACTTGGAATTCTGGGACTTGTAGTCCTGGATTTCACCATTTTATAAACAGGAATACAAGTCCCAGAATGCAAAGTTAAAAAAAAAACTGGACTAGCGTCTCTGGAATGCATAACATTGGCATGTATGCTGATCAAGTAAGGGTGAGCTTGTATTTAAAGTTCCCAACCAACTCTGCCCATTGCCTGATCTTTCCCCTTCCAAATGTTTTGGACTACACTACCACGAACCCTAGCCAATTGAAGCAGGATCATGGGAATGAAAATCAAAAACATCTGGTGGGCCAAATAATGAAGGGCCAAGCTTCATTTCCACGCCCATCGGCGTTCACGGCTGTCCATCACATATAACAACGGAGCGTCGCTCCTCCCCCACCAATCATACCAACCTCAAAGCAAAGTGTCAGTGCCCTCCATTACAAGAGCCCTAGGGCGAGCGAAAGTCAACGCAGTGTTGCCCTGCAAGATCGATTGCATGACTGCACCGCCGTGCCTTTGGCCACCGCTTCCCTCTAAAACCGGCGAAGCGAGACTCCCACTCACCCCTCGACTACATAATCTCATAGTCGAGGCGACGCGATAAGGAGAGACGCATTCCGCACGTGCCAATAGCATGAGGTGTACTTTTTATCGCCTGCGCTCGCCACCCCCTTCTCGCCGTCTATAGGCTCACAGAGCTGTTTGTTCGGAACTGGTCGGGTACCAAGCGCCACGGCTCGTCTGCAATGACGCCGCACATTACAAGTTGCCTTCTAACCTTTCCCAATCCCTTCTTCTCTCCTGTCGCACCCGGTCCCTCCCTCGCCGTTTTTAAGCTGCCTCCAGGAACTGATACTTTAGCTCTAAACCACATTTAGTGACTCGCGCAGCAGTAATGGATACTCTCATAGCAGCAAGTTTCCTATTGAAACCTCCCAGAGTTGGAAATGGACATTTACTGGTGGAACGGGGAACTCAATCCTGCCCCCTTCCGGCGGGTCTAAACAGCGCTCCTGCAAAACAAACATTTTTGCGGAACGGCTCTCTTTTTCCAGTTTAATATCTTCCCTGCTGGTGGCCAAAGAACTACTTTCATATGTGGTTTGTAAAGTCGTTACATTTCGCTGAGCGCATTGAGAAATCAAACGCGCAACGTTCGGGGGGTGGGGGGTGGGGGGGTGCGGGGGGAGATTGCGATTTGGGCATTCAGTGACTCAGAACGGCGCTCCTGTCTTGGCCCTGAGCAATTTATTCCTTGTGAAGGAGGTACATTATTCCTCCGTGACACCGCGCCTGACTCTGCCTTCCTACATTGATAGCGTATTCAAGCCAGCAGTGGACTCCAACCAATGGTTATAGAGGGCGCTGTGGAGGGGGAACCCCACAGCGAACAGAACGGGGGCCAGTAACCTGTGGGGCAAAATTGAACAAATGGAAGGGGGGCAGATCACAGGTTGTCAGGCCAACAACCTGTGACTTAGGGGGAAGTGCAACACCTCTCTCTAGCTCTTGTCACAGACACACAGTGCCAGGGAGGACAGAGGGAAACAATGGGCCTACCCATAACAAGAGAAGGTGGGCGGCAGGAAACCCTGAGGTAGGGAACAAAAGAGCGCCCCATGGTGTGAAGTGCTGTCCCAGCCCTGCAGGCTTGTCACAGAGCCCCCACACAAGCAGACATAGCCTAAGGCTAGTCATCCACAATATAAGGAGCTGCACAAGCAGCAGCACAGTATGATCCTGTTTGGGACTCCGTGCAGAGCACCAAACACGTAGTCTACATATGCAGAGTACTTTTTTTCTTTCCCAAGAACCCTCCCACCCAAGAAAAAAGGGATGAGAAGAGATCCAGGGCAACAAACTGGCCCACGCTGCCGTGGGAAGAGGAAGGCGGCAAGGGCCAGGGGGCACAACCCTGGCCCCTGTGCCCAAAAGTGTACAGTATGTATTATGATGATTGTGTATTATTACGTAATGTGCAATAAAAACCACTGCCTTTTATTGCCAACACAGACAACGTTGGTTGGTGGTTTCTGAGGAAAGCTTGGGGTGGGGGGTGGGGGTGACAGTCGCTAACCTTTTGGCTCCACAGGTTATCACGCTGTGTGAAATCATGGCCGACAACTAGTGGGCGGCTCCTGAACGAACGATCAGTTACACCGTTCCTACAAAGTAGGCCTGACCATGAACAACTGGCGATTGAGATGGGGCGGAGAACTCAAGTACTGCGCAAGTGCACGTTGCGCACTGAAGATGCTCTGAGGTTCTTGGGGCCTGGACATGTCTTACTTGCACATGTCAGCACATTGGAGGTGCGCAGAGGCCGACCCAGCGCGCAATTGTTCTCTTTGGTGCTCTGTTTGGTGTCGAATTTGATTTGGGCAATAGCAGCTTGCAAGGTGGACAGTGTGGCAGTGGAGTAAGTTTTCTGAAAATGTTCGGGGGGGACATGACAACTGAAGAAAAGGTGCCCCAGCCAAATGAATGGGGACAAAATGGTGTGCCATGAAAGTTTGGGGGGGGGGACAAACCCCCCCCCCTCTAAAATTATGCCCATGCAGTGTGGGAATACATTGAGATGGGCCTTTTCTTGGCAGTAGCCGCATGAACATGCTTTTTACAAGTTTCGACAAACAAAAAGCATGAAAGAGTGGATGACCTCATGAAAGTGGGGCAATGCTGGCATATATGAGAGGCCTTTAGTTTTGATTTATCTTTGGGGATAGCCAGGGCCAATGCACGTAACAAAAGGCTCCTGTGTACTGTTGGTAACCTGGCATGTATGTGTTTTTCATGTGTGCCCTGTAGAGCGGAGAGCACATTCTACATTAACCCAATTTTTCTGAAATTGTTCCTGTGAAATGCGTAACTTCAATCCATTATTTAAAAAAGAAAAAGGGTAATGTAAAGCACTGGCCAAAACCATACTTTGTTAGTTCAGGTGCGTTTGCTAGGGATGTTGTCCGAATAGGGCATGGAAGCCCATGAAGATGGCTGGCTTCCCTTTTTGACCACACTTTGGGAGAACCAGATTTCTACCACCCAAAAAAACCCAGGACTTTTTGCATAGTACGTCACCCCCAATTCCTGCCATGCTGGATACTCTCCTGGCCCGGGCAGTCAAGCGAGCAACAAAAGCTGGCTGTGCACCGGGCGAGCCCTTGAAATAAAGGAGGGACTCTGAAAACATGTCCCCCACGTAACACCCTAAGTGACGCTCAGCTGGTGGAGACAGGCTGAGCAGTCGGGAATGGGGTGGAGTGGCCCTGCACCGCCCCCACAGAAGATTATTCTGTTACTAAAGAACAGTTCCTTTGACGATTAACCTGGATAGCGGCTCACCCAGACTGAGTGATTATGTGCCCCCTTTCTGCCCACACATGTACAATCACACCAGGCTGCCTCAGTGTATTTTGCATGAGTGACGAGGACAGAGCAGTGCACCTAGACTAATCCTCCCAGTTGCCCAGTGCAAGGGGAGACGACGCAACAAGGAGATATTTAATGCATCTTTCACCCATGAAGAATATGATTGATAGGGGCTGCCTCCAGTTTTGGGTTTAGCTAGCCACTGCACTATGGGACTGATGCTGCAAACAATTCTACCCTCTAAACTGCAAGCAGGGTGGTTCGTAATAACTCAGACTTTACACACTGTGGATGGATCGTAAAAAGCTGCAACTTGATGTGTTGCCGACTTTGTTCAATCTCCTGCTTAATTTAATTCCTTGCTTAAAGCAGATTATGACCAGGTCATCCATGGGACGAGGATCAGGCAGAAGGGGAACCATTCGATGCATTTCACACATGTCTAAGGCGTCTCACCTCTACATTGGCCGATGAAAATATTGTCAATGCTCAACTGATCCAATGATTTTTTGATCAAGTTGAGTAGACGGAAGCTGTGGGAATGGGGCTAAATCATCCACAGGAACTTGGAACTTCGTCACTTGCAGACAAACAACGTTGCTCATGGAGAAGGTTCTGAAGAATCTCAACCTCGAAGAGGTCCACAAAGTAGAGGAGCCCAGCCCGAAGGTGGTTACACATACAGCCATACAAAATCGGGAGTCCTGCTCCTCATGCGGAGGGCCTAAGCTACATTTAGAACAATGCCTACTCCATGACAAAGCAGGCAGCAGGAGTTGGAAAAACATCATTTTTCGTGGCTCTACAAAGGGCAAGTACTGCCTCTGTGAACTAAAAACAAAATGGAGCAACCACATCTGGGCAGTGCCGTCTCACTCAGTGCAACTTAGACAACACAAGAGATGTGCTAGGTGGAAGGTGTAGAATTTAATCTCAACCACTGGCTGAAACATGTCTGGGGATGCATGTGGTCTCATGCAGAAGAGTTGTGAGCTAGCAGTTCGGGCTGGACTGCCCAGTTCGGGGTGGGACCAAGCCTGAGTTGCATGTGGTCTTTCCCCTTCTGTAATGGCCTGAAAACGATGTGGACAGTTGTTCAGATCAATTGCCAGCGAGGTTGCACAACCAGGCAATATAAAGGGAACATCATCCTCTACAATAGATGATCTATATGGATGACCTACAGAGGGCAAAACTATTTTCAAAATTGGACCTTAATATTGTGTGTCACGAGTTCATGATAAAACCCTGCATCAAGGTTCTTCACATTCTGACGCACGCAAAGGATTCTGGTTCAGTTCAGGATGTTGTTGATGGCTAATGTATGTCAATTCACAATATTGAGAATACTCCTGGCACTCAGGAGTGCTGGTCGTCGGCAACCATATCCTCATTTATGCCACCGGAGAAGCAGAACGCCTCCAGAAGTGGAACACATGCATGCCTTACTAATGTGCTGAATAAGCTCGAATCTCAAGGTTTGAACCTAAACCGATCTAAATGTTAATTTCTGCAAACAAGAATTGACTTCTTTGGATATGTGTGGCAAAATCCAGGTCTGTCAACTGATCTCTTGAAAGTGAGATGTGCGTCTGTCTCCGGAGCCTGCCAGCCCATCAGAAGCAAGGACCTTCCTCTGTATACTCCTGTTCCGTGGCCGGTTCATCAAGAATGTAGCCACTCTTACTAAGCAACTTGACCCAAAAAAAGAATCTGCATTCCAAGGCTTGAAGGCCCTCACTGTTGACCCGAGTGTGGTGACCGGCTGTCACGATCTCATCCCCACCGAAGGCTCACTGGGCCCTGAGGACCTTATTCGGCCCTCCTCGGATTCCTTGGAGTCAGTCCTGGCGCTGTTGGCATCGGAGACACATGCTGGGACGGGGTTTCAATGGGCAAGTATGGCCGCCCCCATGTGGAATACTGGGGAACTGCATTCAGCGGTCTAGCATCCAGGGCGGGGCCTGCCCCAAAGGCACCTGGGATACCACCTGGCTATTTAAACCACGCCCGATCAGAAGCACGCGCTTCGCGTTATTCTGCTTTTGCAGCGTGACGTTCACCGGGTCCTGCTCTGCATCCAGACCTCAAGCACCATCGCCATCCTTACCAGCTCTGCAGCATTTCTGGCACTCGAAGTCACCCAAGGCAAGAACCATCGCCATCCTTACCTGCTCGGCAGCATCCTTCGGCGATTGAGTCGCCCAACGCTCGTTGTCCTTTTCCACCATCTTCAAGACATCTTTCGTCTCAGGATTCCTGGGAACCATTCACCTTCGGATCTTCTCGACCTGTAGGACGAACAATAGCACAGGTTAGCCATTTGCAAGGACGCTATCAGCGCTGCTTGGCGTTCCATCTTACCTTCTCGAACTCGGCTCCGGCTTCCATCGCATCTCTTAGCACCTGCAAGAAGAAGCGAGAAGGTTACTAGTGCAAAGCCACACTAAGACATTGTTTTCCCCAAATAAGACTTACCTGAAAAGGAGTCGCAGCCAGTCTGGACTCGCGGCCCTCGCCAGTGAAGAAACTCGACAGCCTGAACTCTAAGAAGGGTGGAGAGGTCCCGAAGAGCTCACCAGCTTGTCGTGAGGCATCCCCGTGGAAACCAGGTGAGCGTTACAGAACGCGAAGCCCATAACTAAAATATCCACCTGGGCGCCTAGTATGGAAACTTCGGAAACAGACCAGTTAGCCCAGCTGTTGGGGCAGTTGCGCACAGAGGTCCATTCTGCACGGCAGGAAACTAATGCGTTGCGAAGGGAGCTAATTGTGGACAAGGAGAGGACGGATGACCTTGGGAGACAACTTCTCCGGTCAAAAGCAGGACAAGCCCCGTTAGCCGGAATTAGTCAGCCCACCTCACCCACCGCAAGCAATCCGGTTCAGATCAACCTCCCTGGGGGAGTGCCACTGGCTCCTCTGGAACAGTTTGCGGGAGACCCCCGGCGATACGCTACCTTCATGAACCAATATCGCCTACACTTCCTGTGTAGGCCTGGGGCGTTTCCCAGAGACCAATCACGTGTGGCCTTCGTGTTATCCTACCTTGAGTGTTGCAGACTGGTCGGGAACCATTCATTAGTCGAAATGATCCTCTGTTAGAAGATTTTGATGGGTTTCAGCGAGAGCTGGAAAAACTCTTTGCCCGACACCACCACGGGCAGGCTCTAGACAACCAACTTTTGTCCCTTCGCCAGGGGAGCCAGGATCTGCTGACTTATATTGCAACCTTCAATAGACTGGTGGTCGAGGCAGACTGGTCGGAGGACAAACGGACTACATTGTTTCACCGGGGTGTTTCACCGGGGTCTTTGTGGGGAGCTAAAGGACATTCTGGCCCAAGTCGTGGACCCACCCTGGGATTGCACCGAGTTCATTAACTTGGTGTCCAGTTGGATAGCCGACTGCAAGATAGGAAGAACGACTGAGGGGAAATCTGATTCACGCCCCTTATTCGTACGACCCAAAGATCAAACTCTGCAGGGCTCCGATGGGACCAACGAACCCATGCAGATAGGAGGAGTTAGGCCCCCTCTAACCAAAGCTGAACGAGATAAAAGGAGGAAGTTACACTTGTGCCTATATTGTGGAAAAGCTGTCCATTTCCTAAAGGAATGCCCGGTTAAACCACCCAGACGGACCGTAGGAGCCACGGATAAAGAAACCCTTGAAGAGTAATCCGGAAACGACCAAGCTCGACAATTGGAGGGGTCCAACTGTCGAGTGAAGAAATCCAGCTTCAGACCTCCCATTTTGCGCTACCGGTGTTCTTGATTCCCCATCAACAGCCGTCCAACATGCATTCATTGGAAGCTTACATCGACAGCGGAGCAGTGGGGAATTAAATCGATCAAGATCTTGCAGCAAAGATGGGGCTAGACCTTTGTCCCAAGCCAACCGCAGAGACAGTAACAACTGTTGATGGTAGCCAACCGCAGAGACCGTAACCACTGTTGATGGTACCGAAATTGCTTCGGGCCCTGTATCTGAGTGCACCACCGAACACACCCTCCTGTGCGAAGATGGGCACCGTGAAATCATAGCCTTTGATCTGATTAAAGCCCCTCGGTTTCGGCTCATCCTGGGAATGCCGTGGCTGGTCGCTAATAACCCACTAATTAACTGGCGAGCTCGCGAGTTGGTCTTCGCCCACAGCTGTACGCACACCTGTTACCCGAAGGGGCAAAAAGCAAAATTCTCAAGTTCCCCAGTTTGGGAGGGAAGGGCGCATGCCCTCGGAGGAATCGTGACCCTGCCGTTCCAGTACCAGGATTTCCAAGATGTTTTCCAGAAGGAGCAAGCGAACACCTTACCCCCCACAGACCTTACGATTGCCAAATTGATCTGCAGCCCGGAGCCAGGGGTGGACTGGGAACTAAAAGAGGCCCTGGAAATAATTTTCAAAGTGGCCCCATATGGCACATTTTCAGCAAGCTCAATGCTTTTCCTATGAGAAAATTTGGAACTGCCGCACAAAAGAGGCCCAGGGTGCAAAGGCCCACCGGGAAATCTCCAGAGTTCCCTATAGGCCAGTCCGCCCCTGCCCGGAGCCCAGATTCCATGTGGGCGCATCTATGCACTCAATGAGGCCGAGAATCAGCACCTGAAAACTTATCTGAAGCAGTACCTGGCCAATGGTTTCATTTGCCCGGCCAAGTCATCGGCCGCAGCGCCGTTATTCTTCGTACCAAAAAAGGAAGGTGATCTGAGAACGTGCATAGACTATCGTGCATTAAACCAAATTGCCATCAAAAAACGCTACCCACAACCTTTGATCCCGGAGTTGCTGGACCAGGTTAAAGAAGCCCAGGTCTATACAAAACTGGATCTGAGGGGCCTACCATCTGGTGCGCATCAATGAAGGGGATGACTGGAAGACGGCATTCTACACCAAGTACGGCCTGTTCGAGTACCAAGTAATGCCGTTCGGCCTATGCAACGCCCCCGCCGCGTTCCAGTATTTTATGAATGACGTCCTCCGAGAACTAATCGATATCTGCGCTCTTGTATACATCGACGACATCCTGGTGTATTCAACATCTGAGCAGGAGCACATTGGGCACGTACTGACAGTCCTGACCAAAGTTCGAGAACACCACCTTTACGCGAAACTGGAAAAGTGCTTGTTCCACGCTACAGAAGTGGAGTTTTTGGGCTTCATCCTTCCTCCCAAAGGCATATGAATGGATGCTCATAAGGTGGACGCAGTCCTCAATTGGCCAGCCCCCACTTCAATCAAAGGAGTCCAGAGGATGTTGGGATTTGCAAATTTCTACCGTCACTTCATCCCTGGATTTTCCCAAGTTGTACACCCGATTACGTCACTGCTCAGGAAATGCAACAAGACTTTTAAATGGACTGCGGAAGCTGAAAAGGCATTTCAGGAACTCAAGACAAGGTTCACCTCCGCCCCCCATTTTGCGACACCCACGACCAGACCTACCTTACATTGTAGAAACTGATGCGTCCAGTCTGGCAATGGGGGCGGTTTTGTCCCAAAAGGATCCACTAACAGGCCAATTGCACCCAGTGGCCTTTTGGTCACGAAAGTTCACGCCAGCAGAACTCAATTACACCATCACCGACAAAGTTACTGGCCATTAAAGCTGCCTTCAAGGCCTGGCGACACTTCCTGCTGGGGGCCAGGCACACCGTCACCGTGATAACGGATCACAGAAATCTCCAGTATCTGAAGGGAGCGAAGACTCAATCGTCACGGCAGCTGCGCTGGGCCCTTTTTTTTTTTTTTTTTTGCAGAATATGACTTTGTAATTACGTACCGACCCGGAGTTAAGAACGGCAAAGCTGACACACACTCTCGCCTGGGCACAGACGAGATGGCTCGCACGCCGCCGGATGCGGTGGCCATTATCCCAGAGAATAGAATCCTAGGCATCACAGCTACCATGACCCACCGCAAACTCCTATATGAAATTCGACAGGTGTTCACAGGAGCAGCTACAAGAACAGGGGTCCAGGGGGGAGCATTACTGTGTCAAGGATCAACTGCTGTATTACCGAAACCGGCTGTTCGTACCGGTGAAGGAATTACAAGGACATGTCCCCTCCGAGTACCATGACTCCCTCATGGAAGGCCATCCAGGAATCGCTAAGACCCTGACCAAGATAAAAAGAAACTACTGGTGGCCAAGTTGGCGCAAGGATGTAGTCGAGTGAGTGTCATCTTGTGGTATCTGTGCCCAAAATAAGTCTGTCAAGCAGAGACCCGCCGGTCTCTTACAACCGTTGGACATTCCGCCAGCTCCATGGCACACACTGTCACTAGATTTCATCACTGATCTTCCTCCATGTCGGGGCTACAATACCATCTTGGTGATCGTGGACCTATTCTCAAAAATGGCTCATTTCTTCCCATTTAAGGGTCTACCATCTGCATCCGCCCTCGCCAAAGTCTTCCTGGAACATGTAGTGCGCCTGCATGGATTCCCTTCGGTTCTAATATCTGACCGTGAGACAGTTTGTATCTAGCTTCTGGAGGAAATGCTGCTCATTGGCCCAGATTGACGTCTGTCTGTCCACTAGTCACTACCCCCAGACCGTCGGCCAAACGGAGAGAACGAATCAGACTCTCGAGCAATATCTACGCTGCATGCTGCACCAGGTGAAGGTGATTGGAAAGAACTCTTATGGATTGCCGAGTACGCCTATAATAATTCACTGCATAGCAGCACGGGGCAAACCCCATTTTTTTTTGGTATATGGAAGACACCCTCATACTTCTAACTTGGACATCCCCACGACCCTGGAAATGCCGGCAGTCGAGACCTTGCACACAACCATCACCCAGGCCTTTACTAAAGCTCAAGAACACCTACAACAAGCTAATGCACGGCAGAAAAGATGCACGGATCAGCTTCGCTCCGAAGCCCGGTCTACCAGGTGGGAGATTTGGTGTGGCTGGCCTTCAAACATGTACCAATTAAAGGAACACAAACTTTTCGCCCACGGTTCCTGGGACCATACCCAGTGGAAACCATCATTAACCCAGCAGCTGTGAAGCTGACTTTGCCAGCCCACATGCGAATACATCCAGTATTCCATGTATCTCGCCTGAAACCAGTCAAGCCAGGTGCCCATGTGACTACTCCACCTGAACCGATCATCATCCAGGGGGAACCGGAATACGAGGTGAAAGAATCCAGGATGTCTAAGTATGTGAAGTATAGACTCTACTACCTAGTAGACTGGAAAGGATACGGACCCCAGGATAGAACGTGGGAGCCCAGTGAATAGGTCCATGCTCTGCGTTTACTGCAGCGTTTCCACAGAATGTATCCCTCCGATCCAGGACCAGGCCGGAGAACCACTTTGATAGGGGCCTTAGGGGGGAGTGCTGTCACAATCTCTTCCCCACGAGGGTTCACTGGGCCTTGAGGACCTTATTCGGCCCTCCTTGGATTCAGTCCTGCCGCTGTTGGCATCTGAGCCACATGCTGGGATTAGGTTTCAATGGGCAAGTATGGCAGCCCCCATGTGGAATACTGGGGAACTGCATTCAGCGGTCTAGCATCCAGGGTGCCCAAACGCACCTGGGATACCACCTGGCTATTTAAACCACGCCCGATCAGAAGCACGTGCTTCGCGTTATTCTGCTTTTGCAGCGTGACATTCATCGGGTCCTGCTCTGCATCCAGACCTCAAGCGCCATCGCCATCCTTACCAGCTCTGCAGCATCCTTCGGCGATTGAGTCGCCCAACGCTCGTTGTCCTTTTCCACCATCTTCAAGACATCTTTCGTCTCAGGATTCCTGGGAACCATTCACCTGCGGATCTTCTCGACCTGTAGGACGAACAATAGCACAGGTTAGCCATTTGCAAGGACGCTATCAGCGCCGCTTGGCGTTCCATTTTACCTTCTCATACTCGGCTCCGGCTTCCATCGCATCTCTTAGCACCTGCAAGAAGAAGCCAGAAGGTTACTAGTGCAAAGCCAAACTAAGACATTGTTTTACCCAAATAAAACTTACCTGAAAAGGAGTCGCAGCCAGTCTGGACTCCGGCCCTCGCCAGTGACGAAACTCGGCGGTACGAAGCCATTAACAACGCGCCCCTGCCCAGCACGGCAGGACGGAGAGCACACCCTTATAGAACGCAAGAGCCAATCCTCGACAGCCTGAACTCCAAGAAGGGTGGAGAGGTCCCAAAGAGCTCACCGGCTTGTCGTGAGGCGTCCCCGTGGAAACAAGGTGAGCGTGACACCGACATGGCACTGAATTGGTGGAAGCAAGCCCATTCCACCTGGGAGCCTTTCTGAACCAGATTGGTCAGGAGTGTGTAGCTGCTCTCTCCATTGCCTATGCCTGCCAGGTGTTGACTGAAATGGAGCACAGGTACTCCAAGATTGAGCTAGACCAATGGTTTTTTGTGGGTCTGTCTGCACGATCATGTCTACCTTTATGGACAATCGTGGTGGTGCTGATTGACGGCAAACCACCTCTTAACATTATGCTCGGTCAAGGCATTTCGCCCTGCGGCCAGGACTGTGAAATGGCTGCTACAGTTCCGGGAGTATAACGTCACAATGGTGTACAGACCTAGAGCAAATTATCCAGCTGACTTTCTTTCACAGCAAACCCCCAATCACAAGGGTGTTGGCAAGAGGAAAGAAGTACTAAGGAATACATTATGATTAGATTTATTTAGTCGACTTTGCAAGACAGTTTGGTACAGGGAGAGCATCAGGTGGGCAGTACACAAGCAATAAAAGCAACTTCTTTGGCTTGTGGAAGATGCAGCAAGAGCTGATGTGTTCACCCGAAGTGCTCAGACTTAGTGATGCCCTTAGCACCAGTAGATGAAGTAATCAATCCCGTGCACAGAGGTAATTAGGGTGCGGCCAAAAATATGGCACTCCTGCAGGAAATGGTATTGTTCGTAGAGATGGAGGTAAAAGTGAAACAAGAGATCGATATCTGTACATGGTGCCAGCAACATCATGTGTAGTTCGATGCATAGCACATCTCCACAGCAGAGCACCATGCCCTGTATCCACGTCACTATAGACTTTGGTACGATCTAGAGAACAAATTAATGAATTACACACTGGCAAGAGTGGTTATTCCAGTGCTGGAAAGAATATTCACCCCTGATAGGCTTCCAGAAACTGTGAAAACAAGCAATGAGCTCCGTTCAAGGGACAAGAGTTTTAGGAGTTCATGGATGCCCTTGGCATTACTCACAGGAGGGCCCCACGTGTATGGCCCAGATGCAAACAGCACGATATGAATCCTAACATTTGCCGGAGATTGCATTTATTTGCAGTGTGAAAGACCGATGTCCAGTAGGATAGTGAGTTTTTCACTTGATCAGGAGTAAAGGTGAATTTCCCATGGAAGGAGGCCAGTGGAAAGGTAGTTGCGTTGGGAACACTGTGGATTTCTCTTGTGTTTGGGTAAAGGTTGTTTGGTATCCTCCTCAGAGCCACCTAAAGAAAGGAAGTTTGTAATGTGTTGGTGGTTGGTCGGGTTAGGGTCTACGTTGAAGGCATTTGGACATTACCCAGGTAGTTTTTTAAGTTGTTGGTAAAGGTGTCAAGAAGGTCTGCAAAGGGCTTCATGTAAAGATCAACAGCCCCATGTGAGGATGGGTGCCTGAGGTACTCTCATCACTGGTGGTTTATCAGTAAAAGTGAAGTTGCTTAGTTTGCACTTAGTTCTGCCGTTGATGAAGGAAGATCGCCATTTGAGGGCTGTGTCTTTGATGCCCATGGAAGACTGTAATCGCATAAGGAGTGGGTTCTAGCCCACTTTGTCATAGGCTGCTGACAGATCCAAAAGAATAAGGACCACTGTTCTGTTATTTTTGCACACATACTTTGAGATCTGAAGCAGGGTTGATGTTCTTGTCAAAGGATCAGTAGATTTTCCTGAGATTGTTTCCATTGCCCTTTTTCGTTGGTATTATTTAGAATTTTGGTATCTATGAAACCTCTTGTTGTAATTGTTGTATTGTTTCTCGTCCAAAGGGCTAGAGATCAGTTGGTGGTCTGCCCATGGTACTAGAGCACGGAGGGTGTGCCGATTTGGCTTTTTGCAGAGATTGTAAGGTTTTTATGGGTGTGATTTTAATATTTAATTTTTATTTTTTTGGATTTCCCCTTGCTCAAAGCAAAATTGGCCTTGGTGTTTAGGAAGGTTCTAGACTCTGTTTTCAGGGGTATTTACAAAAAGATTGGTTTCTCCCATAGTGAGAATTTTAGACACAAGGCTGGTGCAGTTTATGAATGTTTCCCATTCTGTATTGAAGTTACTGCTATACGCTGCAGGCCCCCTGCAATGCATATAACTGTGTTGGCATCCAAGGAGAATCTGCAAACTTAGTTTGAAAGCTCATGGAAAGGTTGGTAGGGATTTTAGTGGTTTGAATATTTTCTGCCTGGAGAAAGCCTACTTCACATCCGGGCTTAGTTATTATATTTGCTACTTGTAGCCTGGTTGGATGAGGTTGTCGGTTACAATGTAGTAGTTGTCCTTGAACCAGGTTTCAGTGATTGCCAGGACCAGGTTTCAGTGATTGCCAGGTGGAGGCATCTTAAAAAATAAAATTCTCGGATGATGTGTTAATGGGGCTCGCGTTGAGTTGTGCACCACTGTGCGGTTTGTTTATGGGTGTATCCAGTTTGTTTGTGGGTGGGTGCTGCTATTTAGGGGTGGCTAGAGTGTCTTTGATTGTCTGTGTGAGACAGTGTTGAAATTGGAAGCCAGTGTAGCATCAGTTTGCTTGGTCGGTAAAAGGGGTGCAAGGGTTGCTCTCCTGCAAGGGGTTGGTGGTGTGTGTTGTGGTGATTCGCTAGATATCGTCACTTCTTCCCAGGAGGAAGCCCTTTTCCATGAGGCTAGGGAGGTGTGTCGGCTGCCCAATAGTCCCCCTAGGGGTGGTATAATGCAGGAGGACCTCATGGGGAGGGACTCCCACCCTCCGGGATAAGGACGATCACCTTGGGTACAACACATTACATAACATCACTCCCTTACATGCCTTAGCCCCGCCCCCATCCTCAATTGCCACTCACTATATTGACCATAAATCTATGTATTTCAGTAGTGCCAGGAGCACAACTAAGATAGAAAGTACTAGGATGAAGAAGAATATGGAAACTTGGATTACTGACTTTCCTGGTGCTGAGACTAGGTGGCTGATAGGAGGCATGGGTGCCACTGGGCCATTGAAAACAGGTGTTGACCTTACGCTGGGGTTGAGCAAGACACATAAGGAGGAAAGCGAAGAAGGACTTTCGCCTTTCACCCTGGTCAAAAAACCTGGGAGTTTCGAAGTGCGTGGTGGACCCGATGCAAGGGTTTTGCAGAGGATGCCGGTGGGAAGCTGAGAGAGTCTGTGATGGGTCCTGCTTTGGCTGGACTGAGATCAGCTGCAAATAGACGAGGCGGTAGCCCGACCTCCAAGAAGAGATGGACTGTGCAGAGACTGCAAAAAATCTCATCATGCGAAGCTGCTGCAGAAACGGAAAAGAAGCAGACGGCTGCAGAAAGCGGCAAAGAGACAAACCCCAGTCCCTGGAAAGACCAGCGCTGTGCAAGCGAGTTCCAGAAGGTAACAGGAGACATAGGGCAGACGGGTAGGGACGTGGGGGCAGTGAGCTCTCAAGCTTCAGGCCAGGACAAGTGCTTCAATGGTCTGGCAACCCAAGAAAAGTTAAGAGTGCATCTGAGGATATCGTCCTCGTACCAGTGGTAGGGATAAGTCCACTAACAAGCAAAGAAGGGCCTGGGACCTGCGAGTAGTCAAGATTAAGACTTGGACACTGTGATATTTTTGGTGTTTATCAAAGACTTTTATTATCAAAGAAAAAGGGGTTGGGGAAATCCTACCTATCCTGACTTTGAGGGGTTTCCCAGCCTCAACAAAACTTAAGGAATGTCTGTGTCAGGATATCTAAAGCAGAAAGAATTTGGTCCTGTGAACAAAATCCTAACGTGACCTGCGCACACTAAACTTAATATAATGGGAAATGGGCAATGTCACCTGCAGCAAAATGGGGAATGCCACCTGCAGCTTCCTTCAAAAGCTCCAAATATGAAGTCTCCAAGGTGCAGAAAGGGGGGGAAAAAAAGTTCCACTAAAGAAGGGCCTTCCCTTCCACTAGAGTCTTACTGGTTATTCAAAGTGTCAATCCTCATATATTCCACAATCCCAAAGATAGTGGCTCTTCCCTTGAGTTTTCCCCATTTACACAACACTTTACAATTCTTTCTCTGGAGCCCTGACATTTCAGAAAGGGGTATGTTTCTACCTGTTTTGGTCTACAATTTAAAAAAAAAAAAAAATGGGAGGAGGGTTCTTTCCCCGGTTTCCTCAGCACTTTCTGGTGAACTCTGGCCCGTTTCTTCAATCCCTAGTTTACTCTCCTGCCAGGGTTTTATTTTGCTACTTGGGTGCTGGTCCCAGACTAACTTAGTGCCTGGTTTACTCTCCTGCCAGGACTTTTGGAGTCCTCTCAATATTAGAGTGCCAATCCCAGGTTCACACTCTTCATTTACTTGTTTCTGTAGCCAGGTAATTATATATTTCATAGATCGGGCCACCAACCTTTCTCCAACCGGGTTAAATGTCCATGCTCCCTTGTGGTTTTTTTTTGCCCTTTACTAACTGCATGCAGCATCTGACCTGAAGTGCTCTGGTATCCCAATCTCGTTTTCTCTGGCAGCTTTTTTGGCATCCCTTGCATATCGCGGTTTCCTCCGCTGTCAAGACTGTTGCCTGGAACCGTGCCTCGTCGGCTTCTCAGGTCCCGCCTGACCTTTTCCTTCGCTCTGCAGCGCCTGCTGCTTGCGATGGCAGCTCAGCAAACTCTTCTGCCAGACTTCTTTGGGCGCCATCCTCGCCAGCTTTTTTACTCTGGTCTACAGCTTGCTTTCCTCCCATGTCCCAAACCAGCATCGGGAGGGCCTACTTGTTCTGTTCAGGTCCATATTTTAATGTCCCGGCACCTGTTCACATATTCCAATGATTGGAACGCGTCGTTGGCTAGACGTTTCTAGTGGTTTTGATCACTCCATCCTTATTCCTTGTCTACATTATTAAAAGGTGAGGGATATACATAAGGTCGTTGTTCAGTAAATAGTGCAGATTCTTTATCCACACCACAATATGCCAAAAAGGAATGGGGGTGGGGGAAGTAAATGGGTGTTGCCAAGGAGTGCAGATGAAGTCCTGTTCTGGCCCAGCAGGCTCACTTCGCCTCCCGAGGTTTGTCCTCCCCATGTGGTCCTCCCACAGATAGCCACACCCAGGGTCAGAGCCAGGTAGCTTCTGCCTTTCCCTAGCCACATGGGGGGAGATTTGCCACGGGGGGAGTAGTGACTAGCTCGCTAGATTCATCACAGATCCCAATGAAAGAAGAGTTCATCAGAGGACATCTTCCTCGTATCAGTGGCTGAGATGAGCCCAATGACAACTAGAGCAGGGTCTGGGACCCCGAGTTAAGTAAGACTTGGCAATTTTTCACAGAATAAAAGTTCCAAGGAAAAATCCAAGTAAGAAAAGAACTCTCAAACACCAGAAGAAGGGAGTCCTTCCCATGATGGTAAAATCAAAGCCAGTCAAGTACACTGAGGAGGTGCCAGGGGAAGAGAGCCATTCTCCTGGTATAAAAAGTTGACTCTACAAAGTGCTGCAGTTACCAGCCAGGAGAAGGGAGTGACTCCCCAACCCCCCCCCCTGGCTTTTGTGTTCAAGAGGACAATGTTGGGACCATCATACATGCACCAGGATAAAGAGTCATTCTCCATGGGAGAGAACATTCTGTGAGATCGTTTCTGGCCAGTGGAAGTGAGTCATTCCCCTGGTATTATCTTGGCACGAGTACATTGAAATACACTAGGAGAAGGGAGTCATTCTCCTGGAGAAAGAACTTTCTGTTGGACAATATTAGTTTTAGTTGTAGTGTTAGGGTTAGAAGTAGGTTTTTGACACAGGACGGTGGATTTTCATTTGGAAAGACATTCTGACAGTACCGTGAGATTTAGTTTGAGGCAGGGAAACCCCGTTGGGGACAGCAAGCATTTCTTTTATATTAATACGTTTTTAACCACAACCATGGCACCTTTTTGTGTTGGGGGTCATTCCTCAACACCCTTAGAGTGTATGTGTGTGTGTGTGTGTGTAGTATCTGTTTATTCAGTCTATTGGTTATATGTTAGGCATTTGTGTGGATAGTAGCAGGAGACACTGGGTTGGACGATCATTCTGGTGGCTTGGGGAGGATGGAATGACTGCTTGCCAAGTTTGAAAAAGGTAAGGGCCGGAGTTGGCTAGGGCGCATTGAGTAGTTTGCTTGCCTTGGAACATAATCTTGACATTTGTGTTTAGATTTATAGTTTGCTTCTTCTATAACTTCTTTGTGGTCGGTCACCCAACAGACTCTTCAGTTTATGGTATTTTCTGTGGTAGTAAGGGGGAGGTCTCCGAGTGTTGAGCTGAGTTCATGTATGGTCCTCACAGGGAGGTGAACTTCTGTAACCTGCTAATGTACGTCTGCAGGACAGGGGCTCCATGTTGGAGCAGAAAGGAGTGTGCAGGTTGATGTTGGTATGAGGTTCAGAAAGGTTGGGGAAATGCAGCAAGGTGTGGCATGTGGTATGAAGAATGCACCAGGTATAGGGAGCATCAGGGACTGCAAGATGTAGTCTGACCCTGCAGACAAAAGCATGCCCACAGGAGGCAGGCAGATTACTAACCTTGAACAAGTTTGCTATCCTTGAGCAAGTTTCCTCGGGCATTAAATATGTCAAAGCTTTTGCAGCCACCAATTTTCAGCCAGCTAAAAAAGGAAGGCTTCGGGGTGCAGTGAAGGGGAGAGAATGGAAGATTGCCACAGGAGTGGGGAGGCTACAGGCGGATTCCATATAGTGCCACTTATTTGGGTTATTGTAATAATAATTACTGGGAATGGCAATGACGCTTTACATTCTGCCGGGGACGTAAGTATTGGTCACAAGGGGAATGATGCTTTACATGTTATGTTAGCAGGCGGGCTTTGTAGAGCACTCATTTGCCTGAAGGCATCTTGGCACTAGGAGACATGATGTGAGGGCTAGGAGGACTTATGGAAACTGGGACGGTGCTTTACACGCTTGGTGGGGGGTTAAATTGATTTTGTAGAATGCAAATGTTGCTTCATATTTATTCGAACTGAGGCACTATATAAAACTCTTAAATTAACCTAACCTGCTGTACATTTTTTGTTCTAGGGTGCTTTTGAGTCCAAGTCAGTCCTGACTACACTGGGAGCGTTTTTCTCCAAGCCTCAATGCGAAACTGCTTTCCAGAATTCTCAACCCTCTAATAATGCGGGACATCCCATAGCACCTCACGTCATTCTTAGGTGCAGGACAGGGAGGCAGGGAGGGAAGCAGACTGAGACCTGCAGGAGGCTTTGAACGTAGGGGAGTGAGGATAGGTGCACAAGAGGTTGGGAGAATACAATGACTTTACTTCCCTGAGAATTCCTTAAAAAAATTACTTCTGAAGTGGCATCCCAACCACATTACCAAAACATTCTCACATGTCTCACTCCCGCCCCAAACCCCCTTTTCAAAAACAGGTTCCTCTACATCAAGGGACTCGCAGGATCTCCAACACAAACACCCAGCCCCCTACGGTCACCAAGTAACCCTTATATATCCCCAAATGACCACACATGCCCCTTTATATTACCGCCCCCCTCCCTTCATTCTCACTGCTTTGAAGTTGCAGTGGGCTAGCGGGGGTCGTACATATAGATCTAATAGTGACTGATATTATAATGTTGTCTCCTATCCATTCCAGTCCTTTTTACCTGCATGCTCTTTATCTCAACACTTCCCGCTCAGCTTGTCGAGGCAGCTTTAAGGTGAGATATGTACTATACATAACAATAAGTTATGGTGGATCATGGCACTGGCGGCCACTAACCGCTCCAACCGCAGATGCAGTTTACTGGCAAGCAGCGATCGCAGGATTCTGTGTGCAGACTGGAGTTTAGCCCAATACTTCACCCTGTAGGCAAGTAAACTGGACTATGTTAATACTCACCCTTCATCTTATGCCCTTTTTGGTTACCTTTTAAAGCTTTAAGTTTAGTTACCATACATTATAGCTTATTTGTACTTCCTGTGCAGGTTGATGACCAAGCAGAAGGCTTAAGGCAAAATGACTTTTAAACAAATACATGTCAATGTCAAAAATACATGCCACCTTCTGCAGGGTTCGAAGTTGAGGGGAGCTAGGAGCTTTTTAGCTCCTGCTTATATCCTAGAACAGCCTGGTTAGCTTGGCACCAACAGCTACTTTTGGCTCCCCAAGTGAACTGATGCCAAACAAACACCCCTATGTGAATTTAACTCTCTGCATTTGGGACAATCTATAAATAAGCATTAGGACACATCTATATGACAGTTATAGCAAAAGGCGTCACAAAAAATAAGCAAAATGAAGTTCACATCTTGGGTTGAAGTTGCTGATCGCCAAGTACTAGCTTCATTTTTCCCCAGTGGTAGCTCCTGCTCAATGGTTCATGCCGGATACCCAGGAGCTGCTTTTAGCTCCTCCTTATCCAATCTTAATTTTGACCCCTGTTCTGAGAATAGGCAGGTGTATAACATATTAACAACGGACAGCCCAAACATGTTTACAGTTGAGAAGAGTGGTTTTCTGTCTGCTGGCTTCCACCCAGTGAAAAATAACAAGGTCCTACTTATTTTATAGCCTGCAAATGCTACCACTAATCCGTCAACTATTGAGAATGAATTAATCAAACTGATCCCCGAAACTGCCTTTCAACAATAGACATACACCCATAGCTATGACTTTTACCCCACAGCCCATCCCTACCTGTCCCCAAGGTCTGTCGGGTGCTGTCGGCAAGCTGGAAACAAGAGCGCAGAGACCAGAAATATCTTCTAACTAAAGAACCCAGCTTGTAGAGAAACTCTGCTATCACATATGGCATGGCATCGGAATCTGCAAAAGCTCATCCTGGAGGGAGGTACGCTGAAGGATTTGGAATTCTAGAAGCTTTGTAACCCTGAAAACTAAAAAATGTCATTGTTCAGCTTTGCTCACTTCCATCTTCTCAACCCTAATTGCCAGCGCACAACAAACCCAATGGATCCTTTGCTTTTCTCAGGTTTCTCCTCTCTCCGCCGGAAGAATTTACGACCTTCTGCAGGAGGAGCACAGCTCAGTCATTCGGGCCTAGCATACAAACATGGGAGGAGGAACAAGGACTGGAGCAAGTGGTGCAGCACTACGTAGTGGAGCAAGACTGGGTGCAGACGTTTCAGAATGACAGTAAACCTGGACCTCCACTACGCCAATCAAAGAATCCTACACTACCTTATAAAGGCATGAAAGTTCAAGCTCTACCGTCTGACCAATTCTGGTATTGTAAAGTGCTAGCTGCTTATGTTCTGGGGATGTGGGATAGTAGCCCACTGCTGGGAGGAAGTACACCTGGGAGGAAGTACACCGGAGGATTGAAATGACGGTAAAAACCACAGCTTCAAAACACCCCTGCTTTAAACTCTGGGGCTGTTTGTTTTGCTGCAATACTCCACATTGAGCTATAGAGCTTTTATTGTGGTGAAAAAGCAGAGTTTGAAAACACAGAAAAGCAACTGTAGTCTAAAGAAATGTAGTTCATTGACAAGAGCACCTTTTTGTGACTAGTTTTATGCTTTTCAATTATTTCCTTGACTGAATTCTCCTCTTCTTAATTCCTAATATGCAGCTTCCAAAAAAAATCAAATGGAACTTCTTGTTCAAAATCATAAATTGTTTTCATTTGTTCACCACCTCATATCCTGAAAATAGTGCTCCTGTTCATAAGTTCACCACCTCAAATGGTGCTCCTTTTCATATGTTCACCATCTATACACCTGCTTCACCACCCTTTTGTGGCTCTTCAGGAGGATTTTTAGAGATTACTATACGATCAAATAACCTAATCCAACATAACTAGCAATTATGCGCACTCACCAACCTGGTCTTCAGTAGCACAGGGCAGGCCCATACGTCACGTGCATTCCTGAGAGTTGCTTGTCTGTCACTATAGTCAGAGGTGACTTAAATGTCTGCATTTCTGATCCAAAATGTAATAATTGTTGCCTAAGCCATATATGTTCATGGTATGGTGACTGATAAGAGCACACACCTATATGCTATCATGCAAGTGACAGCTCAGTGAGCACAGACTAGCTGTTTGAGGGCCATGTGTATTTTTGGCAGCCTGGATCTCTACACTGCTCCCAGTAAGAGAATGGCCCTGGGAGGAAGGTAACGCCTCTCCTTAGGCGTACAAGCTCCCAAAAGGAGATCTCCTGAGAACCCTGCTTCAAAGGGGAACACACGTAGGAAAGGCCAGCATCGTACTTGGGTGCTGCACATCAAAGGGCCTTTGAAGTTGCAGACATTGGAGGGGGCAGTGTTAGGGTAACACAAGCGAATGAAGTGGGCCTGTGGAAGGGTTCCACCATCTTGCTTTTCTGTGGTGCCCTCCTTCCTTCTGCCACCTCCAATTACTGCATAACAAGGCACTTTGTGTATGATGCAAGAAGGCAAGGGCCACTTGTTACCACAACAGAGACTGGACCCCTTACAGCACACATGCTTCACAGCGTTCAATCCCCTGTGACCATTTAGCTTTATAAGGAAGGGTCTCCTACTCCTTCGTTGATTCATCTCTGGATCATCCAAAGGAAGATACACTAGTGGACCTCCTTTTTGGAGTGCAGTTCATTCTAAAATCCTCTGCCACAGAGGTTAAGTCAGAATGCTCTGAGGCAAAGGAGAGCTGTTGCCTAACCATCCCCAGGAACAGTGGGAGTGACTGCTGTTGGACCAAGGCCCCACTGCTGGCTGCATTTGAATCATGACCCCCTAAAAGTGCCAGCGAATCTATCTGGAGCAGGAGTGCAACCAAAGGATTTACCTTGTCCCTGGATACACTGAATTGGGTTTCCCAGCAACTCAGAAGGTAAGGAACAGTTTTGTGCCCAGATTCCCGCATTGAACCGCCTGTGAACTACGATTCTGACATTTCCTGCCTGTCCCGAGCTGCTTCTTGCCATGTTCCATTGCTACTTGGACCACATCCCATGTTGGATTCAGTCATGCAACTCACCAACCCAAGGTGTACTCTTCCCCCTCCAGAAGCTCCTACAAGTCTGGCTCCAGGATATTGAGCCCCCAGAGACAAGGATACAGCCCTCACGTTCTATTCCACTTTTGGGACCATAGTGAATTTTAAGCCACCATCTCTTCCTTTGTCTCGAAAGACATATCCTTTAAACAGTGACATTGCTGAAATTGCTTGACTAATCACACCTGCTCCAATTGCTTGACTAATCAAATCTGCTCAAGTACCCAGAGTGCTAGTCTATACCAGTTCTGTATTTTCTGTTACCTCTCAAACGGTGTGGGTTTTTGTTAGTGTTTTTAGTTGGTAAAATACATGTTTGATTCTTTAATTAAAGTATACATGTTTTTATAGGCCCTTGGTTGGACATGCTTTTATTTTGGAGTCTTGGCAGTATTGCTGTTTGGGTTGCTACTCGTTATCACCTTACACCCCCTTCTGAGAGTATAGCCTGCCCTCGGCCAATGTTACCAAAAAAGGCGAAGGAGGTTTATCAGTCTAGCTGTGTTTGTTTTACCTTTTATGATTGGGATCACTGCTGGTTTCAGCAGTAGTGTAGGGCCGAGTGGGTGGTTTAACCACCGATCATCCATATTCCTGCAAAGCAGTAGTAGTTTCGTCACTGTATGTTTGTATGGCACCAGTTGGCCTGGGGAGTCAAAATGAGGGCCTTGTAGCCGTTTGTGTCTAGCTAACCAGGCTCTTCATGGCTACAAGCAGGTCCTAAATGGCTCCCAGCTACTGCCTATTTTGAACCCGGTGACATGTATGGCGAGACAAATCCTAGTACAAAAGGGTGTACTGACCTGAACACTTGGCTCTTCATAGAGGATTGGGGCTATGTAGGATTGGTGCTAAGGGAAGGCAGGGCGCGTTAGCCTACATTGTACCAGAGATCCCTCCCATCCCTCACATGGAGGTTTCAATGATTCGGCAGTGGCAAAGAACGCTCAACCACAACTTGGAAGAAACCTAGGCAGTATGGTCTTCCTGCTTTCAAAAGATTGAGGGATGGGTGAATCGGCAAAAAAGCATAAAGCAAGATAAACGGAGTAAATCACCCAAGGGAGCAATTACCAACCGGTATTCTAAATTTAAACAAAGGCTCTACAGCTTTAATCAATTAGTAAGGTGGATAGTCTTGGACGCAATATGTCAAAAGTGGTTAGCCAAGCACAGACAACAGCATAGCACTTAGATGGAATCATAGAAATTGACTAGTGTTGGTATACAAGTATCTACAGTCACAGAAACAGATCACACATTTCTACTTCGTACAAGTGAGCTTAAAGAGGACTCTTAGGTTGAATGCCGGAAACTGGCACAGCAAGCTCTGAGTGTTCTGTTTATTCATCTAGTAGTTCCACTAGGACCTTATTTCTCTCTGAAAAGTGAGTGCACAACCTGGGCCTAACTCGTGATGTAACACAGTTCACGTGTCCATACGACTTACAGGTGAGGGTGTGCCAAAGGTACCCTGTGCTTTGATTCCCCAGAGCTCAGCTCATTGTGTGAATTGCAGGCTAGTGACCGCTTCGTTGTTGCAGGGCTCATTTAGTTATCGGGACCATACCATGGTTGTTTTCCGCATGTGTGCATTAAAATGGTACCCTGGGTCTATAAGTCCATTGAGACTCCATGACAGCGAATCTGTTTGGCCTGGTTAGGATGGAAACCAGTGTGTACCATATATTGGCATAGCTTGCCCGAGGCTCCAGGTAGAGGGCTCAGGGCAGCCGTGACCAGATCTCGCTGCATGCATGAATGGGTGTCTGTTATTCACTACTAAATCCACACCTAAATATTTGCCTAGGAACGTTTGAATGTGGTGGCGTGAGTGCCCATTCCTGATTAGGTGGCCTCCAAATGTTTGAGTGGCGCAGTGTCCCTGAAAGAAAAGTCTGGGTGTGCATCCAACTCCTAAGAATTGGGTTATCTGTACAATACCTTTGTCAAATGCTAGGACTCGCACCAAAGGAGCTGGAAGAAGGACTTGGCCAAAAGGTACTGCAATATAAAATCCGATGGAACGAACTGCTGGAAACTGTATGCTCCATGCCTCACCCCATTGACCAGAGGGTACCACCCCAGTGTGCCCTTGCCTTAGCTCGCCAGGCACATTCAAGTCCCGCATCTTCAGGACCCTTGGCTTCATCTGAATAGCACTCGCTAGCCACTTAATTGGCGTCTTTGAAGTCTGGAACCCAGGCTCCTGCAACAGACTGGCAGGTGGTAGCAAGGCCTTCGACTGGCCAGAAATCATCTCACTTTATTTGGTTCGTCTGGACATTTGCCTGCATTGCTTTTTCCAATGAGGCCGAATTCTTGGCTATGGGTGCAGTTGCACTAATCCCCAGCGTTGTGTTTTTCTGTGTTCCATGAGCAGAGCTTCATCTGTACATTGTGCCCCATCACAGCTGGACTGCAACTCTGACTGTCCTTTTACAAAATAACCATAAACGGTCTTTTGGGGGTTCCCCTATTGACCAACTTTGGGTTTTACTTCCAGTACTCAAAACATTATTCAATAACACTGCCAACTCAATTTCTGGACTGTTTCCTGGACACGTATCCACTGCTCTAAAAGATTATTCTAAAAAGTGAGTCACCTGAAACATACTGCATTTCTATTCCTGCTATAGCTTTATAAACGTGTATTTTGACCTCTATGCTATATTGACATTGATTTGTATTATGTAATGTTGAAATGGAAGTATGCTGATGGTCTCTCCAAGAGATATGATCATTTCAATGATAATTGGTCATTTATTACGCGCTTAATACCCAGAGGTTTCTAAGCACGGACATGGGGATTGAACCGTGTTGCTCTGTGCCATCTTGCTTCCAAGGCGAGCATGTTCGCCCTCCGCTATCCTCTCGAGACCAGGGCTCTGGCGGAATGGTCCACCTGAATCCTTCTATTCCTTCTCCTTGAGAGATCAAGCACACACTGATACCAGAGTCAGCACCACAGACGTCTGTGCTCAATCAGATAGGGTTTCTTTGATACCCAGACCTGTTGCCAGATTCCTCACTAACCCTGGAAGGGAGTCATGAAGTTGGCCTTCATAATCTGTTAGCAAGCACTTGTGGTCAGATTTAAACAATAACCAACCGCAAATGTCAGGAGTCGGGGTGAAACACTTCAGGCAGCCCTGCTAGAGCAAGGAATGAAACCCTGTCTAGAGAACCATTACTCCCATGTACTTATTTGTAGATGGTGAGGAAATTCCTGTTCTACAGCAGTGGTCTTTGCACTTTTTATGCTGAGCCCCCCCTATCCTCCCTCCCGCCCCCAGGGTAAAAATATTGTTTCTGCCCCACCAACCACCCCGCAGCCATAAATGCGTATATTTTCTATTAAAAACAGTCAATATAATCCCCATTCGGCATCCTTCGGGCACTGCAGTCTACAGGAATGTTTGGACTATTCCAATAGCACCCTACATCTTTCCTGCAGTAGAATTGAGGAGGCAGGTTTTGCCACGCTGCAGTACTCGCATGCCATTTTCCTGCCTTCCGGAGTTAATGTGAACACGATCTAAATATGCTTATTAGCTTCTAACTTAACATGGCGAAGTCCAGAATAGAGGCTGCAGCTGTGTGCCGACTGCTGCGAGGTGATCCAGCCCAAATTGGGCTCGCACTGAGAATGCCATCCTCGTGCACATGCTGGGCAAGAGAACCAACCTTTGAGCAGCCTCTGGAGGGGAAGGTAATACAAGCCTACCCCCAGGGGGCGGGGCAGGATTAAACACCCCCACGGTAGTAAACGGTTGTCTCTGTATACCTCTTTAGCACCAGTGTGAACTTCAGAATGTAACCCTTAGAAAAAAACCAATGACTAAGCAATCAGTGTAGATTTGCCTTCACTCCCAACAATGTGTCTCTCCTGTTGAGGAATCGCCACATGGTACGCCATGGCTCCCCCCTGACTGAAGAATGGGCATGTCCTAGGGTACTTGCAGGCCAGGGTAGCATACCTGGAATGCGTCCCATGGAACGAGATGGCATTCCCAGCCGACTCCTCACTGCTTGGATTCCTGCAGGACGGTCAGCAAATCTGGGAAAGGAATTCAGGGCAGGAGCAGCTGCAGGTCGCACCCATTCTGGAGGGGCTTTGTAGGAGGACAGCTGAGAGTAGGTGGCAGCCAGGGCTGGAATCGAGGCTTGCTCTTGCCGTGTTCTCGCCTTCCTGTTTTCTCCCTCTGTTCCTCCGTCTGGCATGGACGGAGGGAACCCTAAAAGACTTTCAGAGTTGACCGCCTGTACAGTGATCACCGAATGTTCTCCTGCCTCTGGTGATGCCTGCCTGGTAGGTTCACATAAAAGGTGTTTTGCTCGATATCTGGACTGAGGGAATTCTCCATCGCAGGAGTCGGCCAGTGCCACCGCCATTGTGACGGAACAGGTGTGCAAACGGCTCTCAGCGTATCGGACCTGCATCGCTATTGCACTATCCTAGTGACTAGCGTGATAGGAAAACATGCCTGTAGCTGCCTGAATGGAAAAACGCAAAGACTATCAATGCTCTAAAATGTGGCTTTGCTTCATTAAAACCACCAATTGGAGTGTTCTTCTTCCATCACAGAACAATGAGCTACCAAGTACGCCTCGCATAAGCTACCAGACAATTTTGGTCAGAGCTTAGGCTCGGGGGAAACTTAAGTGTTTGACACTGATCCTTTTAGCCGTTGATAAAATCTCTTCAAAGTTGCATAGGGGCGATGTTTTGGGCACAACTAACGCAATCTACTCAGAACAAATGCAGAGTAAAATGAACAGACCCGAACTTGACAGGGCAAAGGGTGAAACTGGAGTACTCTGGATCCCGTTTTGCTTTGCCCTGTCCCTGAACGTCTGCCCCATGACTGTGGAGAAGTTATAAATCTCGGGTGACTGTGGAGAAGCTACCAAGATAATTGTGCATTTAGGATATTTTGTTCTTGCCACAGTCATAAGAACGCTGAACAGGGGCTGCACATCCGAGGAAACTACTGAGGTTGAAGGCTATTAAAAACGAGACCGTTGATCTTATACACACAAAAATCCAGAAACACCTGTACGCAAACGTGCGTCAAACATGTTCCCCAGAATACACCTCTGCCGTCATTACCAAAGGTAAGGGAGCAGGATGAATTCTGCAGCAATGCAGGCTGCCTCCAACAGGCCGCCCAGTCTAGGACCGCCCTGCTGCTGCTCAGCCACTTCTGCTCCCTTTTCACGTTGCTTACTACATCCTCTCGCACAGCGGTGAAGAATAGCTCACATGGTTATCTACTCTTAAGACTCCAAAATCTCCTGCTTGTACTGAAGCACCCTTCACTGTTCCTTTGAACCAAGGCTTTGGCAATGGTACGCACCATTGACCAAGGACTTTAAGCTCGCCCAAGCATACAATTTCGATAACTGACCCTGGTCTGAAATAATGTTTCCAAATGGTCAATGTCTCTTACAAAGATCTGCGACCTCCTGTCTAAGTGGAGCAGAGTCATTTTGTTAGTACATTATGGAAGGGAGGCATAGGAAAAATATGAATGTATAGAATTCTGCTGAGCTCCCCAGAAAATGCTGCCGGATAATCATTGGTGTGCATTTTTGACCAACATATTATACATGGGACCGGGGGACACTCGTGCTGATTGGTTGAACAGGACACCTTCACTGGTGCAGAGCAGCAGAAGCCCAGCACCTCAGCGAAACTCCGGGACCCGTCAGTGTGACTCTCAAAGCCTTTCAAAAGGACCTCCAGTTGCTACTCAGAGCAACACTCCACGGGTACCTGACAAAAAGCATACACGTGCAATCTCTTGCCATCTTATCCCCCCCCCCCGTAACATTCAGCTAGAAAAGGAACAAAAAACGACAATATAAAAAGGTTATGCACGTTACACCTAGCATCTAACAACATAGCTTTCTTGGAGTGACCCCCGCACCACAAGATATGCGTGTTGCCCCTTCTACTTGACCTACAGGACTAATGCAACTAAATACCCCACAAGGTAAAACGAACTGCCAGGGTTTATGCATGGCAGCTAAGTTGACCTCCCGCTCCCTACACCTCTCCCGGCTCCCCATTCCTGATACGGGAACCATAACCCACAATGTTTGGAGCTGCACTCCTTTCATCCCACTGTACCCTGACAAGAACTATGTGATCCAAACATTTTAGTCCAGGATCTATGCTACTGAGAGCGTGCAGCTCACAGACACAACGGCCAGACCTGGCTACCATGTGGAAGGAAGCCCTTGCACAACACCAGCCAAAGCTTAGCAGAGGTCATCGGTTGGAATGGTGTGAGTAGAAGGGTGTTTTGGGCGCTGCACAGGCCAGCGAGCTGGCCTGCGCATAGAGCGCCATTGGGGTATTTAAGGGCGTCGGGGAAGGTTCGAGAGCAGGCGGCAGTTAGGACGAGTTTGGCCTGTCACATTAAAGCGACCTTTTCCACTACAAGCGAGTCTGGGGGTGTTGTGCAGTAAGCCCAAAGATGAACCACCTTCAGATCCCAGGATGGCTTAGGAGACCTGACCAACATGCGAAGCATTTAAGAACCACTGGACTGGCCAGAGGGAAGGAGTCCGAACCCACACGGAATAAAGCTTCAATAGCCAAAAGATAAGGCCTGCGTGAAAAACCACATTGATTGAGCCCCAACTGGAATCCTTTGGAGCTTTTTACTCAGGTGGATCACATAGTGGTTTCCCAGTGCCTAAGAAAGATGTCATCTGATTTTGCACATCTTGTATCTATGCCATTGCATTGATCACATTGAATTGATTGAGATAACCACATGAGATAGAATTTTGGACTATTGAAAAGTATATATGAATTGTGCTTCTCCTGATGAAGGAATGTTGTCCCGAAACGTGTATGGAGCTTGACCCAATAAATGTTTGTTTTACAAGTTCTGGTATTTAATCTCTCCTTTTGGAACATTTGTGAAAGTGATCTGTATTTTGCCTCTAATAATGTGCATTTATTCCTAAAAGTGATAATCTTTTGATTGTTTTACAACTTCAGATGGTGTTCAGGGACAGGAGTGTCCTATATAGTTCGGCCCTGACTGTTCTCTAAGGATGCTCCCGAACCTTTCAAAGAAGACTTCAATGAAATGCAGAATTATGGGTCTACGAATGTGACTCCCACCAGGAGGTTTCCACTCTCCATTCACCATTTCAAGTGATCTTTTGTTTGTCCAAAATGGAAAACAGGGAAAAATTGAGGCTGTGAGTATTGATACCATTGTCTCAACAGTTGCAGATGACTTCCCCTTGTGTAAAGCCTTGCAAAGGAAACCACCAACACACACAGAGCCCTGAAGCACAATAGTCACTGGAAGCTGTGCCATTGGTGGACCCTGAGGCAGTTGGCTCCGGTCAAAAGCATAGAATATATCGTGCACGTGAAACCGTGTCGCCTCCTATTGAAACTTCACTAACTTTACGCAGCAACTTCAGTGTAATGGTGTGTACCATCGTGCGTGCCACATTTGAAACGTTAAGCTCATTCCTACAGTAAGATGTAAGAAGAAGAGTAGTCTTGAGGGGTAATCCACTACCTCAATGGTTCCGGTTTGGGGCTTAAGCAAGGGCAGGCGTATGTAGTTGATTTCTCTTGGGTTAGAAAGGCAGGGCGGTGCTGCTGGTTGTGGACAAGTACGAGTGACCACTTGTGGACCCGTTTTTCGTGGTGAGTGGAAGTAGGAATCCAGTTTGCTGGTGAAAAACATGGCATTCCAGTCAGTGATCGGGCACATTATGGGAAACTTGCATGCTGCCTGTTCAAGGGCGAGGCGGTAGAACTGCAGTCACTCACTGGGCAGCTTAACTTTGAAACAAAGTGTTCCTCTGAACTGCCTCTTCATAGGAAGGAAGGCAGGCTGAGCAACTAGTCCAAGGAAGATCTACAAGTGCCATGTCGGGGCACTTTCTTTAGAAATGCAATGCAGGCAGAGGGGCATTAGAGTGGCTAGTAAGGAGCTGGCACTCTAGCCACATACATATGGGAGCTGGAGCCGTTTATGGCAAATAGAGGTGGGATGGATGGGGAAAATTAATTTCAAAGGAGAGCATGGTTTGGGCCTGGCCACTCTGCAGGGTACCATTGACTATACTCTGGTGGGAGTTCAGGGAAATCAAATCCGCTTGGAGCTTCTCCTGGTGGATGAATTGTTTTCTCCCTTCGCTTTCAACATAGCGCGAGTAGCGTCCCAGGTTTAAGCTAAACTGTGGCGAATGCATGGTCTCTGTTTTGCGCCATTGTTTCCGGGGGTAGGGTCAGCCGGGCGGCCTGGCATTTGCCCTGCACAATAAGTGGAACTCCCGAGTCCACGCGACCCCTCTTCACCCCACCTTTCCACTCCAAAAGGGGTGAAGGAGCGCCAATCCACTTAGCACTGGAGCGAGATAACCCAGAGGAGGTGCTAAGTGTTCTGTCGAGATATGGCGGTGCTCGCTAGTGGCCAGAACAGCTTTTGAGAAGGACCTCGAGAGTGTGCTAATGAGGTCTCGAGTGGGTGTCGCATACCTCCGGAAGCAAAATCACATGGGCCATGGGAAGGAGGCACCCAAATCCACATCCTACTGGGGTTAATCTCTACAATGCACTTGACAAGCAATGAAACTTGCTGACTGGGAAGCAGGCTCTGTATATTGATTTATTTGGATTTATAAAGCGCACTGCAGCCCGGGCATCGAAGCGTTGTGTAGAGCTTAAGAAGGCCTGATTAAGGGTTACACAGAAGCCGCCCAGTGAAATTGACTTGTAGGTGCAGTGGTCTTCAACCTGTGAGGCTCTTCAAAAAGAGAGTACAGTGACTGCTTTCAATAGAAAATGCAAGCAGATTTGGCATGGGGGGGGGTGAGGGAGTTGCTAGTGGGGTGGGGGCTTCGCAACAATATTTTTGCTCAAGGGGGACTTGGCCTAAAAAATGTTAATACGACTGGCATAGGGGCCTTCCCAGTGGGATGGTGTCTCTGAAAGGCCGGTAGTTGGGCCCTATGCGTGGAGCCCAGCCCCAAAACTTCCGGATGTACTTTCTTCACGAATCTCCATATTTCCATATAAGATAGCAAAACTGGCAGCATGCCCCTGTAGATGTCGATCCTCCCCGGCTGCCAGCTTAGAAGATAAACGGAGATGACGCCTCCCAGCGAAGCAGCGATTGTTCCTGCCAACAGCTACTTCCCCACTCAGGCAACCCACAATGCCAGCGGCAACGAGTGCCAGCTGCCAGCAGCATCTGACACAGCATGGTGTGCGGGGCACAGACTGGCACAGCCCCAACAGCTCCCTGGCTCTCAGCACCAGCATGATGGTTTTTGATTAGAGGCTGATAATATTTTTAACGAAGTCTATTTAACATTTGTTAAAGTCCCCAGGGAATTTCAGTGACTGGACAAGGGCAACGCTTCATTCAGTGTGATGCGAGCTCAAAGTCAAGGTAAAAGTCTACTCGTGGGCAGTGAAGTAGTTCCTCCAAAGATGCAACGTTTCGACGTGTGGGGCTTTTATTAGTAAATAATACACCAGCTCCATGCTAAGAAGCATTGGCTTTGACAATAGTTGTGGCTCTTGTGTGGGCATTGGGGTATGCATGTGTGGATACTGCTGTGATGTACTTACTAGCCATTAAATGGGAGGAGCTGAAAAAAATGGCACCTCCTCCTATACCACCTCTCTCCTAGCTGTGCTCCAATTACATAGTTTTGGCTTTTAGAGGTCTCTTCAGTGCCACAAATAAAAACGGGGTAAGCTCTAGGCTGGAAAACCACAGATCATGCCAGGGCAAAACCTGCTGGGCCCCAAGCACCATATGTGAGATCCTCATACCAAGCAGTCCATGACAGATAATCTTAAATTGAGCTTTGCTTGGGGGGGTCTCCTCAGCCTGTGACCTTTTTTGTTTTGGCAGTAGGGTAGGGGTCTGCAACCTTTTGATTCGGCAGATGTTTCAGACTCAATTCCCATGATATCTGGCTATTGAGGATGCTGGTTAGGGACGGTAGGAGTTGTAGTCCAAAACATCTGGAGAGCCAAAGGTTGCAGACCAGTGGCATAGGGGCTCCCGTCTTTCTCCTATTCCCAGTTCAAAGCCACAAGATACAAACCCGCCATGCTATGTCTGTTCTCCATGATAGCTATATCAACTGGCCTTGGTTTGGAGGGTTTTGCTCGCCCTAAACTCCTTTCACTCTCACAGCCACCCTTACCCCCCCCCATTAACTAATGGGATCACCCATCCCAAAACGTCAAATTGTGTCCACCTTGGAGACAAACGTTTGAGGCTACCAGCAACATAACATAAAAGGGCAGGCCTCTTCAGAAGGTTGAACGATGGCAAGAGATTCCAATCCTGCCACGAGGAACACCCACAAGTTTTGGGGATTTATTTTTATTTATTTTGCATTTTTAAAGTGCTCACACAGCCCGTGGGCATCGAGGCGCTGTTACAGGAATTGTTTGTTTTTTAGTTGCTTAATTTTATTTTTTGTCTTAGTTGCGTATTTATAACGCACTTAAATACCCAAGCGTGGACCCGGGGATCGAACCTGTGTCGCTTCCAAGGCGAGCACGTTGCAGCTGAGCTATCTTCCCGGGACAATAGTGGCACCCGAATCACCATAGGTGCTGCAAGACCCCAGGCAGATGTAGAGCATCCGGAGCTCTGCGACTTCGCTCTCCGGGTAGATAACCCACCATGGAGCTTGGCTGCAGCCAGACTCTACAAGGGCATGTCTGTCTTCAGACAGACGGTTGGGCAGTTTATCTCTTGTTGGGAAGCGTGGGGGAGGGGTTACGACCACATTCGGCGGGAGGGACAGCTAGTCGGCGAAGACTCTCGGGTTGTTTCTAATGACCCACTTAAGTATGAACTTAGTTTGAGTTAATTACCTAGCAACGGAACCCTGTCCCCGGTGCCCGAGTGTGTGAACAATGAGCCGAGCTGGACTTCCATTACCTGCTTAATCATGGCTAACTGAGCTCCATTGTGTATACCAGCCTGGCTCCCCCTCCCCCCTCTGCACAGGGCTCCTAATCCTCGCAGGGGATGGGCAAGTGCCACAGAGGAAGGAATCCGAGCAGGGAGGGGGGCATTCCAACCAAGTTCAGCTCCACTGAACTCAGGAGCCAGTATCGGGAGTGGAAAAGGTCGCAGTTCGCCAATCTTGTGCACGCATGCTCGGAAGAGGAGCCCTATTCTCCCGTTTCCAAGATATTTTTCTTAGTGGAAGAAGCACCCCGATTTTGGGATGTGGAGGCAAACGTCATTCGACACTGATTCAGTGAATAGAAACGTGTAATTTCTCACAGGGGCACGGACAGATCCACTAATTTGGCGCGCAGATAGTTTGGCAGAGGGATTAGCTCCCTGGGTGGAAGGTGCGAGAAGATTCTATTCAGCACTAACCCTAAATGAGATCAGCTTCCTCTTCCGGGGGTGTATGAGATCAGCTTCCTCTTGCTGGGGTGTGCTGGGCCGATATCTGGTCCTTCCCAGACCAGAATGCAGAGTCGCCAAAAGCCTGCTCCAGACAAGCCAACCAATGCCATCTCCGAAGACTAGCTTACATTTAAGAAGACACTTATTTGATCCTTTAGACGAACCTGGCGTGCACATTTCTGCCAGAATTATAATTTTCTCAGTACAAATACCAATTCCTCAGGGTACGCTCATTTGCAGTTGTAATGAGCGAGGAATGTGTTTCCATGCCTGTTGATGTGGTGAACATGTCACTGTAAGTGTAACAGGCAAAGTGTGATCTATAAACCAGGTCTGGTATAGTTTCTACATAGACATACATGAGGAAAGCCTAATGGCAAGGATAACTGCAATCTATGTGAAAATGAAAATACAGTAATACCAATTTGTTTGCTTAATATGGCACGTTAGACCCCCGCTTCTAAACGCTGTAATACCAAATATTGTTTTATCGCAAATTACCATATTATGTTACTTTATTAGGATTTGAATTTAAGTGTCAGCTGGCCTCATTTCCAAACGAATGCTTTACTCGTGAGGTCTCCACGGGGGCAAAGATAACATATACGTATACATTTGGGAAGCTTTCATCCAAATCAAACCGTAGTCTAGAGAACACTTGGATAAAGTTTCCCACGGAAAATTACCAGGCCTGGTTGCACATGGAGAGGAGGTGCATGTGCTCAGGTTGTTGATTGGAATATGAGAGAATTTGGTAGTTGGTAGTTCCATCTACAAATCAAATAGGTTACTTTGGCCCCGCTTGTCAGGTGTGGACATGGCAACCTATTTGAACATGTAGCGTTCAGTTACAGTACAGCTCCATGTGCTGAGCGTGGAGTGTTTTCCTTAAACTTCCTTCCAAAGCACTGTATATTTATTAGTGGGCTTGACAATATATTTAAGAGAAAAAAACATGGCTAGCAGGAAACGTCTGTTCCCCACTGAACCATCTAATAATTCTACCCTTTGTTCCCTCAGCGTGATCTTCCTCTAAGGTGTTTTCCCACTCAGCCCACCCTCCCCGATGAGAGTCAAAGATAGACCCTTAGGGTGGAACTGATGGACCAGACTTTTATGCCCTACCCGTAATCGCCTACTGTAGAGGGGGCCATGAAATTGCCCCAGTGGGTGGTCGCTCCCCTTCGCTTCCTACAACAGCCCGACACTTCCCTTCTTAGCCTATAAAACTATATTTACCCTACATTACTGCATAACATTTATACCTAAACACTTACAATTCATATTACACAATGCTAATTTAAAATTACACACTATATATAGGGTGTGACTGCAGCTGTCAGGCACACACAAACCTCAGGACAGTACCTTTTTATATGGGGATGTTGTAGGTACAGAGCCAAGACCTGCTCGCTCTGAGGAGCTGGCTTACTCTAGGCACTGTTCTGTCCTGGTGATGCCTTGTCCTCCACCTGAGGTACCACCAACAAAGTGCATGTGGCCTGAGCTGCATAAACCACAGGGCGACATGCCACGCGGGGGCCATCACTTTCACCGCTGCGAGACCCAGGGCACACACTTCATCTTCGTGGCAGGCTAGTGCCCTGGGAGTCTGCCACGAAGATGAAGTTAGTTTCTCGCAAGTATTGTGCTCTTGTTATAATGTATATTGCTGGATTAATTATTTTAATTAACTTAACACCCCCCTTTGATTTCAACATTACTGCTTATTAATGTTTATCTTGTGTTGTTCTGGCCACTGGGTACATTTACTTGCACCTCTTTCCACTCCCAGGCTTGTTGTTATGAGATCTCCTTGCTGTATTCTGATGTGTTCGGGTAGCCATGCAAGCAGTCAGTGTCCACCAGGGTGGTGCGTTATATGTACCTAGCAGATTCGGTGGTGATTTGTTTGTTCGTCGGATCAGCAATTGGCTTCTTCTGTCGATTTCTTGCGGCTGCGATTAAACGGTTAGCAACAGTGACAGTCTATGCTCCAACTATTTGCAACTAAAGGAGCACAGGTTGTACTTGCAGGTTCTTCTAGGCGATAGCATGGTCCATCTACCCAGATATCGAGCATATTGATTGTTACCTTTACTATGGGCAGCCCATCCTATAGTTCATACATGTGCAATGCCTGCCCATCACTCAAGTCCTTCCAGTGCAATTTATGGGGCTAGTTCTTGATTGCCTTCCTGGAGTAATGAACGAAAAAAAAACTGGCCTTCTGGCATGAGACATGGCCATGGCACAATTCCCCCCATGACTATTCCCTGCAGTGGATCCCAATCTGTCCGATTGCGATGGTGGCGATTCTATCACAACCACTTTGTGTGATTTGCCTGTTTTCTCGTGCATGATAGGTCCAGTCACTGACCAATCCTGTGACATGTCATAGTGCAAAAAAAGATATGAAGGGCTGTGTTTCAGCTGGTGGTGTTTGTGGGAAACCAGGGTCATGATTTGGTGTATGATAGTGTGTAGTCTGGGCGGCACGATAACTGCCTGCACCACCAGGTGCTGCGAGGTTGGGGCTGGCACAAATATGGGCAGTGCCACCTGGTGGTGAGTTTTCCTCTGTTCTTAACCAAGAATTGGAAGGTTTAGGGAGGGGGTTTCAGGATAATGTGGCAAATAGCCAGGTTTAAAGGACTTTTTTGAAAGAAAGATAGTTTTTAGTGCAGCGATGTGCAGAGGAAGAGTGTTCCAGATAGTGGGAGCTAGAATAGAAAAGGCTGAGCCGCCAACTCGGGTGGAGTTGTAAGGGGGAATAGCGAGGAGGAGAGCTGAGACTGTTTAGAGGTTGGGGGGGGGGGGGAGGTTGGCAGAGGATGATTTTGTTCAGAAGGAATTCAGGTATTGTATTATGGAGGACTGTGTACAATGCACATGGCTTTGAAGGTCGCTCTTAGGCTAACTGGGAGCCAGTGTAAGAGCGGGGGGGGGGGGTGAAATGTTCTCTGGGTGAGAGGGCAAAGAGCCGTCTAGCTTTTTTCGATACGTTGGAGATTCCTGAGCTGGCGTGCTGGGACGCCGAGATAGATGCAGTTGGCGTTTTCTAGACAGGAGATGATGATGGCCAGTATTGCAGAGACTCTTTGAGGATAGGAGGAGTAGGGAAATATTTGTTTTAGCGTGCCTAAGTGGAAGGGGCAGGTTGCGGTTACAGTGTTGATGTGTTTGGAGAGAGCGAGAACTGCGTCCATGGTGCATCCAAGATTTTTACAGAGGTGGAGGTGGCAGGTGAGGCTCCCAGAGCTATTGGTCATATTAAAGGTTTGGGGAATCGGAGCAGTTTTGCCACATATTAGGATTTCTCTTTTGCCCGGGTTGAGGAGTAAGTGGTTGGTAGTCATCCATAGGTCAATATTCGAGAATGCAAGAGGCGAGGTTGTGAAGTGGGGAGGCTGGAGTCTTGGGAATTTTGAAAATAATATGGGTGTCGTCAGTGCAATTGTAACAGGTAAGGCAGTGAGGGAGGATTAGAGCCGACAGTGGGCTTAGGCAGAGGGTGAAGAGGAGGGGTGAAAGGGAGGCTCCTTGTGGCACCCCTTTTGTGACCGGACGAGCGGCAGAGGAGAAAAATGATTTGCGAGTGATTTGAAATAAGAGATGATCCAATTAAGGGTGGAGTCTTTAATGCCTAGAGTGAGGAGCCTGATCTTGAATGTTATTTATTTGGATTTATAAAGCGCCCAGCGGCCCGAGGGCATCGTGGCACTGTTACAGGATATTCACTTATGACATGGTACAGATAATTCATAGGCAGTGGTACAGGTGAAAACATGACGGCATTCCAAGGTTATATAGGAACGGTATTAGAGGCAGTACGTTTGGCAATAGACTAGTTGAAGAGATTAGTTTTTAGCACCTTCCTGAAGCTTGCAAGGGATTGTTCATTTCTTAAGTTGCGTGGGGGCGCATTCCAAGCTTTTGGTGCTAAGACTTCAATATTGTGTGGTCGATGGTATCAAAGACCCGCAAATGGATCCAGGAGGATGAGAGCAACACACTCTTCTGAATCGGCAGTTCTTTTTAGGTCACCCCAGATAGACAAGAGAGGATTCTGCCATTTCGCATGCTCCTCCATATTTGTCCTTTGATGTCGGACACAATAAGGATGGCAGATATTGAGACTGGTTTGACACTCCCTGCCTTCTTGACTGGGAGACATCCGTTTGCATACGCACCAGTGGCTGTGGTCATCTCCAAATATCTAGAACTTGCACAAATGGATCTTTCCCCATTAACTAGTGATCTGTTGGTGGAGCCCACGTTCAGCTCTGCTGATAAGTGTTGCACGGGCAGTGTTGGGAAGGGGACACGATCTTCCCACACCCCCAAGTGCTTCAGGATAAGGCAAAGGCTGCCACAGGTACTGTAAGAGACCAGGGGGGAGGGGAGGTGCCCTTAAAGGATTCTGCATCATTGCATTATTACACGTTTCATAGACATAGTGCACATTCAGGAATAGCAGCCATCTTAGATATCAGCAGCCATACTGTGACACAAAGCTTAAACGTAGAGCGACAGTCGGCACCACAGACCTAGGCGCCGAGCATGAGCAGAGGAATAGGTTGTATCTCAGGCACCTATGAGAAAGGCCAAAGCTACACAGATCCATAAACCCTTCGTTGCCCTAAAATGTTCCCAACCTTTTCACTCTGGGAAGAATGTGCTCTGTAAGGCCATAGGAGGAGGGCTGAGTGTCTGAACAATACGATCTCAAGAGAAGGAGGGACAAGGCCTCCGTACCCCCTCCCCCACAAGTCCCAATTCAAAGTTATAGCACACAAATGCCTTAGCTGGGGGACCCCTGAATTTCAAAGTACCAGCCAGCCCCAGGCCCCTGTTAGACCCCCCCGTCCCTCATTGAGCAAAAAGATCAGAAAGCAGGGCCGTCCTGCTTTTACTTCCAAGACATGTGATTTGTGCAGCAAGGTGCAGGGTCTGATAAAATTATAGCCCAGAACGCGGGTCGAAGGTGCCAGCCTGTCTAGGAGCGAGTGAAGTGTGTGGGCTAGCATGACATCGGATCTTTCCCCACCCCCCCCAAAACCACCTGGTCCCTGTCTGCTCGTACAGGTGCACTGCTACATAGAGATGTGGTGTTTAGTTTTCAAATACATTGCTAATTGCACAGCTTGTGACCAATGACTAGTGCAGCATCACCCACGTGCAAGAAGATGGATGGACGGGGCTGGGACCAATGGCCTAGCATCCCCTGTGGAGCAGGGGGCCCATGTACAAGGTCTCACTAACCAGCCGTGTGGGTTTTTACTGTATGTAATGATGTCACTGATGACGCTATGTACCTTTTTATAATGTGCTGCTCGTGCAGATTTTGGCAGAAAGTTCCATGGCAGCAGAGTTCTTTGTGGGCGCATTCCATTTTGTGTGAAAATAAACTTGTTATCCTTGCAAGTGGTGTATTGGGCCTTTTTTCCCTAGTAGGTTGTATTTTTCCTGGTATGAGCGTCTAAGGGGGCTTTCCCACATTTAGTGACCCTGACGTGATCCCAGTGACCCCCGCAACGACTGATGCTTCAGGCTGCTCCTCTGAAGGGGCCGCGCCCACCTACAGCAGCTAGTCGCAATCGAGCAAACCGCAGAGGTGTGCAGGAGCCGTTTTTACAGAATTCCTGTCTGCTCTTTGGTGCGGGCACAGCTCTTGGGAGACTGCAGGCCGTTATTAGGACCCTGTGCTGGAGGAGCTCGGGTGGACACGCAGATGCGAGTACAGCCCTTGCGAGGGTTAACAACCAGGGGTACGGTGTGTGGGGGCAGTGTGGTATGCATGAGCAAAGGAGGAGTGTGGTGAGGCCATGTGGCAAGAAGTAGTTTTAGTGTGGTAATAAAAGAGGATTTTTGCATAGAAAAACAGGAGTGTGGGGAGCCTTTCTGAGAGGGAAAATGATAGTGCCATTTGTTTTGTGACAAGGTGACAAAGGAAATATTAGGAGCTTCTTTATAATTAGTGGCCTCGGTGGAAGTAGTGGTTGTTGTTTTAGCTTGTTATTTTAGTTTGTTGTTTAGTTTATTACGATTTTTGTGCAAAAAAAGGCAGAGGCCAGAGGTGGGCCAGTGTTGATAACTAGTTTTGAGCGTGTGTGGTGGGATTGTGTGTGTGAGAAAAGGGGGAAAGCAGAAGTGCTTTCAGGAGGGGCGACGGGGAGGTGGAGGCAGTGAACTGGGAGTGACTTTGTGATAAAACTGTGTGCAGCGCATATTTGTAAAGACTGGGGGTTTTAGCGCGCAAACTGCAAGATGGGAGAGGGGACAGCATTCGAGTACATATATAGTGCATTGCCATTGTACAGGGTTAGGATAGAGATGTACCGCAAACAGTGGGTGGTAGAGACACAAAGTGGGGGTGCCCCGCTCCTGGCCAAAGCAGGGCACCCACAATAGAGGGGTACTAAACCACATAAGCATGTTTTTGCATGCTAAATATGAAGTTAAACTGCTTCAAAAGAGAAAAGAGATTGAATTTGTGGAAAATTATAGAGGATGTGGAGGACCCTGATGGGGGTGGGGCTCAGAATACTGAAGGGGCTGCCATAGATGCAAAGTCTGTGACAACACAGGGGGCTGAGACTGTGCCCCCACATACAGGGCTTAACCCACTACACTCGCCCAGACCTATGTGCCCAGCCCAGCAACCGCCCCACCCCCTACATACCAACGCTGAATGTTACCCTGCCGCAGGACAGTAAGGTACAGAAGGAGCTAGAAGAGGCATTGGAGGCTACGTCGGTAGAATTGGCTCGACTGAGTGTGACGCAAGAAGGGGAGTGGGTTGGATGAATTTAGAGCAGGACACATTTTGTTTAGGTTAGACAGTATGGCCATAAAGGATGTGCATATTGGGAAGGAGGGATGTGGCGACGGGCGAGCAGGGAGTACAGGATTCGGAAGCGTGAGGTCCGACCGAGACTCAGATTGAGAGCTGAGGGAAGACGAATTGAATTGGTTATTTGTGTAGCGCCTATACACAAAGTGTTTCAAAGTGCTTCAAGGAGGGAGGGAACAAGAAAGAAATACAGTTACATTCTTACAAGTCCTTGAAACAATTAAGAATGTGAAAAATAACAATCTTAATCAGCCTGGTGGCATTTCAGATAGTACAAGTGCAAGGAACAAATAAGGGAGGTGGGGGTGGAAATGAGACAAAACAAGCGGTTACATTACTATGCCTGACGACAATTTGTGTAGTGCCAGAAAATTAACAAGAGGAGGGAGGACGGGGGGGAGGGGAGGGGGTGAGGGGTGTTAATGGAGTGAGTGAAGGAGAAGAAGAAAGACAACACAAGCAACTAACATACTAGGTCTGACGACGATTCAGAGTAGTACTGGGGGGGAGTGGGAGGTGAAACAAGGATGGAAGGGGGAAAGACAAACAAGCTGCTATCACAAGGTCACAAATGATAGAGTAAGTGCTAATGAACAGTAATAGGGAGGGGAAGAGGAGAGTGGAAGGGAAAGACAGGCGGCTACAATTACTATGCCTGACGGTAATTGAGGTAGTGCTGGAATTTAACAAGAGGAGGGGATGGGAGGAGGGAAAAAGGGTGAGGTTGGGGAGAAGGACAAAACGGGCGACCAAACTTACTAGTCCAGACAACCATTCAGAGTAGTGCTGGAGGGGAGGGGTAGGAGAAGAGCAAAAATAGGGGGGGTCCACAGACAGACAGCTATCATATAGATCAAGAGGCAAGTATGAAAAGAAAAGTGCTAGCAAATGGAGAAGGGGTAACAACACACAATCAAGGGAGACACAAGGGGAGTGTGGGGGCGCACACAACCATCACGGGGGGTAAGTGGGGGGGGGTAGGAGCAAGCCAAAACATCACAGGGTGGCAAGGGGGGAGTGAACACAACCATAACGGGGGCAGGGGGCACACACATGCCATCATGGAGGGCAACAAACCATCACGGGTGGCAGGGGGAACACAAACCAACACGGGTGGGGGGCACTCATACCATCACGGGTGTCAGGGGGGTGCACAGAAACCATCACGGGGCACACCAACCATCACGGGTGGCAGGCGGCACACAAACCAACACGCGTAGGGACACACATACCATCACGGGTGGCACAGAAACCATCACAGGGGCAGCAGGGGCACACAACCATCAGGGGGGCACACAAACCATCACAGGGGGCACACATACCATCACAGGTGGCAGAGGGGCACACAAACCATCACTGGGGCACACAGTGGGCGACACTGTGGATGAGATTGAGGATGATGAGGGGGATGCGCAGCAGAGGCTGGAAATAACGCTGTGGTTGGACAGTTTGTGGGGACCACGGTTAAGGAATAGGTTTGGTTGGGTGGAAGTAGCAAGGAAGAAGGGAAGTGTTGGATGTAAAGAAGGGAGGAGTGCAGGTATCCAGATGCCGTTGTTGCATAAAGGCATAGGCACAACACACTATGTTCCTTTGGCGCAAATGGATCAGAATAATCTGATAAAGCTGCTCCCGTCCTTCACCGACGGGGTGGAAAGTGGATCTATGCCTTCGAAAAACGGACAGCATGGATTCCTTTAGCTGTTGGGGATATGAAAAGTGTACTTGTCTCCATAGTGGGGGACCAAGCTGGAGACGTGTGGGTTAAGGCAGGGTACCTGGAAGTGAAACATGATGATGATACACATGCTGCCGTGCCCTTTAACAATATCAGAGCGCAGGTGTGGAACGCGCTGCAAAGAATGTACCCAGACACACCAGACCTGCAGTCTATCATGCAGTACACCATGGGGGATGATGAACCCTTCGCACAATACATTAAGGTTCAGGATCTGTTAGACTTTTTTTTTATTTCATCAAAAGTAGTTAAAGGAATGGTTTGCCCAAAATTATTATTGACCAAAAAGATGGGCAATAATAAAAAAATATATTGACACTTTTTTTTAAAGTCCTAATGTAAAATTTTGAGCAAATTAAGCTCAAAGGGAAGCACATGTGGGCATCCATTTTGTGAAATGGATGGCCGCCTGTGCTTACTTTTGCGGCACTAATGAAGGAAAAGCCAGCCAGCTGTAGTAAACAAAAGCTACCACTGGGTGGCTACCGCAAACATAAACACAACGTTGTTATGTTTAAAAACGCTGCGGTTTTTCTAAGTTTCTCAGGCTCCTTCATTAGTGCCGCAAAAGCAAGCACAGGCGGGCATCCATTTCACAAAATGGATGCCCCCATGTGCTTCCTTTTGTAAAGTTTGAGCTTCATTTGCTTTAAACTTTACATAGGAACTTTAAAAAAGTGCATTTTTTATTTTTTATTATTGCCCATCTTTTTGGCCAATAATTATTTTTGGGTGAACCATTCTTTTAACACCCAAGGAAGTTCAGAAGGCGCTCGACAAAAGTGTGGGCTGTGATTCAAACAATAATACACCATTGTAAGAGAATTAAGGAGTGAGAAAAGGAAACTGCTCCGAGGCTGCAGAAGCAAAACTAGTGCAGAAAAAGCTGGCAAAAACAGCCGTTTAGGGGGCAGTATCATCAAATGTGCAAACGGAGGTTGCAGAGCAGATCTCGGCACCTCCAGGGATCAGAATAGCAGCATTTTGGCCTGGAGGTGGACTGCAATATCCCTACTCGAAGTGGCAGCAAGGAGGTCAACAGCGCGGGAGCAGGCGAGTTCAGGGGGAGAAGAGGTGGATTTGGAGGAATGGTGCCTCGCAGAGCAGATATGGTTCCCTTGCAATGCTTGAGTTGTGGGAATTGAGGCCATTTTGCAAGGCCATGTGAGAGCAAACAGGCGGTGGGGATACAACCCGTATACCAACTACTTCCCACCACCCCTGCCCCAAGCACAGGTACCAACCCCGAGGCCAACCTCCATACCCTACAAGATAGACCAGGCCTACACTCAGATGCCACCATGACCCCCAGATGCACAAGTGCAACATCTGCAAGTAAAACAATCATTAATGCCCCAACAGAATGCCATGTATGGGAGCAACATGGCAATGGCTGACGTGTGGCAGAATGGCATCATTGTGCCCTACCGAGGGGCGAGTGTGGTGGAAAACAACCCTTTCACGTTTCCCAGCACCAACACATACCCTGATTAGGACAGCCCACAGAGAACTCTTGCGTGCCCAGTCCTGTCCATGACATCCACCCTGACAAGAAACCCTTGGTGGGTGCTGAAATAGGTAATCAGCAATTCAACTTCATGGTTGACGGAGCTGCCAATAAATCGTGCATCAGTGAAGGATACATCCCATTATGAGGTGAAACTCTTGAGACGCAGAGCTTCTCTAGGGCTGTCGCCGCGGTTCCCTACACAAAAGAACTTGATATCAAAATTGGAGGGAATCTGGTGCGTGCAGCTCTGTTTTAGTCTGCAAGCTCCCAGATAAATTTGTTGGGTTGAGATATGTTGAGTAAATTGAATATGACTATCTCCTTTACTGACAGAGTAGTGTGTGCCACCCATGGCATGTGTTTATAAGAGCAATGATCATCATACATGCAAGGGGAGGAGAGGCAGTGGTTTGCGGTATTCCTGATATCTTCGTGTATGGCATAAAACTCAAGGCAGTGCCCCAAATTGGAGAAACTTAATGGTGGGTGCCGTCAGACTTCATTTTCCAGCCTGTGGTAACCCCTGAACTGGTGGCTGGGACGATAATGTCCCTGGATTTACAGGGTCTAGTGCTGTCGGCTAAGAGGATTGTGGTAATTGGAACGGACTAAGATGGGTGTAAATGGCGCACAGTGTTGTATATTGACCCCTCAATGCCTCTTAGGGACGTGATTGATGGAAAAATTGTCCTAGCAATTTCTATTCCTTGTGATATTATGGTGCAGTATTGAAAAGTGCAATGTCCCCTGACAGCTCTAGTAGCACCGCCCCATTCACTGAGACAGACCTACAACAGGTACCTGAGAGGCTCTGGACAACGAATGCCCACAATGTTAGAAAAACACTGAAGTCAGGTGCTGTGTTGCCCTGCGTAAAGCAGTATCGCTTATCAAGAGAAGCGGAAGAGGGGATAAGGGACACCATTGTAGCCCCATTAAATGGGGGGGATAATAATACCATCTACCTCCCCATGCCAACACAACTATCTACCCAATAAAGAAGGCAAAAGGGGAGATTTGGAGAACAATACAGGATTTGTGCGCTCTTAATGACCTTGCACAGGCAGAATTTCCAGTGGTCCCGAACCCTGCAACAATACTGTAACATCCCCAAAGAGGCGACCCACTTTACTGTGGCAGACCTTAAGAATGCCTTCTTTTCTGTTCCCTTGCCCCCCGACTCATGAGCACACAAGATTACCTAAAGGGTCATACGAGTCCCCCAGTATTTTCAACAGGATATTACACACAGACTTGGGCAATATTCAGGTGCCTAGCACCGTCATTCAGTATGTTGATTATTTACTAGTGTGCAGCACCAGTGCATAAAAGACTCCATTACACTCCTGCAGCTCTTGCCCCACAGGAGATACAAGGCCAAATTACAGTATTGGCACCTAGGAGGTGCTGTACTTAGTCAGTTGATTTCTGTGAATGGAAAAAGAATCATCCCAGATCGCGCCGCCTCTGTGCACGCCATCCCCTGCCCAAAACCGTGAAAGAAATGCAAACGTTCTTGGGACTCTGCAATTATTGCAGAGCATGGATACTTGACTATGCAGCATACACTAGGCCCCTGTTGCAGGCCCTCAAAGATGAAATTGTGTATTCGGAGGACCTGCACACACAATTCAATGAGCTCCAAAGAGGTCATATCAACAGCACCAGTGTAAGCAACCCCAGACTACACACGAGTTGTATGTATTTCCCCATTCCAGCTGGCAACTGATGACTGCGGTGTTCACTCAAATGAGCACAATGGGCCACAAGCCATTGGCCTACTACAGTGGTATAGTAGATTCAGTGACGTTGGGCCAATTCGCCTGTGAGCAAGCACTCACTGATGCGTCATTTGTTATTGAAAAGAGTTCAACTATCATTATGGCATGCTCCATTACATTGTATGTCGAGCATGCAGTTTGTGCAATTTTAGAACAATCAAAATCTATACTAACCACGCAGCGTGCGTCTACATATGAGAGTATTTTGTGAAGCCCAACACCTCACATTGTGCGATGCAAAACAGTTAACCCTACTACCTTTCTGACAGCAATGTGCAGTGACGAAGATTTGGCAAACCACACTGGTACACTTGGTGGATGGGGAATATGAAAAATGAGTGCAGAAAAGATTACCAATGCATCTTTCAGCACAAGCGGCTGAACTCCTAGCACTTATCAAAGCGATGCAAGCATCCCAAGGATGCCACGTAACAATTTATTCTGACTCTGCATGCGTCACCACGACAGTGCATGCAGGCCTCGAACAATAGAAGAGGAGGGGGTTCAGGAGTGCTGAAGGGTCTCTCGTTCAACATGCCATGTTATTGGATAAAATCATTCACGCACTGAGCCAACCATCTGTAATGGCAGTCGTAAAATGCACAGCCAACACTAATAACAAAGACGAGGTCTCACTCAGTATGAAAACAGCAGCATAAAACATTGGCACACACTGAGCACCTATTGGAAGAAGGGCCACGTTCAAAATCCTACATCACCCACCGACCAGTGCACAAGGCCTGCCCGACATACTTCGAAGAGAAGATTATGCTCTACTGCCCAACAAGCACCCTAAGGTCAAGCATGGCCCTCCTACTAGTGATCCCAGCCTCAAACTTAGCCAGGTTTGGCTCGTCAGCCTACTCTACCTTGGAACCAACTCTGTGGAATTCACTGCCTCCCCGTATTTGCCACAACCAGGACTACATTGCCTCCCGTAAAGCGTTGAAAACATGGTTTTCCCTAATCTGTGAAAGGGACCGTCTACGGCAGGGGTGCACAACTGATATTTGACAGAGGGCCGAAAGTACCTTACAAGAGGGCTCTAGTGGGCCGAAAAGTAAATGTGGGCAGGGCGGTTGGCGGGGCGTGACAGGAGGCTTTTTAAACCCCCAATTTGTACTAAACACATGGAAAAAGAATGTTTTTGAGGGGTAACGATTTTTATTTGCATTTCAAACTTTCATTTTGTACTACACATTTTCCATTGTTATAATTTATTTCTATTTAGTTATTGTATTTCGTCTGTTTAATTAACTTATATATATTTTATTGACTCTAGATACACTATGCCCCAGGGCCCCCTTACCCCCAACCAAACACTATGCCCCGTGGCCCCCTCACCCCAACCAAACACTATGCCCCATGGCCCCCTCACCCCCAACCAAACACTATGCCCCATGGCCCCCTCACCCTCAACCAAACACTATGCCCCATGCCTCCCCCACCCCCAACCAAACCCCCCACCCCCAACCAAACCCCCCAACGCAGCACACACACAAAGATGCACCAATACAGACCCGAACCCCCACCCCCCAACTCAGCACACACACAAACATGCACCCATACAGACCTGAACCCCCCACCCCAGCACACAAACATGCACCCATACACACCCGAACCCCCGCCCTCCAACTCGGCACACACACAAACATGCACCCATACAGACCCGAACCCCCTACCCCCAACTCAGCACACACACAAACATGCACCCATACAGACCTGAACCCCCCCCACCCCCCAACTCAGCACACACACACACACATGCACCCATACAGACCCGAACCCCCACCCTCCAACTCAGCACACAAAAAACATTCAAATCAAAACATTCATACACATCCGACACACATCCGACACCCCCCCACCCCCGCATCTCAACATACACACAAAATACATTCAAATACAAACATTCACCCCCCCACATCTCAACATACACACAAAATACATTCAAATACAAACATTCATACACATCCGACACACCCCCCTACCCCCGCATCTCAACATACACACAAAATACATTCAAATACAAACATTCACACACCCCCCCCACATCTCAACATACACACAAAATACATTCAAATACAAACATTCATACACATCCGACACACCCCCCCACCCCCGCATCTCAACATACATTCAAATACAAACGTTCATACACATCCGACACACCCCCCCACCCCTGCATCTCAACATACACACAAAATACATTCAAATACAAACATTCATACACATCCGACACACACCCCCCCCCGCAACATACACACACAAACCTAAAGCAAAACAAACCCGACACACAAACACAAACAGACCACTTACCGGAGACGTGCTGGAAGGCAGGTAAGCGGCAGGTAAGCTGGAACGCTGGAATCGCACTATGGCTGGCGTGGTCCAAGGCTGAAATGCCTTCCGGCATCAAGCCTTATGGACCACGCCAGCCTTAGTGCTGGCCCTCCATTGGTGCAGCACACTCTTAGGAGCGACGTGATGCGTGTGTGTGCTGAGCCAATGAGGGCCAGTGTTTTCACCGGCCCGGAAGACAACAAAGACTTTCCTAATGGAGGGTGGCCGCGGGCCGCCCTCCATTAGGAAAGTCTTTGTGCCCCGCGGGCTGGTCAAAAGGGCATGGCGGGCCGCAACTGGCCTGCGGGCCGTATGTTGTGCACCCATGTTCTAAGGCCACATTTCTATCCACCAATGGCCACATTTCTGATAGAATTGGCATTAACCCGAAACACAGCAACAGTAGGGTCACGCAAGCTGGCTAATTAATTACTTTGTCTCAGAAAAGCGTGAACCGTCGGGGCAAGGAAGTCTACATATAGACCAGAGGGTTTCTTGGTTTAGGCAGCTGTGGGCTGTACGCACCTGGCGCAACCACCAACGCATAGCAGGTGATATATGATCAATAGAGGCTACCCCGACCTAACTAGGAATAAGGGCCAAGAAGCCTGCACCAGAGACACAGAAGTATCTAAGCTTGGCTTGACTCTTCAGATAATCATGCGATAACCCAGGAAGTACCCAGCCTCCCACCTTAAACTTACACCAGGGACCTGGAAAATGGGCCCTCTGAGTCAAACTACTGAGCATCTGGAAAAGGTCCACCCGACCTAGCTAACGCAATATACCCTCACCTGCCAAATGATCCACTACCACGAATCACCGGCCGGTGCATTGAGCTCCGAAAGCAAGCAGGAACGTGGGCCTCCTACTGGTAAATACACACTCATTCCTATCAATATGCTCAGTCTCCACTTTACATCAAACACTAGAACAGAGCTACACCCATCAATCAATCAATTTTGCCTAGTTGCACACATACCTACACTGCTCCTACAATACCTCAAGGGTCTGGTAGAATGCAGCTATACCCCACACAAAAAAATGGGCCTAGCTTCACACATAATATCCTACACAGGCCCCATGGCAGCCAGAATGCAGACTCAAAGACCACCCTGCCGCGCAGATCTCTCCCACCCACCGCACCACACCTAGCATTAGAATGCAGTCAACCCTACTCAAACCACTGTGGCTGCACACATAGCAAGTGCACCCAAGTACTGTATGCTACACTACTCTCTCCACTGACACTGACCGCGGTGCCTAAGGGTGTTCAACCCACAGCACTTTGAGATCATACCAATGATACATAAGGCACTAGGCTTCTGCACAATTTCATTATTGCATGTTTTATAGACCACCTGCATATACGGGAATAAGAGCCATCTTCGATATCAGCATCCATACTGTAGCAACGCTTAAACATTGCGCAACAGTTGGCACCCCAGGCCTATGCCACGAACATGAGCAAAGGAATTGGTTCTATCCCAGTCACTGATAGAAAGGCCAAAGCTACACAGATCCATAAACCCTTCATCGTCCTAAAATGTTGCCATCCTTCGCGCCCTGTCAAGAATGTGCCCTGCAAGGCCATGGAAGGAGGACTCGGTGTATGTGAACAATACGACCTCATAGGAAGGAGGGTAAAGGCCTCCGACCCCTCCCCCCACCCCCCTACCAGTCCCAACGTTATAGCACCCAAATGCGCTAGCTTCAGGACCCCTGAATTCCGAGGAACCAGCCACCCCAGACCCCTGATTGTAAACCTAATAGACCGCCAATCCATCAAAAATTATCAGAAAGCAGGGCCTTCCTGCCTTCACTTCTAGGTCACTTGATTTGTGCGGCGAGGTGCAGGGAGGGATGAAATTATAGTCCAGAACGAGGCTGGAAGACCTTGGAGAGGTGCTGGCCTACCGGGCAGTGAGTGAAGTGTGTGAGTGGCTATGACCTCGGCTACTCCCCAGGCCCCTGTCTGCTCGTACCAGGTGCACTGCTACATAGAGATGTGGTGTTTAGTTTGCGAATAAATTAGCTTGTGACCGATGACGAGTGCATCATCACCCATGTGGATCTCACCAACCAGCCGCAGGGGTTTCTACTGTATGTAATGGTGTCACTGATGATGCTATATACCTTTTTTATAATGTGCTGCTCATGCAGATTTTGACCGGTCTTTCCGCAGCAGCAGAGTTCTTTATTTCCACACAAACATAGAACATGCTAACAAACTGGTTATCCTTGCATGTCCTGTATTGGGCCATTGTTCCTAGCAGGTTGTATTTTTTTTTTCCCAGGTATGAGCGTTTTAGGGGGTTTTCCTACAGTAGTATAGCTCAGTTGCAACTTGCTCGTCTTGGAAGCAAGACGATGCAGTGCAACACAGGTTTCTATCCCGGGTCCACGCTTAGAAACCTCTTCGGCATTAAGTGTGTTTATATATAAAAAAAAAATGCAATTATAAGTACATGAGGCACCCATAGCTGCTGATTCAATTAAGATTGACCCACTTAATAAACCAGAGTCAGTTGACGATTCGACTCCTGTTATTGCTCTTCCTACTGGACCTATCTGCAGCCTTCAATACTTTTGACCATAATATTCTTTTGAACTGCATCTATAAGCTCAGACTACAGGGGAAAGCTTGGCAATGGATTCAATCCGTTTTGATTACTCCTAAACAGTGCACCCCCTCCTTTTAACCCGGCCAGCGGGAGGTCACATGTGGGGTTGTTCAGTGACCCTCCCTTACCCCTTTGTTAGTCAATCTCTACATGGCTCCTCGGGCAGATCTAGTGTGCAGCTTTAACATGATTTGTTATATGTACGCTGACAACACCTAGCTAATTCCGCATTTGCGTATTTCCAGAGAGAACCCAGTCAAGGTAAGCGCTGCATTGAGCAAGTGAAGATATGGGTGATGACTTCCTTCCTCCAAACAAACGAGCAAAAAAATGCTATTTTTTAGGGCTAATAAGATGAATACACCGGCAGAAGAATCCCCGGAAAAACGGGGTGTTGGGACCTTGTCCTAAACCATTAGATCTAGTATGCAACCATGGACTCTGGCTGAACCCCGAGCGGCCCCTGGAGAACAAATCAGCAAAGTGTGCTTTTTGAGTGCTTTCCCTTTCTCTTCGAAGGTGCAACTAATGAATGCATTTTTAACCAGCTGTTTTAGCTACTACAATGCTGTTTATTTAGTGATCACAGAAACATTTCTCTAAGTTGCAGCACATCCAACAAGCGGCTGCAAGGCTGATTTTCCATCTTAAGAGATGCGATTCCCCTGCTCTCTGCATTGGTTACCAGTAGCCAAAAGGGAGGAATTTAAAGCAATGTTCCTGACTCAAAAGGCCTATCATAAAACAGGTTTCATCCTGACAAGGAACCATTTTTCTATTTTGTCCCTGGGAAAAACCTTTGTTCTGCCTCTGTAAAACTTTTTGACTATTCCCAAATTCAAGACCCGCAAAACTACTCCCACTCCCTGAAAGCCCATACGTGTCTGTGTAGTCTCATTAGTAGCCAGCCCCAGTGGGCCCATAGGCGTTCATGTAGTCTCACTAACACTCGGCCACAGCGAGCACTCAGCCAGTACCGCCGCCAGCACTAACTGTATCCAAGCATTATTCTTGGGCCGCTTATTGTAACCCTCAAGCAAGCCTTCTTAAGTATCCTTTAAGCGCCTCGATGCCTGTGGGCTGTAGTGCGCTCTATAAATCCTAAATAAATAAATAAATTCATGGAATGTGACGGGCAATTTTCTGTAGGTTCTTTTTATCGCCATGACGACCCTCGGGTTTATGAAAGCTTTCTAAAAACAGGACATAATAGCAATGTCCTTAACGTTAACATAGTCTCATAGCCATCTCTCAAGATCCCACCACCTTGTGATGTTTAAGGTTACACTCCTTTTCGTCCTGCCTCAATAGCCAAAAAGACTTGTGAAATCACACCAGGCTCGGACTGACCTATACGGCAATGCCCTAACCAAAAAACACAAGATGCTAGTGGGGCAGGTTTTTTTTTTTTATTATTTTTTTTTGGTAAAATTGGGATACTTTTTTGGCCAGTTTTTATAAGTTACTTTTCCATGCAGCTAGTAGTTTTCACCAGTGTTAATGAATAAATATTCTTTAAAATGCACAATTTTCATCACATGTTATCAAAAAACCTCCCCTTTGGGTACTGCTCAGTCTGCCACAATAGGAATGAATTGGCATTTGCAAACGTGGGCCACTTTTTTCAGTGGTGCCCGAGACAACTGTATGCACAGTCCGACCCTGAATCGCACTAGCCGCCCAGCCTTCTTGATCCTATAAGCTGCCATTTGGGTATCCATTAGGGTCGCCTCAGTGAATGCTTGTGCGGGCAATTTTTGGATCCCTCCAGGTGGAGAGGGAAGGCACGCGAAAGTAGTCTAGAGAAAGGGGGGCTCGCCACATGCACATAGGATGCACACAACAGAGCACGCTCCTCGAGCTGGGCACGGGGGCAGACACACCCAGCCATGCCGAAGAACAGCCCAGCAGCTGCTAAACGTCCCCCATCCCCTGCCTCGCGCATAGCACATCGCACCACGAACACAATAGAGATTCCAGACAGCGTGAGTTCAAGTTCCCCTGGTGAGGTCACCCCGTCTAAGAGCCACAACGCCACCCCCTCTCGAGGGCTGGAGGAAGTCTAGACAACACCACTTTCCCCCAATGCGTTGACACAGCTCGGCAAAGGAATGGGGTGGGCAGGGTAAATCGCTCCGCAGATGTCCGCGCCAGAGGCAGGGCTCAGCGGACACAAGGAGGTCCCCTTTCCACTCTCGCGGCTGCAGTGTGAACCGCTCTTAGCACTGCGCGTTTAAACCTAGAACCCACTGCCCCTTCTAGCGCCCACTTGCCAACGAACTCGAGGATGGTCACCCTATCCCATCGACCCCTTCCAGTTTCACCAGGTGGGGTCCCACGAGCCTTACTTCAGGAGGTTCTGCAGCCTCTTGCTTGAGTCTCTTCTCACGAGGACTGTGGACATCTTCCCAGGAGAGTATCTGAGTGCGTCACGGGGGGCTTTCTTCAGCACGACCTCTGCTCCAGGTGGCCAACCTCGGCAGCCCCTCTCTCCTCCCAGCTGCCTCCCTCGGCTGGGTCCTGCTGCAGGCTTCTTCTCTGTGGGATTCAGGAAGTGAAGCCTGCTCGCTCGGGGCGCTCTTTTGTTTCCCCCTCTGTGTATGCCTGACACCCCCTCCCCCTACCCCTCCCCCGCCCCTCCTCCTCTTTGTGCATGGTGAGGCGGCTGGGAGAGGCAGAGGGTCCCTCCCTCGCATGTCCCCGGTGTCTGTGGGGGCTGAGCTGAGTCACATTGCTCGAGCGCTGCTACATTGCTCGAGTGCTTCCTTCCTCGGCGCCCCACCTTCGCCAATGTGTGCGTTCAGTCTTTTCTTCCTCGGAGTTTAATGGAATTTGGGAAGTTGCAGCACGCGCTGCACCGTCACGTATCCCACTCGCTCGCCCGGTGTCTACCTCCGGTATCCTCTCAAACGACCACGTTGTCCAATTTTATCTGCTTAGATGTACCCCTTACCAGATCTGCCCATCTTATCATAGCACTCCTCCTTGTTCAAAACTCAACTGCAAACTCTTCCTCTGTATCCGCCCGCTCGTTCCGGTGTCTCTAATACGCTTCCTTCCGTACTTGCCACTGGACACGCCTCACAATAAACCATACTTGCCAGCATTCTTTGAACAAAAAGAGGTAGGATTTTTCCAAATTTCAAAAATATCAATTAGCACAACGATGACATCGCACCAAATGCCATGGCGTGATCTCGGTGCTGAGCACATGACATTTTGACAAGAGAATTTCCTTTCAACCCTGGAGGACAATTTCTGACCAGAAGTAAACCATCACCAGAAGAGCGCGACAACCCACGCCCGAAGTAATTCACCTGCCAAGTAGGAAACCTACTTCTGAATAGGTTATGTTAAAGGATATTTATACCGCGCACGATCACCATAGACTCCCTGTAGGCATGCATGTTAGGGGGGGGGGGGTTCCCCAGGCCGCGTAAACTCAAACGTGTGTAAACTCAAAGATCTAGCATACATACTTGCTAAACGTAGGCTAGCAATGAGCTGGAAAGCGAGCAGAAGGCCGAAAGCAGAAGCCTGGTAGCATGATCTCCAGAAATGGGCGAATGCCAAAACAACAGTGTGGCAGGAGGCTACAAATAGGGCAGGGAGAGAGGGGGGGGGGGCGGAAATGCGGATACGTTGGTAGCCTGGAAACACTTGGTTGCGACACTGTCTGGGCCTGACCAGGTAAGCCCAGAGGAAGATGACCCTTCAGGTGTTAAGGATGGGGGTACGTCCATTGTAAGAGGCTGAGGCAGGCTGAAGTGAGGGGTAGGCTCGAGAAGGGGGAAATGAGAAGGGGAGGAGAAAACAACATGAATCAATGTGATTTTGGAAATGTATATTTGTCCCTACACTGTATGGTGATCATGTTGGAATTAATACAATTGAGTTAAAAAAAAATCTTTATAAACTCTTCCACGAGTTCAAGACTCTGACATTAATGCATGATGCAGAGTATCACAATTCTCTTCAATATCTATATACAACCTATGATGAAAATAATATCTAAATTCCAACTTTCATATCATACATATGCTGATGATGCCCAGGTATATATGGATCGAAGACCCCAATGTACCACCGGATAAGATCATTTAATGCTCTGAAGAGATCGCACAGTGGATGTCTCTAAATAGACTCCAACTTAATCCCACAGTGACGGAGATTATAATTTGGGGTCCAAAGGAACCATGAAAGAAACCAGAAGTAGTTCCTCCTCTGCCACACATATGTATGGCCTAACTTCGACATACGTCTCGAGGGTTAAGAACTTGGGCTGCTATTGGCAGTCTGATTTGAGCTTTCATCAACAAATCAATACTAACATTCAATCAGTTTATTACAATCTTTGGCTACTTCGGGCATGTTAAGGAGAATTTTCATTTGAGTAATTCAACCCACCTTAGAGACCACCAGCTCTTTTGCTGGACTTGTGACTTAACCCTTTAACCCTGAAGTGAGTGAGGCCTTTTTCTCACACTCATGTGTTTTTACCTGATTTGAATTTTAGGTTTTCACTGTTTTTGGAGTCTGACAAACTCCATAGACCCCTACGTTTTGTATGGTGACACACAGCACCTTCACTGCAGTGTCACAGGGAAATCCTTCTAGATTTCCCACAAGGTTTAAATACCTTTTCTTGTGTGAACTACCGTTCCCAAGAATAGTAAAGTGAAATTGACTTTACTTACCTTTTCTCTTTGTAGGTCCAACACACACCATCTTATGTGGAGTGCTGAGGGGTTACCTAGTAGTCCCTTATCCTACATTCTCATGTAACATTTTGATGCTACCCTCACTACTTTAGATGGCTGGTGGCTGTGGTTTATTTTTCCTACCCTTGTACTTTTCTACCGCAGGCTGAACCCTCAACTGCAGTACAGCACCTATAGGTGACCATTTTGTCAAACTGGCCCAGACTTCTTTTTTGCCATTTTCTGTTTGTGAGGTCTTTCTTGGGTTTTATCTGTGTGTCGAAATAGATTCAAGACCTTTGTTTGTCTTGCCTTTGTGGGGCTTCAGCCCTGAAGCCCGCCTCTGGCTCCAGTGAGTCTGAAAGGACAGGATGTGAGCGAGGGTCCCAAAACTCCCCTGTCCTTTGTCTCTAGGAATGCCTGAATGCAACTAGTCTTGATTGGCTGTCCTTTCAGGACAGTCGTCCTGCTGTGTAATTCACAGCCTAGGCTGTGCATGAATGGATTAGAGGCAGGGTCGACCACTGGGAGAAACACCCGATGAAGAAACCATGAACAAACCTTTCTGCATCCTGCTGGACCTTTGAATTGCCCAGTGAAGCCCTGCTGCTGTGCTGAAAATCCTTTATCAATCTTCCCTTGGGTTAGTGGGACCAGCTAACCCTGAGACTAACTCCACTGGACCATCTTCCCTGACTGGCTGTACTTCTTCATTACTACAGCAACCAAATGCCAGGCAGGGGTCAAGTAATCGGTGGTCGAGTGAAACGTCTGAAATCCGGCTAGAAGCTCCAAGAGTCTCCTATGTACCCTCCAAAAACAGGACAACCAAGCGCAGGTACCCTCACCAGAGTGCAGGGCCCAAGGAGTGAAGGAAGACCATCCAGTATCCGAGATCTGCGACAGTGCTGTTTACCATGCGCTGAAACTGCAAAATGCTGCTGAACCGAAAAGAGCCCGTAGCTGCCGACGCCCTCTCAAGTACTGCAGCGGGAGCTCTCCAGATGTCCTCCATCTTGTCCCCATTACTGAGGCTCAGGCACACAGCGTCTGCACCGCTGTAGCAAGACAGAATCTAGCTGGACCACTCTTCTTCAAACCAGAGGTACTGTTTAGACTTAGGGTGTTTACCTCATTGTCTTTTAGCTGTGCTCAACTCAGTTGGGAATTGTAGTGGCTTACTTTTAGAGTTGATTTCAACTCTGTTTCTCACAGGCTTAACAGCTTGTGACCCTACAAGTGATTTTTCTACAAACTCTCTAACTTTGAGCAAGACTTTGATTCTAAGAAGTGCCTCAGCTCCATAGATGGTGTTCCTAATGACTTTGGCTGTCCTGGCTCGCTGTAGACTCTTCTAGTCCATATTGTTTGTCCCTCATAGGTAGTAACTTGTTTTAGACTGTTACTGCTGGAAAAGGCTTGTCTAGATTTCATTGGAAGATTTAAGTGTCCTTATATACTGAGAACACGTTTAACCGTTTCCTTCCTTAAACCGTTCCTTTCTGCAACCTCAGCATCTGCAAAGTATAACTAGTATGATATATAAAAGCCATTACAGTCCTTGTGATTGAAGTCACCTCAGAGTGTAGGTATTTGTGTATGAAGTATATCCAAAGATTATCCACTAACTTGTTCTGATTCTGAAAAGTAATTTGAAAGTATATTTACATTGTTCCATTAATTGCTTTTTTAAAGAACGCTTGTTTAAAAAATTGACGTTAATAACTATTTATAACTGAAACCTTGAGTATAAGTGTTACCTGGCTACTTGTATGTACGGATTTCATTTGTACAGCTCACATTTACCCCTCTTGAGATGGGCGTGGCTGCCCAGTCACACTACCAAAAGGTGGCTTACCTAATACCAAGCAGATAAGTGTTGTGTAGTCTCGCACAGTGTGACTACATCAATTCTTACCTAACAGGGTAGCCCTCCCATTTCTGTATAGCATTGATAGCAGTGATGTCCTATTAATTGTGGGATCACTTGTTAACTCGAAGCTGGACTATGCTGTTAGTCAACCCTAAGTACCAGCATCAGAGACTGCAGGTTGCCCAAAATGCAGCTGTAAGATCTATAAAATATAAAAATATACTCCTGTCACTAATCTAATCTCCCTACATTGGTTAGCAGTGGGTCAACAAATTGATTTTAAGGTCCTCTGCCTGATGTTCAAATGTGTGGACGGACTAGCCCCATGTACCTTGCCAGTAAGATCTCTGCTTATCTACCTAGATGTTTCCCTCAACTCAAAAGACAAAATAATTGTTAAAGTATCACTATCCTGTTTGCCCAAAGAGAAGATTGATGCTTTTCAGTCTACGGGCTTCAACTTTGGAACTATTTGCCTTTTGAGCTAAAGGATATCTCTGCATTGTTTCTATTCTGTAAAGTATTAAACTCTAATGTATTTCAATAATTTGCTCAATATCACATTATTCAGATCTTACCTTGAAACCTATTTTAAGACCAGTGCCCAAATGCAGTTTGGTATGCCAGGTGCGCGTTATAAATCACAGCCTCTTTCTAAATCTGCATGCTTCTACTCTCCGCCCTCTGCAACTCATCCAAAACAGAACTTTGAGACTAGTCCTTGGCCTCAAGCCCAGGGATCGTATCTCTGTAGGATTTAAATCTCTGCATTGGCTCCCAGTGGCTGCGAGGATTAAGTTCAAAACCCTCTGCATTGTCCACAAGGCCTTCTGGGGCCTCGGGCCTCAATATCTTCAACTTTCTCTTCCTAAATATCTTCCTTCTTGAGCTCTTTGCTCATCCGCCTCCAACTCCCTCAAGATCAGTCGCTTCTCCAAGAACAAGTTGGTGGTAGATCTTTCTGCAGCTGGGGCCTCCCTGAAACTTGAGGAGAACCATCTCCGGTTCCCTTAGCACCTCAAAACTTTCCTCTTTGCTTCGGCTTTCTCTCCTCCTCTCCCATGCTGAACTCCTGACTGAAACAGCACTGGTCACCTGGCTACCCTCTTCTTGGGGCCTGGTCCCTTACCCCACCAGTTGCACAACTGCACCACCTTCTTGGCAACTCCTGCGCTTCAGGACTGTTTTCTGTATCCCTACAGTCCCCTACCAGCACTTTCCACCAGCTGCCCGCACCTTTTACTTTATTGCTTTTATTTATCCTATTTATCTTTGTCGATCCGATGTGCTGCACTGCCCCTTCCCCCTTCACCTGCACTCGCGCAATCTCAATGTTCACCTGGCCTAGTAAGATCGTTGTCTGTCTTCCCTCTGTTCCCCCTCCCTTGCCTCGCCGCGCCTTGAAACACTTGTGTATAGGTGCGATATAAATGCTGTATCATATCATCATAAATACAAAAGAGAAAATGTATTGCCAATGTGTGCCCGCCCAAAATGATTTGCCTCACATGCTTCAATTAGAAAATGTACTGCATAGCTATGTGTCTGCCCATATTGCTCTGACCCACCCGTCTCACATAGAAAATGTACTGCCTAGATACTTACCACCAATCCAGCTTGCACTGAGTCAATACTCAGACCACATGTCTGGCGCGCATGGTTATCCCTTGTTCACAGCCACCCACAAACCTGACTAGCAGCATGCCTGCTAGAGATGTACTGCCTATCTGTCTCACTGCGAGAAATGCATCGTTTGTCTGTTGGCCGCCAACTGAGTTCCTGCCCTGCTCACGCCTGAGACCATTACCTGGCACCTTGCCCTGCAACTCGCTGATACCCACCAGACAACCTGCACCGTTCTTCCCAGTGCCACCCGCCCCGACTACCGACCATTCACCCCAGAGCCTCTAACAAGGTTTTCACTCTCCGGCGACCCTCTAAGCTCCCTGTCGCCTACCAAATTGAAAATCTGCTTGCCCTCCACAAATGTGACACATAACTGGGCTCCACCCATATGCACCCCCAACTACTCGCACCCCAATCGAAAATGTCATCACACCAAACTCCGCTGGTGCCCAGCCACCGGCTTATCCCCTCCTTCACCCTTTCTTCCCTCCTTCCAACAGATAGTCGACTCCAACCTAAGTCTAGTTACCTATCCGCCCAGTAGGACAGACACCAGCGTGCTTACCCTCTACCAGGCCCAGAACCCTCTCACATCCTAAAACCACCTCTCCTTAATCACTTACTCTCAATAGTTTTGAGCACACACCCCTGTACAAGAACAAAAACACCCTCCTCCCCACCACAGTCTGTACTGCATCTTTGTAACCACAGTTATGCCCCTAATCACTGACCATGCATGAGCTCCAAAAGGAATGATTAGCCACCGGCACAGCCACCACTCTACCCACCCATGGCTACTCGAAGGCCCATCCCCTAGCGTCAAACCAACACCATACTAATACTACTTGGTGACTTCAATCTTGGGTATAATGACAACACTGACACCAAGGCCCCCGACCTCAGCACCTTGCTACAAGAGATGAACCTCACCCATGTCATCACCACCCACACCAAAGGTTGTACCCTTGATTGGGTCCTTAAGCTCAACATACCAAGCCCGGTCTCCACCATTGACCCCCTACCATGGACTGACCACTCCCTTATCCTTTTTACCCTGACAACAAAATCTATGACTTCTCACAAAGTCACCAGCCACCTCCCCATCACAGCAGACATCCACAAACTCACCATGGAAATGCTTGAACCTACCATTGTGGCCGATCTAGCAGCGCTACCAGTCGGCAATGACCCCGAAATCATCCACAAGGCATACCCCACGCTCCTACACACCCTAAACTTCCATGCTCTGCTAAAAACCACAATACAAAAACAATTGGTTCACAGAGACACAAATGGGATCAGGCGCACCTTTGGAGGAAGAACTCCACAACACACAGAGGCCTTTCTCTCTGCAGCAAAGACCTACAAAGCAACTATCATCACTACTAAATCTGACATCTGTAACACCAGAATTGGCAAAGCCAGCTCCAGCACAAGGAAACTCTTCAAAATATTCAAGGAACTTGAATCCTTGACATCCCCGATCGACAGATTCCCTAAAGACAAAGCCTGGTGCACAATTGTCCATTCGGCGCAAAACACACTCTCAGAGACAAAACCATCCGCAAAAAAACCTTGCTGTCAGATAAAGCCACACCTCTTCTTCACCGAAGTGATCCTACCATGACCACCACACCCCCTTCCACTTCTCCCATATCTCACCGGTGGATGCCCTACCCACCATCCAGCGCCTTCAACCCTCCAACTGTAAAGGAGATATCTGCCCCTTCCACATAAAGATAGGCGCTGACCCCGTCGCACACATTATTGCCAAATTCATAAATGCCACTTTAACTTCATGCTCGGCCCCAAAAGCTACAAAATCACTGCCTGCTGTGCGTCTGCTCTTTGAGCAGGCTAGGATTTAGAAATGCAGAAAACAAGGCGATCGAACCCGGGACTTAAAATGCATCCAACAATTTCTTGAAATTGAAAAGTTATGGATTATGCCCTGTTTTGAAAAAGGCTGCACCAGCCGAAACGCGTGTCGGCTCAAGGGCATCAGAAAATAAAATGAACTCATGATAACCAATTAAATCTTTGTGCTAACATTCCTTGGCGCAGTCTTGACAAACCACCATTCTACATTGGTGTCTTTTGTAATCTATCACCATTTAGTGCTGTTTGATTAACAATCTGTCAATGCCAGGGCGGGGTGGGTGTGGGGGCAGAGATTGGGGAGCAAGTGAATAGGTAGATAGGATTCCTCCTGCTCTACAGAGAACTAGTCCTGGTATTGGGAAATGGCCTCCACTACTTCAGCATGACCACCACCTGAATCTAGTTCTTTCTAAATCTAATTCTTATGATTTTTCAACTTTGCATTTGTTCAAGGATTCAACAGTGAAACTTCCACTCTTTATTAAAAAAATATTTTCAAGATAAGTAAACCTTTGTTTTACACCATGTATATATGTCTCTCACATTAATGCCCTACTTTGTTTTTACTGGGTGCTAAAACCAGTAACCCATCACTGCCACCACTTGCCAAGGAGATTTTCCTTAAACTCTGTGGTTAGGGTCATAAGGTACTGTAAGGAAACATGATATCAACAGTAAGACAACACAACACACAAGTGATCACATTTAAAGGGTGTTTATTGAACTTCAATTGGGTTTTAAAAACGCCCATCTAATCCTAAATCGAAAGATGGCAGCAAGCTACGACCATCAAATAATGATAATGCAGTTCTCCTACAGCCATGTCAAAATAAAAGGGCCTATACTAATGAACCTATTGCCAATGCTTGCCTCTAAATACAAACAGTAAGGGAAACAATGTTTGGCAAAAGAAAAGTGTTCCCGAAAATGATATGTCGGGATATTCAAGCCATTGGCTTCCCTTCCCCACGGACAATGTGGCAAACTTGTGCTTAGCACACACTCTGGCTTCTCGAGCACGCGGATGTAATTCAAAATGTCAGCATCGGCGCCTTCTGTGCCAAAGATTACAAACATTAAAGTTCCTTCCTTCTCAAGAATTCATATGTACCACTTCTCTAGTGATTTACTTTTTCATCTCGGGTCCCCCACTGCCGGGCTCAGACCCACTTTAACTATGCGAATACACCTTAAACTGCCGACCCTGTCTTGCAGAGCTCTCTTGGCCTTTAGATATCAGTTCAGGAGGCTTGGCCTCTCTGGGTTTCCTTCCCCCTAAGGCTCATCTTCTATCCACGGGGGCGCCTCTTGACTGGTCTGGGATGCTTCTGGGTACACTGCAGCTTCCCTGGGGTTCGTTCTGCCAGGAATCAGTTCTAGGAGACCGGAGGTGGATTTTAGCGACTTCTCCTTCCCTCGAGAGACCCACCTCCCCTTGCATTCTCCCCTGGGAACTTCTCTCACCTTGATTTTCGAAATGTTGCACTCTGTCCTGCCGTGCTAGGCAAGGGTGCGTAGTTGTTGGCTTGGTCGCCGAGTTACTTCAATGGCGATTGCCCAGAGTCCAGACCGGTTGCGTCTCCACCTTTCAGCTAAGTCTATTTAGAGATTTTAGGATAATGTCTGTATGGCTGAATGCTCCAATAACCTTCTTCTCCTGTCTTGCAGGGGCTGATGGAGCTAGCCGAGGCTGACGGCTCAGTTCGAGAAGGTAAGGATGCGCTAGAGGGGTTCCATGTAATAATGTCGCCACAAAAATCTCGCCATGCAAAAATATCGCTGAAAAATGGCCGTTTTTTGTGGCGACATTATTGCATGGAACATGCGGGGGACACCCCCGCAACCACCCAATTTTTATTTATTTTTTTAAATTATTATTTTTTTGTTTTTTCCCCTGTCCCCATATAGGTCACCCATATAATATCGCCACAACCTTTTCCCAGCAATATTATTTACGGCGACCATGTATACGGGGATAATATTACCTGATACCGCTAGAGGCGGCGCTGAAAGCGTCCTTGCAAGTGGTCTAACCTGTGCTGTTCTTTACAGGTCGCAGAGGATTCCTGGAAGCGGCGACAGATGGGGACCAAACGCTGATGATGATGTTCGGAATGGCGTAGGCACTCCAGGAGAGCTGAGTAAGTAGCTTCTGATGCTTGTCTCTATTTTCCTAGGAAGGTAGCAGGAGGACGATGGAGAAGTCCCCGAAGGCTCCGACTGGATGGAAGAGCTGGAGCTGAGCAGGTAAGGGTGGCAGTGTTCTTGGGAGTCTCTCGCCCTTGTAGGCCAGGATGCTGATCGGGACCCGGTGAACGTCACGCTGCAAGAGCAGAATAACGCGAAGCACGTGCCTCGGGTCGGGTGTGGTTTAAATACCTGGCAGGTTTCCAAGGTGCCTTTGGGGCGGCCCCGCCCTGATGCTAGACTGCTCGTTGCAGTTCCCCGATAATCCTTGTGGGGGGCAGCCATGTTCACCCATTGTCCATTGGAATTCATGCTTGCCAAGTGAGCCTGGTGCCAGCGGCGCCAGGATTGCGTCCAAGGCACCCGCAACGGGCCGAAGTGGGCCTTTCTGGCCTTGTTTAAGTACTGTGGCGGGGGTCATGGTGCCCGAGTCCCAGGGTTTGGGGTTAAGGTCGTGAAACCCTCAAGTCCATATCAACCTTCCTGGGTTTTACAGTTCACACACACAAGTTCCTTAATAAATGATCATTCTTCAGTTTACTTTTTTATTGGATTTCCCTCTGTCAGGTTCAAGTCCCTCTCTCTGCATCAAAAATCAAAGACTTTCGACTGTGTGCAGAATTTTGCTTGACCAGTCGCAGGACCACTTCGATTCACAATTTGATGTCAGAGTCAAAGGCTGTAGTGCCTCACCAACGCCCGCTGATAACCTTGTAGCACTGTATGCCATCTTTCTCCTTCTCTGCTGGGCTGGTTTAGATAGCCCCCTTGGGTCTAGGCAAGTAGCGGTCTCTTGACAAAGGGTTTTCACTCTCCAGCTTCATGGATTCACCCCCCTGGTCTCTTGCTCCCCTTCGCCTCCTCAAAATAATGTTTTTTTGAACGTCAAATCCCAGAGCGCATCAGTGTTCAAATGGGATTTCTTCTGAGGTCAGGGTCTCGCCGTCTTTGAATCTGACCCAGGGAAGGAGTTCTGGGTTGGGCATGGTCGGGCAGCCTCAACTGCCCCTGGGTTAGCCTTCTAGATGTATAGGTTCCCCACCACACTGCAGCCTCTCTGGTGCTTCAGTGTCCTGGCTGTCCTTCCCTCTCCAAGCCTTCCAGGGTGGCTTAGGCTCTGGCTCATGGCTTCTCTGCTTCCTTCAGCATCCCCAGCTCGCTCAGAGTGTGCTTGGGAGTCTGACCTTTTATAATCCTTGAAAGAGTTAATTGGAGTCGGGTGGAGTAATTGTCCCTCCCTGCCTTACTCTGCCAGATCTCATTATAGGGACAACATGGAGACTGCCCATAGGAATTCATTGGCCATTGATTCCGATGGGTAATACACATGACTCCCATCTGCCTCTTCTCCGTCCCAGTATTTGGACTTCTAGAATAGAAGTAGGGATTGTGGGAGTTGTACGTTTTTCTGGAAAACCATGTAGGTTTTCGTCAGGATGAAGGGGGGGGGGTAAATATATTGTGATGGGTGAATGGATTTTCTATTGGGTTTTACTTTCCCTGGTCATTTTCTCCCTTTCCTTACAGAAAGGTACTGGGGTATGATGAGACTCTGCTGACAATATCCCGTGACAACTGAGGGGATGTCGGCTAAGGGTATATCGTAACGGGAGGAAGACCATGTCTTGCCCGAGGGTGTGTCTCCCATAGACCCCAAAGGTCTGAGGGTGGCCTCTCAATAAACTGTTATTGTCAAGTACAAGCAACTTGGTGCATTAACTTTACATGTACATGGTCCACCCTCTAGGACTCCTACCCAACCTTGACTTAGAACAGTGATATTTAAACATTGTTCTGCTAAACCACCTTTGGTAGGCCAGAAGGACATGAACTCTGATTAGACATTTCACTGGTAAATTCCTTAAAGAAAATGAAAAAAGCCTTACTTTCCCTATACTACAAGGCTTCCCTGCCTTACAAAACTAGCTACACTGCTAATCTTTTAGTGAATGCCTAGAAATGAAACTATCCACCGTCCGACTCTAAGCCTATCTGACACTACCACTATCTTAATAGCCCAAAATCATAAGGGTCTCCCTTCTCCTGGGATTTGTTGGTTTCTCACCAACTGCTTTTCAATAGATGATGTTTAGATACTACTTTTATCGGTTTGTACAGTTGGTACAGTTCATTCACTGGTGTCTTGAGCTTTTGTCTTGCTTTCCTCTACAAAGAGTGATTCTTTTCTCGTCCCCTTGTAAACTTAACCAACAAATATAATTTCCTTCTGGACTATTTCTTATTCTTCTGAACAGTTCATAGTCTTTGTTTTTCCCCCTGCCTTTTTGTCTTTATTATTTATTTATTTTTTAAACATTTATTTTTTTTACTAGGTTCACCTTGTTCTCGGGTTTCCCTTTTATTACTTGGTCCTCTTTGGATTAGGCTTTCTTGGTCTAGAGTGGTATGAATTGGGTCACCCCCTCAATATTTCTCATTCACTTCTCTTCGTACTGAATTTACAATATTTGTCTCTTGACTGAGACGAGTAGGAGTATTATAATACCGCTTCTCATTCACTCTCCTTTCTGGTATCATTAGATTATCCTTTTCTTGACTGTGACTAGTATTGTCTTGACCTCCTGTCTATCTCCCCCCCCCCTGCACGATTCCATCCCCCCCCTTCTTTGGCTCCCCTCTTCCTCCACCCTTCCCCTCTTTCCTCCCCACACCCCCTATGGTGCGCTCTCACTAATCTTCTCTAACTCCTTTTCTATCGACTATCATATCCCTCTCACTATGTCTGGCAGGAAGAAGCTCAAAAGGGACATCCTGAGCTCCAACCAGGCCTCCCTGTCGCTGATACCTACTCCAGTGCTTCCTCTAGACGGACCATTACCGACATACTCTGTCGTTCCTGTTCCTCTCCAGGCCTTTGGACCCCCCCATATGGTCTCTGTTGTCTCTCCTTTTTCTTCTTCTCCCATTAATGGTGGCACCCGGTTGGAGGCCCTCCTGGCCCTCTTTCCACTCCTCGAAGACCATCATTAATGTCCACTTAATTGGCACTGTCTTCGTCCGGGGCCCTCAGGCCACTCTCCTCCTTTTTGATAGACGCTTCCCCTGCCTTATCAACTTAATTTCCTCTCCTGCTACCCCGTCCCACCCCTCTCAGGCTCCTCTGCCACCTTCTTCCTCAGCCATCTCTCCAGCACCTCCTGCTGCTTCTCTAGCTACCCTGTTGCCTCCCTCCTTCACCACCCCTCTAACACTTTCTTTTTCCTCTCTGACTACCTTGCCTTCTCTTCCTTCCTCTGGCATCTCCAACACTTCCGCAGGGTGTACCTCAGGCCTGTACTGCTCCCTGTAAATCCTTCAAATGTGGCAAACTGCTCCACATCGCTACTCTCAACTCTCGTTCAGCTTTCAAACATTTCTCTGACATCTGCCGTCTCCTGGAAGAGCTTGATTTGGATGTACTCGGTCTCACCGAGACTTGGTTCACAGACCGCTCTGTCACGAGTTTTGACTCTCCTTTCCGATGGCTACAAGATCCACTCCAAACCCAGAACCAACCATCCCGGTGGGGGTGTAGCCTTGATTTTCCCGGAGTGGATTCCTGATTCTATCATTCCAATGCAGGACTAATCCTCCTTTGAATGCCTTGTCTGCAGGCTCTCTGTCTCTCCTGGCACTCTCTCTTACTGTGGCAACTATCTACAGGATGCCTGGCCAGGTCTCCATCTTCCACTCTGAGTGGGCTGACCTTTCCTCCTCCCTCCTTGCCTCTTGCTCTCAACTTCTCCTCGGAGACCTGAACATCCACCTGAATGCTACCAGCCCTTCTTTTGGACTCCCTCGCTCTCTCTCCCCATCCACCCCCCCGGCGCCCTCGGGTCAAGCCGATTCCAACACTTCCACCTACCTTCTCGGTCATCCAACCCATGAAGCGTGTGTCAGTTGAGGCTTTTGCAGTTACTTTCTCTCCTCTTCCTGCACCTTTGGCTGACTTGCACCCTGACACAGCCCTCTCTAACCTTCATCTCTGTAACACTTGGATGTCCTTGCCCCTGTCAGGAGGATCCGCTTGAAGCCCAAATCCAAGTGCAACTCTTGGTACAATTCAGACCTTGCCACCCCAAACGCAAGTGTATGGCGGCAGAGAGGTCATCAGGCGCTCCCACTGACAAATTGGACTGCCGCCTGCTCCAAAGGCAGTACAGACTCTCCAAGCCTGCGTCTCTGCGGCATCTAACAACTCGGCCAAACTTTTCAGAATCTGTAAGGAGCTGGCCAATTCTGCTGCAGTCTTTACCTCTCCTGTTGCCTCCCAGGCCCTCTACACAGCCTTGGCTTCTCATTTCACCCCTAAAACTCAGGACATCCTGTCCACCCTCTCTTCCGCTATCACCTCCTACTCAGAAAACCACTCCTGCCCGTCCGAGGCCTCCTCCTTTCCTCTGTTCAGCCCGGCGATGTTTCTATACAAGTCCAATCTATGAAAGTCTTGTCAAAGCAGGTTCTCCCCTGCTCATCCAGAACCATCAAGGGCCACATCAATACCCTTGCACCAGCCATGGCTGATTTCTGCAGTCACTCCTTTGCCACTGGAACTTCTCCTCCCCCTTAAGCACTCCCTTGTGCAACCCTAGTAAAGAAGCACTCAGCCGGTCCTTCCTCTCCAGCTAACTGGCTAACTATCGCCCTATCTCCATCACTCCTTTCCTGGGCTAACTCTTGGAAAAGCTGACCACCTGCCTGCTTTATCTGCATACTGAATCTGTTATCGGTTGGCTGTCTCCACAACCACCAGTCTGTCTTCAGAGCTGCCAGAAGCATGGAAACTGCTCCCCTGAACACCTGTGAAGACCTGCTCTCCAATCTTGACATTATTCTCGCCGATCTATCCGTTGCTTTTGACACAGTCAACCATGCCATCCTGCTCAAACGCCTCCATGACAACCTTGGTATCACTGATTAGGCCCTAGCCTGGTTGACCTCCTTTCTCCCTGACCGACCCTCCGGTCCAACTGGGGTCTTTCCTCGCTTGTATCTCTCGCTCTACTTGTGGTGTTCCCCAGGGGTCTAACCTCTCTCCCTAGCTTTTCAACCAATACCTGGCACCTCTTGCCAATTAATCACTACTTTCTGCTCCAATTTTCAGTGTTAAGCGGATGATACCCACCTCTCTTTCAGGCTCCCCTCAGCCACCTCTGCTCCTTCTGTCTGACCGCAATTCAGGAATGGTGTGCCGCCAATGATCTCTGCCGTAATGTAATTTAAGACTGATATCATCCTCATTGGTACACCTGCTCCCTCCTTTCCTCCCTCTCTGGCCGCCCACTCTGGGCCGTCTTCCTGCTTCCTCCAGTGAGGCTAAGAGCATTGGTGTCATCTTCGACTCCACCCTCTCCTTTCTCCTCTCACATTTCTGATGTCTCCTCAGAGGTATTCTTCCTTTTCTCACTTTGCCCCAGAGCTGTAGTCCTCTGTGGGCTGGACTACTGCAACAGCCTCTTTCTAAACCCGCCTGCCTCTACTCTTTGACCGTTACAACTTATCCAGAACAGGACTGCAAGAATTGTCTTTGGCCTCAAGCCCGGGGATCGGATCTCTCCAGCTCTGAACTCTTCGCTGGCTCACTGTGGCTGCAAGGATCAAGTTCAAGACCTTCTACATTGTCCACAAGGCTTTCTGGGGCCTGGGACTGCTCTACCTCCAACTTTCTCTTCCAAAACATCATCTTTCTCAAGCTCTCCGCTCATCCACCTCCAACTCTCGGAGAGTCAGACGCTTCTCCAAGCAGCGAGTTGGGGCAGATCTCTCTCCTCGGCTAGGGCCTCCCTCTGGAACAGCCTCCATGCCCCTCTCAAACTTGAGCAAAACCACCTCTGGTTCGGGAAGAAAATCAAGACCTTCCTTTTCGCTTGCACTTTCTCTCTTCCTCTCCCCTGCTGATGTACCCAACTGCTGTGCGCACTGGTCACCTGGATACCCTCTGAACTCGGGCCCAGGCTCTTGCATGTCCAGTTGCCCTCGCACTGCCTCCGGGCTTCCCCAGCACTTAAGAGTCTGTACCTGCAAGCATGCAGTCCCTTCTCTCCGAACTTATAAACCACCTGCTGGCTGCACTGTTGAGTTACCTGCACTTCTCCCTCCCCCCAACTCCTGGCACTTCTCCCCTTCCCTGTTCCCTGCACTTGTGCGATCTGAATGACACAAGGCCTAGTAAGGTTGTTGTTTTGTCTTCCCTTTGTTTCCCCCTCCTTGTCTTGTCACGCCTAGAAACACTTGTGTACAGATGCTTCATAAATGCCATATCATAGTATCATATCGAGGTCCCCCTGCCCAGGTGATCCTCCCTAGCTCGCTCGTCCGCCGCCAGGGTTGGGATCCAAGAGCGATGGGGCTCCCCTGGCCACCTGAACAAAGTATCCCTACGAATAGCCTGGAAGAAATGCCTCAGGTTTCTTACAGCATGTTCTTCTGTCTTAGGGGTACTAGTGATTTTCTCGAGCTCACCAGTCTCCCTAAGTGGAAATGTGGCAGATAAACCCCAACCTAACTTTCAGGAGGTGGGGTGCTTTTTATACTAATACTAAATGAGAGAATGCCCACGCACCATATTTTTAAAATTTTAAATATCTTTATATTTAAAAGACAAGCACTATAACGCTCCACTATCAGTTAAGTAACATTTGTAAAATAAATTCAATACTGTGACCGGTAAGTAGCAAAAGTTTCAAAGATTTCTTAAGGGTCTTTCCTAGAAGGGAAAGTGCAAACACTGTTAATTGTAATCATCATTTATATAGCACCCTTTCCTCATTTGTATGGCCTCAATGTGCTCTGTGGTTGGAACGCCCTTGGGAACTGATGTCCATGTACTGGAGATTCTAAGAGTTAAGTTGAGGATGCGTGTGTGCATTCTGCCAGGTTAGGATTTAGGAGGGTTGTCTGGGCCCCAGTAAGCAGCCCTGAGGTCTGGCATGTGGGTGGGTGCTGTTGGTGGATTATGATGAGTGCTAGTGCCGAAAATTCAATGTGTACCCAGCTAGACTGAATCTTTTACGTAGGTTGTCACTGTATGCTAATGTCTGAGGTACGTCAGGGGTTTCCGTTTGGATGGCTATGCAAGCTACTAGACCGGAATTGCCATAGCTGCATTCTAGAGTGCATGGATGGGGAGTCGTGCCTTCGGCATGTGTCCAGACGTGGCGCGAGTTATACATACCTTAGTCTCAGACAGATTTTTGCTCGGTCTCATTTTCTTAGGTCTCTCAAGGTGGTAGATTGGTTTTTCGAGTGCATCTTTGGTGGTGTTACCATACTACCTTTTGTGGAGGGCCTGGTTGGAGCCTTTAAATTCAGAGGAGGTAAGTAAAATGGTTTTCCTACCTAGGCCTGAAAGTTTGGGAACGGAACAAGGGGACCAGTTGTGCAGATGTGGACAGTCTTTTGCGGAAAGAATTACCTTCTGTATAAGTGTCCAAAGGAACAGTTTCTAGAATTCTGATGGAGTTGAGACTAGGGAAGATCCCTGACTATTAAGGGGGTGGGGAACCAGAGAAAAACATGCAAGTGAAGAATGGACGCAACAGCAGTGCTGGCGAGTCTAAGAGCAACACCCTGGGTCCAAAAGGCAGTTCTGCAGCAGGCTGTTTTGTGGTTTCCACAACCAGTCAATGTGCGCATTGCTTTGCATCAACCGTAGGTTCCAATGATGAGACAGTGGTGCAGGAGAGACCCCAAGACCCTCAGGAAAGATCATTAGAAATTAGATTTCCAGTACAAGGCTCTGGAAAAAAAAGTGCTGAAAACTAAGAATCTGCAGGCGGCGTTAGTCGGCAATGCAAGGCTAGTCAGTCATGCTTCTGCACAGTATATGGATTGTGAGGCTGGAGTCTGCTTGAGAAGACCTCAGAAAAGCTATTCTTTCAGAGACACTCCAGAGAATAGACTGCCATCGGAGAAGGAACAGGAGGAGAATTGCAGGTCAGAGGACAGCACAAGCCCCAGGAGCTTCCCAAATGGGGAGAAAGAGACAGGGTACTTGTCTGATGGCCTGTGGGGCAACTCTGGTTGTTTTGCCACAAGTAGTATCCTGGCTGTGGAAGCCAAGGGGCGTTTAATTCAGAATCCAACGATGCGGGTACAGTCAGGTGCTTCGGAGAGATGAATCCTCAAGCAGGAGTAGTGATCAACTTGTTCCAACTGGATCAGGGGGAAGTCATACCACAGACTGTTCCTTCTGGTCTTCTGTAGAGTCAGTGTGTTGCCGTCAGAAAAGGCTGCATATCAAAGGATTTTGGCGCAGAGCTTCAGTCCTTTCTGGAGTTCAAGCCTTCCAGAAGTGCAGGTACACAGTACAGCAGTACACAAGGTGAGTGGGTAAGATGTTTTACTTCAATCCCCACTTTGGGGTCAGTGAGAACACAGAACCCAATCATACAAACAGTATCATTAAAACAGTGGGGGGATGCCAATGGCTGTCCATCCCTCCAACACCCATACATTCAGGAAAGGAATTGAACCGACATTATTTCAGACAGTCAGCTAACTGACTTCACCAAGTCGTGAAAAACATTTTAGAGGCCAGTCAATTTGTCCTCAAAATCCCTGTTTGGTAGGCACCATGACGAGAACGTCTTGTCCTCCAGCTAAACCAACCTGAGATGCCTTCTGATCAAACCAGTGTTTCAGCAGAGCCTTGCCTGCTTGCAGGTTTGTCCTTGCCTTGCCCGTTATCCCACATGTCTGAGGCACAGGAAATAATCTACTACATTCAAGGCTGCCCACACCTTCTTCAATAACGCTAGGAAACCTCTCGTAGGGCAGCCAAAGTGCAACTCAATTGGGCTGAATTAAACTACCACCTGAGGTACTTCCTCATTATCAAAGAGAATGCATGGTAAAAGAAGATCCCACTTCCTCCATCATGTGCTTCAAGGTTTTGCAAATCTTTCAACTAAACCCTTAGTCTGAGGATGATATGCAGTGGAATGTTTGTGGCATACCCCTCATTCCTGCCACATAGCTTGCATGTAATGAAACAAGGTTAGACCCCCCTTTAGAGACACACCTCTTGGGGGAACCCTACTAAAGTAAAAATACCCAGGAGAGCCGTTGCCACTGCGCTGGCAGTGACAGTCCTCATTGGCACCTCTTCAGGATTCCCAGGGGCATGGCCAACCACAACCAGATTAAAGCTGCTTCCTGAGGAAGTGGGAGAGTATATGGGACCTATTATGTTAATATTCACTGTCTCAAAAGTTACACCAACTAACTACTGAAATTGGGCAAAGGGGCTCTTGCTGCCACCCCCCCTTGCCTGACTCTTGGCACGCATGACGAGATTTACTGTGTCCATCTATCTTGGGGGCCTTGTCAGTTTGTCTCTTTTGGGCTTGTGACCACAGTAGCTGCAATGCGAGGAACTGGCCCCACCATGCCAGGGTCTTTGATGTCATTCCCCCACCAGGACGCTGGAGGGTATATTTTCATGGATGTTCACTGGAGTAAAAGCAGCTAATCCGCCCACCTCTATAGTTTGTTGGGTAATGAGAAATTGTTCCAGTGGCCCACCAGTAAACCTGGTGGTCTGAGGCACTATGGAATGATAGCACTCAGGCTGCATCAGAGTCTTGTGCACTTCCTTCCTGCCTTCCCTAGTATCTAAGACTATTGTTCTTATGGCCATTGATGGAGACTCTCTGTGCTTTCTAGTATTTTATTGGTACATCAGTTGCAGTGGTAGATATGTTTTTCCAGGAACCCAGGGAGACTAATGAGAGCAAGTCCCAATGGTACACTTAGAGGTCAGATGCCGAAAAGCTGCATGTCCAGTGGTGGCAACTACAATGGAGGACATCCGAACAGTATGTTTTATTTTAGGTATCCAGTCATTGAATCGAATACAAAGCATTGAATGCCAAAAGCATGGAAAAAATGCATCGAAAAACGCATTGAATGCATTTTATTCAAAGATAAATGTTTTATTTTAAGTATAATGGGTTTTAAGGGGTAACAAAAAAAGGGGGTTGGTGGGGGTACCCCACCCATTAAAAAAAAAAATGCATTTGATGCTGCTTTTTTTTTGTTGCTTTTTTTTAGATGCTAAGGCATTCGATGCAATCACTATAAACCTTATTTTACACACAGATCGGTATTCTTATAAGGAATCAGACGTTTCGTGAGAATTGACAACAGTTGGAGGCAATACACTATCATGCACAATATATTGGAATGCTCAAGGTTGATGAAAACTAACTTTGGAATAAACTGTGGGTCGAAACACGTGTTGGCTGTGCGTTTCAAGGACATTGTACACGGGCACAGTGCACGCAATATCCAAGTTTTGATTAAATAATTTTTTTGCAAGGCATCGCAGTGTGACAACGTCTAATTATTGTTAAAACTGCCAGGGTTCCATTGGACATTGGGACCCATTTTCTCACTGTCACCCACTGCTGACGTTTGGTCATATTCATGATTATATTTGTTACAGTATACAAGCATAGAAGATTCAGAATCTAAATGCCTGCAGTGTCTTAGCAGGTCACAATGGAGTCAAGCAGGAAAGTGAGGCTTGTCGCCTGGATCCCTTTTGGTCTCCCTTTACTTGTATGGTCCCCTTTCCTTTGTTCAGATCACCCACAATTTTCATGGTTAAGTGAATATGTAGGGAAGGGCTTCTAGGCCTCCTGCTAGTGGGTATGCAGCCCATTATAGCCTTAGTGCCACCCTCATGGGACTTTACTTTGTGGACAGTTTGTGGGGAATTGCCATGTGGCAAGGGTACAAAGCCCTGGCTTTTCAAATTTGTATTAACAAATAGAATGATGAGGGAAATTCCTTCTTCAAAAGGGTAATCTGCCTACCAGATTCCCCTTTTCCGTCAACTCCATGCCAAAAGCATAGTGTGCTTGTGCCCTGTTGCATCAGTAGCCTGATTCATGGTGCCTGCACAGAGCAGGTTCAAAAGTCACAAGATGCCCACTTTACAGCCTCCATGACAACCAGGTCCCTGCGATGCAGGGGGAGCATTTAAGATATGCCCCCCTGTACCAAAGCTACGATGATCACAAGTATCCCATTATGGTGGAAGGCTAAACTCTCAAACAAAGATGTCAGAGTTTAGGCATAGTGCATGGCACTACTCTTGATGATGGCCGCTACATCCAAATTGATATTGCTTATGTGCCAGCTCCTATGAGTCAGTTCTGATGTGGAAGGTGGTGTGTATTATGTTCAGCTGGGTGTGAACTGCCAAGTGGCAGGACAGTAACGTGGCAGTAAAGTGGCAGTGAAGTGCCGGGCCTCCTCTTTGATCACTTTTTGAGGGCAGGTTACACCCTACAACCGAGCCAGCCACACAGCAGGGAGCGGTCCTGGGCCTGGCATCCAAGGAGCATACCCATTCAAAAAGAGTAGCCTCACACTAGGGTGCTGCATCTATAAAGGCCTTTGTTCTTATTGAGAATGGAAAGGGGCTGGATTATGATGGGCAAGCATGCTCTGGTCAATGGAAGGAGATTTTCACCATTTTGTTTCGCTCTCTCGCTCTCTTTCCTTCCTTCTTGTCCCTCCCAATTCCTCTGGAGCAAAGCACTTTGGGTTTTGCATCAGAAGGGCAAAGCCCACTCCATTCAAGAGCAGGGAATGGACCACTGAGGTAGGCAAGCTTTTGTTCAATCACCTGGGGAGACCCCTTCTTTTTAAAGGGTCTCCCACCACTTCAGCAAATCATCTCAAGACAACTCACTCTGAAGGACAATGGGAAGAACTCACTGGACTTCCTTTGCAGTTTCAAAAGCCCTCAGCCTGAGGTGAAGGAGTCATCCAAGGCAGAAGAAAGATTTGCACCTTACCCACTCCCAGGGCACATTAGGGGTAACCCGTTGCTGTGGACCAGGACCTGCCACTCTGCACCGAAATCTCCTAAAGCTAGGAGAGTAGACCCTGAACTGAACCCTCCTCTCCCAGAATCCCTCTGAGTGGCCTTGAAAGCAGCCAGAGGACTATGCCAGCTGAAGCTCCCTGTTCTGCTGAATCGAACTGGTTGCTCTGTCTTCACCTTACCTTGAACAAGAGGGAAGACGCTGGCAGTGAATTTTGCGCTTCTACCTAATCTGAACTCTTGCTTGCACTTCAACCAGCTCAACGCTGCATCATGCCCTAGCTGCGCCCATCACTTGCTAGGCTCGAAGCTAACGCTCATTGCCGGCACCCAACCCAAATAATTGGTGAGTCACATGCAGACTCTGACCAGGGCTTACAACCAGAGCTCTGCCCAGCTAGCTCTCGAACAGCCACCTCCCAAACTGCACATTGACGCACCCACCTTAAATGACCAGTGTCCGCCGACTCAAACAGCTGGAGCGTCCCGCATCGACCCATCGGAGCGGCTAGAAGCAAGACTCTGCCAGGCCCAGCTGCGAAGAGATACTGGGACCACAATGACCTACAACGCTGAAAGCCCACCTTCAACCGCACAGAGCAACCGCGTTCGCCCCTACTCGATGTCTGCTTATCATTTGGGCCCACATGATCCAACATGCTGGAACTGAGCCTGATCCACTCGCAGTTACGTTTGATGCCGGTTTCGACAGCTGTCAACCCACCAAGAACCAAAATCTGGTACGGTTGATCCGTGAACTGCTCCCTCGGTCCATTATGACATCAGAGACTGGTTAGGTCACCTCAGCACCTTCCTTCACCTAAGATATATCCTTTCCTTGGTTGGTATTTGCCCATCACCCCTGTACTTCCGCTAAGAGGGATACTTTCGTCAGTCTGTTTTTAACTCACTGCTCTTCCACAGGGGTGGGTTTTTGTTAAGTGTTTATTTTGTTCTTTTGCAGATGGTATGTTTAAGTATATAAGTTTTTATGGACCTTTGGACATTCCCTTAATTTCGGACTGTATTTGTTGTCTGGGTCACTACTGGATCACATTCACACTCCTTGGCCCACGTTACCACAAAAGGCAGAGGAGGTATATCTCTTTACTGTTCTTGTTTTAACATCCTGATGATTGCATTGGCTCTTGGTTTGTAGAAGTGGGAGGGCTGTGTGAGCGTTTTTACTCTTACTCACCCTGGGACTCCTGCAGACCAGAATCCAATTTGGCCCAAAGTTTGAAATGATGCTTTTCAACCTTCCACCACCTTAGACATTCTGTGGGAGACAGAGGTCAGCTGCAGTAGCCAGCTTCCTTGGGTCAATTTCCTTAGTCAGCAAGGTGATGACACTCTAGGGACAATAGTATTGCACCTTGTTATATTGAGCCCCTCTTGAATAAAAATATTGTCCCCTAACAAGGTAGAACTGCTTATGTTTTCTATGAAAGTCACTGTAATCCTTCAAAGAGACTTACGCCCCCAAGGACAAACAAATTGTTTTCCGAGATTTCATTCAACAACAAGATGTTCACCTCACACTTTTACTAACCTCATTGTGTTTGTGTTAAGTTCCAAAAAATTGTTTTTGGTTGAAAATATTGATTTCCATTGTATGTTTTTTATGTGAAGTTATGTACAAACAAAATGCATTTTTGTCTCTTTTTTAATATAAATCTTATTGAGTGTTTTCTATAAATTAAAAGATGTATATCTCTATTAATTCTGTCGTAATTATTCAACCGACATGAAAGGTAGCACAGTTTGCAACCAGTCACACCTAGTATGTGTGTAGGCGGGTAGCTGTTTTTGTGGCATTTTCTTCACCCATCCTTAGAGGGGACAGCCACACAGTTTGAAGACCACTGCTGGAGTCTAGGAAACAAGCATTCAACATGTGCCTGTGCATTATCAAACTTCTTAAGCCTTCAAAGGAGTTTACTTCATAACCTCTTACGCAACCATCCATAATGAAAGAAGTCACGCATGTGAACCAGGTCACACTGTCTTTCTTTTTGTGCACTCTAAACTTCTCAAGGTACTGAAAAGGACTTGCCATATATCACATTCTAATCTGTTTTTTTTATATACATGCATAATTCTCTTATCCTCTTTCTTCTAGTTCCAGTAACATGTCTAAAGCATTCATAGGCAGCTTAGACATCAGGCATAAAGCCTGCCCAGAATAAGACAATCCAGACATTCTACAAACTCTCTCAAAGGACTTCAAGCACAACACGTTGTATTCACTCACCAACCCCTTGCAAATTCTGAGAGAAGTGTTGGATCCTTCAGAATCACTGATCTAGTTTGTCAGTTTGCTCTTGCCCTTGGAACTCCAACTGAAAATCAAGGAGTTGAAGCCTGAAGCGCCCATCTCCCCCTTTTCTTCTCTTACTTGCCTTACGTGAGCTACAAGTACTACAACTCCAATTTCTTCCCCTCAATTTCCTGGTCTTCTTCCCGCCATGGCCGCTGGGTCCTTTTGTAATCCAACTCAATGTTCTGCAGTTGGTGGACTGGTCCATTCCGGGGCACGGGGACAGAGATTGTGGAGCAAAGGACGAGAGGTAGATTCAGAGGATTTCTCCTACTCTATAGAGGACTGCTACTGGTATTGGGAAATTGCCTCCAAAGCCTTCATACCTGCTGAACCTAGTGTAAGGGTGCATAAAAAGGACTCGGACACAAAAGGTGGCATTTGTGGGGCTAAAGACTTTTATTAAATAATAAAGAACGAGAAAACCCATGTTTTCCTATGCCTAGGAGGGGCTTCCCTGCCTCAACTAAAGGTCTAAGGTGTCTGTCAGGATGTCTGTTAAGTAAGAGTGCCCACCCTCCTGTGTCAACAAAACCTTCTGGTCTCAGGAGAATGCCTGCCTTCTCCTGGGTTAGGAACAAGTTTCCACACTGTTTCCCTGGAGGGCCTGGTGAATACCTCCCTTCTCCTGACATCCAGCCTCAGATAGCCTAGGGGAATGACTCCCTTCCCCAGGGCTGTTGGACCTTCCTCCTGGTCCAGGTTACCAGGAGAATGTCTCCCTTCTTCTGGCAATCATAAAACAATCTCTTACAACCAGCGGGAATGACTCCCTTCCCCTGGCTTACACTTAATTTTGTTTGGCTCCTCTTCTTCTTTTAGTGGGTCCGTTGGGTTCACGTCCCTGCCAAGTACTGCCACAAGGAGGATGACTTATCACTCTCTTGGTTTGGGTCCCCCATGCCAGGTTTCTCTTCCCTTCTCTCTATTGCCTTCGCTGCCTCGCTTGCCAAGTATTTGCCTCCTTTACCTTTTGGTCCCTGCGCCTCTCCAGTTACCTTGCTGTTCCCAGGATTTGCGCCTGGTTCTTCCTGGGGTACCTCTTCTCCTCTGTATGCTGCACTGACATCTCCATGTCTCGTGCCTTCATCTTGCAGATTTTCTGCCCAGCCCTTGGAGCGATGGTATGTACGTTGCCTCTCGCGTTCGCGCCACCGTCTGCCAGCCTCCTGTTACCATCTGGATGCTGTAGGTCAAAGGAGTCCATTGTCCTCTCGACTCTGGTGTGGCTTGCTCTTGGCTCCGTCCAAGCCTTCTCTGCGTCTCCTTTGTGCTGTCTGGGCTTCACGGTCTCTCGCCCTGGTTGGCTCTGTCTCTCCGATGGGTAGTCCTTCTTTGGTTTTTATGGTATATGAGGAACCATGCCTCCGCGGAAGTCTATACCGCTGCAGTTCCTTCTTGGTATTGCTCTTCATTGTTCCTGTGTCCCACCTCATCCCAGTACTTGGCGAAGCAATCCATTTCAGTACTTTGCAGAACCTTGAGGTAGTCTGCCTTATGTCTACTGTCTACAAAGAGGTGAGCAGAAGGAGAGGCTAGAGTGTGTGGGGGGGTCTGATGTTCTCAGAAGGGCTGCATCCTAGATTGTCATCTTTTTCTCTAAGGGGTGAGGGAGATCCTCCCTCATAATGCCACTCCCAGAGGGATTATCAGGTAGTGGCCTGGCCTCATGAGAAAGGGCTCCCCGTCTGGGAGAAGTGGTGACATCCAGTGATTTGTCGCACTAGTTACTTTTCTGAACCTAATTCTTAGAAATTTTTTACTTTTAATTTGTTCAGGGCTTCAACAGTGAACACTTCCACATTTTATATTAATAGTTTCAAGGGAGGTAGATCTCTTTTGTACACCTTGTACGCCTCGCCCAGGTATTCCCTACTTTGAGAAGACTATTGCTGATGAAGAGGGGACACAGAGATGAAGACAGGACTTGCCATCAGTGCTGGAGAGTCACAAAAGCAACATTCAGACCAAAATTCAGTTCTGTAGGATGCCATTTTGCAGTTTCCAGAGGCGGTCACTGTGCACGTTGTGTGGTGACCATTATAGATTCTAGCAACAGTACACAGGTGCTTGGAGGGACTCCAGGGAAGAGCAATTATTCTGATTTGGGTGGTTCCTTGGCCGAGGGTCCAAGTCAGAGAAGCAGAAAGGTGAAGCTGTGGTTTGCGGTAGTCTGTGATACAAGTTTCCTTTTCCTACCACATCCTCAGGCACAGGATTCGGAGGCAGAGGCCAGCCTGAAAAGACCCCAGGGATGAGATATTTATGAAACTATTCTTGCAAAGTTTCACTGCAAAGGAGTCAGCCATGGAAGGAGGACTGACGGGTAACTTTGCTGGTGCAGTTGCATCACAAAGTGTAGCACAGTTCACTGGAGCTTCCTAGATGGGGAAAAATGGAACCAGAGTGCTTGGCTGATAAGTTGGAATGAAGACTCTCAGGTCAGTTTGGGGTCCTATCAGTGAAGGGGGTCCTGCGTTTGGATCTGGCAATGCAGGTACAGTCAGGTGCTTCAGAGAGACCATGTATTCAAGCTAGAGCTGTAAACCACCAGTTGTCCTGGGCAGATTATGGGGAAAGCATGCCACAGTCGGTTCCATCTGCTCTTCTCATGCAGTGATTTAAAGGATTCTTGTTCCGACCTTTGGTCCTTCCCCGAATATCAGGACTTCCAAGAGTGCAGATGCAGAGTTCAAGCAGTGAAGGTGAGTGGATAAGGAGGTGGGGGAGCTGCTTTCATCCCCTTTGAGAGGCAGTGAATGAACAGCACCCAATCACACTAAAACAGAGCACTGGTCACCAAATGCATGGGTATCCCTTCAAACTTCCATATGATCCTCTCCTATGAGACTCTTGTTGATGGCCTGTGTAAGGAAGACATGGTATCAAGAATAGAAACACGTGTGATCACAATTCAAAGGTGTTTATTAAACTAAATATGCAGGTTGGAAAAACGCCTAAAACCTAAAGCTAAGATGGAAGCAAGCTACGACCATGAAATGAAAAATAAGGCAGTCCTAGTGGCATCTTGTCAAATAAAAAGGGCCTATACTAAAAAGAATATTGCCAGTCCATACAGCTAAATACTAAAAGTGTGTGGGATAAGGTTCACAAGAAAGAAAAGTGTTCATAAATGACAAGTCAGGATGTGTAGTGAGGGTCTACCTTCTCCACATTTTGAGCACGGGAAAAGGTGGGACTTCTGAGCATAGCACACTGTCGAGCTTTCCCAGCATTAGACGACAGTTCTGTTCTCAGCTATCAGGAGCGTCAATGGTCAAGTCTTTTCTCCTAAAGGTCTATTGCCTTCGAGGACCCGAGGCAAACCAATAACAAATCAAAGTTCCTTTCAAAATGTATTTTGGGTGATGTCTTTCACCCCTGGGTTCCCCTCTTCCGGGGTCAGACGCACAAAACAGTTCTTATCAACATCAGGATCTTTTGAGGTTAGCTTTCTTGCTTCCTATGGCCTGATATTTTCAACATAACAAATAAAAAGTTCCTCTCGGATTGCACTTGAGCTGATGTTTCTTCAGCCTCTTAGTATCCCTCACCCAGGCGCAGACCGCTCTAAAAACAGCCTCCCTCCCATCGGGTTCACTGTGGCTTATAATCAAAATTACTTCTCTATTGCATTCACTTGTTGTTGGGGTGATGGCTTCTCACCTCAAGATCTCTCTCTTCTGGGCTCAGACCCTTTTCCAACCTTTGCCTCCATCTGTCGGGCTCACTCTAGCTTTTACAAATATATTTCCTCCTTGGCATTTACAAATCTTAATGTTTTTTAGGCAGTTCTCCGTGGACATCCCTCTGCCTGGTTCAATTTTGTCTACACACGTTTCTTGGGACATTCGAATTTGCCTCTCTTTATTGGCATCCCTCCATCGGGTTCACTCTTGACACTTCACATTTCCTTTTGCTTTCTCTTGATGCGGGATTCACTTCCCTTGCGTTCTCAAAGGTTTGTCGTCAAAGACTTTCGACTGTGCAGGGATTTTGCTAGACTCTTGTATGACCACTTTGACCTTTCTGGGTGGCCCAACTGTGGCCTTCTGGTATTGGTAGTTTCAATCGACACGAGATCAACCAGATTCTCTCGAGTTAGCATACATGTTGTGCCGCTCACCTCTGCAGCTGGTCTTCCCTTAACAATTTAGTTATTTGAACTTTTCTCAATGTGCCACTTTGCGACTTTCATACAACAGTTCGGTTTCTTATCGGTTCTAACCTCAACTCACCAGCTCTGATGAACCGCTTGGCTTTCCTTGTATCCAGAGTCAAGGCCGGTACCATGGTAGCAGGCTTCTCGCTCAGTCCTGCTTATCAGTGTAGGCACGCTCCGAGTACCATTGACATCTGCTGCAATACACTTGAGCTATTGTTCACCGTCTTATGATTCCTTCTGCTGAGGTCTCACGGGCCTGCCTTGGAAAGGGCAAGGTCATGTTTCTCCTTGTCACCCTCTCGATTTGTGCCGTCTTTCTCCTCCTCTTAGGCTGCCCTAATGTGTTAGCTCTCTCGTTGTGCGGTCTGCCTTGTTCGTCTTGTGCTCTCCTGCTCCACCTTCCATCCCTGTGCGGAAGGGAAAGGGCTGTTGGGTGTGTGCGATTCTCGTTAATTGCCTGACTTTGCCTGATCCTTGTATTGGGACATGTCAGGTAAACTGCTCTGGTGTCCACTGTCGCTCTGGTGTCCACTGTCTTTCGTGGTGTGTGGTGTTTGTGTGGAAAGGGTGGGGAGGGACGTGTTTTGGACTATCCTATGTGGAAAGATGGGGAAAAGATATTGCAAGAAGGGGGCTACCGCGTCTCACCGTCGGTGTCCCACTTCTGCTTCCCGAGGAACGCCCCCATCCAAGTGATCCTCTGTCACTAGTCCACTCCCAGGAACTAGATCTAATAGCGATGGCCATGTCCTGGCCACCTGGACCCCCGGGGACCTGCTAGTGAGACACCTTCAGGTCTTGCACACCTGCTTTCTATTGAATTTAGATCATTCCTCCTGTGGGCTCTTATATCAAATTATGACCATTTCCGACATCAGACCCCCTTAGAAAAGCACCCCGAATAGCTTTGAAGCAATGCATGTATCTAACGGAAGAGCACTACAAATCTTGTTCTCCCACCACCAAAATGAAATTGTCGGTCCGTCACAAATAAGCTTTTACTTAGACAATGAGCCAACCGCCCCTTTTAGAAACGAAAGAACCAATTCTATAATTGAAAATCATCTTGTTCCACAGACCATGATCCTCCGGTCATGGCACCTCTTTCCCCCTTTCTTGAATCAAAAAAACATATCTACTGTAAGGATTCTACTCTTTTGCTTCACTCCATTCCCTGTTACTTCCCATCTGCCCTTACCCCCCCCCCCGCCACCCCCTTTACCCCCACTGTATGCAAACAGCACCTGATGCCTGTGGGATTTGTGCGCTCTGTAAATGTAAAAATACATCTGTGGCCTAAACTTGATTTGCTTTCAAGAAACCTGGTAAAGTTCACCACCGTGCAAAAAGTGCAGAAAGGCCGCCCTGGGGATGCCCCAAAATGTTTACTCACCACTGGATAGCCTAAATTGATTCTTGGCATGTAAGAAATGGTTGGATGGGTGTATGTAGAGGACTGAGGGGTGAGTGACATATATTTGGCTTGTGTCTTGCAACCTGAATTGTGTACCCCTGCACTAAAGAGCTCTCACACAATAATGGTGCAAAATGGTATTTTGTCTGCTGCGAAGGCCAAAGTGAGTGCAGGAACTGAGCAAGGCTACTTTTTAGTTTGGGCTAATATGTGGAGCTGAAAGTGCTACCTTTAAAGCCAAAACTATTGTCATTAACACAAGAGATTCAAATATGGGCTTTGAATGAGGGTCTGTAATGCTTTTCCAATGCAGATGACATTTGAGGAGGGATACACAGTTGTAATCTCTCCCATTCCCTGCCCCTAGCCAATGTAATCCCGATGGTTAATCCCACCCATTCCTGCCCATCTCAGAACTCTGGTTTTGTGTGAGCTCTTCCATAGAGGCAGCCATCTTGGACGACTGTCTCGAAGGAAGCTCTCTGGAAACATGCCAAAGGTAGCGGCCATCTGTGAATGGGAAAGGTACCGTTCATCAAACTAATGAAATTACATATTGTTTAAAATAGCTTGTTTTTTTAAAAGCACTCAGCAGACAAACTGGACTTCGATGATTTTCTGGGCGTACGCTAAACGCACACGCTGGTTTGTTTTACCAGCATGTTATGTATTGAATGCAGGTCTTGCTTTTTTAATGAAATAACTTAATTTCTTTTTTTTTCTTGTTTTACAAAAGAGGTGGCACTGTGTTGCTCTTGTTTGAGGTGGATGCTGAGCTACTGATTAATGCTGTGCCTTTCAATTTCAAAAACGTAAGCATGTTGGCTGTCTCAGCCATGCCTATTCATTTTAGGATGTAAGGCGGTGTCTATTTCCCGACTTATATGCAAGGGTAAGGTTTGTGCGGTGGCTAGGACAGGCCTATACCGACTAGAGTTTGGTTTCATTTTGTAGATAATTGGCTACTTCTGACTCATTTTATGATGTGTACAGATTGCTGGGTGATAACCATTTTGGGTCGCCTCTGTTGTCGATTGGTGATGCATAAGTCTGTCTTTGTGGTGGTAAACGTGCCGCGTATTCTATGTCGATTTTTGTGTTTGTTTAGTCCGTGCAGAGCTAAGTTAGAACTGATAATAAATTCATTCACTGTAATATTCACCCAAAAGATGCTCATGGACGAATTGACGAAAAAATGTTGTGCACTGGTTGTTGACAGCCGATTGGCACCCCTCTCAGAGCAAACTTCTATTGCGTTACTGGGAGTTACACCACAAATGGTATTTGCTCTGAAAGGGTGTTGTGGGTGATGTTGTTGGCAAAGGAGGGGAAAAGCAACATAACATTGTTCCTATGTTGCACGCAGTTTTGTAAGTACCTGGGTTTTGTCTGCCCCTCGAATGATCTGCGTTGAGGTCCGCAGGCATGTGTGCTAATGTGAGCATCGGGTGCTAGGGAGTTTGGTTGGGGTGGTGGTATGTACGTTGGTATTCGAGCTTAAGTGTTTCTGTCTTTTAAATGTTGGGCACTATTTTAAATTGATTTGTTAAAGTGGCAGTTTGTCTGCACTTAGTGGCAAATAACACTGTTAGTGAAAAACTAATGTTAGACGTTAAGGCGCAAAATACATTGGGGAACTAATGACACTATGAAAAACGAGTAATGGGATCGACTGGGCTGTAATACTCCTTTTTAGAATTTGTTTTGTATTTAAGTGTCATGAAAAGTTGGAAGAACAGTCGCATTAATTAGTGTTTGGTGATTAGCGACTGGAAGCGATTTCTAACACTACTATATTTCTGCTTTCGTGTCATTGCTCAGTTTGTTTTAAGCATGCTTGTTTTTCCCCTTCAATATAAAGCGTACCCCAGACTGTAGGAACATATATATTTGTTAATCAGTAGTGCCTTTAGTTTACTCTGCAGCTTGTACACTTAGCACCACCACCCAGGGCTTTAAGTGGGGTAAGAATATAAGGGGGGGGCCCTCATTTGGGGGGTCGGCTTGCGGAATTGGCGTGGCCTAAAAAAGTACACAAACCATAGCAAGGTACGAAAACGAATATATAAATTCATTTAAGCATTTTAGCGTCACAAGAGAAGTTACAGTGACTGACTGGCTGGCTCTTCTGTCAGCTTGCTTGACTCGAAAATGGCGGGCGCATCTTCGTCACAGCTGCGGCCATTGCGGGATAATGTGTCCCGCCAATGTTGTGGTGGGACCAGTGGGCCCCGGCAGGGCCCTGGCTCAGCCCCACTTTTAAGAGATTGCCGGGGCCCAGCACCGTCTGGCCCAGTCCCACTTAAAGCACTGCCACCACCTATCTACCCCTGTTTGTTGCTATGCACATCTGCTGTGACTGGTTCAAATGTGGAAGAAGGCTCTGATTTATGTCTTGTCCATTAGTGGCTAATGCGCCCCTAATTAGCTAATCTATAAGACATTATTTACAGGCAGTCCGATAAGTCTTGACGGCGAGCCAACACCGAGTTTGCTTTAAAATGAACAGTAATGCGCGTTGGCCAAGACGCGTTGGAAACAAGGCAATGTATTGACCAGCAGGCTTTCCACGCACGGGATTACAGGCAATGCTAGGCTATGCACAACTCTCTGTACTCGTCCCGCTGGGCCACGCCCTGTCTTATTACGCTGTTTGAGTCGAAGATGTTTAACTTCATCACACACCACACACGCTCAAATTCCTAGTTTGTAACTGTTAATAGAGTAGACCAAAATGTACACCATTGGAATAATTTACAATATTTTTGCATTTTGTCGAAAGTTCACACAGAAATCCAAAAGTATGTGTTTAGTAGTTGGTTCTTTACTTTGGGTGCATTATTGCCTGCCAGTGTTTTTTCAAAACAGTCTTTTGAGAGCCAAATAATTAATTGGAGTTTGTTAGGCGGAAACCTGTGCAGTTCCCTCTGGGACCACTGCAAAAGATTTAGGACTACAGGTGTTTGGCGGTGAACCCACTTGGTAGCAGTCTGTACCACACAGATTCACTTGGTAGCTGTGGCTGAGCAGTCAGACTTCCCTCAAGAAGAGTTGAGCAGTATGTGGAGTATACAAAATAGGGCAATCCTTCACAGCAAGACAAGCAAACACGCAACGAGGCTTAGTGTAAAGATATTAAGGTATTTATTTATAACGAAACATCTATGAAAAACACTATGGCACTTTCCCTGCAAACAAATCAAACACAATTACTCTACGAAGAAGAAACGATCAATCCCCCTAACAATATCTCGACAAGTCTAGGTTCTACCGGCACCACTTATTTACAGACAGAGGTGTATACCTCAACCTAGATGGCACTCGAATATTAGTTAGGACGGGAGAGAAAAAGATAGGCAGGTTACGAAATCAACACAGTTCAATACTTCACGGGCAAAATGTACGGTAAGAAGGCAAGAACCACAATAGATCATAAAGTTCAGAGGCCAGGCCCACTCGGAGAGAGGCAAGGCGCGATGTCCCAAAAAGTCTCTAGTGGAGATGCATTCAAGTCTTTGTAGCAAATTGTTATCGGCAGATTGAACCAGTTCAGAACAATAAATGAGAAAAGCTTGGAGGCGACCCAACGGAAAGGAGAGGATTAAGACACCTCACTCGAACCGATCGAAAGGGAAGCCAGGCGGACACGGTACCTTGTTGTGGAGGGCAGCTCCGGCGGGGGCAGTTGTTCCTGGTGGTGGATGCACGTCGGGTCTTTGCCAAGAGTAGAGAGGTTCTCGTTGTCGAAGAAAAGTGAAGTCCGGTGCACCACCATGGAAGAGACCAGCCGCAGAGTGCTCTGTCACAAGGCACCACCTTTTGGTTGCGGTACAGGGGTAGTGGCTATCCGGTTGCCGAGGTGCGCTGCACGGGCAATTCGACCACTGCGTCCTGAGGCGAATAAAAAGCAAAGGGGACTGGTTTGTTCCCACCAGTCAGGGGAAGAGACTCTCCGGCAGGGAGATCTCCTCTGTCGTCGGGAAGGGGTGAGTCGGCTCAGCAGGGCTCCACCGGAGGTGTCGTCGTTGCAGGTCGGCTCAGCGTTACCCTCATCGGATTCTTAGGTCCTGTGGCGACTTCCGAAGATCCAGTCCCAAAAGCCCTGCTTTTATGCAGAAAACCCCCATTCATTCAGCCTAGCTGTCAATCAACACATGCCAAGTGGTGAGCGGGAAGGCTCACCACTTGGGCCAATCACTCCAGAGTGCGACCGGAGTTGGCAAGGCAACTCGGTCCAGGGTGCCAAAACCCCCTCCCACACCCCTGTGGTAACCCAGACAGAATGGCACCACTTTGGAGGGTCTCTGTACAGAGCCCGCCAAAAGTGGAACAAAGGGCTCAACCTTTGGTTTAGGAGTCAGAGACGAACACAGACGCCATTTTACAAACCGAGTTCTGGCAGAAAATACCATCCGATAAACCTATTTAAGATAAGTAGATCGGTGGTACGTTAGAGATTAACGAGAAAAAGTATCAATCTCCAACAATGGGACGAATCCCATAGGGTTAGGTTCGGGGTCGAACATAACAAGTAGTTTCCACTGCCACCAGCCAAAACTCGACGAGGGGGGACGGGACAGTGCCCCCTCGAGTAACAGATCCAGGAGTAATCGAATTACCCCTACTAGTACGTCCACAATAAGATAGTTTGTACTAGTCCTGTTAGTAAATTTAGGTCTAGTAAAGCCAATGGTGACTTTACATGCCCGGGGAGACAGTAGTCAGTCCCCGGGTATGGAGTCTATGGTGGGGGTCCGCTAGGACGCCCCAGTGCTACGGCACATAGGGTGCGGTGTAACACACATAGAAAAACATATGAGACCCTATAGAGTAAAAGACCCCATAGCCCATAGAACACATTGACATTCAAAGGAATTACACACATACATGTCCAAGATTGGGAGGAAAAGAGTCTCACTCTTGGCAGGATGGAAAAAAACAAACTCCCGAAATCCAGCAAAGCTGCTGGGGGACTCACTAGGTTAGGAAATTCAGCCCAAACAGAGAATTCTCCCTAACAGAGTTGTAAACCTGCTACTGGTTTAATAAAAACGTCTTGACCAGGTCTGCTTTCAACCACTTGATATATAAGCACTCTACGTGATCTTCAATGAAGTCCTGTTAAAAACAAGCACTGGCTAAGCCAACAGTTCTGGTTTGTGTATACGTATTACGCATGTTTCAAGGCACTGCTTTTATATGCCCAGGTACTCGCACCATATTGCACCTACTACCATCAATGGGCAGTTACTACCCCTATCGCAGTGCCTGGCAAATGCCTTTCCCATGCCTACATAAAAGCCCAAACAGTTGGCATTGCCAATGCTTGTTTTTAACGTGACTTCAGTGAAGGTCATGCAGAGTGCTTATAAATGTTTATAAGTGCTTACTGTTAATGGTTTCACTACTTTTTACAAACGTGTGTACATTTCTAGAACGGTTGCTTTTACTATTAAGCATGCCTCGTCATTTTACCTGACAAGCTCTTCTAAACCTCACTTCATTTGGGCTCCTGAAGAGCTGTTAAGCAGTAAAACCTTGTGCAAGACCTTAGTTAAATGCTGCTTTCTAGCTCGTGAGTGGGTGTGGAATGGACTGCACAGAGCTTGCTCTGCTTTAAAGGATGCATTTGCCAAGTATGCTCTACAAGTGTAAATGCATATATATTGCATTATACTAATCCGTTCCTGTTTCAAGCCATGGCAGACTCTTAATGGGCCACCCACTTGTGACTAATCAACTTCCGGGGCACCAGAGGTTCAGGGATGAATATCCGTTTCTAAACCATCAATCAGCCCCACACCTCTAGTACACTAGAAGGGATCTGAACAGATTGTAAACACAAGCAAATTATAAACCTTCTTATCCAATGTTGGTAATGTGGACGGAACGGTAAGCCTATCTCTGCAAGGTCGTGGATCATTGGTTAGTTGCAACACAGCGAAAATACAATTATTAGCCAATGATAAAAGACTGTCCAGTCAAAGTTGTAGAAATATATCTACTTTATTGTCACAACTGACAGTTCTAGCACCCTACAAAATACAACCCACCCTGTAAAGGAATGCAGAGGACAGACAGTTGGAAAAGGGATGCACTCTGGATACTGACATGAGGGTCGTCGTTCTAGTAATTAATCACATTACTTCAAGGAAACTTGATTTCAACAAAGGGAGCAATGGGTTGTAAAATCTAACTAGGCGCCTTTGGAGAAGGACCAGGGGAACAGAACCACAATGTACCTTGTGCTGCAGAAGTTTTGGTGCACTACAGGGTTGAGTTGGTTTCAAGGCGGCTTGCAGCTTCTGCGTAATAGTTGAAGACTGAAGATAGCTGCAGGTATCAGGAGGCAGTCAGTTCGGCAAGCGAAGCTGGATGGACAGATGAAGGCTGGTCTACACGGCAGCTGCAAGCTGGCCTACACGACGGTTCAGGGTCAAAAATACTCTCAGTGCTGGTCGGCGGGTCTGATGCGCCGGTCGAGGCGTCTCGGACGGCGTTGGCAACAGTCAGCGTTGCAGTCGGTTGCAGCTTGAGGGGCTCGACTGGCTCAAAAATGTACTTAATGGTGGATGTCGGAAGATGCTTGTCGATGCACTCCTACCTTCTACAATGGGCTCGAACAGCCGAAAGCTGAGGAGAGTGTTGCAGGCAGCTGCCTTGTTTGGTCCAGTGACTCTGACACTTCCCACATAGGAAACTTGCTGCCGAGCCTATCAGGGCACGCTGTGTGCTGGCTGGGTACCGGTTCTAGACTTGCTGCAGGGTCCGCTGGGAGATGATTAGGGGAGGGATCTTGCTTCTCTCTTCGAGGTCCTAGCCTTCCTTCACTGGCGGAAGATGTAAGGCAGACTACCTTCAGCCAGGGTCCAATGCAGAGTTCTTGTTACTCCTTGCAAAGTCTTCTGATGATCTGCCCAAAAGAGGGGCTCGGCCCTCTTTTAAAGCCAAATGGGCCACCGTGATTGGTGTAGGCTATCCCAATCCTGGGTCCCCACCAACAATCTTCTGTATGCATACCCAGAGTGCTTTGCAACAGAAAAGGTAAAGGGGTGAAAACATGGAATATTAAGTTCTACCCATGTTCCTGTCTGTTGTGAATCATGGGGTCTCTGGTTGATTGAGCTCTTTGTGGTTCCTGATTAAAGAGGCAGGTCTCCCTCGAAGCTATGGCATGACCAGACTTTCTGGCTTCTGCAAACCACATTTTCGTACCTTCTGAATGGGGTAGCCTGTAGGGATGACTACTGTCCCTGTTTTTTAAAAAACTTTATTTAAATAGGTTCATGTTACCAATAGCTTAACTTCAGTACGCTGTCATTTTAGCATATAGATTAGCAGCGTCGATTTACATACTTTCGCCTACTGTGATAGCACATCAAAGGCCCGTCCATACCTACTCATCCCCACATTACGGCACCATTAGACAGCCTCTTCCCTGGCAGAAAGCATGCTCCGCACAGGACCCCAAATATCTACAGGGCGAGAGCCCATAGGAACTGTTCTGTAGTACTCCTACTCAATATCGCAACCCCAGGCCAAGTCTCTTAACCACCTGGACAGCGTCAGCGCCCCAAGGCTCGACCAGAGCATTAAAATACACTTTTTTGCCAGGACCATTTCCTCTCACTCCTCGAGATGCCCTGTACAAGCCCAAACATACAGCTCTGAACAGTCAAAGGAACTTTGCAATCAACCATTTCCTTTATCTTCTCTACCTCCTGTGTCCAGAATGTGACCAAATGCGGACAGTTCCACGGTACATGAATAAATGGTTGCCAGCTCTCCAGCGCCCCCAGGGATGACTACTGTAAACAGCTTTCCCAGACATGACAGTTCACTGCGCTTGATACTGAGAGGCGGGAGCTGGATTCAGGTTGACACAGATGCATATCAAAGTTTGTTGGGGTTTCCTGTGTCCTTTGTTAACCTCTGCAGCCAGGCATTGTGTGGGCCTGTTTAAAGTATATTCTATTAGTATGCTAATTACTGCCACCATTCTGCAGGACTCAACAAAAGGACAGGGCGGATCCATGGAGCCTTTGATAGTTAATTAGGCTGGCCATGACAAGAGGAAGGTTTTGCCCTCCCCTTCCGAGAGGACATTATATACTCTTGGTTGTCCTATCTCATCTAGATATGACTGGGGATGGAACCTGTAGGCTGTAGTCACCCTGAGTATGCAGGTCTATGTGTATGTTGTGCAGTGAGCATAGGAAAATATGTGCGGATTAGCCCCACACATTTTCCAGAGGGTGATCTAACATCATTCAATTTTAATATAAAATTTCGAAAAAGCCAGGCGAGCACACACCCACCCTGCGGATGGTCGAATTCCTCACACCAATGCAGTATATTTCCTTGATCTGGTAGCCTCTTGGTATTATTGTGTGCCCCTTTCCAAAGGTATGCAAAATTATTGTTCACATGAACATATTTGCTCCTGTGCCACTTTGAGGTCATTATCAGCATCTCGAACAGCATACCCCATAGTTTACATAAAGGAAAAGAGCCGATGTGAAAGAACTATTGTGCCACATTATAGTAGTCAGGACTTTCCCACCTGTTGCTAATTTTAGTAAGAGGTCCCTCTACTACAAGATTGATGTTAAAAGAACAACCTAACTCGCATCCACCCCCTCACTTTGTCCAGAATTTCTAATTTTACAAAAGCTGCTTGGTGTTTAAATCTAAGCTAAACATATTTTACCCAAAGAGGAATAATAAAAAACCCGAAAAATCCTGAATGACCCTACTTCTTTATCTCAGATCCCCCCCCCACACACGCAGATTGTTCGGTGCTTCCACTCACAACCCTCTGCTTGTGCAAAGAGTTTCACTACTTGATAGTTTGGGCCTATTTGGTGGTGCTTTAGTGCTTTAGTGCCACCTATGCGCTGAAACTATTGCAATGATCTACAGATGGGAGGAACACATGTCTGTTGGATGTTTGGGTTCCACGCACGCATTCAGTGCCCAGGGCCATGCTAAGTGTATGCACCTTCACACCGACTGCCTGCCGCGCCACATCCAAAACACGTCCTCCTGGTATCTCTTTGAGCTAGCTCTTTTACACAGTAACACCAAGCTTTGTGCTGTATAGAGCCTGTCTGTGTTATTTATAAGTAGTCTTTTCACAGTTAATGGCTTAACTAGAGCTGTAGATAAAGCGTGTAACGAAGTATGCTTTCAGCCTGTTGATTTATGATCAATGTGTGTGCTCACATCTATTCCTTGCTTTGAATGCCTGTTTAACCCTGGCATTGGCAAAGCCAACCGTTTTGGTTTGTGCATAGGTATAAAATAGACATTTGCCAGGCATTGAGATTATTTGCCCAGGCACTCGCACTCAACCTGGGATTTTCCAACGGTTAACATCTTGTGGCCTGGGAATACCCATAAATACATTCCTACATTTTAAAGCACCTGGGGGGGGGGGCATTTAGTCATAAAAAGCAGGATCATTTTAATTCCCCATTGGGTTGCATTGGGGTTAAAATTATTTTAGGAGCAAGAAAGTAAAAAATAGCAACATATTAAATAGAAAAACTGGTAGTCTTCCGAATAAAGCGGGAGGGTTGGCATGAATGGGACGAGTGCCGTTATGGTAATGCCTGGCAAATGCCTATTCGTTGTCTGGCAAAGGCACGTTTACCTCTGCTGATCTGTGCCGGAGGTGGAGCGATATAAAAACAGGTCTGCGGGAAGTGCCAGAAACATTCCTCGCCCCTCCGACTGCCCTCATGCCCTTCTGTCCTCAACTTCCTGTTACTTAAGCGCCGACCCCCACCCAACATTCCCTGCCATCCGAGAATTCCTCCCTCTCCCGGCTGCTTCCAGACTCCCCCCCCCCCCTTTAGTCCCGTTTCGCCCACTGTTATTTAACCAATCCGAAAACGCACCCACCCCCCCGCCCGCCACTACCATGCCGACTCCTTAGAAGCCAATCATCACGTAACTCTTGTGTTTTCTTAACCGTTATTTTCGCTCTTGACTCTCCCTCACAGCATTTCGGTTCTTCCCTTTGGTCTTCTGCCCTTTTCTTGTTACTTTACCTGCTTGCCCACCTGTCTTCCAGCACCTTCATTTTAAATCCCAAGTTCTCATTTTCGAAGCCCTGAACTCCCGCGTTTCGGGAGCTCGTTTCTTGCACTCTCTCATTTCAACCCTGGTCAGGATCAATAGCTCGGTGCACTACCCGCCAAAATCGTGCGCGGACCTTATTCAAGTATCGTAATTCACAAATGTTGCAATCGCGGCCTTTTGCACCCCTCCCCCAGCGCAGATGAGGCGGCCTAAAAGGGCACGCATAAAAACAAGGCATTAGGGAAGCAGAACAAAGCGGGCCCAACGCCGAGACAACGCAGTAAAACAAGGTGCCAGAATGACCGAAAGAAAGCACTGGTGAGAAAGGAGAGAAGCAACAGGGACAAGAGGATTGCAAGCGAGCGGGCAGAGCCTCGGAGGAAAGCATTGGCTTCCAGCGGTGTCCTGAACATCTGGGCTCCATTAAGAAGCATCCCCAGGAGCACAGTACAGGCGCTTAACCCTGTGTGCCCAGCACACCAGTGAGCTCGAAATGGACTGGACTATGTTGACGCAGCCTTGGATTATACGGAAGACGGATATGTGCTGCTTGTGGAATGCCGTGAACAAAAACGGGACCGAGGGGGAGTAAATGGGGGGACATTGAGAAATAATCCATCTCCTTGTATACTGTGTATTTTACACCTACTAAAGTATGAGCTGCACCACTCCCTGTGGTGTGCGCTTTAAGAAAGTGATGCAACAGAGTTGCATCACTTCGCTGGATAAAGGGGCGGCCCAGCTACCTGTCGGCAGTGCATGAGCAGAGCCCTGACGGATATCAAAGTCTCAAGTCTTCTGTGGGGTCTGGGGCCAGTGCGGTGCTAGGCCCACCTGAGGGAAGGGGCACCCAACAATGCCGACGAAGGGGTCATTGTAATGGAACCCAACGGTCAGGCCAGGCAACAGTGATCCTCGGCACACTCTCACAGATGTCAGTTCTCAACGGAGCAATGGCCACCGGCCGCATAGACCTCTCATGCGTCACAGTGAGGAATTTATTTTCCATTCCCACACAGAGGTTGCAGCAGCCAAGAGGAGTGCACGTGCGCCTCCACAAACAAACAATTTTTGGAGCATCCACGGATGTGTTCATTTTTCCAAAAAAAAAAAAGACCGCTATGGCGGGTGGTACCGACCCTGCGAGGGTGGTCCCTAAAGCACAGAGGGTAACACGGCCACCGATGCAGTAGCAAAGGCTGCGGGCACCCCTCGTGAAACACTTGTGTATAGGCGCGTTACAAATGCCATATCATATCAAAGGCACTGGTTCACATCCCGGTACAGGAAAAAGAGGGGGGCAAGAAGGCCCCAAAGCAGCCGTCCGAGGTTTACGATCAGCCAATGGACATCTCTTCCGTGGATGACGACGACAAGCGTCTGTCCAAAGAGTCAACGAGGAGCACCGTGGCACATGGCAAAGCGCTCCTGCATTCCCTCCACAGCCGAGGGACATATCCATGACATCTTGTTGACTCTCCACACCCTAGTGATGGAGATCTAGCAAAGGTTTCCTCCAACACCGGCACCTGTTGTACCGGAGGCCCCTGACCAGCCCCCGCATGAAAAGGAGAGTCATTCAATGCCACTGCATCAGCCTCCTCCACCACGCTGGAATCCAACTCCACCAGTGAACCCTCTCACAGACTCCGGTACGAACAGGGCCACGACCACGGGGAATGACAAAGGATTTCGTCCTGGCAGAAACATCACTGCATCTAGATGCCACTCAGAGGCTCTGTGCCAGATGAGGTGGGATCATTCCACTCGATCTACAGGGCCTCCAAACTATTCCAGTTGGTGCCAGAGGAAAGCAAAAAAAGGGGGGAGGGTTCCTATACCAGCAGCAGAAGTCCAAGAGGAAGACTATCATGTCAGTACACTTTTTGAACGACATTTGGGAGGAAGGCCTTGCTCTCATGGAAAAACCCATGCTTGGCTACACCCAAACCAGACCGGTTGGGGAAGAAGTACAGGGTACCGCATTCCGCACCCAAGTGCTTGAGGTCACAACCGCCACCGTACTCAGTAGTGTCGGCCGCCGCAAGAAAACATTCAGTCAACCGGCCTCTGCATAATCGGTTCCCCGGTCATCTACACAGCGGCATCCACGATCAAAGTGGCTAATGCGCTGAATCGTTTTCTGATAAGACTGTGAGCTTTGGTACAAGCTGGGCCCTATCCTGGAATTCGTTCCCGAAGACAAGAAAACAGAGGTCCTTGCCCTCTTCCAGGAAGAGGAGGTAGCATTGGACCATGCCATTACAGTGGCAGTGGATATTGTTGACACGGGCATCCGACATATGAGAAACAGTGTTTGCCTTCGTTGGCAGGGATGGTTGAAGGCCACTAACTTTCACCAGGACGTCCATGCGAAGGTGCTGGACATGCCGTACAATGGCGAAATTCTGTTCGGGAAGGAGGTTGACGAAGTCCTTCAAGCCATAAAGACAGACATGGAGACGGGAAATTCCCTTGGCACGCTGCAGCAGCATCGCATGTCGTCTTTTCACTCCTCCAGGGAAAAATCAGCAGATCATCCAAAGGATACTCCACATCGTACAGACAACCTCCCCGATCCTCCATGCAGGAAGCCTAGAGGGGTTGCCCCCAGGCCTATGGTAGCAGAGGTCAGTATCGCCGTCACCCACAGGGCAGGGTGTCGGCGCCCAAGCAAGCATGAACCGGCCAAGACAGCGGGCCCCACTCGTGCACCCCAGTGGGAGGCTGGCTGGCGATGTTCGTCAGTGAGTGGAAGATCATCACCACAGACAGATGGATGCTGGACGCTGTCGCCCAGGGAGACACCCCAATGCAGTTGCCCTCGTAGTACACCAGTTCCCAGTCGAGAGCAGCACATCCCTCAGCTCATAGAAGAATTGCGAGCCATGTTACGGAAAGGGGCGATGGAGCTTGTTCCCCAATAGCTCAGGGGGTTGTGGACCCATTTTGTGCATTAACCCTTTAGACCCCATTGGTCTTGTATATATGTATAGTGAACACACTCACACTCACACACTCTCCCCCCCCCCTTACCTGACTGGGAGTGATTTGTAAGTTTCCTTTACTCTGTGGTCTTTTAGTCACCCTCGCACCTCCTGAGACCTAGTCTTGACCACTGCCAATGCTACCTTGATTGGTCTGGCTTGTGCAGATGGTTACCCTGTTCCAAGAAACTAGGCTTGCCTTCTGAACCTCTGCCCACCAGGTCAGAGTTCAGAAATCCGTCTTAACAACTGCAGAATCATATTTGGATGATTACTCCCACAGCAACTCACAACCGCAGTGGGACAGCTAGAAAGGAAATTTGTTTTGCAATGCTGGAGGAGATGAGGAAGCCTAAAGACTACTAATCGGCACACCAGGGCAATGTGAAAACAAGGTAGGAAAATCGACTTTGGGGAAGAAAGCAAATGCAAAAGAGAAATACAAACGGCAAATCGAAATTAGTTTTGCATGGGATTTGTGGTGACAGGCAGCGAAGGAAAGGGGCTTAGCTGTCAAAATCAGAAATCACTTTTTTTTTATTTTTAGGACAAGGACAGAAGCACATAACACATAACAGATAGGATTCTAACAGAAAAGGGATTTCTCTCAATAGGACTACGGTTTGGGGTTTTCAACAGGACAGATGCAAATTAGGAATTTGTAGGAATGCACACAATACACGGACAAATTAGGTTTTCAGTGACGAGGAGACTAACTCTGAGGCTATACTTTAATGACTATAGTTATTAAAGAAAGACACAAGGGGGTTAATTTCGAATTTTAACTAACTTACCCTTTGAATTTCCTTATAGTGTAATCAATTGATTTACTTCAAAATGAGACTAAGGACTTTTACATACAACTGAAAGATTTAACAAGAGAATATGCCAACATACACAGGCTAATGAAGATTCTTCTATGGAAAGCTGAATCAATTAAACTGGCAATTCGGGACTTTCAATGGGATTTTCTATGGGATTTATGTTACAAAAGGAGAGGGGTATGCAATTTGAGACTGTGTTTATATGCTACTTACAAAGTAAGCCTTGGTTTGGGATGCTGTATCTCAGGACCCTCTGGACAGCTAGGCAAGGGGTCTGGTCTCTGCACTCTCTTGGATGGGATCAGCGGCCTCCGTCCTCTTTCTCCTGTCTCCCTGGATTCTTGTGTCTGTGTCTAGTACAGTCCCCCCCCTTATATAGCCCAAATGATATCATTCATTTTACAATCTGGGGGGTGAGGGAAGTACCCTAGAATTACTCCTACCCTGGGATAGGACAGCCTACCATTCCTTTCCCCGCCCCAGCATCATTGGTTCAAGAGGAGGGAACACCATTTGTCTATTTGGCATTTATCACAGTTCTTTGTTCTCTTGGCCAATATTTTAGCAAAACTGAGTTATTTATCATAACTTCCAATTTATACTAGACACCGCCATGAGAGATGGATATGCGGTTTCATTGGGGCATTGGGAATTAGAGGAGCCAATCGCCGACTCGGTGCAAGGTAGTATGGTCCCATGGCAACTTTTGGTCCTTTTCATGAAATGCATAATAGTTATCACTCTGCAAATAATTAAGCATATTCATAATGTACATCTCGATCTTTCCACCAACGGTTAATTTTGTCCCATTTTAAAATTAGCCAGAAAATAGTCTTGACTGGCCGCTTCAGTTCACAAAGTCCTAGAAACCTGTACTTCGTCTCTGAAAACCCACCTGGAAATTGCATGGAGAAATAGCATTAAAAAATATTTTTTTGTTCTGAGTGCTGGAAAAAATGGCTAAAATGAATCACTGCTTTAATGTCAATTTAGATGATCTGTTACATATGGGAGGGCGGTGCGTCAAACCCATAGCCAAATGTCTCCCCCTGGCTCAGCTTGCAACAAAGGACTTTTATTGTACCCTTTGAAGTTTGTCAGTTTGTCCTTGGGAGTGGGTGCAAAAGGGAAATTGCACTTCTTGGTCAAGCACTAGCCACACTTGCTTTCTTTGTCTTTTCTGCCAGTACTGCCTTTTAGTCTGGCAGAGCAGATGATCATCATGTCATTGTGGAATGGTTCACTTATTAATGCGACTTCCAGTAGGAGGCCAGGCTTTCAATTGAACCCACAACTGGTTTTACTGGTATTCTCAGTCTCAAGGTGATTTTAGTCTTGTGAGGGAGAACATACAGTACACGTGTAGCCAACCCCACACCCACACTGACATTTCTGTGTAAGCAAAAACTAAAGTCTTATATTGGCTTTCAAACATAATTTTTCCTTATGTTCTTTCACACGTGTGCAAGCCGTATTTCATTTGATGTGAGAGATGTGGTTCTGTAAGTCATGGGAATAATTTTATTTGCCCTTTTTAGTGGGTTCGCATCGACTGTTGATCCATGGACACAGAGGGGTAAGCCCCCTGCACACGGATCTTTGATTTGACACAGGATGAAAGAAAAAGCCAAGCCGTTTTTTTTTCTTCTTTCTATTTGCAGTGTTAAGTGCTGCCATTCACATGAAAGGGAAAACGGCCATGTCTGGTTGCATTTTAATAAAAACTTTGCCCCTCATGCAAATTAACAGTCAGACAAGGCCGTTTTCTTGATGGAGTGCATACTTTTTGAAATTCAGATGAAGGAAAAGTAAATGCAGAGCCGTTCTTGGTGAAGGGTTCAACCTTTGATCATTCAAAATGGAATAAAACAATTGCAGAGCCATTCTTTGGGATGCAGGGTTTAAATGCTTGCCCCACATGTGCCAGGGAAGCAGAGCACAAGCGTTTTTCGTGGCAATGTTTAAATGCAGTTTTTAGGTGAAGGGGTTTCTGTTAGGGCCTGTAAATGCACCCCACAGTGTCTCCTCCAGTCAAGTTGCTGGTACCTCCGGATCTGCTCACCAGAGAGAGAGGCACAATCCTTCATCATGACCCAGGATCTCTGAATCTGAAGGCATGGCTCTTACAGCCTTAGAGTTTGGAGGTTAGGAGCTGCCAGCGGACTGCAGGGTGGTCCTTGCCAAAGCTAGGGCATCGTCGACTCTAAAGTCCTACGGCCATAAGTGAAGCATTTTTCTACGTGGTGCCGGTGGCAGAGGACTACCCGTCTGAGGGTCATGCCCCACAGATTCTTCCATACTTGCTTTTGTTGGCAAAAGCTGATCTGGCTCACGCATCCATCAAGGTACACCTGGCAGACATTTCACACTACACCAGATCTCCGGGAAGATCCTCATTTTGGTCCTACAGACTCGTCAAGGAGTTTATCAAGGGGCTTTTTCGATCTTTCCCGCTGGTGAAGGAACCTGCCACGGCATGGAAACTCAACGTAGTCCTGACGAGACTCATGGGGGCACATTTTGAACCTATGCATCAAGCCCCACTCAAGTTTCTCTCGTGGAAGACTGTTTCTTGTGGCCATCACCTAAACCAGATGAGTGGGTGCGATCCAGGCACTATCCTGCAAGCAGCCGTATCTGACTTTCCACGATTTGAAGGTGGTGCTTCGTACACATCCACTTTCATGCCAAAGGTCCCGTCAGAATTTCACCTCAACGAGCCTTTGGTGCTGTCCGTCGTCTTCCCGAACCCGTTGTCACCGGCAGAGAGGACCTTGCATTCGCTGGATGTTGCTCGTGCCTTGAAGTTCTACCTGGCACACACACACAAAGAGTTTTCGGAAGACTTCTCAATGGTTTTAACTTTGGACCTGTGAATCATTGGAAGGCCTTATCCAAGGCTTCCATCTCAAGATGGCTCTCCGGCTGCATCATGCACTGTCATCGGCTGGCTAACTGGCTTCTGCCCGGCTGTCTGAGAACCCACTCCACCAGAGCGATCACTGCAACGACTGCGCTTCTTTCTGGTGTGCACCTGCTCGATATCTGCAGGGCTGCAAACTGGAGGTTTACGCATACCATCACAAAGTTCTACTGCGTCGACCGATTCCAGGGAGTCAAGAGTTGGCCAGGCAGTGCTATGCAACCTGTTCAATTGAGGCGAGTTTTTTACAGGGCTAAGTGTTGGTTGCTTCTGTTGTGAGTCATTAATGGTTTCTCCCTTTAAATCTTAGAATTTTATCGATGTTAATGTTTTAAAGTTTGGCTTCATGCGTTGTAGGTGTGATAAGGCAAGGTGGTTGGAACCTCGATGCACTAGAGTGATAGGTCTAGCGTTGGGTTTTAATTACCCACATGGGTGTTCTGTTCTTTTTCCTTCTCTTGTCTTGCCTATTCTGGTCTCTTCCTTTCTGGTCTTGTTTTTCCAACTGTGGTTGTTTCCTCCCCTACTCTCCCTTCTGAGCCCATTTCCGTTTCTTCAATTTTCTCATTTTGTTTTCCCTCTTCCTTCTGTGTCCATTAGACTCCCAACACCGCAAAAATTGGCCACACACCCCAATGCAATTCCCAAGTGGTTTGTTGTTTTCTCCTGAAGATGGCTCTGGTCCAGAAATCAAGACTGATGCAGCCGAAATTCGAGTTGACAGTATTTTGTTAAAAATCCTATCGGACGACAGAATTGCTGCAGTTCTCCTAACTGCGAGGGAAAATGTTCATATCAAAACTGTTATTGATATGTACCTGTAACATAATAATTGGATACATTAATGTGTAATTATTACTTTACACTTTAGGGTCGAATTGGAAGACCCCTTGTCTGTTTTTTTATCGATCATTTTTCGGATAAATTGTATACTTTGCTCAGTTTGCACAGTACGAGTGATTATGAATGTGAATGAATGATGTGGGTTGTTGGTTACGAAGTTTTTTGATTCTAAATCTAATTGTTAGAAATGCAATTAATTTACTTTTTAATGTGTGCAAGTATTTTCTACACACCGTCTTCATATTGAAATTCTTTGTACGATATAAGAATATTTTGGAAAGTAAAAATGTATGGGGTTCCTATGTAAGGAGATTGCTATTACAATTATAATACTCATATAATGCTTTGAGAGTGGATATACACCTTTGGGTCTATACTTTTTGTACAGATTGCTTCAGTTGAGCATTTCCATCTCCCATGCTTGTGTAATGCGTTCTGCTGTGTATTCGTTATTCATGAGCATGTGAATCCATGCCAGACCCCATGCTGGAGAAGGTTTGTTACTTATCTGTAACTATTGTTATTGGGTCTAGTATGGATTCAAATGCGAACCCTCCCTCTGCCCCTCTTGGCTTGGTCATACTGCCACTTTACGTGCTTACCAAATCTGAAGATGGCTGCCAGAGGAGGGGCATAGGAAGAGGACTGTCAGTGGATGGGGGCAGTAAAACCCAAAGGACAATGATTGGTTTAAAGGAGAAATACAGTTTTAAAGTGAAAGTGAAACTGTTTTTTTCTTTTACCGAGGATTCCCAACCTGATGACATATTTACGAGCATGTGAATCCATGCAAATCCATGCTAGAGAACAATAGTTACAGATAAGTAACTTAAACCTTCCAACTATGCGATGACTATCACTGTAACCAAAATCTTTTCCCTCTAATCCCTGCATGGTTGTAATGAGCTGCATTGAAGTTTTGTTAGAGCAGCTCACTGATATTCTATTCAGGCCTCACTCCAATCTCTGTGCAACACCATTAAATGATAATTTACATTAAACGTATTGGTCTCAAGACTTCCGTTGACTGCACAGCCTACGACACTCCTTTCTCCTCATGTAACCCAGATGCATTCATTAAGTGTCCTTCCCAGTTCCAGAGGAACCACTTTCCCCTCGACTGGATCAGACTCACCCCTCACACACACTGCATTAAGTACATGTAGTACATTAGTACATGCATTAAGTATCACAAGTTTAGAACCAACGCCACTACATGGCTAAAATCCAACAACCAACATTACTAATCTCCTGCTCACCACCACAACATTTGCTTGATATTCTTTGTATATATTGTACATAGGCCTGTAAATATGTTCTCCCTGTATATAATTCACACTTCTATGTATCTACATATCTTTGTAACCAAGCTTCCCATGTACTTGTAACTGCTGCGCCCTGTTACCGCGGGTATGACGCGCATTATAAATAATAAACAAACATGGGATGCAGATAGAGTAGGGCCAGCTCAGCATAGCCTGCACTGTGCCTTGAGTCTCAGCAAAAAGTGCAAAATATTTACAGGAAAGACATCTGATTTAAAGCGGTCTGTGGAACCTTTTATACCAAATTAAGTTTGAGACCTGCTATTCCTGAACGGGTGAACTAAGTGTGATTAGCCTGGCACATGGTTCAATGGTCAATACATACGTACCCTGGATTATGTCTTTGTTCCCTTTGCCTTGTGGGGCTAGGTTTTAGTTCACCACCAGAGACCCTTGGGTTAGCGATCACAATCGGCTTAGGGTGAAGCAAGAATGGGTCCATAAAGATCAACCTCGAGACCTATTGGAGTGGGAGTGGGATGAAGAGTGAAACAGTGCGAGTAATCGCATTAAATTGCCGAAATACTATGATTTAGAAATTTAATGTTGCAATAAATACTGTCATTTCCAACGTCATTTTGATTTGTATAGAAAGCTGACCGATCTGGACTCTTTCTCAGACATTGCATAGACTGAGAGTTTCCTTAATAAGTGAAAAGGGGGAGTCGGGGGTTCTGTAGGCACGGGAGTCAGCAAGTTGGCCCAGGTTGATAGGCTAATTTAGGAAAGGAGAAAAAGAATGAGGAAAGCTTAGACGGCTCAATCTGTCGGAATGTTTGATCAGGAATGATTGTTATGGGCATAAAAGGCGTATTAGGCAAACCTATAAAAACTGGTTAATTGCCCACAAAATATCGAATTTTCCATTTAACAATAGGGGGTTGGTAAGTATCTTGGCCTTGAAGGACCAGAAACAATTCTGGGAATTTGTTTCAGATTTTATAGGAGGAATCAAAGACTCAAACAAAGGTGCTATTGAGGAAGAAAAATAGGTAGAATTATATATGAGGAAATTCAGATTGGTTGATGTCAGTGAGGACTCGAGCTGACTGGAGCCTTCTCTCTGCGATTTGAAGATCTTTTCGCATGATGTGATCAGTTATGCGATTTAAGCATATTAAAAACTAAACAGCGGTGGGACCGAATGGTGTGCTGCCATGGATCATAAAAAGCAACCCTGAAACCTGATTGAGCATTTTGTATGTGGTGTTTAAAAACGGTCTCTCCTCCAAGCACAGCATTTCGGATACCTACTGGCAAAGTATACTTGTTCCCATCCACAAAAAGGGGCTTAGTGTGAAAATAAATGGACCCATTTCGTTGCTGGACACTGTGGAAGATTTTCACTTTGTGCATTTTGCAACGACTTCTATCTTGGGCTAAATATAATAATTTCAGCATCTACCAAACTGGGTTCAGGAAAGGTGTCGGCAAACAGGCACCGGATTTATACTAACGTGTTTAATAGAATATTGAAAGGTAAATAGGAGCGCCTGGTACATTGATTTCTTGGACTTTGTCAGCCTTCGACACAGTGGATAGGGGGAGACTATGGAATAAATTACTATCCCGAAATATCTTAGTGATACCTTTAAACTCTGATTGAATGATGAGGGTCTGTTGTCTGTTTTGTGGCCAGAGGAGCTAAACGGGGGTGATTTTTGGATCATTTTTTGTTTCATCATTATTTTTGTGATTTTTCTGATCCGATTGACCGCATCTTAAACTATCCTCCTAGGCTAGGCCAACTGAGGATTAGGTGGCTAGCCTATGCTGACGATTGATCCTGCTGGATGAAACACCTAGTGGGCTACAGCAGAGTCTGGAGGCAGCTCATTAATATGCACAGGAGAATCCCCTACTTCAGAACCAAGAAGAACACAAATTCAAATACTGATTGTTCATGACATGAGGGTGTAAACCCCAAAAGTATAAGTGGGTACTTAGGAGAGAGGCTGTCGAGGTGGTGGAAGAGTTAAAATATTTTGTCTCAGATATTCATAATAACTCGGCATAATTCAATTGGTATAAAAGCGTAAAACAAAAAATATTTTCATTGCTCTGGAAGGTCAAAAATGTTGATCGATTTACGGGCAATATTCATGGTTGCCCTTGTTATAATGGTATTGAAGGAAAATCATCCCCGTGTTGATTTATGGCTTGGGGATAAACATTAGGCTGGATTGGAAGGTCATTGCTAGACTTGAATACTTTATATCAAGATACTTCTGAAGCATCTCTCATTGTACCCCCATTCAAGCAATTCAATCTGAATTGGCACTAAGCTCTTAAGGGTTTACATAATGAAAAAGAGGCTCATGCTTTTTGCCAGGGTATTTTATGCTTGAACTTACTCTTCTACCATTTGGTGGGGGGAGGGCCTTGAAAGATATTGTGATTCATGGTGCGTGTTCGACACCTTGACAGCAGCGATTTCATAGAGACGCTGGATGTTTCTTTGGAATCTCTTGAGGGTCTGGGATTTTTGTGATGTTATCTTTCAAAAAATAGAGCTGTAGAATAGAGAATGTGATTACCTCTACCTGGAAAGCAAGTCCTCCCTCTCCGATTTCAGGAAAATGTGTCCTGTACATAAACAATTACAGTATTATTGCAAATAAATCCCCGGCAAGGTAGTAGCAAGGCAATTAATTCATTTTAGACTAAACGTGTTCCCTTCTATGAATAGGTTCGGTGCAAGAGAGAGAAATCCCCCAATTACAAAGAATCTGTAGTGTCTTGAAAGAGATGGCTGTATTGAGCCACGCCGCGTCATTTGTATGTAGGATGTAAGAAACTGGGCCTTCTAAGACTGCAGTTCTTTGACCGTTTCCTCAAAGATTTTACATTAACTACTGGAGCTTTTGGCAACAACTATTTTATGATTTGCAAATTGGTATAGTCCTTGCTTTTCATACATTTTGGAAGTTTTTAGAAGTGCTTTACTTTTAATTTTGCTTTTATTATGTGGTCTCTGCTGATTATTCTTTTTTTTTTGGTAGTTTTTCTAATATTTATGAGTAAGGATTTTGGGGAATTGTATTTTTATATATGAATTCTGTGGATTTTTAAAATTGTATTGTAGTGTAGTAGTCATTTATAGAGCACCATTTCCTCATTTGTATGGCCTCAATGCACTTTGTGGTTGGAAAGCCCGCGGGGACAGAAGTCCAGGTATGGGAAGTTCTAAGAGTTCAGTTTAAGATGCTTGTGTGCATTCTGCCAGGATTTAGGGCTCCAGTAAGCAACTCAGAGGTCGGGCACGTGGACGGGTGCCGTCGGTGGTTGAGGTCGAGTGCTAGTGCTGGACCGAAATGTATCATAGATTGTCGCTGCATACTAATGACAGAGGTGTTGAGTCATGTAAGGGGTTTCAGTTCCGACAGCTATGTGTGCAGCTAGATTGGATTTGTTGTAGCTGTAGCTGCATTCTAGAATGCATGGATGGGGAGCCGTGCCTGCGGCATGTGTCCACATATACGTGGTGCGATTTTATATGAAGTTATATAGGTTTGCTTCAAACTAAATTGCTTAATGAGTAAAAAATAATTAAGTTTAAGGATTCTTAGCCCTATAAATCTGAAATAGGACATGGTTGTACACACATCTGAACTGAGAGCACGATGGTTAATAGTGCAGAAGCATACCATGTACTGACTTTTATCCAGCCCAACCAGCCTTGCATAAAAATATGGGTCTCCGAGGACCTAGACTGGACAAAAGTAACAAAAATGTGGGAGCCCCACTACTGATAACTAACATGCCTCAAATACCCTCTTCTATAGGATGCACCCCGCTCAGGTGTAGCTAGTACCCTTTGTTCACTGCGCGTAGAGGCACAGCTCCGCTTCACTGATGATGCCAAACTAGGCAGAAACATGTATCTGGGGTTACTGTTGTTCAGAGGAGAATTGCCTAGAATTTCGGTGCTGAACTTCCCTTGTGGGTGGGACCAGACTGAAATGCGCATGAGTATTCCCACTCTGTGAAGGGGTACAGCTAGCTAAGATGTGGTTGTGGACCCTCCTGAGTGAGGAACCTTACATGGAACCGCTTGTTTGGCCGTGTTCGGTTCGTTCTCAGCAGAGGGGACACCCCCACTGTTGCAGGCTTTTACTGGACACTACGAAGTCTGCAGCATAGGTTTTCTTTTCTACGTATTTTGAGAGAAATACCTTCTCTCCAAAAAATATTTTTGATGAGATTGCTTTTTAAAAAGCGAGTCCTTTTTTAAATATTTGTATGCAGTTTTAACTGAGAAATTGTCAGTGGTAACTAGTTGGTCAAATCCTATATTTTAGAACAAAGTTAGATCGTTAATTGGGAACTCTTAACTGTTATAATTGCATAACGGGTAATGCAATTATAGCCCTTTAAACCTGAATCTCCCAGCATTGCCAACCGTGTTTAGGCATGTTGAGCTTGCCACGCATTACTGCAGAGAAGCCAGGTAGCTAGTGCAAGCAGCCTTGCTGTCTTGACAGTCTGCAAACTCCGAGTTAGGATGTTGTGGGAACGAACATATCATAAAATGATCTATCCGATTGGCTCTGGGTTCAGAGTAATTCCCCTTCCTTTCCAGGAGTAGAGCTTGAGGGTTGAAATACAGACAGAATTCTGACTGTCCCCCTCCCCTTATCCTGAACTGGACTAGAACATAAACACTGTCACCAGAGCTAAACTTTCCTCCTCAAGTCTCTGATCCATCTCCTGTGTAAATTGCCATATTAAAGAAAAGTCAGGAGCTATGAATAATGATCCCCTCCTTTTTTTTCTAGGCTAGTTCCGTAGCACAGTAGAACGGTCTATTCTTTTTTTATATACTTTATTTATCTTATTCATACAGTACATGCAAGATATAAGAAATTCAAACTCAAAACAAAATACAGTATATATTGCACATACGAGTTCATCATACCCCAGAAAATTCAACAATGAAATACTCATAGAATAAACAAATTAATATGCACTGGGATCATAATGCATTTACAAATGAAACAATCCCATACAAAATCAAATTACCAAAATACAAACACAAACCATACATAAACAAAACATACATTACAACAAACAAGACAAAAACAAATATAAGTAAACATTCACTAAGAGTAAACATTCAAATATGCAATGTACCAATACCATATAAATCAATAAAAGATCTCCACAAAATCCAATACTCCTCTTCCTTACCCCTCCTCTTATACATGACAAATTCAAAATCTGACAAAATCACCACATCATTAATCCATTCTTCCACCTTCGGCTTCTTTCTAGTCTTCCAAACTTTCAAAATTTGTTTCACTGCTATTACCAAGATCCTATTTATCCAAGAACCATATAAACGGGCCGTCAGACATCGCCCAGTATTTGCCAAAAGCAAAACCTGTAACGGTCCTCTTGGAAATTTAATAGAAAAGAGTCATAGCTAATCTGTCAAGGACTTCACACCAAAAGGTGACTACTCTGGGGGCAATACCATAACATGTGAAGTACATTTTCCTTATCCCTCCCACATCCCCAACATAAATCATCAGTTGCTAATCCTAAGGCACACATGCGCACAGGCGTCCAATAAAGTCATCCCAAAACTTTCTGATGAATAAGTCGAAGTTTAAGATCTAATCTACTACTATATCCAGTACGCCAAACATACTGCCAGACTTCCTCAGAAATAGGGTTACCCAAATCAGCATCCCATTTCTGTTTCAGGACATTCCATGATTATTGGGGCCGGTGAGAGGAGTGCAGTGAGTACCCGGTTTGTGGTGCCTGTGGAGTACCATGGGGCCACTGTGTAGCTGCCGTATTGTAAAATCTACTTGGCTGCTCCACTTGTTTGCTGCATGGTCCAGTGGCAATTTGCGCAATCTGTATTCTTTTGATTATCCTTCCTGTAACCTTACCCTTCCCCGGCTACTACCTCAATCCCATAGCGCTAATTATGGCTACCTGTTTGGTCTGTGGCTCCCAGTTATAGCGTGGGTTTGGTCGCAGGAAAGGTTGGCGTACTAGGGGAACATCAGTGAGGTCAGGTGGTTTCTACCTTGTTGAATGGTGTCCCTCAACTGATAGTAATGCCTACCACTAGAGCCAAAGCAACTAAAATCTCCTAATGCCTGCCATTTTATTTGTTACCCATTTGTTTAACAATAGCCACTTAAGGGAGGTATTGCTTTGAGTCCGCGTAGGAGGCAGCGGTTGCAGGACATCAGAACATGTCCCCATCTTTCTTTATTTTATTAAATTTGCATAATTGTGTTTAATACAAAGTTTTTTGCAATACACTTAAAACCATCTTAATGTCTAATAGGTCCACAAGTTCCCGAGCTAAGCCCCCCTCACCCCTCGTTCTATGGGCTTTCTGCTCCTCTAACCACTAATCGCAATGCTCAGATGTCCCAGAGGCCCTTAGCTCACACAAGCCTTTACAAATGTTGCTGCTTCAATAGTCAGCATTGTTTTCTTCACTCGCCGAAGGTACTGCCACCATCCCACTGCCGACAATCATGGACAGCTCGCCCTGAATTTGGCGAAGAACGTCCTGCGCTTTTCAGTTAGCGCCGGGCACGAGATAAACAAATGCAGTAGATCTTCTACCAATTCCTTGCCTTTACAGAATCTGCAAGTCGCTTCTCCTTTACCTCGCCCGACTCTTATTGATGTGATCTCTGCGGTACTACACGGATTTTGCTTTATCTGCAGAAATTGGTACCTTAGATGTTGATCTGGAAATGACGCTAAGTATGTTGGATCTGCCAAAAGTTCTTGTCTCGTTTGCCATATGAGAAAAGAATTTGCTACTAGATGCCTCGTCATGGGTAGTGATCCAATCTCTTTCCCGCATCTTCCTTTTTACTTTGCCTTAGTTCACCAGTAGGTCAGTCGGCCTGCAGAGCTTTACAGTACAATTCCCACTTTGCCCACACTACACTTTCACCACTAACTGTTTCAGCTTTTATCGCGGCCAAGATGGGGGCAGGTAGGTCGAACATTTCCCATAAAAAAAGATAGCATTTTCCATTCCACTGGAGCTTTTGTTGAAATCAGGCCACGTTCTCTTCTAACTGCCTGAATCTGTGTAGACCTCGCTAGGTTAAGCACTCTTCCAAAATGAGCCCTTCAGTCTGTTCCAATGAATCTTTGACTTGTGGCAGGGCATCCGCTCCATAGGTCATAGTTGGCACTACTTTTGATCTATAAAAGACTAAGAAGGGTTTGATGGAATACCGTCAGAACCTGCGCTTCAGGATCAGAGCTTGGTTGGTCAAAGCAGTCATTTTCTTTTTTTGACTTGGGGTGGCATTCTAGGCTTCAACTGAGCTGTTACTGATCTGTATACCATGATATTTAAAGTGGTCAACTTGCTCGATCTTCTTTGCGTGTAGGTACCATGTGAACGACCCCTTATTTTTCCTGGCCCTTTCTGGAACGTCAAGATGTTTTATCCTGCATTGATGTTCACATTGTTTTGCCTTTTGTATTCCTGTAGGAAGTTTAATTGGCGTTGGAGGCCTATTGAGGTCAGGTTTACTATGACAAAGGTTTCAGTGAAAAGTAGTCGGCCCAGTCAGATGCCACAGATTTTTGGGGGAAACCAACTGGTCGTGGCCATGAAAGCTGCCAGGTTAGAGATGTATAGATTAAAGTGGGCCAGAGCCAGCAGACAACCTTGTTTGACTCCCAGTGCTGTTGGAATTTCTTTGCTCAATAGCCCTTGTATTCAGTCGAATTCTTATTGATATCACTGTATGTAGTTACTTTATTTGGTCCACCAAGTCCGGCGGGCAGTTCCACAAAAGCAGTTCCTTAAACAAACCGGCCCTGTTTATGCTGTCAAAGCCTTTGACAGGTCAACGTAGGCCAAACAAATGTAATGTTCTTAGCGTGGGACTTCTATTTCAGAAGTGATAGCAGAAAGCTTGGTGGCGAAGTCCCCAACCCCCTCACGAAAAATGATTGACATGGGTCCTGTCAGCACGTGCAAACCACCCAAGCCATCAATCTCTTTAGTAGAAGTGTCGAATAAACTTTCCCCAGGACATCTAAAAGGGCAATTGGGCGATAGTTGCTCTGGGCTGCTCTGTCTCAGTTCTTAAAGATAGTTATTACGTTTGCAGTTTTCCATGAAGGTGGGATAGTATGTGCTTAAATCACTTTTTCCAACATCATACCCAAAACTGAGGCCCATTGATCAGGATTTAGTTTGAGCATCACGTTGGATATACCATCCGGTCCTGGGGCTCCAGTAACCCTGGACTTCTTTTTCAAAGCCACAAGGTCCTCATCGTATGGCAGGGCTCAGGTAGCTGACTTCACTTCGAGGCTGTCTTTAGATGGTAGCTCAGAGAACAAACCCTACCCATGTTTCCCATGGGACCCCATTTACTTGCATCAGTTTTCCGTCTTGACCAGGAGATTTAATTATCAACAAGAGTTCTGATATATTCTTCCTGCCTAAATCTCTGAGCATCCTCTCGGCGTCCTGCTGGGCCATTTCGTGCCTATGGCCCTTTAGTCCGTTCTTGTAGTTGTTTCTTAAAGTCTTCATGGCCACATCAGCTACCAACGATAAATCCCCTTTCCAACTGGTAATCTTCCTCCTCATAACATGACTCAGGAGACTATCTGAATATCGAAGGCATGTTGGTAGTTCTTGCATGAGCTTCCTTGTGGCAATTACTAACCAAATAGGTTGACAGCAAGGGAACATGGTTAACGATATTCAACGCTAAGGGTGCCAAAGAGGAAATATGGGTTGTCGAATAGGAGACACTCGATTCTATACCATCCGATTTTAGCATCTTCAGCTTAGAGCCATTGTCTGCTTCGGCCACCGCTATACATGTCTTGTGTACTTTCCTTTTGGCTCGCCGTTATCCATAAAATCACAAACAAGTCATGGTTGTTTGCCTTAGTTGGGATTACTTACAGGGTGACCGTAACATCTAGCAGATCTATGGAGACAAAGATAAAATCAATCACTGAGGATAGTAGGCCACACCTCCAAGTAGGGTGGCAGATCTTTTCTTTTTCGAAGTAACCATTTAGCATATGGAGATCACAGAAGTACATTTAATCATTCCACAGGCGACCTCTGTGGGTCAGTGGGTTTCAAACTGCTCCCGTTGGAGATCCGCTTCCCTTTACACAATTAGCATTTAGGATGTCACATATGATTAATGATGAGTTCTCCAAGTTGTAGACTTTGTCAATCGCCCTTGTAACCTCGTCAATTATCTCCTCCGAATTTGTTCTCATAGAGTTCCAATGGATGTTAATACCAGGTGGTTGATGCAACATTTAATCCACAGTGTATGGTCATGTCTGAAGGACAGTGTGGTTTGCTGCACATATGGCCCCTGTTTTACAGAGCTCTCCACTTTATACCTATTCTCCATCTTTATCAAAGTCAGTAGGCCCGCAATGGGTCGCCCAATACCGGTGTAAATCGTGGGTTCAAAAACTATGTAAATCCATCCATGACTGGTTGGGATCTTAACCAAACCTCCTGGAAACAAATAAAGTCGGACACGTCCCATTTTGTCTCCCTCCTTCAAAACAAATGGGAGAAGCCTTGCGTATTCCAGGAGGCTAGGGACAACGACTTCCCCGTTGGCCTTTGGGCATTCAGCTATTTGGTGTCATCAGTCATCAATGCGGCTGCTAGCCAGGACCAAGATTCATGTTCTAGCCAATCTAATGGGTTCTGCAGATTTGTTTCGGGGTTCCTTTCAGTCATTAATGCCATTTCGTTGGTAAATTGTCTGTTAAGTTCACCCATTTGGCTGGGTCAAAAGCCACCTCAAGGGCCAGAGCTTGGGGCCGTCTTAGAAGGTGCATAGACTCCCCCTCCCCCCCCATCATCACCAGACCTTGTATTTAGTGGCAGTTTACAGGATAGTTTTCACTAGGTTCATTGTTTGGCTTTGGATTAGGAAATTTGGATGAGCGTTTGCAACTTTGCTTTCATCTTCTTGGTTGTACGCATCGATTAGGTCAAATCCTAATGATAAACTAGAGGACGAAGCCAGCAGTAGGCTTTTTACCACCACTGAGCAAAAATGAAGGTAGATCAGGTCCATACGATCCTCTTGAATGAATTCAATAATCAGAAAGTCATTGGTGTTGATTTGCCTCAAGGTAGGCACACAATGGCACAGTTCTAAAACATATATGTTCAAGATGCATTTGTCACCTTTATCCACCAATCTTTCTAACCTAACACATCTGATGTAATCTCGATCAGGTGGTTTTGCCATGCTGTTATCCGAAGCTTGAGATCTTAGGAATCTTGAACATGATTCTCAATTGATGAGGTTGGAGTTTGTCGTCCCCTTTTTTTCCTTTTGGTTTAGTTTTTTAAATTCTGCAGGTCTGGTGAGTGTTTCCCCTTCCCTGAGAGTTCCCTCGAGGAGGATGGAACTCTCCTTTCCAGCTCTCACTCCTTTGGCTGTCGTTCTTCTTGGGGTGGCCCACCGTCTTTCTAGGATTAATGTTGAGTCTGTGTTCCACCTCTAGTCTCTCTCTTCTCTGCTAGAGTCAAAAACTCTATTACTTTGTAGAGATGCTGTGGGGGCCGCGTGAATGCTTCGAGCTGTCAGTGCTATTGAAGACCAACTGCCTGAGTGACTTTTCGAACCCTAATCGTCATCCCCATCCACAGTATAAGTGAAAAGGTTTAATAGACAGTCCTCATTGTCGTCTAAAACTATTTGCTTCGGCCCCTCCATCCCCATCCAGGAGAACTTAAGGTTACATTCCTGTTTGTCCAGGAGGGCACCCGGATGGAGTTGGTTCTGGAAATAGGAGCAGATGCTACCTCAGGAAACTCTTAGTCCTTTGCTTTTACCATCTGTAATGCTTTGGAGCAAATGGATGCACCATTCTGTTGAGAGCCAACAGTTTTTGTTTTGGAAAATATCGGGTAGGTTTCGCCACTAGGTGGTTTTGTTGATTGAAGTTCTACTGGACTCCCTCTCCTCCTATGCTCATGGCTGTGACGGCTTTGTTTCTGGGTGGCAATAGCCAACCCATCCCCCCCTTAAAGGGAGTGTTTTAGGGACTGATCAAAACAGATTGTGGCTCCATCTTCTGGTTGAGGTTCGTTTTGATGTAGATTGGGTGGTGAGGAACCCATAACTATTTGTGAGTGGTGTCTCTTCCTATGTTCTAGGGTGCCTGGGTGATTTAACGCCATCTCTCGTGGTTGACACATGAGCTTCACCATTGCCACCCTGGTGGTTTCGAGCTAGAATATGGCCCTCTGAGAAGATAATCTTCGTGTGAACCATCGCCACCTGCTTTGTGTGGTCCTTTAAGGTGTTGTTTATTGCTTCGTAGAGCCTCATAAAGGGAGTCATTGCAATGGTTACAATTGACATCTGAGCTAACGCAATCAACAGATTGCGTATGGCTCTTTCCTTGAGGAGTTGAGGATCCTGAGCTTAAATTGGGGGCAGGCCTGGCTGTTTCCACAGAATTGCTGATTCTCTGACCTGTTTTTCCTTGTCTGCGGGGCCCTTCGTTCTCGATATTGGTCCCCCAACTGGGCACCGAGCCCAGAGGCAGGAGGTACTTGATTTGACCCGGGAGGTGATTTGGTGAGTGAACTGGCCCTCTGGATCGGACTATCAGCTAAAGGGGGCACCACAAGGGGATGCCCTTTAGAGCCTCCAGCTGATGTTTCGGCCCTTCCTGGGACTAATTCTGACCCTAGGCATGGCAAGTCCTGAGTCTTCTCTGGCGAAGTCAAATGGTGATGGGTAATAGGAGGGGAGGTCAAGGAATTTTTCTCAGTGACCTTGTACGAAGTCTGACGAGGTTGTAATCTTATTGGCTGCTTGTCGCATAAGACCCCCTTGGCCTCAGAGAACATCTCACCCTCTTCATACCGTTCAACAGTTTGTTCAGTGGCGTGGACACCACTCTGGTCATGTGTTAAGTTTAGAGGATTTAAGGGGGGCTCTATGCTATTTGGGGGTGAATAAGGACCCCCAAGAGAGTCCAGCACAACAGTTTTTATGGGGGACCCCCGTCCACCGATTAGGTAATTTGAGAAATTGATATGAGGGTTTTTAAACCCCCGCCCCATTCATCCCACTGGTGGCAGCGCTAACGGCCATAACGGCAACAATGAAACTCGATAATATGAATGTCTCTTACTTTCACTGGGCCAACATCCCTTTGGGGTACAGATTCCAAGGTGGATTGAATGGAATCTGTCGTGCGGGCACTTCTGAGGCTACATGCCCTGTCGAAGGCCTCCTTTAATCCGCCGCCATCGCAATTTGGCAATCTCTATACTGCTTTCTTCAAAGGAGCGGACTCCTCTCCCCCTCAAGTCTCGTCTACTCGGCCTCAGTCGGCTGACTGGTGAGTGACTGGACCCAACGCTGGACTCAGCGCTGGTGCTCCGTGCCACAAGGGGAGGATATAAACATATCCTAAAGCAGCAGCGCTTCAGGCAATATAATGAAGCACTTCTTCTTCCAACAGAGCAATACCCCTATGTCCCTAAAATGATGATGAGGAAGACCCTGGTTGGTTGCAGGACATCTTCATGGTAGTGGGGAATTAACAACCGAGTTTGCCATAAACCTGGAAGAGCACAGGTGCTCATCCTGAGAATACGGCTACTGAAAGCCATGTCGGAAGGTTGGGCAGCCCAATGACCCCTTTGACCGTTCCTGCTTCATCAACAGTGGAAAGTATTGAGACGGTTATCTTGGAGCCTCTTCATCAGTCTCTATCAGGCTTGAAGGAGGCAAGAGATGAACAACTCCATCTTTAACAGATTAGCACTGCGCAATGGCTTTGAGTAAAAGAAAAGATAAAAGGGGGACCCAAATCAATGTAAGAACTTTACAGACTTATTCTTGGGTAGATCTTCTGGAGAAACTAGCATTGCAATTACACCCAGATAAAGCAGATAAGTTCTGCCAAACTGACCAGATTCCTAATAAGGTAAATCGGAGCTCTCAAACCATCTAATGCAATTTCAGTTGTCTAACCCCTGTTGGCAAAGATCAATCCTTAGTAAATGGTAAGGGCACAAATACTTCGGATATTGGGGACAACTTCTGTCGGACAACTTCCGATTTAACTAATATAGTCCAATTTCCAGATGAAAAATTCATGAAACCGTAAGAGGCGACATCTAATTTCCAATCTACGACGTCACGTCCATTGGAATGCGAGTACAATCTTCAATATCGACTCAGAGGGTCGGAGCAGGAGAGCTGCTTCAAGGTTCTGTATATTCTGCTCAACAGGATAATAGTAACCCTAAACATGGCCCCCAGGAGTTTGCATATCAGCAAAATGTGTGTGCCTCCAATTACCGACGACTCCTTAAGGACGGTGATGGACCATAGCAACTTTTTTATCACAGATATGGAAGCAGCAGCAGGGTATAACCCTAAGGAAGCCTTGAGGAATAAGGTGCTGGCTAGGTTACGTCAGAAGACTGGGCCCAGGTCTCATAAGAGTTTCAGACCTCAAGATCATTCGGCAGATCAAACTTGATCATTGGTGGCACCCAGAAGAGCAGGGATTGTATATTAGTAGGGTGTGTTAAAAGCAACCTTCCTTCTTTTTTGTCCATCTGCAATGATCTCCTGAGAGCCTCATCTGATTTGAATGTAATAGTTGACCCTATGTAGCACTATAGTGTTGTTGAATTTGATGAATATGGACATTCTGTTGTTCTTTTACGCCTTATATTGTTTGTGTGCCTTGTGTTATGTTTGCGCTCTAAGTCCTTTGGGCGTGTGGTGCATTTTAAAAACTAAACTAAATAAACATTGAAATGGCACAGTTAAGCACTAAAGTTGGTTGCTGGTTGATTTAAATCAAGCATTTCCGACACAGGCATGCATTTAATAGGGAGGTGTTTTGAGATGTTCTAAGAGATTGCCAGACTTTTCCTCTTCCAATAAATCACTATCATCCCTCTCCCCCCCTCTTAAACCTCTACCTAAGCCTGCTCCCTGTGCTCATCCACTCCCACAACCTTACCTGCTACAACTATCCCAACCACGCTCAGATAATTTTCAAGATTCCGAATTCCCCGGCCTCCCCCCTCCCAGGCCTTGCCTTCTGCCTCACGGATATCGACCACTGGATGAATGAAGGCCAACCACCTCCTCCTCAGTAACAGCTAAACCAAAATCCTCACTTGTGGCAAGACAGCGCTCCTCCCTCAACCCACCCCCTGGCCGCCCTCCCTAGGCCCCCCTCCTGCAGCCTCCACCTCAGTAAAGAACCTGGGATGCACCCTCAGCTCGGATCTTACACTCTCGCCATATAAACACTGTCTCCAAATCATGCCATTTTCACCTGCACATTCATTCTCAGGTGAATCTTCCCTTATCCCTCCTACCCCAACAGAATCTCTGCAATTCGGGCCATCATCCTCTCTCTCCTAGATTACTACCAACTCCCTCTACTTGCACACCCCTGCCTTTCAGCTCAGAAACCTCCAATGGATCCAAAGCTCTGCAGCAAGTCCCCTCCCGGCCCTTTCCCATAGAGAACACATATCCCCTGCACTCAGGGTACTCTATTGGCTCCCAATTAGCCATCGGGCCACTTTCAAAGCCATGTGCATCACCCACTGTGCCCTTCACAAGAAATGCCCATAATTCCTCCAAAACAAACACACTAGCTACCTACCCAAAAGAAACCTCATATCTGGCTCTGTGCAACTCCGGGTGGTCCTCCTTTCAATTTTACCAGATTAGGAGGATCTTCCTTCTCTGTCCATTCTCCCACAATCTGGAACTCTTGACCTCCGCCTCCCAGAGGACTACCTCACCTTCAGAAAGGCTCTGACATCCTGGCTTTTCCCTACTGTACCCTGACTTCCCCACTTCAATTCTATGTCTACACTTTGATACCCAGACCAGAACACCTTGCACGTCCGCCCTGGTCTCGACTTGATTTGTGATTGGAGGACTCCAGCTTCGGTGACTAACACAGGGCAGCCTCCCTGTGCAGACCGCTTTGGGCACAATGCAAAGGGCAACTCCCTATGGCAGCCCCTTTCCCTGCTGCCCCCTTTTTTTGTACCCGTTGATGCTGGACAGAACAACCTACAGCGACAATCTGGTAAGGTGGAACAGGCGGGAAGCACAGTCATCACTGTTTTCTGGTTAAACCCTGCCACTTCTAACTCACTACCAACTGCTCTTAATCCCATTTTGATTTACACTGTGCTCACTAGTTTGCCATGGTACCGCCAATACACTGCACCTAGAAGAACTTTTAGGATAACCAAGTTGTTGCTTTTGGAACTGTGAGGGTGGGTAATGTTTGAGTTTAGCGTTAATGTCGCATTGAATCTAGGCATTTGTCACACACTGAGTGTTTGAATCTAGTCCTCCAATCACAGTTTGAATCGGGGTGCAATTATCACACAATGAATGCTTTAAATTTAGGCCTTTTTCACACAGAGAATGTCTTGAACCTAGGCACATCTATCACACAGGAAATTGTTTTTGCCCTTGGTGCTTTTCACACAGTGTGCATTTTTAATCTAGGTGCTTCTAGCACACAGTGAATGGTTGATTTCCAGGTGCATTGGTCACACAGTGAGTGTTTGACGCTAGGTGCATTTTGAATCCACACTGCAAGTGTTTTGAATATTGTTGCATTTTAGCATTGTTTTTGATTCTAGGGATTTTAGCACACGGCAAATATTTATCTCCCGGTGGACTTGGACTCGGCAATTGTCCTCTTTCTAGATGCATCTAATACTCAGTGAATGGACTTACACCCAGCAATTGTTTTGAATCCTGGTGCATTTAATACCCAATGAGTGTTTCATTCTAGGTGATCATACACACAGTAATTCACTCAGCTACAACTTAACTTCTGTATTGTTTTATTAGGAGAAAGAGGAATGTAGCCTCTGTCTGAACCCCAGGCAAATGTGGAATCTAACCTCGATAATGATTATAGTGAACCAAGAATTTAGACACTGCTCGATTCTAAGAATATGTACCCAGCTAAGGAATCTGGAATGATTTGTTACATTGTAACCGAGCTTGATTTCAAGCGGTTGTAGAATTTAGCCACTGATTCAAGCAAGGTGACTTGGAGTGTAGCCAATGTGTCTAGTCTAGGTAACGGTTAGAATTAGCCAATGCTATGAACCTTGTTGCACTCCTTGCATATGGATATCTAGCCAAAGGCCCGGCCACCGACCCGCACGCATCTGCCATCATACACTACTTGAAGACTCTTCGCACAACACCTCTGCCATAAGAATGCAGCTTCTGTTCAAGACAAAAGTAGGTAGTTTGATTATTCACTAGGTTTCGTCACTTCTCCCCAGAGGAAGACACTTCTGATGAGGCTAGGTATGCGAGGCCACTACACAATAGTCCCCGCTAGGGGTGGTTTAAAGCAGGAGGACCTCATGGGGGGGGGGACTCCCCTACTGGGAATAAGGACGACCACCTGGGTGGTAGATGGCACAGCACCCGAAACCAAACCTACCGGAAACCTCTAGCACCTTTTCACACATACCCTCCGAGTGACACAACCTTATGGTAATATAACATCATGTCAGTTTCATCAACTGAGAGGAAGATCATTTGAGATTCAAAGGTTAACCCCAGTGCAAGTACTGAGAAGAGGTGGCCACAAGGAGCCATGAAGAGTGATTCATGGAATGAGAGAACAACTTCTAGTGCTCCACAGGGGAGTGGTTTCCAAAACAATGTAAAAACTGATGGACTGAATGGAGACGAAAAGCAGCACTGAGACAGTCTAGTTTGGGAAAATCAAAGGCGGAGCAGAGAATGTTCCAGGGAAACCGAAAGCAGTCATCTGCTGGAGATGACGACAAGCAGTCGGCGAGAGGCCTTTGCCCGGTGGTTTAGAGCTGGACGAAACATGGCTGAAGGTTGAGGAGCCGTGGCACGACCGTGAGAAGGTGGACCATGCGGTCCTGCAACAGCACTTCTACTGCTATCCCTGCGAGGGGGATGAGTAATGTGGAGCGTGAGCTGTGGAGACAAGGAAGGCCCACGCAACACTCATGAATGAAGCAAGACCCCGGGAAGAACCAGCAGAGTGTTCCGAAGCCAGCGAACGTAATGGGTGTATTGCCAGAACTGGTAGGGGGCAGAAAGCGTAAGAATAAAGGGAAATGTATTGGAAATACTGAATGAAGTTAATCTAACTTGATGATACGAGTAATCTTCCTCGTGGCAGTACTTGGCAGGAGAGTGGGCCTGGTGAAAAGGAGGGGGGGGAAAGAGTTTGGAACCCAAACAAGATAAGGGTCTGGGACCTGAAGCAAAACCAAATAAATACCAGAGGCAGCCGCCCGCAAGACAGTGGCAGAGAGAAGTTTTCTGGCAACCAGAGCAGGGTCTGAGGCCCTGTCCATCGCAGACAGTGGGGAAAAGGAAACCACTGATGAGATGAGAAGGGTCTGCAACCCCCAACAAAGATGCATTAAAGCAGAGAGGAAATCTTCCTCAGCATAGTGGCGCATTTAAGTCCACTAATCACAAGAGAAGGATCTGGGATTGTAAGAAGATTTGGGACATTGTTGACCGCAAGTTGCCAAGGCAAAGCGTGTATCAATCTGAAAGCACTGAATATCTAGAAATACCAGGAGAAGGGAGTAATTCTCCTAGTAATAAAGTGAAAGTAGAGAGACGTCACAGGAAGGGAGTCATTCTGCCTGGCTTTGCATGTCAGGAGCAGACCAAGAGAAGGGAGGCATCCTCTTGGTCCTAAAATGGTTGTCAAGTTGGTGATGCCAGGAAGGGAGTCATTCCCCCCTGGTCCTATTGCAACTTGTACAGAATCACACCAGGAGAAGGGAGCCATTCACCTGGCGAGAACATTGTATAAAGGCTGTTTTGAAACCAACAAATCAGGGGAAAGGGAGTCATTCCGACTGGTGTTTATACTTGATGAAACATTTTTGGTTAAGCAACAATCCAGAAGCAGGAGAAAAGAGCAACTCTCCTTAAAGAAGGAAGTTTAATTTTCGAGTGTGAGGGATAGAACTAGGTTTTTCACACTGGATGGTGGTTTATACTTTGACGGACATCTTGCAGACACTTTTAGTATTCATTTTGAGGCAGGAAAACCCCTCTTAGAACTTGGGATAGGGAAGGACCGTTTTCCGTTTTTCCTAAATAAGTCTATAGCCAAAATCATGCCACCTGTGTCGATCTCCTTCTTCGACACACTTACAGTAGCACCACACGTGACTGTCCCACTCTCGCCTGCCCTCTCTAGACTACTTCTCACCACCCATCCACATGCCAGCTCCACATGGGTGGCTAGCAGGGACTTGGCCACCCCTCATATCATCGCATTGGCCAATATTCACACACGCACACTAGCACTTCCTCTAATTTCCCATACCCGGACTCTGGTCCTCCTAGGGCGTTCAACCTACAGCCTGATGTGACGATACTAATGGTGAAAGGTGCTATACAAATGACACACTACTACTGCTGAACTCTGAGCATGCAGAGAGAACTAGCAGGGATGGCATCAGGGACTTTTAATTTTTTTTATGAACTGGGCCCCTGCATTTGGAACGAGAGGGCTTGGGGGGCGTGCCACTGACAAAGGAAACCTAAGAGGGTCATTGGTGTTTCTTCTGTTGGCTGCCCTTCATGGTTCTGCCATGCAGAGGACAGACCTGACCCTTGCAAATCTTCAGGGTACACACCCCTTACATGGCTTTGTTTAGGATTGCCACAGAATTGAGCGGAAGCCGAGGCTCTGGGCATATACTTATTCATAATGTGGACTGGGAACAAAAAGAGGCCCTTGAAATAATGTTCACATTACACATTTTCACCCAGCCTAACTCTTTTCCTATGAAACATTTGGAAATTAATTGGGTTGCTACACAAAGACGGCCCAGGGTACAGGGGCCTACCGGGAAATGCCAGAGTTCCCAGTAGGCCAGTCCACCTCTGCACTTATTCACTAAGCTAGTCCGATTCTCATCACTACATTGATCTTGGAGACCGGTAATCCAGCGAGGAGTACATTAACAGTGCTGCGGTATGAGAACCAAGAGCTAACATTACAAACATTCTTACCTTTCCTTATTTATATAAGAATTGCCATAATCAGAAAAGTGCCCAGGTGACAAAAATGCAGCAACGGAAACTGCTTGTGTACCAAAAAAACATATACCCCACAACCCCCACCCCTCCATTTCCTTTTGCTAACCTTAAACTACCCCACACCAGCTCGTAGTTTTGTTGGGGATATATGGAGGCGGGGCTTCTGAGCTGAAAGCAGGGGTGCTCCTAGACCTTATTTCAGAATTCGCCCTGTCCCACAGTTTCCTGAATTGTAGATCACCCAGTGCCCTACTACGAATAATCTCCCACATTTTCAGAGTGTTTAAATTCTGTGAGGGTATCCTCGAGGATCGCACGCTTTCTCAGACGCCACCCATACCGCATCGCACCTGCGCATGGATTCACAGATGAAATTACTGGGACTATAGATGAGTGGGCCGCTATTGCCCTCTTGTGGTAAACGGAGGGTATGAGACCTTAAATGCGTGACGGCTGTATCAAGGGGCTATGGTCGTTTGTTATTGGGATGTATACCGTTCAACGTTGTCATTTGCAGTCTCCAGGTGTGCTACACTGCTGGTGGATCGAAAATGGGGGGGCTTTGGGTGGTGGGGAGAGGAAAATGTAAAACTGCTTTGCAGCTGTGTTGATGCGTGGAGTAGTGTGTCTTTTTCTATGTGTTTTGTGTTGAGGGCATAGAGGCATGTGTGCCCATGGTGCTATGGTGAATTGGCTGGGCCGTGGTATGTATGTTGGTTGTGCAGTCCTATCACACTGTTTCATGTCTATAGGGAGGGATTTTAAATGGCTGTGTACGAGTGCCACAGTTGGTCCGCACATAGCACAGGGAGTGAAACTGGATGCAGCCCTGCCGGCCTTTGGCTAACTGTGTCCAGTCTATTTCTTCTCAAACTGTCAATACAGCTTGGGAAATAGGGGTAGGAAGAACAGACACAAATGCCTTCCAGGTCACTGTGTCCCCGGTCTGAGGAGGCATCTTGCACGGCGCCCACAATGACTCCACAACACAAGGGAGGGCAGATAATACACAACATTGACAAGATGAGAAAATCCTGGTTTTACAGAAATACATTTCACCTCCTCCTATACCATAGTGTCCTTGACGGCTTCACCTACAAAAATCCTTTTGGCTAGCCCACCTGACCTGACCTAGTCTCCCCAACTGCCAGTACTCTCACACTTGGACTCTGGAATGCCCCCCACTCCATCTGTCACAAACCCTCATTCCTCACCAATCACCTCGCTTCGCATGAGTCGCTTCTGGCAGTCACAGGCTTCACCCGAGACTCATCACTTTTCATCACGACCCTCAGACTTCCATAACCCCGGGCCCGACGCACTCACTCCAGTAGTTTTTCTCCACCGCCACCCCCCTCCACCCCCCCCCCCCCACCCCGAACTCCGGCCCCACTGTGCCAAAGGAGGCATGGAAGTTGGCCTACTGATGAAGAATAACCATTTCTCTGCCCCCTCCCCAACTCTGATTTTCTTCCACTCACGTGTGAATTCACGGACACTCTACTCCCCCTCGCCCCCCCACCCACCCCTTCCACCACCTTCCTAATTTACAGCTCCACGGGTCCACTCAACTCCCCCTTCTCTGATTTGGACTGCCCTCTTGACACCATAGCCCCAACCGCACTCTTGGAAGATTTCAAATCTCTCCAAACCACCATCAGACTCCCCCCCCCCCCCACTTTTCAGACTCCCCCTTGCCTTATTCCACCGTCTGTCTACTCACTCCCCTGGTAACCATTGACATGGTCTTCCTCTCCTCACATCTAATCTGACAATTGACCCTTCCCCTTCGGAGCACTCCGCGTGCCATGTCAGCATTGCTGCCCCACCTGCCTCCCCCCTACCCCCGCCTCTAAATCCCCACCATCTACAAATGGCAATTCAAGCCCTCGCCCCTCTGTTGCTCCTCCGTGGCATGGAACGGGCATGTTCTAACTTTGAGTATGAACAATGCGTAGGGAAGGGTGAAGGGGCGCACTCTGCGGTAATTCCCGTTCTTTATTCCAGGGAGGCCATTGTGCTTCTGGTGGTACCTCACTTTCTACTGTACTCTATACAGAAACGCCAATATGAACTAGATTCACGAATGCGCTCGTACCCACATTGCTTTTAATTCAATATATCTGAATCTTTTAGGAACAAGCAAACCGTGTGATGACGTTCTACAACTAGACCAGCATATTCCATTTCTGAGGATCTAACGGATCCTTGGATCGCAATATGATCTGGCGCGTGGCCTGCCCACGCTTCACATGAGCTTCCTTTTCACGGTCAATCCATTGAGGGTTATTCATTATATGTCCATTGTTTACAGCTGTGCCCAACTCCGTGTCGAATCAATGTGTATGTTCTTTCAAATATCTTCAATTTAGGATAAGAACAGTGGGCTTTTCTTTTAATTCTTTAGTTGGCCATATTGTAAAACCTAAAAAGAAAACGGATTCAAAAATACATTTGAAATTTATTGGGAAGACCTGCTTCCGCAAAAACTGTTATTCCTTTCCGTTTCACGCTGCGGATACGAGGCGGTGGGAAAATATAAGCCCCCGACTTTAATGAGGCTTAGAACTGCGTAGTGTGCGTGCGAGCCCCTCTTTCTGGCCAGTGGCATTCGGTCTTTCGCTTACTCCCGAGTCCTCGTCTTCATTGGCTTTCCGTGGCTCATGTCAGGGTCACCACCAGCCTGTCGCGCCACTCGACACGACAGTTCTCCTCCTACACCTGGGGTCTGTCACCGTTCCCCCTTTGCCTGTTATCTGTTAATCATGGTCCTCCAAATCAAGGGGGGGGCGGTGCTGTGAGCTGACGGGGCATAGGTCGAGGATACACGTGAGGGGGCCACTCCCCTTGTTTTACAGCCCTGCATTGAAAGAAGGTTAGCATGTCCCCTTTAATTAGATTATACAATTAGAAAGTGTTTGCCCCCCACTGTGCGCTAAACAGGGATTCAACCCCCCGTGTTTAGATTCCTAGGCAGAAACTTCCCCACCACGTCACAGAAACCTGCCATGAAAACGCGTGTCACGCGCCTCGTGCCGCGCGTTTCCTGCGCAGGGAACACCTTGTTAGGCATTTCATTGGCATGATCCGGTGGTCCTCCTATAGATGCAATTAAAACATTGTTTCCATTTCAATATGCACCGCAGTAGCACCAACAAGCCCCCTTCACATTTAATTCAACCAGTCACTATCATTTGTTTGATAGAAAGCGTCCTCTTTGCTAGTGTACTGTGGCCACCAACTCTGCTCATGAAGTCGAAAGTGCACTGTCGGTGCTAGAAACCGCCATTTCGTAATTGAATGCAGGGTCATGGTAAGATGTGTGCCTAACCACAGGCATGCCCGTTTACATTCTGAAAAAGACTGTTAAGCTTGCAGTAATCTGCCCTTACTTTCAGCAAGCCATTGGCTCAAAACAGATTTTCCACTTCGCGTTTTCTGTGAATCAAGCAAAGGAAACAGGAATTCGGAGTTGGAAAATTCATTTGTCATTATTTTGGCAGCTAATTACAGAAACCCTTCGTTCTCGTTAATTCCAGGGGTCAAGTGCTAAAATTAAAAGTGGGTGGACTCATCAACAAACGCATGGGATGTGAAGGCGCCAGAAATTAGCTTATCAAGGTGAAATATGCACATTTCATTACATTGGCTTTGCATAAGCAGCCAAATTGCACGGGATGAATGGCACTCGCCTTTCATAAAATCAACACACCCACACAACCAAGAGACGATATGTTCTTCTAATAGTGTTTTTGTAAACGTTAAAAGGTGTGTAAGTTTTTTAAATTCCAAGAACTAATGCAAACGCTTTCCGTGGAACATGCAGTACCGAAATGGGACATTTCACCTTTAGTTTATTTTCTATCAGGTTATGTAGTGCAGTGGTGAAGTGTCCAGCTAGCAAACCTGACGACTGCAGTTTGATACCCGATGTTGGCTTTTATTCCTAAATTCAACAGAGTTCAATGTTTCTCATTTTAGCTGGGGGGGACTGAGTCAACCCTCTGGAAAAAGTGGGGGGACACAGTCCACCTGTGTACCCTCGACTTTAGCCTTGCCTAAAGTGCCCTAGTCTCCAGGACTTCCCAATCCAGTCAACTCTTGCATTGCTTCACACTCGTTATCCCCACATGCAAGTCCTTCCTGGAGACTGACACTATGTTAGTTGAGGTTCCTGCATTTTAAAAGTAGCACAGATTCCATGGACCTGGTTTTGGATATTTTTTTCAGATCGGATTGTTTGCCCTATAGCTAAAGATGGGAGTACTTTCAACCATCAAGGTAAAAAGAACACATTCCTAGTTATTTGTCAGTCAAAACAAAATGACCTATACTAAAAACCTACTGCCTGCCCTTACGCTACTACAATAAATGCATATAGGGAAAGATATATATGTAAAGGAAAAAGCAGTGTTCAAAACAATATGTCAAGATAATTGAGCAAAACTCCCTTCCATACTTTAACACGGGATAAGGCACACTTGGAACACACTCTGGCTTTAGACACAAGGATGCAGCTCATGACGTGAACCAGGGCCTTCCATGAAAAAGTCTCTTGGTTATGATATGATATGCACAAAGTTTTTTGTTCGCAGGATGCCTTGGTTTCATTTAACAAAACAAAAGTTCCTTTCCTCCAGGATTTATAGTTCACTTAGGTCTATCTCAGTCGGGCCGGACCTTCCAAATCTCAATTGTTCAGTTTGCTACAGGTTTCCCTCGGTCGGGCTTGGACCCTCCAAACCACAATTGTTCATAGTTTGCTTTTCTATCGAAGACTTTCGAATGTGAGGGGGGTTTTACGAATACCTCAGCATGACCACTTTGATTACAGTTCACTTTTTGTGTTCCTTTCCCCGCTGATGTCGGATACATTTGTCATTCATGGGTTTCTCGGCTTTTCACTTTTCCACTTGCACCTATGCACATTTCAACAGAGACCTTTCATTGGGCACTTTCGCTCTGCCAGACCACTCGGTTATTTCGTATCATATATCACTTGTTTGATTCACAGTTCAGCAATAATTTGGCTGCTTAATCACATTTTACTTTCAATCGCATCTTCTCAGTATACCTGCAACCTTCATTCTCATGATAAACTGTTGACGCTTGTAAATTTTATCGTCATCACAGACCGTCCTTTCACAGCTTTCTTTAACTCTCCGGCTGTGCTGGTTTCTGTGCTTGCATCTTTGATCTGGAAGCCAAGGTTGTTACCACAGCTGCTGCTTCACCTCCCCAACTCGGTCACTCACCTGGGAGGGCTGCTGGTATCTTTCTGATACAATGCCGGACTCGCGGTTCTCTTTCATCTGGGTCACTTGTGCAGCCTTTAGGATTCTTTGGGGGTAACGATTGTTTGCCTGGACTCCCAAGGTCTCTCCACTCCTGGTCGTGCCTTCCTTTGCTCAGAGTGTGTCCCAGTGCTCCACCTTTTGTCCATGTGGGGAAAGTCAATAGGTATCAGGTGTATGCAATTGAGGCCAATTGCGGCCAATTGCCTGACCATACAAATGGGTCATGTCCGGTGTTATGTTTGAGTGTTAGTCTTTCTTAGCTCAGATCTCCTCTTCCTCAGCTCAGTGTTTGTGCAGGAAAAGGGGGTGGGTAAGATTTAGAAAATCAGAAATATCCTAAAAAATAAGATGGGTTAAAGGTGTTGAAAAGGGAGGGATTCCATGTCTCACCATTGGGTATATCACTCCCACTCGATATGGACACTGGAGACAGTTAGCCAGTGAAGAGTAGGCTTCACAGGATGTCTGATAAGGCCAGGGACACCATCAAGAAGAAGTTTCTAAGATATCCCTAGGAGTGATTGAGCCATTCCACAGCCCCTTGGCTAGCCCAGCGGTACTGGTCCCTAGAAATACCAGTGGTGGGAAGACTGAAGTTCGCTTGTGTGGACTACAGGGGGCTACATTCTGTCATGAAGACAGATGTTCACCCCATTCCTTGGGCAGATGAGTTCATTGACAAGCTCGTCACTGTTTGACCTCACGACAGGGTACTGACAGGTTGGCTTGACAGATGGAGTCAGAGAGAGGTCAGCATTCTCAACCCCAGAAGGACATTATCCGCTCACTGTGATGCCCTTCGGTTTGAAGAATGCCTCTGCCACTTTTCAGTGAATGGATAACCAGGTTTTGTCTGGTCTGGAAACTTCAGTGTTGCATATTTGGACGACATTGCAGTGTGCAGTAGCACCCGGAGCGTTCCAAGTTCCTGATGGGATTGCCAATAAATGATCACAGGCCCAAATAACTGGACAGACTCAAAGAATATGGCAAAATGCTACTTTATTATCAGGTCAGTAAAGTAGCTAAAACTGGTGCACACACTTTCAAAGCAATTTATTTACACAATAGGCTTTATACCTCCAATATAAGTCAACTACGGCATCATCTTCCATGGCAAAGAGTAAAAACCTATCAAACTGAGGGATTAGTTCAATGTTAAAGGTATTTGTACCGCGCGCCGTCACCAATGGAATTGGTACCCAGGCGGATCTGTAAACGAGAAGACCGGGTGGGTTAGTTGGGTGAAGAGGAAGTAGGATAATGAGAGATGTGGTGTCCCGTTGGCAGCTTCAGTTCGGTTTTCACTGTGCGCTGAGCTTGGGTGAGGGTAGTGGATCGATGTTAGTCCCCATGTGCTGTTGGTGCGACTTGTGTTTGTTTGTTGTTGCAGTGTGGTGACCTGCGTGCGGTTTGCCGTGCGAGAGGTGGTTGTGTAGGTTTTTGTGTGAGTTAAGTATGCAGAAATGTTAGCTTTTTGGTTAGTGGGTGGTATGTCTCGTAACTAACATTTCACAATTTGGCTCAATGCCTAGATTTGGGAGTCCTGTACAGTGGAAGAGAGGCCTAGGTTTCACAATACTTTAGCTTCTAAATATAATAGACCTAGATGGAGGCTACACCTAGATTTGAGAGTCCTTTATAGTGGGAGAAAGGCCTAGGCTTCACAGTACAGTAGGTTTCACCATATAATGGACTAGGATGGAGGCTACATCTAGATTTGAGAGTCCTGTATAGTGGGAAAGAGGCCTAGGTTTAGCAATACACTCCGTTTCACCATATAATTGTATTGTATTGGGTTACTTATATAGTGCTCTTTCCCCACTTGTGTGCCTCAATGCGCTTTTTAGGTTGCAATGCCCTCGGTGACCGTAGTCAATGTGCTGGAAAATTCTAAAGGGTTTAGATTAGAAGATGCATATGTGCTTTTTGCCCGTCTAGGACTTGGGTGGCTGGCTAAGATTGACTAAGCTGCCCAAAGCAAGTTCAGGCATGTGGGTGAGAGCTGTTGGGGGTTTTGGGTTTGTGCTAGATTACTATTGTTGGGAGAGTCGATGTGTGGCCAGGTTTATAGTCAAAAAACCGAATAAAAAAATCTCGAAAAAAAAAAAATCTCGAATTGAAAATCTTGAAAAAAAAAAAATCTCGAATTTTTTTTTAATACGTTTTTGTTTCGAAATGGGGGGGTTCCCCCAACCCCCCTTTTTCATTTTTTCTTTACCCTTTTTTTATACTTACCTGAACCCACAAATACATATAAATAAATAATTCAAGATTTTTTTTTTTCGAGATTTTGGTAATTCGATATTTTTTTTTCGTTTTTTTGACCGACCACCGTGTGGCCAGCTATACCGAATTTCATTCATAGGCTGTAGCCTAGTGGCAGAGGTGTTGAAGTACGTCAGGTGTTTCAGTCTGGGCGGCTATGTGTGCTGCTAGACCGGAAAGCTTAGGCATAGCTGCATTCTACGGTGCATGGATGCTTGGCCGTGCCTGCAGCCTGTGTCCACAGATGTGGTGTGAGGTATACATACCATAGTCTTCAGGTTATACATACTGTAGCCGTGCTGGATGATATTCAGTTATATGTAAAATGTGGCACTGGCGAAAATTCACAATCCTGTCTAGATGTGACGTAAACTAATGTTCACTAAATGTAACTAAAGTTTGTCATTGGTTGATGTTAGGCAAAGTTTGTATGCAGTACCCTTTGGGACCACTACACACAACTAGGATTACTGGTGTAAGCAAAACCAACCTTTGGTATAAGTCTCTACTACACAGATTTGTGGTAGCGCTGCTGAGCAGTCAGGCTTGTCTCAAGAGGGAATGTGAGCTGTAAGGATGTTACAGAGAGGTCTATAATTAGAAGTATTCAAATAGACTCTTATACTCAAGGTTTCTTGGTAAAACACTTATTTATTTCACGGTCATTTAGAAAACATTCACTAGAAGGAGGCAATCTATATCACACAAAAATATACTTCTGTACTTCACACGATCAGGTTCTGAGACATTTAAACTACTTTGGAGGAAGAAAAAAATGGCATTCATAGTATTTGAAGTAGGAGCAAAAAAGCATAAATTAATAAAAAAATATTAGTTACTCTAAAACAATGCAAATATTTAAGTTCACCAGAGGAGTTGATTCAATGCAATAGGTTAGGCCAAAGTCATTGGGCTCAAGTCTTGTATATTATTAAGCAGTTCTGGACTTTAAATGGAAAAGTCTTTGCCAAAGTTCTCAGAGGTAGTTCCTAAAAGAAAGATTCATATGTCAGGTCACAAGCTGACTAGGCCTGCAAGTTGCCAAAAGTTTCACACATTTTCGCAGTGAGAGGTAAATTCTCTGTCGGGTTTTCACAGTACCTTACAAGGAAGAAAAAGATGCAGCTGAAGACGTCTGTTCCTGACAGTTCCTGCATATCTCGCTGTTCCTGAGCCTCAGTCGTGGGGACAAGAGGGAGGTTGTCGGGTACTACTGCACTGCACTGGGACTGGTCGAAAGCTGCCAAAGGCTCATCTTCAATTCTGGTAGCTGTAGTCAAGCACAAAAACTGGTGTCCTTCTCCCTGGCTATTCGGTTTCCTGCAGCACTCTGAGGAAAATACAACCAGCTCCGAGAATGGTATCCAGGTGGCTTACGAGTTGATTGGTCCCACCAACTCAAAGGGAGAAGTCGTCCTTGAAGGGCTTCTCAGTCGAGATGAACTTGGCGATTCGGCCCTGCAGCAGGGCTTCACCGGGCAAACCAACAGTCCAGAAGTTGCAGCAGCCGTCCTCCTCGGTTCTTTCATTCCAGTGGTCTACTCTGCCTTCCAAGCTAAAAGAGTTGCCTTATATACAGTTTTCTCTCTTTCATTCCAGCCTAGCTGCCACTCACTCAACAGGGTGGCTGTCCTTGCAGGACAGTCAGCCAGCCAATCACGCCAGAGTGCATTTGGGTCTCCTAGGAGACTAAGCACAGGGAGTTTCGGGCACCTTCCTTACTTCTTGCCCACCCCAGACACTTGGGCGCCAGAGACGGTCTTCAGTCCTGAAACCCGCCAAAGGCATAGGAACAAAGGGACCAAACCTAGTTTGGCGTGTAGAGACAAACTCTAGAAGGACCTTCTAAAAAGAAATGGCGAAAAAAGACCGGGACCTGTTTAAACAAAAAAGGGGGCTCAGACACCATCTTGAAAATCATGGCTCCCACGGTTTAATGCTACCGGTGTTCGAGGTTGGGAAAAATCATGGTAGTTCGTTGTGAAACCACTGCCACCAGCCATTTCAAGAGGAAAGGGTAGCATTTGACTGCTCCATGAGTTTCTAGACATAGGGGATACTAGGTAACCCCTCCAGCCCTCTATTGTAAGATAGTGTGTGCTGGATCTAGGAATTTGAAAAGACTAGTAAAGTCAATTTCACTTTACATTCTCTGGGAATCAGTAGTTTATCCCAGAGAAGGTATTTAAACCTTGGGACAGCCTAAAAGGCTTCCCCAGTGTCACTGCACTGAGGGTTCTGAGTGACACAAATGAAAAGATGATGCCTATGGAGTTGTCTAAAACTCCATGATCAAAGAACACAAGAGTAAAACACACATCAAAATACGACAGCATGGGGAAAAAGGTTCACACTCTCTCCAGGTAAAAAAAATCAAGTCTTCAAAATCCAGCAAAGTTGCTGGGGGTCTCTAAGGTGAACGGAATTAGCACATTTATGAGAATTCTCCCTAACAGTTGACATTCAAATTCTGTCTAGATGTGACACAAGCTAATAATCACTAGCTATAACTAAAAAGTGGCACTGTCTAACATTCACAATCCTGTCTAGATGCTACGCAGGCCAATATTCACAGTTTGAGCTACATGACCCACAATCTTGTCTGGTTGTTAAGCTGGTTGGAATTAACATCCTGGCCTGATATGTTTTGAGGGTAAGAAAAGTGGCAGGGCTTCCAGAGTACAGTGTTTTCTGTACTTTCTACCCGGGCCACACCTATCTTTAATAGTCTCTGCTAGTTGACTGCTGGCCACTGGCTTCCCCTGCTGACACCTGCAGACACAATCTGGATCCTTATCTTTTAGAGCCACCCTTTGCCTTGGGGCCCTTAGCCGTGGGGGCTGCCAGGCATGAGGCTGCCAAGGTCAGGTCCAGGATAAGGAGGGTTGGACCAATAAGGGCCAGGGAAAGGGCGCGGGAGGTAGAATTCTGAATGGGGAAGCTGCAACAGGAGTTGAGGGATGTGGTGGGGGTAAGCAGCCCCATGATGATTAAATGGGGGGGCAGGGGCACCAGAGTCATGAACTCTTACCTGGAAGCCAACATGAAGCATATATACCTATAGGTGTTAGTAACATCATTGGCTGCCCCCTATCAAGTAAGCACGCCTCAAACTACCTCTAACTGTGTATAATACAGATAATAGCACAATAACATGAGCGGATTGGCTCCTGCAACAATGTATAATCCATCCTTGTATTGACCCTCATGATTGGTTGGTATTCTCTCTCAACCTTGGACATTCGATCGTTTGCAGCATGTAAGCAAAACGAAACCCAGGTGCAGGGAACAACGTCAGATAACTGCCCACTTGGCTAATTACCCTACCATCTCATCAGTTAGGCCGTAAGCCAAGGCTTCTTTTTGTAGTTGACCTTGCTGACTGTTCTCTTCTTTGGAACTTTAAAGGGAGTGAAGGTACATAGTGATCTTAATCTGTAACCTTGAATAGGGCTGGTTTCCTGGTCTTGCACCACGTGTGAAGAGACCACGATGGCCTCTGGAGACTTGGTTTCTCCGTCTTGCATGTGCTTTCTGCATCTTTAATTGTTCAATGCTTATAAATGTTCACTCCTTTGCTTAATCTAAGAGAAATATGTCCTACGTACATAGCTTATCCTCTTCGACTCCTTTGGTGCCTTGCAATTGCTTCTTGCTGTGGCATCCTTGATCCTAAAACAAGCAAATATTAGTTGTTCTTGCACAGAGCTGTATTTCAGCGCCTGTTGGCTCTGCAGCCTTGGGGTCTCTCCTACAGGCTTCTCGCTTACAATTTATACAGAGTCAACGCCCATTTTCTCATGGCTGCTTTACCCATGTTTTTCTTCGTTTTAGCAAGCTTCTGTATCTCTTATCTACCTTGCAGTTCTGCGTATATGCATCTAATGCATCTCCTCTCACTTATCTTAGTGTATATGATTTCTTCGTATTAACATATGTTCTTTGTTACTTCAGTCACATCTTCATTTTTTAAAATATCTGCATATCCTTTCAGTGCGTCCTCGTGTCTTCTCTTCATGTCATGTTACACTTGTCAGACTTTACATATAGCTCTTCTATGTTCAATGGTGTCTGCAGACATCCTTCTACCACCTCAATTCGAGGGTACATGCGATACGGTTGTCTGAGCGCATAACGTCTCTCATATCTTCAATGTGGCAATGGGATGATACCTGGTGTCATACAAAGTGTTCTCTTGTTCTTCCAATATGACAGCGGTGAGGTGGCGGGCACTATAGATGACGCATACATCTGCCTCCCTACAGCGGTGTTCAGCCACACCTGGGAGGATCACTTATCCCACCTGAAACTGCTTTGGGAGCTGCAGAATGCAGGTCTGGCTATCAAAGCCACAAAGTACCAGATGGTGCAGGGCACAGTGACTTACCTAGGCCATCTGTTTGGTGGAGGAAAGAAATGACCCCTCAAAGCGCAGGTATGGATGTGGATTGGGACATCCCACCACACATACGCAGGTGAGAGCCTTTCTAGGTCTCAGAGGGTACTACTGGTCGTTCATCAGGGGTTATGGGACCATTGCTTTTCCCCTGAATGATGTAACTTGCAAGATAATTCTGAAGAATGTAACTTGGGCCCTCCGCCTTTCAAACCACCTTTAAGGATTTAAAGAAAGGATTGTGCAGGGCCCGAGTTCTGAAAGTGCCAGATGTAAGTAAGGCATGGTATCAAACAGTAAGATGGACACAAGTGATCTCAGTTCATGGGTGTTTATTGAACTTCAATTGGGTTTGAAAAAATGCCTGTCTAATCCTAAATCTAATGATGGGAAAAGCTACAAGCATCAAATAACGCAGTCCTAGTCGAGTCTGTCAAAATAAAAGGGTCTATACTAATAAACCTATTGCCAATCCTTATTTTTAAATACAAATAGTGTGGTAAACAAGGTTATATAAAAGAAAAGTGTTCAAGAAAGTATATGTCAGGATATTCAAGCCATTGACTTCCCTTCCCCACGTTTTCAGCAAGGGACAAGGCGGCACACTCAACCTTTCCATACTCTGGCATCTCTAGCACGAGGATGCAGTTTAAAACTTCAACACCAGGGACTTCTCTGCCAACGTCTCTTTGCCATTCAGAATTCTTTTTCACAGGGCCTGATGCAACATGACAAACATTAAAGTTCCTTTCTTCTTAGGATTTCACATACACAACTTCTCGGGTGATTTACTGTTCACCCCAGGTCTCTCTCTGCTGAGCTCAGACCCACTTTGACACAAAATCTTCAATTGGTCTCCCTCCGCTGGGCTCGGACCAAATTTCTCTACTTCATCAAAACCGAAGACTTTCGACTGTGCGCAAGATTTTGCTTGACCCGTCGCAGGACCACTTCGATTCAAATACTCATTCTCTTCTTGATATAACCTTTTTCTCAATTCACTTTTGCCACTTCTAAGCTGGATACTTTACAGAGACCTTTGATTGAGCACCCACAAGGTGCTGGATCACTCTGTCAAAGGTATTGCATCTTGTTTTTAAAGTTCAATCACTCATCGGCAGTTCAACTTTACTTACGGCTCTTATCACACACACGTTTTAACAATGTTGGTTCCAGCAATCACCATACTATGTTGCTGCTTGTAACCTTGGTTTCAACACGGACCAGTCTTGTATCGGTCTCCCCAACCCACTGGCTGTGTTGATTTCACTGATGCTGGTTTATTCTTGGAACCATGGACAGTACCACAGCGGCTGCTGCGTCTTCCCGCCATGACTATTGACGCGGGAGGGCCCGGGTATCTCTGACACCATGCAGGATTCTTCAGCCTGGTTTCCTGGTCTTAAGCTTTCTATTCTCGAGGTCTCTGGAAAGTACCGGTTCCTAATCGAAAAGGTCAATGGAACTTCCCTCCTTGCGATCCCCTTCTGTTGTGCCGTCCTTCCTCTCTCGTTCAGCCGCCGTCTCGAAACTGCTGTAGCCTCGTTCGCTATGCCTTGCTCAGAGTGTGCTCTCATGCTCTGAATTTTATCAGTGTGAGGAAGCTTAATGGAAGTCAGGTGTGTGTGATGATCAGTAATTGCCTGACCTCGTCTGACCATTGGATTGGGACACGTCAGGAATACTGCTTGGGTGTTAGTCTGTTTTCTCTCATAGCGAGCTGTCCGTGAGAAAGTGTTTGTGTTGTGAAAGGGGGGGTAGACTTCCTAAAATATCCTTGCTGGTAGGAGGGGGTAATGGTGTTACAGGGAAGAGGATACCGTGTCTCGCCATCCGGTGTCCCATTCTCTGAAGACCCCACACTCGGGTGATGCTCCCGCACTGATCACCCCAGGAACTGGATCCAAAAGCAATGGCCATGCCCTGGCCAATTGGATGACAGATGCCCGGGGACTAGTGTTTGAGACACCTACTGGGTTCTCACACATACCATGGTCAGGAGTTGGTTATCCAGACAGATGCCTGTGATTTTGTGATTGGAGCAGTGTTAGCACAGCTGAACTCTCAAGGGGTAGAACAACCTGTCACCTACATTAGCGGGCGATTGACAAAAAGGGAAAGGAACTGAGCTGTCGTTGAAAGAGGCTTACGTGGTCGTGTAGGGCGTAAATAAGCTGAAACCCTAGATCTTTGTGTTGCACTTTACGATCCAGACAGACCACAGTCCTCTTCGATAGTTAATGGCCATGCAAGGGGAGAACCCCAAGCTTTTGCGTTGGGCCTTATCCCTACAGGGATTAGATGTGGACATCCAGCACAAGCCAGGCTCCCAGCATGGAAATGCAGATGGCCTCAGCTGGTACTTTTGCCTTGATGATGAACCAGACCCTCAGTAGGGTGGTGATTCACATGTTGAGGTTGGGGGGGGGGGGCATGTGAGGAATTCAACCATTTACACAGTGGGTGTGAGCTCACCTGGGAAATCAACCTCTGTAAAATGGGTGGTGCTAATCTGCACAAATTTCCTATGCTCACTGCACGACATGCACCAAGATCTGTGTACTCTGGGTGGACACAGCCTACAGGTGCCACCCCCTACCTCCCATCATATTTAGTTGGGATACGATGGCCAGGATTACATTAAGACATTTCAAAACGGGGGGTTAGGGGGGAAAACCATCCTCCTGCCATGGCCAGCCTAATTAAGTATCAGTGGCTCAATGGATCCACCCTGTCATTTTTCTTTTTTTTGGAGCCTTGCAGAATGGTGGTAGCAATTAACATAATTAACATACTAATTGAGTATACTTCAAACATGCCCACATAGAGCCTGGCTGCAGAGGTTAACAAAGGAGATTAACAAGGGGGGTCCTGGGAGTCCCTCTGCCAGACATTAGTCCTGGTTACGAGAGACTTACCCAGAGTCTTTAGCTCACTATCTTTCACAGAGAAGAAATATCCCAAACATATCAGTCTTTGTCCTGTCCTGGGGCAGTCCAGCACCGAAATGCTAGGCAATTCTCCTCTGAACAAGAGTACCAACAGAAACCCCAGACACGTGTTTCGGTCTGGTTGGACCTCATCAGTAGGGTGGATCTGTGCCTCTCTAAGAATAGTGAGCAAGGGGTCCACGTCTGGTTTCCCCTAGTAACTTAGGGTGAGACCCAAAGTTACTTAAATATGCAGACTCTGGGTAAGTCTCTCGCAACCAGGACTAATGTCTGGCAGAGGGACTCCCAGGACCCCACTTGTTAATTTGCATATTTGAGTAAGTTTTGGTCTCACCCTAGCTTACTAGGGGAATCCAGACGTGGACCCCTTGCTCACTATTCTTAGAGAGGCAGAGCTCCTCCCTACTGATGAGGTCCAACCAGACCGAAACACGTGTCTGGGGATGCTGTTGGTACTCTTGTTCAGAGTAGAATTGCCTAGCATTTCGGTGCTGGACTGCCCCAGGGCAGGACAAAGACTGATATGTTTGGGATATTTCTTCTCTGTGAAAGATAGTGAGCTAAAGACTCTGGGTAAGTCTCTCGCAACCAGGACTAATGTCTGGCAGAGGGACTCCCAGGACCCCACTTGTTAATTTGCAGAGGTTAACAAAGGAGACAGATGCATATCAAAGGTTGTTGGGGTTTCCAGTGTTAACCTGAAGCCAGCTCCTGCCGCTCTGTATCGAGGGCAGTGAACTGTCAAGTCTGGGACAGCCGTTTACAGTAGTCGTCCCCGCAGGAGGACCCCATTCAGAAGGTATGAGAATGTGGTTTGCAGAAGCCTGAAAGTCAGGTCTCGCTGCAGCTTCAATGGGGACCTGCCGCTTTAATCAGGAACCACAGAGAGCTCAATTACCCAGAGTGACCCTTTTATCCACAACTGACAGGAATATGGGTGGGACATAGTATTACATGTTTTTATCCCTTTACCTTTTCTGTTGCAAAGCGCTCTGGTTATGACTTCATGCATACAGGAGATTGTTGGTGGGGACCCAGGATTGGTTAATTAAGGTAGGCTTAGCCTACCCCAATCACTGTGGCTCATTTGGCTTTAAAAGAGGGTTGAGGCCGTCTTTTGGGCACCTCATCTGAAGACTTTGTAAGGAGTAGCAAGAGGAATTCCGTATTGGACCCTGGCTGAAGGAGCTGTCTGCCTTGCATCTTCTGCCAGCGAAGGAAGGCCAGGAAATCCAAGAGGAAGCAAGATCCCTCCCCTAAACATCTCCCAGGTAACAGAGGGAGATACTGAATCCAGAAGAGCCTCCAGCTGCTCCAGAAACCGTGCCCAGCCAGCACACAGCATGCCCTGCTAGGCTCTGCAGCAGGCTTTCTAGGTGGGAAGTGCCAGAGAGTCTCCAAACCAAGGACAAAGCAGCTGCCTGCAACACGCGCCTCAGCTTTGGCCCATCCGCCTTAAAGGATGACACAAGCCCAGTGAAGAAGCCAGGTGGAATGCATCTACCAGCATTCATCTAAGGCCATTTTCGAGCCAGTTGAGGCCCTCAAGCTGCAACCGACTGCACCGCTGATGGTTGATACGCCGCAGTCGCTAAAGCCGTCTGAGACGCCTCCACCAGTGCTCAGAACCACCGAACAGCACTCAGACAATGATTCCTGAGGCCGAACCGCCATGTAGACAATCCTGCAGCCGTCCATCCAGCCTCGCTCGCCAGAATGCCTGCCGCTTGATACCTGCAGCTGTATTCTGTCTTGAACTTTGTCACAGTAGCTGCAAGGAGCCCTGAAACTGACTCTACACTGTCGAGCTCCAAGAACTTCTACAGGCACAAGATACATTGTGGTTCTGGCCCACTGGTCCTTCTCTGAAGGCCCCTAGTGACATTTTATGACCCATTGCTCCCTTTGTGTTGAAACCAAGTATCCTAGAACTATTGCAATTAATTACTTTACAGACTACCCTCCTGTCATTATCCAGAGTGCATCCCTTTTCCTTCTTTGAAACTGTCTCTCCTGTGCATTCTTTTACAGGGTTGGTTGTATTTTTTTAGTGTGCTAGAACTGTCTGTTGTGATAATAATAACGTAGATATATTCATACAACCTTGACTGGACAGTCCCTTTTATCATTGGGTAATAAATACATTTTCACTGTGTTGCAACTAACCAACAATCCAGGACCGCTCCGATATAAGCCTGCTGTTCTGTCCATGTTTCTGAAATTAGACAAGGAGGTTTATAATTGACTTGTGATTCCAATCTGTTTGGATCCCTTCTGCTGTACTAGAGGTGTGGGGCTGATTGATAGTTTAGAAACCAATATTCATCCCTGGACCACTGGTGCCCCGGAAGTTTATTTCGTTAAAGTAGCCTCACGCGAGCTTCGTACATGGAAGCTGCACCTCAATTGAGGCAGACACTAGTGCCTTGCAGGGCCCCCTCTGACAGCTTCTGACAGTGGGGCCCTGGACCACAGCACAACCTGCCCATGCTTCTGGCTGGCTCAGACACCAGTAGCGCGTTTACAGCTCCAATAACTCAAACTCTCAGAAGACTGCTTTGAAAAAACACTAGCAGGCACCCCAAGCACCCAGTTTGATGATATGGCTCGGTAAAGCTAGCTCAAAGAGATTCCAAGAGGATGTGTTTTGGGCAGGGAGGGACAGGAACTGGGTGAGTATCCAAAAACTAACCTAAAGGGGTGAGGTAACTCACACCGATAACAGCAGTTGTGAATTCTTTGCACTTTGCAAGGAGGCGGCATCACAAAGAGGTCAAGGACTCTAAATAGGCAGGCGCAGGCCTCCTCTGTGGATTTGCTGGCGTTCTGTAGCATCATTGGCTCTATAGTGTCCAGAGTTTTCATGAGGGGGGCAGAAGGGGGGAGAATCATTCAATGCTACAATGACCGAGAATGCGCAGTAGGCTTTGGGCTTGCACCAACCAGATCAAGTGCGTGCATGGCCACAGGGATCACGTGGCACCAGCTTGTGAATCATTCCATTGGATTTCTTCCATTCAGAGTCAAATAAAAAAGGCCCTCTGAAGCAGGAATCTTTTATCAGGAGTTCTGCGTCTGATTAGGCCCAGGTTACTGGACTGTTAGTCGCTCTGTTTGGAGCCCCTGCCAAGATCAACGTTAAGCCGCGGTAAAGTAGCATGTTAACGTTCATACATAGTGAGGAGCGTGTAGGCCTTCCCCATTGGCTAAACGTTCATGCGCAGTTAGTATTTTACTGCTTGGTCACATTGCCCTTCCCTGACCAAATCGGTCATTTGCCAATCCTTGTTGAGTTGACACAGGTGTTGCCCAAGCGGATGGGCGGGTAAGTGCAGTGCAAAGCAGGCCGTTAGTATACACTACCAGCATGGCGAAAGGTACAGTGCATGGCGCAATGCAATTGAGCAACAAGTGAGGCTGAGGGCGCAATGTCTCTGCCATGCGCAATCGCACCTAGTGCCCCTTAACTGGGCACAGCTACCATGCGTGGCTCACTGTCCCTCCAACGCTCTCCAAGGTGGTCACAAAGGGTCACCAGTCTCCTTCACTGCTGAGGTGCGACTCAGGTGACGGATGAGCCGTTGGAAAATTGTTTCACTTTCACCTGACAAGCCATTATCACTGAAAGGCTGGGGGAAAACTGTCAGGTGTGAGCATGACACGATGACTGGTGCCACCTGATCTACCATGCTTTCCATTTCTGATGCGAGGACCTGCCAGCCGGCCACATAACACTGGCAAGCTAAACGTTTTGTGCGCTATATGGCTCCTAGTGGTGCTGTGCCACATGGTATGTTAATGCACAGAAATGGGCCCTTGGAGGCATAAAGGCGCTGGGGCGGGGATAAGCCAGTGATGGGGACTAGTCCGACTGTGTAATTATGGTTAAGTTGGACTCCACACAGCAAAGACACTTTTTGGTGGGTTTAACTTTAGTGCCATTCAACAAATCCACACAAAAGTTTATAAAAAATCTGAAGTTCTGACCCCATTTATTTGTAAAGATATTGGTTTGGCTTTTTCAAGGAGAAAAGTAACATTTTCGGAGAGCTCCCCAGTAGGGTTTGAAAGAGAAGTGATCTGGTTGGTGGCCAGGGGGTTACCATTTTTTTTTTTTTTTTAGGGGGTGCGTCACTGTGGCATACAGATGTTCTCGTTGTCCGGTCTGATGCTGCGATACAAAAACTTTGGACAGGAGCACACTATGCTTTCTTTTTGGCTTCTCGACAGAGGGGGTACAATGTGCCCATGATGTTCGGCCACAGTGAGCCAAGGACTACCTTTGGGGACAATGTGACCAATTGCACATGGGCCACTGGCCATGACAGTGATCACTTTTAAGGGGCATAGTGGCCATTAGCCATGGTCAAACATCACTTTGAGTGGTTCAGGAGGACTTTGAGCATGATATGATATGGTATTTGTAACGTGCCTATACACAGGTGTTTCAAGGCGCGACGAGGCAGGGAGGGGAGGAACAAGGGGAGACAGACAACGATCCTACTAGGTCAGGTGTCATTCAGATCGCGCAAGTGCAGGGGTGAGGGAGGGGGAAAAAAGCAAGGGAAAGTGCAGTACAAGGTAAGTGGCGTAAAGTAATAAATAAATAGGGCCAGCTGGTGGCAAGTGCAAGATAAGTGCAGAACAAGTGCTGGGGAAGGGGGGGGGCTGTAGGGATACAGAGACAGTCCCGCAGTGCAGAGGGGTTCCAGGGCAACAGTGCAAGTGGAGAGTGGCTGGGCCCAGGACCGAAGCCGTTTAGAGTGGTCCAGTTGCAGGATCAGTGCAGTTTCAGTGAAGAATTAATTAGCTGTTCAGCAGGGGAGAGGGAGAGAGAAAGCAGAAGCAAAGAGGAAGGTTTTGAGGTGCTTCCGGAACCGGAGATGGTTCTCCTCAAGTTTCAGGGAGGCAGGAAGGCTGTTCCAGAGGGAGGCCCCTGCCCCATGCCCCAAGACCATGCCTCAACTAAAGGAGCACTAGACAGAGCTGCTGTTGAGTCTGTTAAAGCCTCAGGGACACAGTGGCCTCACTGTATGGATTGGGGTGGGGGGGCTCAGTGGGCAAAGTGTAGGAGCACTGGTTGCTGAACGCCAAGGCCTATGGCCATTTAATGGGGCAAAGGATCACTAACCATGACTGGCATCGGAGCTTGGGAGCCAAAGGCCATGCCCTGGGCCCACTATATACGGGGTCATGGGCAATAACCTTTCTGGAGGTTACAGTGACTGCTGCACATGGCTGCAGGCTATGGCCAGTACACACTTTGAGACAAGGGTCATCTGGCGCATGAAGCCAAACCCCACCCATCAGGTCAATGGCTGTGTCCACAGACCATTGTAAGCGCTGCATGCGCAGTAACCGCTGAGGGGGCAGGCGGGCCAATGGTCATGGCTACAAACCATGACCAGTGGCCCTTATGGGTGAAACGAGAGGGTGTATATACTACACACCATATGTTTACATCTCAACACGAGACCCGGATCAAGTTTCTATAAAGCTTCTAGAAATAGCTATGATTTTCAAGCCATATTTGAAAATGACTAGTCAATCAAAACAAGCCCATAATACCAAAACATGTAATTTCGCAGCTGGAATTACAGTAAAAAATGTCTTATTCGGCACCTTATTAAACGGAGCACTCCATTAAATAGCACCTCCTTTGCAAGTAATAATAATGGCTCCCATTAAGAAAATGGCGGATCCCAAAAAAGTTGCGACAAAACCTCATTCCAGAGAGGCAGCCTCTTCGATTTTGGCATGTGGTGGTGTGCGCTGTGTGAGAATGGTTGAAGGCCTTGTGGAGACACTGGGGTATACCTCTGGTCAATGTCTCTCCGCCTGCCAACCACCATGTTAGGGTAGGTGAAATGAGCGCCTGGTCTTTTCATATCTCGGGCACATTTTTTGACCCAGAAAGTTCATGGCTCCCATAATCCTTATTGGAGTCCAGCCTGCTTCATGCCGTCGTCTAGCAATTCCAGATCGGCTATACGATATATCAATTTGCGAGTGAGAGGGGCATGACTTGATAGTGGCCACTAAAGAAAGTGACACAAGAGTGGCGGGCAGAGGTAGTAGACATGCAGGGCGTTGATGCAGGTTTTTTTGTTGTGCCTCTTAGGCATTTGCATGCTCTGCTAAGACTGCACGTGTTTTGTTATGCCCTTTATGACACGTGCCTTGCTGCTTGTGACGTGATTGTGCATTCACTATCCTGCTCACCATTATACTTTATATCTTAGACCATACTGCCCCCTGGTGTCCTGCTGATCTTGCTCCCATGTGTTCTACTACAGTTTTGCTTCTAGGTGTCCCACTGGTTCCCCATACTGGGATATTCTCCCTTGTGTCTTAATGATATTTTGACACAGTATATATTTCTTTTCTGGATGTCTCGCCATAATTGGTGACCCAATATGCTCCCAGATGCCTCCTAGCAATTCCTCTTCTAGGTGTCCTTACAGGGATTCTGCATTGAAGCAGTTTCCCTCCAGTCTTGACTTGGTATCCACTGCTGCCTGCTCCATTTTGTCTTCCTACCCCCATCTTGCCCCTCACATGCATCCGCTGCCTTATCCGATGTTTGCACTTCTGTCCCTGGCCAGGCCCCCACCTACCTGGGTGGGGACTCTGACCTTCCTAAGAGCCAGGGACCGGTCGACAGTGCATGGTGTACCGAGACTGAAGGAGGCGCCATGCACGTCTCGCCAGCGGCTTCTCTGCCGGCACTCCTCTGTGACTCTGTTGGTGTTCAATCACTGTAATCCAGACCCTGGCACCCTGGACAGGAGGGTGGGGCACACTTCTCTGAACTCACCTAGTCTAGCCCAGGGGTGGGCAGCAGTTCCCGTAGGCTGACTCCCCTTCACCTGGTCTGCACCGATGATGCAGCCCACATAACGGACAAGACATTGGTTTTCGCCACCCACCCCTCTGGACCCTCGATGGGAGCTACCATTTCTTCCCCAGTCCGCATCAGACAAGCAGCCCAAGGAAACCTCTTCATCCAGGTTGCTGTCAGGACCCAAGATTGGAAACATTGGAATCGCTGGCGGTTCCGACGGTGAGCGGTCTAGTCCTCACCCAACATGGCGCTGGAGCTTATATAATCTGGCTCCGCCCACTTCTCGGCGCGTTGTATCTGTTGTTTCACTTTCTCAACGCTCCGACTTTGGATTATCGCCATCCTGTGTATTACCCTCCTAGTCCCCTTTTAACCTTGTTCCTTCCCTTTATCCCTTGTTTACTACCTTTCTATTCTCTTCGTGCTCGCTACAGTTCTACTCTGTGTTCACGGGTGCCGTTGTTATATCTGCTGCGGTGCCTCTCCGCTTCCCTATTTCTTCCTTCGCTCTAAACTTTCTAGCTACCTTACTTCTACCTGGTCTCCATCCTACTCCGGCCGCGAGGGTGCTTCTCGCACTGTGTTCCGCGTCCGTGAACAGGAGCTTCCCTACTGGACTTGCTATCAGCTGTTCTCTCAGCCCTTCTGGTTGGTAATTTCTTTCTTTAACAGGCGCGGAAGCGCTGCGCTTTGCCGCTTCGGCGTTTCTTGAGCCCCTGTTGCTTATTCTACCTTTCTGCCTTCTCGGCGTACTACCTTCTGGCGAGTTGTTCCTTTCCGTTCCGCCGCGGGGGTTTAGCGCTGCTTCAGACTACTTGAGGCATTCCTGTTGCCTTCTCCCTGATTTGGTACAGTAGTCCCCTTCCTGTTGCTTCTAACTACTGTATACCTTTTCTTTTCTATACCTTCCTTTACCTACCCTTCTCACAGGGTCTGCTACCCTTCCACTCCGTATCTTGGCTTTAGCTTCTTGGATTCCTGCCTTCAGCTACACTGACTACGTCATCACACCTGGCATCTTGGAACTGCAAACTAAAGATCTGTACCATCTAAAGGACCTGCCTTCCGAACCCATCCCTGGACTACGGTTTTTTCTGCCTTCGGGCTTTTTCCCCTAGAGCTGAGGCTGGCCCCCTGGGGTTCCCCGGTTACAGGTCCACTCTTCTGTCAAGGTGGCCTCCGGAGGGGCCAGACCTTACCTTCACGAAAAGAAGACCAGAACACAGAAAGGCAAGGTTCCAAGGACTAAGGAGAAGCCAGGCAAGGTTGAGATGGATCCTTGTGTACTTACCTTGGAGGAGTCAGGTGAGGAGAAAGGGGAGGTGGACTTGGATCTTGACAGTTGCACTGCTGAATGCGGCTTGAGGTTGTGGGTCATCCCACCATCCTCACCTCCCCCCAGCTCTGGCTCACACAGGTGGGATGTGGCGCTCCCCACTCTGTGCTGCGCCTGCCCCGGCTTTCCTCGGGACAGGCTGATGCCTTGTGAGTCCACATCTTTGCCCTAGCTGCCAATGCACAAGACCGGGGGATTTCAGCTCTTGTTGGCTTGCTCCTGGCCCATGCCATCCAGAGTGATGGTACTCCTTCATGCCCTGGGGTGGTGGGAGGGGCGCAATCAAGGCCACGGCACCCCAGAGAGAGCCATAGCGCAGTGCTCTTGTCTATTCTTTTGTCCGAACTGTTGTAATGTTTCCTTGGCTTCGCCTGCTGTCCTTCCTCCCAGGGCCAGTCCACTGTCCTGCGACCTGAGGGGTGTCTGTCCTTTGTCCTCCAGGATTCCCCATAGATCAACAGGTAACTAAAGATAGTAGAACAGCAAAGCCGTTAAATAAACTCTTTATGCAACCAATGGTGTTTATGTGATTTTCTTTTTTCTTTTCAGGTGTCCTCAAATCCTGTAACCCAATATTAGACGGCCCCCATTGGGGTTAGGGGGTTCACGAAGCCTGGATTGAAGACTAATCGGTTTTTATTCTATCTTCAGAGATAAAAACAACCAATCACCAAGCTAGGTGCGAAACAGCCAGAGCCCTCACTATTAACCTCTTGAAGGAGATCAGATTGAGCAACAGTCAGCTTTGCAGACAGAGATGACTGCAGAATCGATTTAGCCATAGCAAGCAATGAACTAAATAAACACCCCACAAAGAGAGGGGGGCGGGGGGGCAAAGCCTGCATGGATTCAATATACAATGTTGCCTGCCCTTGGCAAAGCCGTCTTAGCTAAAATTCCCACCGGAATTTCCAGGCAGATAAAGGGAAGAGGGATCCCGTATGCAGACCACGTCCAGAGTTCCCAACTATGCTCACAGCACTCACTGCCAGACCTGGCTGCTCCCCCGGCCTTTCCTACTGGTGCCAACTCCCACTCGCTCCATCTTTCCTGGCATGCATACAATGTTGCTCCTAAATGTCATCTTCTGACAGAGGAACCAGGTAGGAACAGGAGTCGCTTCTGCAGTTGGCAAAGTCTCGGAAGGGCACTTTAGTTGGAACGGCGGTGGAAGGTTGCTTGTATTGATTGTCACAAAGTGTCTATCGGATCCAGGAAAGGTTGGACACCACTTTACTTTCTAACAGTTTTAAAAAAAAATCTGTGATCAGGATTATAACTTGAATTAAAACGTAAGGTTAACTCATTTAGTTCCAACTCTCGTTATTAGTAATCCAACCCTGACCCCTCCCCCCGGCCTTAACCCCCTCTCCTCTTTAGTGTTGTGAGTTCAGGTTGGGGCGTAAGAAAGTGTCTCTAGCAATCCAAAAGTGAAAGCAACAAACCCTCCAGTTTCTTATCAAATGTGGGTTTTGCTATTTTCCAGTAACTTGACGAGCCATAGAGAGAAATTGATGTTCGAAAGAAAAGGAAGTCCTCAAACAAAAAAGTCAGTATCTCCCTGTCGTTAGTGACCGCTCTTGGGGCCTCTTCCAAGATTCACATGCCGCCTTTGGCCAATGTGGGGTTCTCTTGATCTTCCTTTTTTCATGGGATCTTTAAGGAATTGGGTACAGTGGGGAGGACTCTTCTAGTGATCTCTGGTCCGGGGAAGTATTTGAAAGCTGGGCTGTGCAATGGGTTGATTCTGAGACTGCTCTCACAGAAAGGCCAAGGGAAATCAAGCAAAATGAAAACCAGCTAATGACTCCTTTGGCTCTGCAATAGGCATCTCACCACCTCCCTGCCTCTGTTCCCTGACACTAGTACTCAACAGCGCACTCTCTCCTCAAAATCTTCCTCATGGGCTCTTACCCCAGAGCTTCTTCGTTCCTCTTCCTCCTCGCTAGTCACTGGCTTCTCCTGCATCTCCTCAATGGTACATCACATGGTCGGTCCTTCCACCAACTTCAGGCTCACCTTAGTTTGTCGGATTTGTTGCTATCCACTCTGTCTTCTGGTGGTTTCTCTCTTCCATCTCTCCTTTCTCCCCAGTCGCTCTCTCCACCAATATCATATTTTCCTTCTCCCCAGCCCTCGCAGTATTCCTCAACCACATTCTGATATTCCCTCGCTGCTCCTCGCACCTTCCTCCCACCTCCACCTAATGTTTGCGTCCCATTTCCAGCTTTCTCTTCACACCTTCCACCCAAATCCCACAGATTTTTCTCCTTCATATGCTTTTATCACCTTCCTCCCAAATCCGCCGAATTTTAATCTCCTCGTTCAACCTGACCCCATCCCCTCACATCCTGACAGCCTTTCTCCACTATCAAGCTGCCGATTCTTGTTCCTCTCTCAAATTATCTCCAACACTTGACTGACTCTGGACCCTTCTACAATGTGCTGACCTCTCTATGCCACCCCCTGTAATTTAAGGCTTGACAAGTAATTAGGCCTGTAATGTCTATGTAGTTCACTTGGGGGCATTCTGGATTGGTAAACTGTGTTTAAGAGTATAGGCTTTGCAGCTGAGGGCGATAGGGCAGAACTTCCACTCTCTACCCCATAGATGGCGATTCTAAGATTCCAGGCGCCATCTTGGATTTCTACGCAATCTGCCCCCATGCGCTCAGTGGAGTGCTCATGCCCAGTCCTGCTGCAGCCGCAACACTTTGTTGTAAAGTGTCTTTTGCTCTTGAGTGGAATTTGACCTCGTAGGATTCCACTCTTTCTCTGATGTCATGTTTACTTCTGTTCAGAGGGGAGATTCCATTAAGGGCCGTTAGAAGCTGTAGTGAAGAGGTGCTGAGTAGGCTGACTACTGCTGGCTCAGGCTGGTTACCAATAAAGGATCTTCACTCACCTGAGTGTATGCTTCCTTATTACACTGGCGACGACAGTAACCAGCCTCTGACCCACGTTGCCTTTGCAGCCGCCAGCAGTTGCCTACATTCCTCTTTTCGCCCTTGGGAGAGTGCCTGCTCCAGAGAAGGAGCGGGGGCCGTGTGGAGGTGAGCACTCCCGCCGACGCTGTCCGCGTCGAGTACCGCCCGGAATCAGCGGGGAGCAGCAACACACTTCCCCATGGCGCCCCTACTTCCACTTGCACTCTCTCCACCCAGGTGGACCATGAGTTACATCATTCGTGAGGGAGTGATCCTGCTCACGTTTTATATGTTCAGGATATGAATCACCCTAGGATACATAGTAACCGGCAATATCTGCATAAAATCCTGGAACTTGTGACAGCACAAACAACCTGCAATAAGAAAATGGCATAACAGCTGTGATCAGTTATGATGCCACATTGCCTGCTGCTTAAGCAGCAGAGAGAATTCCAGCTGTCTCTACAGCACCTAATTAAAGGTGTGACAAGCGTTTCAAATACTTTGCAAGTTAAATAGAGCTTGAGTAGGAAGATACTTCTGAAGAGATAGCTGGAGATATTTTGGTCGCAGGCCACAGAAGGCCTTGTGGACAATGTGAAGGGTCTTGAACTTGATCCTTGCAGCCACTGTGAGCCAATGGAGAGATTTCAGTGCTTGAGATATATGATCCCTGGGCTTGAGGCCAAGGATAAGTCTCACAGTCCTGTTCTGGATGAGTTGCAGAGGACGGAGAGTAGAGGCAGGAAGATTTAAAAAGAGGCTGTTGCAGTAGTCCAGCCTAGAAAGAACCAGAGCTCTTGAGACAGTGAGCTTCTGGCTAAGGAGAGAAAAGGAAGCACCTCTGAGGAGGAGCAGTTGGTATTTTGACTTCTTTGAGACGTCGGAAATGTGAGGGGAGAAGGAGTGTGTGGAGTTGACGATAACCCCGAGGTTCTTGGCCTCAAAGGCAGGAGCAGGTAGAGGGCCAAGGGAGGCTGGCCAGAGAGTGGCTGGAAAGAGGGGTGCAGGTGTGCCGATGAGGAGGATCTTTGTCTTACTGGCATTCAGGCAGAGATCATTGGTGGTGCACCACTCCTGGATTGCAGACAAGCAATCGGGGATGAGAAAAGGAGACGAGGCAGCAGAGGGTACCCAGAAAGCGAGCTGGGTGTCATCCGCATAGCACTGGAAGTTGAGCAGAGAGCAGCAATGCGGTGGGCGAGAGGTGCCAGGTATTTTTTAAACAACCAGGGAGAAAGGTTTGACCCCTGGGGAACACCAGAGGTGGAGAGGGAGTAATATAATCTTCCATGGTCTAAGTGTTGTTATTTTCACTAGCTTTATATGGACCTTGGGGTATTTCCTGTTGCAAAAAAGGCTGCATCACAAAACAAGTCTTGCTTCTTAAAGGGGATGTACTGCCATGTTGCAATCCCCTGCCTCCCATAGGTGGCATGGTGGGGTTAGCCAGGGGATCCTCCCCATGCAACCCCCAGGCCCTGTATCATGCAACTTGTGGATAAAACCAGCCCCCATGTTAGGCCCATCATCCACCTTAAATGTAGACAGGAAACTGTCATACGATGACCAGATCTTTGGAATGATCAAAGGGACTGTTTAGCACTCTGAGTGGGTCCTCCTATTCCAAGGACGCATTCTGCTGGGAAAGCTTCACTACCAATTTCACAGTATTCACTGTGAACCCACAGAAGCCAATTTCCTGGCCTAGGGCTGTTCCCGTATTTCCCAGTTGATCAGAGAATCCGAATGCTGGAGAGGCCTCACTACCATGTTGACCTGCATAATCAGAGTTCAACAGCCTTGACATATGAAGATAGAGTCGACCAAGTGAATGATCGTGCACATTACTCTGGCCCCTAGTGACCTCTGACTTGGAAAGTTTTGTAAAGCATTAATGTGTTGATGAAAATCCAAAGGGAAGGCTGAAGTAACGACGTAACTCCCATCTGATGAACTATTGGAACCTCTTGTGCGGGTGAACACCAGAATTGAATGGAACGTATCCTTGACCCCGATCTAGGCCATCCAATCTCTCTGCTGCAAAATGTTATGCGGGGGTCGTTCGATTTACAGAAAGTGAATCCCCTCTATTTTAAAGTGCCTGTTGAATACCCAGGGATTAAAGTGGTAGGGGTTGATAACCGGATGTACCCCCTCTGTCTCATTTTTTGATGAAGAGATTGCTTCAAAAGCCTTCATTGGAGGGATGACTAACAAATGGCTTCTTTCTACTCCTTTGCCCCACCTGGTCTCCCAAAGAGAACCATATGAAGTGGCAAAGTGATGCTTGATATCATGTACTACAACATTCTACATGGAATGTTTTCCAACTACACAGAATTTGTCCTGTTGCCCCCCCCCCCCACACCCCAGCCTTGGAAGAGAAGGCTGGGAAATCGCTTACTGTGGGGGTATGTCTGAGGCCCCTCAACCTACGACCAACATGAGCTCTCACTAGGAAGAAGAAAGGGACGAAGTCAGGCTCCAATTGGACGAGGAGCCACGTCTTCCATCCTCGGATTACTTCTAGAATCCTTGCCAGGCTAATTAGCCTGTAAGTGGCTTCTACTTTGCTAACCCTAGTGAAAACCTTAGTAAGATATGAGGCCACTCACTTAATTGATGCATGGGCCTTGACATGGGTAGCAAAATGTCCCGACACATGAAGAGCACGTATTGGGTATGTGGCCAGCTTCCATGGTTGCCAGTTCCACCAGTTTGGGGCTGACCTGGATCAGGGCGTTCTTCCTGCTTTCTGAACAAATGGCACAGTTTGCCTTTCTTAGTAGGTAAATGGCAACCTGAGGCCTGCCCTCCCAAGATCTTTGGGTGAATCTGCTCCCATGTTGCCTTGGTACTTTCCGCTAGATCTCGAAATGTAGCAATAAATAAGTGAAAATAATTTGTCCTGGCAGAATTGCCATGTGTGTCGATGCCCTTCTTGAGTTTCCCAAGGTACGTTGAGAGGAATTAAATCATCCTGGCGTCTATCTCTGGGTTCAATGTCGCTTTCCCTTCAGTAACATAGGAAAAGGGCACATTGTAAACGAGTACCCCACACTCACGAAAAGGAAATAAAAACATATTTATTCATATACATGGTTTTATTTCCTTTTCGTGTGAGTAGTATTGCATACATTGTTGTAAGTATACGTGAGACTACCTCTATATAACCCCTAATGTATGTTATTAGAAGTACTCACTGCCCTAACCAATATGCAAAATGGACTGCCTCAAACACATTAGGGCATGAACCCGACATGTTTCTGTCCAACAAGACTTCCTAGTTTTTGGCGTGTGGGTTACCCGTTGTTGACAATTTGCCTTTTTCCTATGTTATCCATGTTTCCCTGTTAGTAGGCACTGTCTACGTAGGATGGTTACCCGTTCTCTTTGCATGGCTTTCCCCTCAGCCCAGGATACAAGACATTCTGCGCTCCTGCCTTGCACCTCCCAACCCATGGGATTGCGTACCATGAACGCCACATACTATGCCACTGGTATGACTGGTGCCGTTCAGAAGACCTCGGATGACTTTTCTCCAGTTTGACCACTGGTTGACTCTCTATCCGAATTTCTAGCCCTGGAAATTAGACCATCGGTAATAGCTGGGACTCACCAGAGCGTGCTCTTTGTTGTTCACTCTTCCAATATGTTGTCTTTGATTGAACCCAGATCATCACTAGTGGCAAACGCTCAAAATGGAGAGTCCGAGAGCTCTTGTTAATTGTGGACTTGTCATCCCTCTTTGTCCACTACAAGTGAGTGGGACTTTTGAATGTGGAGGGCGATATCAAGGGCCACCCCTTATGACATTAATTAACTTAATGTTACTCTTCACTGGCATGGTTTCATGATTCATAAACAATAAAACAAAACTGATTATGTCATCCTGCCCATGGTGTCTGCAGGCCAGGAAGGGGAACAACCCCGCTCCCCCACAGAGATTAATACCCCTAGTCAAAGGCGAGAATGTCATATGTCTGTTTGCCTGTGACCTTATGCCTGGATGGTACTAAACCTTAAAGGCCTGTCTCCTCCTTTCTACACACGCCATGATCCCCGAGTTACCCAAATCCCCCATCGGGTTGAGTTGAGATTCTGGCATGAGCCCCTTTCTGCTTTTCCTGGACTGCACCACCAACTTTATCCCTAGAGGGTTCCCTTCTAAGGCCTCACCAAGGAAGGGACCCCTGTGTATTGTGCACTTTGAGAGGCTGTGAGCCTCTCAGAGTGTTGTGCAAATAAGCTACCCAGTGGTTTCATGGGAAAGTAACCTGGTCCATTTAGCTGTGCGAGCCCCAGAATATGTTGGAAGCAGGAAACCATGTAAAGTTGCGCAGGAACTTGCCAGTATCCGTTAAAGTAGGAGCATACCTGCTCCCTGGCCCAGAGTCCTTCCGAGGTGGAGCTTTTGCATGAGAAACCCTGACTTTCTTTGCGTGAAAGGAAACCGATGTTGCCATGAATGATGGTTAAAGAAAACCGAGGTGGTGTCTCACGATAACAGAGTTAATGCAAAGTATACAAGCACGCTCTAATGACAGACTATTAGTAGTGGCCAATGGTTACTCTGAGCCCAGGAAGCCTTGCACACAAGCAGCCAAGACCAGGTCTGGTGAGTAGGAGTAAAGTGTCTGGGTTCAAGGCTGATCACTTATCCTGTGTGGTTGCCCAGGAAGCAGTTTAGGGAAGTTTGAATGTGGTGACCCACAAGGAATGGGCGGCTGCCACATGTGTGAAAGGATGCAAGATTGTGACTGAAGGCTGAACGAGGGGGAGCTGCAGAAAAGCCTTTGTCAATCGCAGGGACGGGCCACAAAGCACTGACAAGCAACCTAAATTCTAAGACAACTCTGTGGAAGCTTTGCTGTGGCAGTCTGCCCAAGATCACACTCTGAAGGCGGATAACTACCAGGATCTGCATATTACAGCCATCTAAATAAACGAAATGGAACAGAGTGTGGTGCTGCCTACCCTTGACCCAGCAGGATCAGATGGTTTGCCGGCCTCCAAGTCCCTACTGCTCCCAGAACATGCCTGGCTGCTTGCCCTCCACTGCCTAACGCGAGCACAACAGAGCACTGGGACCTGCTAGCGTCAAGAGGCCTGTTACACAAGACCCCCCTGGGACTGGGACTCAGAGGAATTTACCTGCCCTGCACCCCTAGGCTAATATCTGCACAGTCAGACTACTGCCCCGATGCCAGCAGCTGCCTGTAGATGTGCTGTACCCCAGTATAAGAACACCTTTTGTCTTTAGTGGAACATGGGCTCTGGTCACTTTAAAGTTGTCCTTCCTCCATGGGAGCCTTCTTGTTTCGGCCCAGTTGCCAAACTGAAGACTGTCCCTGCTGCTGGTGAACTTGGACTTCTAAAACTATTGTCCAACTTGTTGAGAAGTTGCTTTTGCTTCTTATTACTGTGAGCACTTGCCTACCGTCTTTACACCTGTTAGAATAAACATGGGCTTTGGGACATTCTAACTTCATTAGGTCAGCTTTGTTGCCCGGAGGCCCCCTGCTGGCTATGCTCTTTCCTGGGCATCCCATCTCTTCCAAAAATATTGAAATACCCCCATTTAGAAAGTTTGTCGTCTGTAATTCTCTAACAACTTTTTTCTTGCACAGCAAAGACACAAATATTTTGACTAACAAATGATGTGAACATTGCCTTAATAGGTGTTGTAAAGTGTTTACTGCACCTTTACCCCCTGACCCCCTCCCCACTTTCTCGCTCTCCTGAGAATGCAGCCATACCTCCTCTGCCACATTTTACTTGTAGCAGAGTAGGGTGACCTCGAGGTCAGCCCTGTTGCCTAGTTGTAGGTAGTCTCCTCTCCCATCCTGAAGAGTCAGTCTCATGATATGGGGCAGAGGCTCGGGTCTCTCCCTGCTTGTGCCTGCTGCCACCAGCAGACTTGGGTTTTTGAGGGTGGCAGAATTGCCCCCATTCTCTTTGTAATTGAGCTCATGGGCGATGATCTCACACGCTCAATGGACTCCGGCCACCGAGGAACACACAACCGGTCTCAAATCGTTATTCGTCCGAAGAGAGTTCCCCCCTCATGCCCCTAGCTATGGCCATCGGGTGGGTCCCTATTTTACCTTTCACATTTAAGAGCAATAGCGCACAGCAGTGAAGCGGCCTCTAAAATACTCTCATTTTGTTTTTAATTTATAACTATGAAACTATTGACATTGACAATCAACATTAATAATTCAATAACATTTCATGAATATGCAACTGCACCATATACAAGTGCTTGTGAAAATCCCCCACTAGTAAAGTTATGACCATATATAATTAACAAGCAACATATAGGACTTCTCCCAACATATCATGGATAGTTTTTACTAATCCTAATCCGATTAAGGGCTAATCGGATAAGGATTAAATAGTTTTATGTCCCCTGAAGAAGTCGCTACCAAAAGCGTTCAGTATTAAGAATGTTAAAATCATGGACAAACAGTTCAAAAGCCCTATGTCGACATAAATAAATTTCCTCACAATCTAAAAGTACATGGCTCCAAGTTTCTAAAGTATTTGGGGATTGGCAGAGGCGGCACGTCACATTTTATATTGCAATGCCTCTGCGAGGGCCGATAGTATATAAAGTGCATAGTATAGTACAACAGGCGGGCATACATCATATTCTAAATTTTAGATCAGGAAAGGATCACAAGTAATGTGGTAAAGTATTATTTCCTTGCGGTTTAATGGCTGTGGACCTTATATATTTAAAGTGCTTCCTGTTGTTCGATCCAATCATATAGATGCGTTGTAAGCTTAACTTTATCATGATTACCTACTAGGTCCTCAGAACCAGTACCCATTTCCTCCAAATATTGTAGATATTTGGATCTAAATTTGTCTAAAGGAGTTGCCGAATTATCAGAGCTTGCTTGATTATAGGTGTTCAAATAATTAGTAATTTGGGGGCTTTAATATCTTTCCAAACAATTAGTTTCCTAAAACGGAGATTAGAAAATGATGATTGCAGAACAAATTCAACCATGATTAATGAAATGGGTGAAGAAAGGGGTAACCGTAAAGTTTTCTTCTAGACAAGACCTTCAAGCTTGCCGAGCTCTTTTCTAGAAGGGGTACGGATTATGTGATGACTCGAAGAAATTCATCCCTTCTCCCCAACGGAGCGCGCCCCCTCCTTGTGAGGCTAGGGAGGTAGGCTTGCTCCAACACCCTCCCTAGGGGTTGAGGCAAGTGGGACATCACTGGGAGAGACTCCCCCCCTTAGAGGACAAGGTCTCCTGTTCCTGTGAGGAACTCCCTACAGTTGTACACACTATGGCCTACATGACAGGCTATACAACATCAGAATACTGTGATGATAAAGACTGAGACGAAGAAACTCCACAGACAAACCATTATCCTTAACATGTCCCTTCAAATCAAAATATGCAACCCACTGAGATCAATTTGGTAAAAAACAGACTCTGTATGAAGAGCAGAGAGACAAAGGAACGCATGCACGGCCTAGAGAGCCCCCCCCCCCTCTGTGTAAGATTGGGAGGTGGCGGTGCAGGTACCAGAGAGAACGGTGAGTTTGAAACTAGCTTGAGACGAGAAACTGGAATGCCAATATAACGGCACAACCCAGGCATGAGAGAACAGCAGGGCAGGAGCCCTGTACGAGGGCGTAAGAGTGCACAGTCACTGTGCGGCCTTGACAAGAGAAAGCCACCGGGCAGGAGTCTGGCATGAGAGGCTGAGATGCCAAATTCACAGTGCAGCACCGACACAAGAAAGCTGCAGGGAAGGAGCCCGAAATGAGAGGATGAGATGCCAAAGTCCCGGTGCAGCCCCAACATGAGAAAGCCGCAGGGCAGGAGCCCGAAACGAGAAACTCTGACACCAGATCTGACACGCAACTGCAGAGAAGGCAAACCGAACATGGTCCGAGGTTTGAGAAGAGGTCGACAATGAACAAGGCTCCTAAAGATGTTCCCCTGCACAAGAGAAGGTAAAAGGAGAACGGGGATAACCGTAGATCAAAAAGATATCATATCATACAGAGCACTCATCCCAGTAAAAATTGGGAGAGAGACGTATCCATGAACCAGCCAAACCTATATTGTTGGAAAAGAGAGAAAGAAAAAACAACTCTGACATCCCTGAACTTAACTTATCAGGAAGCCAAAAATAGAGACACTGACAACCTAATTGTTAAAGTATTAAAGCAAGGAATAACAATACCCTGTGAGAAGGGGAAACCCACAAAATAAATCGTATCAGAAGAGGAGGATGTCAAAAGGAATGAACATTGTGAATTAAACGAGAGAGCCAGCTAAATAAGCAAATGGGACAAAGCAAGTGGAGTTCTAATTCACCCAAAGGAAACATTCACCTGAATAATAGTATCCTTCTAGGACATGCCAGAAGTAGCAACAAAGAATATATATTTTGGAAAAGAACCCCAAAAGGGGATCCCAAAAAGAAGGGAAATAGAAGAGTTGTAGAGACTAACAAAAAAAGTCACAAGAGACTATCTGAGAATTTCATATCAGTAAACAAGTCTACAGTTTGGTATTAAATACCCTCATGGAGAAGGCAGTCATTCTCCAGATAGTGTCCTTCTAGTAGTGGTTGGGTCAGTTAGGATAGTTTTTGGACAGCAGACTATTTCCTTTTGGACATGCACGACTGACTGACAAGCACTGTAGTCAGAAATATAAGTAGGGACCACCCATAGAGATGGAGAAAGTTAGGCATTATCCTTTACTTTAATAAAGATTTCTGAATCATGTCCTCACATGGTCTGTGTCCTCCTCCTGATTCGCCACAGTTCCCTTTGTAAAATTTGACAGGGGGAATTTTACAAAGCACAATATTTAGAATATATTTTTCTCATCTGGGCTAGTTAAGAGGGAAGTTTTGTTCTTAGGTCAAAATATGTAATTGGTAGACTATTTTCCATGAACAAAGACTATCCTAAATATATCAAATTAGGGGAGACAGTTAAGTTTATTATAGAAGTGGCAGGTGACTTTAGTAATTATTGTTCTCACAATTCATAACCACAGATTTACCAACATTGATAAGAAGATTATCATTCATATAATTCTCCAAATTGTAAAGGACCCGCTGAAGACCTTTTGATGTTTTATCCAAGACCATTATATTGTCTATGAAAGCCAAGTCCTTGATGGAAAGATGGGCAGTTTTCAGGGGAAAACACCTCGTGTACTTAAACATTAAAAAAATACTCTAGTGCTAGGGGGCAATGGCCCTCTTCCTTCAAATGCCTAGGTATGGAAAGGTAGATAGTCGCTCTTCCTGCTAGTAGGCTCTGACAACAAACTAAATGGGAAAAAAAAACAATGCTCTGCTTTTGGGGCTTTCAGGGCACTCGTGTTCCTGAGCTTTCTCGCCCCCCCCAATCCCCCCGCTACAGCACAAATTATCCTCCGAGGTCAAAAGACAAGTAACACATACATCTAGTGTCATGGACTTGGCAGAATGTGGCAATGACATCAGCACACCTGTAGGTGACCTGACATAGCATGCTACAAATCCTGTAGTGTGCTGGATCAGAGTCGCCCGTGCATGCCACAGGCTCCTCAAGCTCAGCTGTGACTGGGAGAGGGGGTCTACTGCAGCACTAGGTCACAACCACTGCTGGAGTCTGGTGATGTCGCATACCCCAGAAAGCTCAATATGCTAACAGTGAGGAGGGAAGCGGACATGGGTACACTAATGGCTGAAATAGGTGTGCAGTGGCACTCATTGGACCCCCCCCACACACACAGGTAGCCAAGGTGTAGTGGTGCAAGAAGCACTCTTGTTCTAGACTGAAAGACAGAACTTGAGGTATTGGTGAGTGCAGTGTGGGCCGGAAGTAACCAGTGCGCAACGAAACCTACATTTTGGGAGGGGCTAACTGGTAATGGGAGGGACCACTTTAGGAAATGGGCATGGAAAATGTTGGGGCTCCGCCCCCTCTGTTCTACCCCAAGTGTTCTCTGGCACGGGGCCCAAGTATCAAATGGTAGCAGCCCTGCATTACACATAGGTGCACACACTGTGATGTCGTCACATGACTCCCTAGTCACGTGTGAAGGAACACGGGGCAACAGGAAGGGGAGGGACGGGATATGACGTGGGGTAACCACTTCGGAGACCGTGTGAGGAAATAAAGGTTGTGTTGAACGAAGGCTCCGCGTCTGTGCCTTATTTCAGGGTGTAACGTTTTACACATCTCGACACTGGCGACGAGGAACTCACGCAGCGAACACACGGAAGCGTACGGCGTACGGCGGGTGGAAGAAAATATACACTCTCCGCCAGCTGAGACTCTCCTAGAAGTCCGAGCGAGGTCTCGTAAGCATCTGTCAACGGCGACAGGTTGGTCAGTGGGTGGAGCGCGTCGGCTCCCCGCGATTGTCACACGTGGTGCGCGAGTGGAGCGCAGTCGGCTCCTCGCGACCACTCCAGAGTGGCAGAATCATCCGTGAGTTGAGCGCGTAGGTTCCTCACACAGAGGCGCGTGAGTGGAGCGGGTCGGCTCCTCACAGCGTTTTCCCTCACCAGCAACGTGTAGGAATTCCGCGGGTGGAGCGCGTCGGCTCCCCGCGACGGCTCCTTTCTGGGAAAGGATTTGGCCCGCGAGTGGAGCGCAGTCGGCTCCTCGCGCTGAAGCGTGTGAGCGGAGCGCGTCGGCTCCTCACAGCGCTTCCCGCCAAAAAGGAAAGGCAGCAACCTCAGTGGGTGGAGCGCGTCGGCTCCCCGCGACGGCTCTTGTCCGTGGAAAGGATTTGGCCCGCGAGTGGAGCGCAGTCGGCTCCTCGCGCTGAAGCGTGTGAGTGGAGCGCGTCGGCTCCTCACAGCGTTTCCCGCAAAAAAAAAAAAAAGGAAAGGCAGCAACATCAGTGGGTGGAGCGCGTCAGCTCCCCACGCTCACACAGGTACGATCAATTTAAAGAGCACGCAAGTGGAGCACATCGGCTCCGTATACAAACACCACACGGAACATCCACCATCATCAGGCCTTCAAGTAAAACGTATTAATCTGTCATCCACTACACTTATTGAGTGCGCAATTATACTTTGTCTGTCATGCTGGATGACTCGTCTGAGGAATCACTAACAGTACAAGTAACTCCCGCCAAAACAACACGCACAAGCATGACGGACGGCCTGATATCACAACTGCCCCCCAATTTTGACCTGAGCGACACCAGTACACTGGGACCAAGGTGGAAAAAGTGGGTGAGGGATTTCGAAGTATGTCTCAAGGCGGTAGGGCCTTTGGAGGATGAAAGGAAGCACAGTTTGCTCACACATGCCATAGGATCAAATGTGAGAGACATTCTAGATGAAATTCCTGAAGATGACATAGACACTTACACCAAATTAAAGACAACCCTAACCAATTACTTCACGCCACACACAAACGTGGACTATGAGCGTCACATTTTTCACACCACTAAACAACTGAAAGGTGAAACAATGGATGCATTTGTGATGAGATTAAGAATAAAGATGAAACACTGCGATTTTAACAACTACTCTAATGAGGAAGCCCTTCGCTCACAGATAATTGTAGGGTGTGAAAGCAGTGACTTCAGAAAACGACTCCTACAAAAGCCTCGAAACCTGGAAGAGATTCGACTCCCTAGTCACGTGTGAAGGAACACGGGGCAACAGGAAGGGGAGGGACGGGATATGACGTTGGGTAACCACTTCGGAGACCGTGTGAGGAAATAAAGGATGTGTTGAACGAAGGCTCCGCGTCTGTGCCTTATTTCAGGGTGTAACGTTTTACACATCTCGACACACACAATTACACATTCACTCACTCTTTTAAATATCCCATTTACCATACACTCGCTCATTTACATGCACACCCAGCCCCCCATACATCATACACTAATTCACACACACACACACACACACTGAGCTAATATGCACTGCTAGTTTCTGAAAAGACTTTCCTCACGTCTCTGCCTACCAAAAAGCAAGTGTGCACATCAGCCCCTTCTCCTCAGATGTGAAAGAACTTATGTTTGCACACATCCGTGGGGAGGGGGCCTGATGTGTCCATTTGATCTTTGTTAGGCAGAGAGGTCAGGGAAGCCTTTCTTGAAACTAGCAGCTTTAAGGTTTTGCTGCGTTTGTGCAAATGCATTGTTCTGCACAAACGCAGTCAAACTTTTAAGTCGCCTGTTTCAGGAAAGGCTTCTTTCCCCTCTCTGACTAACAGAAAAGTCACCATTGAGTTAACCGGGCTTCAGCCCCGCCCCTCAGCTCACATTTGGGTGGGAGGGGTGGAGGGGGCGGGTAGTGAAGCCTGATTAGCTCAATGGCGTTGCGCGCCTCGTGGGGAATAGACCTGACGGAATCCAGCCTCTGGAACACGGTGGTGCTGTGCGTTAGGGGAGGTCATGGAGTCCCGAGTCGGCAGGGCTATACTTGAACGTGATTCATTTGGTTCAGTCCGGCCTTCAAAGGATATTTCGAATAAAAGCCTTTTTTTTTTTAAATCGCGATTTGGTGACCTGCTGGGTTTCGAGGGACTGTCTGAAAGTCATGTGGTGTTCCAAGGTGTGAAGTCACGTGCACATGGCGCTCATAAGTTTGTGGGCGTGACTGAGAAGGAGGCCCGCCCTGGGCATTTATGGTCGGCGCCTGGAACCATTGCTAGAGCGGTTTTGCTGAATGTATTTAGTTGATAAATTGAAGCGTCACGTTTTGGGGTGTGGTTTCCCTGCCCCTGCAGAGATGGCGCCCTGGCCGATACACAGCAGAGGTTTTACAGTGGATTCGGCTGCCCTTGGCTGGCTGCCAGTGGAGTGTCCGAAATGTCAATTCGGTATACCCAGTGCTTAAAGTGGGCCGGGGCCCTCCGGTCCCAGCAGTTGACGGCGGGTCATTGTCCCACCATGGGCGCAGCCGCGACGGGAAATGAGCCCGCCATCATCGAGGCAGGCAGCTGTGACTGACAGAAGTGCAGGGCAGTCACGGCTTTGCTCAAACGAGTTTGCGTGAAGCTGGGGCTAGCTGGCACTTGTTAGTCACAGCTCAGCGTCCCCACCCACCATTAACACCCCTTTGTCTCCACTCCCTGTTGAGCCATTTACAGGGCTGAGAGTAACAGGCACAACAGGAGTGGAGACAAAAGGGTGTTAATGTTTGACCCATTAACCCCATGACAGGACTCAATGCCCAGCCTTCTATGCCACAGCTTGGTTGGGACAGACGCCAGGGGAAGCAGGATAACCAGGGGGCGGAAGCACTCCGCAGGAGAGGGACACAACGCGGAGGGAAGGGGGAACAGAGACAGATGTCAGAATAAGTACAGGTGGGAGGGACAGGTGAGGGAATGCGGGGAGGCATGAGACCTTATGAGGGGACAGAGGAGGAGTTCACAGGAAGGAAGGAAGGGAGGCAGGGAGTGAGGTAGAGGGGGAAGTTATTTTAGGGGCCATTATAGCATTTGCCAGTGGAGAAACTTTGCTGAAAATGTTGGGGGGGACACGACCTCTGAAGGAAAGGTGCCCCATTGAAATGAATGGGGACAAAATAGTGTGCCATGAAAGTTGGGGGAACAAACACCCCACGCCCCCCCTAAAATTACGCCCATGGCATTTGCATAAACAGAACAGAGCTGAGAACTAATGCAGAGAACAACTTTGGCCTATCAGTGGAACCCAAACGCACACACGGCCTCTGCCCCGCTCCCACCCTCTCTTCCTCACACTGTCATAACCATCTCTTATTTCATACACAGCACCTCCTGCGAGCAGGCATTGCGGCCTTCGCTCCAGAGGTCACCCCAGTGCATTTAAAGACAGAACCATTTGTCAACTTTTCTGTTTGTTGGGTGGGGGGATATGATGGCCCCCGGTAGTGCGCTTTCGTAGCCAACATCTTCCACCCGTCACCTTACCCTGTCAGCAGCAGACCCAAGTTCAGGCGCTGTGCTCTGCAACCATGCCCTCTCTGCGTTGGGCAATGGCAGTGGTATACAAACTTTATGTCGAGCCCCCTATAAAAAAAGTTGTTGGTAGGCCTCCCTCCCCGAATGCAAGAACTGCTTCCATTTTTTATTTAAAACCATCAACTTTCTCTTTTTAAAAAGCCTCACCCTCAAGAGTGCAATTAAATGATTTGCCCATGGTGACACGTTTTGGTTGTACCAGCAGTGTTGCAGTATGCGCTTAGTTGTGTAGATGGGGCCAATCCTGTTCATTTTTACATGCTCTTCTTTAGGCCACACCTTCAAATTTTAGGCCACGTTCATCATGCAAGATATGCCCCCAAATGAGGCCCCCCCCTCAATTTCTTACCCCACTTAAAGCACTGGGCGTACCCATCTTTTACAGTTTTAGGAGCAAAGAAAGAGGACATCCCATCAGTGGGGCTCTACTGATCTAGTTTAATGGGTTGGTGCAGTCTAAAGGTTCGTTTTCTGAGGGGCATGTGAAATGTTTTTTTGATACTTTTTTGCATTAAAAGTTTATTTACCATTTACGACCATGGCAAGACACATTGCGATTTTACTTACCGAAACATTTCCATTCCAGATATCGTTTATCAAATCTGGACCTGGCCTATTTTTTTATAAAATATTTTTGCTACTATCAAAAATGTAATTTTATGCCCCTGGTCTGCACATGAACACTTTGGCATGGTCCCGCCCACCTAGTCATGTCCAGACCTGTCCATCGAAGTGGCAATCTTGACCTGTTTTGAGGGGTACGGAAGCTCGCACGGGCCCTGATAGCCAGGAGCCGCCTGAATCGCGCAGCGCGTGAGCAAATGGAAAAAGAACATCAGCTGCAGTGTCCACTAACGAAAATACATTCCCCGGCAACAATCCCTTAATCCAAGGACCGAGAGAGGACAAAATGTTAACACTTTGCCAAAAAAGTGGTGGGACTGTGAGAAATGAGAGCACGTGGCAATCACGGGAGAAGGGCAGCCTGCCAGGGTGCGCAGTTGCTCTGGTCTTAGAGGAGAAAGGCTGCGTCTCCTCCCTTAATCTCCTCCCTTAAGTGTCCTCGGCGCTGGCGTCAAGGCGTGGGCGAGGAAACAGCTCACCGCCCAGGCACTCGCTTTGACTTTGCGAGGTGGGCGGGCTCGCGGGGGGAGCGGGGCTGTCCTTGTGGGGGGAGGGGGGGGAGAGGACAGGACAGGACAGAGACCGTGCAATAGAGCTCTGGTAAAAGGACCACCCTAAATAAGAAGTTCGGGGGCAATTTCCAAATGTTTCGGAGGCACGAACTACAGCTGGGAAAACATGGCTGAGTGTGTCAACCAAGCAATGCTGTACTGTATTTGAATATTTTTAAATGCTATTGGGGCAGGTTTAAACTTTTTTTCGGGCCCAAGCGCAACCCCGTTGCACATATCTGATGACATCCAATCATTTTCATTTCTTCTAACACAGGGGTCACGGAAGTGACATCACACGACTCTTGACCTCTGATGACATCACACGAAGTGATGCCATTTGACCCCCACCCCAAATGACAGCTGAAGCGATATGATATGGCATTTATAACACCACCTTTCACCCCTTGATAAAACAGGAAGTGGCATCACATAGCATTGTTCCTAAGTACACTACGAAAAATATGGTTACGAGATCACTAATGTGATATACATTTCATACAAGAATGGGTCATCATATGTATCATTAATATCAGTGTGTATAGGCCCATATTACCAAATTACCGTGAATACAAGCAGACTTCCCAAGCCTAAGGATAATAATGTGTTATTATATAGCACTTAGGTGTAAGCGCTTTATATAGAACAAATATACATACAATATCACAGGCCGGTGAGTATCTACTTTTCTGGGTTCAGAGGATAGCAAAATACACACCCTTGGTAGGGTTCATAACTGTGTATTAAATCATTTAGAGTAGCGCTGGGAAAGCAGCGCACTCACACGGCATCCCATACTCTGGGCACTCGTTACCTCATACATGAAAACAAACATCCTGAACAGCATGCCAGGGAGATGGGAAAGATCGACACGTTGCAACAAAGCATTCATTGTGGCACAATAAAATCAAGTGCCACTTGATGTGCTATGGTCAAACATGTCTACACTGTACACAAGCTTTTAGGCACAAGGATTGTGTCAAGGGATGAAGGACGCTGAGATGGAATAAAAAACATGCCATAACTGCAACTTCCGAAAAGCAAAATGCCTAGTCCGAAATGGATGCTTATTCTACTCCAAATGCTTTTCAGAAGTTTGTCTGCATTGTGAATTTGATGTTTTTAAGAACAAACTAAATCAGTGACTCACCCCGTGAAGTGTGCCTGAAATAAAACTTTAATGAGTTTAGCAAATATTGTATAGAATTCTAGAAAGACAAATTATTTGTTATTCCTATTCTTTCTTATTTAGGGTACTGCTCAAAGTGTTACACGTGTGGAACCCCCTGTTTTTTAAGAGGCCTGAACAAGAATGCCAGCCTCTCCAGAGCCCAGGAGCTTCCATTAAAAAAAAAAAATAAAACATTTTTTACCAAAATTTTTTTTTATCTGTAGCAAGGGAGACATCAGGGGTCGCAGTTGTAACCCCCTGGCAAACCTCAAATGACACCCATGAAGGCTAGTGGTGTGGCCTGTGGTTTATCACTGGAAAAGTTGTGTTGTCCTCTACACAGGTGTGTTTGTGTTGAAGACAAGCCCAATGTACCCCGGGATGAGCAGAGCCCTGGATTTTGGAGAGTGGGACTGAACATCTCTCCCTCATGAGGCGCCACAGTACGGGTGAGAGCCCTCGTGGACACCATTGACACCACAAAAACCTGTTCATACTACAAGGAGCGGAGACATCGCCAGGTCCTTTCAGCTTTTTCAATTGAAATGGGTCTCGGGCATCAGGGAGGCCCCCAGAAACGTAACTACTTCTATGTTGCCAGTCAGCAGTCTTATAACATGGCAATGTGGTGCTATACACTTGCTGGCAAAGAAGGATGTATAGCTTTTCTGTGGGCTTTTAGTGTTTCAGCTCCCTGGCCATCTTGTGATAATTGGTGTCACATTAACCCCGCTGTATTTCTTTCTTGCCATTATAATACATGCACCCCATGGGTGGCTCAGACCGTTTTCCACTCTGTGAGGTGGCCCCAACCATCACATTTTCAGCTGGGCCTGCCAAGGAGTGTGTATCAAGTGTTTCTGTGCAGTGATCCCATTTGGGCTAATGGAGGTGAACATTTTTTTTTGAGAGGTATAAAGGTGTGCAAAGCCAGTGAACCCATTTAAGTCTGTTGGTCTGTTGATGACATGGCTAGTTGGAAATGAGACAAAGCAGGGTGACACATTCCAAATGGGAGTGGCCGGAGAGATGGGCCACTGATATGTTCCTGCAGAAATGCAGCACACAGGCCAAGGCACCCCTGGGAAGCTGGCGGTGGGTGGGACAACGGGGGATGCCGCTTCCTTCAACCACACAGATCTTACTCCCTTACCTGAAATATGTGAAGTGCAAAGGGAAACGTGTACAGTTAGGGTGTGCCTGGCACCAGGGGATGGTGTGATCGTGCTGCACATCGATTGCATTGAGGCAGCTGGGAGGGTAAAGTGTGGACTTAGATAGAGGGTGACTAGGAAGAAGATGGACACTTAGAAACAGGTCTAATCAGCCCAGTGACCATAATAGGAGGCCTACCTCGAGCCTAGTGATTGGACATGCCCAGACTTCACCATGGCAACCTTATGGATCAGTTCATCTGACGGTTGGTGGAGTGGTGGAGGGGGCGGGGGGGCAAATCAATGGTCAGTTGGGAAAGTAATGCTAAAATGGAGAATCGGCTATTTGGTTTATTTGCAGATAAGTCAATGCCGTTTACTAGAGCACTAAATATTCACAATGATGCATTTAATATGACAAGTAATGTAGTCTCATAAACACAAGGTCCCAGAACACAGTGTGTTTGCCCAAGGAACCAAGTCTGCCCTATAATGCAATCCTTCTGCCCCCCTCCCCCCGCATCCCCCCGTAGCCAACTCCTCCCTTCTCGTAGGCTTCCGCAACCGTAGACCTGTCCTGCGGAACGGACTTCGAGCAAGCACTCTTACAGTTCAGAAAGATAACCTGGAGAAATACTCACGGTGATGCACTCCTAGGAATCGGAGCAAACATCCGTCCCACTAACCATACTTTGGACATGTAAGTAGTACACACTGCAGGTTTTTGTATGTGCCCTACGTGCTTCATAAAATGTGGGATAATGAGTACGTTTATGTCACGCCAAATGGATGAAGCTTTTAAACCAACACAACTTCTGGGGAGTTGCTAGCAAGAGATGTGATATCTGAGGAGTTGCTAGCAAGAGATGTGATTACTGAGGAGTTGCTAGCAAGAGATGTGATTACTGAGGAGTTGCTAGCAAGAGATGTGATTTCTGAGGAGTTGCTAGCAAGAGATGTGATTACTGAGGAGTTGCTAGCAAGAGATGTGATTACTGAGGAGTTGCTAGCAAGAGATGTGATTACTGAGGAGTTGCTAGCAAGAGATGTGGTTTCTGAGGAGTTGCTAGCAAGAGATGTGATTTCTGAGGAGTTGCTAGCAAGAGATGTGATTACTGAGGAGTTGCTAGCAAGAGATGTGGTTTCTGAGGAGTTGCTAGCAAGAGATGTGATTTCTGAGGAGTTGCTAGCAAGAGATGTGATTTCCTCGAAAAAAAATCCATCAAATTTGATTCATTGCATTTTTTTTGTGGTAGATTTTGCCGCACATATATGCGGGGGATACCCCCGCAGCCGTCCCGCATAACTCCCCCACATTAGTTCTTACCCTAAACCCACAGCCCACATATATTTGGGGCAAAATTAATTGAAAAGAATTTGATAAAATCGAATTAGAGTCATTCTCCCGTGGCAAAACCGCCCTATGCAAGAAACACACCATAATCTAGGAGGGTATGGACTGTTCTTCTCTCGTGATGCCTCAGTCTGGATGGCCACATCTGTATGGATGAAGGGGGAGACTAGTGTACGGTCAATCTGGCTCCGGAACAGGTGTAAGTGGATAGCCGGCATTACAGAGGATAGCCGATAGATCTCGTCCTAATCGCTGCATTTAACAAAAAAAAGGAATGGAATGTTGCACATATGGAGAATATGGTCTTCACTAGACGGGGTCATCAACATGTCATGGGTGATAGTCCAGGGGGAACGACCCAATGTACCACATCACACAGATGGCATTGATGAGCAGGCTGCTGCAGGGCCGCTGTAGCTCTCCAACATCCAGGATTGAAGGCCCGTGGCAGAGTGGCCATGGGTGCTGGACTATGACAAATACTGCTACTTATTCAAAAATTGTGCCGGGTCATCGGGTTGACATCTTTGGATAGATGTGAGGGAATGTCCGATAAAGTGACTCAACAGGATTCAGTTGAGCGAATGCAGAGAAGGGGCATGTGCTCTTCCGCTGCCGGCTTGGGACATACTCAACTGGTCAGCCGCTCGGTATATATGGTATGGGAACGCAGCCGGACACACGCAGTTCGGGGTGCATGTGAATTCTATGAACTTGGTCCCAGATCTGGAAACAGAATAAGACTTTGAAACTGGGGGAGGACACAAAACTGGACTTTTTACAGCCGCTTCAGAACCACTGCTATTCAAGACAGCCAAAAAGGGGGATACTGAAACTGTGGAAACCCTCAGTTACCCATCAATCCTGTGGGAGGGCAAACCTGAAACAAAAGGATGGAGAGGCAGTTCCATAACGCCTGGTCCAGGATTCCTGCTTCATACCCTACCCCCATTTGATAATAACTTGGACCATTCTGTTTTCTTAACAGAAATCTGATCCATACTGTATTCTGTTTGATGTTACTTCTAATGACCACTGACCTGGTTATTGTATTGCAACATTATTTGTCCAGCATTTTCTAAATGGTGAACATGCCTTCTATGACTCGACCTATTCTGAATTGTAGAGGTTCTGCAGAAACTTCTACTCAATAGAGGTCTTTTGTTAAAGCAACTCCACTAACTGTATGTCGATGACCTTCCTTAATCCTCACAGCATTGTTATGCAATTGTGGTTTGTTCCGCGTTTGCTTGCCATTTCATGGTCTCTTGAAACACTGGGGATTTGGGGGGTCTGAAAGAGTGGGCTTGGTAAGTGGTGTAAGAGGGAAAATGCAACACAGCTTTTGTGTTAAATTGTGGATGACCTAGCTCCTGTGTTATATTATATTGATTTATACCGTGCACCACTACCACGCAAGAGCAGTCTCCAGGTGCTCACGTGGCTCTGCAAGAAAAAGGACAGGGTTGGTTAGTGAGGGAAGAGTGATAGGATAGGTCCAGAACCAGGAGAAACTGACGTATGTGTGTGTTGGTTTACGGATGGTTGCTTGCGTACACTGGCTTATTGTATCTGTACGGGTAATGTCCAATGCCTGGGTTGTTTCTATGTGACTGTTTGTTATGTAGGAGTGTGTCTGTGTTTTATGTGTAGGTTGTATGGTATTTCAGGTTGTGCGCACTGGATTGTTGTATCTGTATGGGTAAGTTCCGGTGTCCAGGTTTTTTGTTGTAAGCTTCCGTTACTTGCGTTAGGTGTGTGTTAGTTTATAGGTTGGCTAGCCCAGTGGGTATGTATACTGTTTGGTTGTGTGTTTGAGGAAGCAGGAGATGGGTGGTTAGTACATTGGCTACTCTCCAAGTTCTTCTATGTGGCTAGCCTACACAATTCTATATAGTGATATGCATGGTTAACTTCACGGTCCAAGTGTGACGCGTGGCTAATCTTCAACAAATGTATCTTAAAATGCTGCATGGCTCTGTGGTCTGTTTCTAGGTGATTCGTCACAAGGGCCCTTGGGGGTACCAAAGTAGATCCTTGGGTGTCTTTAGTCAAAGGGTGTGTGTTTCAGGTCTTGATTTAGAAGTTAGTTACAGCGGTGTAGCATTCTGATGTATGATTTCTTTTGAGAGGGGTGTTTTCAATTGCAACATGTGAGCGCTTAGATGGAATAGTCCTAGAATTCGAGCGTGTTAGTGTAGGGAGCAATCAGTATTGACCTCAATGGGCCTTTGGCGCATCCATCTGGTTTAACCATCCCAATGACAAGGTTGTGGATGTACCTCAAGTCGGTTCAGGGCTTTAAGTGGGCCAGGGCTAGACAGGACTCAGCCTTGGCAGTCTCCAAATATTTGTGTTGAGCCAGAGTTCTGCCAGGGTTCTCTGAACTGACCCCTCCCTTATTACATTTCTTTAACAGTAGGAGTGGCAATACTGTTCTTTACCAGTTGATGTCAACTTCAGTAATGTTTAGAATCACATCAGTTAAAGAAATTTTAAATTAGGTACTTTTCAAACAGGAAAGAGAAATTATAAGAGAATGACATTGCTCTAATGACAACCACTCTTTGGTTTAGCCTTGTTTTCGATTGTAGAAATGTGGTGGTGCTTGCTTTGACGCCCACGCCCCACAAGAATCGAATCTTCTTTCCTTGGCAATAAGGTTTATCTCTTCCTTAGCTGTCTTTAAGAAAGCAATCAAAACTCTATTCTTCAACTCACCGGACTAACTTCTGCCCAAAAATCGGTCTGATTTCCCCCCCTGTATTCCCACCATCTAATTCCAGCTGTCGTTTTATGTTGTCTTTTACATGTGTGCTCTGAGGCCCACGGGCTGTGATGCGTAACACAAATCAAATAAAAACATTGTTTTATTTTGGCCACATTTTGTATTTAAATATCATTAGAATGCCTTTAATTGGTATGCATGAACAATGGATTTCTTTCTGAACTGTGGGATTGCATGGTGTATTGACCTCTTTTGATTTTATGTTTTGTTTGAAATTTGAATATATTTATTTTGGTGAACTTTTTTTTTTTTTTTTTTTTTGGTCAACATTTTTACGCACATTAAACATATTTAAATACATCGTTTAAAGCGGAATCCTTTCCATTTCATTGCACATATTTAAACTTGATTGGCTCTGTTAGGTCACTCCTTTAATTACACAGGCCACTCCTCTTTTAAGCTTTACTACTTGGGATTTGAGGCTATGCGAGGCCCTTTTTAGTCTCCACTCCCAAACATTGCTTCAGGACACATTGGAGCCCCTCCTCGATTTCTTATCCCACGGAGAGCACCGAGTAGGTGGATTGTGAGAAGGCACATGGAATGGGTTGGTATTCCCTGCAGCAGACACCGTCTAGCGCCTGATCCTAAATCCACATTGAAGACAAACTTGACTGGGCGACATTTTTCTATAGTGCAAAAACCCCTGTAGGGACGCTGAAAAGCATGGTTGCAGTGGGACACTTGTCAGCAAAAATCATAGAATACACAATTGCAGTAGGGGCCATGGGAGCAAAACCCAGCAGGCTGAATTAGAACTGCAGTGGGACACCTGTGAGCAGTAGGTTATAGGGTAGAAAGCTGAATGTAGAAATGTTACAAAAACATGGCGGGTTTATACATTCTGCATTACATATAAATGTGTTAATGTTTGTTTCAGAAAAAGTGCTGCTTATCAGAATGTCCATAGGCGGATTGGAAGGCCGCAACAAGTTAACCTGCCGCCTTCTCTCCTAGCACTGCCGTGTGCACCCTCTCCTCAATAGTGCCAGTGAACCTGCTTCCCCCGCTCCTCCCTCCCACCTGAGCATTACCCTTCCTCCCTGTCCTGCACTTCTCCTCCTCCCCCTCTCCACCTTTACTGTTACTGCACTTGCACGCTCTGAATTGTCTCATGACATGGATCTTTATTGTTTGTCTTCAACCCTGTTCCCACCCCCTGCAACCTCCCCCCACTCCCCTCCCTTTCATTGTTATGGTACTTGCACAATCCGAATGTCTCAAGACCTAATAGGAACGTTATTGGTTTTTCTTCCCTGTACCTCCCACTCCCTTGTCTCGATGCGCCTTGAAACACTGTATAGGCGCTTTATAAATAGCCAATAAATAAAATAATGAAACCAGCAGTGCCTGTGTGAATATACTGTAGTTCACAATATTCTGAAAATGGTCACAGCGCTAATTAAAGGGGAGCACACCCAAGGGCTGGACTGCACCACTGAGAAACCAGACATGTAGTCAACAGACCCAGGGCCCTCTAGAGACAATGGGGCTGGGAGAGCGTCTGTCGCATGTCACACTTGGTACCACCGGCCGAGTTTTTCGCTTGCCATGCGACTTGCTGAACCAGGACCGCTCTTAAACTGGTCCCTAGTAGGCCAGAAGTGGAGGCGTCGTACACCAACCATGGACATAGCGTCACAGATATTTCCCACACGCTGCTCGGTTTGAAAGGGAACTCAGCAGACCTGTCTGATTGGGAGGGTCGAATTCGCCGGAGCGTCTTCACCGTCTTCCCAGGAAGTATACTTAGCAACAGGGCGCACCATATTCTCAAGGAGCGCGCGCGGGCAAGACGGACAGCAGCACGTGTTTGGGTGGGATGAAATGCGAGGGTGACGACAGAGCCAAGACGGGCCGCTGACCCTAGAAGGAGACGGCCAGGGGGGCCCTGGCAGCTGCGGCGGAACTCGGGAGGGTAAGCAAGAAGACTTGCGTGTCTGACGTGGAGAGATGCTATTTTCTGGTCCTCGTCTCACCGTGCACTCCTTCCTACACATCACCACTCGCACGCCCTGGCCCTCTGAGTCATTGACTCGCAGGTACGGACCACTCACCTGCGAGGCATTCTATCGTGCCCGGTTCTGGAGTCCGTTTAAGGAATCGAGGGGGCGGAGGTCTCCTCAGTAGTTAGTGCGTCATGTTTTGGAGGTCTTTCAACATATTCTAATAATAACAACATCCCTACTTTACATAGGGTGTCATGCCGGAATCGGCCGATTTCTAATCGCTGTAACAATCTGTTGTATTTTCAAGGGCACAGGGCACTCGGTGTATTCCCCTGGCGAGAGTGCAGGGCTGAGTTGACCCCAGGCTCGCTGAACTGTACGTCCGGCAAATTTGAGGGCTCGGGGCGTTTTCTCTGGGGCACTCGCTCCAGCCTTTGGCGCCGGGTTGGGAGTTCTGTTCACATTACTGGAAGCCTCATTTGGAGTACTCCCAGCTTTGAAGGACAGTAAAGACCGGCTGAGGACAGCCATGCCTGCAATACAATATCGCACTAATATGTTGCTCTTTTTGTTGGAATCCTCCTGCCTCCAACAGCTGGAATTTAAATGTGCCATGTCACCAAATCTGAGGGATAAGGGTAGACATTTAGAATGGAGTCCTTAAAACTCGCACATGCAATAGACATTTCACAGAGAAATGCTGGATCTGTGGGGATTATGCAGGAAGATCAGGCAGGCAATGGGCGGCGTGTATTGGTCTGATTGGGTGCATCTACACCCCACAGATGTTATTGGGGCCTTATATCACGGACTGTTACCATTGGCATGACTTCCAGGCACTCTGGCAGAGACAAGAGAGTGGGTTAGGTTAGTGGGTATAGAGGGAAAATACAAGATAGCTGTGCTGTTGTGTTGATGTGTGCCAACAGGAATTAGCCTATGCTCTGCGTGCAGGCCTGTTTCCATGTGTCAAGCGCACAGAGCATTTGTGTCCAGAAGGGTGTAGTTTCCTGCCGCCATTTGGCAGGGTTATTCAATTGCTGTATGTAGTGTCTTAGTTGGTAGGCATGTAGTGAGTTTGAGCTTCGAGGTTGAGAAGCTTAGTACACTTGGTTTGTCTTGGCAACGTGGAGGATCCATCCGGTGTTGCCATAGCAAAGTCTCAGTCGTGGGGGCCCGCTGATAAGCAGTGGTCGAAGAGAGCGGGAACAGTCGGGAGCGGTGTTCTGGTACTTTGATTTTTTACTGTTAACAGCACCACTACTTTTTGCAACCATTTTCACCATTCCGGAACTGTTCTTTGCGAGGTTGAAGCACACTTCTCCACTTTACCAGCAGATATCAGTTGAAGCTGAACTGAAATCTGTTTCAATTCAACCAGCATGACTGCAAACCTTGAAAAATGTGATGCACGTGACATTGCCCCCTCCCTTCCTACTCTGTCTTCCCCGCCAGAGTCACAGTTCCTCCACTTTTTTGGTGCACTTCTAGCTGGGGCGGGCTAGCAGGGAACATAGTTCCACTACATTTCAAGCACTGCCCATAAGATATTTGTGAGCTGATGCCCTGAGACTCACTGGAGTAGGCTAGCATCTATGACAGTGGACCGCGTGGAGTTACAGGTCTTTTATGATAGTGGGGGAACGCAGGAAAAAACAGGAAACCTAGGGCGCATGCGGCAGTGGGTACAAAGTAGGCAACAGGTGTTCCGAGTAGAGACTCAAGAGAGGGCAGAGTCCCTGTGGAATCCCTAGGGACAACCCGGCATTCTACGAGGTCAAGGTGCAATATCTTGGAGCCAATCGTGTGAATTACATTGGGCAAGAGGGAGCAAAACGTGGTACGGCACAAATTGCATCAGGCACCAGGGGGCAAAACCGCAGTTTGAAACCAGGGAACAGAACCTCAGAGGGGTAAAAGGACAGCGAGACACAAATAAGCTAAATTACAGTGGGACTCCTGGCAGCAAAACCCAGCAGTGAGAAGCATAGTTGGTTACCTGGGAGTAGTACAGGTTGAAAAAGGCAAGCAGGTTAGCGAGGTGCACAAGCAATCAAGCCACGTGTAACAAGACATAAAGTGGCCCACAATGCATGACGAGGCATACAAAAAGATTAGAAGTTGTATTAAAGAAAGAAAATGCATAAGAGAAAACCGCCCGGCCTCCTCCCCACACTCCTACTACTGGCATATGCAGACAGCTGCCATCTCCCTTTGCCACAGTCGCAGTCTCTCACCCACTCATAGATACTGTGCGAAGATATCTGGGAATTGGCAGATGAAGGAAGGAAGCAGGTTGGTAACACCATTTTGATACCATTGGCACAATGTTAAGGGTTGTCGAAGGCATGGGCATCTGGTTCAGAGAAAAAGGCTGCAGGAGAGATGTGGGAGGGGCAGAAGCTCGCTTCACCTGTTGGTTGGCAGGCTTGGTGATGTCCCAAAGATCGTTAACCTGCTGAGATGCTGCCCCTGACTAGGTCCTGCTGGGACCTCTGCCTGGCAGCGAAACCACCTGTGTTTGATTCGTCAGGTGATCGCGGTGGGGGGCACATTCCCCGATTGTTTCTCCCAGAAGTTCACCCCAATGTCTTCAAAGGGTCTCAAAATGCTCTCCAATGGCACACTCGGGCACAGCCAAAAATGAATCCACATACCCACCCACCACCCTTATCTGGTGTTGCGGTGGCTCTAACTTCAGTAACCTTTGCAGAGGGTTCTTCATGCTGCATGAGACGAGAAGCTGGAAAGAAAAAGGTGGAGTGTGGATTCCTTGTGAAGCTGAATACCCTATTGTCTCACCGTATCAAGTTGTGGCAGCCGCAGGAAGGAGACGAGAAGGATGCTGTCTGTGAAAGAAATGAGGTTGTGGGGAGCAGGTGGCACAGGGGTAGGATCTTAATCCCTCAACACTGCAATCTTGCATCCGCAGCACCTCCGCCCCCTTCCAAGGTACAGGTATGCTTGGAAAGCTTCCCATAGGACTGAAGAATGGACCCTGGCAAAAGGCATTAGACCAAGTGGTTCCAATGCAAACCAGAGCAAGATCTGTACCTTCAGAGACGAGGAATGTCAAGGCTGCCCAGATCCACATTTAAATTGTCTGCTGATCACAGACCAAATCGCCCTCATTTGGAAGGGTTGGACCTCGATTTACTTTGCTTTCGCTCAGAACAGACAGTTTTAAGCTACCCTGTAAGAGGTAGATCTAGTCCGTAGAAATTCCTCATGACGGCTATAAAGGGTGCTGCTGTAATTGTTGACAAGGCCATGACACCCCAACACATGCTGTAACATACATGCAGTCCAATAGCTTTCAAGAACTTACACTCAAAATGACCTACATCAGTAACCCACCAACACAGAACTTTGCATATTCTGACAAAATGTGGCAACCGGTTTTGCCATGTATTCATGGGTGATGTCCCAAATAGGTGATTGCTACTCCACGTGTTCCAAATCTCCTACAATCAAGCGACCTGAAAGTGTGGTCATTAAACCCTACATTTTTGTTACACGTTGCCCCACCATCAAATACACCTCTCTGTGTCTACTGTGCAGCAACATTTTCCTCATTCTCCCGTTGATGGCACACAATTAGCGGCTGAAAAATTCTTGCCATCTTGTAAAAGGCTAGAAATGGTTTTGGAAGTGTAATAGGAATGCTCATTTTACCGGTGCAGATCCTTGAGTGGACTTTTTTTCGTCCTGTGCCCATGCCCAGGTTTCCAGAATGAACGTGACGTAACTTAGTCTTGTATGCATGTATCTATGTATGGGATGTCTAAAGCACAAACATAGCCCAGGAGCAATGAAGCTCTGTACCTAGGGGACACACACATGTAGTTACAAGTAGGGGCGCATCGGTAGTAGAGGAGTTTGGATGGATAGGGTTGCCCAAAGGGGGGAGTTATTAGAGCTGAATGGAGTGATTCATTGTAGACATGTCTTTTGTAGAGTATTCAGGCCCTTTCTGAAATATACGATGGAAGGGGTCTGTTTTAACTGTTGGTAACTTGCTCCAGAGACAGGTTTTGTTTAGAGCGACTTCTGTTATTGCGGCTCTCTCTTGGTGCTCAATTCTGCAAAGGAGGTGGATGGTTAGATTAAGTAAGAAAAGAGGGAACAGTAAAAAGCAAATACTGAGGTGTTGATGTGCGCAGATCAGAAGTACCAGTTGTGTGCGTGCTACTGAGGTTCAGGCAAAGCTGCTTTAGGGCTTGTGGGGTTTCTGTTGTCATGGGGGAGCCCCAAGGTGGCAATGTGGTTAGATGTATACTAACTGGGTTTGCCCTGTGAGCATGGGTGGGACAGGGGTTATACAACTGTGGGATGGTTGGCAAAGTGAAGAGTGGTGTGGGTGTATGTGTGTGTGAGTGGAAGAGAACGGGAGAGAACGAGAACTGTTCTAGCGTGTGGATTGCTGCTCTGTGTATGCTTGCTGTTATATTAGTAGTCATTTGTATAGCGCCGTTATCCCATTAATATAGCCTCAATGCGCTTGTGGTGGGAACGCCCTTGGGGGACGGAAGTCCACGGTGTGAGAAATTGCGTGAAGGCTAGAATGTGTGTGTGCATTTGGCCAAGATAAGGAGTTATGAGGACTGCTCGGGCTCCACAAAGCTAGCCATGAAGTCAGGAACATGGATGATGGGTATTGATTGGGAGTGGGGGGGGATATGTGCGATAGCAATAAAGACTCTTAAAAGTATCCAGCAAGACCACATTTTGCCCTATGTCGTTGCTGCATTCTGATGGAAAAGAGGTGTTGTGAGCTTTGTTTAAGCCTGGGGGGGGAATGCTATATGTCCAGCAAGACCGACTTTTTCCTCATAGCAGTTGCTGCTTTCTAATGCATGCAGGTGGGTTGCCATGCCTGAGGCCAAAGTTCAATGAAGAGGTGCGTGCATACATACATTGAGGCTCGGAAGGAGCCTCGTCTTTGAAGTAGTTGGGTGCTAATGTCATCTGTAAAAGGCTGCATTATCTCTAGGTGAAATAGAACATGCTAGCCTAATAAATCTTTTAAAGCTATCATCCTGGACCTTATGATTCCAATTCTAAATATCTTCTGAGTGCATTTATCAGCAATCCCCATAAGTCGTTTGACAGTAGACAGGCTAACAGCATGGATCCTCTAGATGTGCGGTTAAGGCGTGGGGTACAGTAGACGGGAGTACCAAGTACTTATTTCATGCCCTTGGCAGGCTATCCTAATACATTTCTTGAGATGTATACTGCCTACCTTCAAACTGCCAGGAGCTATATACAGGATGTGTGCGCACACCAGGCTGAGAGAAAAGAGGCCAGGTGGGCTGTTGTGTGTTAGTGTATACCAAGTAGTGTGCGGATTGAGTGTGCAGTGCAGGCCGGCATGACAACGGCCAGCATCCACCTGTAGGTGGATGTACACGTGACTTGTTGGTGTTTCTGATGTGGGTGTGAATGATGCCATGATGGTAGAAATAGGGGTGGGGAGAGGGTTTCAGTTTGTCATGGGGAATAGCTAAGTTTTAAGGTCCTTCCTGAAGGAGAGATAGTTTTCAATGGGGCGATGTGGAGTGGAAGGGTGTTCCAGATGCAGGGCACTTGGACGGAGAAGTCTAATCCTCCCAATCCGGTGGAGTTGTATTGCAGGATAACGAGGAGAAGAGCAGAACCAGATCTGAGGTTTCAGGTAGGCTAATGGCGTGAGTGTATCGGGGAGGAATTCTGGTCCGAGGTTATGGAGGGAGCAGTGAGTGATGCACAGGGCTGCAAAGGTAGTCCGTCGGCCAATCAGGAGCCAATGTAGTACTCTGCGTACGGGGCTAATATGTTCTCTTGGTGAGAGGGCAAGGAGGAGACGGGCAGCAGAGTTTTGGATTCTTTGGAACTTCCGGAGGTGGTATGCTGGAGTGCCTAAGTAAACAGAGTTTGCATAGTCTATGCAGGAGAGCATGATGGCAAAGGATTGCATACTCGGTGTGGGTAGGAGAGGTACAGGAAGATTCTCCTGAGGATGCGTAGGTGGAAGAGGCAGGTACTGGGCATGGAATTGATGTGGTGGGAGAGTGATAGATTTGAGTCCAGCATGCATCCAAGATATTTTACAGAGGTGGATGCTGCAGGAGCAGGTCCTAAGGAGTTTGGCCAGGGGATCATTTGGGGAAGGAGAGAGGATTTGCTGCATATTAGGATTTCTGTTTTTCCAGGTTCAGGAGGAGATGGTTGGCCTTCATCCAGTGATTGATTTCAGACAGACAGGAGGTGAGGTCAGGGCAGGGGAAGGCTGGCGTATTAGGGATCTTGAGAATTATCTGGGTGTCATTTGCATGTTTATAGCAAATAAGGTTATAAGAGTGGATGAGTGCAGGGTGTGGGCTATGGTAGATATTGAAGAGGAGGGGAGAAAGGGGGGGGGCTCCCTGCGGGATCCCTTTCGTAACAGGGCAAGTGACTGAGGTGAAAGAGGGGCGGGGGATGAGCATCATTAGTGAGCAGCTCATAAGGAAGGAGGTGCAAGGTGGACAGATGGAGAGTGATGAATTGGTTAGTGGATGGAAAGGGTGGTTAGCAGAGGTAACGGCCGGGTTTACAGCATAGAAGGAGGAGGTCTTCTCTCTTCTGGCAAACATCTTCCCAACAGAGTATAGCACCCCCTTTCCCCATCTTTAAAACCTAACATTATGGAGAATGCTATATATATATATTTCACCCATCCCTACCACGCACTATGTTAATGGATATTTGTACAGTGCACTGTCACCACCGGAGTGGTCCCCAGGTGCTCCTATACTGAATGTCTATAATATTTTAAGTGTTGCGGGGGGGCACTCGTTGTCAAACTACTCTTCCTCTTGTAGACTGTAGGTACCAGTAGATTCTCAGGCTCTGATACTTGGTATTATTTGCGTGTGAAATGGGGATTTGCATGCCAGTCTGCCCACAAATCTCCTTTTGGCGTAGAGGGATTTGCAGGCAGAATGGCACACAAATCCCTGTTTTACATGCAAATAATTCCATGAATCAGGGCCTCAATCTTTTGAACCCATGTCTCTGCTCTGTTACCACAGTGATGAATTCGACATGTTTTTTTATTTCAAAATGGCTGCAAGGTTTACATTCCATACACTGCCTCTCCGATACGTGGCCGGAACCTCTCAAAAGTTTGGGGAAAGTATGCAGTCCTCTCTTCCATACCATTAGTAGCGTGACCTTTGCCAAGCCTTAAAATCCACACCAAGGGGTTTGTTGTTCTACCTCTCAGCACTTGAGGGTAGAAGACGCGTGGTGCTAGGCTCCTTGCACTAGCCATGGTCCGTCTTGGGCTTTGGGGTCCTATTGAGAAACTCGAGGGAGGAGCTTCTCAGAACAGCGAAGGTAACGCCATTGGGAGACTGAATGTCCAGAGCTGCGGCCAATAGAACGCCCTGGAATTTTCCCTACTGTACCACCCCTTGCCGTCCCCCCGTCCCCCCAGCCCCTCGTTGGTTGATTGGACATCCTCAAGGTTTCATCGTTTGAGCACGAACGGGTGTATCGTATGATGTGTACACTAACTACTATGCAATCAATATGTACAGTTATTTGGTTTGTTAAACATTGATTGCGTGGGTATGCATCCCGGTACATTCTTTAAATAATGAAAATCAAGTAAAATATACTAAAAATGAAACCCAAAACATGTTTAAATGTGACACACACACGGTGTATCGCTTTGTTGCAAGCGGAAACCATTAAATTCATAGGTCAGATCACACAAGGAACCCACCCCTTGTTATCAACCACCTGTTCAGGAAGGCATTAACTGGATAACAGACTGATGTGGTTCACCCATTCACGAACCATTCCCATGCGTCACATTCGCTCAGTTCATAATATTTTTAACTGTTCTTAGCAAAAATGTAGCTCTTAAAAAAATATACAATTAAACAAAGAATGTAAAATGGGAGTGCTAGCTCCAGAACGTGGGCACGCATAGGATTCACTAAGTGTGTCCAGCTGCAGGGCAATCCAAGTCCTGTTCCTGGCTCAGCTGTAATTTTAAATAGAGTTAATTACTTATAATATCTTGAAGGATTTCCATACTGCTCCAAGGATGGGCAGAGCAGGATCGCCGATTGTTGCAGGTTCTTGCTCTCGCAGGCTAACAAAGCACTGACCCAGCCTTTCTGGCAACTGGTCAGACGGGAGTCCTCTCTTTTTTTTTTTTTTGAAGGCCCACTCTAAAAATCACAGTTTTAAAATCCAAATCAGCCCTATTCACTGTAGACGATAGAAATCTTGTTGCCAGTGTAGTGGTGAAGTCAGAAATCCTCATTCAAAGCTCTGCCCCCATGTTGTCTATATGTTGGTGTAGAGGAGGTCCCGAGTGAGGCCTGCACTCCAACCACCCATTTTGAAGTACCAGGAACGTTCACACCAAGATATGTGACGTATGATGAGCAAATAAACCAGCAGAGAGCCGTAGTAGTGCTCTGCCCAGTGCCTATCAGAAGAATAATACCTATTGAAGTACCAATAACCAGACAACCGTGGACAGTAAGGTATCCATTGAGAAAACCCTACCAACAAATGAAACGAAATGAAGATTGCTTAAACACTGTCCGGGAAGAAACGCAAAAGGCCTTAATTGAAGACGAATGACGACATCACGAGGGCCCGGACAGACTCGCAGATGAAAGAAACGACAACCAAAAGATGACACACAGACAAAATGCCCTGAATAAGGATATCGTGTAACTAGAAGGAGAGACAATGTTGAAATATAAAGAAACTTAAGCTGTAAAGCAGGATGAAGTCATTCAACCAGCTAACGCCTGTACATGTGCTTGGAACCGCAAGAAGCTAAGAAAACAGTGCGGCTTCCTATGCTTAGAAGAAGATAGACCGCAGCAAGCGCCACCTATACATATCTACCTCAACGAAGCAAAGCACACTATACAAGTGCGAGTCCACTTTACACAAAAGCAGAATTAACTCTGGTTACTAGAGGTCAAACAGGACAGGATTCGTATTCCAGATAAAATGAGAAGAGATTGCTGAATCAAAACTCAGCAAGAGCAACTCGTGCCTGGGGAGCCAAGGTCAGATCAAGAGAAGGAGCGAACAGTAGCTTCGCGGAATCGAAACCTAAGAACAGAACAGCCTATCTCGGGAAGGCCGAGATAAGGAGGCCCAGGCAGGTGGCAAGCCGAACAAGAATTAAATGCCCAAATAGAAGGAAAACTAGGCAGATTCACGGTGTGAGCAGCACATGACTATCCGAGCAGAAAGAGGCACAGGTTCACACCTACGCCTGGCTGTCACCCAGATAGAGATATAATAACTTTTTCTAACAAGAAGATAGTTTTGCGGCCGAACACAGCCAACTAATTGACACATAGCCACTAAAGTAATGATTGATGGAAAGGAGGCTGGGTGAATCTTGGGGCATCCTGCACCTGGCTGACCATTCTGTGTGCTGTTAAGTGAAATGGAGATTTATTCATGGGGTTGAAGCCAACCCAATCACAATGGACCAAATAATCTAGGGTCCTATAGATAGTAGAACCAATGGGATGTCATACTCTTAGTGACGTCTACAAGAGTAATGTTAGAAGGAAGGGCTTAGACGCCCACCTGATAGTGTTTGTTCAATCCCCTCACTCCGTTACCATATACAGGTATAGTACCTATAATAAAGTTACCTTTTCCCAACCAATAGAATTGGATGTTAACTTTTGAGTGTTACACGTCAATGATGACGAGTTTTGGGTATAAATCTTACTGTTTGTATGAAGTTCTTGGGAGTTGAAGCGAGACAGACTATTGCATCACTGTTGATTTCCATGTTTCCCTGTTTTTTGTACTTGTCATTAAACAGACTCCCCTTTGCCAAACCATTGAGTTGGCATTATTGATTGGTGTTGGGGTAATGTAGCTACACCCCATCCATCTCAAAGGTGCAGCTATCTTGTCTTAAAGTGCTGCAGAGCAAACCCCAACTCTATGGGCCGGCCTGGGGTCTCTCCAGTACACTGGGAACCAGAGATGATTACATGTGCAATTCCAGTAAGAATCCCAATACCACAGAGAACCTTCGAGACAAACAGGGTCATCACGAGTTTGGCTGTAACCCTTAAATGCAGCAGTAACAATATTACTGCTGCATTTAAGGGCCAGCCAAATCACGGGTTTGTCAGTATTTAACCCTAGCTCTGAGCTGGGGGGAAATCCGCCGGGAATTTGTCGATTTTCAGTGCTAGTACTGCGCGGTAATACCACCGACAGTAATCGTGTTGAAAATTCCCTATTGGGTCCAATGGGGAATTCCTGAATGGGCCCAATGGGGAAGGACTGTTCCACCAAACCTCTGATCCGGTGCTAATGGAGCCAGACCGGGTGGCAGTAGCACTGTTAGAGCGGGTGGTATCCTGGCAGCTGAATGGGCCCAATGGGGAATGGGGAAGGACTGTTCCGCTAAACCCGTGACCCAGCGCTAATATCGCCAGCCCGGATGGCAGTAGCACTATTAGCGGGAGCGGTATCCCGGCGGGAATACCGCCGGTATACCGCCCAACTTGTGATGATGCCCATAGTGTTCTTTTGGATGAGGCACCAGAAGAAATGTGCATTTGTACAAAAAGAGGAGCCTGATGTCATACGAAGTAAAAGCTGATACATCCACAGGACGAATGAGGAAAAGAAACATAAGCATTCTATAAGAACTGAAGAGAAGATGGTACAGATGAGCATCATTTCGGGCTTGAAATGAAGATGCTCATGCTACATAAACGCTGAGGTTTATGTAAATCAGTTTACACATGTACAGTTGCTGAAATGCAATTAGGGAAAATAATTCATAAGGCTGGCTATGTAGTGAATTAGATTGCAGTGATGCGCCATTGCATATATACATAGGAATGTATAGAACTTGGATGTTCCACAACGCACTTTAGCAGGTTCTTGAACTCCATGAACCAGAAAAAGGACTTTCAAATGTGTGGCGCAGTTGGAAATTACTGATAGCAAGACGAGTTTGAAGAAAGGTTTGGTTGGCCCAGCACCAAGTAAACAAGGCCACAGTGAAATGGATGCCTGTCAAAAAGCTACAATGAACGTGAGAAAAGAACATGTTCTTGTTTGAAGCAATATGAAAAAACACTGAAGGCATCAAGAGTTCATCATTTAATAAGATTAAATGCTGCAATGAGCTCAAGAGTGGTCTCCAAGTCACATGGGTGAGATCGAAATAGCTTGGGTCAAGCTGTACCGAAATTAAGAGGACAGAGAGAAGTTACACTCCCTTTATTTCCCAGACGAAGGCAACATATACAAGGCCAAATTCAAAGCCTAATTGATGGACTGTAGGAGTGTTGATAAATGGTGGGCTAATTGGTGGGGAGGCATGATCATGCATCTGGGATGGTAGCCTGCGTGCTGCTAGCATGAATAATATTCCAGAAGGGTACAAGGGTGCTAAACCAATCACAGAGGGTCCTGTAACGAAGAGCCCTATAGTTTGTAGGACCAATTGATCATTGTGTATTTAGTGACGATGATGATGGCCAGTTATTTGGGATGGGCTTAGATACCCACCTGACTTAGATACCCAATAATAACCTCTGGCTATATAGAACGTATACTTAGATGTTCACTGAGAGCCAATCACCATTATTCATAAGTTTTGTAGTTTGCCATGTAGTGTGATGTCAGTAATGATGAGTTTTTGTTATAAAAAAGAGCAGTTTTTTCTGAAATGTGTCTAGATCTAGCTGTGCGGCGTCAGATGATGCCCGTTGTACGCCCTGTTTTAGATAATTGATAATAAAACAGAAACGCACTTTGCCAGCTCCCCGAGTAATTTTGATTATTGATGAACGAGTAACTTCTGCATCCCCATGCACCTCTGAGTATTGCTACCTCGTCTTAAAGGGCTCTTGGGTATAATAGTTCTTATATGCGTTTGTCATTTCAGCCAACCTGGCTCAAAGACATCCTACTGGGAAATGTCCTTTGACCGATTTGCACTAATTTTGGCCCCAATGAGCCAGGCAGATGATAAAGCCCGTGTTTAGATGCTCGTTAGCACGATTTGCAACCTGAGCAGAACAGCAAGCATTCCAGTGAGCAGTCCTATGCGCCTCCTCCAGAAGGCCCTTCGACTTGACATCGATTGCGTTTTATGCTTCCCCCAAAGAGCAACATAAAATGCCGTTGCCTTATAAAAAGTTATGAGCGTCATTGCACTAGACTTGTGTGGGTAAAGTTACTCCAGGCACCCTATTTTCCCTATGGGAATAATCGTGCCTGTTTAATGGTGCAAGGGTATTTTGCTGGTCGGCATTTGTGGTTTTTGAGCAGCTACACCAGGGTACAGCTTGTCAGCCATCTCGCAAAAGGTAGATGCGCCCGTTTCATACGATGGACTTTGACTGGACTATGACTATGGATGCTCAGGAACCACCCTGGATCTGCTCTGCAGAGTATCTGGCACTGTGGTTATCCCTGGGATCTGCCTGCATCTGCAGCCAAGATGGTGTATAATGACAACGCCTGCCTCTGGTTAGATAGCGCTGTGTGTATGAAACAGTGCACCACAGTGATTAAGGCTAGAGGCCCATATCCCTGTCTCAACTCCACATACATATTGGAACCTTTGCAACAGTTCCTTGGAAGTCTAGAGAAGAAGCTCTGCGAGGCAGCCTGCCTAGTAACGAGCTCCTGATATGGCGAAGCCATTCTGAATAAGCTGTAGATGACTTTGATGGCAAAGCGTGGAAGAACATGGAGGACTTTTTTCATTAAAAAAAAGCGGAGCTGTGAGCCTGAGGTGCGAGCCAGTCTGCAGCAGTCCACATCGTTGTGCAGGAAGTGCCTACTAAAGCCGTTTGTCACCGCAGAGCGGTGAGCGGAGATGCGAGCCTGAGCTGCGAGCCTGAGGTGCGAGCCAGTCTGCAGCAGTCCGCTGCAGACGCGTAGCCGAAGCCGCATGGAGCCAGAGGTCCGACCTCTGAAAGTTTTGAAAAGTATGAAAACCTTCCCGAAGGACTCACTATCGACAAAATCAGCAAACTCGGGGGGGGGGGGGGGGGGGGAGGAGGTGGGGGGGGGACAATGAGCCCGGGTACAAGGAGGAGGATTAAGTCTGATTCGGCACCAAGACATACTGTGACGCCCTCAATCTGAGACTTTCTATCTACAACCCCCGGACCCACCACACGGACTCGTCCACGGACTTGTCCACAAAAACGGAGCAGAAAATACCAGCCTACCGGATCCCCGAGGGCAAGTGTGAGAGCCTGCTTCCTCGATGGCGTTCCAGTCCACGTCCCCGTTACCAAAGGAGGAACGAGCAGACGAACGGCTCAATCCGACCGCTCTTGGGGGCCGAGGGACGGGAGGCCACGTGAGGCCGCGTACGCCTCCTCCCGCTCATCGGGGCCAAACAACCAGTCCGGCGGCACGAAATGGATCGCTGCCGGGCGCTGTCGGAGGAAGGTGCCCGTCTGATCCTAATCGTCAGTCGTGCAGCGGGATTGAAGAAGGCCTGGAACTGGAGCGAAATGAGGACCGGATTGAAGTCATTTCCCCGGCTAAACCAGAGAGAAATACCGAAGTTCAGCGAAGTTGCGCCCGTAACCCGAACAAGAGGAGTTTACAGGGGTTAAAAGAGCCAGGTGAGGGATTAGAGACAAACGAAGTAACCAAAATAACTGACCTATCGCCCCACCGTCCAACAAGAAAGAGGGAGAGAAGAAACCCTAGCGCTGAAGGGGAAGCGGGGACGAAGCCCCCAGTTACAACAGAAAAAGGCGAACCTGAGTCCAATGTAATCCGCATTCAAGAATTGCTCCACGACACTTATCGTGACTGCGACAAAATCACGCAAGGGCTGGGCAATAGTTTGGCAAGGGGCCCCCAAGTCCTTTGGAGAGACCAGTGACAGATAGACACCGACCCAGACAAAGGCATGGAATCGGATGAAGATGGTTTGGAGAGTGAAAATCAAACAGAGGGAGAGTCAGAGGACTCGAACAAGGAAACTGATGGCGAGCAACTCAAAACTGGATCGGGTGAAAAAAGGAAAAAGAGAAACAAAACCAACACCCCGGCTAAAGCCAGGCCACAAGGATCAAAAAAGACGGCAAACACGAGAGTGTTAAAGAAAACGCTACTGGTGGAACAAAAAGCAAGGAAAAGCACCAGAAGAGGCGGACCAATGCCAAAAGGGTTGCCCAATCCACTTTTGTTATGCCCGCTAAAGGTTTTCTTCACAAAACAACACAAAAGAAAACGTATAGAGACGGAAATATCCGACGTCGAAATGCTTGAAATAGCAATCGAACCACCGCCCGCCCAAAAACAGAGGAGAACTGACTCACCTACAACATTAAGAGACAAACAAGGGCCGATTGAGGCCACCCCTCGGGGAAAAAGCTACGACACCCACAAAGGAACCGTGCACGGATACAGAACACCCAAATGTGGGTGAGTCCAGCTACCTGCGCATCGAACTCAAAGGGCCATCCAAGAGGTAGGATCCCCATCGCCCAGACCCAAAGTGCCCCAAAAGGGGTTGCAGCGACCATAGAGGAGATAGTCATTCTGGAGTACGAGCAGGAAGAAGAGGGGGTGAAGGTGGTCCAATTAGATAGGGACCCGAACCGAATGTCCCAGTTACAGCAGGACAGAGATCACCGTCTGGCCTGGACAAAGCCCCATCTGTCCATGGGTCAGTCCAATTCAAGCTTTATGACAATAGGGGACCTGTCCAAACTGCACAAGGAAAATCCGCATATGAAATTTGGATCCCTGAGAAACTCAGTAAACACCAATAGGAATCCAAGATCACCAGTGTGGAATGCCTGGTCCTGGACTCATCCGCACCATTGAGAAGATCTGATAAAACCCAAGTCTCGCCTAAAAAGAGACTGAGTGACATTGCAGTGGCATTACAAAATGAATCACCGAACAAGAAACCGGACATGATTGCAATCATGTCGGCCATGACCATTGTGTTAGCACCTTTCTGTAAACTGTACGAAGCGATCAAAGAGAACGTAAATGACAACACAGCAATCTTATCGAATATGATGGAGAAATTAGTCCAGATGGAAAGCCTCATACCAGCAACTGCAGATAAAGTTCAAAATCAGAAAATCCAGTGGGAAAGAAAAATCGAAGCCCTGGAGAAAAAGACAGAGAACATGGAAACCCTGATCAGAACTCCACTATTAAGAACATCACGTCCCGAGGTAACAGATAAAGCTCAAAATCAGAAAACCCAGTGGGAAAGAAAAATCGAAGCTTTGGAAAAAAAGATCGAGACCATGGAAATTTTGACCAGAAATTCACTAGTAAAAACATCTGCCCCCGAAGAAGCAGTGGAAGAGGCCGCAGTGCGGTCAAAGGGAAAAGAGAAAAGCCTTTTGATTTTAGAGAAAATCGAAGGGCGTCAACATGCCAAATTACAAAAGACACAGCCGCCTATAACCCTCCAGACGGAAAGGAAGTTAAACCCCAAGATGGATACCAAAACGTCGGCGAAATCTGACGTGAGGGAGTCTAGCCAGGGCGAATTACGAACAAAGGATAATCTACTAGAGCCAAGGCAACGGCCGGAGGAGATCGGCTGACCGAGTTCACCAAGAACCGTGGATGAATTCCTAGGCTGCTCGGACCTAATGAACTTATCCACACACTCAGTCAAGGGAGCCGCGCACAGAAGGTGGTGAAAAAAATAGTGGCATAGAACGGGACGAAAACCCCACAGTCAGGCCCAAGACGGACAAGGAGGGATCCGTCCGGAGTGATAAGAGCAACAATCCCACCGGATTCGCACAAAGCAACATCCCAATCGAGTGCAGAGGACGAAAAAGTCAAAAGTCATGAATCCAGAACAAGAAGTCCATCTAAATCCCGATTTGCATGAGAGGAGGCTGACAACCGAAGAAGCCCGCGGAAGTACCGCGCAGAAAAAGGCGAATTTGAAAATAGAAAAAAGACAAAAGAAGAGATACGAGTATTCAAGCTTGAACAAATGAAAGTAGATAAAAACTTTCTAATTCTAAATAGATTGACAATACTCCAAATAACAAAGAAAATGAAACCTCTGAAAAAGATTAGAACGGAGAATCTCGTGCTTGTGGAACCCTATCACAGGGAAAAGAAGGCTAAAGCATTTCTACATCTGAAATCAGCCGGCATCAAATACATCGATGAGTCAGCCTATGAAGAACTCGAACAAATGGGCTTTTGCTTGACGGAACTAAAAAGGAAGATCGGCAGACAAGATCGTGAAGAGGAAAAGGTGGGAAAGCCAAAACTCCAGTACCACTATCAATCAAAAACGGAGGATCTATACCACCGAAGTCGATGGTATAAGCCCCAGGAGCCTCAGGAACCGTATAGACGACCACAGCCTCATGGTAGGGCAGTGAAATGGCCCACTGAGCCAACGGAGAGAGACGACACTAACCTGAGACAATGTCAAAGTACAAAGGACCAGTTGGACCTGAGTCGGAAACCTACCAGATCCAATAGAGCGGAGCAGCGGCAGACCATCTCTTGCAGAAATCCAGGGAGGCAACAGTAGGAGGACAAGTTAAATAGCCATGTAAATCATCAAGCAAAAAGTGAAGATGAAAGACAACCAAAAGGACCCTGGAAGTGGCTTATGTCAAGTTGGAATACAAACACTGGCAAATAGCAACAACCAGGGTCAGCTTGCCTCAACGACAACATCAGTGGAAGAAGATGCGAGCGACCCATAAAGGAAACATACAATCTGGGCTCATGGAATACGAGAGGCCATATTCATCTCACGATATCTGGAGACGTCGATCTGAGTCACTACGATATCCTTTGCCTGCAAGAAACCTGGCTGGTAAACCAACCCGCACCGGACGGGTTCTCAGTGGTGATCTCTCCTGCAGTTAAAGGCCTGCTAGGCAGACCATCGTCGGGCCTGCTAACCACAATTAAAACAGGAACGGGTCTGAGTGAACCAAGAAAGTGGAAACAGTCATACGAAACGCTGGTCACCCTGACCTCTCAAACCCACTGTAAGGACAAGATGAAAAATGGGCTCCAAAATCCTTTGGCCATTGTGAACTGTTATGGGAACCCGCAGCAAATGTCAATTAAGACCTTCTGCTTCAACATGTGTTCTACGATTGATAAACTATACGTCGAATTTGACAAAATCATGCTTATCTGTGGCGATTTTAATGCCAAATGCACGGAGGCTTTGGACTACCGACAACGACCCATCCATCAACTGGGAGGTGTTGACTCGACCATCGAGAGAGGAAAGGCCTGGAATGAATCTATCAGCTCAAGAAATATACAAAATTTTGCCTCACTGTTCCCTAACCAAACGAATATCCCGACCTGGGAAGATAATGGTTCAAAAGCAACACTTGATTACATCTTTGGTTCAAATGGACTTACACACGATCTGACCGGTTTCAAGGTCCCAAAATCCGTGCACAGTGATCACAATCTACTGTGCTGCACGTGGCAAACCTCAAGTCCGAAATCAAGAACTTATGATTGGGCGATTGAAACAAATCTCCAACAAACTCGTCTACGGCTAACTGAACAAGACATTGTGAAAATCAAACAGACCTGGGAGAACAGAGTCACCGATCATGCCCGGAATGATAGGAAAGAAAGACCAAACTACTTGCCTCTATTATTATCATTCCAAGTAAAGGGGAAAGAAAACCAAAGAAACCTGACCATATCAACCATACTTATGACAAGGAATTGGTGACAAAAAGAAAAGTGGGCCGTTGATTGCTAAGAATAGCAAGGAAATCTAATGCTGTGGACGACTGGAAGAACTGGAAACGGGAAGTAAAAAGCTACAAAAACGGGCGCAAACATTATATAGCCATTCAATATCACAATGACGCCGAAGAAATGATGCACAAACTAAAAAATCGAGTGAATTTTGGACGCTGATAAAAGAGACAAACTGCACCCAGAGTTCCTCTCTGTCCAATGCAGTGGCCGAAGAAAGGTGGGTTAGGTACTTCACGACAGAATTTGAGGGTTCGACTTGGGACGCACAAATGAAAAACCAGATCCCTGAAACATCCTGGGTTGATCTTTCGAAGGCAGAAAACATTGAAACTTCCATACGGAAACTTACAAAATCCAGAGCCCCGGGTCCGGATGGACTAACAAACATGGACCTAAAAACGTTTCCAAAAGAATGGGCTGAAATGATCAGCAAGATCTTTGCAGAATGTGGCAGAACGAACATGGTTCCGGAATCCTGGCAGAAAGCGTTGATAGCCCCAATTTACAAAAAAGGAGCGAGGCACGAACAAGCGAGCTACAGGCCTATCGCCCTTTTGGACATAATAGGCAAAATATACGCAACCCTCCTGCTTAAGCATTTCCGAGCATGGGGAGAAGACAGCCAGTCTAAAGATCAATTACAAACGGTTTTTCAAAGAAATGGGTGTACCTCAATCAACCTAATGTTAATAAACATCTTGAAAGCCAAGGTCAAGGAGGGTGCACCAAAGGTCTATCTGGCCTTCGTGGACCTCTAAAAGGCGTTCAAAAAGATCGACCGGCCCAGACTGTGGTCGAAGCTGCAAGGTTGGAAATGTCCAAACAAAATACTGGATCCCATAAAAGCCCTCCATTCGCATACGAAAATTAGAGTTAAATTAAACCATCAGGGTGCCCTATCGGAGGAGATCATCGTGAATCGAGGGGTTAAGCAGGGTTGTCCCCTGGCGCCGGCACTGTTTATAGCATTTCTAGGTGACTACCAACTCTCAGAAAGCAAAATCCGATCTTTCCCCCCCGAAAATCAGGAAAACTGAGATCCCACGCCTATTGTACGCGGATGACGTCATTTTGATCGATCAGACGAAAGTGGGCCTACAAAGAAAATTACTTAACTTGGAGAACTACATTGCTGAAAACCACCTGGAGCTAAACAAAACAAAGACAAAAATTCTGATGATGGAGAAAGTTCCCAGTAAATCGACGAAAAAAACAAATTTGTTCCTCGACAACACCAGAATCGAAATAGCAAAACATTTCAAATATCTAGGGATTCAAATGGACAGTTCCAGACAGAAAAGAGTCTCCAAAACCAACTATGGGGAAAAAGCAAAATGCCTGACCGCCCAAATAAGAGCAGTTGATCGCAAGTTCGCAAAATTCTCACTGATACCGGCAATAACCTTTTACAAAGCCAAAGTGGTTCCTGCTTTGGCTTATGGAATGGAGGCCTCACTATACTTCCCACGTAACACCTGGAGCAAATTAGAAGGCTATGTTTGGAAAACAGTGTTGGCCCTTCCTAAATCAACTGCAATGCCGGCTATCAGGAGAGAGCTGGGGCTTGTCATTAGCGTCCATGGTAGATCAAAGTGCGATGCATCTGTATAGAAGAATAATCATGTCGGACACGCTCCCCATCTTTAACATCATAAAGGATGAAATGGAAACAGGCAAATGTGAGGCTCGGAAAAAATGGGTAAAAGCTAGAAAGGATGATCTGGCAAAAATTGAATGTACTGAAAAAGAGCTGAAAGAAAATCCAGATCGAATTAAAAGAAAAACTGAAGAAACTGACTGGATTCTGACAACAGAGAAAGCGGTGGGGAATAAACCTCTAAACCACCTGCCTCCAACATTCAATAAGGCAAAAAAAACACTGAATTACTGTGCCAAGTTCCCGGACAAGAACCTGAGAATCTGTATTATGAGAGCAAGACTCAACCTACTGCCAACCAGAGAGCTCATAACAATCAGAGGAGCTTCAACCGACAAGCGATGCCGTCTTTGCAAAAAGGAATCTTCCATCGAAACATTGAAGCACCTTGTGATAGAGTGCGTAAAAATGAACGAAAACAGAAACATCTACCTCCCCTCACTGGCGGAAAACCTCTGGATATTCCAAACGAACGATCTGTGGAACAGATTAATTTCTGGCGAGAACACAAGATGGACCACAGCTTTGGCCAAACTTATTGAACTTGCTTTTGATCAGATTAACTGTCTACAGCCTGACGGCTGCACTTTGCAAGACTCAGACCCAGGACAAAGAAATGAATAATCGGGAATTTAAGCAAGCTTAAGTGGCTTGGCCAGCTTTGGGGAGGTTTCTGCAGTTTCTCAGAGAACAAGATCCTGAAGACGTGGAAGTTTTGACAAAACTTAGTTGTAACTAAGTAAAGTTCAAACAAATAAAAAAACATTAAAAAATCATGTTATTCTGCATCCACCACACCCTTGTAAAGGATATAGCCTTGGTGCTTGATCACATCTACCAGACGGGAACAAGAAAGTTGCAGAGATCTGCTTTCCCCCATTCCAGAACCAATACTCAGCCTATGGATGGTGCAGTGCCCCAGGGTATTGCAGAGATCTGCTTATGCCTCGGCCAGAGTGCCTCCAGGAAAGGACTGGCAGTCAGACGGACACAAACTAGTTCCATTAGGGGAATCCTTCGATGTGACCATAACTTTCTGGCCATCTCATGGTCAACAATCACACTTCAATATCAAAGCATCATTCCCTAAAGGAGGGCTGTCCAACTCCAGGCCTCTAGGGCCGATTACCTGATGGGTTTTCAGGATGTCCCTCATTAATATACATGAGAAAAAATGTGCATGCATTTAGAATCATTGTATGTAAATGTAGCTCATGAATATTAATGAGGGATATCATGAAAATCCAACCTGTTTCCAGCCCTCGATGCCTAGAGTTGGACAACCCTGCACTAAAGGGACCAATGGTTTCTGAAACACCCATCACAAAAAGTAGGTAGAACCCTGTATTACCCACTAATGCATTGTGAAGCAAGTTTTGAGAAGCTTATCACTGGTGCAGCACTCCAGCCAATCTCAGACACCCTACCACCTCACTATTATAATTTCAACAAGTAATCCGTCATTGCTTGGTGCACATCATCCCTGAGTAAGCCTTGCAGGCCAAAGCAATACACTTCGACCTGGCATTTGCAGGTGGGGCACCACACTATCACCTCTCTGGAGTATTTCTCCCTTCAAACTCCACTCGTCCTCCCGGATGCATGGTCTTCCTATTTAGCCAGGTTCTTCGTTTAGCCACACTGCACCAACGAAAATCACGGTCCTCACAAATCTCACCTGCCTCCTGGTCAGTCCTCCACCCTTTGTGCCATCTGAGGATTCAAAAGCCCGTCCCTCCTCCATAACATCACCTGCCTCACCCACGCACCCCTCCTTTCGACAAGTAGCTTATTCGTAAGGGGTTTTTTTTTTGCACTTGAGGAACTTTTTTTGTGAAGATATCTTATTTTTGTACCTACGCGGCTGTTATAGTTTACTCCTTGTGATTAGCGTACTTTGTATATTTGGATTTCTTGTTATGTTACAAGTTGTTTGTCGCATGTGTGAAGGCCACCACGGAGACACTGAGTTCCTCTACTCCGTCTGTAAAGATTAAGAAAGATATGCTTGTGCCTGCACTCCTCTGCGCCAATAGTTGATAAGTAACCAGATTGAAACAGCCGTTGTATCTCAAGTTGAAATTTTATTAGTTTGGTTTGTTTTTATTTTTTAGTTTTTTAGCCCCTCTCGGATGACACGTGCTCGGCGTATCTACTGCACCTTTTTCAAATCCAGGCCTGTAAATGAAGCTGTGGTTTCCCCATTGATAAGTATATTATATTGTTAGCCCTGAGAGGGGCTAAAAAACTAAAAAATAAAAACAAACCAAACTAATAAAATTTCAACTTGAGATACAACGGCTGTTGCAATCTGGTTACTTATCTACTATTGGGGCAGAGGAGTGCAGGCACAAGCATATCTTTCCTAATATTCTTAAGGGGTGCCTTTGCAGGTATGTTTGTGACCAGCTGCTCCTTGAGGAAACATGGTCTGGGCCATTACTTGTAAATACTCCCAGTGTTTACAGTTCCAGCCCAGAAAACGCCCCCCACCCATACAGGAGTATGGCATTTTCTAATAGCCCAAGTCAATAAATTGATTTTAAAGAAAAACTGAATAAGGCAATTCTGCACCCCCAAAGGACCTTAATGCAACCTCCCCAATCGCAACTCTCACTAGTGTCCACCTTAGCGGTCAGCTGTGGGTGCTGGGGTCGGAGTCCACGCACATGTCACTTCACTCCAGATTTGTGCAGTTTCAGTGTATGTTGCCTCCCCGCTCATGCTTTCAGCAACACACGTCCAGGTAGCCCCATGGCTGCATCCAGCTATAGGTAGGCTGCCCTCTAAACGTTACATGCAGCTCTTTTTTGTTATTGAGGTGCCGTGCCATGGCTGTTTGAAGTATTAGAACTGCTACCAATATGCAATAAAAGTTATCCTCCGAGTGGAAAGGCAGCAGGTCTGAAAGGGTCGACTGTATCCAGACCGCCGTTCCGCATTAAAGCCATTATAGTGCTTGGCAATGGCTTCAGGCGCCATTTTAACCTAAACGGTTTCTATTCCTCCTGTGCAGCCACAACAGGAGTACACGGAATGACGCACACAGGTCCCACCTCTGCTGCCCCTCAATCGCTATTTAACTTTCCTCAGACAGAAAATATTGGCAGCGATGGAGGCTTGTAGTGAACCAAACAGTTGCAGTGTCGAATGGGTTCATGCATTGCTTTATTCCCAGCCCTCTCTGTGAAAATGATACTTTTGCTCTGTGGAAAATGTAGTCGCAGCACACCTTCCTTTTGGCACGCAAATATCAAGGGGTCCTTAGCCCCCAGAAATGGAGACGGGAATAGGCTATTGTGCAAGCTGGAGGTGATGGCCTGTCACGAGCCCTGCTACCACCAAAACTTTGATAGATTATATAAAACTGCCGCGTCTCTGCCTTTCACCATGTGGACAGGGAAGCACAACCGTAGGACTGAGATCTTTCTTCTCTGGAAGCCCTCCCCTCACCATTCTAAAGTCACCATCACAGACACACGGGAATTGGAGTTTGAGGCTTGGAGTGCAACCAGTCAGGTGCCCACTGCTGCATAAGGGGTGTGGCTACCTAGGCTTGGAAACTACAGTACGGGATAACAGTCATTCCCAAATCCAACCCATCCACAGCCCTGGTATTTACAGAATCCGGCCACACGGGAGTGCCAGAATCCGGCCTCACAGGAGATCCAGAATCAGACCTTGAGGGAATTCCATTATGAGACCAAGAGGGAGCTCAAATCTTTTAGCCCTGTAGGGATTATCCATCAGATTTTCTGGAGACTGTCCACCCCCTGCCAACATTAGCATCCTTGCTGGACTCAGCCATGCTTTGCTGATGGTGGTCTCCAGGCCTGCTGTACCCAGTATGCTGATCACCCCGAGTAAAGGTGTGGGCCTCGCCAACCTGTGTGCAAACCAGGAGTCTGCAGCCACCTTGTTTGATTTCAGAACACTGGAAGAAATGTGAGACAGAGCCTGGACATATTGTACCTACCTCGTCCAGTAGAGGGGGACAGAGAATTTGGACAGACCATAAGAGGGGTCCCTGGTTGAGACCAAGGTTATAATCTGCTGCCGTTGAGCTGTGCAGATTTGTAGTGCAATGCCCAGAACTTTGGGATAACTGGACCTTGGCATCAACATGTTTTTGTCCAAGGAATGTTGACTGGGACTCTGTCACCTGACACTGGAGTATGAAGATTTTGGGGTGTTGAGAACAGTAGCCCCAGAATGTCGGATAAACTTGGCATTCAATTCTGCCATGGCTAAAACTACCAATACCTCTGTGCTTCCTCAGACAATCCGCTGCCCGAGCCAACCTGGCATCATTCGGGCGGGATATAAGAAACGGGCACAAACTGTCCCTTTAAGCTGAGGGATGGGGGCCCTGGTGGGTACAGGGCAAAGGCATTAGCAAGTGGATTTTAATGGAATTAGAGCGAGACTGATGATCCCCTCCTTAATTCCTTGGGCCTGGATAGTGTTTGCAAAGGTTTTTCCCACCATCCACAGCAGTTCCATCCTTAAAACTATTGCGGAAACCAAACCATACTGTACCAAACCACCAGATCTCAACACCACATGACGGCCACCGACGGGAAATGCACCATTGTTCAGTGATGGGTTTCTCCGGACTGAAGCTGCCAACGGCACATCAAAGCTCTCTTGCTCTTCTCCCTCTCAACCCCACTAACAACTCCCAATTCTCTCCTATTGCAGATTCGCCAGAGCACCAAGAGACCTTGCAAGTGGTCGCATTGCGCGGTACAAGACTCAATAATATTATGATTTAATAAATGTCCTGAGAATCAACCTATCCAAGACAAAAGTCACTCCTGGCACTTGATTGGTGGGTGGATAAAACCTAAAAAGTAGATGCCTACTCTTTTCTGGGTTTTTGGTTCTCTGAAAGAATAAAGTGGGGTATCCATCAAAAGAAGGGAGCAAGGAAATTACGTGCCTGGTTCTGGAGTCCTTTGCCTGTCTGTGGGTAAAGTATTCACTCTTTCACTTCCCTTGTATTGGGCAATGGGGTCAGCATTTCCTCAATGGTGCTCTGGGCTCTAGAGTTGGGATGTGGCCTGGTAAGTGGGCTCTGTGATATTCAAGAAGACACTGTATTTAAAAACTGCTAGCCATCAGACTGCCCTCATCAATTGCCCCAATTTGATTAGAATAGGCTCCTATGCCCATTTCCCCTAAAATGTTGGCAGCTCAATTTAGGCCATCATATACTTTTTACCTGCAGCCCTCTCATCTACACTGGGATAAGCAATTTTCAATCCCCTTTTTTGATCTGGGGATTTAGAGACGTGAGGATTTTTTGTCTTCCATCATCAGGCACCATCAAAACACCCAATTTAAAAGAATCCTGAAATCGGCGAAGAGGGGGTGGCGTGGAGGATCTCCGCGCTCTATTCGTAGAGAACATTTCAATGCTAGAAACTGGGGCAGCCTACGGTCAGGAATGTAGAAGAACTGCCTTCAGCACTCCAGAAAAAGCGTCTCTCGAAGCTCTGGTTTTTTGGACAGGCGGTTGAGTGGGCATATTAAGATGGAGAAGGTATCGTTTAAGAGGTCTATCCTACCCAACACAGAGGTACATTCCATCAATGTGCAATGAGGATCCACAAAAGCAATTATCAAACACAATCCGTCTACAGGAAAAAGAGTCCTCGTCAAGGGCTACATAAGGATGTTTACGTTGGGTTAAAATGATGTGCCACAACTAGTGTGGTGATACAGATGTCATTGTCATTATGCTACTGGGATCCTGGGAAATGCAACAATGTAAGGTACTAGTGCATTGGTCAAGCCAACGTTTGGGCATTTAATTGGGTACTGAATGACATCTTCTCTTTAGCGTTTACCCAAATAAATGTGCTTCCAAAACCTCGGTGAGATGGTTTTAATTTTTTTTAGCCATATTTTCTTAAACCAAAACTGTTGAACAAACTACTGAGCCGTTATGTTGGTGTTATTCTGCCGATGTATGACACTAAAGCAGATTGGAATTCATTGTTCAACGAGTGACATTTTGAATGTCGTTTATGGATTGTGTACCGAATCTTCAAAACACTTGCTTATTGAATGCACTCAGATAGCAAATCAACGTTCTTTACACCTTGGAAAGTTAGCCCCTTTCGATAACAACATGAACGAGTGGTGGTTTAGGAGTATATATGGGAACAACACAAAACTTGTTTGTGCAATTGTCGACTACTTCGACATGATTTTGGCAGTAGATGTTTGATGTAACACATCACCAGCAAATCGCACTTTTTTTTTTCTTGAGTTATTTTATGAGCTTGGAATGAATGAATTTATGAATTATGAGTTAGGCTGTTTTAGTGTAAAGAAATGAGTGAGTGAATGTTAAGGAAGTTGCCTTGGTCTTAATTTTCTTTGGTGCTCGGCTAGGTGTGATGACCTCCTTTTTATTTATTTTTTTTTATTTATTTTTTTTTAAACAAAAAGTTTATGCCTTGTGTATAAACTGAAGTCAATTAAAAAAAAAAAGAATGTCGTTTAGATCATCAACCACGGATTGAATGTTGTTGAGCCTCCATTTATTATTTTTGTATCTTTACAAATTAAACTGAAATTAAATGTATTCCACTTGACTCGTGCCTCCATAGACTGAAATGAACAAAGAAAGAACCAACATTGGTCCAGGCAGTTTCTTTCCTTTTTTCTTTTTTTTCTTTTTTCTTTCTTTCTTGTTTCACGAAGAACCACAGTATGAAGGCCTTATTGATTGCAAATGTATCTACCATACTTACTGATCCCTACTCATCCATGCAACCCAGTCATTGGCCCTGGTTGGGGAGCATTGGGTGGCAGCAGCTGGTATCACAAAGACTCTGGGGTTCTTTAGGGAGATCTCGAAGTCCGTCAATAATGAAATATTCAGAACTTCTGTGAGTAACTCTCACTAGCAAGCCCCGGCAGCACGTTGGTGTAGCATTTTGGGAAGTGTGGTGGTGGAACGAGGAGGGAGGTTAGGGGGACCTTCTGGTGCCGAGCAGTATTTTGATGGTTTTCCACTGTGCTGTTCAGCAGTGCCGGAAGTTCCTGCACCATGGAACTCTGGCGTGGAGGACTAGGACCTGTGTGTTGTCATGCCGTGACCCCTTCACATCTAAGGGCAGCTCCCATCATTTTTATTTTCCTGGGGCCGGGCAGTACGTTGGGGCATATTGCATAGAAAGGTATGGTGGCCTCAACAAGTGGTGGGGGGCTTCACTGGTACTTCATGTTGTGGGCCTTGGCTCAACCCAGACTGTGAAGTTGTCATTGCGGGCACTCGTCGAGCAGTGCTGAACCAGAAGGGGCACAGGGAGCGGGACTGGGCAAGTCAGTCCGGTTCAGAGGGGCCACTTTACTTCCCGCAGGACGATTACCAGGGCGTGTGGGAGATGGCCACAAACATTCTCACGTGCCCAAGTTACCTATCCAATATGGCGTATCTCGTATTCTATGGGGTCATTCGTTTATTCATTGTTGCATTTTGTAAATAAATATGGCCGAATGCAATCCAAAAAGATCGGGTGTTGTGTCTGGCTCCTTGGCCTTGCTGACGGCCTCACCCAGAAGCAGTGATAATTCAGGATTTTCAAAACCTCTGCCAGGCAGACTTCAGCCTCGCCATCGGCGAAGAAAGACTCGCACGGGCGTTACTAATTTGCCAGCAAATAAGTAACATGGGCTCATCGAAAGAGACCACCTCCTGGAACCGCGCCCTGCACCATCTGCCGCATGCCTTTAAACCTGCTTTTCTGAAGTGCTCCCCTGAGAAAGAAACCCACTGGCCCAAAAGGACATCAGTACTACTAACGGGCCCTATGCACGAGCTTGGACTCGGAAGTAACCAGCCTGAGCGGGCCTTCTGGGCACGCCGAGTGCGTATGATGAGCACGCACTCCAGTGGAGACCTTGTGGCTCTAGTGCGCTCCACCAGGAAATCTCACCGTATACCAAGTGCCTGGAGGAGAAGGCGTTTCTAGCGATTTCTGTACGAAATTATTCACGCTCTGTAAAAACTCAACGGCCTGTGCCTGCTGCATACTTGGGTCACAGCCCAATCACTGGGAAGTCAGGAGGGCCATCTACAAGCAGGCTTTAATTAGGCCAACATTAAGTTAGTTGTAACTTGTTCGTTTAGGCCAGATTTAAGTTGGGTGTAGTTTAGAAGTCGATTTGTACTACTTTGCAGGTTTTATCAGAACCAAATGCTACGGCGGCCATTCGTGTGTGTGGAAACAGTCACTTATGACGCATTTGGGTGTGTCTGAAAGGCTGATTACGACCATCACCAACCTTTCAAAGGCGAGCCGGACGCAGGAATGCCCCTGCCCCGTAGAGACTTTATCTTGCCCCCAGGGGCTATGGCCCTTTTACAAGAAACCCTTTTCCCGGTCGAAGCGAGTTCGTCACAGGCTCAGTGGGCAGCAGGTGCCACTGATAATGGGCAGAAACGTGAGGAGGAGCTATAGGAGGCAGAGTGCTAAAAATACCCCTTGCACCGTCATGGCTTCAAGGGAAGGAAAATAAGACACTGGGCTATTTCTGTAGCAGGCAAGGTTTTTTTCTCACTCCCACCTTCCTAGCTAGCTGTAGAAACCTGTCCAGCTTAGGTTGGGTCGGAGTTTAGGTTCTCTGGGGAGCCTGGTCAAAACCCTAACACAGATAAAGAAACTATCATAGTTTATTTATTTATTTGTATTTTTAAAGCGCTCACACAGCCCAGGGACATCGAGGCGCTGTTACAAGAAGATGTATTTATAACGCTCCTAAGCGCGGACCCAGGGATTGAACCTGTGTTGCTTCATGTCGTCTTGTTTCCAAGGCAAGCACGTTGCCACTGAGCTATGCTCCCAGGTTCCCTAGACAACAGATCGGATAGCCAAAGTTTTCTATAGTACTAACTACATGCTACTCTAGGGTAGGGGCCAGCGCCATAGACAGGCCTCCTGGTGTTAAAGGGGCACTTTATTTCAAGGAAATTGCGATCTTACAAGAGACAGCCTCCTGGTCGCCTTACTTGATAAGAGACAGTTTTCTTGAATTACATCTTCTCCCACGGGCGCCAACTTTTGATTCTCGCTGTAAGGGCAGAAATTCCCACCCCAAACCTGAGTACGAGCAGGGACCGAGCGAAGACAGGCAGCCCGACTCCACCCCAAGTCAAAACGGCGCAATTTACAGCATATTTTCCGAAAAGCTATGTAAAAAGCCATGCGGCCAGATCCACATAGCGTTTTCCTATGGGATTGCGCAATTATAAAATGCTTCTGTAAATCAGACCCATAGGGTTTACAGGCAGCTAACATCTGTGCAAAAATTGCACAACTTGCTGAGCTACCTTTGCAAGTTTTTTCTTTAACTCATCAGAAGTGGATCCCTGACACTGCATTACCAACAATTCAGTTAATGTACATTCGACCCAAAAGCAATAGTGCCATCAAAAGCAGCACAGACACTGTACTAACTCATTATGGATCTCTGCAGTGGCAGAGTGAGGTTTTTGGTCCGGTGCTTAATAACTAATGGCTCAAGGGACATCATTTGAGGGTTGCCAGGGGTAGCAGCGGCTGATCCTGGCTCCCCCTCTGCTATCCCTAGACCTGTCCTTACGACCTCTGGGCCACTGGATAAAGAGGCAGTGCCAAGAGTAGATATGTGTGTTGTACCTGAAAAAGCCAATTGTAAATGCAGCTAAATGTGCCACAGCTTTTTTTCACCTGGAATCTAGATCTTGTTAGCTGGAGAAATAACGGGTTGTGGGTAAAACCATGATGCCGCCTCACTGACAGGTTGGCAGTCATTAGTAAAATATTCCTAAATGGTAGGGCTGTCGGTGCAGATCATAGCCAGTACTGTAGCAACAGGAGGTGCATGGGGGCTAGGTCTAGCTAGCTGGGAATGGGTAAGAGCAGCCTGGAGTACTCCCTGACCGCACATAATGCCAGTGTTTCCCGTTGTCTGGTTTGCACATCCAGTGAGCCACTGGGCATGTGATGAGAGGGGTGTGCCCCAGTGGCTTCTGCCACCAATCCTGCCTGGGCACTGTGAGACCTGGCCCAAGATATGCCAGGCCTGCATCACAGGCACACTGTAGATAGACGCACAGCAAGATAATTAATTTACATGACGTTACCCTCCAACTTTGAAGTAAACCATCTGTTGCTTCCTCAAGAAAAAAAAACATATATTTGGAAGGATAGCTCAAGTGCAACACTCTTGCTTTGGGAACAAGAGGATGCAGTGACATGGTTCACTTCCTGTTCCAGTGCTTAGACGCAAGAGGCAGCTGGCCATTCCCGTGCATCTGCCTTCACCTGCGGTTCTGCTTCCCGCTTTGGCCGCGCTCTTCTCCGACTCCCAAATGAAGGTGTAAGCCATTTTTAAATGTCCAACTACTCTGCATGTTTAGATTGGAGTTTTTCACTCCACATGAACTCCTTCTTCCTCTTCCCATCTCAGTACTTGAAATGTTATGGGAGTTGGTAATTTTATGGCCTTCCAAAATGATATTATTTAGAATTTGTGTTTAGAGCAAAACCATTAGAGACAGGAGATGTTAAATGAGGTACGAATGGTGTTCTGCTAAGATTGTTTTGTTAAAAAGGGAATTTGGGGCCTACAATGGGAGGGATTTGTAAAGTGACAACAAGCCATTAAGAATTCAGGAATTATGTGGTCTTCCTCTCTGGGAAGGGAAGGATACTGCGTTTCTCCTGATGTGGTTACCACCTTTCTCTGACAGCCATCTCCTCCCATGTGGTCCTCCCCCCGTAATACCACCCCCCATGGTCAGGATCCGGTAGCGACTGCCGTCCCCATGCCACATGGGAGGAGATCTCTGGTTGGGGATCAGTGAATAATCCGCAGGAGTCATCACAGGGGTCAACAGGAAGCAGAGAAGAACATAGTTCCACGTCCTTTTTTTTTTTTTTGTTTACCTACACATCGACCTGCATTTATATCACATGCATGAAGCTTCTGCTACAAACCGGTCTATGCCAGAAATGGTCACCGTAGTAAATTAGATGCATGAACCTGTTGACCGAACCGATCTATGTCAGCTGTCTCTGCAAGGGATTTACAGTGACCAAGCATAACACACAGAGATATTTTAATCAGGCAATATCTAGTTCAGGGAATTTTCCACCCCAAATCAGATGTGCACACTTTGTATTCAACAATGTATTTATTTATTTGCATTTATAGAGCGCACAACTGCCCTCCGGCATCGTGGCGCTATGCAAGAAGGCTTAATTGGTTACATAAGTGCTTGTAAAGACATCCATCCATACATACATGTTACATAGCCATGTAGCAGGGTGCGACTTAGTTAGTTACATAGTGCTTGCAAAAAAATACAATTTGCGTAACCCATATTGCAGGTAGGCAACAGCATGCAAGATGCAAAAGTCCAGATAGGTGGCACAGACATGTTACTCAACCCCTTCTTGTAGGGTGGAGCAACATATAGTACATAGGTCAGATCTGGAGGCAACAACATGTGCACAGCCCCATGTTGCAGAGCGGCAGCAGAATGCAGGTGCAAGGTCGAAATTGGTGATGGACATGTTGCAAGGCCCCTTCTTGTAAGGTGGCAGCAACAAATGAATGCAGGGGTCAGGTAGGGTGGCAAAGGCATGCTGCCCAGCCCCAGGTTGCAGGGCAGGAGCAGCAAGCAAGTGCAAGGTCAAAATAGGTGGCATAAACATGTTGCCCAGAGCCTTCTTGTAAGGTGGCAGGAGCATATGAATGCAGGTCAGATAAAGGTGGTGCAGACATACTGCCCAGCTACGTCATACAGGGCGGGAGCAGTATTCAAATATGGTCATAAATAGGTGGGCCCGCTATGTTGGCCAACCCCTTCCTATAAGGTGGCAGCAGCATATGAGGTCAAAAGTCAACGTGGAACAGACATGATGCCCGGCTCCATAATGCAGGGCGGCAGCAATGTACTGATGCGTTGAAACAATTTAGATATTTTAAAGGCGTTGGGGCATCTTAGACATTTTAGACAAGTGTGGCTGGGAAGGGATAGGGAGGGGGTGAGTGGTGGGAGGGCAGGGTGTGGAAGGCGAGCTGGTGCTTCCTATGGGCGACCAGGGAGGTGGGGGAGAACAACACACACATACGGGTGACCAGGGGGGTGGGGGGAGAAACATACGCATACGGTTGAACAGGGGTGGGGGAGAAAAACACACACAAACGGGCGACCAAGGGGGTGGGGGGAGAACAACACACGCATACGGGCGACCAAGGGGATGGGGGGAGAAACACACACATATGGGTGACCAGGCATGTGGGGGGAGAGCAACACACGCATACGGGCGACCAAGGGGGTGGGGAGGGGAGAACAACACATGCTACTACTTCATTGTACAAGGACCGGCAGTAGCTAGCTTTCATAATAGTACAGTGCCTTAGTGTCAGTACGGTACATTGCGGTTTGTGCAAAAGCGACACCTTGGAGTACCAGACAGTTATGGGACGTCGAATATAGAGTCATTGCGGATGGTTTGAGTAACCATGGTTACGATCCGCAGGCTACTCGTGATGAGAGAAAGTTTAGAGAACGTTAAGAGCGGCAAGTATTACATTGAGTAGGTACCTGTGGCAGGGTAGCAGAGTCAGGAGAACGTTCATGGCATCAGCCAGGCACCGGCATCCCGGTTAGACAGAGAAAGACAGGACCCTTAGTTCCAGCCCTTGTGTATAGGCCTGCGTCGCCTCCCGGCAACATCGGGACCGTCGATTTGATGCAACAGGCGGCCAATCAGATTGCTGCTTTCCCCGGAGTGCATCTCCAGGCAGGGAAAGTGGGTCGGCAGACAAAATCGCCGTTGGCCATCTTGGTGGAGGTTCCTGGCCACTGCAATCCAAGCAGGTTTGGTCTGAAGTCCATACTGTTCCCCGGTGGAGTGGGGGCACATCCTTCTGGATTCCTCAACAGTAGGGAAAGACAGGGCCCTAATAATCTCTTTATAAACCGGAGACATGGCCGCTTAACAATGCAGAATCCGTATACCTCCCTCCCCTTTCAGGACAAAAAGTGTGCATGTCTGCACAGAAGGTGGCGTGATTAAATAAAGTAGAAATAATCAAATCAACTTATATACATCTTAACCCTGCTATATCACATCCTGATGTCAATGATTACTTCAATGATGAATGATCAATACAATGGCCAGTTCAATTGTCAAAGCTTCATGTAACTTGGATATTGACCTTATAAAAGCACACATATCACCATATGTGCATTTGCTTTACCAGGACTGCAGATTCATCACGGGTTGAAAAGGGAATGAGGTTTCGGAACACAATTTTCATTTCATAGAAAACAAAATTAAGTCGGAAAATCCCAGTCTATTTATGTCACTCTACTTTTTACTGAAAATAAATTCCTCCCTTTTTTCTCAATAGTCATGTCAGCTTTTCGAACAGCATTTTTAGAAATATCAATTTAAAGACTGGCTACTTGACATTCCTGCATGTAAATAGCTTGAAAAAAGAAAAACGTTTATATAACATGTATGTTTGCTAGGTTGCCTTCGATGCTCTTTCTATTGCAATAATGTGTATTGTCATTTTTCAATGGGCAATTTCAAATGGGAAGAAACAGATGGCAGTTAAAACCGCTTTCTTGTTTTTCATTGAGTGGTTCATAGCAGGTAACGGCCTTCTGTATGGTGATATAACCAGGGATTGACTTCAATTATATTCTTTTTCTAGGCATGTGCAATGTGAGGTATTATATGTTGGTAGTTGGCCACTGAAGAGAGAGGGAGTCAGGGATCTCCCAACATACACACCATTTCGGTCCATTTTCAAATCCAAAGTTTCCAGAAGCCCTTACACTTCTGAAATATTTACTGATTTCCCAGGATGTACAGTCCTTGGTAAACCCCCTCAGTACTTTCTCTAAAAAGGGCTGGGGTCTAATCTATTCCCCTTTGGAGAGTACCTCCCCTCAGAATTATATTTCCTCTTAGCATTATATTTACATAGTAATGTATTTTCTTTGGCTGATTTTCATAGACAGGTGGGTGCCCTCTAAAGGACTCTAGTAACAGATGAACGTCAGTCAGTAAAATGGGTCAGCTTCCCTCCACAGCCTGGTTTCTCTCCAGTGACTGCCAGCCCTGCTGCAGTGGGGCACGGCACTCTACTTTTACCTTATCTGGTATGAAAGCTGTCAAGCAGGCCCGGGGTCCATGTATGCACAAACCTATCCCACAAAGAGGGATTTACCAATTAACAAGACCTTGTAGCGAAGTGAGCTTTAGCAAGAACTTTCTGTTCACCATCACGGTTCTTCAATCTGTCGTTTTATTAATACATTGCTATATGTATTTCATTTGTGTTTTTTAACTTGTATGTGTTAAAGCCAGCATAATGCTGCCGCATTAAAATTATTAAAAATGATACAAATCAGTACTTTTCTTGCACTCTTTTTGACCTTCATTCTCCCTTCCAGTTGTATTGAAATATCAGCATCACAGTTCTGGGGTTGCTGTTGGTACTCTTGTTCAGAGGAGAATTGCCTAGCATTTCGGTGCTGGACTGCACCAGGGCAGGACAAAGACCGATATGTTTTGGCTATTTCTCCTCTGTGAAAGATAGTGAGTTCAAGAATCTGGGTAAGGCTCTCGTAACCGGGACTAATGTCTGGCAGAGGGACTCGCTGGACCCCCCCCCCCCTGTTTTTGCATAATTTAAGTAACTTTGGGTCTCGCCCTAAGTTACTAGAGGAAATCTAGACGTGGACCCCTTGCTCACTATTCTTAGAGAGGCACAGCTTCACCCTACTGATGAGGTCCAACCAGACCGAAACATGTGTCTGGGGTTGCTGTTGGAACTCTTGTTCAGAGGAGAATTGCCTAGCATTTTACTCCCAGGCCCCCCCTTGTTTTTACATACTTGGCATGAGATGGAGTGAAGGAGATACCATGTGGCGAGATGGGAGTGGAGTCTTATGCAAAATAGGAAGCAATAGGTAGCAGGTAAAACCGGAGCCTTCTGCACCCACAGTTCAAAAAGTCATGGAGGTGTGTGGCCAGCCCCAAAAAGCCTGGAGATTTGCTATGCAGCCAATGCGCTGGGTGAAACTATTTGCGTCACTGAAGCACCACTGGGGAATCTGCATACTTGGCACCCAGGCAGAGGGGACATGCTTCCCTTCACCGGGGATCCCACGGCCTAGAGGGCCACACCCAGGGGATATATATTTGGATCATTATCCCCTTAGAAAGCCCCAGCAGAATTGTAGCATTTCCAAAGGGTCTGATGTCTTTCCGAGACAAGCCAATAACAAAAAAAAACAAAAAAAAATTGGAAATTGGAAGCTGGAAATGGCACTTCAAGAAATGACTGAACCCTATGCAAACTAGTGCTACCATGTCCACATAGCGTAACACCGCTGAAAACTAGCAGCAACCCCTCCACCCCCCATCCCTCCGAGGTGCTTCTACCTTATCTGGTATGAAAGCTGTCCAGCAGGCCCGGGGTCCATGTATGCACATACCTATCCCACAAAGAGGGAACTTACCAATTAACAAGACCTTGCAGGAGAGTGAACTTTACCAAGAACTTTCGGTTCACCATCACGGTTCTTCGAGCTGTCGCTCTTTGATACATTGCTATATGCATTTCATTTGTGTTTTTGAACTTGTATCTGTTAAAGCCAGCATAATACGGCCACATTTAAATTATTAAAAATGATACAAATCAATACTTTTTTGGACTTTATTTAACCTTCATATCCCCTTCCAGTGGTATTGTAATATCAGCGTCACAGTTCTGGCAGGCACACACAGATACCCAAGTCTGTGCAATCTAATATGTGTGAACTTGGAACAAGATGTGGGGAAGGTCAATGTAAAAAGGCCCTTATCAACAACATAGCAACAATGAAGCCAAATATAGAGCATCAAGGCAGAGTCTCACACACTGGGCAACCACAAAATGGCACCCAAGAGTTTTCCTTATTGGTGAAGTGAACTGTTCATCCTGAGTTTCTTCTGTACCCCTGCTGAAGACACCCCCGGGAATGAGCCAGAGTCTCAGGGAGGCTTCTGCAAACATGACTTTTAAAGAGGATGTGCGATACCTGGCATCGATGTAAGTTTGCCCGGCACTGGAACACCTTGAAACTCTGTCGCCCTGGGCCAAGCAGGGGGAGGAGAGTGTTACCCCCATACCCTCCTTTCCTGCGCCCCTTTCTAGCCCACTCACAAGCCACACCATTCACCTTCATCTATGGCCCAGACCCATTGTGCTGTGGAGGCAGAAACTTCCCATCATGCCCTGCCAGGACACGTCACTTAATGCTATGACCTCCACACATTGCCAGCACATTTCCAGCGGCTTGTCTGCTGGTCACCAGTGGTGCACTGACTTTTAGACCTAGAAAAAGGATATTCTTTGGTGATGGAGATGTGCGTGAAAACAGTGAACTGGATTGATTCTTTGCAGTGGACGGCCCTATAATGTCCCTTGCACTTCTCCCCCTCCGGCTATAAGCAAGAGGGAAACCAATAGGATAACCTGGTTAGTAGCCCCCACAATTCCTAGGTATCTGGTCACATGTCAAGGCCATTACGCTGGGAGGATAGCTCAGGGGCAATGTGTTTGCCTTGAAAGCAAGATGACTCAGAACAACACAGGTTCGGTCCCCGGATACGCACTTGGAAACCTCTGAGTATTAAGTGTGTTATAAATAACAGATTACAATTACATACCATGGCCTGACTGAATATAGCCCCAGACTAATAATAGTTTCATCTATGAAAGTTCTGAAATCCAATGAGGGAAGCTCTCTTCCTGTCTCTGAATTACATTTTCTTCTGGTCACAACTAAAACTAAAAAAAAATACATCCCCACAATCGCCATCACTCACCCTTCTGTTTTCAATTTCCATACATGTTGTGAGCTTTGTTTTTGTCTTGCTGACTTTTTCCATTCTTACCCTTTACACCTCTGCTTCCCCATTTCCCTTTCACCCAACAGGCTTCGGCCCCTGGCTGCCACCCTAGGCAGGGTTGTAGTTTGTCTCTATATGGGTAAGGCACAGCGCTTTAAGACGACTAGGTTGTAATTGGTTATTTATAACGCGCTTCCAAATGCGGACCCAGGGCTCAAACCTGTGTTTGCTATGCGTCATCTTGCTTCCAAGGCGAGCGCGTTGCCCCTGAGCTATCTTCCTGAGCATTGCTGAAGTCTGCAGTATAAAAGACTGGAATAACATCTCCTAAATTGATGGTCACTTATGATCTATATTAAATGTCATATACAAAAGTAATTCTAGTATATGTGTTTACTTTGAAAATACAACTACTATACAAAGTCCTATGAAATGTCAAAGCCTTTTGTAGAACAAACTCAACAAAACTTTATAAGCGTACAGCTGATGAGCACCCTGCATTACCCTGACTATCTAATTAGCACACAGCACAAAAGGAACAGCTCTAGAAATGCACCAACACTATGGAGCTCATTTTTCATTAAATTGTAAATTGCCCGGAAGGGACAGCTTATGCTTGCACTTCTGTGCCAACTGGTCCCGTCTGGCAATTTTCGTAATTTGCACTGCAGGATGCAAATGAGAAGTGTAAAGCGATGGCGGAAGACTCTTGCACCACGCTGTGCAAATTGAGTAAATACAACGTGCCATGTGCGCACGGCAGCCAGCGTTTACAATGATTTTGAATGGAATCCTCCTGCTTTTTGCTGATTCCATAGGAAATTAATGCTTTTAAGCCAGCATGAAAATCTCATGCAGGTGTAAAATCCAGTGGGTTTTCGAAGGCAGAGGGCAGGCGGGAGGCAGAAGCGTACCTCCTATCCCGCCCCACCCTCCGCCTTCAAAGCCATAAAAACCCCTGGGGCGCGAATGGAGGTGTTAAGATGGGCATATTTTGCGCCTTCATGTACACACAGTGGGACTCAAAAATGAACCCCCATCAGTTGCTAGCACCCAACTGTAGTCGTATCAATCTTTGAGAAATGCAAAGGCTGAGCTGGCCCTGTTGGGATTCAAACCAGCAACCCACTCGTGCTCAGTCAAGGAGCCATCTCAATAGTCCCCATTGTTCATTAGACGTGTAAACACTTTGAAATGTAGTTCAAACTGAGTGGTTTGAGATCCTTCACCACAAAAAACAATTGCCAAAAAAAAAAGATAATCATAATGTTAATAACCCCTGTAAACAGTGATGCACGTTCGGAACACTCACAAGGCATAGTAGGTTCGTCCTTCCTCCTTTTCCCTCCACTGCTCTTATTAATGATTGTGTTTTGTAATGTATTTCACTCCCTTGTTCGCTCCCATCACCCTGTGGGCACTTTGAGCGGTATTTTACTTGCTGTATAAGCGCTTAACAAGCAAATAAATAAATAAATCTAGGTTAGCGAGTCAGTTAACCACCACACAGCTTCAGTTGGGAGAGGAGCTTGATATGGGCGATGCTCTGGTCAGGGGGGCTCGCGAGCTGTGCCAAGAACTCCTTACTTCATCAGTCTCGGGTAGTGCGACATATTAACACAAACGATACATCTCTCAAAGAAAAAACAAAACAAAAAAAGTAGCAATACAAATGCAAAAAAAAAATAGTCTGAGCCCTTCTATGCTGGCCACTAGAGGGCATCCGTGCACCGGCTTTAATAATACACTGCGCTATTGGCAGAAGCAGGACATTGCAGCGCGGGCCACCTGGGGAGAGATCAAAGAGCAAAATTGCTAATTTGGCCTCTTGCTTTAAATTCAGAGTTTGGATAAGTCTGAGGGTAAACATAAATTAGTTGCAAGAGTTGCAAGATAAAAATGTCCGACCTCAAAATTGTGCACCGTGTTTGTTAAAAAAAGTACCCGGGGAGCGCAATCATGTTACTTTGCAGGCATGGACAAGGATCTAGGCAAGGAGACTCCTCTGTTAGTGTACGGGCCACGGGGGTTGGATCCCAATTAATCTCGGCCTTCCAGGCTCCCAAGATCTCAGCCCGGCAGGCAGGGGGAACATTCAGCAGGGCACCGCCCCCCCGCCCAGCAAGCTCCCGCTGTACACTTCTTCTGAGCCGAGCCCCGAGTCTGTGTTGGTGCGTCTTCATTCCACAAAGGCTCTTGGCTCGGCTCAGAAATATTCCTCGTTCTGGGTACCACAAACGCTGAAGGCAGCTGGCACAGCAGTCGTGCATTACTGGTCTTTTAGTGAGGGCCTGAGGGGTAAGAAAGAGACGAACGCTCACGCTCTGGTAGGGGTACATTTTGTGTGCAGCAACGGGTGAGCTGTCTTCTCCTGTCCCTTGAGTGATGCAAATTCCCTGCCACGTCGTTACAAAGTAATTGTGGTTCTATTCACGCCTTTTCTAGAAACATTCTGCTCGAGTTTGGAGTCTTTCTCAACTCCCAATAGCGAGCCTTCTGCAGCCCCGCCTACACCGCTATACAATAATTTGATATGATATTTTATTTATAGCGCGCCTTTGCACAAGTCTATAATGGGTACATTTGGCTTGTGGCAGCCCAAATCATACTCTCTACTTCCGCCCAGTTCCACAATTGCAGGAATGTCTTCTTAGGAGCGTGATATTGGCCTTTCTTTCTTCCATTAACCCCTTCGATTCCAGGGCAAGAGCGGCGAAGCAGTGCATTGAAAGTGTCCGGACGCTGTGCTTAGAGACGGCAGTCTGAGTAGACCCGCTTCAGGATGGCCATGTGCTTAGCCTAACACCGAGTTGGATTCTTCTGGGCTGGTACTCAGGGTGGCATTCCAACTATGCCTTCATGGAAGGCGCATCAGCACAGAAATGACTTCCTGACCGACAAACGTGTTCATTGAGCGGTTTGAAATAACAGCCTCTGAACAATTGACCTTTAGGAACAAGAGCTCAAATAATTTCAGATTCAGAATGTCATTAAAAAATACTGCTTGTGCCATCCAATTTTGATGTGGGTCATATCCACTCCAATTGAGGGATCTGAAATCATACATCCATCATGGGTTGCGGGGGGTGGGGTTTAATCATGCGAATTTCGAGTGTGCCTGGATTCAAAAATCGATCCTTGCACTCGCAGCATGCTAGAGCCGTAGACGGCAAAGCCTCGCTCGTGCTGCTGCTCTGGAAGCAAGGCCCAGCCAATGAACCCAGACAGGCGCGATGCCACCTTCAGCAGAGAGCACACATGAAGCTTAACGCAAGGGAACGGTGAAAGGTGGCAGAAAGGAATATTAGGTTGGTCCCATCTTAAATCCAACCGAGTAGTGTCGTCAGCAGGCCACCTCCCCTCCTGGCAGGCATTTGATCGGGCAAAGACCGGCAGCTGGGAAGCGGCCATTCCCTCTTCCATTGGGTATAAACTTAAAATGGCCCCATGACTGACTGACTGAATCCCAGGGGTTTTCGGTTCTGCAGAGCCTCGATGGAAGGTCAGGTGTTGGACAAGGGCTTTCTCCCCGATTCAGCTTTGCGACTGGTCGATGCTGGCGCGCCGGCGGCATCCGGTTTGGTTTCATGCGATACACGAACTCAAGCCAGTCTTGTCACGGACTGTACATTATAATTGCCGCCACTAAGCAGCTCTCTGTGAAACTGTCAGAGCGGCAGCTGCATAAGCACACGGCGTTCTTGTACGGTTCGGACCCCACCTTACTTTCAACACCAGCACATGATGGAACAAGGAAATGACGGTCACCTGTACCCGCTTGGGGTAGAGGAGACTTCAGTTTTCAACCTCCCATGCCCGCGTAACATCATTCCCCCCAATCTATGTTACGAGCCAGCGGACCAATAGCTCGGCTCATAAATCAAGAGAGACCTAGAGGCACAGGAAGCTGGGGGGGGGGGGGGGGTGTAATCTTCTTCTACGTGAAGTAGAGCAGTCCCACAGGCGTTGGGCTGCTGCTGCTGCAACAACCAGAGTTCCTCTTCAGCTAGAAATGAATACATTTCGCCGAGGAGGACACGGAATGAGGGCAGGGCGGGCTCTGTCATATCTAAGGGGTTAGTCGGCAGAATGAGGTTATGCAACACACCACACCCACAGCGCACATTGAGACGACCCGCGTGTACCTGTTAAGTACCTCCCACCTCCTCACCTGGCGGAAAGGTGGGGGGGGGGGGGTGCTGTACCGCACCCAAGGAAGGAGAGAGCAGCGTTTGTCCTGCTCAAACCCAATTCAAGAGTGTGATGGACGCTTTCACCCCCCCCCCCCCCCCACTAGGCCCGAGTCATTTAATGACCATGCGGCTTTCTGCACAGTGGTGTGTGGTGGTTGAACCCTTGTAGCCCACCCTATTCATCCCCCATCCATGCGCGTGCGGACACCGACCCCGCGAAGACGGTAGAAGACCTCCTCGCCCCTCCACCCCCAAAGTGGAAGTCATCAAATCACCCCAAACCCCGACAGATTACCTCCTCGCAGGAGAGCGGAGTAGAAGAGATGGCGCTATTCCCCCCTCCGGACCCTGCAGCGGACGTGAAGCACCTGTCGCCTGATAACGGCTCTCATTCAAATGTGCTGCTCCCCCAAGGGAAAGAGGAAGTCACTGTCACGGTTACCGCCTTATCGCTCGCGCAATCCAGTCCGCGCGCATCCGCATTGTCACAGCGCGGTGTGGCACCCAGTAGGGCAACGGCAATGTTTGACACGTGCCAGAAGTGCCGGAGCTGGGCGTGGGCCCCAGTGCTAAAAAGGCAACGGGTCCATATGCTAAAACGGCAGGGGTACCGCAGGTGAGGACGGAGGTACACCTGCAGGGCTGTACAGGGGAACCTAACGTCTACACGACAGACATGAACCCCAATAACCGCCGTTCGACAAAGCCTATTGTTATGGCTTGTATTCTTAATTAAACTAAGAATGCGGGGGCAGGGGGCGTTGATATGTTTAGGGGTGGAGGCTGGGGCGTTGATATGTTTTAAGGGTGCTTCTAAAATTCAACATCAGAACCCGCCATTTATTGATACATCTGGCTAATAAGAGGAGTGACACATTGATGGATTAAAAACTATGTGCGTGCTAGCAGCATTTTCGACGATTGATGCTGCTGTCGATTTTTAATTTTTTTTTTAAAGCAAGATCTAATTAACTATAAACTCAGGGGTCTGACTTTCTAAAGTACGTCCAGAGCAAAGGGCACAGCGGGCAGGCACACTAAGGGCCCCTGTAGTGACACGGGAGGCAGACAGTCGGAGTTCCACGGGCGGCGGTAGCAGGGAACCCGTGAGAGGTGGAGGGTGGGTGGGGCCTGCAGCGTGCGTTGCGCAAAAAGGACGTTGCACATAATCCGGTGTGGTACACCCTTTCCAGAAACGCGTTCTGTGCTAAGTGAAATTGAGGCCTGCGGAAGGTGACAAGGACATACCAGCTGGTGGGGGGTGGGGGGTATGCGCAGGCTGTATGAGAGATGGGTACTGAGGAGCTAGTGAGTGCCACAGAAAGTGACGGTGCCCTCTCACCTGGCCTCTTCGCCAATGTTTTGCTCCTCTGGCATCTCCTCGTTGTCAGCCATCTTGTATCCCCGCAGCTTTTGGGAGACGCGTTGGCTAAGGCTTTAGTGCTTGGTGCCCGTGGTAGCCTCTACAGGGGTCTGTCTATGAGGGCTGCTGCTAGTGTAGGTCTGTTCACAGGCGAGTCTCGGCGAGTAACGTCGACGTGGTGCTCCCAGGGCGCTTCAGCAGTAAAAAGAGAAGTGCTCGGGCCCAGGGCGGATGCTGTGGTGAGCCTCGCAAGCAGCTCCTTTTCCTCTTTGACTTTGCACCTTGATTGCTTTGTTTCTTGTTTCTTTGTTTCTTGTTGCTGAGCTGCAAGTGCGAAAATAAAACCACCACCACCCTCGCATCACACAGACTAGTTCTTTGATTGTAGAAGGCCGCCTTAAAAAACATACAAAATGTTTCTTCCCCCTAGACGGCCATTGCAACAGGCTGGCCTGGACCAGCTTCAACCCAGCTGAGGGACTAGGGCTGTTTTACAGGCACCCAAACCTCTACAGGCACCCAAACCTCATGTGCCTTGAACTCGTTTAAAGTTATTTAGAAGTATCTAACATTTCATGTGGTACGCGGGTTGTTTACAACCCAGGCACAGCTTCAGATTCTTGGCAGTGTCGGGCTGAGCCCTACTTCTCTGCCACACTGTAACAACCCACAAAGTACAGGGAGGCCTAGAATGTCCATTTTGTGACCCAACCATGTCCCCAATGTATCACACGTCTACCGAAGGATGCCGGGGCAGACTGGTCTATAGGGAACTCTGGAGATTTCCCTGAAGGGCCTCTGCACCCTGGGCCTCTTTTGTGTGGTATCCATTTTATTTCCAAATATTCTCATAGGGAAAGGGTTGTGCTGGCTGAAAATGTTGCTATGGGGCCACTTTGAAAAGTATTACCAGGGCCTCTTTTGGTTCCCAGTCCACCCCTAGAAGGACGGCAGGAACAGCCATCTTATACCAGAAGTAGCACAGACACCCAGGTTTTTCCCGGCTATGAACACAAATCTGGTGTTGCGCCCTTTTTTTTTATTTTTATTTATTTTTTTTTTTTTACACTGGCACACCAACAGGTGGCTGTTTATATGTGGGAACAGCCCTCTTACTATACATAATTGGGGTTGGCGAAGGGGTGTGGGGTTGGGTTGGGAGATCTCTCTGGTGATTGGTTATTATGCTCTTCAACTAAAAAAATGGAACATATGGCCCCTGCTTCAACTGACACTCGCACTGCATGCCCCTCAGTACTTAAAATCGTCGCAGGTACTATCCTTATTTGCAGGGTATTGTCAGGAAATGCTCTGGCAAGCAAGGCCAAATCCCCCTCACCCTTTCCCTGCAGCTCTTTCACAGTGTTTAAAGGGGTTAGGCATAGGATAAAATGGGGGGATTGGCCCCAAATTTAAAAAAAAAACAGTGGGAAAGTGCAGTAAGGTGGCTCTGAGGGGTTCTGTCCTAGCTCAATCACATCATGTGGCGGGCATTGCTATCATGTGACCAAGTACGTCAATGCTTGGTATTGGCATCATACTGCCAGGTACTCCCACTATCTGCAAGGGTTTGTTTTCACATGCCCAGCTGCTCCCAAACCTATCCCCTGGCTTGAGGGCATGGGAGCTTGCCCTGTGCATACAGCAACAGCTAGAAGCCTTGGGATATTGATGAGAGCGCCATCTCGCACTTGTACCGCAAGCGCTACACTCCCATAGGTCTCATAGCCCTGAAATAACAGAAGGCATTATTAGCCCACAGATTGGTACTCATTTTGTCTACCTCGGAAGCAGGGGTGTTGCTAGATCTGGAAAAGACCCGGGGCTATGCTAATGTCAGGACTGTCGGTACTGGGGGCTAGTTAGCCTTTTGGTTGTAGCTCCTGATATTCTATCCGGGGCTACAACCAAAAGACCAGGGGCTATAGCCCCCTTAGCAATGCCTTTGCTCGGAAGGATGAATGGCTGAGTTGAACCTGCCGGGATTCAAACCTGCCACAGCAGGCTGAACACAGGTATTTGGGGCGAGTGCTTAGCTCGCTGTGCTATCTGACCGCCTAGGAAGCAATCGCAACAAGAAGCATCTTTCAACTCAGAATGATGTCACGCAGCATGCCCTACCTGACCTTCAGACAGAACCATGGCAGTGATCACACTAGTACTCTCAAGACCAGACTAGGTCAAGAAGCCTCTACACGGCACTACTGTGTTACCTACTGAACATGCTACAAAGGGGATCATGTTCCATGAGGGTGCAATGTTCATGGAAAGCATAAAAGCCTTGTGTAGGGCTTTTACGCCTTTCATTAACATTGCCCCCAATTTTCAATCAATTGTATGGCTGAGGGAGGGACGGAACGCAATTTGCGTTTCCGCCATTCCCTTCCTCTCCACCATACCAATGCTCCAGTATTTGCACCCACATACATTTTCATGCAGAAGCAAATGCTGGGGATCCGTATGGAGTCTGCCGGCTTTTTGCGCCAGCAAAAAGCAGGTGGCCAAATAAACCCTCCCGGACATGCTTGCATGTCAGAGAGCATTTGTTTTTCATTGGGAATAAAGCTTACCGTGCGTGCATGGTAAACTGTGTTCCAAATTGAAATTAAACCCTCCCCGACGTGCATTCATGTCGGGGAGGGTTCAATTGTGATTTAGAGCGCCGCTTGCCACAGCGTTTACTCACTTTGTGCAGCGGAGTGCAAATGTGAAGGGCAAAAGGCAGTGCACACACTTGTATGCCGTCTTTTGCTGTTTACATTTGCACGCCGCTGTGAAAATGATGAAAATTTGTTGACGGGGAGCCGTTTACATTGCTGTGCAAACGTATCCGCCCCCCCACCACCAAATTACTTATTCAACCAACATGAGTCCCAACGAGTCTAAAATGCAACCGCTAGACTACTTATGAGACTTCAAAAGACACAAACACATCACCCCAGCCCTCCAAACACTCGTTTAGCCACCAATCAATCGAATACTCTCCTCAGAACTCTGTGATTTGCCCACCCCGCCTTAAATGGCAGGGGCCCAAAATCCACCACGAGGAAAAAAACACTACAAACAATAAAAAATGCTTTGATCTCGGAATGCTGCCTTAGTAACAGTGGCAAGCTTCAACCACAAATGACATCACAGATCATGCTCCCCCTTCCTCTAAACCAAATTCTGGAAATTGATGCCGAAACAACCGTTCACCGCGGAGAAACACCAGCCCTTCCAAAAATCCATGAAAACCTGGGGTGAAGCTAACACCAGTGGGAGAACAGCACAAAGTCCTCAACCAACAGATGCCAACACTATGGGTAGATGCCAACACTTGGTAGCATTGATCAGATACAACCTCCTTTGCAAAAAACGAATACATGGCACACATCCACACAAAACTTTCCAGGCAAGGACTATGAAAGTTCGGACTCTACTGGATTGGTCACCTTGTGACCTTAAACCAAACCAACACAGCAAGAAGCATTGTTAAACGAGAACATAGTCATTCACTCCAACAGAACGGGACCAAGAGGTTCCCTCTCACCTAATCATTCCCCTTACCCCCCTCTGACCAAACCTCAGCTCTACCTCTCTCCACTAACCCTCGCATAAAGCATCAACTTCCTATAAACAACACACTGGGCAACCTCCCCGTTCGCCTCTCTGGCACTATCACACTCACCAAACCAGTGGCTAACTAGGTCCTTGCACTGCCATTTCCAAATGATTTACCTCATGCTCTCCCTTCTGGATGATATGCGTCTTTGCCTTTACTGCAGTATTCTTTACCACAGTACGACTTCCAACACTGTAATCGCCTTGTGGCATATACATCGAACAGCAACTGTTCCACACGGATGCCATGTTTGGAAGTGGGCATCCGCCTTCACCCCTGTCTTGTGCCTCTCCCTTTTCCCCCACCAGTTTCAGCCTCTTCCCCTCACTATCTCCCTATTTCCCGTCTTGAAGGGAGGGGGGCGGGCACAAACCTGCAGTCATACTCTGCATAACATAAGTATTTGCATGCAGTTTAAAGCCATGCATTCACAAATTTGTATCAGGTAGAAATGAGAAGATATGTGGTCAGGCAGCTTAAGTGCAAAATGGGTGAGACCCTTGCCAAATTACTTGATATAAACTAGCAAAAAGAAACACACTCTACTACATGGGTTCTGTAGACAGAAATGGTAACACTCTTTTCCTATTTTTCTTACCTTTTCTATTTTTGCATCATCGTTCCGCAGTGGAGAGAGAGACTGTTCACCAACTCGACCTCGAAAGACCAAGTGAAAGGAACAGAGACACGAACTTCACTGCCGTGTTTACCTTTTTCAACCTTTTCCTTATTTTTTCCTACCTTCTCATATGTTCATTTTTATTTTTATTTTTTCAATATTTTATTTTGCGTGATTTATAGTGAATCCATCCTTTCATGGTGTCACTGCAAACAAATTCCTGTATGTCCCCAGGGCCAAGGCGAGTTGGAAGAGTGCCCTGGGAATACGCTGGCCATACAAATACAGGATAATTATGATATGCTGAAAACGATAGTGTAACCTTTTTCCATAGCCTAGCAAGGGAACTGTACTCCATACTCGGAGACTATCATCATCATCATCACTCGTAAGAGGGGGGACATTGAACTGCACTTGTCACTTTAGTGTTTACTGAACTTTGAGCGACGAAAACAGAATAAGAAGAAAAATAAACTATTGACTGTGGACATATTTGAAATGGGGGCCCAAAACAGTAACTTAGTCGTGCCACCAGTGGAAGGGCGCCCACGGTTCCCTCGAAGGAGATGCTGCAAGCTGTCTTTCAAGGCTGTCACATGTATATGCATTGTGATTATTATTGTAGTATTTTTATCGTTAACTATTAGAACTGCATTTTTTATTGGTGCACGAAGCGTCCCAATGTCTGTGCATCCACCAGGTAATGAACATCTGGGGCCCACAAAAGCACCCAGACCTTATATTGTCATCCCTGTTCCAAGAAAAACTGCTGATAAAGCAAACGATTTACAGTTGAATGTAATTAGCAGTAATACGTATACACTTGAAGGAATGAATGGTGAGAAAGGCTGGAGACAGGGTCAGCACGGAATGAATGATAACATAGCATTGTCCACGGCACGCACCCTTACACTGAGTGCACACGAACAAGGGCAAGTGTCAATGGCTACGAAACCGCAGGCCAAACCAACTGAAAGAGAGAAATCACCGGTGGAACAAGCAGCTCCAGAAAGCAGGGAGCAACGTGAGAAACCAAACTGAAGTGAAATAGCAAAATCACTCAATAGAACAGAGGAAGCAACGAAAGAACTCACTGAGAAAACACATGTGGTAGTTGAGTATGTGTTTCCACTCATACTTAGAGCAAAGAAGCTACATGAGGAGCTGAGCAAGACAACCACCACAACTGTGATAGCGAGTACGCCAGCTCCAACGCCAGAAGTAACTACCGAGCCTACGACACAGCCACGTGTTGGAAGGATGATAAGTCACATGTGGTGGGAGGAGGTCTACAAAAGAATCCAGGAGGGAAGGAAAAGAAGCGCAAAACCTCTCCCTATTACTGCAGGGCAGGAAATGAAACCTGCCCCTCCAAGGATAAAACCCAAGAGTCTGCCTGAACGAAAGAGCAGTGCAGGCGCATTCAGAGACATAGTGATAGCCAACTACAGAAAAACGCTAAGGATCAAGAGAAGTCCATATGAAACCGATAATGAGTTAAATGATTACTTGGACAGCACGGCCCATCTTGGAAACAACAAATGCAACAAATGGTACCAGCACATGAAGGAAGTTGGACGAAGGCAATCAGAAGGAGAATGTTTCGTCTGTGCACTCCTGCCGTACAGCATGGGCAAGTCCAAAATCTTTGTAGCTGTAGAAATAGAGGTCCCCACAGCACACTGCATGTCACATGTGGCAATGTGCAACACCAGAGGACAATTCGTGGGGAGAGACGCCTCGTTGATATGGGCCAACTAAAAGGACAACCCTGATGAAGACGGATATGTCCAGGACATCAAAACAAGAAACAGGGCGCACACCAAGAATCATGTGATTAGATATGAGAACCCTGACGTCAAAGGATCAGGAATAAGGTGGGAAATAAACTCAAGACTGAACGTCCAAGGGAAAACGGCAGAAGAAGCGCAAATATGGAAGAACCGAGGCCAAATGCAGATCTGGGGATAAGTAGTTTCCCCCGACGGTTGGGAAGAAGGAGTTGTAATCTGCCAAGCTTGGATGGTCCTTGGAGCCTGCCAAGAAGCCAGAGAAAACTCTCAGACTATGCAAACCACTATGGCCAAAAAGCTGTTAACATGGGTCGAAGACAGAGGAGGCCCCCTGCAAATAGTACCGCTGGAAAACCCGAAACTGTGCTTTAGAAGTAATGGCACGAGGAAAATGGGGGAGAATCAAAACTGCGGACGAATATACGAAGCCCCAGGGATGTTGCAAGGGACCGCAGTCTTGATGGACCATTATTGGGCATGTGGATCCAAAGCCTACATAAGACTACCAAGGAACTGGGGAGGCATATGCACACTGGTGAACGTCCACGTTCCTGCACTAGTGATCCCAAAAAATGAACTGAATTTGGACAGTTTCCCGAAAGCAGATGCTCACCTGAGGAAAAGGAGGTCTGTGGAACTAATGTCAAGGATGAAGAGAGAGAATTACTTCTCCACCATATCAGAGGACGCATTTTATGCCATTCCCTACGAACACAGGCTGTTTAGCCTAACTTCATCCGTATTTACAACAATACTTTTGCCGCACATCCAGGTTGGTGCAAATACCAAGTGGTTGCAGATAACGAGATGGCAGTTACTGCAGACCATCAATACCGCCATAAAAGGGTTGAACGCAATCAAGGAAGAACTGAGAGCAGTCAGACTGATGAACCTCCAGAACAGATATGTGCTCGACATGATCACTGCAATGGATGGAGGTGTTTGCGCAAAAATTGGAGAATCATGTTGCACATTTATACCATCACACGACGAAGAAAATGGAACCCTCGCAGAGGCCATAGAGATGTTAACAGCCCTAAAAAACCAGATGACCGATGAGACAGATGAAGTGGACGACGACAGCTGGTTTGGGAACCCATTCTCATGGGTCCCACAGTGGATGGCTGATATATTCAAGTTTTTGGGAGCCTTGCTAGCAATGGTGCTGCTAGGATTCTGTGTAACCAAGGTAATCATCACACAATGCCAGAAAACGGCAAAGAAGGCCATTGGGATGAAAATCATGGTCGATGTCGAGCCAGGCTGGAAGCCCAGAGACCTGACAGATGAGGAGATAAAGGACTTTGTGAAGGCCAGTGAATTTACACCAGAAGGAACAAAATTCAATTATCCCAAGAAACGAAGAAGATACGAAGGCAAATGGATTTACTGCAGTCCAAATGGACAATGCCAGTTGATGACCTGGAACAAAGATGAGCATGTGAGAGCAGCAGGAAGCTTGAAAGGGGTGATAAAGATATGGACACCAAAATTGCATACTTTCACGTTGTCTTGTGTAAACCCAGGAGACGATGAGCAAGAATCTGAGGAATCAAAGAAAATGAATATAAAGGAGGAAGCAGAAATGGTCGATGAACCGACCAGAGGGGGGAGTGTAGAGGAGGTCCCAGATATGACCTGCACCCCTGCCCCCCATTGCGAGTTGCCAGTAAGGTACTCACCGAGGTACGTGACGTATGAGGAGCAAATGAACCAACAGAGAGCCGCACTGGGACTCTGCCCCGTGTACATAAGGAGATCAGTACCGGTTGAAGCAGCCATAACACGACAACCCTGGGCAGCACGGTACCATATCAGTCCGCTGTACCAGCCGCTGATGCGAAATGAGGAATACCTGCACACGGTCCACGAGGAGACCCCTAAAGCCTTAATGGAAGGCCAATGGAAACAAACCAAGGGCCCGAGCAGCCCCGAGAACAAACGGAATTGGCTACTGAAAGCACGTATGCCAGTACTAGTAACTGCAAGGATAATTATAATGGATGCAGGGGAGAGACACTGTTAAAACATAAGAGAATGGTGCCATGAGACAAGATGGAAGCAACCGCCCTGTTGAATGTGTGTAAATAAGCTTGAAACGCAAGATGCTAAGAAATCAATACTGCCTACAATGCTTAGTAGAAGAATAGAGCGGCAAGCGCCAACCATATATCTACCTCAATACTGCACAATGTACATGTGCGACTCCATTTTGTGAAAGCAGAAATGTGCCCAGGCGGCCAAAGGCCTGACAGGCTGAGTTTCGAAACCCGGCAAAGACCAGAGAAGGAGCGGAATCGAAACTCAACAAAGAGAGGCTTATGCCGGGGAGATCGAGGTCAACCAGAGAAGGGGAGGTGAGCATGAGCTCACGAGACTCCAACTACAGAGCATATCAGCCCGCCCGTGAAGGTCAAGATAAGAGAGGCCCATGCAGGTGGCCAAGCGCACACAGAATCAAAATGCACAAAAGGTTGGAAACTGAAGCAGATTCACGGTGGACCAGCACGTGACCAGACAGGCGCGAAGATGTACCACCGCCTGATGTCATCCAGAATCCGAGGGTGCCATAACTTTTCCTGATAAGAGACTACAGATCCGAGGCCATACCCAGCCAACTAATTGACACATAGCCCTAAAACAATGATTGATGGAAGGGAGGAAGGGTGAATCTTGGGACACTAGGCACCTGGGTGTCTACTCTGCATGCTGCTAATTAAAATGGAGATTTATGTTTAGGGGTGTAACTTGCCCAATCACAAGGGACCATGTAATCTAGGGTCCTATAGACACTGTAACCAATGAGACGTCGTACTTGTAGTGACGTCAATCACGTGTGTAGTAGAGGGATGGGCGTAGACACCCACCCGATAAGAGTTATCCAATCCACTTGCGTTATTTCCATATACAGATACAGCACCTATACTTAAGTTACCTTTCCCAACCAATTATATTGCATGATGATTTTTTGTAGAATTAGACGTCAATGATGATGGATTTTGCCCACAAAAGAGGCTGTTTGACTAAAGTTCGGGGAAGTCGGGGTGAGGCAGGTGTTCGTGATGCTGCTGATTTCCATCTGCTGATGTATGTATCATTAAACGGACTTCCCTTTGCCAATTTACTGAGTCCTGATTATTGAATCTTGCTGGAGTATGTGAATCCTGCACTCTGTCCTCACATGGTGCAGCTATCTTGTATTACTAGTTTTCGAGGGTGAGTACTGACCAATGGGCCCGTCAGTAATTTCCTCTCCTCGTGAACAAGGCCGATATCCTGTTCGGGGTCTGTCCCCTAAGTACCTAGGACTAATGTAGCTCTCCCTATTACTAGGATCATGTGATTGAAACATTGGTGCAGGGAGTGACAACCTCTGTTGATTACCCCTTTGTTCAGGTGTCACATTATTTTTACCTGGACTTTGAGCAGACTCAAGGGACATTTTGGCTGACCTGATCTCCATCACTGTTGCTGAGGATTCTTCAGATTTTGGTCTAGTGTCTTTCATTTTATCACTCTCTTTACCCTGACAATATAGCACCTCATATCGTTTTGTACTTTGGTGCACAATCCATTCAAGGGACTTCTCACGGTCAAATTCACGGACTAACTGTGATATGTCTTTCTGTAGTTTATAGAAGTAGGCCGTTTTAAATTCATTGGAATTGGGGTGAAAAGATACATCAAAGCGAGAAAAAGCTCTTTTTAAGTCTTGCAGAAATTGGCGAGGGGACATATTGGGCCCAGCCGTAATTGTGTAAGCAACTTTCTTTGCCTCCTGTAATGACTGGAATGGAGAAAAATGACGTCTAATCTCTTTTTCAAACTCTGCCCACGTCATGTTCTGCTGTTCATTTAATCCCCTAATGATGCTGGCTGTGGGAGCGTCCAGAGTTAAATGAAAGTATTGTCTGTATTGTTCTTTAGGTATCTGGAGGGCTTTAAATATATCATGCACCGCTTCTAAGTGGTCCTCTATACAGCACTCCCCTCCTTTTATAAATGGTTTGATCATAGCCTTGATTGATTTCATTATTTTAATAGGGCTACTCGTTGCTATGCATGGAATTGCACTACTTTGTGATTCAACCCTTGTTTCAGGCGTATGGGATCGGTGGCGGCCCCAATAGGTGTGTCAAATCCCCCAAGGGTGCTGCAACCAAGTTCAGTCACCGGCCCAGCCACTGGGGCACTAGTTCTCTGTGCAGAAATATAATTCACCTCAACTCCATTGAATGTGGTGCCCTGTCATTTGTCCTGGGACCTGGAAATGCATATTTGCTGTTCCAAATCCTTGCACTTTTTAAGGAGCATATCTGCCTCCTTACGCAAATAGTTGTTTTCATCACTCATCTTATTAATTACATCTTGCATAGCGCTCATTTGCATTTGGCATTCATTGAATTCTTTGTCTCTTTAGTCTCTTTCTTGAAGCATTCTAATCATCTCCTGTTCAGCATTTTGAAGATCACTTTCTTTCTCAGTGTTCTTTTTGTAAAATCTGCATTTCCAAAACCACTTCATCTTTATCTTGTCTAATATGATCTACCAACGCTTTCAAGTGTTTTAATTCTTGTTCACTATCCTCAAACTCTTTCTTTCTTTGGGACAATTGAATGTCGAGATCTTTTCATTTTGACTGCATGTCCTTTTGACATACCTCTAGCTCTGCTCTTAATTTTTTCTCTTGTTCACTAGCTCCATCTAGTTCAATCTTTAACCTGCTAATCAGCTTGGCATCATTTTCTTGCATTCGCAGAGACCTATTTAAAATGAACCATGTCTTGGCGCATAGCCGTTTCAGACAATCTTTCTCTGCATGTTTATCAGCAGCATTTAATAATCTCTAAAAACAGACCTGGATTATGCTACCTTCTGCAAAGATGCTGCCCAATGATTCTTTCTGCACTTCACCATATATGTGGTCATGCCATTCTGTGGCATTATTTGATGACCATGTTCCATGTGCATATAGCTTTGCCGCCAGATATTGCACTAGCTCTGGGAATGTGGCTTCCATTTGAGACATTCTGAAATTCACCTCTAGTGTCACACTGCTCTCATAAAATGGGTTCCCTTTAATGCATGTATGGTAGTGTGAGACACACTTGCACGCCCAGTAGGCGCTCTACAGCCACTTTCCCAGCCAACGCACCATATATGTAGGATATTTTGTCTTATTGGGGTAAATTTGGGGTGTGGCGGTATTTTCTTACCGTCAAAAAGGAGCGGTAGTTTGGTGGAAAGTTAGCCTTGCATTTAGATTGGGTTTGGCCTCATATTATTTTAGTGACCATAGCTTGTTATCTTATATAGGGGAATCTAGTGATATATTGTTTGTGGTATTTAGTGGTGAGCATAGTTTTGTTCCCTATATTATAACCCCATCATAAAAACAAAACCTTCCTTTCTATTAGAGTAACTCCCAGTGGTCTATAGAGAGCCTTGGGCATATGCACGTGATGGAAACACAACACTTTTATTCAGAGTGCCACCTACAGGTTGTGGCCGGTATCCCTGGCTTATTTACATCCAGTGATCTATGTCATAAAGTATTACTGGCTCATGGACGTCCAGTAATCTATATATCATCTCAGATTACCCCCATCATCATGCAATGAAGACACACACACACTAAACTGCTTTATCACTGAATATTATTAGCTTCTTTTGGATTGTTCTTTCATCTGCAGTGGTAAATTGACAAATGCACTACTGAACAAAATGAATCTCCCCTGTATATTTACATAAATTCAAAGATGCAAAAATGACACTAAACCATTTGTGTTCATGAATACTTATTATTTGGAACCTTATTCACATATTAACAAATCTTACCATGGATACATTGCATCATCATCTGAAATACAAAAAGAGAGAGAAAACAGAACAAACAAGCCTTTTAAAACATGGTTAATTTTTCCCCATTCTGAACATGGCGAACAAATACATGCAGTGACTTCCCTGCCTTTCTACGCTGTTCTAAAGCTCAGCCATTCATGCAGCATTTAACAGTATCCTCACTTGTACTTATCTCCTTACCAAAAGTGTTTCTTTGAAGTCCCCCACATGACCTTGTTTCACTCGCCTCACAAAGACAGGCCCAGTCAGCAGGAACGGCTCCTGTAATCTTGTGTGTCTGGGAAGCACGGCGAGAAACTCTCAAGCCAGCGCTCTGTGACACCTTGGACTTCTGTCTTCACAGCCCAGTCTCCATGAACTACTTCCCTCTGCAGTTTTTGCCATTAGCAAAACTCGGATCATTTCCATTTTGACGTGGAATCTTCAGACACTTTCCTCCAATTAGGTTAAAAGCATGTTTTCAGCACCACCCTTCACTTTTATAACAATGGGATCCTTGCTCACTGAGCAACTGTTTCAATTTTATTTCCTGCCGCCTCTTCCCCTCTGCTTTCTGCAAACTAAAACAGAAAGAGAGAAAAAAAATGCCAGTGTGCATTTGAAAACGAATTATAGCAGCGCTACCAAAATATGTATTTTCACCTCATTTTGCACATGAGACTACATTATAATGTTAGAGAAGTTAGAATTAGTGTTTAGTAAATTTTAATTAAGTTAGTCAGTTACGTATATTCTAATGTAGTTTTCATGCATAAGGTATCCAAAACAAAAACGGTGCACTTCATTGTTTGGCCTGGCAGAACTAAGCTTCTATATATGCATCTCATCATCTGCAGCTTCAAGCTGGGCCTGGCTGTATTACAAATTCTGTACCTCGCATGCCACCAACAACATATTCACATGTTATACTGGCAACACAAAAAAAAATATATGTGGGTGCCATATTACAGCTGGCAACAACAACAAAAATGCCACTGCCTTTGCAACAAATAGTATGCCTTTACCTTTAAATTTTGGTAAAACGCTATATATTTTCTTACAAGTCCCATGTATCTGACCCACATCTGTCGGCTCTTGCCATAGGCTGGTAGATTATGGACAGGGTGGAACAGAAGGGGATGGGAATTGAGCAGAAGCAGGACTATTTCTAGGTGAGATGTAGTCCTGCACAATCCCAGGATTCTTAACAATGTAAACCAAGCATTTCAGCTGCCAAATGGAGAGTGGGGTACTTTGCAATGAACATCAAAGGGCAGCCATGAGCTTCCTACCACTATGTGTTTCCTTTAAAGTCGGGGTGAAATGATCAGTCGTGTTCGAAGAAATGAAATTTGAAGGACGAGGCTGCTCCTGTCAACTCATCAGGATGACCCCAATTCCTCTGGATCTGCGCCCCAGAGAATGCCACAAAGGAAGGGAACAAATTTCATGCTATCAAGATTAAAAAGATTATGTCACACATGGCACAATAATCACTCCAAGCTGCAGAGATGGCTTGAGGGATTTTGTTTTTCTCTTTGTGGGGCCTAGGGCAGGCCTTCTCTCTTTCATCTTGTTATGACCCTCCTCCATAATCAGACACCTGTAAGCCCCAGATAGTGTTACCAAATGTTGACTCCTATTGTCTAAGCAGCTGGCTTGCGCTAGAGGTGATGATCTAAATGCCGGCTTTCTTAACCCCTCAAGTAATTCCTACCTGTCCCTACTCTGTCCAGTTGTTAGTGACCTAATGGGATTTAAAATGGTGCCTTACAAATGCTTACTGATTGATTCAGGATTCATATATCACGATCACTCTCACCTCTCCCTTTACTACCCTTTTCTCTTGTCCACTCTGCTTCACTCCTCCTACCACTTTTATGTCCCTTTGATCTTGCCTGCACATTTTGATGTTATCCCTCCTTCCACTACTAATACTATCACCTTTTCTGCTCTTCTGTCTCCTCCACACGACTGCTCCTTCTTTCCCAAACCACTCCTCCTCCCTCCAAACCACTACGCCTTCCTCTAAACCACTACTCCTCCCTCATCTACTAAAACACCCTATTTTCACTCAACCCTGCACATTCACACTACACAACCACTTTCACCCCTCAGCCAATACCTCACCTGCTCCACAAATCATCTCCAGAGTCTGCCACTCCTTCCTTTCTGCTGTTGGTCTCCTCCATCTCCACCTCTGACAGCGCCTGAATAACCCACTCTTCTTGCTTCCTGCCCCTCGCTTATATCCCCCTTTCTTTCTCAGGATTATATAGCTCTCCCTGGCAAATTTGAACCTGACGTCCCCACCTGGGAGTGTGTGTATCGAAAAGTCATAAGAAGGGGATAACCCCTGCCCATTTTCTTAGTGTGGGCTTTCTGGGTACCAAAGATGGTGGCGCTGGAAAGTATGACGTTTATTCATCGGTGGGTTTTTTTTCACTGCACTTTTTGCCGAAAATGTTTTGCTGAAAAAAAACATTGAGAAATATGGGGTGGAGGGCATATAAGGGGTAGGGTGGGGTGGTGTATATGGAATTAATAATAAGGGGGATTGGGAGGTACCCTCTGGATCCTCCCCCCGCCGAATAAATACAATAATTCAAAGATTTTGTTTTGGCAAAACATTTTCGGCAAAATAGCCACGAAAACTAAACTGGGGATTAATGAACATAGCACCCCTAGAAGGCCTATGTTTATGTTTCTGCTCCAGGAACCCAGTTCCAGGGGGTCTCCCGGTAAGACTGTTCAGTGAGGGTGAATCCTTCTCCCCTTTTTGTCCCTCATGGTCTCCCTTATTTGAGAGTTATGCGGCATTACCACGTATGAACACATCTCTCTCTTCCTGTTGCAGCACAGAGGTGCACAGTGGCAGCACTCTAGGCTCTTCATCACTCCTGTGCAGTGTTCTACCTTTCAGCAGCTGATCACAATTTCACTTGAATGGTCTAACTGCTCTCTTCTCATGGTGTACTTCCTGTTGGTGTTTCTCTCCTTCTTGCAAGGATGTAATGTTTCTAAAAGAGTTAAGAGAAGACTAGTGAGAAATATGCAGATAGAATGGCATGAGTTTGCAGTAGTTTGCACAAAAACGTTTCAGCACAAGTGGAGGGCAGGAATCGGGGCCCTCTCTGCTGTCACCATCCACCTCGGGGGTAGGACTGGCTTTGGATTTCTCCCTGGTAGGCCACCCCTCCCACCCCGCTGCTTAGAGGGGCTCCTGTTACTCCTTGACAAGGCCAGATTATTGGACTTGTCACAATTGTTTATTAGGTTTACCAGCTGATGTCTAAGTGGATATTGTTTGCTATTCTTTTAAACATATGGAAGCCCAGCATTTGCCTAGCATTTGAATATGCAGGTCCCAAATTGATGCAACGTTATTGGCCCAAGTTAAAGAATCAAACTGTGCTTTGTCTTGAATAATAAGTGTCGCACATGCATGTGAGTGCAAATTGATATAAACCATGTCTTGACATATAACAGGTGAGATTTAGGTACATTTTAAAATGGTAAACTGCTACATTTTGTAAAATAAATGTAACTAAGAATAAACAACTTTAAGTAATTTATATTTGATGATTTAGCACAGAAATCTATTCTTACTCAAACTTCCTATGATGTTCCGAACTCAAGATTTCGAAATATGTTTTAAACGGGCCTATCTCATGGGGTGTGTTTTATATATATTTTTTAAAATCAGTGTTCTTTTGGTAATAGAAGAACTACCTGAATGCAGCAATAAAACATTATGTTCATTGAATTTCTCTTTGATCAATCGAAATTGACATGGTTGCAATATAGTAAAGTCATGAAGCAGCCAGAATTATTTTTTTTAAGTCAATGTTTCATGTGAGAGCAGTCGCTTTTTATCTGGTGGTCCACTTTGAAATATTCTAGTGGGGAGTTACACTTTACAAGATCTGGGCCCTGAATCATGGATTATTTGCACCGAAAAAAACTGGATTTGTACGCCAATCTGCCCGCAAATCCCTGTTTAACAGATGGGGATTTGCGGGCAGAATGGCGCACAAATCCCGAAAAAACACAAATAATCCATGTATCAGGGCCCTGGACTTTTAAGTATTTGCCAGATAGTAATTTTGCTCTAAATGGATATCTGAAAATGTATGAGGAACTTGTGTAGAGAGTTAATTACAAAATGATTCAAATTATCAATTTTTTGAAATGAGATATCAGCCAAGGAATTAAAAGCTATTTTAGAGATTTCCTTCTAATTTGAGGCATTTTCCTTCAAAATAAAAACATAGGATTAAAGCTGCTCATACCTCACATGAAATCACTTTGGTCCTGTGCCTGCCTGCTGCTAATCAGACTAGTCAAGCATGAATTAACTTTTTTCATTCCTGGGGTAGTTATCTTCCAAGGAATGAACTGTGTCCATTTTGCAAAAGGAAACCCATGCCTAGATGTTAGTTTTTTTTAACTTTTTGATGAACAATAGGAGTATTAACATATTTTGAAGGGATGTGTATTGTAAATGCAATCATGATTTAAGCTCAATTGTAGTAAACCTCAATTTGAAGGAAAGTCAAAACGGCTATGTCAATCTTCAACTTCGATTTAAACTTTAAAACACAAATGGGTGGAATGTATAGTAATAAGTAATAATAGAAGGTTATATTTTGGGAAATGTGTCCATGATATGTATATATTAACTACATAGGAATTTTGGATTGGATTAGTAACAGGAATTTCAATTTCCCTAATTTTAGCAGTCATAGAATTTTGTAGGATAATGTGGAGTTTGTACGGCATTATGTTTTACGCTTCCATAACCAGTTGAGGGCTGGGCTTTTGTATGGTTTTATAATTGTATATAATTGTATATCTTACACAAATAATTGTGAAAGGTTTGTATTTTTTAAACCAAAACATGAATCTTAAAGCGAGCAGTGCATTACTCATCATGAGTTGTAATTTTTCCTATGTCAGTTTGCAATGATTTGGTGTTTATTTCAAATAAATGTGTTCAATTTATTGCAATCTTTTACAGCCTAGCAGCACTTCTGGGTTGGCAGTTACATATAATAATCTAATAATATACTTTTGTTGGTTTCAAGCAGTCTTTGATATATGCCTCTCTAAATTAGTCTCCGATGGAAATAGACACAGCAATATGTGAAAAGTGGATAGCAGCAGTGACCTTCTCGGACACATATCTGCTTCCTCGATAAATGTAAATATTTCAATCAGTAGTGCTGGCATAAGCATATTGCTTTCAAAAGTCAAGTGCCACATAAACCTTAGTTGATGCCCACTGTGGGCCTGCTTCTAAAGAGAACAACCTTAAGTTAACCACAATATAAAACCTTTTTCGAGAATTATTTCATCCATTTTCATCATGTGTGTTTGAATGATATGTCAAACACCTTTTTACTGTATCCAGTCAATATATCTAAAACATTACACAGTGGTAAATTTCAGAGTGGACCATAATACTGAAAAACACTGCAAAAATGAAATAAATAAATAAAGGTTAGTGGGGTAAAGGGGTTAAAATGGGTTGGGGTGGGGGTGGTAGTGTAAGGGTAAAATAATGAGGGGCTTGTGGGGGGGACCAGGCGGGACCCACCCCAAATAAAAATAAAAATGTCTGCAATGTAGCCTGTTTTTTGCTCTCCATCTTTTAGGAGACTTCAGATCTCGAGCATGGCTAAGAACCAGCTAAAATTCTCCTCGTAGTTTTTGTTTCGAGTGTTTATATAGCACTTCATGCCAGATTCCTCCTGCTTCTAAGGCATGTAAAAGCTGTCTTTTATTATATGCTACTTATAAAGTACTCGAATCCTGTACCGAGTGCATGATGAAGACACAGTGAAATCCGACCAGACATTAATCGGCCTGTGACTGCAAATTCACAAATTGATGGTATTTTAATCGATCATCACCAAAAAACAAGTGATGGTTCTCAGACGAAGATATTGTGGTCAGGGTGCATATGTATATGAATTCCAAATTGCTAGATCTGGTGATACATATTTGGGATTTTATTTCACACTAATGTTTTCAGGATCCTATCAACTGACCTTAAATCTGGACAGAGCTGGATGGTGGTTTGATGATGGGTCCTCTGTAAGAAGCATATCGTTAAAAATTCACACTTTTCATCTTATATGGGAGGAGCATATGGGGAAAAGTCTGCACCCTTAACGAGATAGAAATATTTGAAAGCCGATTCTGGGAAAAGGCCATTGGCCCTAATGCAGGAATGTGCCTTGAGTTGCAACTTAGTAGGCTTAAAAGTCAAATTAAAGTTCAAAGAACCAAATTATTGGTCATGTTAGCTGGTTCACCCATGGCGCGCTTGCAGGGGCTTTGCATTCTGAAGGTTCCATGTAATAATGTCGCCACAAAAATCTCGCCATGCAAAAATATCGCCGAAAAATGGCCGTTTTTTGTGGCAACATTATTGCATGGAACATGCGGGGGACACCCCCGCAACCCCCAAACTTTTTTTTTTCATTTTTTTTTTTTGCCCCTGTCCCCATATATATAGTCACCCAAATAATATCGCCACGACATTGTCCCGGCGATATTATTTACGGCGACCATACATAGGGGGATATTATTACCTGATACCATTCTGAACTGGATCAAAAAGTACAGGGTTTATTCAAAACTTAATTAGCCAATTCCTTATATTAGCTTTGTGGAGGCATTTATGGGGCTCCAATGGGAGGAATTTGAATGTTGTTCTGGTTCTTTATTTTGTTCATTTGCTGTACACTTAGGGAATTGGTATGGACATTTCGAAGACTATATGTAATATAGCTGCTATAGGAACAAGATTGGATCCATATTGGCTATTACTGCGCTTAAAAGATGCTCACTCCGCCTTAGCTGTATTGGCATTTTTAGCAGAAGAGGAAAAATGTTTAAATATGACAGCAGAGAATCTTGAATGCATGTTTAACAATGTAAGCTATTGTATAATAACATAATTTTTACTATCAATTCATTTTCTTTGTAAGCACTGTTTGTGCTGATGTTTCACAACAAACTGAAATAAAATCAAACTTAGCATTTGTAATTTATAATTTTTTTGAATTGTTTATTTGAACTGTATTTAATAAAACCTTAACCAAACAAACAATTGATTTAATTTGTTTTGATTGCTGAGCAGCCCAGTCGCTGACACTCATATCACTGTGCATTCTGGTACTTGTAGTGCTGCACGTATAATGGGAAAAATACACCTGACATAGTGCATAGGATGAAATGCAGAGTGACATGAGCTATAGAGCTGGACTTTCCGAACATAACCTGAGAGCTCAGTAACTGCATTTGGTGAAACAAATTTAAGCATGAAAGAGTGATGTTTCATGAGAAAAGCAGCCTGTGGTTTGTCAACATTACTAGCTTTGACGTGATTACTTATGGCAGGAGGTGTCATACAAATGTGAAACAACATCACTCGCTTTATTGTGCTTTGGGAATTTCTTACTCCCTATTTATTTGGCATGGAGATTACTGTTGTGTGGCAGAAGAGGAAACATGCCCTACTGGCAGGCGAGCGCATCCCTGGCCCCCAAAGGGCCAGGTTCACATTACAAGTGGCTATCCAGAGATCTGTGGAGCAATGCAGTGATCTACGTGCAATGCATGTTTGATTTCTGTTGGCTGGTTCATCTCATCGTCCAAGGTGGCTAAAATGTGACCTTCGGATGCACTACTTTTTAAGCTTTGCGTTAGTGTGATCTGTATGGGCTATGGATGTACCGTAGGGAGATGTTATGTAATATCTCCCGATGTGCCTCAGTTGGGTGTTGTCATGTTGTGGCTCGGAATATAGATCAATAGTATGAATTTTAATGACCAATGTCACAAGTACAAAAAAGGAGTGAAAGAACTGTAAGTACTTCACAACAAAGCGGGACAATTTAGTTTTTTTTTTTTTACTGATATTGAAAGGGTTTACTTGGTGTTGACCAATTGGGTTGCAGATGTCCCTGAGGCGTTGCTAGGAGGCTGTAGCCCCGGGTCTTGTGGTTGTAGCCCCGGGTAGAAGCTCAGCGGCTACAACCAAAAGGCTACCTAGCCCTGAGTCCCGACAGTCCCGACACTCGCATAGGCCCAGATCTTTCCCAGACCTAGCAACACCCCTGCTATAGTTTAATACCCAAAATACATGTCACCGAACTGGGTCTCCTTGTATCTTAGGGGATAAAATGTGTACGATTTTGCTGGATAATGATAAAAAGCTGCTAATTACAATGTTAAACCAGCCATTGCAGGTGTATTAGACATAGCAAGTTATTATTCCCATTATTATTAATGCAAACCCTTAAGTGCTAAGGGCGAGGATGTTCGTCCTTTTTTTGCATAGCAATGCATAATAGCTCTGCAGTTAATAAAAAAAATAGCTGAAAGTGGGACTCAGTGCAAGGACTAAGGCTCGGCCAGAGAAGGGCCAAATCAGAAAGAAGTGATAGAGAGATGATGGGCGATTGTCAGAGATCCGGTCGTAAAATGGGTCAAGGAACCGGGCCCCAACACAGTTTTTGTTCGAGCCCGTAATCATTTTTTAAAATCAATTTCTGTACTGCTCTTCACTGAGACCATTCGGCTACCTGGAAATGGTATGAAGTTGGAAATGGTATGAAGCATTGCACATAGCAACTTTACATGTGCTACAGTGCAAACTTGATTGACAGAGTTTACTGTCAACAAATTGATCATTCCAGGCTATTATGCTGGATATGATGTTTTTACTCAGCATTTAGTAATTTTTGTACTTCCAATATTGGTTGGTTATACTTATCGATAACCTATTGACTGTCTTATGCAGAATTTGATTCGACAACATTTTTTGTTTTGTTTGTATGCATCTATTAGTTAGGAGGATTGTGAGTATTTAGCTAGAGACTTACCTTCCAGGTATTTCTTCCCTTCCTTCCCCTTTTTCCTTCACCTTTTTTTTTTGAACAAGCAGTATACCATAATTTTCTTGCTGTTCTCTATCCCTAACTGCAGTATGGTTTATTGTGAGGTAAGCACTTTGTTTTTTTGTATCTAATTTAAATTGTGTATTAAAATTAATTGTGTATTCACATGTACTTTCATGATACATTATGTGCTAACCTTTTTTATGGCTTTTCGATATGTGATTAATAAAATATGTTGATTTGATAATTTCCTTGACTTGGCCCATCTGCTCCTTGGTGCTCAGGATTCCAATCTGATTTAATTCTTTCTTTGAGTCCGGGTTCTTTTGTTCCATGTGACCCATCCGTCCCTGGGCTGTACATTTGGTTTGTGTTTTCTCCCCGGGTCCATGTTCTAGGGGGTGCTCATCCTTGGTTTCAAAGCCAGAAAAAATTACATGTTCCTATCTGTAACTCTTGTTGGGAAACGATTATGGAAATGCGAAAATGTTGCATTAAATGCTATATTCAGCATTAGTTTGACATTTCAGTAGTGCTGCTCCCTGAATGGTTTGGTAAGGAGGCGTGGTTTGGTAAGGAGGCGGGCCATGTTAGGGAGAATGTTTACTTTCTGGCAGGACCACCTCCGAATCACTTTTGGCTTAAAGAGTTTGAGTTCTGTTGTCTTGCTCAGCTGTGCCGTTACTTCCTGTGACTTCAAACACAAGAGAGAACGCCGGGATAACGGGAGGATGTAGCCTGACTCTAGGAAGCCGGGATTACAATAAAACAACCTGCCTATGGGGCAAAATCCATTATTTAAAGGATTTAAAGTGTACTCATTCCAATTACAGGGCCTCGAAAGAGTCCTGTATTGTTATTTTTCGTCACTACCTCCCCGAGTCGGGAGTGGGTAATTTGCGCGCCTGCTGCCTTCCTTGGATGTGGTAGCCGTTTCTCAGGCTCCCTCTCCGGAATCGAACCCTGATTCCCCGTTACCCGTGGTCACCATGGTAGGCACAGAAAGTACCATCGAAAGTTGATAGGGCAGACATCCGAATGCATCGTCACCGTCACGGGGACGTGCGATCGGCCCGAGGTTATCTAGAGTCACCAAAGCGGCCGGGCGAGCCCGGATTGGTCTTGGTCTGATAAATGCACGCATCCCGGGAGGTCAGCGCTCGTCGGCATGTATTAGCTCTAGAATTACCACAGTTATCCAAGTAACAGATGGAGCGATCAAAGGAACCATAACTGATTTAATGAGCCATTCGCAGTTTCACTGTACCGGCCGTGTGTACTTACACGTGCATGGCTTAATCTTTGAGACAAGCATATGCTACTGGCAGGATCAACCAGGTAGCCGCACCTGCTGGAGGGTGGCAACGGGGGAGCCGCGCGCCCGCCTCGGAGCCGACCTTCGCGCCCTGCTGGGGGGTGGGTGGAGGACCCGAGTGTCGGGCCCTGGGGCGGACCGGTCGGTCACGCGGGCGCCGGCGGCCCGGCCCGCTCCGCCACGCCACGCGGGGTGGGTGGGAGGGAGAGGCCGGGCCCAGGCACAACTTGGAGCGGTAGGGGGTTCGCCCGCAGCGCCGCCACCGGAGCGGCGACGCAGGGGGTCGGCACCCCGCGGAACGGGCGTTCCGAGCTGCTGGAGAAACGTGCTCGGCGGAGCAGGGGCCGCGTCGTGGCTTGCGGTAGGCACACCCGCGCTGGGGCTAGCCTTGCGCCACCCGGCCCCGTCCGCTCTGATCGGACCACTGGGGGAAGCTGCCGGGCTGATCGGCCTTCGCTCTGCTCGGAGGGGAGAGCCGCCCACCCGGGGGCGGGGGCCCTCCCCGAAGACGGGGGCATACCCTCGACGCGGTCCCGAGGCGGGTGGAAGCCAATTGCTTGAAACAACAGCCGAGGCTGGCCAAGCAGTCCAACCCTAGACGGACCAAGTGCGCCAAATCGATCGCGTGGAGTGCTCGTGGAAAGAGCGCCCCCAGCAGGCCGGTCTCTGCTGGGGCGCCGCGCGGGGCACGGCCCCCCGGCCGGCCGGGCCCGGGGAGGTGCGGTGGTTTCGCCCCGGAGCCCGGGCCGGGCAGCCAGCGGCGAAAAATACCCTGGAGGACGCGCAGACAGGTCCCTCTCCACCCTGTCTATAGTAATCCGCAGGAAGGTGACTGAGCTTTCTTGTAAAGCGCGCGCCCGGAGCGACAGAGGGGGACCTCTCGGCGAAACCGCCCGGGCTCCTTATAGACCCAACTGGAGACGGATTTCAGATTGACGCCCATCCGGACTTCCAGAGCGGCCCGGCCATCTGGTCCTTGCAGTCGTTCCTATGGCCCCACACCAGATGGCCGGCCTCGGAGAGCGGCCATCTGGTAGGGCCATGCATTCCAATGGGCCCGGACGGGAAGTGCTCTGCGGGCCCCGGGCCCGCCTGGCAAGGGACCGAGGGCCGGCAGGTGCCCACGGGCAGGCATGGGCCAGCACCGGCAGGGCCTCCCCGAGCTCCGGCCAGGCCCCGCCTCAGAGCTTTTCTCCCGCCGCATTAGAGCTTTTCCCTGCGGGGAGGGACGGGGACCCCGCCGGGCCTGGGGACCTTTGTAGGACCCGAGGCCGGCCTTGGGCGCCTGCCTGGAGCTCTGGCCCGGGCCGCCTTAGAGCCTCCCCCGCTCCGCATTAGAGCTTCTCCCTCCGGGGAGGGACGGGGACCCCTCCGGGGCTCCCCGGGCAGGTCCGGGGTTCCGTCGACAGGCGCCCAAGGCCGGGGTGGTCGCAGCAGCCTGGGGCCCAGGCCCGGGCCGCCTTAGAGCCTCCCCCACTCCGCATTAGAGCTTCTCCCTCCGGGGAGGCCGCCGGGGCTCCCCGGGAACCGCCGGGCCCGGGGGACGGGACCGACCCGGCGCCCAGGGCCGGGGTGGTCGCAGCAGCCTGGGGCCCAGG